>NW_026889758.1:18537500-19867500 GCF_033153115.1 Saccostrea echinata
TCATATTTATATGAATGCATCCTCAGGTAGTGAAGATTCAAGTTTAAATCATGACCCCCCGGGGGTAGGGCGGGGCCACAATGGAGGATCAAAGTTTTACATAGAAATATATAGGAAAAATCTTTAAAAAATCTTCTTCTCAGGAACAGCAAAGCCCTGATTGATCATATTTATGTGGAAGTATCCTCAGGTAGTGTAGATTCAAGTTTTTACAAATCATGACCCCCGGGGGTAGGGCGGGGCCACAATGGAGGATCAAAGTTTTACATAGAAATATATAGGAAAAACCTTTAAAAATCTTCTTCTCAAGAACAGCAAAGCCATGATGAGTCATATTTATATGGAAGCATCCTCAGGTAGTGTAGATTCAAGTTTGTTCAAATCATGACCCCCGGGGGTAGGGCGGGGCCACAATGGAGGATCAAAGTTTTACATAGAAATATATAGGAAAAATCTTTAAAAATCTTCTTCTCAATAACAGCAAAGCCATGATGAGTCATATTTATATGGAAGCATACTCAGGTAGTGTAGATTCAAGTTTGTTCAAATCATGACCCCCGGGGGTAGGGCGGGGCCACAATGGAGGATCAAAGTTTTACATAGAAATATATAGGAAAAACCTTTAAAAATCTTCTTCTCAATAACAGCAAAGCCCTAATTGGTCATATTTATATTGCAACATCCTCAGATTGTGTAGATTCAAATTTGTCCATATCATGACCCCCGGGGTAGGGCGGGGCCACAATGGAGGATCAAAGTTTTACATAGAAATATATAGGAAAAACCTTTAAAAATCTTCTTCTCAATAACAGCAAAGCCCTAATTGGTCATATTTATATTGCAACATCCTCAGGTTGTGTAGATTCAAATTTGTCCATATCATGACCCCTGGGGGTAGGGCGGAGCCACAATGGAGGATCAAAGTTTTACATAGAAATATATAGGAAAAATCTTTAAATAGCTTCTTCTCAGGAACAGCAAAGCCCTAATTGGTCATATTTATATGAAAGCATCCTCAGGTAGTGTAGATTCAAGTTTGTTCAAATCATGACCCCCCGGGGGTAGGGCGGGGCCACAATGGAGGATCAAAGTTTTACATAGAAATTTATAGGAAAAATCTTTAAAAATCTTCTTCTCAGGAACAGCAAAGCCCTGATTGATCATATTTATGTGGAAGTATCCTCAGGTAGTGTAGATTCAAGTTTGTTCAAATCATGACCCCCGGGGTAGGGTGGGGCCACAATGGAGGATAAAAGTCTGAAATAGAAATATATAGGAAGATATGTTCTGATGAAGAACTGCAAAGCCATGATTAGTCATTTTGATATGGAAGCATCCTCAGGTAGTGTAGATTCAAGTTTGTTAAAATGATGACCCCAGGGGATAGGGATGGGCCATAATGGGGGATCGAAAATTTTACATAGGAACATATAGGAAAATATCTTCTTCTCAAGAACTGAAAATCATGTTTAGTCATTTTGATATGGAAGCATCCTCAGGTAGTGTAAATTCAATTTTGTTCAAATGATGACCCCTGAGGGTAGGGTGGGGCCCAATAAGGGGATCGAAAGTTTTACATAGGAACACATAGAAAAAAATTTCTTCTCAAGAACAGAAAAGCTATGTTTAGTCATACTGATATGGAAGCATCCTCAGGTAGTGTAGATTCAAGTTTGTTCAAATGATGACCCCTGGGATAGGGAGGAGCCACAATGGGGGATCAAATTTTTACAGAGGAATATATTTGAATTTTTTTAAAATCTTCTCAAGTACAACAAAGCCATTTGTTAAAACAAATTATATATTGACATGGAAGCATCATCAGGTAGTTTAAAATTCAAGCCCCCCCCCCCCCCCCCCCCCCCCCCCCCCCCGGGAATCTTTTCAATACTGAACTGATTTGTGCTTTTGCCTTGCCAATGTGCTCAGGTGAGCGATGTGGCCCATGGGCCTCTTGTTTTTAATAATTATAGTAAATTGTTCTGTGGGAGAAAATTAGTTGGAGGTAGGTGAAATAACTCTCCCATAACTATATTTAACTTTGATATGATATTGCAAGGAACTCCCAGTATTTTGGGAAATACTTTTATACTTTTGTAAAGAATGAGTGCACTTTAGTACGTCATTTGGAACCTTTTCGGCTACCCATTTTAAGCTTTACATTACAATATATCGCTTAATAAATCTATGATTATTGTGCAAGCATATTCTTTTGATATTTATTCCTTGAATTTTTTGTCATATATATTTCTATAATTACAGACAATGTCATTGAAAAGAACATGTACAAGCCTTAAATTCCGGAAATTTGAACGGGACCACTTTCGAATTTAAGGTATCCGCAAATAGGCGGAGACATTTAAAAATCGCATGGATGTGGAATGTAAACACTAGCACATATGATTTTTTTGACACTGCGAATTTAGATGGAGAAGAGAGAGATTGTGTAGTTTCATGGTGCACAAATAATGATTCTAGTGTTTAGAGATGGGGAAGATGTCTCGCCCTGCAGATCATTATACAGAGGCAACACGAGCCTGTACATGTACTTACTAATCACACTGCCTATACCAGAATTCTTTCAAAACACCCCTAATGAAAAATATAAAGTAAAATTAGAGACATATAATCTTCAAACCCTATTAAAATTTGAGCAAAAATCTTCCATAGTTTGAAGTTGGAAGTACGATAGATACTGTCACAATAGAAACTTTCAATGACAAACACAATGAAATGTTCAATGAAAGCCTTATCGTATCAAACAGTGGAATGTCACGTGAGTAAATTGATTATAATATCAATCGTTGACACTCGGTGAAGTGTTAATGTAGTGGCTAATTCGATCGTAGTTTGGAGACTTTTTCAAAAAATTAGATATGAGCCGCAATTTGTCCAACATTGTCCTTTGGATATGTATAAGTTTAAGTCAAAATACACATTCTGTGCAAATGAGAACAATGGACAAGTTGCGGCTCGATGTAAACAATGTCGTTGAAAACTGGTATGCATATGAATAACAATAGAAATGTGACAAAACTGTTAGACCCCCGTCTCAAAAGCTAATGTTGCTTGGCATTACTTAATACTTTCATGTAATATAATATACCAAAACCTGCTCTTAAATTACATTGTTTAATACCTATAAAACATAAAGTTTATGAACTTCGGAATTTTATTTTGCGCAAAACACCGGGACCCAACTCTCAGTAGCTTAAGTGCACTCATCCTTTATTTATAATTCCCTAGAACTTAATTCTCCCATTTGAGAATATTTTATTCCCATTGGGAGAGAAATAATATTTCTGTGGGAGCAAGAAATAGGGATAATCATTCAGAGAGATTGTTGAAATTAAATACAACAAGCAATAATAAATTTTTATACATTTTAATCCTGACTAAGAGTTCTTTTGTCCAATATACAGAATTGGGAGACCCACAAGTTGCATAAGGGAGAAAACCCCTGAATGGCAACATTTATTTGAAAGCTTTCCGAGGTAGTGTAGATTTTGAATTGTTCAAATTATGAGGTAGGGTGAGGCCACAATAAGTATTACAAGGGGGAAAATCTGAAGAACAGCAGGACCAAAGTTACTCAGGTGAGCGTTGTGGCCCATGGGCCTTTTTTTTAATTTTCTGAATATATATTGTGGAGGTCCTTAATCCGTGAGGTCCTTAAATCAGTGGCATCTGCTTTAGGGGTGGTGCGAGCAAGGTGAGAAGATGTTTATTAAATACCTGTTAACATTATAGTTCAGATCACCCTTTTCTTTATACATGTATATTGTTTTAACTTCCATACGAATAGAATAAACATAAAAAAGTAGGAACCCAGCAGCCGAGTTGTGTTTTATTCAACTTTATGCTCATATACAAGGCTGCAGCATACATATTACTTAGACATTAATATTATGCATTTATTAATAGCTCATTTTAAACTCTAAATCATGTTATTTTTGAATAAATCAATTTCTACATTATACTGAAAAAAAAAACACAAAAAATTTCCTACAAAATAATTGAAAGATATCAGTCTTATATTGCTGAAATCATATTTTTAGAGGGATGTCTTAAAGATCCATTAAATAAAATTTTAATGTAGCCTATTCCTTCATAAATTTTTGTCCCAAGGATGGGGCTAAGTAGATCATACATGTATATATATATGTAAAATGCATTACATGTATATCTTTATTCATCTCCGTTACTCCCACACACCTAGGGAGATAAACTACATACAAGTTTGGCATATTGAGTCCAGAGTTCCATTCCCAGGTAGGTCTAAATTGTTCATAACTTGAGAAAACTAGGATACCTGTAACAGCCATCTGCCCTCTTCTTCTTTTTTAAAATGACATTTGATTTGATTCAATAGCTGTACTATAATAGTATAATTACATAATGTTTATCTAAAGTGAACTGAAAACAATTATCAGATGTTACGCTTTTTATTATAGTGGATTTCAATGTGTAGCAATAATCAGAGTGACCTTTCAACCTAAATTTAAAAATTTAATAAGGGGTTTTCCCTCAAATTTTAAAAGGATTTAAAGGAAATTTGATAGAAGTTTCATGCAGTCTGGTTTTTCTGATTTTTGAGAGAAAAAAGTTTTAATATAATGTTCATGAACCAAATCCTGCTTTATTGTAATTGATCTGTTTTAAAAATATTCTACTTTACACAACTGTGCAGACTGTATTTAAATAACATGTACATTATAGATAAACATTTCATGTGTTGTGTGTCTTAAATCAAAATGCATCATAGCTACCTACAAAAATACAAGAAGGTAGCTAATATTGAACAAAAACTTGATACAGAATTGTAACCTCAAGGCCAATATTTCTTTAAGACGAATATTTCTTTTAGATATGGGGCGGGCCACCATTAATGCATTATACATGTAACTTCATGTGTCCCACAATGTTCTATATATACCCATATATGCTAGCACTTTTACAGTATTGCTTCCATGAAAGGAGTTGTAAACAAAATTGATATCTGGCATTGTACAACAGTCAATCCACATTGGTCTATTGATTTTTTTTACATTGTAAAAAAAAGTAAGCTTGGATGATGTTGTCAGTATATATATATAATCAGATCAGATGCTGCAGTCATTTACTAAATAAATGATGAACCAGCCCTCTGCATTTTGGCAGTCTGATCATCTTCCAATGGTGTTAACATTCCCAGTGTGATGTATACTGACTATAAAATGCACCAATTTCTGTTTAATACTACTGTAATGTCTTTGATAGAAGCCTCCAATACTTTAAGGTGGAATATATACTGTAGTGCACAGTGTGTCTTAGAGTGTTTCATTGAATTAAGGAAGCAAAATATTTCCATCATGAATAGACACTATTATAACTAACATGGCTCCATTCTGAATAGAATGACAGGATCAAGTTTCATGTGCACAGGAAATAATTATAACAGGGAAGATGGGTAAGGAAGAAATACTGTGAAATAAGCTACAAATCATGTATCAATGAAAGATTATTAAAAAAAAAAAAAAAAAAGAAATCGGAAGGAAATAAAAATATATTGGGTTACTGCTGAGGCTTTTTAAGAAAGAAAAGTGAGGTGAGAGGTTGAATCAAGAGCCGTAAACACTTGTGTAAATAAAATTCACTAACAAGTATTGGGTGTTTAGTCTGCTGTGAGTTTTTTTTTTTTTTTTTTTTTTTTTTTTTTTTTTTTTTTTTTTTTTGAAGGATTTTTTTTACGACTAGTGCTCTTGAATACTTTTAGGTTATTTAAATTGACTTTGCTGGAATTATGTGCATGTAAGGTCAATTGTGCAGTTTTGTGTAATATTATTACATGTATACTGGACTGTTAATCATTGTGCAGTGATGTGAAATGTAATTGAACAAAGCAGGTAATTAATTTATTGGCCGTTTTAAAGTATGCCTAAGTTCTTGATTAACTAGAATCTAGAAACAAATATGATCTTAATGATTTTACTGTAAGTCATAAACATTCTTGAGCAGATATTTTTAAAGAGTTTTCTACACAGAAGTTATTCTGAAAAAAGAGGAGTAATTTATCTTTTAAACATAAGTCCTGATAAAAGGAAGTGTTATTAAACTTGCAAATTTGCATGTGAAAGGAAGTGTTAGAACAAAATTGCTCTAAATTAGTTTTGTTATTAGAATTGAAGATTGATGTTGATGCAGGAAATGTGTAATTTAGATTTAATAATGTACCAATATATATATATATATATATATATATATATATATATATATTTGGGAAATGCAGTTTTTCATGCTAAATATTCTGTTACTCAGTGGGTATGTTGTGTTCTGATTTTAGATGAGCTGCAATAGGCTTTCCATGTAATAATATATTAAGTTTATAAAATCAATTAAATGAATGTTATTACATGTACTTTGAAGCTTGGTGGCACTTGGATTATTACAAGAACATGTATAGATTTTAGGTCTTTGAAAGGTTTCCAAATCAATTCTGTTATTTACTCTATAAATAAGCTTGACTGTCAAATAAAAACATAGAGCATATATATTTAATTGACTAGACAATTATTTATATTCAAGGGAAAAGAGATCAAAGTACAGGAAATGAAAATATTTTTTTTCTGATTTAGTTGACCATTCTACAAATGTGAATGCCTTCTATAAGAACCGGTAGGACATATATATCAGAAATGATTGATAAATGGAATGCCATCAGAGGCAGTAGATATATATGTATAAATGTAAGATGATGAAAACTTAGAGGTTTAATTTGTAAGCATTATTTTAGGTTCTTACGCTACATACTTTTATAAACTGTTTTTAATGTCTGTTTCAGGCTGATAGAAACTAGGTAATGAATACAAAGGAATCGGAGAGCAAGGTAGGTATGAAGAGATACTGTTTTTAGCCCACCTGAGCTGAAAGCTCAAGTGAGCTTTTCTGATCACCTGTTGTCCATTGTCCGTCTGTAAACTTTTCACATTTTTTGTCACCAATATCTTCTTAATCATATGGGAGAAAAAAAAGTGAATACATGTACTTGTATATATTGATAACAAAGTTTGTTCAACAAGTATTGCATTGTACTCTTTTTTATTAAGCACCAGTCTCTTCTCTTTAGAGAAGTGGACATGCTTTTGCCTACATCCAGGATATGGGCGAGAGCCTGTCCACTTCTCTAAAGAGAATAGCACCAGTCATGAATATGCCTGGGGAATATTGTGTTTGTCATGTCTGTCTGTAGCTCTTTCATCCTTCCATCCTGTCCTTCCCTCTGTTCTTCACATTGTGCTTTTTAGTCAATTTTTAAAAGAAACTGTTCATGATATTTTTATCAGACTTAATACAAAGATACATATTGGTGAGAGCAGTTGTGTTATAATTCTCTGTAACCTTGCTTATAACAGACCTCACTGTTCCTCATCTTGCATTGATTTCACTTTCAAAGAGAGTGGTTAGAGGGTTTGCTTTAGAGTCGCAGAGTAAGGAGTTGATCCTTACATCACAGGTTTGAATCCACTGTGTGACTTGGAGTCTGTCCTTCAGATGAGACTATATAAACTGAGGTCCCGATCGCAGTAGGTGCTGGCACAAAAAAGATCCCTCCACTGCTCAAAGGTGTAAGTGCCAAGTACAGATCTAAATTTGCAGCCCCCCACTGGTAAGTGTTGGCATATATCAATATGAGTGAAAAATTCTCGAAGGGATGTTAAACAGCAAACAAACGAACTTTCAAAGAAAGTAGCTGTGAAGGTAGCCATCAAACATCCACTGATTGTCTTTATTTTCTACTATGATATTCCCTATGACCATGAACTTTACTTTTTAGCTCACCTGAGCTGAAAGCTCAAGTGAGCTTTTCTGATCACCTGTTGTCTGTCGTCCGTCTGTCTGTCCCTCCGTCTGTAAACTTTTCAAATTTTCAACTTCTTCTGAAGAACTATTGGGCCAATTTTAACCAAACTTGGTACAAAGCATCCTTGGGTAAAGGGGGGGGGCGTTTAAATTGTTAAAATGAAGGACCAAGTCCCCTTTCAAGGGGAGATAATCAAGAAAATACAAAAATAGGGTGGGGTCATTAAAAAATCTTCTTCTCAAGAACCACTTGGCCAGAAAAGCTGAAACTTATGTGGAGGCATCCTGGGGTAGTGTAGTTTCTAAATTATTCAAATCATAATCCCTGGGGGTAGGGCGGGGCCACAATAGGGAATCCAAGTTTTACATTGAAATATATACGAACAATCTTTAAAAATCTTCTCCTCAAGAACCACTGGGCCAGAAAAGCTGAAACTTATGTGGAAGCATCCTGGGGTAGTGTAGATTCTATATTGTTCAAATCATGACCCCAGGGGTTAGAGCGGGGCCACAATAGGGAATCCAAATTTTACATTGAAATATGTAGAAAAAATCTTTAAAAATCTTCTTCTCAAGAATAACTGGGACCGAAAAGCTGAAACTTATATGGAAGCATCCTGGGGGTAGTGTAGATTCTAATTTTTACAAATCATGACCCCTGGGGGTAGGGCGGGGCCACAATATGGAATCCAAGTTTTACATTGAAACATATAGTAATAATCTTTAAAAATCTTCTTCTCAAGAACCACAGGGCTAGAAAAGCTGAAACTTATGTAGAAGCATCCTTGGGTAGTCTAGTTTCTAAATTATTCAAATCATGACCCATGGGGGTAAGTCGATGCCACAGTAGGTACTACAAGGGGGATAATCAGATGAAACACAGCGAAGCCAAAGTCACTCAGGTGAGTATTGTGGCCCATGGGCCTCTTGTTCTCGTTTTGACTTACTTCATCTTATTGAATTTTATGCAACTCCAATCAACTTCATACACAGATAAATCTTTGTGAGTTCCTCTCAACCATACCTTCTTGATAGAGATATTTATAAATTTGCTAAATATAGAAACAATGAGATATAATTTAACTGTTTAAAATAGATAGATAGGATTAGTCAACACTACATAATTACATATTGCTTCTAAAGGCAACAACTGAATTTAAAATATCAGTTCTGTATTTTAAAAAAATATGAAAATAGAGCTGTACTATAAGCTCAAACCAAAGAAAAAAAGGTACTACATAATTATATTATTATACACCCACTTGAAAAGGGGGTGGGGTATATAGTGATTAGGGTGTCCATCCGTACTTCCATGCATATGCCTGTTATGCTTGGGGGTAGCAATCCCTTACCTGCAACTCCACCTATACCATGAAATAAAATTAAATTTCACAGAGTCTTTATTACATAGTGCCATCGTGCACCTCATATTTTGCATTTCCATGACATATATTTAGAGTTTCCCATAGCAGAACATGGAACTGCCATTCTTTCAATAATATTGGGGGTACCCATCTCTTATCCTTCAACTCCTCCTATACCACTGAATAAAATTTAATTGACTTTAACAGAATCTTTATTACATTTTGCAATTGTACACCACCTATAATACGTTTTGATTGGACAGGTATTTGGGGTTTCCCTTAGCAAAACTTGTACTTTACCATTATATATACGAGGGAGTGGGGTATATTCTTTTGTGAGCTCAGTGCTCACAATACCTTTAGTTTCTTTTCATGTTGCAATACAAATGTACCATTCGGCGGAGAATTCATTCTTTCTAGTTTGTCAAGAATCACTTTTTATGCGCCTGGATCGATAGATCGGAGGCGCATATTGTTTTTGTCCTGTCTGTCTGTTTGTCTGTCTGTTGTCAACTTTAACCTTCACCATAACTTTTGAACCATGAGAGATAGAGACTTCATAGTTGGTATGCATACTCCACTAATTAAGTTCTTTCAAATGACACCAAGGTCAATGACCTTGTGCCTTGACTGTGACCTATATGCTAAAAATAGCTTTTTCGAACTTTGTTGCCGCCGGGTGCATAGTGTTTCACAAACACATCTTGTTGATGCATGAAATATTTCATAAATGCTTGGTAGAAGTCCCTGTAGTTTATTTTGTAAATTTTTTTTTCTTATTTCACTATTCATATTGTTTTTCTTCAACAGGACCCTTCTCCTTTGCGAAGTAAATCAAAATACAATAAATTTCACAAATTATTCAAAGCTGTGCCTGAAGAGGAATACCCACTCAATGGTAACATGTTACAGAATTGTATTAGTAATATGGTTTCATGTCTGGTATATAGTAAACATTGAAAGTTAGGGAAAAAAATGTTTGTGTTATTATTATTATGTGTATAACGTAAATGCAGTGTTGCTATTTGATGCTGTGAACAATGTTAAGAATCATGGTGTGTGGGTTTTCAATTACAGATTATTCATGTGCCTATATTGGAGATATTCTGTTACATGGAAGCATATACATATCACAGAACTGGATTTGCTTTTACTCCAAGATACGGGCCCGTGGGCGAAGGGTAAGATAGTTAGAAGCTTTGTTGAAAAGGAACTATTATTGAAGCAATTATGTATGTACACTTTGAAAAATTAGTGTCTTTGCTAGTATTCCCTTACTACTTTCATCGTATTTAAGAAATAATTCCGTTTGCAGGATTTGTTGGAGAATATACCCCGATAGTCGAAAGATCTTGTTGGCAAATTAAAACTGAGTCTGAAGGGTGTGAGTCTGAAGGGTGAGAATTTTATTTGCAAACAAAATCTCAAAACTGAGGGGTATATTCTTCAACAGTTCCAAAGATGAGGAAATTATTTCTATTCTGGCAAATATTCAAATTTCTGTGTAGAGAAATGCAGAATCTAGATTTGGACATCATCAAAAGTGTCTTATGACATCACAACCGAATGCTACTCCTCGTTCATTTGTATCTCCGGCATTAGAAAAAGTGCAATGTAATCTGAACCCAAAATAAATTTTTTCCCACTGATATGTGTTATAATCGAAAGAAACTTTTATCCTTTTCCTAGTGAACATAGTCAAAATTAGAGAATTTGAATTAATTGATAATTTGATGATGAATGTGATTTATTGGAGAATAATGCAGGCCACATTATCTCTTTGATCTCTGCATTGACCATAGTAGATTTACTTGTAATATGTTTTTAATATAAACCAAACCTGAGGCACCTAGAAAAAGTAATATAGACAAAACTGGTTTATATTTCCATATACATGTATCTAGGAATCCAAAGGAAAACAATCATTGATTATTGTCATGTTAAGAGAAATTTAATATGATGTTTGTATGTTACATTTATTAGCTCACCTGAGCTGAAAGCTCAAGTGAGCTTTTCTGATCACCTGTTGTCCGTCGTCCGTCCGTCCATCTGTAAACTTTTCACATTTTCAACTTCTTCTCAAGAACCACTGGGCTAATTTTAACCAAATTTAGTACAAAGCATCCTTGAGTGAAGGGGAGTTTAAATTGTTAAAATAAAGGGCCAATCCCCTTACAAGGGGAGATAATCAAGAAAAGACAAAAACAGGGTGGGGTCATTAAAAAATCTTCTTCTTAAGAACCAATGGGTCAGAAAAGCTGAAACTTAGGTGAAAGCATCCTTGGGTAGTGTAGATTCAAAATTGTTCAAATCATGACCCCCGGGGGCAGGGCGGGGCCACAATAGGGAATCCAATTTTACATTGAAATACATAGAAAAAATCTTTAAAAATCTTCTTCTCAAGAACCAGGGCCAGAAAAGCTGAAACTTATGTGGAAGCATCCTTGGGTAGTGTAGATTCTAAGTTGTTCAAATCATGACCCCCAGGGGAAGGGCGGGGCCACAATAGGGAATCCAAGTTTTACATTGAAATACATAGAAAAAATCTTCTTCTCAAGAACCCCTGGGCCAGAAAAGCTGAAACTTATTTGGAAGCATCCTTGGGTAGTGTAGATTCTAAATTATTCAAATCATGACCCCCAGGGGCAGGGCGGGGCCACAATAGGGAATCCAAGTTTTACATTGAAATATATAGAAAAAATCTTTAAAAATCTCCTTCTCAAGAACCATTGGGCCAGAAAAGCTGAAACTTAATGTGGAAGCATCCTAGGGTAGTGTAGATTCTAAATTGTTAAAATCATGACCCCCGGGGGCAAGGCGCGGCCACAATAGGGAATCCAAGTTTTATATTGAAATATATTGAAAAAAAATCTTCTTCTCAAGAACCACTTGGTCAGAAAAGTTGAGACTTTTGTAGAAGCATCCTGGGGCAGCATAAATTCTAAATTATTCAAATCTTGACCCCTGGGGGTAGGGCGGGGCCACAATAGGGAATCCAAGTTTTACATTGAAATATATAGGAAAAATCTTTAAATATTTTTTCCTCAAGAACCACTTGGCCAGTAAAGCTGAAACTTATATGGAAACATCCTAGGGTAGTGTAGATTTTAAATTGTTAAATTCATGACACCCATGGGTAGGCGGGGCCACAGTAGGTATTAAAAAAAGATTGTCTGGTGAAGAACAGCAGGGCCAGAGTTATTCAGGTGAGCGTTGTGGCCCATGGGCCTCTTGTATAATAATGTGGTGGTTTGTTTGTACTATGCTGAAATAGTAGTCAGGGTTTCATCGCACAGAACCCAGCCCTGACAAAGCCCTAGCTGCCCTAATGTTTTCACATACTTTGAAATCCTTATATTTAATGGGATTCACTTTTTGTGGATTTCAGTGGTAACTTTTATATACAAATCTACAGCCTTAATGAATATTGAAATATAGATGATGTCTGTCATAAGGAGACATTCACTACATATTCACACCACAAAAATTAGCCCCATCAAATTAAAATGTTTGCACAGTAAAAGGCAACACCATGCACTCTCTCTGGTCATTTTCATTACCAATTAATTTCTTCATGTCAATATTTACAAAGTTTTGTTAGTCTGTATATAAAGTGTTTTGAACACTAAATTCACATGCAGTAGTTACAACCAAGAACATTTAAGTCACATGCAGTAGTTACAACCAAGAACATTTAAGTCACATGCAGTAGTTACAACCAAGAAATACACACTAACTATTGTGAGATAGTGCCATTAGGTTTTATAAGTGCTGTGAGTACAATGTACTTCAAAAGTAGTGAGATATCAAATATATAATGAGAGACTTATAGGAAGCATAATAATTTTACATAGAAGAATCTGTTTTGTATTCCTTATAGAATGGTCACTGACATAAGCCATGGTATTGGATAAATAGCAATTATAGTTTGAATTCTAACCATCATAACAGTTAGTACTAGATAACAATTTTTTATTGAGGTGTTTACACTATATTTATTAGTATTGATGAACATCTTCAACAAGAAATGCCTCAGTTGACAATGGTTTCTTAGGGTGAAAATTTTCAATATTGCAGTATTTATTTAATATACAGTAAAACTTGTTGAATCCGGATGTTGTGCATTCCGGCATGTTGTTCAGTCCGGCGTAATATTTTAGTCCCTTGTATTTCTTTATAATTTATGTTTAATAAATGTTGTGCAATCCGGATCTTGCCTATTCTGTAAACCGGCCGCTATTTAAAGAACTAACTGCTCATAATTAGTACAAATTAGCTCCTCTAATCCGGCCACTTATTTTTACCTGTGCCCGCCCCGCTAGTCATTAGAGAAGTCTCGCGTGGGGTAATTATTCAATAATTTGCTGTCCCGTTAATGATCTGTCCTGTATCGACAGTTTAGATTTTAACAAACGTGATGAAAAACATCATTTATGGCTCAAGTAAGTCGAGGAAACTTGCAAAAGAACAAGTGATAGTGATGGTTGCGTGTAGCATGTCTGTAGAAAAACTTGGAGACTTATTCATGACCTCCTTTCTACTTTCGTTTTGCGTGCAAAACGTGCATTACTTCCCTTTGTGTCGCTAATTTACAACGACCATAATGACAGAAGATTTTGGTCCAATATTCATTATAACATTTGAAATTAACAGTGTCTAAATATTCAAACATATTAATTTTAAAAGAAAGAAATTAAGTAGGAATCTGTCCCTAACAAAATAATATTTACAGTAAGATGAGGTTTCGGAGTGTGTTTAAAACATTTAAAGATTTTCAAATTTAATAAATGAGCAAGAGATATTATATTTCGTTACTGAATAAAAAACTTAAACAGAAATGAAAATTCTGAAGAACAAACAGAGTTCAAAACAAACGACGATTTTTGCAAGTGAAACGTAAAAAATGACACATTTGATCAAGTATTTATTTACCACTCTTTGTTTATATCTATGTTATTTTTAACTTGCTATAACGGTTTAATTTTCTCCAATCCGGATGTTGTCTAATCCGGTCAAAAATTTTGGAACCGCTGGTCGACGGATTAGACAAGTTTTACTGTATTATACTGAATGTTTTTAAATTATACAAATAAAGATGAAGTGCATGTGCATAGATTCCATGCAGTCAATATTTTTTTTGGAATATCACCCTTCTTCTACCAGTGTTGACCATTGCTAAGTACTATTCTGCTGTAGGGCATGTACTTAGCCCCACCCAGGGCATGATTCCTGATATCAGAAGGCATCAATTTTTTTTTTTGGGGGGGGGGGTGTTATCTGCTCATTATTATCATGCAAACAATTTACCTGCTATGTTCACAAGTAAAAAAAGATTTTCAAAGGTGTAATGTAATTCAATATACATAGTATGACCAACCAGGCAGCACCCTGGAATGAATTACACCGTTGATGATGATGTATTATGATTATTGTCCTTCATGAATTCAGTGCTGAAAATAATAACAAGATGATTTTATTACCAATTTCAGAGTTGATAAATAATTTACAGGGACATGCTTCTATCTGATGTGCTAAAATTGACTCCTTTATAGGACAATCATTCTTTCCTATCGGTATTCTTATAGCATTTTCAATGCTTCACAGTACAACATGCTATATATCAGAGGTCATGTTTTCCCATTACTAATGGCTTGTCATCTGGGATTTCTTTTTTCAATATCACCAGCAGCATGTAATGAACTAGAAATGATTGACTTTATCTGTTTCAAACATTATAAGGATACATATCTACGAATATAAAACAAAATATATTGCACATTATTAACATTTCATGTGATTGCAACACAATGATGATATATTCCTATTTTTGACAGGTTTGATTGATAACTTTCAATATTAATTGTAATTAGAAGTTAACTTCAGCAATAAATACAGACTTGGCTTCGATTGTTTTTAAGGAAAGTGAAGGGTTGATGTAAAGACAATAATATGTCTGTGATAAACTTTTCGGACTGTAAAAGTGAATTACAGCTGTGGCTGCCTATTTTTGAGTTTATTTTGATGAAATCTCGGTATGTGTGGGAGTAGGGATTCTCCTGTTTCTCTTTATACTGACACCTGTAGGTGTCAATGAGAGGCTGAAGGCTAATCCTCTATCTTTATAGGACTAGGTCTCTTTACTCTATTGAATGAGGGAACATTCTTGTCTAAGATTTCCTAATGTAGCTGTACCAAATTTGTCATTAAATCAATAACGGAAAGCAGTGCATAGTGAGAGCAAACAGTTTAAAGACTGCAATGTAATATTTTTTCTGTTTTTTTCAGCTTCAGATTCCACTGGAGAAAGTGATCAGCATTACAAGGGAGAAAACAGCATTAGTGTTTCCAAATGCTATTGGTGTTCAGACTGCCGAGGAAAAGGTATGTTGTATAAAATAAAAGAGAGTTTGACAAAAGAAATGGAGGGAGTTAATGAGTGTAGGGTATAAGGTGAATACTGAATACAAGAATGTTGATTAGATTGATTAGCTTTGATTAAATATGCATACTGGTCTACATTGTTTATGGGTGTGAATTTCACATAAAAGGAATCTGCTGTTAATAAAATTGATGAAGTTGTTTTGAGACATTCTTAGTAGAATATTTTAGTAATCAAGACAAAACATTTGATTTAAAAAAAATGTAGAACACTGAAGTAGTTCTATGATATTGTATCTTTTCTACTTGTAGTATACATTTGGGTCTTTTCTCATGAGAGACAATGCATACAAGTTTATAAACACAGTATGGAAAAAAAACCAATCCATCAAGAGAATTCAGGTAATTTAAAAATTTGTGATTTTGCAATGAACATACTAGTACATGTAGTATGAAATTATATTATTAAACATGTAGTATTAACTTACAAAAAAGTAATTAATTGCCCATCTTAATAATTTGTGCTTTGTTGTTGTAAATGAGTTTGTGTTTTAAGACTTAAAAAGAAATCTCAGTAATGGATGATTTCTCGTAGTTCGTAGCAGAACATTCTTTTCATGTTTTAAATGTGGAATAGTTCTTTCTTCTTTAGTTTTCTGTTCTTTTTTGTTACTGCATTATGCTATATCCCCAGTGTTGTTAGCAGTTGCATCCCTGTTTTGTTTTCCTAAATAACTGAGCCCTATTTGAATCAAACTTGCAGAGCTGATGCATCAATAGATGCTTTTTGCTAGGTATGCTTTGGATGTCACATCAGACCTTTATTTTCTGATGTGTGGCTATAACTAAATGTGTGGAATAGTCCAAGCCTAAGTATCTGTAAGTCCTACCTTGCATAGATTATGTAGCAATGGATGCTTACTATCAAGCTTGGTTTGGATGGCTGGATCAATCTTGGTTTGGATGGTTATCTAACCTGTATTAAATGTATTAGTGAGCAAGTTAAAGATTTTGGAGCAAATCCATGCCCATTTTTGGAGCAGGTATGTTCACAAGTTACTATAAGCTATACCTAAACCAAACCTGCATTGACAGTGAATCAAGGGATGTTTAGACTGTACTCTTACATCAAATACTGTATTTTCCAGGGGTGTATGAAACACTTGGTGAGGCCTCACATCTAAATTCTAATGGTTGAGGATCAAGAGCACTGTAATCTCTGATTGCTTGTTTCAAAAAATTCTTGCTTTAGATGTATTTATTTTTTCCAGAATGATCATACATTTGATTTTCTAAAAGAAACTGCAGTACTTAATTCATCTGTAAGTAGATCAAAGATCAATTAAATGCAAGGCTAATGATTTAATTATTTTCATTATCTGATCTTAATTAACTTGCATTTGTAGTCTATTTTTGTTACCAGGTAATTGAAAATTCAGTGTACTTAATTCAAGACATCCTTATAAAAAATTGTTAGAAGAAACATAAATCAGGGTTATAATCAAGCAAAATAGTTTCTAATAAAGGAATATGTGTCAGGAATTTAATTTTACACAGTAATTTATTAACAAACTACTTATTTAAAGTATGGAAATAATACATTACAAAATCCTGAAATGATTGTAGGTCTCGACTCCTGTATTCTCCATTGGTCAATCAGAGTGTGAGGCCCAGGAAGAGGGAGCAGTGGAGGAGGAAGCCTGCTCTATAGAGGAATTCCCCCAGGGATGTGTTAACTGTGATAATCAGACTGTTCACACCAATTCAAGCTCTAATCAAAATAACAATGTAGTCACGTCAGACTCTTCTGATGTGGGCATGTGCAATCTTTGTGATAAATTAGACAGTGATAAACATGACAGTAGTAAGTTTCTTGAAAATGGCAAATCCCCAACCTCAGTCCGAAAAGATCCAGGCAAGGGACCAGTGATTCGTGCTTTTAACATTCCATATATTTTTGAATGTAAGTAGCATTCATTGGCAATTAATCATTTTAAAATTTTTTTATATATTCATGGTAGTCAAAGATCAATGTATGCATCCTTTTCGGTCGAAACACATTATACAGTACTGAAATTAATATATAAATCCTGTTGAAATTTACTTTTATGAGAAATCAGTTTATATCATGTACTAAAACCATCAAAGTGTATTGTATCACAAAATAACTCAATATCCCCTGTTGATTGAACAAAAATAAAAAAAAAAAAACATGTAAATTAGACAATTTTAGAACATTTTTGTCCTTCAATATTATTTTGAAAGGTAATTTGTTTTCCATTCTACGTATATTTAACATCTTAACATTAAATAATTAGATTTCTGCAATCATCTTGAAATCTTGAGATCAAAATCGATGCTTATTGAACCTGCTTCTTTTTATTCATCATTATAACCACTGATTGACCTTCCTTTCTTACACTTTTGTTTTGCAGGTTTTGAAGTGCATAAAATGATGGCTGCTTTTTCAGAATTAAGTTTAAAGTTTCAAAAGTAAGAGTACATTTCTTTTTATTAAAAGACCAGAATGCCTTGACCTTTAAAAATGGGGAAAAAGAATTGGGGGAGGTTATAAACATGTCCATCTGTTTTCCACAAATATTCCTGAGTATTTTGATTCTGCACTATGAACTTCCTGCGTACAAAGGTACAAAGTCAGTACAAAGGTTCTGACTGAATGCTTTTTCTTCCATGTGTTTGTTTGATACAAAGCTTTCCTGGGATTGGGGGTCAGTAGATAAAGTGTGATCCTTCTATTACAAAAAAGTAAAATCATTATATAGTTGCATGGTTGCCATGCAATCACATAAAAAAAAAATTCCAGAGGCTCTTATTACACCATTAGTTGTTCAAATGAGAAGCTTCCTTGTGGTGTTAGTTCCTTACTTGATTTGGATGTGGTGTAGTTTGTCAGAAAAGTCCCTGGAGAATACTTTTCAAATTTAAAAATAGGAACCTCAGTTTAGTTGTACTGATACACATATATATTTTTCATAATTATTGATTATGTCATACCTGTAATAAATATAGATTTTAGATTTATAGAAATCTTTCTTTGCTGAATGCCACACTATGTCATCAGGAGATATTTGTTTGTTTACAGGATACCCAGAACCAATTTGTTGTTAGCTGTTTGTTCTGTTATGTAAGTCATGAAAGATTTTTTACAAAAAGAATTTAATGACATTCAAGTTTAGAATGTAAACTTGGTCTTCATTTATTTTAAATATATTCAATATTGTTTACTTAAACTGAGGATGAATTATTGAAATTTGGGAATTTGACTTGTAGAAAAAAATAATGGTATTGTGCATGAAATATTGAAATCTGTACATTGTAGGATTTTGTTTTTAATGCTTTCTGCTGTTGCCCTTACATACAAGATTTTGGTTCTTCAAGCAAGAATTGATGGGAAAGAATTCTGGACCCCAGTGGCCAAACAAAACTGGAGGTACCATTTCCTAATTAATTTATTGAACTGTTTAAGATATCAGCCACTGATTCAAGAATAACAAACAAGAACTTAATTCTAATTATTTCATTATTAATCTTGGTTATTGTAGTCTATGCTATATTGAGCTGGAAGTCAAATGTTATACATAGCTGAAAACAATTTCTTTACTTTTTTGTGTTCTTAGAGGTTTGTATTTGTATAATACTTAATTTGTAGGAACAATCTTTACTCCAGTTTTTATGAACTGCAGGCCGGTTCACACATGGCCACCATACGACAACTTCACCAGGTTCTGGAAGCCAATCTCCACATGTTGGAGGAGGTTAGTCTCCTTTGTTTTTTTTTCCCCCTACATATTGTAAGTAGACCTAAATTTGTGTGTACATTGCTGTCCAGTTGTAAAGATGACTGGAAATTTTGTCAAAATGTGTGGATTAAATAGCAGTTGATAGGATAAGTTTGAAGAAAAAAATAAGATTTTTACCCATATTTTATCTCCAAATTTTAATGAAAGTTGAAATGTGACCTTGCATGTCTACATTTATCTACAAACTTGAAATATAATACTTTAAAATTTTAGATTGGTTTGAATCTGAAATCTTTACAAACAACAACAGGAGACTTAAACAATAATTGTCAAACCAAAGAAGAGAATTGCAAAAAGACCAAAGTGTAGTCAAATATCATATACCCACATCTTATGCCTCGGAATTGTGATGAATGTGTCATCAGCCTTTGATAAAGTGGACCTACATAAGACCAAGACTAGAGGAAAAAGTCATAATGGAGTGCCTGGTACTCTCTGTCTCCTTGTTTGTGGATATTTATTTTTAATCCATGATGTGTGAATGTTCTATGCACTCTTATTGATCTTTATTTAGGATAATGATGTCCTTTATAGATATTGTATACTATCAATGTATGAACATGTATAATCTATGAACATGTATAACCTATGAACATGTATAACCTATGAACAACCTTTTTCATCAAGTCTGTGATAATTATTTTTTTATTGTCACAAAAGTTAAGCCTGCCATCTTTATTTTTCATTGTGTGCAATCGGAGGTGTTTATTGAATGTGCTTTTGTTTTTGTTTTGTTTTTCATTGGAAAAGAATGTGATTACACCAAAAGTAGTATTGTTGCAACGCTGGTCCAAAAATTTTGTTCTGAAGTTCATTTTTATTGACTACTTGAATTCTGATCTGCTGCTACAAAGAAATATATACAATTTTATTTTTAGGATTTATAGCATGTAGTTCTACCGTATATAGTGTGTAAATGTAATAGATGCTTTTTTTTAAATTAAGGCAACTTTTATTTCAGACTGATACTTGAATGATTTTTTTATGAATAATCAGGAAAATAGTATGTTTTTATTTTCTTCTCAATATTAAACTACATGACATTCAGTGATTCAGCTGCAGTGATGTAGCTCTCCCTTTTTTTTTTTTTTTTGGGGGGGGGGGGGGGGGGGTTGAGGGCAATACACATGTAACTCTGTAGAATCTCTGTAATGGTGTAGTTGCAAGAATGATTTACCTCTGCAAATAATTTGGATCAACTCATCATTAGTTGTTTATTTTATTAACATTTCTTACATAAAGTTATAAAATCTAGTTATGCAAGTCATGAATTGATTAAAAACTGTAAGGATTAGTCCATATATTGGTCATTTTTCATGTACTAGTATGTCAATAGCACAACTTGAATTTGTCCACCATGATTACTGACCTTCATTGATTTTATCTTGGGACAGCCAATGAAAATTCAGGAGCGGATCTTGTAACTAAATATAGGAATCCCTTATTATAAGCCTACTTATCATTGTAAATAAGAAAAATTCCAACTTAAATGTTTTATTTATCGATGTTTTAGTGATAGCATATTGCAAAATCATTTTTACTTAATGAAGCCTTTCTTAATTTCATAGGCAATTTCAGTACATCATGTGTGACCTGTCATGGCTGTTGAAGTGACTGGTAAACTTGCAGTTTTATTTTACCATGGTTCAGTGCTATGTTGTTCATCATGAATTAAAATTTCATCTTATTCAAATAAGGCTATTTTAGAGGGATTATTGAAAGAAATGGCTCAAAAACATCAGATAAAATATATCTGAGAGGGCTACATTATTGCAGCTATCTGTGATTGAAAAATCTTTCATAGTTGGAAAAAATTGAGTTATTCCCCTTTTCACATGCTTATAAATAGACTTGTTTTTCTTGTTAATATATCTTATACAAAAGGGTGGAAAACATTATTTTAAGTTGACTATATATTATAATTTATATAAGAGAACAAAATGTAAGAATCAGTTGATATCATCATTTTGTGGATTGAATGACAAGCAGAAAGAGATAACTTTCAAAAAAAAAAAAAAAAAAGAAAAGAAAAGAAACTGCCTGCTGCATTGAATTTTGACATTTTTGGCCTGAAAGACTAAAGATTATTTTTTTTTGGCCTAAAATAGAATTGCATCTATGCATTTTCATGCTTTTAAATTTTAGTACATAGTTAAATTCTTATAAGTGTTAAAATGATGTATTGATAAGGATTAATTTCTAATGTGTGTTTTCAGAGTACTTAACATGAAATTGGCATATTAGAAATTCTATTTACACTTGTGTGCCATAAAAGTTACGAAACAAGTTATTTTTAGCATATTTTCTTAATTTTTACTTCTAGTGAATCAGTAACCCATAAGAGATATAACAACAAATATCAGCCATAAATTAGAATAGGATAAGATTATCAGTGTATGGACTATTATATTTTGACCTTTATGTAACTGATGAAGTTGTGAGGAGATGTATTCATACTAAGTTGCTATTTTTAACACCTATTACAGAAGATAAAAATATTTTGTAATGATTGAAGTAGTATTAACACGAGCATTATTTCTTTTTTTTCTTGCTTCTTTTTTTGAAATTTCATCATTTGAACATACCCATCTTAAATCACAGCAATTCATTTTTTCAAGGTAAATTTAAAAAATGCACTCATTTATTGACTTTTAATCTTTGTTGTAAAAGTTGCTTTGTTGTAAAAGTCGTTTAAGTAAGTTGCTTGTGAAACATGACTGGTATTTTTTTTGGGGGGTAAAACAAAAGTGTCTTTTGTTTATGAACATTTAGATGAAAAAATAATTAGATAAAATTATATTTTATCAAATGAAATTGGAAAAGAACTTACACCTCTTTTCTATGGTGTTTCAATATCTGTACATCTCATCATCTTACATGTAGCTTTCAAGTGAGTGCATACAGTTTTCCGACACGTGTATCACTCTTGATCTTAATCTCTTTCAGAGTGCAGTTCAGGTTGGATGTTTGCTTTTTTTTAATCGTTCATATAATTTCAACAAATGTGTGGTTCTGTTTGATATACCACCAACAAAAAACATGTTTTTAAATTTTTTTTTTCTTGATGGCAGCATGCTATTTCATTTCAGATTTATTTTCTGTAATGAAATGACATGGTATTTTATATATCAAAATGAACAAGTTCGATTTAGTCATATTTTCAGATTGTATTTACCATTTTTTTATTAGTGCAAAAATTCTTGTATATTTTACACCTCTCTAGTGTTAATGTAAGAGCTTTTACGAGACAATTCCTTTCAACTGTGCATAAATCACTTATTTTCTACAAAACCACAAACCTTGCAAGTAAACACAAGAACTGTCTAAGACATTAACAAATGAAAATTAGCCCGAATTAGTTTGGATATACAGTAGGCAATCATAGGGTTAAATTTGTGTCACTTAATAAGATGATTAACCTGTTACACCATGGTGTGTGCTCTGTAGGTATTTAATGTACATGTAAGGGAGTTTAATCTGAGAAAAAAGAATCACCACATTTTTATTTACAATCTAGAGGTAAGGCTTGCACCTTATCAATTTTTTTCAGGAATGTTCCCAAGTCCAAACTAGCATTGGAGTGCTATTGGAAGCTTGCAGGAAGCTTCTATGTGTCAGTGTTTGGAATATGACTTGTGCTTTGGCATTCCTTTTTCTTTTCTTTTCTTTTTTTTTTTTTTTTTTGGTTTTTTTTTTTTTTTTTTTTTGTTTTTGTGAGCTAAATCTTTTATAAATTTTGTTAAGTGGATGTTGTCAGACCTAACACTTTAATTTGAGAACTACTGAGTATGCACCAGAACTATGGAGAACATGTCAATATTGTATGTTTTCTTTTTCTCAATTGTCATATGAAAAGGCAAATTTTGTTACTATATAAAACAGTGTATTCGTCCCCTCCCTCTTTTGATCATCACAATCCATTTTTCATACAACTTTTCTGCTCAGCATGACAAAATTCAATCAGTACACATGACATCATTGTATTTGAATTATGCAATGTTTATAAACAGACAATCAGCTTTTTTTGCTTCATTCATTTTTTTTTGTAAATCACCTGCCACATGACAATGAGTTTTGTATGACCTCAGGAACAAATTCTGTGACTGGACTTATTTTAGTGATAATGTTAGCATGTTTCACAGCTAGCATTGTTCCACTTGATTAATTACATCATTTATGTATTTTAATACTTTTACTCAAATGACATAATTCCCATCAATACTAATTCAGCATTGTGCCATCATGTTTATTTGAAAAAAAAAGCCAAATTTTCATTTTACCAATGTAAGTTTATATTTACTAACGTACCTGGTATATGATGTGTATGTTTTGTGAGAAAATTTTAATATTGGAAAAAAAAAGTTGGACAAGGTGAACAACGAAATATGAATAGGTCATTGGATTGTATTTGTTTTAGAAAAAAAAGATTATTCAAATTTTTATTGTGCACAACAAGTAAACCTTAAAGTGCTTTTGTTTTTCTGCTTCTCATCCTTAAGGTATTCTCCAAGAAAGTTGAAAACTCTGGTGGTGGTGATGCATGTGCAAGAATAATCAGGATTTGGGTTTCCAGGGTTCTCTGGGTTTTTTTTTTTATGTCGTCTTAAAGATTTGTATTTGATATTTGAATTTACTATTGCCATTCCTATATTTTCATTCCAAAGAGTCCCAAGGACATACATGTTTATGAAGGAAACTGCATTGGCACTTGCAAATTATTTTTTATTACAAAAAAATGGTAACTATTTTTATCATTATATTTATTTATTTATTTCACTTTGTGGGGGGGGGTGGGGGGGGGGGGTAATTTGTAGTTTGTTACAACCTTTTTTTAAGGGATTACTTTGTGTTTTATTGGACAAATCATTGGGTATACCATATGCATTCAGATACACATGCATGTAGAATAAGTGCTATAAATTATGATGAAGTTGTAGCAGAGCAACAACATTCAAGTTTACCTCCCCTTATGATGTGTGATGAACAGTTCTTAGTGAGTTCCATGTAGATTTGATTATTAATTACAATTTGCCATTTATTTTTCTTTAAGAAATATAACCTAGATTTCGATCATCCCTACTTTTTATGTTGATTTTAAAGATTTTTATGCATATATTTTGATTTAGATAGGGCATAGTTTAAGTAATCAAGAGCTTGCATATTGATAAAAACACCAAAGAAACTGAAAAGACAATGTAAAAATATGTTTCTTAAATTTATTTTATTTCTGATAAATTTACATGTAGATGTCTCTTTTGTGTATTAATAACACGTAATATATATTACATGTATTTTGTAATATGGAGCTCACTCATGCAGTACTTTGTCCTACTTTAAGGTAAAGATCTAGTTACTAATTTTAAAACAACTACTTCACTCTTACAATGTAATCTATTGAGACATCGTACACATGTAAAGGAAACTTGCATGTTGTACATGATGTATATTAAATAAAATGCATGATAAAGAGCATTGTATATATAGAAAATTACTGAAACATTACATTTGATAATTAAATTTTTATTCAAATAATTAACACATAGTATTTTCAAATGACCTGTGTGGATGTAAGAATTGAGGGTTATTGAGGGGAAAAAATCTTGAAATATGATTTTCTTTACTTATAAAAAAAAATCCAATTTATCTTTTTTAATTTAAACAATATTTTAAGAATAAATGGCATCAAGAAAATAGTATTTACATGGTCTTCCTTTATAAATGAACTGTTTAGAAATGTACCTGTTTTATATAATAAAAATATGCAGGCACCCAGAAATTACTAGATCTTTACCTGCATGACACGATATGCTTTTTGTAATCTTCATTTTAATGAGGAGTTTCAAATTTTCTGCTCGGTAAAACAAATCAAAATTTCTAATAGATTTGTAAGAGTATACAGTTGGTTAAATTTACAGTTTGTGTCGGATTGATGTGATCTCTTTTTTTAACCCAATATTCAGTATTGTAAGTCTGTAGAAATATTGTGCAGTTGAACTTTGGTACATGTATCTCGAACACCAATATATCTGGAATACCATGGATATGTCAAAGTACGCTGGAAATACCAACCATATTTTCTTTACTGGTACAAATTTTACCCCAATATTTAAAACCCTTGGATATTTTAGTCCCATCGGCATTGAGATACCAAGTTCAACGATTTGTCTTTTGTAACCAAAAAAACTATTACTAACATAAGAACTCTAAGTATAGTACACTTAGAAAATCAAAAATTCCCACTTCAAATCCATTGTTTTATGTAGCTGTAGTGGAGGTACCACTTCTCAGAAAGAGGAATCATTTGTCACAAACCATTTTTACTAAATTGGTAGTTATGACCTTTCATGTCAGTAATTGAAAATTGTTTGTTTTGTTAAGAATTAATCTTTATGGCATTATTTGTATAAATTTATATTACATATTAATTTTATAATGAAGGTTTATGTACAGATTGTACTTGTACTTAAAAAGATCCATCCAAGACTTGTAAGCTCATTTGTTTGTCTATGTCAATTTGGTCATTGCTGTCAAGAAACATACAAACTTTAGTAGACGTAATTAGTATGGAAATACTTTGTTTAGTTATGTACTACTGCAGTTCATTAGAATTTTCATTATAATGAAGCAAAAAGTCGTTATTTATTGTTTTGTTGATTGTGCTGTAAACCTAATTATATTGATTTGAGCCTTGTTGCTCTTGTGTGAAATTTTGAGGAAATAAACTATTTTGTTTTTTTTTTAATCTTTTGTAATTGCTTGGTAGGTTTTATGCTTACATGATGAAGCATCAATGTGAAAGCTATATATGGCGTATCAAAGCTAAAAAAAATATAAAAATACGAGATTGAGTGTAGATAAACATGATATATGTTATTTACATTCAAATGAAAATTTTTACCAATTTTGAACTTGAATAACCTCATGTTTCCTTAGTTAAATTGACTTTTAAACTGTGTCTGTTATTTAAATGCGGAGTCAGTAAATAAATCGGTTATTGTTTTAAATTTCTAATATCTTTGAAACGTGATTTAAATTGTGTAATTTACAGGAAAGTCATATCTTTTTATAAAGTAATAATTAAAACAAATAAGAAGATCGTTTTAATTTTAGTTAGTCTGAACTTATTAAAAATACGGCATATATGACTTTAGATCTTCAATAACGAAAAAGTATTCTTGTTTAATACACTGTAATAAACAGATCTCAGATGTTGCCACCAAGACATACACAATAATTTTATACATGTACAAGGCTGTTCAGTATTAAATGAAAACTGCCATTAGGTAGTCCAATCCTCAGGTTCTGAAAACCAGCTTTTAAGTAATTGAAAATGCTCATAAAAATGTCTCCGATTTCACATAGAAACGTGAATTTACCCATGGTATATTATATAGGGAAAATTATCAAATCTCAAATATATTTTCAGGAAATGCAAATAAAAACACCAGCTATGCATTTTCTAATTGAAAATTGATCAACAAATATAATTTAGGATAGAAAAATATAGGTATCCAGGCATTTGGAGAAAATTGCATCTTTTTTATGCTTTTACAGTATTTTAGTTGTTCTCTTTACTTCAATTGTTATATAATATATAGTGTAAGAAGCTTGTGCTAGACATCACACATCACGTCTAATTTCATATCATGCTAATAAGCATTGGCATCTAATGCTAGACTAAAAGAAATTCAATTTCTCTAAAATGAATTCATTTTTTTTTTCTTTTATGGGGTACAAATGTCAACTTTTTATAAGACCGTTTCTAAGGCTTCAAAGAACCTTGAATCATATTGAGATGCATAAAATGAAAATTGTTGCATGAAAAGATCTCAATTTCAAGCTTCATTTTAGACTTTTTAGCTCACCTGAGCTGAAAGCTCAAGTGAGCTTTTCTGATCACCCATTGTCCGTCGTCCGTCCGTCTGTAAACTTTTCACATTTTCAACGTCTTCTCAAGAACCACTGGCCCAATTTTAACCAAACTTGGTACAAAGTATCCTTGGGCGAAGGGGAGTTTTAATTGTTAAAATAAAGGGCCATGTCCCCTTACAAGGGGTGGGGTCATTAAAACATCTTCTTCTCAAGAACCACTGGACCAAAAAAGCTGAAACTTATGTGGAAGCATCCTGGGGTAGTAAAGATTCCAAATTGTTCAAATCATGACCCCCGGGGGTAGGGCGGGGCCACAATAGGGAATCCAAGTTTAACATTGAAATATATAAGAAAAATCTTAAAAAATCTTCTTCTCAAGAACCACTGGGCCAGAAAAGCTGAAACTTATATGGAAGCATCCTGGGGTAGTAAAGATTCTAAATTGTTCAAATCATGACCCCCCGGGGGTAGGGTGGGGCCACAATAGGGAATCCAAGTTTTACATTGAAATATATAAGAAAAACCTTAAAAAATCTTCTTCTCAAGAACCACAGGGCCAGAAAAGATGAAACTTATGTGGAAGCATCCTCCAGTAGTGTAGATTCTAAATTGTTCAAATCAGGACCCCAGGGTGTAGGACGGGGCCACAATAGGGAATCCAAGTTTTACATTGAAATATATAAGAAAATTTTTTAAAAATCTTCTTCTCAAGAACCACTGGGCCAGAAAAGCTGAAACTTATGTGGAAGCATCCTGGGGTAGTGTAGATTGTAATTTTTTCAAATCATGACCCCGGGGGAAGGGCGGGGCCACAATAGGTATTACAAGGGGGGGAAATCTGGTAAAGAACTGCATGGCAAGTTACTCAGGTGAGCGATGTGGTCCATGGTCCTCTTGTTTAATAAAATAATAAAGGACAAGGTATGGTAATGGCCGAATCTGGCCCCTTATTTGATGTTAAAATCAGAACACAGTTAAAGTTGTGATAGTTTGTAGTTAAAAACTTAAAATGATGCTTGTTTTAAAACCAGCACTAATTTTGATTCAAAGCTTACACGGAGGCCACAAGAGGGTGCAGAAATGATACATTTTCCCGAATTTCCTCAATTCTGGCAGGATTTTGTCAAATTCGAGATACTTTTCACTTCGGGAAATATAGAGCACAAGCTTGCCTACCTGAGATTTTTAAACATAAGATGCATCTGATGCTTGCGTACGAAATATATCAATTTGGTAGATAGGCAAGCTTGTGCTCTATGTTTTCTGATCCAAAATGTGCTGTAAGATCGATGAAAAATTGCATAAAAGTGAGAAAATTCGGAAATTGATGTATTTTCTGACCTTCTTGTGACCTCTGTGTATCCCATAACTTAGAAACAATACTCATTTTGTGGCAGGGGTGACAACAGGTTTTTAATTGATAAACTGGTGTATCATTCTAAAAGACACCCCAAACTAGGGGCCAAAAAGGGGTCTTAGCCTATCTTGTCCTTTAAGAGTTATCCTTCCTGGCTGAGGATCGGATATCCTTAAATGCTTTAAGAAATGGCCAGAATGGTAATAAAGATTCTGAATATTTCAAATGCAGGATTTATCTTCAAATAAAGTTAGAGTATAAGTCTGTGAGCTTTATTTCAATTATTAAGATTTTTCTTCCTGATAATGTTGCATACATATTCATAGTGACAACATATACACTAGACAAAATTGCTAACGCACCACCTAAATAAATTAACATTTTTCTTTTCAAAACTTGTTTATGATGTTTTTGATATATAATTATGTTACTTTAATAAAAAATGAGACATTTAAATGTTTTAACTGATAAATAACAACAATGTTAACTGAAGCGTAACCACTTCATAGAAAAAATTACAATTATATCCATACTTTTTTGGTGGAATAAATTTCAATATTTTTCTTTGTGGTTGTGTTCTTTATGTTTGTACTAATTAAAAACTCAGGAAAAAAGTTACACCGTATGCGGCATTTGACTGTAGAAGAGCGCGCTAAGGCAGCCAGTATGGTGTCTACAGGGGGTTCCTTTGAAGAAATTCGTGAAAAACTAAAACAATTAAAAGATTATGCATTTCTTTGATGAAAAATTGTTGAAAATGAATAAACAATCATAAAAATGTTTACAATAGATAGCAACGGCATTAAGTAAGCACCACACAATAACTTCAAGATTGTTCCACAAAATTGGGGCAACCGGAAGTTGGGTGGATTTGGTAGAGACACCAAGGCACTGGATGACTACTAAGTGATATGGTAGTCAATCAGGGTATATCATTTGATTTTTAAGTTGGAGACTGCTTCTGTCACAACCTCACGGACCACCATCGGTAATCACCAACTTCATATCTTGGCAAAAACTGTGCGCAGTGCACGTCGGGAAATTGGTTTTCGGACAAGAAGGTCCTTTAAGGGTCTTGACATGACACCAAAACATTTGTCAATCCAACTGTTTTGGAAAACTTGGCATATTTTATATATTAATACCAATCAGGAAAATGATCAATTCACAAATAAGAATAATAAGTGGTGCGTTAGCAATTTTGTCTAGTGTAAATACATACTGAAAAGAAATACATATACCGAGATGTAAAGAATTGAGGCGTACAAGGCAAGGACAATCCCCCACTCTGAAAAAAGACATTTCTGAGTTCTGAAAGTTTGTTTTTTCAAAAATTTGTACTGTCAGTGTCATCTTTAACACATTTGCTTCCTGTATTTTATTAAATAAATTATTGATACTTTATTTTTTGCTCATTTTTTTTAAGTAAGTGAAAAGAAAAAAAAACAAGGAAAAAAAGCTTCATGCATAATTTGAATGCCCTCCAAAGATCACAATTAGCGGCAAGACTAAACGTGTTAACCACTATGCTACGAAGTCTACATCTTTAGTGTAATTTAAATAGAGTTTGTTGAAGCGTATAATTTTTTCAGGAACGTTCAATTTTCATATAGAATGGGTTCAGACTCCATTTTTGAAACATGAAATAGATCTTACATATACTTTTCCAGCTATAAATGTTAATGAAGAATGGAGACTTGACCATTCATGTTCAAAAATCATTTTTTATGGCTCTATTATACCCATTTTCCATTAAATATGCTAAACTGTCAACTTTAAAAACAAATTATCAATTAATAAGTCGTTAAATAAAATAAATGAACCAAATGTGTTTATGATGACATTACTGACAACATAATTTCAGAAAAATACAACTTTTTTGTGAATTTTGAAAATTGAGAAATATATTGTCTCAGAGTGGGGGATTGGCCTCACCTTATATGCCCTTTTTCTTTAGCAATTTTTCCTAAAAAGTCGGTATTTAATTTTAGGGAGAATTAAGTTTAGTGATTTTGTATGTACATGGAAAGATAACTAGATAGGGGTAACCTCCGATGTGGAATGAATTGTTAGTGATATTAAATTTTAGCGACCTCGACAACCTTGCTAAAAATGACAAAATTGAATCCTCGCTTAAATTTCTGCTTCTACAGTATGCTGCATATATGTCGTATTGTATATTACAGAGGCAGATTTTACATTTTCAATTATTTTCAAATTTTGATTAAAAACAAAAACAAAACATAAAACTTGACTTGTGTATAGTGAAATATTATATGCAGCAAGTATCAACAACAGCATAAATACAATGGTGAAATTGTAATTCATAGTATATTGTACAAGTAATATGATAATCATCATAAATTGTGTTTATACATTACCACACATAACGTTATATTACACTGTACAAAAACACATGAGAAAAATGTGTTAATTTGTTTAAACTGAATTTTTCTTCCTCTGATACATTCCAAGAACTGATATTTTTTATCAACATACAATTATATAAACAGATCAAGGTCTAATATATCATGCATGATGATTCAATAGTTTTTCTATAAAGGGTAATATTTTTTTCACATTTTAGGGTAATCTTCCAGTTCATGCGGTGCGGGTTCATTCCAATATTCACCTATAGGTTTACTGAAAGCATCATTTTTCCTGAAAGGCGTGTCTCCAGTTTTGAGTTGTGAGACTCCCTACAATTTATCAACAAAATTAGATATGCAATCTCATATTTTAAAGAGAAGATACATGTAATACTGGCATTAATATGTAACTTCGTTAACAATAAGTTAGTTTATACTCACATGAATAACATCTTTGTGTTCTGACCAGAATGTGACAGGCTGATCTTTTCTGTAATCATGTGTCTGGTGGGGAAAAAAATCCTCTGTATATACTTAACATTAACAAGTACAGGTTCCCATCATACTCGCAAATCACAGACTCTTAAAAGTGCATTTACAGAGCTAAATAATTAACCCTTGCACCTAGGTCAGGTAAAAGGACCCTGTCCCAATTGAAAATTTGCTCTATTTTCCCCAAAATTTAGGTAAAAATTCCCAAATTACAAGCAGATTGAATTTTTCAGACTGAGTGCTTTTTATATTAGAAAAAAAAATTGAGATTTTGATGATTCATAAGGATGTGAATAGAGGATAAGCCTTCAATCTAACTTTTTATTTAACAGTTTAACTAAATATGAGACAGCGCCTAGCAGCATATTTCTAAATTTCGATTTTAAAATTCCAGATTGAAAGGGTACAGGACCCTTTACCAAAAAGGGTCAAATAAACCCTGCTATAATTGTTTCAGTCCCAGTAAAGTAAGCTGGTTTAGTGGAGTGGAATGGTCACATCACTCAGACAAGTCCAAAATTGGGGGATACAAAATTATAAGATGTATCCAAATGGAGTTAAATACTGTATATGCACCAATTAATACTTGACTATTTTACCAAATACTTCAGTACATATAATTAATGCTTACAAAAGCATTAAATGCAGGTTGTTATACAAAGTGCGCAGTGTATGTATCTAATAAAAATTAATTTTGATAGTACAAGTAGTACCTTTGTGGGAACTGGCTTTTTGCTGACAAAATCTGGTTTATTGAAGTCTTTCATTGTTATTGATCTGAAATCTGTAGGTTCTGGCTGGGGTGGAATGAGTTCATCTGCAAATACTTCTCTCCTGATGACAAAGAAAGATAAATTCATCATGGTGTTAACAAAAAAAAAATCTAGTGCAACATGGTATATTTTATCATTATCACAATATTTTCACTGTAGTCATGGAAATGTTGCATAATGACTTTTTGATAAAATAATATATTACAATGAGATTAACATACCCAACTTTTTCTAGAAGCATAAGTTTCTGTAATTCTTCCTTTTTACCTAAAAATAATCAATTTAAACAATTTACTTGACAACATATAACCAGTTATAAAGATGAATTTGTCTAGGAAATGATAATTCTTAATGAATTGAATGTAAATGGAATAGGGCTGGGATGATACAATCGAAATATTGATATTAAATATCGATTCTATGTGTAAAGACAATGTGCATATTGATATGGAAAACAAAATTTCATACTTATTTTTTCTTTGTTTTACTTAAAGTTTGGGTTTAGAATATAAAGTAAATGTTAAAATTATAAATATTCATACAAAATACATAATAAACACCACATTTGATAAATTTGTTTTACAATGGATATACAGCTATGAATAAATTATTCTTATTTGTTTAGAAATATTATTTCAATACAAATGAAGATTTTATAACCAATTAAAAATAATGAAATAATGTGATACATTTTGCATCATGGTAAAAATATCATGATATATTGTATCAATAAAGAAGAAAGCGTATCCTCCCAGCCCTAATTAATGGAACCAAATAAGAATTGCATGGGATACAAAAGTTATAATAATTCATGCTACATATTTTACTGTTATATTTACCCCCACTTACTAGCACCTGCCATATGGCACTCAAAAAATTGGAAAAGACAGGCATTTTTAAAAGTTGAGGTTTGGAATCTCAAAAAAAAAACCCCAAAACATCCATATCTTGAATAGCACGGATAATAAGTATTAGTTGTGTGAGTTGGTAGTCCCAAACACAATATTTTCTTTATATAACCTTAGTCTTTGAAATCCACAAACATTTTAAATGTCATTAAGATCAGCAGAGCAACTCAGATTACCTAGCACATATAATATGGGAAATGAGTACATGTACTTGGATAAATAAAATGATACAAATAGATCGAGCTACCTAATCATGTTCATCAGGTCCAGTCCAAACACTATTTCTACCTATGTAGCTATTAATAGCTGCCTAGGTATTTAAACCTATGGAAGTAGCTACTTCTACCTACTTTTACCTGTCTTTGAAATAATTACTGCACATCTTTAAAACACTCAAACTTGTTGTTTATCATCTTGTGCATTTGCAAAGAAAAATTCAGGATGTTAATTTGAAAACTTTTTTGTTTGGAGAAGAAAAGCATAAAAAATCATCCAAAACATTTTATCTGAGAATGCTTGAAGATTAGTTTTAAAATTGATACAGATTTGTTAGTCATTTAATTAAGACTTAGTTCTGATCCTTTAAGGTACCAGGAAATGAAACTGGATAAAGTTTTTATGCAAAATCGATAAGTTAGAAAGTAATCATTTTTTGCCAAAATTTTTGTTGTATTCATCATCAGTGTGACTGTATTATTAAATTTGGTGCTCACTATATTGTGCCATTCCTGATTTGACCACAAAATGTAAGTAGAGCAAAAAGTAGGTAAAAATTATAAGCTACCTGGAGTAGGTTTAAATACCTATAGGTACCTATTAGTAGCTACGTAATGTAGAAACAGTCTTTGGACTGGACATGTTCATTATATCATTGCATGTGTACTTGTCTGTGCCTTAATTTTTGTAAATTTCACCTTTCTGAGATAGTTTTAAAAATTTTATTACCTACAAGCCTCACACCACAAGGCTCTGGTTTTTTGTAGGACTGCCGAACTGTAGTAACATTATCAACCTTGGAATCAAATTCTGTTGTAAGAATTCCTGCATGTCCATCTCGAAAGATCTGTGCACTGCTTGTGATTTTTTCATCTTTATCTATTTTATCAAGGTCTGCAACTTGTCGCTGTAATAAAATGAGACTGTTAACTAGCAATGATGAAAAACTAGATTATATATATATATATATATATATATATATATATATATATATATATATATATATATATATATATATATATATATACATGCTATAGATAGTTTTCATATGACGTATTTTCTCTCCGAGTTATTTCCCTTGGCCGCCATCTTCAATTATCTTGGTGGTCATCCTGGTAATTTTTCCCCTTTGTCTTACCAAATATAAGAGGGTGTAGCAGAAATATTTGGGGGAAAATCTTTATAGAATAAAAATTATGAAATAAAGGAAGCTTTAATAAATGTATATTTTTCAGAAAAACAATGCTTCCTACCTCACAATAGCCAGTATAAAAAGTTAAAGTTGGTTGAATAATGAAGGAATATGAGCATGTTGACCTCCAATATGGCGGCCAACGGGAAATAACTCTTGCTAATTTGGGACTACTGAAAACTATCTATATGCTATGCTTTATGTGTGTTGCCGGTGTGTATGTACTGTTCTTGGTTCAAATAAGGATTTAGTTGATAAAGTATAATTTCTTAAAAGATATTTCTGTGAGTAGATGTAAGTGTACTTTAAACAAATGTATGAGAATTAATTTGCAACCATTTGTTATCGTTAGGATTGAGGATATCATACAATTACAGTGAAAATCACATTAAACCTTAAAAGGGATCCCATTAAAAAATAATAATAAAACTAAACGTACCTCTTCTACCCAATTTTCCAATAAACATTTTCCATCTGAGTTATTGAACCGAATTTCATTTCTTCCCTGATTTAACAAACTCATTTTTGTGTGTGTTCTGTAGAATTGTTGGCGGAAGTATTGCTAACCATGGAGATTCCAAACATTGAAGAGTTCCAATCAAGAAAGATAATTCGAAATTTCAGACACAATATATTTTTTATTGATAAAAATTAAATATATTTTCTATTTGACTCTGAAATGTCAATATTTACCCCTAAATTTATATGTAAAGAATACTGTGGTTTATATCTAAACTTTGTGTTTTGTTTTGTAATTATTTGATCGGGTTCAATCTTCATGAAATATTGAACACCAAAACAGTGGAAGGTGAGACACGAGTTCACGGAGTTGATTCCTCGTCAGTCGTCTACATTTCAGCAGCTAATTATGGCAGCTAGAATATCGGATACTGATGTAATCACCGATCTTGAAGGAGAAGAAGCACCCCAATGTGCACATGGTGTGTAGATTTGATCAACCAATCTGGTAAAATTTAGAACTAGAGACAGGTGACAACCAGTGATATGTGCGGCATATTACAGTGTTTTCTTCTTCTGTAGAGTGACAAAAATGGGATAGTTAATTAAATTTGAATCTAGAACTCAAGAACAAAGCAGGTATTAAAAATTTCAACAACAAAAAATGATTAAGAAAAGTTGTTCAAAAAAGGACTGGATTCTGAGAGGTTCAATTTTAAAATTGCTAAAATATTATGGTTACCTATGACTGCTATTTCAAATGAAAACTTCAACTTGAAAATGATCCCTGATCCATTGTTAGTAGATCCTTTTTAGGTATGTGAGTGTATTAAAAGATTGCAGCTTGGTCAAACGAAATAGAACTTTTCCTCATAGATATTTATAACTTTTACCTTTATTTTTAGCTCACCTGAGCTGAAAGCTCAAGTGAGCTTTTCTGATCACATTTTTTTTTCTGTTGTCCGTCTGTCTGTCTGTCCGTCTGTAAACTCTTCTTCTCCAGAACTACTGGGCCAATTTCAACCAAACTTGCCACAAAGCATCCTTTGGTAAAGGGGATTCAAATTGTTCAAATGAAGAGCCATGCCCTCTTTAAAGGGGAGATAATTAAGAATTAGTGAAAATTTGGTGGTACCTTTTAAAAATCTTCTTCTCAAGATCCACTGGGCTGAAAAAGTTGAAACTTATATGAAACCCTCCTTACATAGTGTAGATTCAAATTTGTTCAAATCATGACCCCCAGGGGTAGGGTGGGGCCACAATAAGGGATCAAAGTTTTACATAGGAATATGTAGGAAAAATCTTTAAAAATCTTCTTCTCAAGAACAACAAAGTCACAATTAGTCATATTGATGTGGAATCATCCTCAGGTAGTGTAGATTCAATTTCGTTCAAATCATGACCTCCGGGGGTAGGGGTGGGGCCACAATGGGGCATCAAAATTTTACATAAGAATATATAGGAAAAATGTTTAAAAATCTTTTTCTCAAGAACAGCAAAGCCACAATTAGTCATATTGATGAGGAATCATCCTCAGGTAGTGTAGATTCAAGTTTGTACAAATCATGACCCCCCGGGATAGGGTGGGGCCACAATGGGGGATCAAAGTTTTACATAGAAATTTATAGAAAAAAAAGTCTTTAAAAATCTTTTTCTCAAGAACAGCAAAGCCACAGTCAGTCACATTTGAATGGAATCATCCTCAGGTAGTGTAGATTCAAGTTTGTTCGAATCATGACCCCCAGGGGTAGGGTGGGGCCACAATGGGGGATCAATTTTCTGCATAGGAATATATAGGAAAATTTTGAAAAATCTGTTTCTCAAAACAACAAAGCCACAATTATTCATATTGATAATGAATCATCCTAAGGTATTGTAGATTCAGGTTTGTACAAATCATGACCCCCGGGGGGTAGGTTGGGGCCACAATGGGGGGATGAAAGTTTAACATAGGAATATTTAGAAAAAAATCTTTAAAAATCTTCTTCTCCAGAAAAACAAAGCCATGATTAGTCATATTGATATGCAAGCATCCTCAGGTAGTGTAGATTCAAATTTGTTTAAATCATGACTCCTGGGGGTAGGGGTAGGGTGGGGCCACAATGGGGGATCAAAGTTTACATAGGAATACATGTATATAGAAAAAAAAATCTTGAAAAATCTTCTCAAGAACAACAAAGCCACAATTAGTCATATTTGAATGGAATCATCCTCGGGTAGTGTAGATTCAAGTTTGTTCAAGGCATCCACCAGTAGTAGGGTGGGGCCATAATGGGGGATCAAACTTTTACAAAAGAACATATACATGTATAGGAAATATCTTTAAAAATCTTATTCTCAAGAACAACAAAGCCATGATTAGTCATATTGATATGGAAGCATCCTCAGGTAGTGTAGATTCAAGTTTGTTCAAATCATGACCCCCTCCATCCCCCCCCCCCCCCCCCCCCCCCCCCCCCGGCCGGCTAGGGTGGCAGACATTTTTTAAAGTCCGTTTTCAAGAACAGCAAATCCATGCATGATTAGTTATATGAATATAGAAGCATCCTCAGAAAGTTTAGATTCAATTTCATTCAAAACATGGCACCTGGGGGTAGGGTATGCCTAGAACAGGTGATCAAAGCTTTACATATGAATATATAGGAGAAGAAATCTGCTGACGAAGAACAGCAGGGCCATATTGACTCAGGTGAGCATTGTGGCACATGGGCCTCTTGTTTATTTACTCTTTTGCACTTCGTGCATGTCCATTTTTTGATGATAGTAGTAATAAAGTGGTATTAGAATTGATTTTTGTATTTAACAGTGTTTAATACAGCTGTCCTGCTTTTCTGTGATTTTATTTCAGTCCCTGTCTACTTTTCCATGACTACTACACATGGTAACAGGTGGGTTCACCACAATGGCATGTTCACTCTGAGTGGTTTCACCTCATGACAAGTGTTTTTACCCTGATTATACCTGTAACTAGTAATTATAGGCTTAAAATGTTTGCACAGAGATTTGGGCAGTTTGCTTTGACAAACTGCTAATGCGCTATGCTTGTGCTTTTTCCATGTGTGCTAAGGGAAAGATTTTGATGTGTTCAAAGTCATGCACCTATTTGATTAGTTTAACATTTTTTAAAAATGAAGTATATCTTCTTTGTCAAAATTTCAGAAAAAGATGTAGATTGAGGGGGGGGAAAATATATATATATATATTTCTAAACTACCATGCACTTATTTTACTTATCTAAAAATAGATGAAAAAGTTATTTTCATGAGTTTTTAAATAAAGTTTGCATGTCTATTAGTTGTAAAGAACTAATTGGTATTGATGGGCAACTTATTGAATTAAATTTATTACAGTGTTCATTAATTAACAACTGATCATATGACTTTTGCTTTCTTAAACATTCAGTACACTGTATGTTTTGGGGAAACTACTTGGGGTGAATCCACTCAGGGGAAACAGGGAATTGGGGTGAAACCACTCGGTGCAAACAGGTAATCAGGGGGAAACCAATCGAATTCCTTTACACTGCTTTTCTGCGATTGGGTTTTATATAAGTTGTATGTTATCTCCTTATTTGAAACCTCTTGTTTGTGAATTTTGAATGGCCACGGGTAGTGCTTAGCAACAAACGGTTTGTTTGTTCATACTAAAACAAACCGTTTGTTGCTATTGTATAATATATGGTGGATACACTTATAAAAAAAAAACTCAATGTTTTAAATAATGGTGATGTTTCTTATTAATGAGCAGCATTGAAAAAGTATGCATAGATACAACTGATGCACAAGGAGTTGTTGTGTTAAGAAATTTTCCTGGTTGACGAAAAAAGTGCATATTAAATAAGTCGCGGAAAAGCAAAAAATATAATTGCAGAATAGCAGTATGATTTTTCACGGCAAAGCAGGATTTTTTTTGTGAAAGAGCAGTACCAAATCACAGAAAAGTGAAACTGCATTTAATACATATACTGGGGTATATGGCATAATTGGTGTTTAATTAAGAGAATTTTTATATATAGGGCCAGCTCTAATGTTTGTTCGATACAGTGGTTCTGATCAAGGCAGGAGATTCTTTGCTTGTTCAGCATTCAGGGACAGAAAAGCTTGTAGTTTCTTCAAGTGGTGTGATGACAAAATCACAAAGGAAAACGAAGAAATGCGAAAAATGAGACGTAAATCTGAAGAGTTAATGCTTACGCACAAGCAGTATAGGAAAAGGTTTGTGTATGATATATGTCTGTAGGTAATTAAATACATGTTACTTGCATCAACTTTCCAAGAATAACCAATTCTGTTTACAACAAACTGCCATTGAATTGGAAAAGTTCACTGAATACAATATTTCAATCAAAAGTATATCATAGATGTAATACTATTCAATTATATTAGGATTTTTGAAAGAAATAATTGTTCATTTAGAGATGGAATTATTGAAATATTCCTTAATTTCAATCAGTGTTTTTCTCCTCCTAGATTTTTAAGTTTTAAAAAGCTACCTCTGAAGGAGAGAGATATGTGTCGAACATGTGGTTTGTTTTTGCTGCCAGGTGAGGTGAAGGATCATGGCAAGCATGACATTCTGAGCAACGTTAGCAAAGCCATGTTAAAAGTACCATCAAAGCTCTTCCTTCCCCTCGACAACAACAAAACTTATGCTGTGAGTATTTATTTCTCATCAATGAACTTTTATACTTTTGTACATTTATGAATACTTTGGATATATCTATAAAACTCACACTGATATGATGAAGAAGTAAGAAGAGAACAAGATGTGTTTGTGAAACACTATGCCCCCGATGGTAACACAGTTCTGGAGTGGGACATAGACTACAGTGCAATAGTTATGGCCAATGTTAAAGTTTTTCAAATGTAGGTCAAAAGTCACAGTTGAGCTCACATGATCAAAAATTTCTGTACCAGTGGAAAGGTCTTGTCATATTGAACGCTCATGTCAAATATTGAAGCCTTACCCTTGACAGCGCAATAGTTATGGGCTAGGTTAAAGTTGACAACAGACAGACAGACAAACAAACAGACAGACAGGACAAAAACAATATACCCACGGGATTTTTCGATCCAGGGGGCATAAAAAGAAATGAACATTCTGAAGATAAGCAAGTCTGCTTAGAATAGACTGCCAGTGATTGTTGAAGTTGCTTTTTTATACCCATAATTCTATGTGCCCCAGAAAAATTTGTTTGAAATAAATAAAGATTGGATGGTTGTTCACTTTTTTCCAGCAATATTTGTTTTCTGAGAAGACAGTGAAGTTTGTCCTGGGGCAATTAAAGAGCCTACATAAAACACATATAATTTGTTTAGGAGCACCAAGGTATGTAAAGATAAGTAATACATGTATATATATTTATTGTAAGACGTCATTTTGAAATGGCCGGTAGTAGCAATTTCAGCATTCAAAGTATTTTATCATTCCTACTTATTCACTGAATTCCAATGTTCCTAGTAAGATTAAGTATTATGAAAGACAAAGAATAAATGTCTTCCATTGAAATCATTCATTTCTAACAACATTCATGTCAAAAAAAAAAAGAAAGAAAAAGAAAGAAAGAAATGTAAACCTAAATATCCAAGCGGCTCAGTTAAGTACTTTACCTTGGATGTAAGGTTTTTTAATTTATCAATATTTCTGAGAAAATATAGAATATGCCCATCTTTAAAAATACATGTATGTCTATGAAAACACGACTAAATATTTTGCACAGAATTCATGAAGCAATAATGAATGAAAAGGATGGTACACTGACAAGTTTTCTGTTGGATTTGGATTCAAGATATGTAAGTCTATATATTGCAAAATCTATGATTAAATTCTTCTTTTATTTAATTATGCAAAATCAAGATTGTTCAAAAACTATAAAATTCTGAAATCTAATTTTAGATGCAGTTATATGGACCTAATAACTATGCTAGATACAACATGTTCAACCATCATTTCTTTGATGGGGAAAAATCTGCACATTCATTCACCAAGTTTATGAACAGTTGTTCACATGACCAGGTTGCCATGGTATTTGATCCACCATTTGGTGGGATGGTGGATGCCCTGTCAGCTTCCTTAAGGAAGATATCAAACCTCTGGAGGACAACATCACAAGGTTTACAGAATTTTATTTTTACAACAGAACTTGTGTAAATACAGTTGAACTTTGTTATCTCAAACACTGATATCTCCAATACCATGGATATGTCGAAGTTTTTTGCATGTCCCAACCACTTATTCTTTAAGTATTTTACCCTTGATATCTTGAATCTTTGGATATCTCGAAGTTTTTTCTTGGTCCTTTCGAGTTCGAGATAACGAGATTTGACTGTATTTCCAAAATTAAAAAAAAAATGCTTGCATGTAGAAATTATTTAAGATTCTGTCTTAGCATGTTATGCTTATGGTAGGGCTTTGTAACTGATCCTAAAATTCAAATCAAAAAGTAAAATGCTTTTTTTTTCTTTATAAAACTGTTTTTATTACAAAATTTGAGTGCAAAACCAGAGATAAATTAATATACAGGTTACTGGTAAACAAAAATGTAAACAGTAAAACACACTTATAACGAAGTGCCAGGGACAGATGATTTTGATTCGTAATAAATGTAATTCATTATATCCGTTAGTATAACATAAAGTTTAAAGTCCTGGGGATGCTGTAAGCATCAATTCATTATATTAAAGCTTGTTCGCTATAAGCCTGTTTCACTGTATATTGTCTTACTTTGTTTCTTATGTACTGATCCTTTATTTATGAAAATATCTTAATGTGTCTTTTTGTACTAAAAGTTTTACTGTCTCAGAGAATAATACTTGTTTGTCGGAAACTTACAGGAACATTTTATTTGCATACAGACACATTAAACATGATACAGTTGAACTTTGGTATCTCAAACACCGATATCTTGAATACCATGGATATGTCACAGTGTTTTGAAGTCCCAACCCCTTATTCTTTAAGTATTTTACTCTGGACATCTTGAATCCTTGGGTATCTCAAAGTTTTTTTCTCCGTCCCATTGAGTTCGAGATAAAGAGGTTTGACTGTACTATAATGCAACTTACATGCATGTATAAATTTGCTGATATCTGAATTTTCTCAGCCCCTGAAGATGCATCTCTGTGTATTTTATGGTTCTTTCCTTACTTTATGGAAAAAAGGATAATTGACTCATTTAAAGATATCCAAATGCTAGATTACAAGGTAGGTAAATTATGTGTATTTATTACATTCTCAACAGTGAAATACTGTAATTTATTCATTGAATAAAAGTGATATTTTGTCATAATGTGTAAGAATATTAAAGTGATATTTTGTCACAGTGTGAAAGAATTTCAAAAGTGTGGCAAAATTCTCACTTTTCTTTCCCTTCATGAAGAGTGTTGTTAGAAATAATCCCTGGCCTGTTACAAGATATGATAAATAAACAATCCTGACACAGAGACTAAATCAGCCAAAGTTTCTTCAAATATGTTGTTGAAATCCATGTTTTAAAATGTTTTCAATCTCATAATCGCTTAGCTATGACGTCGGAACCACTCAACTATGGCATCACAGCCTATGACACTGTGTTTTGCAAAGAGAGAGGCAAAGAGAAAATCAAAGAAAATATATTTATTTATTATAAACAGAAAATTCAATATTTTGTAGTTGAATATGGAATTTATTTCACTCATGAGAGAGAATTTTTTTTTTTTACGATTTTTTACTCATGATTCGCACTTCTGAAATATAACAAAAAATCTGTCTCATTTGTGAAATATTAAAACACCATATCCAACTACAAAACATTGAATACTGTAAGTTGTTTTAATTCCACAGTCTTAAAATTCCACGATTTCTCAAAAAGTACCAATCGCGATGGTTTTAATTTCTCACTGCAAGAAATTAATTTAAAATTTGTATAAGCATTTAAACGTTTTTAAAAACTAATAATAGCATTCACGATGGGTTTATTTTTGTGGAAAACTGATAAATCGCGAACATAGTGAAATTGAATACAGTATCCTCTATATGTCTAATTAATTCTATCAATGTTTAATTCACATGGGAAAGGAATGGACAGCAGTTTTTAAAGGAATATCCTGTCATTAATATTGTACAAAACAAAAAATAAAACACAAATTAAAAAACATGACTGGTATATACATGTATACCACTTTAAATTTGTGTAATCATCTTACTGTATTTAGGTTGACTATGACAACCACCAGCTGTTCCAGGGTGATGTAAAGAAGTATGGATCCCCTGTCAGGATATTTACCAATATCCCCCCTCACAAGATCACCCTACCAGCAGAAGAAGGATACAGGTATTGGGTTATGAGATTTTTTTTTACTCTTTATCAGATTCGTGTCCACAATCTCACCTTTAACCATACTGTTCTGACAGTTTAAAGAGTTAAATGTATTGTAGAAGCACAAATTTTCGTGGGTATAAAATTTCGTTGAATTGTCATGTAAAAGGGTTTCGTGGACATTAAATTTCGTTGTTTCAAAATTAACTCTATTCAATATATAGTCATAAAAAAGTTCTTGAGGGATTTAATTTCGTTGATAATTATTAACAACGAAATAAATGATATTTAATCCCCAATGAATATTTCTGCTTTAACTGTAAATCTTTTTTTTTTTTTATGTATTTTAGGTTCTGTAAAGTATGTAATAGGTATTCTGCCAAAGAAAATGTACACTGTGATGTTTGTGATATTTGCCCCTCAAAAGTAAGTTTGTAGGAATTATCTCTATGTTAGCAATTAAATCTATGTCTTTATACCTACATTGTGTATGCATTTGTAAAATATACCAAGAAATGAAGAATGTTTAAAATACTACAGAAGTTTTCATATGTTTGAAGGATGGGAGGACATACAAACATTGTTTTAAATGTGAACGGTGTGTGAAGCCCAACAAAGAACATTGCAGTGTTTGTAAATCATGTCAGTTAAGGGATCATACCTGTGGAAAACCTAGCCAAGGTAAGACCAATCATGTCAGTTAAGGGATCATACCTGTGGAAAACCTAGCCAAGGTAAGACCAATCTGTGGTAGACATGTCAGTTAAGGGATCATACCTGTGGAAAACCTAGCCAAGGTAAGACCAATCCATGGTAGACATGTCATGAATTCAGAAGGACTTAACTGTGAACAAAAAATATAGAAACTGATTCTTTTTCTGTTTGTTGAGAGATAGAAGACCATGAAAACATAATTGTCTCCCCTTTTTACATCAGAGATCAATAATTGTTCCATATTCAATAAAAACATACAAACATTGTTTTAAATGTGAACGGTGTGTGAAGCCCAACAAAGAACATTGCAGTGTTTGTAAATCATGTCAGTTAAGGGATCATACCTGTGGAAAACCTAGCCAAGGTAAGACCAATCATGTCAGTTAACGGACCATACCTGTGGAAAACTAGCCAAGGTAAGACCAATCATGTCAGTTAAGGGATCATACCTGTGGAAAACCTAGCCAAGGTAAGACCAATCATGTCAGTTAAGGGATCATACCTGTGGAAAACCTAGCCAAGGTAAGACCAATCATGTCAGTTAAGGGATCATATCTGTGGAAAACCTAGCCAAGGTAAGACCAGTCTGTGGTAGACATGTCAGTTAAGGGATCATACCTGTGGAAAACCTAGCCAAGGTAAGACCAATCTGTGGTAGACATGTCATGAATTCAGAAGGACTTAACTGTGAACAGAAAATATAGAAACTGATTCTTTTTCTGTATGTTGAGAGATAGAAGACCATGAAAACATAATTGTCTCCCCTTTTTACATCAGAGATCAATAAATTGTTCCATATTCAATAAAGTTTCCTTTCATGGGGTAACATTCTTAAGAAAGGATTAAAAAAAAATTATTGAAACTTTTTTGATGTTATTGTTCTGTAGGATGTCATATCTGTGGTGCTTTGGATCACAAGAGAAGAGAATGTCCAAAGAAAGGAATTCAATCATCAGCCAAAAGGTTCAAAGATGAATTTAATATTTTTAAAAAAAAAAAATCAATATTCACACTTTGCCTACAAATTTTACAATAGAATATCATTACATATGCCACAGAAGTCCCCAAAAGTTTAAATTTTTCTTTTTTTTTTGAAAGCAGACTTTTATTGAAATTAAAATTCATTTGATTGAATGTATGGGTTTAATAATGTTTTCTTAGAGAAAAGATCAACATTTGAGTAAAGTTCTTAGTCAAGCTGATAAATTTATTAGTCCCTTATCAGTGAAAGCATTGTTTATCAGTTATAGCCTTGTATGGAAATTGATTCTGCATATTTGAGGAGATATGTATTATTTTTTTCCAACAACACATGGTAAGACAATTGTCTATGGTGTTAATGCATTGTGCATTTTCTTAGATTCAGTGAAGCAGTTAACATATTTTTAATTGTATTCATTATGAATATTTGTTACAGTTGGTAGGAGATGTATTATTTAAAAAGACTCGACATTTACCATTGTTCTAGAAATACTGTAAATGTAATGTATAGTGAGCATGTATGATATTTGGCGGAAATTTCTTTTTCAATAAGATACATATACATGTACTGTAGATTTGATTTAGTGCATTTCTAAATGTTTATATTAATATACATGTATACAAGACATTTTGCAGTGTTCTCAATTTAGTAAAAGCTGCTTTTTGCCAAAGGCGCCAAATAGAATGCACAACCAATTGTAATATGTTTACAGAACTTGCTTCACTCATGGTAAACATCTGATTATTAAATCGGCAGATGAAACAAAATATCATCCCCCCATCCCAGTATAACGTAGAATAATGGCTTGAACTTATCATTAATTTAATTTAGGCCTATGGAATTGAGTTGTTTATGTGTTTCAAATTTACTCAGAGCTTTGATTGAATTTGAAATAATGTACTTAGTCTTATATGACAATCTATCATTTTATCTTTTCAGGAAAAAGAAATGGTCTGAAGATAAATCAAAGAAAAAAATAAAATGTACAAAAATTTAAAATAAAATAATGTATATTAAAATCATGTTTGTGCTCTAACACACTATCATTTAGTAAAATGGAAATCTGACTCAATTTTTCTTTTTTTTTTGAATACTGTTAGGGTCCATCAGGGGTGTAATCTGGATTTCCCATTGCCTTTACATATATGTATCCTGAAATCAAAGATAATTTTAAGTCTTTATGATTCCTTAAATGTGTAGTCCTGTAATCAATGTTTTACTACAATGTAAATCTAGTTATATAGCATAATGGAAAATCTTGTCCCAGTATCAGCCTTAAGACACAAAAGGAAAAAAAATATTATTAAAATCGTTATGTTCTTAATATCCTGGATAATACTTGGTTAAAAGGTGTTTTGGTTTTACGAAATAATTTAGACGTAGCATGAATTAATTTTACAGCACAATGAAGTGATGTCGCAGTCAACTTTGGAAATCCACAAGTTCTGCTTGTGATAAAAGCACTGATTTGCAAATTACCATGTAAGTCAGTTGTGAATGAAGTATTTAGTCGTAATGTTATGTCAGATGTTTTCGTACTAATTATCATACATTACATACCAAGTTATGTAGAAGAGGTCTCTCATAGCCATACAAAGAAAAATTCTCTCAGATGGAAGAAAAAAAATATTATCAAGTCATCTGTGTGGTATTTTGATAGGGCCACTCACACCTTCACACTTTAATAGCCTTTAGTACAAATTAAGATGCCGGTATTATTATCGCTTTTTGGCCTTGGCAAATTCTTCCCACTTCCGACTTCGCAACTTTTTACTCTTGTGTTTTTGCCTTTGGAAGACACATGTGCCAGTTTAAGATGCAATGTGATATACTATGGACTATGGAGTGACATAGAACCAATTCTTGCACCCTCTTACTTTTGCCTTTAGGGCAAAGATGTGAGAGGCTGAAGCTGCAAAGATGAAACAGCGAAGAAAAAAAATTGCTAAGGTGAGAGGACAAAGGTTTTCGCTCTTTTTTATCTTAGTTTTTTGCCTTATCACATGTTTGCCTTGAATCTTTGCACTTTTGGCTTCTTCACATATTTGCACTTTACTTTTCACATATTAACCCTAAAGACAACAGTACAGAGGTGTGAGTTGCCTTTAAGTTTTCAAAGACCATGAATCACAGGGACTTGCTAATTATTCCCCAGTCCCAGCGGCTAAAAAATATTTATTAAAAAAAATACGTACTAAATTGGTTGTTGTTTTAGTAGTTCATATATGTCTTTATTTTGATAAATACTTTTATACGCCGGGAGAAATGAGGGGACGACCAATTGATTCTGAAGGGGTTGGGGCTGGCAGATTTCGGAAATAATAATCTGCACTCGAAAATGTTGAAAAAGTTTGAAATATTTTCAAAATTGCCAGCAATCAAAATGAATTTGAATAACCATTCTTATACTGGATTCCTAAACTTCATAAAAATCCTTACAAAGATACATTGCGGGTTCCAGTAAATGTTCTACCATGCCTCGTTCTTTACTCCTCACTAAAATATTAACAGCAGTGAAGGAGAAACTTCGGGAGTACTGTACAACAATATATTCAAGAAATGGTGTAAATCAGATGTGGATACTTAAAAAATTCAAAGGAACATTTAGAAGGTTTGAAATCACAACATTTTACTAAAATCAATAACATCAAAACTTTATGATAAACGGTATGACTTCAACTTTTTCAATCGTTAACTTCCCTTACTTATGTAACAATATATTTTTATCACCTGCATATATGGGGTTTATGTCACAGGCACTTGTTTCGGTAATAATCTTTTTAAACCCATAGCATATTTATCATACTATGGATTAAAAAAAATATTACCGAAACAAGTGCCTGTGGTTTATGTCTCTCAGTTGATTCGATACGCGAGAGCATGCTCTACGTTCGAACAATTTCTAAAATGAGACAAGCTATTTACAAACAAGTTAATGAAAAAAGAATATCAACAATCTCGTTTAATAGTCAACACAATGACCTTGTCAGCAAATACAATATATCAATAAGTCAAATGCCGACTGACGTTTTTCATACTAATTGTTAGGCTATTATTTACACACTGAATTGTCTACGGATTTTTCCGTTTTTTCCGATCATGACAAGGAGTACACGGCGCGTGTGACCGGTCGGCAGGGGATGCTCACTCCTTCATGACACCTGATCCCACCACTGATGTTTTGGAGGTCCGTGTTTTCTCTACTCCTGATCTGTATTGATTGAGCGGACTTTTGGCCTTGAATACCGTTCCTGTTTGTCAAACTTTTTTTCAGTGAAAAAAAAAAAAATCTGTCCTTGTTCATCTTGAAAATAAGTAATCTGTCCTTGGCCGGCATGAAAATAAAAAAAAATTGCAGACCCCCCCCCCCTTTTCAGATTCAAATGGTTATCTTTAAACCCTCGTAACAAAAGGGGGAAACACTCTTTTATTTCATATGGGATCATTATAACTGCATGATGTATTAAAATATCGTATGAATATGCCATTTTAAAGAAAAAGACAGATAAAAACCCCATCATATTAATTAGAAGCAAACATACAATTTTTCTTTATAGTACTGTGCTAAGGGGAATAACTCTGCCATTTATTTTGATCGAGATCAAGATTCAACAAATCGCAATTCGTATTCCCTCGAAAATCCAAGCAGTCAGCAAATATCAAGATTTTGTTTTAGAGCTGAAAAATACCCGTCATACCTCTACATAGATCAAAATGAAGTAATGTCATGGAATTTTATTTCAAACTAAAAAGAAAAGGGATTATGTTTATGAAGTGAAACGGAGGGCAATGCATTGTAGATCAAGAAAAGTTTGCTTTATGTTCAATTGGGAAAAGCTGAAATATTCAACTAATAATGTGTCAGTTAATTTTTTTTACAGATTGAATATTGATGGTCTGCTTGTTTATTTCCCGTATGACTATATTTACCCGGAGCAGTATATGTATATGCTGGAGCTTAAAAAAACTCTGGATGCCAAGGTGAACATTTTATGGTGGTGATTATTACTTGTACATGCAGGTTTCTCAGACTGTTTCTTTTGTTGGGAATCTTTTTCTGGAATACAGCCAGCTGTAAACACACATGTAAACATACATGAAACATTGTCTATCAGCTGTAGTTAGTAACTCAGGGGTGACCCAGTTCAGCCATACATTTCCTCCTTTCCTTCTACAAATGAAATGTTATTTATGTCTTTCTTTTCAGATAATAACACTCCTCCATGAAGTAGCTACTTCGATATAAACTAATAAAAAGGAAAATTTGAGGGATATTGGCCTATTTTGAAAACCTTGTGTAAATTGGTGTAAATGTTGTGACAGCATGCATACATGTGCAAGCTAGAAAGTTCTTTCTATTTAGTAATAGTTGGAAAGTTGGGAAGTCATGTACTATTTTAGAGAAAGCGATTTGTACCAAGAATTAATGATAATATCTGCATTTTGGTAGGTATTTTGATTTATCAGTAATTTCTAATTCTTGTAGGGACACTGTGCTTTGGAAATGCCTTCTGGTACAGGCAAAACTATTTCTCTACTCTCTCTCATTGTTGCATATATGAAGGTTAGTGAATATATAGAGTTTAAATGTGGAAATCAACATCAATATTTTCATAAATCCATTTTAAAAATAACCATTTTTTATTAAAAAAGCATCAATTTAGTGTAAGATTACCTAAAGAACAATACACATAACTAGTTGTTGTTTGTTTTTTTAGGCAAATCCACTGGAAGTAACAAAGCTTATTTACTGCTCAAGGACAGTTCCAGAGCTTGAAAAAGTTTGTTTATAAAATTGTTCTAATGGAGAGAGATTATTGCAATGAATTTTGAATGAAATACTTAATATTTACTACATGTACTATGTATGTAATTACTTAATAGTGTGTAGTTATAAATTCCTGTATTTTCTTTTTTGTGCAAATTCTGCAATTACTGTACAGTGAAAGGAATTGTAAAGAAAAGCATCCAAGCATGCTAAGTAAAAATGAAAATGTAAAGTTATGTTTTCACACTATGTTAGAAAAATCATGGAAATTCATTTAAATTCATAGAAAAAATTGTGTGTAAAAATACCATGATATTATTGTGATATTTGGAAAAAATCATGATATATTGCCATATAAAATTTTGGCGATGCCCATACGTATTACTAATACAGGTATGAACAATGATTCAAATGTGACAAGTTCATTCATTTTTTTTTTATATGAAAAGGTTGTTGCTGAACTGAAAAATCTGATGGATTACTATGAACAGCAACTTGGAAAAGGAAAGCCAAAAATACTGGGACTTGCTCTTAGTTCAAGGAAAAATTTGTGTATTAATCCAGAGGTAATTTTTCTAGTGCAGAGTTTTCAGTGGTTATAATCTGTGGTACAGAACATTTTCATAGACGTAGCATCACATGTCATACTGATATCCAATTCCAAATGCAATGCTTTTGTCATTCTGTGATTCAATTATTTAAGTTCTTGAAGTTACACAAGGCCACACAGCAATGTTAAGGCTACACAAAGGAGGTGGGCGTAATTTATATATTTACTAGCTGTGACATCACAAAAAAATAATTCCTCTTATACAAGAAAATAATTTGTGATTTTAAACTGTATGAGAGTCAAACTACATGAAAACATTTTAATTTATGACTAGTTAAATTTCACACAGCGAGGTGTAAACACCTGTAGTTATGACATCAGCATGGTAAAATCTGATGCATTTTATGTGCAGTGACAAGCTGATCAAGTAATTTTTTTCGATGTGAAAAAAGTGCATTTTATTATCAAACAGAATATTTAGAGAATCTTAATGGACCATAAATACCAACATGTATCATTTGTTTAATGTCATAATTCAACTATTATCAAGAGAGTGTATTGAATTTATTCTGCCGTTTTTTTTTTGTACTGTGATGGCATGTTAAAGATAGAGGTGCCTCATTAAATTGCTTTTTTGCAAAGACATGTACTTAACAGATCCCAACCATTTTTTTAAAAAAATTAAGTAAAGGAAATGTTCCGTAACTTGAAAAGTGCTGCTGCTTTTATGTATCAAGAACGTTACATACTAAACACATAGAATACTTGTTAACAGATACACATACATGTATTTCAGGGGAGTCCCATCCCTTGAAATTTAAACAAATAAAATGCAAATTCTATTTAAAGCAGCAGCACTTTCCAGAAACTACCAGATATGTAAAAAGGTTTGTTAATTAAAAGTTCAATTTGATTGAGTATGACCTTGTGATACATGTATTGAAATTTGTTTTTGACCTCCATGAAGTGGGTGAATTTATTTTAAAAAGGTATCTATTTGTGCATTTCTATATTCTGCTGATTTCTTCTTAGCAGTGCTGCACAGGTGAAAATTATGAAAGTTTGTCTCAGTGAAATATGCATAAAAGATTTCCACACTACATGCTTTTGAATTGAAGAAATTTTCAAATGAAAGTTATTGCAAATATGTCTGAAGGACGAACGTATGAAACAAATTTATTCCCAAGGACGGTTAGTCTGCAGTATTAATGACAGGGAAATGTTGTGGTAAGAATAGGGATTTATTTGAGTGATGTTACGAGACAGCGTTTTTATGCTCTAGGTCAGTCAAGAGAGAGAGGGTAAGACAGTCGATGCTTTGTGTCACAAGCTCACGGCTTCATTTGTCAGAGCCAATCACAAGAGAGATCCTATGGTACCTGTCTGCAGCTTCTTTGAGGTAAGCATTTGGAGAAAATGTATATATATACAAGCTTACAGCGTGTGCATGCATGTACACTATGTGCTAATGTCATTTTCATTTATAACAATACTTTTTCTTACTGTAGAATTGAATGCATGACACCATGAATTTGACTTTTTCCGCCTACTTTTGTAGAACTTTGATGCACATGGAAAAGAAATTCCTCTTCCTGAGGGAGTGTATGGACTGGTGAGACAGTAACAAAAACTTTGATATGTTTGTTTATTTTCCAGACTATTTAGTTTTGTTTTTATTCAAGACTTAAGATCAACTGAATTACTGCAGTGTTTGATCTCTTGTTTTACAGGATGAATTACAAGAATATGGAAGAAAAAAGGGATTCTGTCCCTACTTTTTAGCTAGACATGCTGTAAGTTGTTGGTTTTGTGTACTGTTAGAGGAATTGTTTAATTCATCAAACTTTAAAAAAAAAAACATATGCAACATAAAAACAATCCTTTCTTTATCTAAAAATTTAGTGAGATGTTTTGTTTTCTTTACTATAAAGTAAATGAACATATGTTGATGTATCTGAATTGATGTACCTGTATTTATGTATTTATGTATGTGCAGGGCTTGTATTTATGTAACTGTTGATTTATCTGTGTTGATCGATATACATGTATCTGTATGTGGGATTGCATTTATGCTTGCAGTGAATCTGTGTTGATGTACCTATATGTCTGTATTTCTATTTATCTCTGCTCTTATACCTATATTGATGTATCCTCTTCCAGATAAATCATGCAAACATTGTGGTGTACAGTTACTATTATCTACTGGATCCTAAGATTGCTGAGCTGGTCTCTAAAGAACTCTCCAAGAAAGCTGTTGTTGTGTTTGATGAGGCTCACAATATTGGTATCCAGTTCAATTTGTTACATCCCGTGTAATACCTAACTTAATTAACAACTTTGAAAATGTGTTTTTGTAAAAAAAATTTCTGGTTACTGGTAGGTAAATTAATTAAGAAAAAATCTTTTTATTAATGTTTCAGACAATGTTTGTATAGAATCAATGAGCATCAAAATCACAAGGCGAACACTGGAGAAATGTCAACAGAATATTGATAGCCTCAATAGACATATCCAGAGGTAAAAAAAAACATCTTGTAAATCTTTATCACAAAATGTCTAAATTTTCTATTCTGTCAAAGTAGAATATTTACTTCTGTTAAGAAATCTGTGAAATTTCATTTGGCTGTTTATGCATAATAAAATTATTCTTATTAAAGATTAAAAGACAGTGATGCAGAGAGACTTAAAAATGAATATCAGAAACTGGTTCAGGGATTGAGAGATGCAAACATTGCAAGAGAAACAGATGTTATTCTAGCTAATCCAGGTGAGCTAAGACAATCCAGGTGAGGTAAGACAATCCAGGTGAGCTAAGACAATCCAGGTAAGCTAAGACAATCTAGGTAAGGTAAGTGAATTAGTTGAAATATAAGCATTTTCCCTCTAATAATCTTAAACTGAAGAAAATAGCTTACTCAAGGGCTAAATTTAAAAAGACATGTATATATAAATATACAGTATTAATCTCAAAATTTTGAAGAAAGAATTTTTTTTTCAAATTGATATGAAATTCCCACAATACAATATCACCATTCTAGTATGTTTGCAATTATACTCGTATCCTGATTATAAGAGGAAATACTCGTATTCTGATTATGAGGATGTAAGTATTCCTCATTTTACTAATAATCTGTCTATCTCTACTTTCAGTCCTCCCAGATGATGTTCTCAAAGGTATTGTTCTAAAGGCTTATTTTCTAACAGCTTCTTTTATGTATTAAGGACATTGGCAAGGTTCCTGGTTATTGTATAGAATTTTTCAAGAACTCTTGAGTAGGTTTAATTGTAAAAAAACAGGCTTAATTCTGGATTGTTTAACATACCAAGCCAACCTTCTTTTTTAGATTTTCTCAAATGAGTGTTTTTGCAATTCTCAATGCATTTCCTATGTAAAATGTTGATTAAAGGGACCTACATAATTTTTCACCATAATATTTCTCCAAAACCCACTTATTTCATATAGTTTTTGTATTATATATATTATTGTATCTTCATTTCCTATGACTTCTAGATATTTTGGCTGAAAATGTATATATAGAAACAAGACAAGGACATACCAGCACCGATCTTTATTTTTGAGTTACTTCCCTTAACAGCTATAATTACATATTATTCATACTGGTCAAGAGAGTCAGACTAGCTGATTGTTTCCATCATGTAATTGACTGAATTGATTGAAACATATTGTCAAAAAAATATTGGCATGGATTTATTTTAATTTTCATTCGTAGTTACTAAATGCTGCTTCCTTCACACGACCAAAGAACTGATCTCTGTCGGTCTACCTTTCAGCATATGTCACAGCTTAGCCCTTCCCAGCATACTGAGCATAACTCATGGTAAATGACCTCCTGTTGGCTCTTTGTCCCCTGAATACAATGCACAACAAAGCCATTACTACTTTTCTTTCTTGCTGTATAGATGATTCTACCCGTTGAAGGAAGTACACGTGCTTTCTGTTTACCTCTGTATCATACGCTTTATTAGTTTTCACCGCTTAGAGAATTCTACACAGGAGATCACTCTCAATCACTTTTTCATAAGTGAAAAACCCATGTATTAAACCTTTTTTCTCCGGAAAACCCTGACTTGCCAATGTCCTTAAGGAAAATAACTATTTAGAAATTTGGAAATTGAAAAAAAATTTCACAATATTTTGTGCATTTATTTTAAAGCTTAAATTTGTATTTGATGAATAGAATGTCGCATCACAAAACATAGATGTTTTTAGGTCACTTGATTACCTAAGGTGATCTATTGCTGTTTTTGTACGTTGTTGTTCTTCATTTGTCAGTCTAACTCTTGAACATTTTGAGCTTCTTCTCTTGAACCACTGAACCAATTTCAACCATTTGGCATATATCATCAATGGGTGAAAGGATACAAAAATTATGAAATTCATTACTGTATTACCAGTATGTTGATCCCTGATCATCCTATTTCTCTTGCTGTTGGGCAACATAGCTTCATCTATCAGTTTATTTCATTTTATTTTATACTTCTATGGATCCTTTACAGTGTTATATTATACTTAAGTGATTGTTAAGCCCCCAAGGCCTCTTGTTTGATTTCCCCCATCATTCTTTTGCAACATATTTTGCAAGAAAACAAACCTTATCACTTTGCAGAAGCAGTTCCTGGTAATATCAGAACAGCTGAGCATTTTTTGGGCTTCATGAAACGATTCCTAGAGTACATGAAAATAAGGTTACGTGTCCAGCATGTTGTATCTGAAAGTCCACCATCGTTCCTCAAGGACTGTGTTCAGAAAGTTTGTATTGAAAGGAAACCACTAAGGTAATTCAATGAGCCATACTTATGTCTATTTTGTTTTAATATAATATTTTAAAATTTTAAAATACAGTCAAACCTCGTTATCTCGAATTTGATGGGACCAGGGTTCGAGATATTGAGGGTAAATTACTTAAAGAATTAGCGATTGGGACTTCCAAATCACTTCGACATATCCAAGGTATTCGAGATATCAGTGTTGAGATCCCGAATTCAACTGTATCTTATCTTTGATTGGCTTGAAAGTAAAATATTACCAGTATGTACAAGCATATATTGCACATAGAATACATGACCCCCCAAAAAAATGCACGACCTCTTTCAGCAAAGTATATGTAGATCTATGACGCAATATAAATATTAATACTGTTCTGTTATGTTCTTTGATGTAAATGCTCATTTGCATTCCAAGTTAATCAGTGATGTTTCAAGTCTTGATCACTTTACCCTTAAGTGTTTCAAACCTGCAATTCATGTGCAATGGCAATAGTTAACATGCAGCCATGTGATATTTCAACCTCATAGTTTTACTCTAATGTAAATGCTTTGAGTAGTGTTTGTAAATAGCATGGTAGCAAACATATGTACATAGGGACAAAATTAACTTAAAGATAACTCTGTATATGATATATAATGCATAAACCTGTAGATTGCATATAATTTACATATAAAACAAAAATGTTATTGTAACAAACAAGCTGGAAAGAAGAATCAGTGAGCATAAAATTATTTTCAGTATAAGAATTGATGGAATTTGGATTTAATTTGGGTTATGTTTTTGATCAGATTTTGTGCTGAGAGACTGAATTCGCTAATGAGGACCCTGGAGCTGGTAGAGGTACAGGACTACACGGCTCTCTCTCTCCTCTGTCATTTTGCCACTCTTGTCAGCACATATGCAAAAGGTAAAGAGATGAGAGAAAATAATTCAAAACAAAAAGAAAAGGTAAATGGATGTATTTTGTAGGCTTTTTGTAGATCACTGAGTTATTATTTATGATCTTGTAGGCTTTGTACTGATCATTGAGCCGTTTGATGACAGAACTCCCTCCATTATGAACCCCATTCTTCACTTCAGCTGTATGGATGCATCTATTGCCATTAAACCTGTTTTTGACAGATTTCAAACTGTGGTCATTACTTCAGGGGTGAATATTTTTTAAGAAAAAGTATTTTCATGTTAGTTTTTGTATTGGAAAATATTGTTGAAATGGTATGTATTAGGGAAGATGTTTAAAGAGAAAAATGTTTTAACTATTTAAAATGAAAGAAAGATATTTCTTGCTTAATTTTTTAATATTAATACATGTATGCATTTGTACAATATACATGTACATGTAAATTCAAAGCTTGAAAGTGAAAGTAGGAAGCATTAAGATAAATTCTGCTCTTCCAGACATTGTCACCTCTTGAGATGTATCCAAGGATACTGGATTTTCGACCTGTTACCATGGCAACATTTACAATGACCTTGGCCAGAACATGTATTTGTCCCATGGTTTGTAACTTGGAATATCAACAAGCTAGATATCAGTATACATGAAGTTAATATTGCATTAGACTGAGATATTTTACAAATTAAAATACAATTACTAGATAATTTGAAAATTTTGTTGTGAATTTCTCTTGCATTGATGCAGCATTGTCAGTTTCACCATACTTTTGAAGCAGTATTTTTAGAGGTGACAATTTTTATATATTTTTTTTTTTACATGTTTTATTTTCTTACTTTGAAATATGTTCAATTTCAGGTTGTAAGTAAGGGAAATGATCAAGTAGCTATGTCTTCAAAATATGAAACAAGAGAGGATGTGGGTAAGTGTTAAAGGCTCAAAGATAAATTAATGAAATTTTATTGATGCATGATCTTTATCAGTTTAAACTAATTGTAAATTTAAATCTTTGATGTTGCTTTATGAGTTATGGGGATATTTCAGCTGTGATTCGTAACTATGGTAACCTGTTGGTGGAGTTTTGTTCAGTGGTTCCTGATGGCATTGTTTGTTTCTTCACCAGTTATATCTACATGGTAATGTATTTTCTTTATTGTAATACTTGATCTCATTTAACGTGATTGCTTTACAAAAGGAACAATTACAGATGTATGAAACATACATGTATGAAGGAAATAAAATATAATGAATATAAAATATTATGAACATTTTTCTGTAAATGTTTTTTTTTTTTTTTAAATCAAATTGGTTTGTTAATTCAAGTTCTAAAATAACCTCATAGATTTTAATGATACATGTATAACCTGTCTAATTATCCTCTGGTAGTGTATTTTATCAATATTTGAGTAGATCAATGACTTTTTCACTTGTTGTATCTTTCAGGAGTCAACTGTGGCAGCATGGTATGAACAGGTGAGAGGTCTCTGTAGTTACATATGCTTATATTTCATTTGCTATCTGTCTGTTTGTGTCATAGAAAATAAAAAAGTTTTTCTTGTGTGTCCTGTTTTAGATTTTTTTTTTTTTACAGGTTCAAGTGCTTGTGTGCTTTTTTGTTTGGTTGGTTTTTTTTTTTTTTTCTCTCTCTCTTGAATTTTACAGCATACTAGGGAATGAATAAAAAAAATCAAAAGTAATGAATGTATTCAACAAAATATTTTTGAAAATACTTGAGTTTGTGCTTAAAATTAGGCTGAATATTTGTTTCTGAAACAACCAGCTTACATGCAGCTGAAAAATGGCAAAATACTACATGTATATATTTCATTTACCAAAAAGGTTTATGCAGATTACAAGTATATCCCTTGTATTTTTTCTTTCATTTTACTATAAACTCTTCCACATTAAAAACAAATCTGTAGACCATTGAAACAACTAATAGGAGTGATTAACATTTACATACATGTGCCTGTTGTTGTATATTTTCTTTGATCAATTGATTTTCAAAATGACTATTCTAATAGAAATTACATTTTTACAGCTTGTAAGTTTTTTTTCTCAGTATTATTGGAGATTTTTTACCCATTTTTGACTTGTTTGTATCATTAGAAAGAGGATGCCTATGAGCTGCATTAAGTAGGAATTTATACACACTGTCATGTTTTCTCAACCAGAAGTAGTACATCACAAAAACCAGAATTAAGATGCAAGATTTTAATTTATATATACATGTACATAAATCCCCTTTTCTTTATCACTATTTTTAATGATTAGTCAGAACAAAAACATATTTCCTGATATTCAGTCAATTAATAACCTATTTATTACCTATATTTTATGTCAGTACATTTTTCCCCATTCATATACATTGTAAATAGAATATCTCCGAATTTCTGGTCATAAACATTTTTACAACTTTAAGTTAAAAAAATATTTGGTGACATCAAATGTACATGTACTGTAAAATCATTTATTTTTGTGAGGGAAAATTTTTGTGGTTGGGCAAATTTTTTTTCTTTGTAGTGGTTTGTGGGGGGGGGGGGGGGGTGATTTCATGGTTGAAGAAATGTTGGATTGTTCTATATTTTCAATTTTACAATTCATGGAGGACATAAATTTGTTGGTCTCTTTTTACCACAAAAAAATGAAGCATTAATTAAACCCACACAAAAATTAGTGATTTCACAGTATGTGATGTCAGCAAGAATGGAGCGACAGGAAAATATTTTGTGACGTCACAACACAAAAGTAGTCCCCGGGTACATTTACAGTGCAGGTCCATGGCCCTGTAAGTGACGGGATTCAGATTTGACTCTATGTAGTTACACCTTCAAAAAATTCTATGCTTAAATAAAGTCTAACAATTACAATGATTTAATTGAATATAAAAAAAATTTGTTATTGGATTGGTCGTGAGATGTTGGGCACCTGAGAGGTTTTACATTTGTTAATCGATACCCAGCTTAAGTGGGATCATCTGGTACAAATCAATAAAGTTTAACTAATTTGGTGTTCACGGCTTTCATAATTATCCAAGTTAAATTTGCATTGCGGATAATACATGTAGATTTATAATTCAAATCAATTAATATGAACTTGAGATTTTGAAAAATCATTGGAATGTTACTCGGGAATTGTTCTCTCAAGCAAAACATGCAGGTACAGTAAAAAATGCTTATAGCGAACGGGCTTATGTTGAATTGACGCTTACATCAAAGTGATTTTCATTCCCCGTGACTGAAACATATTGTAAACTTACAGATATAACAAATTATGCTTATAATGAAGCAAAAGCGTCCATCCCTGGCTCTTTGTTATAAGTGTGTTTTACTGTACTAGCTGTGCTCATAAACAATTTTACCTCCACTAAAGGTTAAGTGAATTACCATATATCTAATGACAAAAAGAAGAAAGAACATTTTTCTTTTATTGCAGTTAAAACCTGACAAAGTATATATAGTCCATGCTTTCAGCAATAATTGGTCATTTCTTGATAATAAATACACAATGTAATATATACACAATGTTATATATACAGAATTCAAACCGTAACAACAAAATATTCAGGGTCCAAAACAACTGTATAACATTGTCTTTGTTCATTTTCACATCTTTATCATTAATCTCACAGTAATTGTATGTGTGGACAAATGCAGCGTCAGTAAAAGAAAACTTGAAATGAACACATATGGTACACATGTATAACAGTATTTGACAGCCATATCAACTCTGCAGTATTTAAGTACTTTTCTGGTCTAACGCTTTTCACATACAAGTATAGATGGTTCAATGCAAGAAAAAATTAAAATCATTCTAAACATGCACATGCAAAAATAACAGCACAAAAAGAAAACAAGACATTTTACAGATATTTTTATCACAGATAATTATTTTGCATTCACAATATGGAAAGACAGAAATCCAGTTACAAATTATCTCCCCTGAAAAATAATATCACAGATAAGTCCATCTGTCTGACCTCCCTGATTGAGTGAAAGACAAAATTTGGTTTCTGCAAAAGAAGCCAAAAAAAACTTGGGAGGGAAACTCAAAACCTGACTGGCCACAGCCAAAAATCTGACATCACAGCTAGCAGTGAAAATGTAAAATTATAAAACCTCAAGTTCATGCTGTTTGTTATATTTGGTTAAAAGTTCATGAATAAAATACATACACACAGGAAAAAAAAGAACCACTAACAAGTCCATGTAAATCTATCACAGGTAATGAGTTTTTTTGGGGGAATATTTAAAAAAAATCCATTTTACCACCAGTTTCAAAAAAGAAAAAAAAAGAAAAAGAAAAAAAAAGAACATTGTATAGTAATAAAAAATTTACAACACATTCAGGGGAGATTACTGTGACCAGCCCCAACTACATCACACACCGTTTGGAAAATTCTCTCCCCCAGACAGAATAGAGACTAGCTTCAATAAAATATTTTTGGATTTTTAATTTTTTTTTTTTGCCATTTTGTTATTTGAAAATGGATTAACACAATCATGCAAATATATATATATATAGTTAAAATACAATTTCTTGGAAATGTTGATAAATAAGGCATAAATAATTTACTGCATTGCACTGATCAATCAAAAAAAATCACACATGGAAAATATTGCACATTCTTGAATTTTCACAGGGATTCATCATAGTGTCACAGCTAGATTATAAATAGATTGATAGGGGAATGCCCTTGAAATTTTTGTGGATGGAATTCGGTATAAATATTTACATTGATTCAATATTTCATTTATTTGAGATTAACACAAAAATATTCCATCAGTCAAAACACTATCTCAAAAAATATAAATATCTACCAACACCCTATATAGCACAATAAAATGAAGCACTTTAAAAGATAACTACTATATACGTAAGGGGTTGTGGAAAAGTTACTCACCCATGGAATCGCCAGGGTTGGTGATAATTGTTGATAGTTGTTGTATAATATCGGCATTATTTAATGTTGGTTGCTTGGCAGTCCTGGCAAGTTGATGACAGATGTCCAAAAGTCTCTCTGTCATTTGTCGCTTCTGAACTTTTGGTTTTGTGTTGTTGCTTCGGTTTCGTTTGTTGGCAAACCACGATTTCACTTGTGTTATGGAAATTCCTCCCTCTTTAGCCATGATTTCTTTTTCAGATTTTGAAGGATACGGATTTTCCTCATGTGCCTCATACCATTCTGTCATGATGTGCACTGCCTTCAGATTTAAGGGTTGGTTGTGTCGTTGTCTTTTGCTTTCACGCTGCATCACTGCTTGAATTTCGGCATCAGTTATTTTACGTTTTGCAGCTTCACACTTTTTGATATTTGGTCTCTGGGGCTGCTGTGGCATCTTGTGACATAGAACAGCCTTTTGTTGGAGTTTTTGATCAGTTGGTGAAGAGAGAGAAGATGAAGTTATATCCATTGATTGTACTTCATCAGAATTCTGTATAGATATATCGTTCTGCCCTACCTTAGCAGGATCCCTGAGAAAATCAGCGAGGTTTGGCTTCGGCATGTAGGGTTTTGTTGTGTTGTATATTTCAATAAATTGGGACAGGTTCATTGATGATTCCTCTCCAGGATCTGCATTTTCTTTGTTTTCCTCATCAGAATTTTCACTTTTCACTTCCTCTTTTGGAGAATTCAGCTTTGAATCAAGTGGATACACAGGTGACATGCACAAATCAGAATTATAACCACTATCTTGCACACGATTGGCTACATGTAAATACATGGAATGGTTTCCATGCTCTGAAATTACAGACACATTAGGAGAAACATCAGCTTTTGGTGACTCATTGGACAATACTTGATTTGCCTCCGAGAGAAGTGGACTAATGCTTCTTGAAAATTTGGAATCCGATGGAATAGCTGCAAGCGCTGATATGAGATCAGGAGTAGAGCATCGTGCTATATCTGATGTTTGGACATTATTTGGAGCACTGTTCATTGAATGAGTATTTTGAGGCGTTAAGGAAATATCTGGGTACTTGATTGCTCGATCACTGTTGTAGTAATTTGATGTGTAGTACCACTGATGCATTTGCTGCCATTCTGCATACTGACTGTGATAAATGTTTGCATAGTCATGATATGGCACACTACTGTATTGATACAGCTCACTGACAGCCTTGTGACAAATTGCAGTATTACTGAAGTCAAAGGATTCAGATTTGACTGCTGTGTGAGGGTTATAACCATCAGAACATGAGGGAATGGGAGAGTATGGCCACACAACATTGGCACATCTGTAACTCTGAGACACAGTGTCAGGGTATACATTTGAGTCTTCAGAATAATTCTCACCTACTTCACTGGTGTTTTCAGACTGTGAACTATCTGTGGAAGAAATTGTTCCATTGTTTTGTGGATCCATGCTTCATGCAGTGTTTTCCCTCCCTCAGTCACTCAGGCAGGAAATCTATACTGTGACAAAAGGAACTGGTTTAAACTTAACCCTCTGCTATTGAATGAGAGTTTAAAAGCCTTATTTGGTAGATATATATAGTGGGGAGGTTAAAGGTTAAAGTTCTCAATGTCAGTGTTCTTCATTGGCTCTGGCATAACTCATTTGCATGTCAAGGTTACCTGTCATGTGCAGTAGAGTGAAAGGAAGTGAATTTCTGGAAATCTGATTGGATGACATTGAGCACTGACAGTTCATGCTTGACCTCCAAAGGAATGTTGCTATTGTAAATACAAAAATATTTTACAATGTAAAAAAAAAAAAAAAATCAACAGTAAAAATGACTTCATTGATTAATATTTAAAGCAAAGATTTTGTATTTTAAAGTTGTAATCAACTTAATGAAGATAAAATATATTTATATATTTTTTTTACCTTTAAAAAGAAATCATTAGGATTAATTATTTATATTTTTTTAATGAATGAATATGAAATATGATAATTAATATTTCTAAAAAGTATTCATTCTAGGTGTTAAAAAATAGAACTTAAAATGGTAGCATTTGTAAAAATGAATTTATATAAAATCTCAAAAGTGTAGGTAAATCTGTGAGGCTGTTGATTTTATGAGATTAATTGATGTTTTTATATTATGAATAATTAGCACCACATTGATTGCAATGTCAGGGTTATAATTAATAATTGCTATATTTGAACTTAATTAAATTTGCTTTTTAACAATCTAAGACCAATTAATTTATTAACACTTTGATAATTACACTGTATGTTTTTATAATTCCTATAGAAGAAGTGACAAGATGAATATGCACATGTGTATTAAATTTTTTAATTAATGAATGGATACAAGTAATAGATAATTGTTTAATCCTATACTTTCTTTTCTTTCAGGGTATCATTGATCAAGTACAAAAACATAAGCTACTATTCATAGAAACACAAGATGCTGCGGAAACTTCTCTTGCTCTGCTTAATTATCAAAAGGTGTGTATATAGGAAGGAAAGATTTACCTGTAACTTAGGATAATTGTAATCATTGATGATATTCTGAAAATGTAATGCAATGTGTAGTTTATTTAATGCTTTTGATTAGGAAACATGCTCACTATTAAATGCCATTGACATAATAATTGTGTACAGATTATTTACAATAGGCATGTGAGAATGGAAGAGGTGCTGTCTTGTTATCTGTGGCCAGAGGAAAAGTATCAGAGGGAATAGATTTTGGTAAATATGTATTCTTTACTTTACTTTGAAGAACTTTAAGAAGAAATTTGATAATTTCTTTAAGATAATATTTTCTATGAGGTGTAGACTGCATGAAAATGCATCACTTTTAGGTCATTTTTTCAATGTGTAATTTTAAATGATGAGGTTGGAAAACTTAAATTTTAATCAAATACAAGTGAGGCATGTTAGCTTAGTAGGATTCTTAAAATATATGCAAAAATCAGATTACTTGTGAATTTTTAGGCTATTCATTTATTTCTAACACAAACGAACATAATGATCTTTTAATATTTTGCCAGGTTGAATCATCAAGATTAACTTCATTTATACTAGCTGTTTAATAATGTATCTCCAAAGAAAATATTTTGAAGAAGGTTGATGTATGAAAATTGCTTAACAGACAATGCAAAGTTGCATATATCAAACAATTGTTAAACAATATAGTATGTGCATTTTATTGCATACACTGTATATCACTGAAGGAGTGAAATGCAATAGACTGTATCCACTTATAAAAACACAGCTGAATATAATGAATCCCCCACCACCATAAAACTGTTATCAATTCCCCAAACTTTACAAAGATAACTGTATGTGGAGAGATGCCGAGAGTGTAATAAGGGAGCTAACTCTTACTCCCTCCACAGTCAGTTTCCACACATCTTGGTCTTCATGATTTTACATTTCTTTTTGTTTGATTTTATTACAGACCATCATTTTGGGAGAGCTGTCATTATGTTTGGAGTTCCATACGTTTATACACAGAGTAAAATTTTAAAGGTATTCCAGTCTTGAATGGTTTTTCTCTTCATGTGGAAGCCAATTAGACATTGAATTCTTGTTTTTGAGCACCTGGCCGTGCCAACAAATTGAATATTGTGCATGAGAGTGGTAAGATAATCAGGTGCTGTTATAAGAGTTCAATGCTTATATTTACATTTTCTAATTTTCTCTCTTCAGAAATGTTAATTTTGTTCATCTTTATTATATAAATAGTGCACGTTTTTGAGGGTAACAGTTGAAATTGACACCCCAAGAAAAACCATTGTCAACTGACGTGTCAGCGGAGGTTGACAATGGTTTTCCGAGGGGTGTCAATTTCAACTGTTACCCTCAAAAACGTGCACTATTTATTTTATTATACTGAATGTCTTATTGATTTCGGATGTCATAAAAAAATTCGGAGATCGTCGTTAAGTTCATGCTTAGAAAGCTTTCAAACTCCCCGCTTCTATTTTTCTCGATAAGAAAGCTTCGGAAAAGATTTACCAACCTCTTTATTGTTTGTTTGCTACTCAAAAAGTCCTTTATCATCTAAAGTTTGCACTCGCAAGGATGTTTCGTCTGTCGTTTGTTGTTTTCAAGTATGCTACATCGGACGCAAGCTTTTATTGACGTCGTTTATTCGGCTTCTTTCAAACGCACAACTGATGTTTTGAGAATTCTACGGTGAACCGTACGCGCATGATTTGAACGCATGTGACATTTTCATAATGTTACCCGTTGTCAAGTGTGTTGCTAATGCTGAGGGTATTATTATGGATTGTTAACTGCGTCTAAACCAATCAGATTTTAGTATTTAACATGAAAGTATAATAATATATATTAAGCACCTTTCAGAACTGGTATGGTAGACGCAAGAGTTGTTATGAGTACAATGTTATTTTATAGTTTTAGTAGAATATTGGAATAACGTTATATGTTTCAATATAAAATATGTGTGAGTACAGCTTTATGTCAAAACAAGTTCTTGTAATATATTTTCATTAATTTCTTATCATTAATAGCATTTAAGGAGTATATAAAGTCAATGTCCATTGAATTGTGCCAGGGTTTATACTAGCTTGCTTGTTTTAGGATAATTGGCTATTTAAGGTACCATTTGGATGTATATCACAATTTCTCTTCTTAGACTCGGTTAGAGTAATTACAAAGCCAATATTATGATTTCTCTTTCTAAGCTTGGTTATAGTACCTATGTGACCAATATCATAATTTCTCTTCCATGGTTAATTAGAGTGCCTACATAACCAATATCCTGATTTCTCTTTCTTGTCTCGATTAGAGTACAAATGTGACCAATATTATAATTTCTTTCAAGGCTCAATTAAAGTACCTATGTAACCAATATCCTGATTTCTCTTGCTATAGGCTCAGTTAGGGTGCCTATGTAACCAATATCATAATTTCTCTTGCTATAGGCTCAGTTTGGGTGCCTATGTAACCAATATCATAATTTCTCTTGCTATAGGCTCAGTTAGGGTGCCTATGTAACCAATATCCTGATTTCTCTTGCTATAGGCTCAGTTAGGGTGCCTATGTAACCAATATCATAATTTCTCTTGCTATAGGCTCAGAAAAGTCACGTGACATCTAAGGGTATGGCGGCTTAATTTGAGCTCCAGAGTTTTTGGTCAATTTAGGGCATTTTTAGAAGGATTTAATATTCGTACCTTGGTTTATTGTGTCCTTTTGTGCCTGGAGAGTGTTATTTGTGATATTTGTGCATATTTCTGCATTTACAATGCCGTCAGACACGAGAAGGAAAACCGGGGCAAGTTCTAAAAAACAGACTGAGGAGTGTTCACAGAAGAATCCAGGTAACACAAAGTCGCCTAGTTCTCCCAGTAAAAAAAGTGAGAGCGAACCGATAGAAGAAACAACCGTTAATCGGTCTATTGTTGACAGCTCTCAGTCTCGCTCTATTGATGACATTAAAACAACTGTTGAAGCTATAAGAAATGATCTATGGGAGGGTGATCAGAGCGTAATTTCAAAATTAAAATACGTTGCAGAACAAAGCAAGAGCAATTATGATGACATATCTTTGCTACGTCAAGAAAACACTCAACTGCGGAGAGAACTGGAATTACTACGGTCAGTTGTAATTCGAATGGACAGAAAAATGTCTCTTATGGAACACGAGGTTACGGATCTTAGGTCAAGGTCTATGCGAGACAATATCCTTATTCACAATTATCCTTACGAACCCAATGAGGACCTACCCACATCAATGCCAGTAACTTTTAAAGAACTTCTAGGGGTGGATGTTAGTTTTGTAAGGATTCATAGGAATGGGGCACGCCCACAATACAATTCTGACCGACCTGTATCCATTACTGCAAAGTTGACCGACCGTAGTAAAATTAACACAATTCTTAATGCCCAAAAGCTAAAGAAAATTGCCAAACAACCATTACCCTTCTTTATTACTACACAACAACCTGCATCCATTGTATCCGCTCGAAACAGGGTTTATGATACAGCAGAGTCTTTGCGCAGCCAAAACATCACTGTTAAGATTCAAAAGAATCAGATCATCTTGCCCAATGGCTCCAGTTATAAAGATGACATACCATTTCTATCAAATGCGGACGCCTTATTGGTAACGCCTGAAGAGACAGAACATCTAGACTCAGTTGAGACAAAAAACTCGGACCCCATCAAAAAGGACGGCTCGGAATTTATGGCTTTCGGTGCTCGAGTTAAGACTGTGGAGGATGTCAAGAATATGTACAGCAAGGTTTTAATAGATCCATATGCAGCAAGTGCAGATAATCGCATCTTAGTTTATAGATTTTCTACAGTAGATGGTACCGTGCACGAAAATTATCATGATGATTGTGAACATGGGACAGGGCGCAGACTTTTGCGATACATGAGAGAAAATCAAATTCACAACACAGCTTTCGTCATTACAAGATGGATGGGCTCAATTAAAGTACCTATGTAACCAATATCCTGATTTCTCTTGCTATAGGCTCAGTTAGGGTGCCTATGTAACCAATATCATAATTTCTCTTGCTATAGGCTCAGTTAGGGTGCCTATGTAACCAATATCATAATTTCTCTTGCTATAGGCTCAGTTAGGGTGCCTATGTAACCAATATCCTGATTTCTCTTGCTATAGGCTCAGTTAGGGTGCCTATGTAACCAATATCATAATTTCTCTTGCTATAGGCTCAGTTAGGGTGCCTGTGTAACCAATATCCTGATTTCTCTCTCTAGGCTTGGTGAGAATACCTACATGTACAAGTTCAGTATTATGATTTCTCTGTAGGCTTGATTAAAAATACCTTCATGACCAATATAGTGATCTCTTTATGGCTCCTTTAGAGTACCTGCATGACCAACATCATAATTTGCCTTTCTAGGCTCGATTAGAGTACCTACGTGACCAATATCAGATCAGAGAGAATGACTTCCTGACTTTTGATGCCATGCGACATGCAGCACAGTGTGTAGGCAGGGCCCTGAGAGGAAAGACAGACTATGGTATCATGGTGTTTGCAGATAAAGTATGTTTTTCTGAATTCTTAAATTATTTAATATTATGAAACAAGAATCATTTTTTTGTGGAAAATGACATTATGGAAAAATCTTTGAATAATGCTGTAATGTCAGAATTCCCTATGAAATTCAATGGCTTCCAATAAAGCACTTGAAAACTATTAGAATTGATTTTCAAGACTTACGTAGTGAAATAATACCAAAATATAACATATTGTTTCCTGCATAAAAAAAAATTCTGTATACCAAGTACATCCAATCATTGTTATGAATTCCTGTAAAATATAACAGAGATTTGCTCGAGCAGACAAGAGGAGTAAGATTCCTCGATGGATACAGGAGCACCTGAAGGATGGATTGTGTAACCTGTCTACAGATGAGGCCGTCCAGGTCGCCAAGCGATTCCTCAGGCAGATGGCTCAGCCTTTCTCCAGGGTAGGTACATGTATATCAAACGATTCCTCAAACAGATGGTTCAGCCTTTCTCCAGGGTAGGTACATTTATATCAAACGATTCCTCAAACAGATGGTTCAGCCTTTCTCCAAGGTAGGTACATGTATATGAAACAATTCCTCAAACAGATGGTTCAGCCTTTCTCCAGGGTAGGTACATGTACATCAAACAATTTCTCAGTCAGATGGCTCAGTCTTTCTTTGGAGTACATACACATGTATATCAAACATGCAACAAGATAAAAAATGTAATACGCATTTTAATTAAGCCAAATTTGAGTATTTTTAATAATATTCATGAGTATTTTTGACAGGAGGACCAATTAGGACTATCTTTATTGACTGTGGAACAAATTGACCAAGAGGACACAAAGAAAAAACTCCAGTCCAGGATGCAGTATGTTTGATAGAGAGTAGTTTATGTCTGTTTAATGGATCACATCAACTCTTAATGGAACTGTGCTACAAGTCTAATAGTACCAAGTTATTATTCTGTGAAAGTCTTGATTGTTTTGTATGCTATTTATATGTAGAGTATCATGAATAAAACTGCATACATTGTTTGCCTGCAAAAGAAAGAATTATTTAGTGATCTTATGGAGTGAAAAATAATGTATGTCAGAGTCATTTAAGGTTCATCGATACTCTGATAAGAGAGATAACCCTAACTGGTATAAATTACTATTGTTCCTTTATGAAATTGTCAAGTTTACAAGCCATTTCTGTCAAATTTTGCCCTGCAAGGTTTGCTGAGATTATGTGTAATTTTATTATAAATTAGAGTTTTCCTTTTGAAAATCATCAGCGTTAAGGAATAATTTTATAAGAGTGAGCAGAGGGATGATGGACCTTAATTGTATTGGACAAAGCTCTTCCTTGGCTGGAAGTGGAGTCCTTCCAGTAATGATTATCAGAGTAATCTCTTGTTAATTCCTTGTCTCTAGAGCATGTATAGTTTCTCTGTGGTGTTGCCAAGCCTGGAACATAATTTTGCTCTTCTCAGCTTTTAGTTTTACCGTACTTACAATTTTAATAAAAATAGTCACTAGTGTAAGGTGTCATGCTGCTTTAGGAAAAGAATATATCAAAGGTAACTGTCAAATAAAGATCTTCCAGATCACAGGGGACTTCAATCAAGGGTTTTTCTTATCACAAAAAAATTTACCCATATCTAAAGTTTGACTAATTATTGGACTCAGTTCCATGTATTAAAGTTATTTAAACAATGAAATACATGCACTTTCTTTCTGTATTAATAATGGGATTGTGACATTGCAGAAAAAAATGTAACAGGCGTATTAAGCAAATTTTGAAAAAAAAGCTGCAGTGGTCCAACTGTTCATACCTGTATTAAAAAAACACTCTTTTGGTCACCAGAATCTGTTTTCTGTTGCCGTGCGTCAGTCATAAACTTTTGAACATATTCACTTCTCTTGAACCATTGAATCGGTTTCAACTAAATCTGGTTCTGTCAATCACTTTTAATTCACAATACCTTAATATTCTTTCTACGCACCATGAAATCAGGAATATTTATTCTTGCTAAAATTAAATACTGATTTTTAGGGACAAATCTCTAAATTTGCATCTCACTAAAATTTCCACTTATACAGTATATTTCCTGAGATGGTTTGCTTGCAAAAATTTTATTCTCGCGCATACTAGTATATTAATTTGTAAAGTTATAATAGAAAACATTTACCAGGGTTCATGAAAAATTGTCTTATAAATATCAAAGACCTATTTCACAAAAACCAGGTGTTGTGAAAATTTAGTGATTTGTAGTATATGGAATCTACAGGTAAAGGGAAACAAAAATTGTGAACTTCATGGTCCCTGCCCCCAGAGGCCTGAGGGGTGGGGCCAAACCCATCAAAATTAATGCTATCTTCAAAAGTCTTCTTTATTTCTGGATGTCAAGCTGTCAAATTGTTGGCCCGATTATAGCAAGCAACAAGCCCTTGACTAAAATTGTGAAGATCATGGCCTCAGGGTCAAGGATTCTGGTGTTAGGTTGGAGCACTATAGATCATATACTAATAATAAAAATGCAGAAATTCTTCGAAAATCTCCTTCTCTCCACCTGTTTAGCTCACAACTACGGAAGCCGGTTGGTGCCAGGTGGAAAAAATATTTTATCTGGCGGCCGCCACATAAATAACTGGCGGCCGCCAGAAACTTATCTGGCGGCCACCAAATAATTTTCTGGCGGCCGCCAGATAAAAAGATCTGGCGGCCGCCAGATAACTTATCTGGCGGCCGCCATAAAGTTTTTTGGCGGCCGCCAGAAATTACGTGGCGGCCGCCAGATAACTTTCTGGTGGCCGCCAAATATTTATCTGGCGGCCGCCAGAAAGTTATCTGGCGGCCGCCACATAATTATTTGGCGTCCGCCAGATCTTTTTATCTGGCGGCCGCCAGAAAATTATATGGCGGCCGCCAGATAAGTTTCTGGCGGCCGCCAGATAGGTTTCTGGCGGCCGCCAGTTATTTATCTGGCGGCCGCCAGAAACTTATCTGGCGGCCGCCAGATAAAATATTTTTTTTACCTGGCACCTACCGGCTTCCGTACACAACTATCTAACTAGCTCATTATTTAGCTGAGTAAAGAAAGAGCCTTGGTAGAACATTTACTGGAACCTGCTATGTATCTTTGTTTGTAAGGATTTTACGGAGTTTTGAAATCCAGTATAGGTATGGTAATTCAAATTCATTTTGAATGTTGGGATTATTAATAATATTTAAAACTGACATCATGGTTTTGAAGAATTTACTCCTTAGAAAGGGAGCTATGGGTATAAACTGGATTACCATTGCAAAATTAAATCTTAGTTCCTCTAAATACATTTAAAAATACAGTCAAATAATGAACCTCACAAAGAAAGACAATGTTGCTCTTGCTTTGTCCGCTGGGACCAGTACATACTGATAGTGTAACTTAATTCTTGTTTCTTTTTTTCATTGTGGAAGACAGAAGCATTGATGGTTTTCATATTGCCCCTCAATCGTTTAATGCGAGATTTCAACATCCATCTGATACATTTAATCCATTCTGTCAAAGTGTCGAGGTCTCCTTTTTCATATTTGGCCCATCGTCTGGCGTAATCTTCCACAGAATTCATAATATTTATGAAATTATGACCCCAGTTGAAAGATCCTAAATTTTGGCCCTTTTATAATAACTTACGCATTATTAACTATATTATTAACGTCAACAGTAATAACGTGTCCAGCAGGACTATAGTTGTAGAGTGAAGGAAAATATGAACACGTTGGAGGATTATGTATCAGATGTTCAATATATAGGCACATTTGAGTTGTTTTTTTTTCGTTATAATAAAGTTTGGAAGCAATTGTCGATGTGGACTTGAACTTGAAATATGGTGGAATACAAGACTGGACCCTTTATTGATAAAAAATATTCCTTATAATAACTGTGTCAATTCCTTTGTTGGCATGTTTTAAGGAACAAACGAGTTGTTTTAGCAGTATTTTCCTTCGTGAAGCGTGGCGGTTAAAAGAGGCTTTGGTTTGCAAGATCCGAGCCTGTATTCTGGTGTCAAAGAATCCAAATATGGACTTTCCTTGACTTTTACAAATAAACTACTAGTATTTAACACTTTCAAAGGGACAGAGTAAAGTTTGTTGCGAATGTGATGAAGGTCTAACTGTTTACGTAAGGTAGCAGTGAATCAAAGGAGACATAATAAGACATGCGCAAAATTTTTAAAACCTTTAATTTTATTCAAAATTACTAAAAGCTAGTTCTTTCCATCTATACAGTTTAAAGTTCTTTTTCTTCGAAGGCCTTCAGATACATCGTTTATTACACGACTCTCTAAAAACTTTTTCCTCTTCCCATCTGGTACAAATCTACTACCTAATAGTGTATTCTCGTACCGACGCATGAGATATAAACAAGACTGTACAGGTGCAGCCAGGGTATGATTTCAAGAGATGTATTCACATTGCAGTTTAAAAATCCGACACATACGGACAGGTATGTTGCATGCTCTGCTTTTGCGGGGAGTTCCAGATACGGATTCCATCAAGGAAGATATAACTCTAGTACGCTGGGATCCTTAATTGTGTACGCGAGGAAGCTGATAGCGCCTGATGCCTCGAGACGATATGATAGGCACCAGGATTAACTAACTACTATTTAACTATAACTATACCAATGTACGAAGAAGTCTCATGGACGGATCTTGAAGTTTTAAACATTGTAAACATTCATTAAATCGACAGCAAAGGAACTCCTCTTCATCACCTTCCTCATTACTTCCTATTAAAAGAAATGCAATTACAACATCCCCACTCTCAAAATCGTAATAACAAATCGCAGAACCACTGTCACCTCTTTGAATTTTGTTTTCTTTATGGCCGTCTAAGTAACGAATGGTATCACTCCTTCTGAACCGGGAGCCAGTTGTGAAAGGCTTCAGAGGGGGCTTCATTGCAGACGCCCCTGCAAAAGATTCATTTTCTGAATCTGACGACCCACTCTCAACCGATTCATATGTTTCTCCCTCGTAGACGACAAAGACTGGATATTGCTCGGAAGTTTTGTACAAATACAACTTTTTGTCACGTAAGCTTTGGTAATTGCCACTGAAAATCCGTACGTTTGGCGTTTTCCCAAGCGGATGATACATACTTTGGGACAATGTTACATTTGATTTGGAGGAGACTTTAATCGCCGCAAAATCCAGAAAAGCTCCCGTGATATCATCGGATGATTCTATGCTATAGCGCCTTTGGGATTTCCCTATGAACTCTTTGTTTGTGGTATAAACTCTTTCTTCCGGAGGTGCAACATGAGAGCAAGTAAAGATGAATTTTCTTTGCTTGGAACCTTCACCGAAGACACACCCGATTCCTCTTCCCAGATCACCCTGAATGTTCTTTTTAATGCATATAGTGCACCCAGATTCTAGTTTTGTCATTAGTGTTGTACCTTTACGAAATTGGACAATTCTGAGATTTCCCTTGAATTCTTGCCACATTTCTCTCATCAGATTTTTGACATGGTCTTCGAGGAATTGTCTCTTCTCTTTATTCGAGTAATCTTTACTGGTCACTTTGAGCGTTAGTGCTCGAGGCGTTATTTTCAAGGAACGGATTTCTTTGTATCTGATAATAAAGCATGTACACTTAAATGAATTCTGATTTAAAAATCAGTCATTTGGTTGAAATTCATCAGAAAGCGAAAGAGACATGATGCATCTTTAGGTCATCTGAGTCACTCAGGTGACTTATTGCTATCCGTTAACATTTGAACATTTTCAACTTCTTTTCTGGGACCGCTAAATCAATTTCAACTTCTTCTCTGGAAAAGCAATTTCAACCAATTTTGGCATATAGCATCTATGGATATAGGGGAGCAAAAATTGTGAAATTAATGCCCCCCCCCCCCTTCCCGGATCCTGAAGGGTTAGGCTAAAACCACCAAAATTAATGCAATTTTTAAAAAATCTTGTTTACTCCTGGACATCAAGCAGTCAAATTGTTGGCATAATTATATTAAGCATTGAGCCCTCTACCAAAATTTTGAAATTCATGGCCTCATTATCATAGGTTCTGGAGTTAGGATGGGCATTCTTTCTTTAAAAATCTTTTCTACTACTGAGTAATAAGTAAACAAAACTTAGTGCATAGTTAGTATTAGAAAGAGTGCCTCCTCCAAAATTGTGAATTTCATGGCCCCTGGGTCAAAGGTTCTGGTGTTTGGGCGGGGTTCTATTGATTACATAGTGAATATACATTATTTCCCTGAAAATCTTTTCCTCTGCTCCTGGATATTAAGCAAACAAAAATACGTTTAGAATGAATTCATGCTTATAATGAAGTGATTTTCATTACCCGAGGTTTTAAAAAGTATTTGAAACTAAACGAATACTAGTAAAACGAATTATATTTATAACGAATCATTGTTCGACCCTGACACTTCCCTATAAACGTGTTTTACTGTATTAAACAAACAAATTAAGTGCATAGTTATGATGAGCAAGTGTGCCTCTTCAAAAATTGAGAATTTCATGGCCACGGGATCAGGAGTTCCGGTGTTTGGACAGGGCTATGAAAATGTAAATCTATCATGAAAATGCATCATTTCTTTTAAAATTTTCTCCTGAACATCTTGTAGTATAAAATTGTAACAAGCAATGCTACTTTACCGGATGTTTGAAATTCTGGACCACTTCTCAAGGGTTCTGGTGCTGGAAAGGGCTCTATTAATTTGTATTCTACTGAGAGAAGTTATTCCCCTTTGCTAATTACTTGTGATAATTAAACACTGTAAATAATGTTTTGGGCAAAAAGCTTAAATTTTATTGTCTGACTTTTCACTAACCTCCCAAGAGCAAGCTGAATTTCAAAAGGAATTTGTTCATCAAGTACATTTTGTTGCTCGGTGATAGCTTTTCGAAGTTCATTGATTGTCTCTCTTATATGATTTGATTTGATTGCAATCCACTCTTTCCATTCTTTACAGAACTTCATTTCAAAGAAATGTATCATTGACTGTCCAGCCATATTTTCAGTGAAATCTGATAAAACAAATGTCAGAGGCTTATGCGAGGACAAAAGCTTTGTCTTTAAAACATGTTTTACAAGATCTTTAATCCTGTATTTTATTCTATTCAGTGGCACTTCATGATTTGAAAAACAAAATAAGTCATTTGACATGATGGTATTCATCAGAATAACAAAGGCTTGATTCATTTCTTTAGCTAGCATGGATGCAGTTGTTTGGCTGATTCTATCTAGGTCCTTTTCATCTGGTAATAATTGTAAAAATCGAGAATTTATCAACTGTTCATTTCTTTTAAAATGAGAAAGAATGGTTTCCGAACAATCTTTATCACACACATTTTGAAAGCTTTCCATGCTTCTTCCAAAAGAGTTCCAAACATAAGTGATGGCGTTGGTAGCATTTGCAACAAATCGGCCCTCAAGTATTCTTGATATCCTACCAGTAATACCACTCTCCCCTTGGATAAAAACTCTGGTTATCAGTTTCTTGCCTACATCATTCATAGTGCGTCCTATTTCTAAAGCAAGTGTCTTCCGGATATGGTGTAAATTTACATTGTTTGAAGGAACATGAAGTTCGTTGTCAATATGCATATCAATAATGTAAACAATCTTTTCCAAGTCCTCAATAGAATCACTTAGAAGATTCAGGATCAAGATAGACTACAAAAATAATTTTTAAAAAATTAATTAAACGACAAACTTTTTGATGCCTAAATTCATGATATGAAAATTGAAAAGTGACTTACATCCCTACACATCTGGATTGCAAGTCCATTCAACTCGATTCTACGACAAGCTTTGATAACAACTATATACAACTGAGGAACGTACTGCGCGGCCAAATTCAATCTCCTTGTTACTTGTTTAATTCCATTAGCATCCACACAATCTTTTTCTGAAACAAACTTTTTATCTGGTAAAAAGTCATAGTACTTTTCATATTCTTCACTTGGACTGAAGACTGCAACAATGGGTGATTGTTGAAGAGTCTGAAAAATCTCGTAAACAGTTTTACCAAGCTGAGATCTGTTATCACGTGTTATTTCCCCAAAAGGTTGTTCTAAAATTTTCAGTCTTGGTAAATATTCTAACGGATATGAAATATTCCAATACCAAATATTGCATAAGGACGCCATTTTCTACAGATAGCAAACGGGGTTTTAAATAAGGAATACCCTCCTTTAAAAAAAAACAATTTAAATGCCTTCTGTTCGCTAACCATGCGATAAGAAGACCAATGCGTAATTAAATGACAAAGCAAATAAAAATGCAAAAATATCGACCTTGTATATACTTTACTGAATGTCTTCAGTAATACAAACCTGTCTGTGTATTTTTCTTTGCTGTTTCATTTCATCATACTTTCATTTTCATATATGAAATAGTAATCAACTTGATTTATTTTCTGATAAGGATGGAATTGATACAAAAGCTTTATTTCTTGCACTGAAAGCAAAGGTAGCTTCACTGTATTGTCAAAGAATTCCAGTAACAGCATCTCCTGTGGTCAGGACATAAGAATTGCTAATGTTGGAAGGCAGTATTTAGTTGCAGACATAAAAGTTAATTAGCAATACTGGGTAGAAAAATTGTTCAGTTCTAGTTACATTATTACGGAATTGATAAATTTGCTTCACTTAAGAAGAAGAGCATAATAATTAAAAACGAACCTTTACATGCATTATTCCTTCGGTTATATAAATGCATACGTAAGAATTTACTACAATTTTTAATTTTCTGTGTGCAATGTTTGACGCTATAATTATGTTATTTATCATGTATGTCAGAAGGCACTGCCGATAAAAGCCTTCATAAAAAGGGAATTCACAAAGCCAGCAAGGGCTCTCATGAAGGCATTTGTCTTGAATAAAATCATATCTAAAATATTTGACGTTTCCGGTGTTTTGGAGCGTCTAAAACCTGAAGGCATATGAGACTATTTAAATTTTTTCGCGTTTTGAAACGAAGAAAAGGACCTTAACAAAAAACTTTGAAGGGAACTCTTGATGAGCATCTCTCTCCGAAATTGTGAGGGAAAATAACATAACTCTTCAAACTTTGAAAGATAAAAGCACAGTTGTGAAAGATAAAATTAAAATAGAATAATCACTGATATAGTCTGTTTGCAAAATTTGTGGGAAGCATAGTTTTGCATATCGCAGAAATCATTCAAAACTTTTCCAATTTCCAATTTAGGTGTTAGTTGGCCCTTATCGTATATAGTCAGTAAAACATCCAAAATGAAACAGATGTGGTAGACTCTGTGGTGTCTTTTTTTTATTATTATTATTTCAAGTTCACTTCGATATATCGAGATGGCACATGAATGGAAGTAACTATTGTTAATTGATAAAACGTCATCGATATATCTGAATGTCGAGTTGTCCACTGCTTCTATAGAAAACAGGTCGGCTAGTAAGGGAGCACAATTAGTGCTTATTGAAATTCCAACAGATTTTTGGAAGAGCATGGGGATTCCAACAGATTGTTAGAAGACCTGACTCCGGGGCCATGAAACTTAAATGAGCTCACTTTTGAGCTCACTTTCACTTTTCCACTATATATTTCATTTCCATTTAGTAAAGTGAGACTGAGATCAAATGTAAGCTTGTATAAGTTTTATGGCCCCAGAGCCTGGTCTCCAAAGACTACATAGATATTGTCAATGAAAAACTCCAGCATCTTTTTAATATCAACTTCAGAGTACTTGTATGTAGAATCAGAGTGATTTTTAAGATGTAATTTTGTAGATGATTACAAGATTGAAAATGAATGGAAATTTACAAGTTCCATTTTTATCGAGGAAGCAGTTGTCTTGAAATGAAGTCACGTGACGACATGGTGTAGGCGACAGTTTTTGTCGGTCCGTAAAATATGTGAATTTTTCAAAAGGAAAATCATGGATCACATAGTGAATCAGTGTCACAGGTAACAAATGTATCTTGTAACTGTATATGATCAGAAAAGTCAAGGCACAGATGCTAAAACTTGTATTTTAAAGCCTAAATGTTGTTGAGATGGTCAACGGTCACCGTTGAGTACAGTTCACTACAAGTACAAACGGCATCATCGCTTACAAATACAAACGAGTTTATTTGTGTATTGTTAGCAAACCCAAATCTATTTGTGACTGTGTGACTCTATGTTAAATCTGTGTGTATCTTATGAAAATTAATGATGGGTGGAAGAGGCTATTCAACAAATAAAAGCTCAAACAGAGGCAATAGCGGTAACAGAGGTAACAAATCATCAAATGTTCATTCTGATCCTTCCGCTTCTATCCTGTTCTCTACTCAAGGGTCATCACATAAACCTAAGTCATCGAAAAGATTCAGACCTAGTTCAAATTCAGATTCTGATCTTCCACAAGACCTGATTGAGCTCAGTAACCTTTTAGACAATCTATCTGGTAACAAAGAACTACTTAAACAGGCCACAAGCATTATACTGGACAAACCCGAAATAAAAAATTGTATTCTCAAGGAATTATCAACCGAAGTTAGAGAACTTAAGGCTAAAACTACAGATCTAGAATCTCGTCTCGATGATTTGGAACAATATTCCAGAAAAACCTGTTTAAAATTTTCCGGAATTCCGGAGAGAGACAATGAAAACACAGATGAGATCATTTTAAACATAACAAATAAATTAGTTCTACCAGTAGGTGTCGAGAAACTGGACAAATTTGCAATCAGTACCTCCCACCGACTTGGCCCACCACGCCAGGATAGACCAAGGGATATCATAGTTCGGTTTGTACGGTATAATGACAAAGCTACAATTTACAAAAACAAATCCAACCTTAAAGGGTTCAACACAAATCAAGACAATGGTTACAAAATTTATATCAATGAAGCCCTTACTCAGCGGCGTGCAATCCTATATGCCAAAGCTAGACAGGCGCTGCGAAACCAGATAGTAAAGGGATGCTGGACCACAGACGGCAAAATTTACATCAAAACAAACGATGACAAAAGAGTGACTATTAGGTCACAAGATGACCTAGACGCACTTAACACTAACGAACAAGTGAACAGTGACTGTGAAACAGACACGGACGAAACAAGCGAACCAGCTATCAGTGATCAAACCAAACGTAACTCGTTCTCCGACGTTGTAAAAAATAATAAAGACGAACCGGTGGACAGCACAAGAGCCGCCGATACAGCCAATTCCTAGATATGTATCAACCATCAACCCGCTATATCACAAAATTAAACATTTCATCAGTGCAATTACAGATGTACGTGGGCAATTCACAGATATAGCTAAATCAATCCCAGTTAATTTAAAGTATATAATTCACTTATTACGGACCCTTGTACATAATTATATCAGTTTTGAATGTTGCATGTCATTACGTTGTCTTATATCCTGATATATTGTCATGTATTGTTTGGGAACTCACTTGTAGATGAGTCGCTTCCCAAACAAATTTGTATTGTAGATTTTCTTCTGTTTTTGTTCATATTTTTTCTGTTTGTATGTGAAATGCTGTTTATTTGTTTCCAATTTTCTGTTTTTAAAACATCCACAGTTTTATATATCTACAACTGTCAACACAGTTATTACAAACAAACAAAACCAACTCTTAGACCTTATGCATATCGTGTACATTTTTTACATAATTTTCCGTTTTGCGGCAAATTCAATGTCCTTAGACCTGACATTATAGACAATGGGTAACAGCATAGAGCAATATAGAGCCGCAATTGGAACTTTTTACTTTGTGTGTAGGTGTGTAACTTGCTCGAGATTCTGGAAGATTCAATTAATTATTACAGCCTTACACTAAAACTCTAGTTAGTTATATATTTATCATGTAATGAATGTATGTTTAAAACAAATATGTTTGTATATATCAATATTTTTTTTCTCTATATATAGACCTTGACAGTTGTATCCATTTATGGTGAGAACCTCGTAAGTTGTTAGAACTTGTGTTCAAACCATTTGTATATTATTTATACAATAAAATATGTTCAAACCAGTTGTCTAGTATGATGCAAAAAGTCTGCTCTTTAAGTTATCGTGAGGAATATTTGTATAAAAAAAAGTCATATGTTTTGATGCTATTGATTTTTGAAAAGTTTTGAGATTTTAAAATTTTCAAAAGTTCTTCGAAGTTTTTTAGAATCCACATTTGATTTACACAACTTCTTGAATATGTTGTAGCACAGTAAGTCTGAAGTTTAGCCTCCACAGCAGTTAATATTTTGGTAAGGAGTAATGATACCGGAATGAGCTTTGTTGAACATTTACTGGACCCTGCAATAATATATCTTTGTTTGTAAAGATTTTTTTTTAATGTTTTGGAATCCAGGTAAGTATGAATACAGTATAGGTGCCGTAAATCAAACTTCTATAGACTGGAATATCAAAAGTATCTAAAACTGAAAGGTACATTGTAATTTTAAAGAATTTCATCTTTTTAAAGGTGGAAGTCCACCTTAAATGAGTTCTAATAATATGCCTTACAAACAAAGACTATATTGTTATAAGATTTGACAGATGGAACCAAAACAGTTCTTCATGAAGTCTGTCTAATTCTTGTATCACTTTCGGTCTACTGAAAACTGAAGGATAGAAAGTTCGGATTCAGTTGTACGGATATCTATTTTTGAGGATCAATTTTCAATTTTAAGAAACATTATTGTCACAATTTACTTGAAATCGAATGATCACTTGCATTACTTTTAAACTACTGTAATCGTCCTAGTTTACATCTACTAGTAATTTATGTAAACTTTATACAATCGTAGAATTGTCCTTATATATACCTATACATGTATTAATGTATTAACAATTTGAATAAATACTGTTGTCGCTGTAATTGAAAACTATATAATCTCGAGATTCTTTTCTTTTTAAATATTCTTATACATTTGTTAAATCTGAATTAACCTATATGATACTACAACACATATTTAATTTTGAAAAAGCTTCCACTTATAATAATAAAAAAAAATTAAATTTTTTTTAGAGGACAGATGAATGATACATACACGTTTTATCACATGTTTTAAAGAGTAGAGCTAAAAATTCATTATCATCAAAATCCTTATACATGTTACCATTCAATGTTTGCTATAAAAATTCAACATACGGTACCTGCCATAGTTCCCCAGGAAAAATGTTGAAACACAAAAAAGTATTATTGAACGGAAATCACAGTTGTTCAATTGATCAGGAAAATACATGCAAATTATATTTTCAATTACTTTAGGCATTAGACTAGGATTGAATTAGAACTTTTCAGCGAGCAGTGTTTAGAGCTTTCGTTTAAGAAATGAAAAACATTTTTTAGTGAACATGGTGTTATGAACAACATTAGCTGCAGACATATTCCATGTTGCCCAATAGAGGGTCATGGTAAATATGTCTGCAGAGCTTATGTTGTTTATAACACCATTGTCACTGAAACAACGTTGTTTATTACTTCTATGTTTTAAAAATTTCAAAAGAAACCCTGAACTGGATAAAGATACGACTGTTTGTCTTCACTGGGAAAAAATCTTACGACAATAAAATCAGCAGACCTGGCCCCTAGACCATAAACTGACTTAATTCAAAATTTCGATTTCCAATATAATTAACTTTTGAAATAATTTTGATAATGAAACAAAATTTTTATCATATATTTGAATTTAAATGTTTTATAAAATTGCAAATTTTTAAGCAAATACATTAAATAAAACTCAAGATATTAAAAATCAAAATTCTGACTTAAGTCTATTCTCAGTTTATGGTCTTGGGTCCTGGGGGTCGTAACATATAGGGTACTTAAGTCTATGACCATGCTTACGAAGGACTTAAGTACAATCTTAGACTTAAGACTGTAACTAGAAGCGTCACCTTATTTCCAATAAACCATATCACATACAATATACATGACATTTGCTTCTTAACTCCCGTTATCTGGCTACAAACCGCACTGTCTTTAAATTCTCGTAAATTTTTGTTTTGGTACAGTTGTGACGCCATCGTTCAAAGTATTGAACGTCTGTGAGAAAAATAACATTATTGTGTGAAAAAAGAGAATGCTTCCATACTGATTGTAACTTAAGATAGTCCGATCCCCAGGTTCTGAAAATCAGCAGTTAAGTGATTGAAAATGCTCACAAAAATGTCTTTGAATTCACAAAATAATGGGTATTTACCCATGGTATTTCTCCAAAGTTCATCATTAAAGTTAATCATACTATAGAGGGAAAATTTTCAAATTTCATATCTATTTTCAGGAAATACGAATAAAAACACCAGTTATGCATTTTTAAAATGAAAATTGATCAACAAACATATTTTGTGATAAAAAAAAATATAGGTATCCAGGCATTCAGAGAAAATTGAAGGTTTTTCATACTATTAAGGTATTTTAGTTCTTCTATTTACTTATTATATAATACATAGTGTAAAAACATGCTGTATCATTGCAAGACATCATAGATCACTTGTAATTTCATCTCATGCTAGTTAGAGTTGATATCTAAGGCTAGATTACAGGAAATTCGAATTCTCTAGAATTGTATTTATTTTTGTTCTTTTATAGGGTAAAAATGTAAACTTTTTACAATACTGTTTCTAAGACTTCAAAGAACCTTGAATCATATGGAGATGCCTAAATCCTTTTGACTAAGAGAGATATCTTTATAACCTAGAGAGATATCTCTTTAAACAAAGTGGAAGTGACATCTCTCAAAGTAAAAGAGATATCTCTCTAAATGAAAGAGATGTCTCTCTCTAAGTGTCAGAGATATTTCTCTAATTGAAAGAGATATCTCTTTCTTAAAGAGATATCTCTTAAAGTTAAGAAATATCTCTTTATGTTGAGAGATATCGCTGTTTTTTAAGAGATATCTCTCTAAAATAATAGATATATCTGTAAATTTAAGAATTTTTTTTATTTTTTCGAATAAATAGCAAAAGGGCTTGCTATACTTCTGTGCAAGTGTGAGAAAAGAACTGCAATCATAGCAAAAGGATTTGCATTTATAAACATATGAGCGCAAGTAGTGAGTGCAGGTTCATAAAGAAAAGAAACAAAAAAAAGAGAATAGGCAAATTTATTAATATAATACTATATTCTTTTGCTATCAAATGTTTTTTTTCTTCAAGAAACGTTACTTCAATATTTTAAGATTTCACAAAAAGTTCTTTTACAGTCAAATTATTATAGTAAATTAAATATCTCACCATGTACGCGTCATATCGCTTACAAGTACCAAACAGCAGTGCAGATTGAAAAAAAAAATCATGAGGTCAAAGTTTTTAAAATTATCTATTCTCAATTATTTTTGAAATATAATTACCAACCAATATTATAGCGATTTGATGTATACAAAGCGGCTATTCATTCACGCGGTACATGAAAGTGTTTGACGCGTGACCAGGTAATTGTCTCCAAAACATGCAAACTCCGATTATCGGGTAGCACAGGTACATGAAGCTGGCCTGTCAATCAAATTGGTAGCTTGTTTTTCTAATGATTGACAGGCGGTATATTATTGATCTCGAGTTGGCTAGAATTTGGGGGGGGGGGGGCGTTAACGTAAAATTGGGTGTTTAAGCCCAACCCATTAAACTAGAGTTTTATACTCAGAAACTTCTTTCTTCTACATGTTCACCACTCACTTTGGTGTTAGACGAGTTATCGTTCGAAAACCATTTTGGCAAAGAACACTGTAAAGACAGAATATAGAGGCCCGTTCTGTCCCCTTTTTGGCGAAAGACCATATTTCATAAACAGACAAAATATATAATTTTGCACGTCTACAAATGAGCATTGACATTGAATGATAAGCAGTCACAAAGGTGACGAGGAGGTTATGGCTTTGTTCCTTTTCAAATTTTCTTCATCAACTTAAAGATAAAAAGAGTAAGTACACAATAAGCACACAGATTACAACCTACATGTATCCAATCTACCTCTTTATTTATCTATATATGATCTGATACATCTAATGCTCTGTGTTACCAAAAGAAAACTTCTAAAATTTAGTATAGCTCTATAAAAAGGAAGAAATTTAGGAAATTCTTATATTAAGATATTCTATGAACAAATATTATATCGTTCTTTCTTATGATCATTTGTTGTTGATCTTTTTTTTTATGTAATTAAATCAATACATTTTTTTACCTCAAAGATTATTCAATATTAAGATTTCAGGAACAATTTCTTTATAGTTAGCCTAAATTGTTTGTTATAAACAAAATAAATTATTGCATTTGTTGCATTGTTTATGCAGTATGTCTTTACCAAAACTTCATAGAATACCCTGTTAGTAAATGAAAGATCTTCAATGTTTACAACAGAGCTTTTGAGAAGGATCTGACTAAGAAGATATGGGAAATAGCCAAAAAGGAAAGACAATGTAACAACGGAGAGTGTCACAGTGGTTTTAGTCAGCTGAGGTTTCCTCCGAAGTTTAGAGTGGCTGTTCCACCGAATCTCATTCAGCATCACGTGACCACAATCTCGAGAGATTGAAAATAGGGAAGAAAACCTACTTTCATGTAGGCTGCTTTTTATGCTGATCCCTTGCGAAGAAACTGATTGTCCACTTTCAACTCGAGGCAAATTGCTACTTTTTAGCTGAAATTGAAATCGCTTCCATTGCGAAATACGTTTAAACACTTTTGTGTATAAATAAAATAGGATGCACAATGATGTCACAAAGACTGTTAAAAGAAAACCGTAATATAGACCCACAAACATAGAAGATTTAACATCATCAGCTACTGAACATGTGCTACCCACAAGTCTATGTATGCATTTGTTTCTCACTGTCGATTTACCATAAATGCACGCTGTTGTCCATGAAATTACCGTTGCAGTGGTGATGAGAACAAGCACTCTAATTTTTGGATTCGCATTAGAGTACGGTAGTGGGGAACATATTTTCTGATATCTGTCTAAAGCAATGCATATCAACATTAGTCCCTCACAGGCGTATGTTAACATGGAAACGCTTCGAAAGATTCTGCAAGCAATGTCATTGTCGAACATCACTGGATTTCCTATTACATATATCTCAAACGGGATGCTTAAAAAACAGCATGCTAGATCAAAGATAGCCAGCCAAAGAATGTAAGTGTTAGCCGTTGTTCGTTTAAATTTTGTACCGTAGGCATAAACTACAAAACCATTTCCGATTATACCGACAAACATGATTATCCCTGAAAATATCATGGCAGCAATATTATGTGAAACTTCCTTATAGTTCCACATCCACAATAACAACTGCATGTCAAATTTTAACGATACATTAACCAAGTGTGTACATTCCATCATCGGTACTTTTACACTGACATTTTCTGTTCATTATATGCATGATTTGGTTATTTCTTCGAAGAAATGTTACCCATAAATGAACTACTTCTTGTATGTTTTTCTATTAATGTAGCTAGGTTGGTAGAGCAAGTTATTAGCCGAGATTTGTTATTTGTCCTTCGTGCATCTTTAGCATATGGTCTTGATAAGGGATTTGAATTATAGTTTTGTAATATCAAAAAATTGTGCAAATATTAAATTTGGCTGATATAGGATGACGTCAACCCACTTCATTTTATAGGTGAACATCTGCAGTACACTTGCAAAGGAAATAAACATGCGTTTGATAACCCCTATTCAAGAAAACAACGAACACTGGAGGTTCGTAGATCGGTCAGGTAGTCGAACACTGGAAGTTTTTTAGATCGGTCAGGAAGTATTGCTGTTCTCAGTGATCATAAAAAAAATGTCGATCTCAAGGAACTTCAAAATATTACTAGTACAATCAAATGAATTGCCTATGTACTCGATAAACAATTAGTTAGGGTATTTTATATGATGTAAAACACATATAGTAAGGTAAATATCGGGACATTGCAGGTAATCAAGTAAACGTGTTAACAGTATGATGGTAATTTGCTGAAACCGTGGGTTATGTTTACAAAATCATGTAAAGAAGAGTGTTTTACTGAAACTTAACACAAAAATCGAAGGTAAAAAAAGATTTCTACAGCCAGAAGTTTCTCTGACTTTATTCAAATATGGATATCAAGAAACGACAATCTAAAAAAAAAAATCAACACACCTGAATTCTTTGGCAGTGCCCAAAACAGTTCAAAAGACGATTACTGAAAAGACACAATCATAGAGTACATATAGCTATGTTTTCTACAGTATACTATATATCGGCAAAATTATTGGACCCCCTACCCCCGCATTGTATTAAACTGCAAGATGATAATTATAACATTTTAATGCTGCATAACATTGTTTGTTGAAAATACCTTTAAAAATGTTTCCTATATAAATCTAAACTAAAAAATCGAACATTTCCAATGTTTTACTTAGCGGTCCAAAAAAAAAAATCGATGTTGAACCACTGAGTGAGATATTCGACCTGTCGAAAAGATATTGGAACCACTATGACGGTTTAATTTTACCTCGCACTGTAGGCGAGATCAGCTATATCAATCATCGCAAATATGGAAGCCAGCGCAAGATATGTCAAAATAAAAAAAAAGGTATTAAAAAAAACCAAAAACATTTATTGACTGTGTTCTCGGGCGAAATGCGTTTTGTCGACTCCTCAAACGTATCTATTTGCTTTCAGTCTAACAACAAACAGTTTGGTTCTTGGATCCGACAAAATGCATGTTGCCCTCGAACACGGTCAGTAAATGTATATTGTATCACATTTATTTCAATAGACTTAACATTAATCTTATGACAAAAGCATAAAAATACACTTATAAGAAAACATTGATGTAACTTTTCATTGCTATACAGCAGACCTATAATTCCGATGGATTCTAATTGTGCTCCTTGATTAGCCGACCGGTTTTTATATTCCTATGAAGCAGAATTTATTCAAAAATTTCTACGTAAAGAGAAGAAAAAACTTGTTTTGGCCTTCAACTCGACATTAAGATATGCCGACAACGTATTATCAATTAACAATTGTTACTTCCATTCATATGTCGACTCGATATATCCCAGTGAACTTGAAATAAAAGACACCATAGACTTCGCCACATCTGTTTCATATTTAGATGTTTCACTGGCCAACTAACAAGTAAATTGTATGACAAACGAGATGCATGTCTTCAGTTTTTCTATAGTCAGCTTTCCTTATTTATGTAGTAATACCCCGCTGTCATCTGCATATGGTGTTTACATCTCCCAACTGATTTGATACTGAAGAGCATGCTCCGAGTAAGATCATTTTTTGAACCGACGGAGGCTACTGACAGATAAGTTGATGTTACAGGGATTTTGAGCTTGTAAGCAAATTAAACCTTTCACTGGGTAGTAATTTGCCTGACGTGTTTCATACTAATTGTAAGTCCTTTGTTTTTATACTGAATTTGACTACGGAATGTCCCGTCTACCTGATCAATACAAAGGATTCACCGGTCAACAGGAGATGCTCACTTCTTCGAGGCACCTGATCTCACCTCTGGAATTTCAGGGGGTCCGTGTTTTATGCCCTGTTCACAGATTTGTATTGTTATGGATTTTTTTTTTTTTTTTTTTTTAGATATGTCACTGTTCGTTATCTTCTCCTTTCTCCTTAGTAGTTAACAATGCTTTTTAGACAGAGACTGCAATACAGCATATACGCTAATACTATCTGTTTATATTTTTTTACGTGCACGAATGAGAACCCTGTCTCCAACACTTCACTATCAATTACACAATGGCATGAATAAGACAAGAAAAAAAAAATAAATAAGAGTTTGGAGACTCAAAACCTTGCCGTGACAAATATTCCAGGTACGAGTGAATTTACCCACAAGTACAGTTACTCATCTTGGAGGCGAGTCGACCTTACTGAGTGTGTACTATCTGGTTTTAACCGACAAACTACACAACCCCTTCTCATAACAAAGCTGACTCCGAGTCTTTTTTTTCACTGGAATTTGATGTTTCATCCGATGGGACTCAAAGACACACCGTCCTTTAGGCATTATACATTTATGATAGGAGATTTCGAGTTTATCTTTGTTTATCAATTTTCACAACTGACGGACAAACTGATTTGAAGATAACGAACAGTGATTATTCTCAAAAGTCCATATACATATTACAATATAAATTGTAAGCAGCGCCAACGAACTTACAGGTACACATCACATCTTTATCGAGATTTAGAAAAGATAACAATTCTAAAATCTTTTATAACTATTCCCTAATGCCTTTATAAATATATAGCAGTTCGTTGAAAAAAGATTAATAAAATATCTAAGAGAATATTTACAAATTGATAGATTTAATATTATTAATTTGAGGTTCTCTCCAAAGCTCCTTGCTTAGTTTGATAACGGGGCTGGTGGCAGTCGGAGACAATAACATGCCCAGGAAGATATTTTAATCTATATCAGTGATAAAGCTTGGCCAAACAAGGCTTACTAAAAACCATGTCTTCATACCTTCGGACTCTTGACATGGGAAACTCCTACATAAAAAGACAATTCCTATCTATTTTGTACATGCAACAGGGACTTGGTAAACAATTCATGGCGAATTCGAATTGATATTTTTAAATTTAGATTCTACTTAATCCTGACAACACTTGACTTGGGTGTAATGCAAACCTCCATCAATTTCCTGCCGAGTTGAACAATTTATTACCTGTGATATCAATGACGTGTTCATCTGATTTTGTTAGAAGTCCCAGGAATTCGAGAGATCGCCAAACCACGATGTTTTTGGTTTATTTGACAATTTTGTTTATTTCCTTTGGTCAAATCAAGGTGGGTATACTAGTTGATTGGCAAATAATTTTTTTTCTTATGGTCAAGATCGAGTAAATGAAATGAGCCTACAGATTTCTCAAATTTGAGAATTTAATTCCTTTAATGATGCTTTATAAAAATTATAGCTTGGTTGAATAAGGTGTATCGGGGCATAGCTTGTAAGTAAACAATACGAAAAATCATACTTTAAACTGTCGTTTTCATTGAACAATTAAGAAAATGCGACATGAATATTGGAGGATTTTTCTTCCATATCAGACGAATGAAAGGCATCCGTATTTCCCACAGTCTCTTAAGAAACGGTAATTTGTATGTTCTTAGCCACTTCTTAAAAATAATTTCAAATTGAATGCCGTGAAAATACTTTATTTTCTAGGGCCTATATTATTCTATTAGAGCAGTAAAGTACGGGAAAAAAAATTAAATTGATTATAAGGTCATAATAGATCTAGCACCAAAAAGACAGTCTCAGGTCATTTACTATATCTTGACCTTAACCGTGTTTCTTTTCTTTTTCAAATATTTCATTCTCACTCTCAATTATTCTTAACATTCATGACAATAACAATAAGGTAGTTTAAAATTTAATATGTTTGTTATTCTTGTTTGATGAAATATATTTTATCTCCAGCATCCCATTGTCATCACTATATTATGAGGAGATAAATATAATTACAGGCTGTGTCACAGTGTCAACCAACTGTACCATCATGCAACTGCACTTTTTCAGAGGAAAGCGTGTTTGACACGAGATCAGAAATCATGGCGGCATCCGTTGGAGCAATGTCTCCACTTCTTCTAACCGGAATCGGCTTTGCAATTTGGAAATACATCCAAAGCAAAGCTCAAGACATTCCATTTGAGCGAGCACCATCAGACATCTCTGATGATTATTACGAACAGAAGCGCGGATCAAAGGGAAGGGTTAGTCCGTTAGGGTCAGATTATAACTACGCCCGCCGTGGATCAACACCACTTTCTATTTCGGACACAGACAACGAATACTACATCTCCGAAACTCCCACCTCGGAAACACCATTGTCAGACATGAATCAAGACGAAAAATGGAGGGTACCCACCAAAGCGCAACCGCCATCAAACAATGGCCGCGTAGTTGTCGCTCCAGCCAAATCTGACTCTCTCAATGGATGGATGTTCTGAAAAAAAATTGTGACGTGTTGTTGGAATTCTTTCTTGAAGCATAATGAAAATTAATACAAATAATTATATGCTTTGTTTCCAAGTATTTAAATGAAATCAAAACATGTGAAAGTTAAATATGTGACTCTTCATTTTGACAACCCCCTTAAAGTCATATATGGCGTATTTTTGATAAGTTTTGACTAGCTAAAATTAAAAATGTCTTCCTATTTGTTTTATTTCTTTATATAAAGATAGGAATTCCTGTAAATTACACAATTTGAATCAATTGCGTTTCATAGATATTAGAAATTTAAAAAAATGATTTATTAACCGACTCCGCATTTAAATATCAGATACAGTTTTAAGTCAATTTAACTATAGAAACGTGGGGTTATTCAAGTTCAAAATCTGTGAAAATTTTAATTTGAACGTAAATAACAAATATCTTGTTCATTTACATTCAATCTCGTATTTTGGTTTTTAGCTCAGATACGCCATATATAGCTTGAAATTCAATCGTAAAATACGTATTAGAGATTTAAAAATAACATAAACCATAAATTCTATGTCAGTATTTCGTTTTCTTGCCATATGTTATATTGTGTTATATTTTGGTTTTAGTGTTTTCATAATTATATGTATTTAATAAATTTTATTTGTTCACAGATATGGCACCATAATTTGGAATCTTAATTGAATTGATTTACGAGCTTTCATGGCTTGATAGAATTAGATATTAAAGAGTCATAAAAACCCCTAGAATCTGGTATGATTAAAATAAATCATTTTTTCCCACTAATCCACTTCAGCAAATATTACGTTTTCTTACAAAACTGATTAAAGAAATTCGAGTAAGTATAACACCTTGACTCTTGATTGTTATTTATCATCGATTTACAATATTTTGTTGCATGTGAAATATATATATATATATTTCTTGAATGTGAAAGTAGGAATGAAAGAAGAATCAAATTGTTGTACTAATTTATTTCTTATTTTCTTTTTAAATTAATATAGAATAAATTAACACAGTAAATGAACATTTGTTGCTTATTCAATTTAGAAAAATGAAATAAGTTATGTAACAATAAACAACGAAAAAATAAATAAAACATGTCAATGGATAAAAAATAAATCAATTTTTCGTATTTATGCCTGATTGTGAAATATATCTGTCCTCTCAAGATATTGGTTATCGATATCTCAGAATAAAATTACTTAAAGTGAGTGATAAGGTCAGGAGATTCACGTGTATTTCGATAAAGAAAAAATACTTGGCTTTCCTAAATATTTCTTCTAGACCAAATTAGTGACATTCAATTTAAAAGCTCAGATTTCACAAGATCAAGTGAATTAAAATGCAATTTTGCGAGTTCGGTGATTGAAGAAGGTATATAAAAACATTTCAAACATTAAATAAGCAGATGGATTATAATGACATATTTCTTTCTTAATCATCGGAAATGTAATTTTTTTTAACACACTTCAACCCTATTTTTAATTTAAAGTACATTGTCAAAACACGCAAAATTACGACCGGTACCTAATTACTTCAACAATTGCTTCAATCGTGTGATATCTTTAAACTATAGTTCTGATATCCAGCGTATAACATGATTGATTGAGATCAGTTACATTTTTCAATAAAAATTTCTATACTACTACAAAATAATTATGGACTCGATTTTTTTTTATTTTGCTTCAATACTAGTAAATAGGGAGAGAATTGTAATTTGTTTTGAATATATAAACATTGTACCTGACTGAAATTTTCAAATCGGAACCGACATCATATTACAAGTTTAACTTTGTTCTTCAAAAAATCTTAAAGAGTCAGCCAGTGGATTTTTTCTTTATGATAATGCTTTAAAGCATTAGCAAACTGTAATTTTGTTGGAGAACAATGTTTTCAGCATTTATTTGTGTAGTGGATTTGCCCACTTTGACAGTTACGCCTTGATAGTTATTCCGCATGGGAGTGGAAGTTTGGGGTGCAAATGATCCAATGCATTTAGATTCTTGGAATTTGTTGGCAACTTAAGCTCAAAAACACGCAAAGTATTTATGTTAACATTCACATAGCATAATTCCATAAAAGGTCAGTAGCCGATCTTATAGATGGATCTATTTTGTGAAGAGAGATTTCCCCAATTTATTTATTCAATTTTCAAAACTTTACATCCCATTTACACTACCTTTGCTTTAGTACGTAACATCCTAAGAAGACCTGTGGTCAATTTTAAGACTTTCTATTCAGTTTAATTTTGATGACCTCTTTCTCTACTTTATCATAAGTCCCTAAAGCCTGGAACCCCCTCCCCTCCCCCGGAACCACCCGCTAATTTTGTATTACTTATATTTGTAAAAAAAAAAAATAAAAAAAAAAAAAAAAAAGGTATGAATTCTAGTACATGAAATAAAGCGAAATCTAAAAAATGTTCGATAAAGTCTCTTTCTATACTCCTCATCAACATATAAACAGTAGTGAAGAAGAATTTCATCAGTACTGTGAAACAATATATTTTAGACATGGTGTTTATCAATTGTTGATACTTAAAAACTCTAAAGAACTTTTAGAATAATTGAAATCGCAAAATTTAGCCAAAGCTATAGCATCAAAGCATATGACTTTTCAGCACTTTATATAATCATTCCTCACGAAAACTTAAAAACCGGGCTATTTGACGTCATCATGTTAGACAACTGCTTCTTTAATAAGAATGAGTCGCAAATTACTTAATTTGTCATTGGTCATCTACAAACTTACTTTACTAAAAAATAGGAAAGGTACCCGTAAGTTGATATTAAAAAGATGCTTGAGTTCTTCATAGACAATATCTTAGTCTTTAGAGACCAGGTCTTCCAACAATCTGTTAGAATTCCTTTGGATATTAATTGTGCTCCGTTATTAGCAAATCTGTGCTCTTAATTTTTCATGAAGCAGAATTTATTTTAAAAAACGTCTATATGAAAAAAAGTTTTTTGCTGCAGCCTTCAATTCGACATTTAGGTATATCGATGAAGTTTTATAAATTATTAATAATGATCATTATCATTCATACATTAATTCGATGTATTCCATTTAACTTAAAATAAAAGACGCCATATCATATGCATGCAGATTGTATGTTTCAATGTCTCCTATTTTGGTTTGTAGCCAGGAAACATTTGAAAAATATCTAACAGAATTAAGTCTTTAGGATTATCACAGGAAACTTAACGACCCATTACCGGTTTTGTTTATCTTGTATTTAATATTAAAGCCTGTCCGAAATAGTCCAGAGAACGCAAGTAGACTTTTCTGTATGAAGATGTCACAAATTGATTTTTCCGTACAGGCCTAGCTTTCTGGGGGACCTTGCTGTTATTAGTAACATGTATCTGACAATATATATCCAGGATTAGAAAATTGATCTAAGGCACAACGTCGTTAGGACAGGAGAATTCGTAATGAACATTAATTATTTTGTATATACTTTAACAATTGAACTGGCAGTTGGGTGCTATGATCAGATAAATTAATATACATGGAAATGTTTATCTGACCCAACTGATGAAAGATTGGGTACTTTATCATGATGTTATGCAATTCAAAGTGAGCTTAAGTAACTAAATTAAATTTAACGGATTTCGTTATTTATAATCTACCTTTGTGTCCATGACTTAAAGCTGTATTTGTAAATTTCTGTTGATGTATTTTAAGAAAAAAATTCGGATTGAATTATCATTAAATGCTCTGTGGAATCTATGCATGGGTTGGTAAAAGACACAGTTGCTTTACGTAGTGTTTAGTAAAGTTTTAATTTCAAAAGAAAGAAAAGATAGACAGCTTCAACGTCATTGAGCTTAAGACATGGGGAGAATTTTCATTGAAATTGATTGTTCATATCCCTAAATCACTGTGTCAATAGCTTAAAGTTGAAAATCAACAAGCGATTGTTTTAAATCCATCTAATCTAAAGAATGTATCTAGCTACTCCAACAAAGCCAAATAATTTCTTAATAAAATTGTAACTAATTGAAAATAAGTGAAGTACATTTATAGAGTTTTGTACCTTAGAATGTGTAAAGAAATTGGCTGCATGCCAAAGTATCTAAAATAACTTCTAATCCTGAGCTGGCCATAGTATTGGAAGATCGAGTTCAGGATGACATCACACTTGTATTTTCTGTGTTGTATTTTATTTACTGGATGTTATCGAAATGTCGAGGCAGTAAGTAGCAACATCTTGAAAAATTATTTAATAACATTTAATGAACATTTTTATAGATATTTTAATAAGAATTTTCTCCTTTAAAATAATTTTTTTGTCAATCTATGCTGTTTATAGATTAAACATAAATTCAGAGATAGTATATAGTGTCTTTTGTGCCAAATTTCAATCAAATAATGAAATAATATTTGATTTGAATAAAATATAGAAATAAGACACAAACGCAACAAGATATATGCTTCCAAATTGAAAACAACTCTCATTTTCATTGTGCAAACTACACCTTTGACTTGTTCTTTTAAAATTAGGAGGAACACGCTGCAATTCCTGATTTTTTAATTTGAAAATCTTAGCTTAGCCATGTTGATTGTTTGATTAAAGCTATATATGGCGTATCTAAAAAATCAAAATTCGAGATTGAGTGTAGATATATATGATATATGTTATTTATGTTCAATTAAAATTTTCACGATTTTGAACTTAGATTACCTCAAGTTTCTATATGTGGTTAAATTTACTTTAAACGTTGTCTGTTGTTTAAATGTGGAGTCAGTAAATAAATCGGTTATTATTTTAAATTTTTAATATCTTTGAAATGCGATGGATTTAGATTGTGTAATTTGTAGGAAAGTCCTCTTTATATAAAGTAACAAAACAAATAGAAAGATCTTTTTAATTTTGGTTATATATACTAGTATCACTTTAAGTGTTACTGAATAAGACAATTCTAGACATCACAGGGAAAATCAAATGTTTGTGCAAAATTATACCAGAGTATTGCAATGTCTTCTGAGTCAAAGGATTATTCAAAGCGTAAATACGTGCAATAGTTCATGAAAAATAGTCCAAACAATCTTGTGTTTTTTATTTAGTCCTGTGAGGTACCTATGTGCACATGTTTAATAGACGGAGAGCAAGTTCAAGTGGAACAAAATCTTGAAGGGAACGAAGCATTGGCGGGAACTGTTGGTGCATTAAGTTCACTGCTTGTAACCGGAAGTGCACTTGGGTTGTATGTTCTTTACCAGAAACGATGTAAGTCGCCCGAGATTTCGAGGCAGGTGTCAGATTTATCCAATAATAAGCCACCTCCTTCAGGACGAAAAGGAATGTCCCCACCACCGCCCTATCGACCGGATACCTCTGCTTCCAGAAACATATACCGGGCTGGAATGAAAGACCCCACAAGTCATCGCGTGGGGAACCGCAGCGCCACACAGCACCTGTACGATAGGATGTCAGACTGGAATTAGACATTGCATCGATTCTTTCAAAGTCGTTGATAAGAAAATAAAATATGATTTGGTATTGATGTTTCATTATTGTAAATTTTTGAATTTTCTTGGCAGTATCTGTTGAACATTTTCTTGGTTCATAATCTATATGGATGTGAATTGAAGTCTGTAAAATGGCCTGCATTCAATTAGAATTTTAAGATAAATTTTATTTTATTTTATTTTTTTTTTTTTTTTTTTTTTTTTTTTTTTTTTGCTTAACTTATGAAATATGAGCTATATAGAACAGAACATGGGGAATAAGGTAGAATTAAGAAACGCTCCACTTCTTTGATAGTAACAGTAAAATGTAATTTTTAAACAAAGTTCCAAGATACATATCTCATTTTGATTAGTTGTTTTCGAAAAATCAGAATGTTTTTTACCACTACACAAGATGAATATATGATGAAATACGTTTTAAAATTTTGTCACCCAATTCTTTGAAAATAAAAAATGAAAGAGGTACATGTATTAAAAAGAATACTTATTGCGAATACCTTTATGCATCAGATCTTTTATGTTTTAAAAAATCATAAATGTATTTACAATATTTGCAATCGCGCAAAAGTCTAATCGCAGAATCTGGCACCTTGGCAAAATAACCCAATCCAAATTTTAATTCATTCAAATGTTTCAATACATTATCATTTACTAAAGATACTACATCTATACTATTACAGCTGAAATGAAAAAAATATTTCAGCGTTTACAACCAGGCTAGTATGGTGTAGATTTATCCCTATTTGAATGATATTTATCATTATCCAGTAATCATTTAAAGCGACAAAGCATTAATATGTGTTTATGAATGAAATATTTATGAGTTAGACATATTTATATGTATATTTATCAAGCATACACAACCTTGAGAAAACAACTAAGAATACGTAAAAATTGCATAATATGAAGAAATGTTAATACAAAATTCCTCTATTCATTATTATGAATTACCATCTTTTCGTGATTCAAACTGTAAATATCATATCAAAGGACAAAGATTCCAAGTTAAGATCCGCATGAAATTGTATTTGAAATGAATTTGACAAGAATCCGGTTGATCTTTGACCAAAAAACCCAAGAGGTTCATCTGCATGTCAAAGCAAATATAGTGGATGATTATTTCGCAAAGATTGTACACCTAAAAAATTATGTGTTTGGGTTATGAATGTGAAAAAATCATCTTCCTATAGAGATATACTTCTGTATATAGTTTACGCAGCATTTACAATCCATTTTGCGGGTATCACGGAACATACTAGTAACCTTCACACGTATGGTTCTGCCACTGATTCGTGTAATAAGCAACATGCGTAAGTTAGATGTTCACATTTGCAGCTGAATCATTTGATGCGGGCATAATTTACAATTATCTTTTAACCAGAAAATAAAAAAGAGTGTTATGTATTTATCATGACCAACTTGAGTTTCAAGTTATATGATGATCGAACAAAGGTTTTTTCAAAGATATTCAGATAACATTGGATAGCTTAATCAAAACGTCAATATAAAATCAGGTGATCTTTGAATTTGTTCTAAAAATCAATCAAGAGATCCATTTTTAGGTCACCAGAGTTACCTATTGCTATCTGTTTTCGTCCATCGTCATGCACTGTTCGTCAATTGTAAACTTTTGAATATTTTCAGCTTCTTTTAAACCGATTTCAACCAAATTGGCATATAGCATCTATGGGTGAAAGGAAACAAAAAATCTGAATTTCATGGTCCCTGCAGTCGGGCCTGAGGGATGGGGGCTAAAACCACCAAAATTAGTGCTATCTTTAAAAATCTTCTTTACTCTTAGACATCAAGCATTCAAATAGGTGGCATGAATGTAATAAACATGGAACCCTTTACCAAAACTATGAAATTCATGGCCCCAGTCCCAGGGCTTTTGGAGTTAAGGTGAGTTTCTATTGATCATACAGTGATAAATTCTTCTAAAGAAACTTCTCTTCCCTTGTATATTTAGCAGTCAGACGAAGTGCATGGTAATAGGTAGGTGTCTCTTCCAAAATAGTGAAATTCATAGCTCCTGGGTCAGAAGTTCTGGTGTTAGGAAATGCATGATTTCTTTGAAAATCTTCTTTACCCCTGGGTATCTAACAGATGAATTAAGTGCATGGTGATAATAAACAAGGATTTTTCTTCCAAAATTAATGTCCCCTTGTTCAGGCCTTCTGGTGTTAGGGCGGGGCTCTATTGATTATATAATGGAAAGCATTTTTTTGAAAAAAATGTTGTTTTTTTTCTATCCCTTTGAATGTAGCAGTTAAATTAAATCTAAGGTTTAGTGAACAAGGATGCCTTTCAAAAGTTGTGAAATTCAGAGGGTCTGGGTAAGAGCTGGACTCTATTGATTGTATTGTGAAAATGCATTAATTCATTGAAAAAACTCTCTCTGCATATAGGAGGAAAACAGAGTACAATAATTATTAAAGTTGAAATGAGTAAGGGTTTTTACCAGATTTGAAAAATTCTGGACCACTGGGTTAAGCGTTCTGGTGCTGGACAGTGCTCTATAAATCTGTACATCACTGAGAGAAGTTCTTCCTCTTTGCTATTCATTTATGATAATTAATTTAATATGATGAACAAGTAATTGATAGGTTAGTTGAACAAAAGAATTATAGAGAAATTTTATATTACATAGTACAAAAGGTACTTTCATATTTTTTATGGTGATTTAGACTTGTACATAATGGATAAATACAAACTAGGTGAAAACACCGTGTCATTGTACATTAAGTTTTCTTCAAAGACCAAGAGGGTTTATATGGGAGGGAATGTGATGAGTTATCCATATGTGTTTAAGTATTTATGTGTTAATTGTTTAGCCTACATGGAGACAGTGACAAATAGCAGTTTTACTAGCACTGCCAAGTACAGGCAGGTAAATAGAACAATTTTACGATTTGTTACTGGGTACAAGATTAACCATTTTGTTGATCCCTGTTATTCATATTTATTTTTGTTTAGTTTTTTTGCTTGTTGATATAATATGATTTTATGGAATTCATTACCTCATCATTTTCAGAGTAAAGAAATAAAAAGTCGTACAACTCCCGGTTAGGGTTAAACTATACGATAAAACCAGAGACTTCAGAATGAGAAGCTCGGAAGTCTCTGGTTTTATATAACACTTTAAGCCTAACAGGAAGTTATTGTATTCCCATCTAAAGTCTTAAAATGTGGCGAGACAATTTTCGGGACATAAATGAGTTGTTTACAATAAATAGGCTAGACTAAGGACGTCTGGAATTAAATATTTGAAAAGAAAAAAAGTCTCTAGAGGCATGTCTTATTAAAGTAGGTAAATGATTATATAAATATTTATTGATCATTTTTTTAAAATTTTATTTTTTTAAATATATATATTTAGTGACTTATTTTTGATTTTTAGAAATAATGATGTGATGATAACATTTCAACTAATATGAAAAAAGTATGAAAGGTACTGATGCTTTTGAAATCTTCCCCCAATCAATCTACATGTATATTAATGAAAATGAGAAAACACAAATAATTGTTTTAATCAAAGGTGTGCTAACCACAGGTTCTTATTGCAAACAAGATCATTGTAAAGATAATAGAATTTGCGAAATGTTGACTGCAAACGACATTGCTAAAACTCTAATAACATCAACTTATTTGTCAGTAGCCTGCCTTGGTTTAGAAATTGTTCGTAGGCAAAACATCTACTGCGTATCGAATCAACATGGAGACATATTATAGACAACATATGCAGGTTATTATGGTATATAGCTACATTAATAAGACAAATTGAAAAAAAAGAAAAGTTGAAGTCATCACGTTTATTTAAAATTAAGTTTCTCTCATAAAATATCTAAATATGAAGCAGTTGTGTTTGACTCTATAACGCCTTTTATTTCAAGTTCAGTGGGATATATCCAATCAATGTATGAATGAAAATGATCATTGCACGAATAATAAAACGTCATTAATATACCGGTGTCTAAATGTAGAATTGAAGGCTCATCATAATATTTCGTCTTTACATGTAGAAGTTTTTGAAGAAATTCAGTCAATATTGCTTCATAAGAATACAAAAAACAGGCAGACTCTGTTAATAACCAACCATCCCATAAGAATTTCAATCTATTATTGGAAATAGTACATATACGCAGGTATTGTCATTGAAAAACTCAATCATCTTTTGAATATCAACTTCAGAGTACTTATGTGTAGATTAAGAATGGTGTTTAACAAAATAAATCTGCAGAGGACCAAGACAAGGGTAGTAAAAGTTGCGAGTTCCATGCCATTTAAAAGAGCATGGTTTTTTAATGGTTCCTTGAAGTTTTGAAGTATCTACAGCTGATTAACATCACTTATCGAGTACGTTGTTAAACATTACTGCCGATATTTCCCCTGCAGAGTTGTTAATATTTTCATAAGGAGTACGGATTGAGGCTTGGTAGAACATTTACTAGATCTTACTATGTATCTGTTTCTTTCATGGTATTTATAAAGTTATGGAATCCTGTACATGTAAATAGGTCTGGTTATCCAATTTGGTTGGTGAAAATATTGAAAAAATTAAAATTGAAATAATTATGATTTCAAAAAGGAACTATGGGTAAATGTTATATCACCACTTGTTATATTAAATCAATTTTTTTTATTAAATGTAATTATAAAAGTGAACTTTATAAACAAAGAAAATATTGTTACATGATTTGGCAACTGGGACAGGTACATACTGATTATGTATTCTTTATATAATTCTTCTTTTGAATCAATGAAGACAGAAAGATAGATGTTCGCATTTTGCCACTTAACCTTTAATTCGAAATTTCAACATCTCATACCTTTGTCCATTCTGACAAAGGGTCTTCCGGTAAGTCTTATTTTGTTTGTTTGTTTATTGTTCAACGTCCCTCTCGAGAATTTTTCACTCATATGGAAACGCCACCACTTGCCGGTGGAGAGCTGCAAATTTTGACCTATACTCGGCACTCAGAGCCATTGAGCAGTGAGAGATCTTTTTCGTGCCAACAAATACTGCGACACGGGACCTCAGTTTATACGGTCTCATCCGAAGGAGCGGTCTCCACGTCCCACAGTGGGATTCGAACCCGCAACGTAAGGATCAACTCCATACTCCGCGACTCTAGCCAGTAAGTCTTAAAATGTGAGAGAAAACCATAATAGAAGAGAAGCCTGAATCAACAAGCTGTTAATACGGAAGCGTAAAGGTCTCTACACCTGTTGTGATATAATTTGCATATTGTCTTATATTTTATTGTTATATCAACATATAAAGTGTTATATAACTCCTTATTTATACGTCACATATTTTGAATTGTATTTACTTGTAGATGTTTTTACATAATTTAAGGCATTTTCTTTTATTTAATTGATTTTATTGCTTTAAGTATTATCAACTTAAAACAATTTTAAGTAATTGATCAAAGCAAGATATTTCATCATATCAATTAGTAATGTCGATTTGTAAAATGAAATATATGGAGATAACGAACAGTATTCAAGCTCAAAAGTCCATTTAGCAATACAAAATAGGAGCAGAGCAAACACGGACCTCCAAAACATCAGAGGTAGGATCAGGTGCCATGGAGGAGTGAGCATCCCCTGCCGACCGGTCACACCCGCCGTGTGCTCCTTGTCATGATCGGGAAATAACGGAAAAATCCGTCGACAATTCAGTGTGTAAATAATGGCCTAACAATTAGTATGAAAAACATCAGTCAGCATTTGACTCAATGATAAATTGTATTTGCTGACAAGGTCATTGTATCGACCATAGAACTTACGAAATGATGACTTTAAACGAGACAGCTGATATTCTTGTTTCATCAACTTGTTTGTCAATAATTTACCTCGTTTTAGAAATTGTTCATACGTAGAGCATGCTCTTGCGTATCGAATCAACTGAGAGATATATACCCCGTATGCAGGTGATGAAGGTATACTGCTGCATAAGTAAGGGAAGTTGACGATTGAAAACTAAATATATAGTTATACCGATATAAATATATGAATATTTCCGAGAAAGATGTGAGAAGTTAGGGAGAGACATCAGCTGTTAGATCATTGGCATAGTCATAGGAGGCTACTGTCCCCATCACCACTTTTGAAGAATGGGAGAGACAGTGGTATCTTTGTGCCCCTCCTCCAGCTTTTATTTTTACCTGAGTATAGTATAGATCCGATAATATATCCCGAAAATTAAGAAGAATACTCGCAGTTGGATAATTATTTTTTTTCTTGTCAAATATTTTATATGGCTGACCCCCATCCGTTCCACCTTTTAACTTTGTGACTAGGCTTATGCAGATTAGCTGCAATGAAGCACAAATTATTTTACATTGTTTTAAATAATTAAAAGTTAGATCTGATGTGCTGATAGTTAAATTTTATCTGATATACATTCTTTCATGATTAACTGCTTATATTTTTTTTGAGTTCGTTGGGGGGGGGGGGTGTCAAGATTGTGGAGGTTCACGTCTATGTGGCAGATCCTATGTTTACCACAGAGTGATAAAACATCAAATATTTACAGAGACAGTGTCACTTTTATAATATTGTTTTTTCGCTTCATCCACGAATAGGACTAGTACTAAATGTATTTATGAATTGAACATTGAAACAATTGGGGGGGGGGGGGGGGGCAAGTGTCATTAATTATTTTAGTCCCCGCAATATTAATTATGCATACTTTGTAAGCACATAATTTTTATTTCAAAGAAAAATAAATGATTTTTTATTAATAAGAAAAAATAATAAATTATTACTAGACTTGCATACACATTTCACTTCTTATTAATTAGAATGATGTAAATTGATATTTGTTTGGATGGGGATAATCTAAATGATCATGCCCCTCTCATCCCCATCTTCTTCAATACGTTTTTCTTTATAATTTGACACTTTACACATGGCATATTGTGCATGTGCCGTCAATAAATCTGAGTGATATGACGTTTCATTAGAATTCCCGCGCCCGCGAAGTTAGTTGGAGAACAATAGTTTCAAAATTTTCCCCTAGAAATACTAGCATAATTATATCAATTTAACTATTATGCATATTTTTTTATTGTTGTGTGGCGAGCTAACTACATAGATATCTTTAATTCTCATGCTTAAATCAATATTTTTCAAATCAATATTTTATATAAGTCGATATACCTTCAGCAATAAAAACCATCATACAGAAAAGACGCTTTAAATTATGTTAAAATACCCACATACAATACAACATATGTTTTACGGTGTGACCTATGGCATGTCAAACGTTGCAATATTCGATCTTTTCCATTTGCATTGTATAATTTTCCATTTGTATTGTATAATTTTTATTTGTATTCTATGATTTTCTATTTGCATTGTATAATTTTTCATTTGTATTGTATAATTTTTATTTGTATTGTATAATTTTTCATTTGTATTGTATAATTTTTCATTTGTATTGTATAATTTTTATTTGTATTGTATAATTTTTCATTTGTATTGTATAATTTTTCATTTATATTGTATAATTTTTATTTGTATTGTATAATTTTTCATTTGTATTGTATAATTTTTCATATGTATTGTATAATTTTTATTTGTATTGTATAATTTTTCATTTGTATTGTATAATTTTTCATTTGTTTTGTATAATTTTTATTTGTATTCTATAATTTTTCATTTTCATTGTATAATTTCTTATTTGTATTGTAAAATTTCTTATTTGTATGCGATAATTTTTCATTTGTATTGTATCCACGGATTGTTTATTTGTTTCGTTACGAAGGATTTTATTGGTCAAGTTTCAGCCTGTATCGGGTTGAAGATGTTCCGGGTGCTCAAACAAATTGGGCTCATATCACAGGCACTTGTTTCATATACGGGACACCCCTACTTATTTTTACCACTGTGGTAAAAATAATAAGTAGGGGGTGCCCCGTATAGGAAACAAGTGCCTGCGGCTCATATGTATTTGCGTGAATGTTAGACGGTCATTGGATTCTAAAAGGAAGCGCTGGCAGATGGCAAATAATCTGTCCTAATAGAATGTTGACTGAGAAAATAAATAAATTAACCTTGAGTAGTGGTACCTACCACCCCCATCCCCCCCCCCCCCCCAAGAAACTGGGTTTTCGGTTTTGGTCGTCCCTTAGCATGCACGCAAATAGAGGAGCCGAGATTGTGTTTCTAGGGAGTGCGCGATCGGAATTGTTGGAAGGGTACTAGACTAAGTTTGTGTTGGGCACCTGAAACCTTTGTACAGGCTAGTGACCAATGACATCCTTCGTAACGAAATAAATAAACAATCCTCGGATACAATACAAATGAAAAATTATCGCATACAAATAAGAAATCATACAATACAAATAAGAAATTATACAATGCAAATGGAAAATATAGAATACAAATGAAAAATTATACAATACAAATAATTTTTTTACAATACAAATGGAAAATATAGAATACAAATAAACGTTATACAGTCCAATTGGAAAATTATAGAATCCAAATGGAAAAATATAGAACACAAATAAAAATTATACGATACAAATGGAAAATTATACAATACAAATGAAAAATTATACAATACAAATAAAAATTATACAATACAAATGGAAAGTTATACAATACAAATGGAAAAGATCGGATATTGCAACGTTTGACATGCCATAGTGACCGTTGGGGCGAGCGCAGTTGTACCATCAAAAACCTATACACAGCTCACACTTGTAACGTTGATGGATCCACCTCTTCAAACTTCAAAGCGCACGAGACACAGTCTAGACTGTGACGTCACATGACGTCGGAATTTACGGACACAGCCGAACTTCTGACTACAGGGTCTTTTGCAATCATAAATGAAATACGTTGTACAGTAGATGTAATTATTTTTTGTTTCTTTTAAGCTCGATCTATGCAAGGAATTAAAAGTAAACGTATCTCTTGGAAAGGAACAATTATTCTTGGTCTTTTGTATGTTTTGTAATAATTTCGCATGGAACCCTGGTAGCGAAGAAATTCTGGGAATGTTGCACCAGAAAATTTGCTTGACGTATGTACATTCGGAGTGGACGTGTATGTACAGATTTCATTCCGAATTTGCTCTGTTCTTACACGTTAGTCTTTTGAGCTCGCTGCGCTCGTTATAAATGAAAATAAGTCATAACAGATTATATGTTGATAGGACAATAAAATGTAAGATAAAATGTAGAGACCTTTACGCTTCTGTAATAACTCTGACTTATGTATCAAGTTTAATCCAAGAAGGGTTAAACGTAACTATCAGACTATTAGATAGAACATGTTGGTAGTAACTGTCTGCCTGACCTGATTAAAAAAAAATAAAAAATCTACACACAACGTAACGATAATTTTTCAAATTAATATTCGTTGTAGCAAATTATCTCGTAATACCGAATACGTTATTTTAGGAATGACTCTAATTCTTGGCCAAATTATTCGAGTATAACCTGGTTTGGGTCAGGGACCGCGAAGCGGATTATAAAACAGCGTAAACTGACCCAAACCAGGTTATACTCGAATAATTTGGCTAAGAATTAGAGTCATTCCTTATAATTTAATTTTAAAATCATTAAATAACTATAATGGATGTAAAATTTCGTTGCTTTTTAAATAGTTCAAATTTGCCGCTCAATAATACAACCGTAGTAACGGAAGTGATGGGAAGCGAGGGGAGGTAAAAACTGATACATAGGCCTAGGAACCTTGTTATTTGTTTAGATGTGGTAAGATCGAATTATTGTTTGAAGTTAAAGGTACATTTATTAAATCTGGAATTTTCCATGAATCCCGAGGACTGGAAATGAGAGGATTGTATGGATACAGATGATTCAGCTGGTTGTCGGGGGGGGGGGTCCCATACCAAACCAGGTTATACAGAAATAATTTGTGTTCCTTTTTGGAAATTAACCAATCAGAGGCTAGAATACAAAAAAAATTAAATTATTTCGTTATAACAAGTTAGTTATTTTATTATTTCATCTTAAGAGTTGATATCTCTTAGGAAAGCATACATCTACTAGTATGGGAAATAAACGCATGGAGTAGATAAAATGTTTTTGTAATGTGCACAATAAAGAGTTTAAGGTACAACACCATATTAATTTATTGTCTTATACATTTGATTAGTGTTCTTTATTGAAAAGATCAAAGTCAAAAATATGCTTGTTCAAGAATTTTTCAACACAGTGATAGTCATGCAACTAATGTATTAATGTGTTTGCCTAATAGTTGCTTTACTGGTTATGATAACAAGAGGGCTCAAGAATTTTTCATAATTAAACTTTAATGCGAAATGAATTCTCAGCCATTTATCATTTGTCCAAGTTAATTTCGACTGATGATAATTATTGATTAAAACTGCCATTTTCATTCCTAAATTGCTGTTAACGAGATAAATAACCGTTATAATGAGATAATTAAAGTTATAAGGAGGAGATAATTATCACGTTATAACGGAATAACTTTATCCTTACATCAAGATTAAGATATCTAACTCGTTATAACAAGAAAACTAACTCATTATAATAGCTAACTCGTTATAACTAGTGAATTTTTTTTTATTTTCTCAAAACGAAGTCTACCAAGCTTTCGTATTGTTAAACGTATTTTTTTAAATTTGAAATTTAGGATATTTTAGGTGATTATCATATTGATTTAAATCTTAAAATTTTCATGGAGTTATAAACTGACATTTTTCAGCTCAACTTTGAAATTCCAAAATACCAGATTATTTTACGTTTTGAACTTTGGAATTTTGAGCTGAAATATCAAGTCCAAACAGCCCCGTATTACATTACGCCTAAACCACATAGCATTTCTCCCCGGGGAGTAGTAGAGGGGGTAGTAGTAGGGGAGAAATAGACACTGTATAAAGTTTTCAAAACCATTAAAAATTCTAAAAATCTTAGTTATATTAGAAATTCCAATTGTAAAGTCTTATACAAATCATCAGATCATTTCATCAGATACAGTAATATAGAGGGAAATGTGATATTGGAAAGAGGTAATTTTATTTTGTTTTTAATGCGTTTGAAATCAGTCAGTAGCATTTTACTTGGCAAAGTGATTTAAGAATGAGGTTATGATTTTTAATAGGTACATACATATACCACAACAAAACACTAATTTAACTCTGTTCTAAGAGAGCTGTTGTCTCTGTCATCTGTATATAAATGGAGATAGGATTGTTAGATCTAGATTTCTGCTCAATGACCTTGTATGGTACTGACTTTCACAGTTAGATTGGAGGTGATAAGATCAATATTTTTTGACTTTCTCGTGTAAGTTCTCGATGGATCACAAATTCTTGACGAAGTCCTTGGCTTTGTTTATTTTCGTCCATTGGCTAAAAGGTATAGTAAAGCCTATCTAAGTAGTAGTTTTATGTTGAACTATAGTATTCAGGAAGCAACGACCGACCTAAATTTCTTTTAAAATGATACAACGAAATAGGGAGATAACGAGCAGAAATCAAACTCAAAAGTCAATGAATCAATACAAATCGGGAGTAGGGCAAACACGGACCTTTTAAACCATCAGAGCTGGGACTAGGTGCCAAGGAGGAGTAAGCATCCCCTTCGACCGGTCGCAACCGCCGTGTGCTCCTTGTCACGTTCGCGCATACCTTTCAGTTTGTAGATAATGGCCTAACAATTAGTATGAAAAAACGACTTAATGATAGATTGTATTTGCTGACAATGTCATTTAATCGACCATAGAACTTACGAAATGATGACTTTAAACGAGACTGTTGATATCATTGTTTCACCAGTTTGTTTTTTAATAGTTTGCCTTGTTTTAGAAATTGTTCGTAAGTCGCACAGTCATTTTGTGATAACTGCTGACAAGCCAAAGGCAAAGAACAATTGCACTATAAGTCAGAGTAAAACTAGGCATTACATTGTTTATCACATGTGCGGACCTAAAGTGGTTCGGGGTTTTCGGAGTTAAATACTTCTGAATAAAAGTAATGAAAAGAGCTTTACTGTCCCTGGGAAACACGGATCCCTCGTAAAATGGAAAGAGGAGTAATGTATCAGAAGAAAATAGACTTAGGAAAGTGTCTTATCCTGCACCCCCCCCTTCTATAAAATAGGTTTTGCAGGTTTGAGAAAGTTGACAAGTTTCTTTTTCTTGTCAACAAATTTCTGAGTATGACATTTGTTAGACATTCAGATGTATAGACGACCTTTTATCAATTAACAATAGTTACTTCTCGAGTTCAATAGTTGCTCCTCGGATAATCCTCAGGGATATTAAACATATGTCATATGTGTAGTCTTCAGATTTCCTGTTTTGGTGTAAAACCAATAGTTCTTATAAAAAATTGAAAGAATGTAAAGTTTCTATTAGAGATATATTTGAAGATTCCTTTTCTGATCCCATGTCTTCTATTTCAAAATGTTCTGTGAAAAACTGTACTGTAGCATTGTAAATGTGATGAGACTTTTTAGCCATACACAGAGACGCAAGTGTTATACATGTAGTCATTGCCATCGGTCTCAAATAAACCTTTTATACACGATGTCTTTTTTGAATCATTACTACCTTATGTAAATCGAGAGTGAAGTCTTCATCATATTCGAACTTTACTCTTCCCTTTGAAATTTTTAAATATCTACTTGAAAAGGTGAAGGAAATTCATTATTTGGATTCCTCGACATCAGAATATAGGCTCGGATCTGTGGTTATGGATATTGAAAGCATATAGGCGTTTTAAACCGCCACGTTTTACAGAAGAATATACAGTTAAAACAATCCATTTTCCCTTAAACTTCAATATGCCAACAAAGGAATTGACGCTGTTAATATAAGTAATACTCTTAATCACAAAAGGGTCCAATCTTGTATTCCACCATATTTTAAGTTGAAGAGTACATGTAGACCTTGTATTTCTTAGAAATATACATCGACTATTGCTTCCAAACTTTTGAATTACAAAACTTAAAAGAGATATCTAACATCTGAAACGTAATCCTCCAACGTGTTCATGTTCTTTTTTACCCTAAAACTATAGTCCTGCTAGACACGTTATTACTGATGACGTAAAAAGAGTTAATATTGAGGACCTTAAATCACTTATTTTAAAAGGGCCAAAGTTTAGGGAACCCGGATCTTTCAACTGGCGTCATGATTTCATAAATATTATGAATTCTGTGGAAGATAACGCCAGGCAATGGGCCAGACAAGAAAAAGAAGACCTTGACACTTTGTCAGAATGGATTAAATGTATCAGATGCATGTTAAATCTCGCATTAAGCGATTGAGGGGCAATATGAAAATATGTATGCTTCTGAGTTTAATAATTTAGAAGTGAAAAAGGAATTAGATAAATTACACGATCCGTATGTACTGGCCCCAGCTGACAAAGCAAGAAACAACATCATCTTTATTTGTAAGGCTCATTATTTTAACTGTATTTTAGAGGAACTGGGATTTAATTCTACAAGTGGTAATCCAGCTTATACCTGTGAGCCCCTTTCTAAGGAGAAATTCTTCAAAATCATATGTCAGTTTTGAATATTTATAATATTCCCAACAACCAATATTGAATTACCTTATCTATAAATCCTTACAAACAAAAACACATAGAGGGTTCCAGTAAATATTCCACTAAGCCTCATTCTTTACTCCTCACTAAAATATTAATAGCAGTGAAGGAGAAACTTCAGGAGTACTGTGCAACAATATATTTGAGAAGTGGTGTAAATCAATGTGGATGCTTAAAAATTCCAAGGAACTTTTAGAAAATTTGAAATCACAGAATTTTACCAAATTCAATAATATCAAAACTTAGGACTTTTTAACTCTTTTTACAATATCATTCTCGACGATAAATTAAAGTCCAGTCTTTTTGACATCATTGACAACTGCCTTTTTAAATAACAATGGAACTCGTAAAATTACTTACCTTGTCATTGCTCATATGCAGAATTATTTTGTTAAAAACATTCTGATTGCACACAGAAGTACTCTGAAGTTGATATTAAAAAGACGTTTGAGTTTCTGATTGACAATATCTATGTAGTTTTTAGAGACCAGGTCTTTGAACAATCTGTTGAAATTCCAATGGGAATCAATTGTGTTCTGATATTAGCAGACTTTTTTTATTCATATGAAGCAGAATTTATTCAAAATCTATACATGAGAAGAAGAAAACACTTCCTGTGGCCTTCAACTCGACATTTAGATATATCGACGACGTATTATCAATTGACAATAATTATTTCCATTCACATGTTGACACGATATAACCCAGTGAACTTGAAATAAAGATACTACAGTGTCTGATACATCTGTTTCAAATTTGAATATTTTACTAGAAAAAGAAATTGATTGTATTTATTAAAAATTAATTGTAACCTAACAAAAAGCTATATGATAAAGGTGATGACTTTAACTTTTTAATCGTCAACTTCCCTTACTTATGCAGCAATATATGTATACGAGGTATATATCTCTCAGATGATTCAATACTCAAGAGCATGCTCTACGTATGAACAATTTCTAAACAAGGTAAGTTATTGACAAACAGGTTAATGTAACAAGAATATCAACAGTCTCGTTTAAAGTCATCATTTCGCAAGTTCTATGGTCGATACAATGACCTTGTCAGCAAATACAATCTATCATTAAGTCAAATGCTGACTAACGTTTTTCATACTAATTGTTAGGCCATTATTTATATACTGAATTTTTGACGGATTTTTCCGTTACTTCCCGATCATGACAAGGAGCACACGGCGGGTGTGACTGGTAGGCAGGTTATGCTCACTCATCCATGGCTCCTGATCCAACCTCTGATGTTTCAGAGGTCCGTGTTTGCTCTGCTCCTGATTTGTATTGTTTAAATGGACTTTTGAGCTTGAATACTGTTCGTTATCTTCATATATTTCATTAGTTCCACGATAGAGCGCTCTCTCCGTGATCGGAAGGCCTCGACTGACCTATATCGATAAAAAAAGGAGCAACTGTTCCTTCGCCAAATGCTCGGCACTTTGAAGTGAAAGTTGCGGGTCCTTCGGATGAGACCTTAAAAACCGAGGCCCTGTATCACGGTAGGCGTTGGCACGATAAAAAACCCTCACTGCTCAATGGCCCTGAGTGCCGAGTAAAGTCTAAATTTGAAGCCCTTCACCGGTATATGGTGACGTCTCTATATTAGTGAAAAATTCTCGAACATGGCGTAAAACTACATACAATCAATCAATCAAGCATTAATTTCATTCATATGTCGACTCGATTTATCTAAGTGAGCTACAGAGTCTGCCACATCTGTTTTATATTTGGATGTTTTACTGACTATAGCTAGTCGACAACTGACAAACGTAAGCTTTTACATTGTCAACTTTCCTTATTTATGTAGTAATAATATTCCTCTATATATCATGCATATGGTGTTTACGCATACCAACTTATTATACCCAAGGGCATACCTTGAGTACGATCAATTTTGAACCGAGGAGGGCTACTGACAAATAAGTTGATGTTATCTGGATTTCAACAACCTCGTTAAACGTCGGCATTTGGTAAATTCTATGGTCGCTAAAATGACCTTTTTAATACAGATAATCTATCATAGGGTCGTATTTTGACTGTTTCATACCAATTGTAAGGTATTTGATTTTATACGAAAATTGACTACGAAATGTCCCGTCTACCTGATCATTACATAAGGCGAGTGTGACCGGTTGACAGGGGATACACTCTCCTCTAGGCATCTAATCCCACCCCGGGAATTTCGGGGGGGTCCGTGTTTTATGTCAACCTGGTGCTTGAAAATCAAGTGCAGGATCTAACTTCTCCCCCTCAAATATAGTATATAAATAAAATTAACACCCCCTAAATTTTAATGAATCTGGTAATATAAATACAGGAATTTTACATACAGGCCTTCAGAGAAAATGGCAGTTTTTTATATTCTTTGGTATTTTAATTTTTCTGTTTCCTTCAATTGTGTATAAAATACGTAGTGTAAAAAAATTGTGCTGTCATTGCAAGATCACTTCTAATTTCATATCATGCTAATAAGCATAGGAACCTTAGGCTAAATTAAGGGAAAATCTATTTCTTTAGAAATGTAATTATCTATGTTTTGGGGGTACGAATGTCAATTCTTACAAGACCGTTTCTACGTCTACAAAAAAAAAAAAAAAAAAAAAAAAAAAAAAAAAAAAAGAATCATATTTAGATGCATGAAATGAAAATTTTTGCATGAAAAAGTTTCGAGCTTTCAATTGCAAGATTTATTTCGAGACTTTTGAATTGAATAATGTTTTCAATAATTAGCGTTCCTGGATGTGGAGGGGATGTCCTTAAGTACATAAAATATTGTATATTTGATATGCACGTTATTCTATGTTTCATTGATGGTAGAGTCACTGCTCAAAAAAATTATACAGATGGATCCTTAGTGGGTAAAAGTATTGATTAATAGCCGTGGTTTTCTTAAGAAATAAAGGAGATAATATTAAGTGGATGTAAATATATATTTGTTAAAACTGGAAATATGACAGTACAAGATAAACACACATCTATGCTAATGCAATGAATATTTTTCAGAATGCTCTGCAGAGTGGGGACATTGGGGACACTGCAGTGAAACCTGTGGTGAAGGTATTCGGGAAAGACATATGCATGAATGTTCTCATACAGAGGAAGGGCATCATCATCACCCTGACCATTCCCATCACGAAAACTCATGTGTGGAATCTCAGAAATGTTACACGCATGATTGTCCAGGTAGAAACAATAGCCATTATAATGTAGCACTCTGATAAAACGATGTATTGTATGAGGAAATAGGTATGGTGTACGGTTGTCTTTGTTTGTTGGTACGTTTGAACAAAGCTAGTCAATAAACAACACTTTTTTTTACTCAAAAATATATACATTTGTGGTATCTCTCTATTATATAAACATGCAGAGAGCAAAACAAACTTAACACCTATATAAAGGTCAGAGGTTATTACGTGATCTAATTACACGGCGCAATAACATCTACACATAAAATGACCTGCCCTACTTAGCATGCTTTTCATCGATTCTTGTACAAACAAAATACGATACGCACATTTTTACAAAGAGAATAAACAACTACATGCTGAAGTGTTATGTCGGCTGCATAGTCTCAAAGTCTTTCCTTATTTTTTCCTGTAAACTTTAGTTTAAAGCCATATATCATGGCATATTTATGATAAGTTCATATAACCAAAATTTAAAAGATCTTTCTATTTGTTTTATTACTTTATTTAAAGATAGGACTTTTCTGTAAATTACACAATTTAATTCAATCGCGTATAAAAGATATCAAAATATCAAAATTTAAAACAGTAACCAATTTATATCCCAATCCACAAAACAACAAAGATTTGAATAATTCCGCCTTAATTTGATCGCGTGACGTATTTAGGGAGAACAACTCCGAACAGATCTGAGCTCAATATATTCCAATCAAAATACACTATTTTCTTTCTCAAAATCAGTGAAAATTTGAATTTGTGTCACTTTCTTCACGTCATATAACTGCTATGACGTCACAGCTGATAAAATTATTCAATGCTTTGACGTCTGCAGATATTAACCTTATTTAGTACACGGAGATTTACAATTTTAATCATTCCTAAATTGTTCTACTTTATGGTGATAAAGGGGCCTGGACACAGTTGCATTGTTTACAATTTTAAATTTCAATTTTATTAAAAAATAACTTAAGTTTAATGAATTGAACTCTCATGAATTCAAACTGACAACGACATTCTTCATAACATCACGTTAAGCATTTGTGTAAACAGGGCACGAACTCTTTACGTTTTACCGGGTGTGTTCAATTTGTTTACTCTGCACACATCACTGAGCACGGACTGACAATACTGGTGAGTTGGTTTTGCTTTCTCACATTTCTACTCTTGATTTTTCTAGATTATAGTTTTGATATTTTTTTCATTAATATACATGTACAACAAAATTTCTGCTTTTTAAAATAATTATAGATAAAGTTTACTTCGTGAAAGTGCAAGAGTATGTGTTAATCAAACATCCCTAAATACGTAGTTTTAATAATTTCTAGATAGAAGAAGTTTCTAAACAAGCTTTTATGACATATCGGTCCGAAATCCTCTAGCAACAGCCTCAAGTCATAATATAATACCGAAAATTTTAGGAAATATTAACTTCAAATCTATGTCCAAGCCCATTAAAACCCATAATAATAAAAACAATTTTTTTCGATGAAAGTGGAATTAAAGTAGGTGTCTCTTTCTCTAAAGAGTTGTTTCTTTTCCTTCTGAAATTGTAGTCGACGGAGGCTGGAGTAGCTGGGATCATTGGGGCCGCTGTTCTGAGACGTGTGGTCATGGAACGATGACAAGAAAAAGACTTTGTACAAATCCTGCGCCTACGCATCGTGGTGCAAGCTGTGTTGGTATATCAACAGAATCCAAGACATGTAGAAGTCATCACTCCTGTCCAAGTAAAAAGCATCTCTCTTTCTTTTTCAACATGCATAAAGTGTCCATGAATACTATCTTCCTTCCATGTTGCAAATAATATTTCAGGATACCAATATCATAATAAAGCAGCACATCAACAGCGACAAGTTTATATTAATCTTGAAAAAATTAAGGAAAAACTACACTTTATTGATTTTAGTCAAAGGAGGGTGGAGTCATTGGGAACCCTTTAGTCCGTGCTCTGTAACGTGTGGACATGAAATGGTAACAAGGACAAAACCGTGTTCAAGTCCAGCACCTGTATTGATGGTGCTAACAAGCTAAATCAAAGACAAAAAATCGTATTTCGCAATTCGAATGACATAAAAAAAAACCTCAAATCCGGTACCGTTACCAGCCTTAACAAAAAGTAGCACTTCCATTTCTGATATACGTATGTTAACTGTGGATCAATTTAAAATCAGAAGATATTCAACTATTGAACCGATTTCAATACTTTGCTTTGAAACACATACAAAATTTAGTTACAACCCGTTCGATACGTGCAAAAAATTGTTTGGACTGTATCACATCTCTAGAGAATGGAATAAACGCAAGCCCTGAGTTTATTTAATAAATTGTTTAATAAACTGTGTAACCTTAATTAGATTGGATAAATTATCAGAACATGTTTTCTTGTTCAGACTTATGACTATAACGCACGAAGGAAAACAAGACACCGATTTTGTATGAGGTATTTGGTAAATCTTGTTGAAATACAATCTTTTGAACTACCTACAGATATTTCTAAACGAAGCAAGGTTTTCTGGAAAATATGTCTGGAAGAACATTGAACGCCTACCAATTCATCAATATCAAAACATCTAGGAAAATCAAAACCGAACTGACAGAGACATTGTTATGTTTGAAGATTTATACAGCAGCATAGCTCTAGCAAGAAAATTTAAATTCGACTTTTCCTTTGATGAAACCAGACTGCAAAATTATGGACTGTTACACTTCAATTATCCCAACAAACTTGTGCTCCCTGTGGGAAAAAATATAGTAATCCTTTCCAACATTCCATCAACCACTGAGTATTTCAGGATATTTTTTTTCACGAAGTGAACAAATGTTCATTTATATGTAGAATTGACATATGTGTAATTTTGATCTGTATTTCACGTAAAAAGACAAAAGTGACCAAAAAGAATCCATTTGCCCAAGTTTATCTGGAAGCCTGTGCCTTTTTGGCTACCTCTCAAAGATGTTTTTCTCATGTATTACTGATCTTGTAAATAAGTTTGTGTGTGTTTATCTTTTCTTTTTCTTATTTTTTTAATTTTATATCTTTACATCCCTACCATAACATGAAGTAAATTGTAGTTGTAAAATCTCTTAAAAGAGAAAATGAAGATGGAATGGAACGTAAACAATGAATGTTTATACGGGGATAAACGGTTGCAATCATTGCTGAAAAAATTTAAAAACTCTTTTTCGAAGAAACTGTATTTTTTCTGCAATGTTGCAACGAAAAATAAAAATAAAAATCAAAGAAAGCATTTTATTGTTTGAAGTAAATTTGATTCTCTATTTCTTCACAATGAATGCCTTAATTCTACGTGAAAAATATATATAAGAATTATTCAGTTCCAGTTGTAAAAGCCTATTTGATTGCCTGGAAAAGATTATATAGGTTTTTATTGTGTAGTTTACGCGCATTAAACTTGGCTTTATGTTAGAAATTATAAATTTTAATGTCATTTTTGAGTAGTCTAAATCGTCTAATTATCTCTTTATGGTAGAAAATTACATCTTGAAAAGTAAATTTAAAAGATACTCATGTAATACTCGTATAATCTGGGGTAGAACACGCATCACTGCCTCAATCAAGATTCCACATGTAAAATTTGGGTAGCTTTAAAATCTATTCCTTTAACGAATTAATCTTATTAATGTTGTAAACAGACCCCATATTTATTGATTATTTTGATTAAAATGGAACCATAGCATGTGTTACTTTGTCAGTGTCATTTTCCTTTTGCATGGATGAGTGAATTTGTTTTGTTTTGATTGTAGTCGACGGAGGCTGGAGTAGCTGGGACCTTTGGAGCCGCTGTTCTGAGACGTGTGGTCATGGAACGATGACAAGAAAAAGACTTTGTACAAATCCTGCGCCTGCGCATCGTGGTGCAAGCTGTGTTGGAATATCAACTGAATCCAAGACATGTAGAAGTCATCATTCCTGTCCAAGTAAGAAGTATTTCCCTTTATTTCTTACCTGCTTCTCAACATGAATAAGGTGTTTGTGAATACAAACGTCCTTCTCTGTGGGAAATAATATTTCAAGATATCATAACAGAGAAAAGTTTATATTAATCTTGAAAAATTAAAGGAAAAACTACACTTTATTGATTTTAGTCAATGGAGGTTGGAGTCACTGGGGACCCTTTAGTCCGTGCTCTGTGACGTGTGGTCATGGAAAGGTAACAAGGACAAGAACGTGTTCAAGTCCAGCACCTGCATTTGGTGGTGCTAATTGTGTCGGTATATCTACCGATTCACATCGGTGCCAACATCGTCTTTACTGCCCAGGTAAGTAGTCTCTAAGCTCTTTAAGGTCTCGGTGTCTTTGAACCCAACATTAAGCTATAGCAAATGTATCATTTTTTTAAAAATAATGACGTCCTTGGTACAATAACGAAAAAATTTCTTGTCGTTGCTGTTGTTAACCTTATAAAGGTTATTGTCTGGAGCTTGCCTGATCTGAACCATTCATATAACAAAGAAGACAGAAACACAAAATCCTTTAAAATTATCAAGGTTCAATGAACATTTCATATAATTTATTATGGATACACAGTTTATGCCGAATAAATTTCTATAATCCAACCCTTGCCTTTAATTCTTTTCAAATATTACTGTATTTATTTTAAAAAAGTATGATTTTTTAAAACCTTTTATCGAAACGCAGTGTAAGTTTTAATCATAAGAAATTTACAAATTTTCACTTAACTATCAAACAATTTCTTAAAATATTACCATTGTTGATTAAATTATGATCTACCTCACTCCAGACAGACAGATGACTTTTGCCTCCTCCCCTTCGACGATTTAATCTGTAGCTGTCAATATGTATATTTGAAGTACAGAGAAAATCATAATACAATCACTATAAATGTCCCCGTAGAATTTTGACCCCTTGTAGATTTTATTAGGGATAAATTTTTCTTTTTGGATAAAAAAAAACAGAATGAAAAATCAAGAGGCCCATGGATCAAAATTATCACCTGAGATAAATTGATTGATTGTATGTTGTTAAACGTTCCATTCGAGATTTTTTTATTCAAATAGAGACGTCACCTATGCTGGCGAAGGGCTTCAAAATTAGACCTATACTCAGGACCATTGAGCTGTGAGGGTTCTTTATCGTGCCAACCAACTATAGTTAACTATAGCAAATCAAAGTTTTCACTATAAAAAAATCAAGTTCCAAAGTTTTCACTGTAGTAAAACAAAGTTTCAAATTTTTTATTACAGTAAATCTAAGTTTTTACTATAGTAAATCAAAGTTTCTCAGTTTTTACTTTGATACTTTAGTTAACTATAGTAAACTCTAGTTAACTATAGCTTACTTTATTTTTTTTTGTTAGGGTAAGTCCGAGAAATTTTGAAATACTATATGTTATCGCTTCCTTTGATAAATTTTACTTGCAGTCAGTTTTGCTATATTCATTGCTACTTCCTCTCTGTTTTGATTAATTATGTACAAAGAGACTGAACATTTCACTGTATAGAGTAAATGCAGTATATGTATTGTCTTGGGAGCAGTTGTTATTTCATAAATAATATGAATAACTGTTATCACCTATTTAAAATGGGTATATATTTGAATTGGTAATATCACCTTTTCGAATTGGTGATATCACATATTTAATTTGAATATGTGATATCACCTATTCGAATAGGTTATATCACCAATTCAAATCAAATAGGTTATATCACCTATTGGATAAGATGATATCACATATTAAAAAGCTGAATAGGTAATATCACTTATTCGAAGAGGTGATATTATAATCATAATGCATAATGATCATTATTGGCATTTTTCCATGATCCTCCGGTCATTTTTTACGGGGTCCATTATTCGTCTTTACACCGGTACAGTAACCGTACACACGGTAAGGCTTCCCTTATAAGTCATGCAACTTAAGTTCTAGCCTTACCATGCGACATGTACGTTTTTTAAGCCTTACAAGTCTGACTTATGAATAGAGCACTGCTCTAATTCTTATCAATACCTAGTTGACCTTTTATTCTTAGCCAATGAACACATTCACAAACGTGTCAATTTTTTTGTCACCAAACCATACACGTGGAAAGATTGAAGTGAACACAAAGTATTCCTCTTTTGAGGAAGTGTGAATGCATTGGGTGGTAAAAAATTAAAACACCCTAGTAATATATCCTCTATTTTAATGACTGAATGCACTGTTTAGGGCTGAAAGAAAAAAAAGACACGTGGAATTTATGGAAATGTTGTTTATAATCTTGTAAGTCTTGCCTTAGCGTGTGAACATTAGAGCCGTACCATCGTTCAGAATGGAACTGAGAGATAATGCTATTTAAACATTAGTTTTATAAGAGGGTTATGACCGATACACAATGTGATGATATCATTTTTATTTTTTTTTTAAAATATTTTCAAGCACATTTACAATGAACTGAGAATGGTGAAGATAACGAACAGTGATCAATCTCAAAAAATCTACAAACAATACAAATTTGTGAACAGGGCATAAAACAGGGACCCCTGGGAATTCCAGAGTTGGCATCATTTACCAAGGAGGAGTAAGCATCCGCTGTTGGCCGGTCAAATCCACCGTGAGCCTTATGTATTGATCAGGTAGACGGAGCATTCCTTAGTCAATTTAAGTATAAAAGAATGGCCTAACAATTGGTAACACATCAAGCCATCAGGCAAAACACGACTCAATGATAGATTATATTTGTTACTAGGTCAATATAACGACTCTAGAATTTACGAAATGCTTGCTTTAAACGAGGTTTTTGAAAATCCCTGTAACATCAACTTATCCGTCAGTATGCTGCCTCGGTTGAAGAACTGATCGTACTCGGCATGCTTTGGAGTATCGAATAAGTTCGGAGACGTAATCAACATTTGCAGGTGATAGTGGTAAATAACTACACAAATAAGGAAAGTTGACGATGGAAAAGCTGAAGTCATATCTAGTTTGTCATACAATTTAGTTGTTAGTTTGGCCTTATTGTTTAAAGTCACTAAAACATCCAAATAGTAAACAGATTCAGTAAGCAGACTCTCCATGTAAATGTTTTAACAACATAACTGTCTAAAGTATAGAAATATTAATACAGAAAGCACATAGAAACTCACATACAAGGCGGTGTAGCACGCTGTTCCTGCAATTCTAGGAGACATGTTCAACAGGTCGAGAGTTCAACTCAAGGTTGGGGCGGCAGTGGGTCTCCTTGAATTGTAAAAATTGACGTTTACCAGACTCTGCTAAGTCTATTAAGTCTTGTTAAATTAAATTTTAATGTTCTTATTTTTATGCTTAATATAATAGATATAAGGGTAATCTAATTAATTTGTGATGAAATGCAATTTTTTTCACGAGTATAAAATCATCCTTCAAATGTAATTGCATTTATTGCTCATAGTTGACGGAGACTGGAGTCATTGGGAAAGTTGGAGCTATTGCTCTGTAACGTGTGGTCTCGGAACAATGACAAGACAAAGAACTTGTACGCGCCCTGCGCCTATGCATGGTGGCAGTTACTGTGTTGGTATATCCACGGAATCCCACGATTGTCAAATTCGTCAGTTTTGTCCAGGTAAATATTGAAGACTTAAAACTGAGAGTAATCGGAAAATTTGATTCTCTATGTCACATGGCATCATATGGCAGCTCATGGCGAAGGTTAAGTTTCTCAAATGCACGTCTAACGCCAAGGTCAAGAAATCAAAAATGTTGGTACTCAAAAAAAAGTCTTTTCACATGGAATCCTCCCTGTAAAATATAAAAGCCCAGCGCTGATCTTTCAGAAGTTATGGCCAAGGTAAAAGTATTTCAAAAGTAAGTTAAATTCAAGGGCAAAGGGTAAAAATTATTAGTACCAAGGAAAGGTCTTTTCATAAGAAATACACCTGTAAAATATGAAAGCCCTAGCACCAGCCGTGCAAAAGTTATGGCGAAGGTTAAGATTTTCAAAAGTAGGTCAAGTTCAAAGTTCAAGCTAAAAAGGTCAAAGTTGATACGCAAGGAAATACCTTGTCACAAGGAATGCACCTGTGAAATATGAGAGCCCTAGCACTAACCGTTAAAAAGTTTTGGCCAAGGTTAAAATTTTTCAAAAGTAGGTCAAGCTCAAAGATCAAAGGGTCAAAATTGTTGGTACCCAAGGTAAGGTCTTGTCACAAGAAAAATAGAAGTATAATATGTAAGCCCTAGCTGCAACCATTCAAAACTTATAGGCAAAGTTAAAATGTTTTTTTTTTAAATTGGGTCAAACTACAAACGCTCAAAAATATTTGTACTCAAGGGGAGGACATCACAAGGACACACAAGTAAAGTATCAAAGCCCTAGCATCCACCGTTCAAAAGTTATGGACAATGTTAAAGTGGGGTAAATTTTTGCAAAAGTAGGTTAAACTCGTCAAGAGATCAAATATGTCGGTAACACCCCCCCCCCCCCAATAAGACATGTGAAATACGAAAGCCATAGCTCCAATATGGGCAAGGTTAATGTTTTTGCAGACAAACATACAGACAGACGGACAGACAGAGCAAAATCTATATGCTCCCGAATCTTCGATTACGGGTCATAAAAATACTGCTCTTCTTGTTAGAGTTATTGTTTTTTTTTTAAGTTTAATTTTGCTTTTTTAAAAATAATTCTAAGTGATCATGTAATTTTTCTTTATGTAGTTATATCTGAAATTGCAAAATTAATTTAAAATCATCTTTATCTTCTACGTGTATTTTTATTAAGTGGTTGTTATAAAGTCGAAATTCCACCCCTTGAACTAGATGAAACTATAGCGAATATTTTTATGAGCATTTATTTGGATTGCAGTCAATGGTGGATGGAGCAACTGGAGCCCCTTTAGCTACTGTTCCAATACTTGTGGGGTAGGAATAAAGTACAGAACCAGAACGTGTACAAGTCCTAGACCTCTCCACGGAGGCGCAGATTGTGTTGGCCTGTCGTCCGAGTCCCATTCCTGTAGACATCATCGTCGCTGTCCAGGTGAAAAAGAAATTGCTGAATCACTGAATTAGAAAGGGAAAAAGTGTATATGTCTAATTCATGTTTCTAGCTGCATTATGCAATTGTTATTCAACTGAACATGTTTCAAGAGATCTCGAGTTAGAACTTTATTGATGAAAAGACATATACTGTGTAAAAAAAATATTTTGGCATTTTGAAGGAATTTGAACCTTGGGGATTGAAGTGAAGTTAAATGTATAATTACATGTATGATGTAAACGTAAAGTAAATGAATGAGCCGAATACGACATTGATATAGCACTGTGTCGTAATATGATTGAAAATAATAATTAAGTTTTATTAAATGAAGTTGACGGCCAATGGAGTTCCTGGGGTCAATACAGTACATGCACTATGACTTGTGGATATGGTGAAAAAATACGATACAGATCATGTTCAAATCCAGCGCCATTACATGGCGGAAAGACGTGTTATGGGAATAGTTTAGAGACGAGCTCATGTATCATTGCACCATGTCCTGGTAAGTTTATCAGTCAAACCATATTGTTCCTTTCTACCTGAAAGATAATTGCTTCAATATTTCAAGACTAACAAAAAACACCGTATAGAAAGACAAAAGGATATTAAGATGATTTTATCGGGTATATATACGTTACGTCAATAATACTGGAATGTCTTTTATGCATGAAAATGTTTCCTGAAACAAATTAAAGGCATTTTAAAAATGTATTTGTAGTACACGACCAAAAGACCACGGTCAATGTCCTCGTAACTGATCTTTCTTATGAATAATTAAACATTCATTTAAAACTGCAGATATGCTTAAGGACATTTACTGCAACCAAAAAATGGATGCATGGATAGATACATGTGTATATTTCTGGGCTTAATTTGGTTGTAAATGATTCTTATATTAAATTCTGTACGATTTTAGTTTTTTTTTATTTTCTAATGATGTTCTAAATTCTCACCTTTTAGTCGTTCCCCTTTACAATTTTTAATCACTTGACAGAACATTCTCGAGAAATCTTGAATAAATATTAAATTTAAAAATGTGCCTTAACATTCATATTATATTAAAAAAAATAGTATAAATTTTCATGATTTTTTTTTAATAAAGTTTGTTTGTAGCAATTAACCTTAATAGATTTGTATTCCTAACCATAACTAAAAATTTTTAAAGTTGATGGCCAGTGGAGTCAGTGGAGTTTGTTTAGTCAGTGTAGCACTACATGTGGAAAAGGAACGCAGCAACGTCACAGAACATGTTCTAACCCAGCGCCATCTAACGGAGGAAAGACATGTGTTGGAGACGATAAAGAGACTGGAGGTTGTGAAATCCAACCCTGTCCAGGTAATACATGATAAAAGTCTGTGTTTTAAACATCGAATTATTTTTTAAGTTAGAAAGATAGAGTAGGTACAGATAACGAACAGTGATCGATCTCAAAAAAACCTACAAACAATATAAATCTGTAAACAGAGCATGAAATACGGACCCCTGACATTTCTAGAGGTCGGACCAGATGCCGGGGAGGAGTGAGCGAATTCCGCCGACGGGCCACACCCGCCTTGAGCCCTATTTATTGATCAGGTAGTCAGATTTAGTACAAAAACAAAAACCCAACAATTGATATGGAATATGTAAGTCAAAATACAAGCTAATGATTAGTTGTATATCATGACAAGGTCATTATACAGACCATAGAATTTACGAAATGCTGAGTTAAAGCCAGGCTATCGGAATCCCTATAACATCAACTAATTTGTCAGAACCCTGCTTCTGTTTAAAAATTTGATCGTACTCTTGAATATGGAATTGGTTGGGAGAAATAAACACCATATAACGGAATATTCCTACGTAAATATGGAAAGTTGACGATGGAAAAGCTAATGTAATATCCTATTGAAGAGAGTTTAGTTTTTAGTTGACCCTTATGGACTGCTTAACAATAATATATGTAAGGAAGATTGAATAAGACTCAAGTTTCAAAACTCTTATTGTGGTATCAATCCCTGTAGAATTAGATTTTTTTTACCATATGATTAATCGTACAAGAATTAAGTTTTCCTCTTGATATTTTCATATTTTTATCATATATGAGGTAGTTGCGTCAACACACAATTTTTATGTAACATGTGATCTGATGTTCATGACCAATTTCTTCTTTACTGAACCTTCTTTGATAAAATTTGTTTGAAATTTTAGATAAAAATCTGTATATAAATAACATATCATAATTCTGAAACTACACTTATCAATGTTAAAGTTGATGGCCAGTGGAGTCAGTGGAGTTTTTTTAGTCAGTGTAGCACTACATGCGGAAAAGGAACTCAACAACGTCACAGAACATGTTCTAACCCCGCGCCAACTAACAGAGGGAAGACATGTGTTGGAGACGATAAAGAAACTGGAGGATGTGAAATCCAACCCTGTCCAGGTAATACATTATAAAAGTCTGTACTTTCGTTTTGAGAATAGAAGGTTAAAGTAGGTGAAGATATCAAACAGTGATCGATCTCAATATGAAAATCTCAATTTTTCCTCTTGATATTTTCATATTTTTATCATATATGAGGTAGTTGCGTCAACACACAATTTTTATGTAACATATGAGCTGATGTTCATGACCATTTTTCTAAATACTGAACTTTTCTATTTAAATTTTGTTTGAAATTTTAGATGCAAATCTGTATATAAATGACATATCACAAGTCTTAAACTAAACTTATACATGAAAATGTTAAAGTTGATGGCCAGTGGAGTCAGTGGAGTTTGTTTAGTCAGTGTAGCACTACATGCGGAAAAGGAACTCAACAACGTCACAGAACATGTTCTAACCCAGCGCCAACTAACAGAGGGAAGACATGTGTTGGAGACGATAAAGAGACTGGAGGTTGTGAAATCCAACCCTGTCCAGGTAATACATGATAAAAGTCTATGCTTTCGGTTTGAGGTTAGAAAGGTAAAGTAGGTGAAGATAACGAACAGTGATCGATCTCAAAAAACCTACAAACAATACAAATCTGTGAACAGGGCATGAAACACGGACCCCTGGAAATTCCAGAGGTTGGATTATATGCTTAGTAGAAAAGAGCATCTCCTGTTGATCGGTCACATCCACCGTGATCCCTATGTATTAATCAGAAAAATGAAATAATCGTAGTCAGATAAAGTACAAAAACAAAGGTCTCTGAATTAGTATGAAATATCCCTAGTTAACTATAGTGATAACTTTGACACTATGAAAACTTTGATTTACTATAGTGATAACTTTGACACTATGAAAACTTTGATTTACTATAGTGATAACTTTGACACTTTGATTTACTATAGTGATAACTATGAAAACTTTGATTAACTATAGTGATCACTATGAAAACTTTGGTTTACTATGGTGAAAACTATGATTTACTATAATAACTTTGAAAACTTTGATTTACTATAGTGATAGCTATGACACTATAGTGATCACTTTGAGAACTTTGATTTACTATAGTGATCACTATGAAACTATAGTGATCACTTTGAAAACTTTGATTTACTATAGTGATAACTTGGACACTTTGATTTTCTATAGTTAACTATAGTACACTATAGTTAACTATAGTAAATTTTGACAAAATACAAACCAATGATGAGTTGTATATGATGACAAAGTCATCATAACAATTGTAGAATTAACAAAATACTGCCTTTAAACGAGGCTGTTGAACCACTGTAACATCAACTTATTTTTCAGAAGCCTGCCTCTGTTTAAAAATTGATCGTACTCTTGAGTATGAATTTGTTGGGAGAAATAAGCACCATATGTTGTCGATAAGGGAATATTCCTAAATAAATAAGGAAAGTTGACGATGGAAAACCCGATATAATTTCCTATGGAAGAGAGTTTAGTTGTTAAGTGACCCTTTATTGTTTTACTATAATGTAAGAAAGATTGAATAAGAGCCAAGTTCCAAAACTCTAGTTGTGTCTTCAATCCCTGTAGAGTTAGATCTTTTCACCATCAAAGTGATTTTGGTTAAATGTTTTTAATTAAAAGTATAATTAATATCTGTGCTTATTAATTGACAATATTAATTAGATTACTGTCAACCGGCATTTTTTTCGATGCTGCAAACCCTCATCATTGCGAAAATCACTAAACATATTCGCCATTTACCTCAAATTGAGTTTTTTTTAATATAGAAAAAAACATAAAGTCTGTTCAAATTGTTATACGATTTATCGTACAAGAATTAAGTTTTCTCCCTTATAATTTCATATTTCTATTATATACATCTATAAGGTAGCTGCGTCAACACACTAAAAATGTATGTCATGCACATCTGATTTGATGTCCATGGCCATTTTTCTAAATACTGAACTTTCTTATTTAAATTTTGCATGAAATTTTAGATTCAAATCTGTATATAAATGACATATCACAAGTCTTAAACTAAACTTATCAATGTTAAAGTTGATGGCCAGTGGAGTCAGTGGAGTTTGTTTAGTCAGTGTAGCACTACATGCGGAAAAGGAACTCAACAACGTCACAGAACATGTTCTAACCCAGCGCCATCTAACAGAGGGAAGACATGTGTTGGAGACGATAAAGAGACTGGAAGTTGTGAAATCCAACCCTGCCCAGGTAATACATGATAAAAGTTTGTACTTTCGTTTTGAGGTTAGAAAGATAAAGTAGGTGCAGATAACGAAAGTGATCGATCTCAAAAAACCTACATACAATACAAATCTGTGAACAGGGCATGAAACACGATCCCTGGAAATTCCAGAGGTTGGATTGTATGCTTAGTAGAAAAGAGCATCTCCTGTTGATCGGTCACATTCGCCATGAGCCCTATGTATTAATCAGAAAAATGAAATAATCGTAGTCAGATAAAGTACAAAAACAAGTTCGAAATATGTCAGACGAAACACAAAATATGAGCCAATGATGAGTTGTCGTATATGATGACAAAGTCATTATAACTACCGTTGAATTAACAAAATGCTGCATTCAAACGAGGCTGTCGGAATCCTTGTAACATCAACTTATTTGTCAGAAGCCTGCCTCTGTTTAAAAATTGATCGTACTCTTGAGTTAGTTAGGAGAAATGAACACCATATGCAGGTGATAGCGGGTTTTTACTCCATCAATTGGGAAAGTTGGCGATGGAAGAGCTGATGTAATCTCCTATGGAAGAGAGTTTAGTTGTTAGTTGACCCTTATGGATTGATCAGCTATAATGTAAGAGAGATTGAAGAAGAGACAAGTTCCAAAACTCTAGTTGTGTCTTCAATCCCTGTAGAGTTAGATCTTTTCACCATCAAAGTGATTTAAGGGGAAATGTTCTTAATTAAAAGTATAATTAATATCTGTGCTTGTTAAGTGATTAATATTAATTAGAATACTGTCAACCGTCATTTTTTTCGATGCTGCAAACCCTCATCATTGCAAAAATCATTAAACATATTCGCCAAATTTCCCTCAAATTGAGTTTTTTTTAATATAGAAAAAAACATAAAGTCTGTTCAAAGTTTTATATGATTTATCGTACAAGAATTAAGTTTTCTCCCTGATAATTTCATATTTTTATCATATACATGTATAAGGTAGTTGCGTCAACACACTAAAAATTTATGTCACATGTGATCTGATGTTCATGGCCATTTTCTTCGATACTGAAATTTCTTATTTAAAATTTGTTTTAAATGTAAGATGCAACTCTTTATATAAATCACATAATAATTCTTAAATTAAACTTATACATGGAATTGTTAAAGTTAATGGCCAGTGGAGTCAGTGGAGTTTGTTTAGTCAGTGTAGCACTACATGCGGAAGAGGAACTCAACAACGTCACAGAACATGTTCTAACCCAGCGCCATCTAACGGAGGGAAGACATGTGTTGGAGACGATAAAGAGACTGGAAGTTGTGAAATCCAACCCTGTCCAGGTAATACATGATAAAAATCGTTCCATAAAGAAAGTGAATATTAGGCATTTTATTTTAAGCTAAGGTAATTATTCAATGTCAATCAACACTTTGGTTTTATAATTATATCAGAATGTTAACATTTAAACATTCCTCAAAGCAAAAACTAAATAGATTTCTATTAATGTTACCTGGAAATCACAAGTCAAACTGTATACTATTGTAACGTGTACTGTAAACTAGGTTTTGGTTGCATGAAAGAAAGTATTCATGAATCACTCATCATACAGGTATTAGCTTCAAACAATGAATATTTGGTCCGTATTTTTGTTGTTACATCAATAAAGTATTTATACAAGTATATTTAAAAAAAAATGTTAACTGTTAGAAAAAATCTGGATGAAAACGTGCTTTTCAAAACTTATTTTGAATTTTCTTAGATTGATAACTAGGCAGTTATGAATTAAATATGTATATAACAAACAGTGATATATGATATGAATGTGATATGATATGAATGTGATATGATATGAATGTGATATGATATGAATGTGATATGATATGAATGTGATATGATATGAATGTGATATGATATGAATGTGATATGAATATAACAAACAGTAATCAAGCTCAAAAACCCATTAAAAAATATGTAAATTATGAGCAGAGCATACATGGACCTTTAAAAACATCAGAGGTTGGATTAAGTGCCATGGAGGAGAAAGATTCCTATGTCGACCGGTTATACTTGTTCCTTGTTATGATCGGGTAAACGGGAAAGCCCGTAGACAATTCAGTGTAAGAATAATGATCTAACAATTTTTATTAAGATCGTCAGTCAACATTCGACTCATCGATTGATTGTATTTGCTATAAAGATCTTGAAATCTTGAAAAATATTGGCCTTAAAAGAGACTGCTGTTATCCTTATATTATTAACTTATTTGTCAACAGTTTGCCTTGTTTTAGTAAGAGTTCCTATGTAGAACATGATCATGCTTATCAAATCAACTGCGAAACATGAACTCCATATGCAGGTGACGGTGGTATATTGCTTTATAAATAAGAGAAGTTGACGCTAGAAAAGATTTATTTAAGTTTTATTTTTCACGTTTATCAAAAGTTTAATTGTCAGTTTGCCATCAATGTCTTCAGTACAATATTCAAATCTGAAACAGATGTGTCAGGCGCCGTGAAGTCTTTTGAGTTTAAAGGGATATAGCAATCCAACGTAGGAATGTAAATGAATACTGTTAATTGATGAAGCGTCGTCGATATTTCTAAATGTCAATTTGAAGGCCACAACAAGAGATGTCTTCTTTTCATGTAGAAGATAAATATTACCATAGGTTGATTTGCACAAAATGTTTTTATAAGCCACTGATGAAAAATTCAATAATTTACGATTTCGAGAAATAAATTTAAAAAGTAATTAAATCTGAACGATTTTGACGGTTGATTACTTGTAAGTTTGTAATTCTGTATGCGTTTCAGTAACGACAATAAGTTGGGTAACTCCTAATCATGGTTTCCACCTGGTGACGATATGAAAGCGGAAAGGCAGAAGTGAGTACGTGTAAAAATTGAATACAAATAACAGAAGTACAAAAACTTGTTTTTAACATTAGGGATACTTTCATTCATGATACTATAGTACTACATTAGAACAATCCACATTATTCTTCTGATAAAAATTGCTATTTCTCATTAAATTTACATACTTCGTGTTTCGTTTTGCAAAAATTGTCGCACAAACAACAACAGATTTGCACCATGAAAGCATAAAATCGTTTTTTTTTTATTGATTACAATATCATAAAACTTTTCTTTTCAGAGAAAAGGATAATCAATGAATGGAAATGAATGCTGTTAATAATCTTTATGAAAAGGAGAATAAAGGCCTTATATAACATTTTCAATGTTGTTCCTGTAAAAAAAATTTCTCAGATATTATAAAAAATATCATAAACAAAGATAATATGAAATACGTTTGTGGCAATAAAAAGAATATTATATAGTCTATGAATAGTCCCTATATAATCTATACAAACGCAAACAGTTCATAATAATACATATTCACTTGATTTGAAGCCCCATTCACCAGAGGGTCAGTGCGCGTGCAGCATCATTGTGACGTCACAATCAATATTTTGAACAACGTTGAAAACAATGGTTACAACGGTCGGAGCCAGCTGTATATCTGAGCAGGAAATGTTGTTAGACAAGTCTATCGCAGGATCATTTTCCAAACATTTCGATGTCTTACACACAGCGAAAGGAAAGCTATAGTTATGTTATAAGTTGTAATCTTTACATTTTTAAAAAAAAATTGTTTACGACAGACGTTAGGTTAATGAAAATGCAAACGTCATGCAGCCTTCAATGTCTTATTCATACAAATCCTGACTATATAATAAAACAATTATGGACTCTTTTGGCGGTGAATATGATTTGTTATTCACCAGAAAAATATTAATATTGATGGAGGTGAAGCGAATTTTTCTGGTGAATAACAAACCATATTCACCACCAAAAGAGTCCATAATAGTTGTATATTATATTTTTTGGCTCATTATATCGCTAAACTTGTACTGAAACGTAGCTTTCCATTTCACCGAAACGCCACTACTTCCCTCAACTGAGGACTACTTCTAAAATCAGAGTTACTTTCTGGGACTACTCCCTCATTAATATTCATTAATAAATATATACATTTGTGATATCTCTCTATTATATAAACATGCAGAGAGCAAATATCTTCATACCTGTATGAAGTTTTTCGAAGGTCATAGGTCATTAAGTGACCTAATCACACAGCGCAGTAATATCTACATAAAAAGACTTACATGGCATGTTTTTCATGCACAAAAATGTACAAAATACGCAAGTAAAATAATAATCATTTTATTTACAATGTAAACGAGTATTTAATACAGTTATTGATCGATTTTACATACAGAATAGAAAACTACATGTTATAAGTTTCATGTCTGAGCTGCATAGTCTCAACGTTTACCCTTATTTTTCTCGTAGACCTCTGAATGCTATAATTTTTTTTCATTAAACTTTACTCACAATAAATCTGAAAATCTGTTGAAAAACATCAATGTAATGCAATCACGCCACAAACAGCTGACAAACACTGCACTTCGGAAGTTCGGTAGGCACACCTCCATCATCGAGATCGTTGTGACGTTGTCTTAACAATCTCAGCTGTCGCCAGTGTCTCCATGTCAACATCATAAATTAATAAATATGCCTGACTGAAATCGTAGATTTTATGTTTTTGATCAAAGTTTGTACTTGATTTCAAGTTATCTGGTTCGGATTAGTGTCTCCATCCATCCCTTTACACCCGAATTCCTCCAACTTTTTATTATCAAACATCGGACGTGTTTCTTGTGTTTTTTTAACATCGAATATGGGTTCTCATGAATAAAAAATTCCCAGACACCAATATGCTCACTATAATTGATCACAAGTACCCTTCAAAACAGAATCCTTTGCCAGATGAATTTGAAGTGTAACCGCTTTTCAAGCCGATTTACACCTAGCGTAATTTGTCAAAATCTACGACGTACAGTTAGTGCAATATTTATATTCGATAACATTCGATTGTCCGTCTCAAATGTATATATAAGTAATAAATAACAAGTTTAAAAACTTCAATGGGAATTGAAGTGGGTTGGTACGTTATCAAATCTTCCGAGAAGGCCTTCGGCCTTCACAGGATTTGATCACGTGACCGACCCACTTCAATTCCCATTGAAGTTTTTAAACTTGTTATTTATTTCTTAATTTAAACCGATTAAAATGCTCAGTGAGGGAGTGTTCAAGGAATCTCGAGTCTGTGACGTAATGTTATTAGCAATGTAATTATGACGTCAAAATATTTCGACATGCAATGTCAAAATAATACTGGAATTACTTAAGAAATGAATTTTATTTTTGAAGATTCATGAGGACATGGACTACGACGCTTCACGCCGGTATATTTCATGAAGCGCGTTAGCGCTTCATGATAAATATGCCGGCGTAAAGGGTTGTAGTTCATGTACCTCATGAATCTTCAAAAATTAAATTCATTTTTATATTTAAATTATTTTTCTGATGATTTGCAACAATTAACGCCATTCCTTTGTCATGTTAAAAGCAAAACAGTTTGCACTATAGTTTTGACGTCAAGTGCGGTATTCTGACGTAACAATGGAGATATTCATGCCCATTCATGGTAGTTCATGAGAAAATGAACTGTACTCTATTTTGTAAAGAATCATAGGGGAATTTTATTGGAAATGTAAATATAGCAAAATGACGAGCATTTAAATATCTGAGAAAGTATTTTTATTTTTTTTTTTTTTATTTTTACTTATTTGTTTTTTATTTTCCTCAATATTGATGTATCACATATCAAACAAAATGTTCATGTATTTGTGTTCATTTGAATGCCTTAATATTTTCTATAAAAAAAAAATGTTTGTTTATAAATCTCTTTTGATTGTTTAGGTATAATCAAACAATTATGCAATGATACTCGGGAAATAGCAAACCTATGGTTCCCCTCGGTAGGAAACTATTTGCCTCGGGGAACCATAAATTTTCTATTTCACTCATACCCGTTCCATAATTGTATATTATAATATTAAATTTATACACTAGAATTTGGTCAGAAACTTGGTAAACTTAGTGTTTCAATGATTCTGACCAGGAATGATAAGTTCGCTGAATTATTACATTGGAACCTGAACTAGAACGGAGCAAGGTCATCTTGTTTTTTCACTGAAAAATTGAACAAGGATGGAAAACATGGTTCAAAACAGAAACATAGGAATAACTCACTTGTATTTGAATGGACAAAGAGAAAGCAAGAACGTATTAATAATTATTAACACTGGATGATGAATGGGAACTAAGTGACCCCGTATTGGAATGGTCAAAGAGAAAGCAAGAACGTATCAAAGAAATTGGAGCAAGGAAGGAAGAACTCTATGACTTGTATCATTACATTTGAAACAGATACAGAGTATTCAATAATCTGTTATCAAAAGACAAAGGATTCTCTGTGTATTGTATTATTTCCCGCTCCGGATCAAGAACAACTCACTCTATCACCTGCGTTATCAAACTGAAACCGGATCAGGAACAGAGTTCTGTATGACCTGTTTTATGACACAACAACTGGATCAAGATTACAGTTCTCAATGCCCAGAGTGACTGACTTGAATAAAACAAAACCCACCTGCGTAAATACAGGTGGAAAATCTTATCACAATGAACTTGATTCTACAGACAAGGCTTTTAATTCAAATTCTATTACATCTTTCAGGTAAAAATACTTTTATTGGCTTGCTCCATTAAATATTACTGCCAAAATAGTTTCTAATTAATTATATACTAAAATGTGTTTTTCATTCCACAGTCATAGAATATATTTTCGGAGCCTTATCGGAAAGATTTCTCGAACAGGCAATAGGTATGACACTCTTATGGTACACAAGTACAAGTAAGAAAGACGGATTTTTATCAGGATAATTCTACAGTGCAATTGGCAGTGAATCCGAAAAATACCTAAACCTTTATGTCTTTAACATGTAGAATGTCATGATAAGCTTGGTCGCGACTGTTTCAAATACAGAGATGACCAGTGTGTTGGGAAGTACAGTATGTGGGCGAGGGAGCACTGTGCACTTAGGTGTGGATACTGCCCACGTTAGTACATATAGTTCTATTACAAGATTTAAGCGTCGAAAAATTTGAGCATGGTAGTACTTTAAACCAATTAAACCAGAATAATTTGTTGTTTATTATTTTATTTAATCCTAATAAAAATTTTTACTATAGTTAACGATAGTTTACTATCGTTAACTATAGTTTACTATAGTATCCAAGTTTGGACTAAAGTAAATCGAAGGTTTTTCCTAAAGTTATTTTACTATAGATTTCAAATTGTTATATTTTATATATTCTTCAATTCAAACAAGCATTTAAAAAAAAAGATTTAAATGGTTATATTACTAGTACTTGAATATTCACCTTATATTTCCACATTTTACATCATTGATATTTAACTTAAGAGATTTCGAGCTTCGAAATCTCAAAAAAGTTTTAGAGTAAAGTTTCATAGAAAATCAGTGTATCAAAGTATTAACTGCAGTTAACTTTAGTATATTTTTGTAAAGGAAAGTATAGTATTAATTTCACCTGGTCTTAAACTTATTTGTTTTTTTTTAAAGAAAAATTACCATGTGTCGATCAAATAACATACTGTGACGAATATGAGGAGAGATTTTGCAGTGATGAGAAGTACGGGGAATATATGAGGGAAAAGTGTAGAAGGACCTGTGATTTATGCAGAGGTAGGTCTAATCAACTATGTTAATGATAGTATGATATGATGAAACACAATAATACCAATACAGAAAAAAACTAATGAAATACCAGCAAGTAACAGACTATTATTGTGTTTACAATAAAGGGATTGTCTTGGGAAATCACTGTTCCTGAAACTCTGTAGTACCCGAAAATGTCAGAATGTTTTACAATTTTTAGGCTGGTTTTTTTTTTATATTTCTATATTTTTCAGTTCCAACAGAGTACTTAACATCATCAGCAACTGTGTCTACAACTGACAGTTCGTAAATTAATTCATTTTAAAATAATAAGATAAACTATGTATCTACAGAATGTGTTAGATGTAAATTGGAACAGCAGATACAGAATATACAACTTTTTTCCAAATTTAGTAAAAATATATATGAAACACATATGGCTAAAAACGTATTTTATCCTCCCTCTGAAAAAAATAATGACGATGTTGCTATAACTCATTTCCTGTACAATTGAGTTTCGAGCTGGTGTTTTGACCACGCCCCCTCTGGATCTTGTTGGTACTACGAGGACGCTCAGTGTACAGGAATTTACGAGTCATGGGCCAGGAAATACTGCCCACACCGCTGTGGTTATTGTCCTGGTAACTACAAGGGCTGATCCTAAAAGTAATGTCACAACTGCAAAACTTTATATTATTCTTGGACCCTGTATCTCTATCTCTTTTCACTGATATATATATATATATATATATATATATATATATATATATATATATATATATATATATATATATATATATATGTCAACAGAGGCGAAGCCGAGGTTGACAATGGTTTTCGAAAGGTGGAAATTTTCAATGTTATACTCAACTACATGCAATATTTATTATATTAAACCGAATTTTTTTTTACAAATACATATTATAGTGAAACTTGCGCGAATGAATTCTGTGCAGACAATATTTTTTGGAATATCACCCGTCGTCAAGCTATGTTAACTGTTGCTATGTTCGAGGGCGTGGCTTCATTATTCAGCGGGTAACAGTGTTTTTTTTAACAAATGTTTCTCGACGAATCAGATTCAACTACCGGTAATTTACATGAAAGTATAATTAGAAATTCGCCTTGTCCCTTCCAAAAGGTTAAAAAGACATGAAAGAACAAAGCAAATAAAAACAAAACATCTAGCACTACAACTGCGCTACTAAATCCTATTTATATACACTTTTACATTTTGAATTTTTAGAGTTCGCTTTGAGATTTTTATCAAATTTTCTAAACTGTTCTACTTAATTTCCATATTCATTTTGCCGTTCAATTTCTTCTGTACTAAACTGAAAGTTTTGTCTCGCGGCATTTGACGAAACCTAATCTAGTGTTTATCTCTCTGTCATAAGTCGCCCGTGTGGTGCAGTGGTTAAAGCCTTTGTTCTAAAATCGCGGAGTAAGGAGATGATCCTTACGTCGCATTTTCGAATCCCACTGCGGAATGTGGAGACCGGTCCTTTGGAAGATAAAGGAAGGTCCCATGTCGCAGCAGGTGCTAGCACGAAAAAGATCCCTTAATACTCAAAGGCCTTAAGTGCGAGTACAGGTCTCGATTTACAGCCCTCCACGAACAAGTGGTGGCGTCCTGAGCAAACAAACAAACATAATTTAAAAAGTATTACTTATAAAAATGAATTGTGTGGCAACAGTCAAGACGAATAGAAGTATAAGTATTTAAAAAGATATATTTATGACTTTCATTTACTAGAATTATTATAGCGGTTCTGTGTTTACTTTTGGATCCACCCTTGTATATCAATTACTTTTTAAATGAGAGTTCATCTGTTATAAATACTGAAAATATCAAATTATGAAATTAGAATTCCATGAAATGATTTTGAATCATATCAAGATTTACTGTCCAAAGCTTGTCTTTTATCAGTATGTTTAGATTTGATTTAAAGTTACATTTTCCCTTCAAAAGTTGATTTCAAAGACAACAATCATTTCTTGTATATGTCCTGGAATAAACTATACAAACTAGATGTAGGAGCTGTTTGAGATTAATTTTTTACAAATCAAGACTACAATACTAACATTTTTTTTTCTCTCTGCATAATGCATAATGACACGAATCAAAAAATCTTCTGTCACCTCGATAGGTTCATTGCCTCCCTGTGAAGACATCATTTCCTACTGTGGATCCTTCGGCCAGTCTCTATGTACTGACTCGACCTATGCAGCTTATATGAGACAGAATTGCAGGAAGACGTGCAACCTCTGTTCATGTAAGGATACGAAATAGTTCATACTCTAGTGTTCCTTTTGTTTAGAACAACTTAATTTCTTCACTTGCTTGGAGAACTCTTTGCAATTATTAATAATGATAGGATATTAAAAGTTTTTTTTAAAAAAATGGAAAAAAAAAAGTAATGATGTGGATTTTTTAGATTAACTTAAATCTTAAATCTATTTTTTAGATCCAGGAGAAAAACTGACACCGAATAGTTTTCTTACCACTTCTGCCTCACCCATTGTCATTACGGACGGGAAAATCCCACCAACTCTCCGTCAATCATAATCAATACACAATTTACCTATACAAGTTATTGTTAGGGAATATTGAAATCATAACATTTGATAATTTACATGGCATTGCATTTTTTTAACATGCTACGATAATTGCAACAAACTAATTTGGTTCACAATGTGCCTTATGTATTATTTGTAAGACATGGTTGTAAAGTAAACTTTTTATTGTGTTGTCCATTATAAAGTTTTTTTTAAAAGTCTTTTTGTTATAAAAAAGAATGAACAGTTTTTCAGTCTTATTGGATGGTTAAAACAAACAGAATTGAAAGTATCGGTTTGAATGTGTCCATGAGGGAATATACAATTATGTTAAAACATTTTATAATAATAATACAAAAAAATTAAGAATAAAATTTTTTATTTAAAGAAAGGTACCAAATTAGTGCTACCACTTTTCTTCCAAAGACCTTTGAATTAAATATTTTCTTGTAGATCTAAATCCAAAACACAATCTCAGCAGAGCATACACTTCATTCCGTATTTTGAATCCAAGCATAATACATGTTTATTTTCATAAAATAATTTTACGCAGTTTAACCACTCAACATCACAAGTTGCCGTTAATATATCACTCAAAACGTAAATTAACAAGAGGCCCAGGGGCCACATCGCTCACCTGAGCACTCTGGCTAGGAAAAAGCATAAATCAGTTCAGTCTTGAAAAGTTTAAATATAAAAGTGGTTGAGGGGGGGGGGTGATTTGAACTAACTGGAATCTATACTTCGTAGGGATGCTTTTGAATTAATATGACCTCAAAAACCAGCAATAATTGTATAATATAATAAAATATATTCAAGAGGCCCATGGGCCACATTGCTCAATAAAACAAATTACACTGTACATGTTTTGAAAATTAAAAATAAATTGCTTTGAATTAATTCCGGACCTCTACTAAAAATGTTCGGTTTGTTTGGTGTAAACTGGTGGGGGTAAATGTAAAAGGGAAAATTGTCGCAATTCAGGATCTCTTAGTGTTTTGAAATGTTTTAGAACTGTTTATTGGATCATAGGAATAATAATCAATAATATAGGCAAAAATTACAAAAGTTGAAGTTATTTAAAAATGTTTGAGTGGATTAACTGTAAAGATAACATTATTTGGAGAGAATAGTCATTTTTTTCAAAATCAGGAATTAGATCTAGTTAATGTTCGTTCTGGTGAAGTCATTTAGTTTTTTAAAACCATAAGGGCGGAATGATTTCAGTCTATGGATCCAGAACTTTTCTTTGCTTTTCTCTGAGCATCTGTCAACCTTGGGTTATGGCCAATAAACACGACTATCACGTCCTTCCATTTGTAACCATCAAGGTTTAAATGTTCCCCTACTGGTTCATTGATATGAAATACGGAGAACAGTATTTTAGCCCAAAGTCCATTTAAACATTACAAATCGAGAGCAGAGCAAACACGGACCTTGCAACACTATCAAAGGTGGGATCCAGTGCCATGAAGGAGTGAGCATCCCCTGCCGACCGGTCAACCTGCCCTGTGCTCCTTGTCATAATCTGGAAAACGATAGTAATGGCCTAACAATAAGTATGAAAAACGTCAATCAGTATTTGACTTAATGATAGGTTGTATTGCTAACAAGGTCATTGTATCGACCTTAAAACTTTCAAAATGATGACTTCAAACGAAATTATTGATACCCTTGTATCATCAATTTGTTTGTCAGTAGTTTTCCTCATTTTAGAAATTGTTCATACGCAGAACATGCTCTTGCGTATCGAATCAACTGGGAGACAAAAACCCCATACGCAGGTGATAAGGATGCATTGCTACATAAATAAGGAAAGTTGGCGATTGAAAAATTGAATCATCACGTTTATCTTAAAATTTGTTATTAGGGTACTACTAAAGTCTTTTTCTAGTAAAATATCCAAATATGAAACATATGTGTCTGACTCTGTGGTATCTTTTATTTCAAGCTCACTGGGATATATCGAGTCGATATATGCATGAAAGTAACTACAGTTGCGTAATAATACGTCGTCGATATATCTAAATGTTGAGCTAAAGGCCACAGCAAGTGTTTTCTTCTCATGTAGAAGTTATAGAATACATTCTGCTTTATATGAATACAAAAATAGGTCGGTTTATAAGGGGGCGCAATTAATACCCATATGAATTTCAACAGATTGTTGGAAGAACTGATCTCAAAAACTACATAAATATTGTGAATCAGAAACCCAAGCATCTTTTTAAAATCAACTCCAGAGTCCTTGTGTGTACAATCAGAATGTTTTTTAACAAAATAATTTTGAAAATGACCAACGACAAGGTAAGTATATTAACGAGTTCCATTTCTATTGAAAAAGCAGCTGTCTTTGATGTAAAAAAGCCCGTACTTTAATTTTTCATGGGGAATAGTTGTATAAAGTGTTGAAAAGTCGTACTTCTTGATGTTATTGATTTTGTTAAAAAGTTTGTGATTGCAAATTTACTAAAAGTTCCTTGGAGTTTTTAAGTATCCATATCTGATTTACACCACTTCTAGTATAAATTGTTGTGCAGTACTCCTGAAGTTTTTCCTTCACTGCTGTAAATATTTCAGTGAGGAGTAAAGAAAGAGGCTTTGTAGAACATGCACTCGAACCCTTTATAGTATCTTTGTTTGTAAGGATTTTTATGGAGTTTCGGAATCCAGTATAGGTATGGTAATTCAAATTCATTTTGATTGCTGGGAAATCTAAAATATTTCAAACTGACAAATGATTTTGAAAAATTTCCTCCTTAGAAAAGGAGCTATGGGTATAATTTGGACTACCACTTGCAGAATTAAATCCTAGTTCATCTAAAATACACTTCAAATAATAAGCCTTACAAACAAAGGCAATGTTGTTACCTGCTTTGTCAGCGGGGACCAGTACATACTGATCGTGTTATCTATCTTATTCTTGTTTCACTTCTGATTGTTGAAGACAGAAGGAAAGATTGTTTTCATATTGCCCCTCAATTGCTTAATGCGCAATTTCAACATCCATATGATACATTTAATCCATTCTGACAAAGTGTCAAGGTCTTCTTTTTCAGATTTGCCCATCGTCTGGCGTATACTTCTCCTGCATTCATAATGTTTATGAAATCATGACGCCAGTTGAAAGATTGGAGTTCCCTAAACTTTGGCCCTCCTATAATAAGTTATTTAAGGTCCTCATTATTAACTATATTTACGTTACCAGTAATGACGTGCTCAGCAGGACAATAGTTGTAGGGTGAAGAAGAATGAACACGTTGGAGGATTATGTTTCAGATGCTCGATATCTAGGCACTGTAGAATTTTCTTTTTATAATTAAAAAATTTGGAAGCAATTGTCAATGTCTATTTGTAAGAAATACAAGGCGTGGACTTCAACTTAAAATATGTTGGAAAAAAAAGAATGGACCTTTTTGTGATTAAGAATATTACTTATGTTAACTGCGTCAATTCCTTTATTGATATATTGAAGGTTAAGGAACAATCGGGTTGTTTGAACGGTATTTTCTTCCGCGAATCGTGGCGGTTTAAAGAGCCTATGATTTGCAATATTCATAATCACAGATAGATGATTTTCATGGTCATTATTGATTCTTCTGCTGAGATCCCCCGTTTCCCCAAACATACTGCTTTTTACACATCTTGCAGCTGATGAAATATATGCGATTGTCCGACAGGACATTTTCCCTTATAATTTTCTGTAATTGGGCTGTTAAAACTGTCTGTGTTAAAGATGTGCTTACAGAGAAGATATCTTCTGTCAGAACCAGTAAGGTTATGAGTTGTCCATCCTTGTTCTTACTACCATAGGTGGCAGGGGATAGTTTCGTACTAAAGACCCGGTCAAATTTCTTAAAAAATTGAGATATCCCCTGTTTGATGTGATATTTTATGTAGAAAAATGATTAGAATAATTATGGGACACATTTGCAGTGTAGCAGAGTGCTTGCTGAAAAAAATGATGTGCAACATGTAGGTGTCACTATGATGCTTATCATATACAGAGTTGTAAATGCGAAACTAAGACACGTGGTCAGTTGCAGAGGAAATTCAGCTGAAAAGCAGTAGGCCTTAGAAGAAGGTGTGTATCTCAGAGGGAAGGTGAATGACCCCATATCAATTGGTGAATTTTTATTAGGGCTTGCATTGATTTACAGACTACTGGGTGTTTTATCCTGCTCGCTCGGGCCTGGGGGTGGGTTGTATGGGTGTGAATGAGGCCCAAATCTTGGAAAAACAAGCCAAAATTTGGGGAGTCCCCAGGTGCATTTTTGGTACATGTGCACTCTAATACGCAGATTACATGTAATTTGTTGACATAATTTGTGAGCCATGGGCATATGAAGTGTAATTAATTAGCCCCTGGAAAACTGTCCCCATGTACATGTTTTTATGGATCGCATGTATATGTGTACCCCCTCGGCACATGTTTGGCATTAAAAAAACTATCCCCTGCTACCTTCAAGAAAACACCAATTTTCAGAAATATGTAATTTAGTCTAATTCTTCTCTAAATAAGTTTATTGATGCATGCCATTTTCAAAACTCACCATATTTCTTTCATTTGACTCTTATTCATTTAGGTAGAGAGACCTAAACACAAGGGGGGTAAACCTTTTCCAGTACACATTTTCAAAGAGTTTGAAGCATCAGCATAACAAATCTTAACAGAGTAAGGCAATTTTTTTCTGAGAAAAATTTATTTGCTTGAAAATAATAGTTTGGGCACTGTCACATATATTTTATCAAATTTTGATGCAATTATTTAGTAGTAATTAAAATTAAAGGGGCTTAATTATTGCGATATCACTGAAATTACATAAATTTACTCTTTTTTACATGTATTTCACTAAATATCATTATTTAGAAAAAAGAATGAGTCAGTATGCAAAAATATCAGTTCACAGAACCACATTTATTGAAAGAATTGCTGTACTTTAATTTTTTTTTCAAAATAGACCCATTTTACTATTGATGATTACATAAAAAAAATACCCCCTCCCCTTCATTTTCCCCCTCATTTGTCTTCTATAATGTGATAGAACTTAAACTTTTCATTATTTTCATATAGATTATATATATTTCTTTAAATTAGAACAAAACAAATGGTCTTTTTGCATATTTAATGGACAAAATATCAAAAATATGTACATTTTCATGTAATTATTGGATTCTACTAAGCACCTGAAATTTACTCACAAATGCCAAGTAAGGACAGGATGATCACTTTAAATATTCAGGGGAATCAAATGCATGTATTTGATCATTCAGATATGTTGAAATTGAATGAAATATACTCAGAAAAAAGGACAGTCAGGAAAATCAGATTTCCACAGTATATTTTCAATAGAATCAGGTAATGGTTGGAGGGGTAGGGTAGATAACTGCAATTTCCAGGACACTTCTTCTTGAACCTTTGATGCAGGAGGGGTTTTTTGTATATTACAATAAATATCCTGAAAAATAAATTAGGTTTTCTTTTTGCAAACAAGCTGTAGATGTATAAATTCAAGCAATTAAGAGGTAAAATGGGATTTCTCAAAACATCAAAAATAGGAGAGTATGTGTTACATGTGAATACATTTCATCAAGGCATGCAATTCTTATTGAGTTTTTTTATATGTAGCTGCATTTGAAATTGATCAAAGTTACCATTAAACACTGTTTTGATAAGAAATAGTTTCTTTTGGATTGTAGGAGTTGGTCATTTTTGAAGTAACACAAAGAATATGGGGTTAAGGTGGTTGACCGACAATTGGTGGGGTCACTTATTTGCCTCTAACTTTTTTATTTTTCATTGAAATAAGACATATTTAGTATATTTATACTCAGAATTGATTGCACTTTCTAAATATGGAAAGTTATTTTAATTGAAAAGCAAACTTTGAAAGTTAAAGGTGGCAGGGGATAGTTTCGTACTAAAGACCCGGTCAAATTTCTTAAAAAATTGAGATATCCCCTGTTTGATGTGATATTTTATGTAGAAAAATGATTAGAATAATTATGGGACACATTTGCAGTGTAGCAGAGTGCTTGCTGAAAAAAATGATGTGCAACATGTAGGTGTCACTATGATGCTTATCATATACAGAGTTGTAAATGCGAAACTAAGACACGTGGTCAGTTGCAGAGGAAATTCAGCTGAAAAGCAGTAGGCCTTAGAAGAAGGTGTGTATCTCAGAGGGAAGGTGAATGACCCCATATCAATTGGTGAATTTTTATTAGGGCTTGCATTGATTTACAGACTACTGGGTGTTTTATCCTGCTCGCTCGGGCCTGGGGGTGGGTTGTATGGGTGTGAATGAGGCCCAAATCTTGGAAAAACAAGCCAAAATTTGGGGAGTCCCCAGGTGCATTTTTGGTACATGTGCACTCTAATACGCAGATTACATGTAATTTGTTGACATAATTTGTGAGCCATGGGCATATGAAGTGTAATTAATTAGCCCCTGGAAAACTGTCCCCATGTACATGTTTTTATGGATCGCATGTATATGTGTACCCCCTCGGCACATGTTTGGCATTAAAAAAACTATCCCCTGCTACCATATCCTTCAAGTTCTTTGGGCGGCTGTAGGTAGCCAATCGAGGTTCCCTGAATCAAATTATGGTATTCTAATTCTTCACAATGTACGGGAGTATCGGTAATTCGTGAATCAAAGTAGCTGACCTAAGATTACACCTTAACATTAGGGGTGATAAGGCATTCCCTATCTAATACACGTTCTCTATGGATTACAAACTATTCCCAAAGTTCTTGACTCTGCTAATTCACATCCACTGGCCGAAAGGTACTCTGTTTTATATAGTCCTGTCCATTAAGAATAATTATAATAAGTATTTTGTCAAGTGACATATTTATTTCTTTATTTATTTAAACACAAACGGTGCATATACATTTATATCTATCTATATCTACAAGTACAAATAAAGGTGTACACAGTCAACGACAACATTTAAAACTGAAAAGTGTGGGGAAAAGTCAGTTTGAACCGAGAAAGTTTCGATTACTATGTTATCCTATTGACAAACCTTCTTTGAACCAAAATCAAATTGTTGTGAATATATTTCACTAACAAAAACTCAACTAGGACACTACCTGAGGTTCAAATTAGCTGTGCTGACTAAAGTCTGTATTCTTAAATAAACCAACACTCATCAAAGATTTAGTTTCATACACATATGTTTTATATACATTACAGTCAAATTTGTTCAAATCATTGCACCTTCGAGTACGGATGCAAAAATTATTGGAGTTCCAAGATTTGCAAATTATTATCACGAAGAAGAGGACTGGTATTAAGAAATTATTAAAACCGAATTCCCGGAACAATGTTGGCGTCACATTATGGTTCTGTGTTTTACAATTCTATCGAAATTCTACTAAAGATTTTAAACTTTCATCAAGAATATGAAACCTTCATTTTCTCAAAGTGCATGTGCATTCAATTTTTTGTTGAAGGTTTCAAAGATGCATTGAGAAATGCACTGGGACATGATTTCTTTAAAAGAACAGCATTACTATATTTCATTACATAAAATCTGAATGCATGAGTTTGACATGAAGAACCAAGTTTGCCCAATTTGAAAAGAGCAACAGACAGATCACATCAAAAGATTCAATGTGTTTATAATAGGAAAACTGAGAAGATACTTCAGCTTAGTTAAGTTTCATTACAGATTAATTAGTCTCTAATAGTAGTGCGACTAAAATGAGCATTATTATCCTTTTTTTTTTTTGGAAAATGTAACTATGAATGACAGGAATCTAGAAAACGAAACGATGATCTATATATAGTCAAAGCACAGGCATAAAACATTTCAGCAAACTGTTTTTGTTTTCAGAATGTTCGTCAGAGTGGCTTGCATGGGGGCCTTGCAGTGTTACCTGTGGAGAAGGTGTTCATACAAGACATATGCACAATTGTCATTTTGTTCAACAGCTTCACTGTGTGCAGACATTAAAGTGTCATATGCAGGGATGTCCTGGTATATAAATTATTATATTTTATCAGACATAAAAGTGTCATATGCAGGGATATCCTGGTATATTAATTATTATATTTTATCAATTAAAGGAAAGACGCTCTGCGGGAATAACATAGTTTAACAAATATATTCCACAATCGTTCTACTGGTTTCAAATAACGTTAATTTGGAATTGAACAGGAAATTCGTATCTTAATATACCTTTTCTTTTCTAAGAGAAGAATAACTCGCTTTTCTTTAAAATTGGAGTCTGATTATATTTCTTAATTCAGCTTTCATTCAGAAAATTTTAAGAGATGGCATTTGAAGTCATGTGGTCAACTACTTTGTTGAAACTTCCATTTATATTAATTTTAAAATAAATTAAGAATTTCATAGAATCATTACCAAACACATGCATGTGTTTGGTAATGATTCTATAAAATACAACCATTATTCTATACATCAAACTGATGCAACATGTAGTTAACTACGTATTTCAATGATTCAAACATGATAAATGAGAGATGAGAGGTTTTTTCAATAACTGTGACTATTCTTTATTGTAATATGCATCGATATGAAATACTAATAAAAATGATTATTCTTTAATCTCAACACTAAGCACTTACGAATATCCCCTGGAAAAAAAATAGTTATGTAACCTATGCAAATAATTCTTATAGATGTCAATGGGGGATGGAGTCACTGGTACTGGAGTCCTTGTTCTGCTACATGTGGGAAAGGAATTATAACAAGAACTCGAACTTGTACACATCCTTCACCAGGAGACAATGGTGCTTACTGCGTCGGTCCTTCGTTGCAGACTTATGAATGCAGTGGTCAACACTGCCCAGGTAATATAAACTAGATATACTTTTACTACAAACAAATGTATATACTGTAAACAACTAATCTATTTTCAGCGCTTATTTGTTTTGCTTTTTTGTCCACAAAATCTTCAAAGTAATTCATGCTTCACATATTTACTAAATATATATAGCTTGAATAATATACAGTTAAAAACAGATCTGAAATTAAAAACTCAATATTATTCAGAGAAGGTGAACAATCATCAGTAAAATCAATTAATATTGCATAAATAGACAAACACTCAAATAATAATTTCACAATCAAGGACCATAAATTGGTAGTAAAGATATATCAATATTCTCGTCTCGTAATGATAACATCTTCAAATATTCTGTCATATACTTCTGATAGCCTGCTACAGTGTAGTAAGTAAAATGTGTGAACTATTTTAAAAAATGTCTGAATGGTTTATCTCTTCTATGAATAAGGTGGAATGATGAAATAGTGGTCAAAGTAATACATGTTGATAGTAAAAAATTATATTTTTAACGCTTTTTAATAAACCGCTTCGAAGTTTATAAAGCGTAAACTGCCCCAACTAAGGTTATACAGTATAACTTGGGCAGGTATTAAATTCATTCTTTCCATGAAAAAAAAATATTGTGATGTTGATGATCCTTTATATTACTTGTTTATGAAAAATTACATTACTTTGTAATGGATGAATAACATTTTCAAAGTGCACGGTACATGGGGCAGTTGGAGTCATTACAGTCAATGTTCAGTAACTTGTGGTGGAGGGACACAGATTCGAACACGTACATGTACTCACCGACATGTGCATGGTGAAGTCTCCTGTCTAGGATTGGCTAATGAAACTCGAAAATGTTCCGAACAACATTGTCCAGGTTGGAATTTTCATTTTAATTTTATGTTACCTTAAAATACTTCCTCAGAAATATTCCTCGTTTGTTTTATGTAAGGTGTAAAAGTTGTATGTATTAAGAACTCAAAAAATTGCTTATAGTTCCGGAATTTGGAACGAAGTCGATTTAAAAGATTTGCCAATATGGAGACATGGTGAGATTATATACGCCTATTTGAATAAGAATTTATTCATTTATTATTAGTTTTTCATATTTATCATCCCTCAAATTGTTAAACACACCAAGATATACTTACTTTTACTGTTAATTGTTGTGGTGTGTAGAGTGTTTTTTCCGGTGTTCATTTGACATATATAATCAAATCTATGTAATGCTTAAATTCTATGCTATGGTGGCGCCTCCTGTCCAGGTCCTTGGATCATAAAACTTCGTTACGCTTGATGTTGATGACGTTTAATATTACGCTTTAATAGCGCAATGGAAGCATTGACATATCGCTTCTTAAAGTGATACTAGCATGACTGGTGCCCTATCGCTATCTCTTTGTACTTGAAATATGAGTAAAAACTCAAAGACTACTTGTAATTAAACCAATGAACAAAAAGGGCACTTTTGGTTTATGTATAATAAAATTTGTCAATTACTCAAACCAGTCCTAAACGCATTTCCGTGCATTACGATGAAGCAAAACGAATTACACGTCAATAACGTGCAATGGACAAATATGTTGAGTCTCCTAAATGTTGCGTAAAATATCATTTAACTGAGTAAATTTATCAATCGGACATTCATTCTGAACGTTTGGGTTAGCACATTATTGACACATAATTAATTGTATAATCGAAAAAAAATAGACTTTAACCCCTCGAAAAACGACAGGATCCACTTCGCAGAAAAGCAAATCAACCTCGCACTTTCTGCTTGGTTGCCATACTTTTCTGATGCGTCGATATATCTACGGAAGAACCTACTGATCATGAAAGAACCATACCTGTATAATACAACGATCTTGCACTTTATATATTCAGTAGCTTATATCATATTCCATTAATTAATACAAAATATAACAAGCTTTATAAAATGATATGCTTCCAGACTTAAACTTAATATGATTTTAAGGAATATAGCGTTAACGTTTAGATTTTCATACCGTGGTCAATGGTGGATGGAGCCATTGGAGTCGTTATGGTCATTGTTCGGTTACGTGTGGGATAGGAGTTAAATCAAGAAATAGAACATGCTCAAATCCTACACCAGCAAAAGGTGGCGCAACGTGTGTTGGTCATTCCTTCGAAACTCAAAGATGCCGTTACCAATACTGTGAAGGTAAGTAAAAAGTCAATTGTTTATTACATGAAGTATCTATTCATATCGGTATATTTTTCAGATTTCAATTAAGGATATTTCCTCTTCAGCCAGAAATGATAACTCTTAAAAATTATTTAATTGAAAAAGTCTAAAAATGAAGCTTGAAATTGAAATCTTTATGCATTTCAATATGATTGAAGGTTTTTATGTGTAAGATATGGACTTGTAAAAAAATTGACATTTGTACCCCCATAAAAGTACAAAAATAAATACATTTTAGACGTGTCGAATTTTCTTTGATCTAGTCTTAGATACCAATGCTAATTAGCATGATATAAAATTAGAAGTGATCTGCGATGTTATGTTTTGCAATGATAGCACAAACTTTTTATTTAAATTTTTCGGATTCCCAACGTTTCGGCATGAGCATTACTGAAGAGACATAATTTGTCGAAATGTGCATCTGGTGCATTAGAATTTGTATCGTATAAGATTTACATTATGACCCCTGGATCGAGGCCTCTGATGGTGGACTGTTAGTCCCCGAGGGTCTCGACAGCCCAGTAGCTAAGTACATCGGTAGTAGCTTGAAAATATGGATCTGTATTTAATTGCTGTGGTTAAATTTAGAAACTTATTTCAAAATTAAGGATTATCTCCCTCATGCATGGCTCTGATCCTTCGACGTATTTGGCTCAAGTCTTTGGCACCCCCATTTTTACAGCTCCTCAATTTTTTTTTAATTTAAATATTTTGGATTCCCTACGTTTCCGTATGAGCATCACTGAAGAGACATAATTTGTCGAAATGTGCATCTGGTGCATCAAAATGGGTACCGTATAAGATTTACAATATAACAGTTTCAGTTAATTAGTTGGAGAACGAACTATAATACCGTAAAAGCAGAAAACTCAATTTTCTCTAAATACTGGTTACCTATATGTTTTATCCTAAAATATATTTGTTGTCCAATTTTCAACTAGAAAAAATATCTAGTGCTTTTATTCGCATTTCCGGAAAATATATTTGAGATATGATAATTTTCCCTAGATAATATGATTAAATAAAGTGAGGAATTTTCAAGAAATAGCATTGGTAAATACACATTACATTCTGAATTTAAGGACATTTTTATGAGCATTTTCAATCACTTAACTGCTGATTTTCAGGAACTGAGGATCTAACTACCTTAATTAGATATTTATAATGAAAAAGTTCCTTAAATGCTTTACGAAAGAGTAACGATTATACATCCTGGGACCAAGATAAGTAAATAATACAGATCAAATGTTTTACTTATGAAAGAATATCTTTTCAAAAATATTCCACTCTAGAGCAAAAGGACAGTAGTGAGCAAATTGCTCTTTTAACACCCTCATGCAGAAAAGATTTTAAGGCTTCATGCACCTCTGGGTAGGGAGAAGCAATAATAAGTGTATGCAATTATTCAAAGGAAATGTTAACGTTTTCATATATATTATATAAGTGTTTTTATATTCTTATGAAGGAGTATTTATTTAAATATTTCTACATGAAAAGAAGAGGTCTCATGCAGTGACCTTCTATTCGATATTCACCGTTCACGTAGCTCAGTCGGTAGAGCGCTCGCTCCGTGATCGGGAGGTCGTGAGTTCGAATCTCGGCCACGGCTGACCTAAGTCGATAAAAAATGGGTAGCAACTGTTCCTTTGCCATGCTCTCGTCTCTTTGAAGTGAAAGTTGCGGGTCCTTCGGGTGAGACTTAAAAAACCGAGGCCCCGTGTCACGGCAGGCGTTGGCACGATAAAGATCCCTCACTGCTCAATGGCCCTGAGTGCCGAGTAAAGTTCAAAACTTGAAGCCCTTCACCGGTATATGGTGACGTCTCTATATGAGTGAAAAATTCTCGAATGGGACGTAAAACAACGTACAATCAATCAATCATCAATCTATTCGATATTAAGGTATATCAACTACGTTTTATTTATTTATAATATTCATCTTTATCGAGGTTGATTCGATATACTCGAAATAAAAAGCATCATGGAGTCTGACAGATCTGTTTCATATTTGGATCTTTTTCTATAGAAAACATTGATAGAAAACACTAAAGATTACGAAAAACATGATAAATACAACTTAAATAGTGCATGGCCGTAGGAACCGGGGGGGGGCACAGGGGGGCTGTGCCCCCCCCCCAGTAATTTTGCCGATATATAGATTACTATAGAAAACATAACTACTATATGCTTGTGCCCCCTCAATAAAAACGTCTGATGACCTTTTTTTTTTTTTTTTTTTTTTTTTTTTTTTTAATTTGCTTGTCAAGGATTTTTGGTAGTTGATAGTGCCCCCTCAACTGAAAATGTATGGCTGTGCCCCCCCCCCCCCCAAACTGAAATTGCTTCCTACGGACCTGCTAGTGTAAATTTCCCTTTTGTAGCTATATATCATTATCATCTACATATGGAGTTTATGTCTCCGAGTTGATTCGATACGCAAGAGCATGTTCTTCGTACGAACAATTTCTATAACGAGGAAAGATACTTACAAATAAGTTGATGATGGAAGATACAAGGATTTCAACAATTTCGTTTAATGTCAACATTTCGCAAATTCTGTGGTCGATACATTGACCTTGTTTGCAAATACAATCTAGATCGAATGTTGACTGACGTCTTTCATAAAAATTGTTAGGGTTTTATTTTAGCACTGAATTGTCTACGGATATTTACGTTTACCCCATTATGACAATGGGCACATGGCGGGTGTAAGTGGTTATCAGGAGATACTTGCTCCTCATGGCACCTGATCCCATCTCTGTTTAAAGAGGTCCATGTTTGCCCTGCTCACGATAAGTATTGTTTAATTGGACTTTTGAGGATGATTACTGTTCGTTATCTTCAGATTTCATTTCTCAAATAATTTATGGAACAATCGTCAGTCTCACAAGGATTAGTTTGATTTTTCCAATCATTTCCCAGCGTCAAATTGAATATACTAAGGAGTGCATAAGAATTAATATTAAAAAAAAACAGAAATTGCCTCAAACATTACCGAGAGGTACGTGGATATAAGATTTAGAAAAGTTATTATTATCATTTTTAAAAGTCATTTTCACGTTTGATAGTTGATGGAGGCTGGAACAGGTGGAGTGCTTTTGGTCATTGCTCAGTGACATGTGGAACAGGAAATAAAACCAGAACAAGGACATGCTCACATCCATTTCCTGCACATGGCGGGGCTAATTGTCAAGGTGTTAACTCTGAGGTTCAAAGCTGCACTGAACAACCTTGTCCAGGTAACCTTTTTGAATATTTTCTTCAGCTATACTGAATTATAAGATAAAAATCTCTTTGATAAATACATCTTATTTAAAAAAAAAACAGAGAAAGAAACAGAGTTTTAAAAAAAACAGAATAACTAAAAACGGCCGTAGTGTATAGTGGTAGGGCGCTGGATTCATGGTCAGGAGGTCCCGGTTTCAATCTCTTTCACGGTGCAGAGTTAAACCTAAGACATAAAATATAGGTAGCAACTGTTCCATGCGCCTGGCATTAGAAGTGAAAGTCAAGGGTGTTTTGGAAATGACACTAAAACGTAGGTCTCGTATCACTGTAGGCGTTGTCAAAATAAAGACCCACTGCTCAATGGCCCTGAGTGTCGAGTATAGGTCTAATATAAATGTGAAGCATGGTGACGCCTCATAGTGAGTGAAAATTCTGGCTAGGTTGGTAAAACAGCAAGCAAGCAATCGGAATAAATAAGATGGTTGTTCATTAATGGAAATAGTAATGATAAATATTCAACATGTTTCAATGAATTCACCACAGAATGGACAAGATAATATAAAGAAGCAAGGCATCAAATCGGCTGATATGCTGGATCTATGCTTTGTGATGATACCGATAATTTGTTCCTTGATTTAACGGAACATCATGAGATCACTTGGCGGCGTGATGGACATCACAATAATTGAGAAGTTTCGGGGGAAACTATCAAACTATTGTCATTTGAAGCTGTAGGATATTTAAAACAAAATTTTCTGGATGTACCTCTGTTTCTTTTCAATTTTTAAGTACTTAATATCATAAAACTTATATTATACACAACCTTTCTGGGGAATATTTCTTGTAAAAACATTGTAAAACTATAGATTCATATCTTAAGAAAAATGAAAAAAAAATGAAGACGTATTAATAATAACAAACGTAAGTCGATAAACCACAGACACCTGACGAATTGACGATGTAAACAGCTTCTGAGAATTTTATTAGACAAAAAACGTATCAAAAATATATGAATTCCTAGTCTACCTTACTTATATTCCGATATCTGATATAATTTTGTTAATTTGTAAAGTTTTAATTTGTCCTTTACGGTATATAGAAATACATAGTAATTCTTAGTAGAAAGGTGATATACTTCTTTACTACTTCTCTGACAATGTGATTTTGCTCAATATAGCGTTAACCTTTAGTTCTTCATACGGTGGTTAATGGTGGATGGAGCCATTGGAGCCGTTTTGGCGAGTGTTCTACTTCGTGTGGGACAGGAATAAGGTCAAGAACTAGAACATGCACACATCCTTCACCCGCTTACGGTGGCACAATATGTGAGGGTCCTTCCACCGAAACTCAAAGATGCCATTTTAACCATTGTCCAGGTAAAAGCAATTCTAGAGTTGTTAAGATGACCTATCTACCTATTCGATAAATGGTGTAAAGGTATGAATTTTTCAGAAGTTGATTAACTAGATATTAGATATATGAAAAGTTTCTTGATTTTTTTTTACGAAATAGTAATGAATCGAAATTTGCGAACCATGATAAAGAAACAAAGTCCCATATTTTACCCTCAAAGAATTAAAAGCAACAGGGATTAATAGGCATGGTATTATCGCCCTTAGGCAATCTAACTTGTATAAACATGCATCCTGAAGTAGCAAAAGGACACAATAAGCATATAAAAATTTACATATAGATAAAGGGTATAATAGAATTTTGAGATATGTTAAAAGGAAGAGTACTTTTAAATTATATATTCAAGTTACTGAAATTCAAATGTGATTTCGTCATGACCCAAATGATAATAATTAATCAGGAAGAAAATCTTCTTAAATCAAGGAACAATCAAGCTCTCTTATGGAGTTAAGTTTGATTTTTCTAACCATTACTTAGGATAACATTGAATGCATAGTATTTCAATAAGGAATGCATAAGGATTGTCTCCAAATTGCTACACAATACTAGGATGAATTAAGGTTAAGAGAAGTTATTAATAAAAAAAGTCATTTTCTATGTTTGAACAGTTGATGGAGGCTGGAGCAGATGGAGTACTTTAAGTGATTGTTCAGTGACGTGTGGACCTGGACATAAGACCAGAACGAGGGCATGCTCACATCCATTTCCTGCACATGGCGGGGCAAATTGTCTAGGTGTGAACTCTGAGGTTCAAAACTGCACTGAAAAGCTATGTCCAGGTAACCTTTCTATATACATGTACTTTGCTTTAGCATTGCTGATTTATAAAATATAAATCTCTTTTGATAAAGAAAACTTAACAGAATGAAGAAGATATTTGTTTATCAATGGATAAACAACTAATATTCCATTTGATTTCATTGTATTCAACAGGACGAATAATCATAACATGCATGATATATCAACGTAGCTATAACAAATGTTACTGATGATTGTAAATTACTTCGGCAATCTGTACACCATACACATCATGTTTTAACAGTTAATGGCTCCTGGAGTGTTTGGAGTGCATTTAGTCAATGTTCACGTACGTGTGGCTATGGACTGAAAACCAGAAGGAGGACTTGCTCAAACCCTGCGCCTGCGCATGGAGGTGCTTACTGTCCGGGATTGAGAGTTGACTCCAGCATCTGCTCGGAACAATTATGTCCGGGTACGATATTTTCTTTGATGACCACCTGTGTCAATATGTATGTAAATATCAAGGTGTGTGTATACAGGTACGTCCTCCCATCCTATTGTCTGTCACGTGGTGGGAAAAAGGAAGAGAAAACATTAAGTACATGTCTATTGATGAAAGTTATTACAAACGTATTTTTTTAAATCCCCGAAAAATATGATCTTTATAATAAAACTCAATTTTTCTACATCACATTCCAGTTCTGGATACATGTACCATAATTATCGTGCTGAATTACTCTTTGCTGCAGATGACAACTACAAAACGTCAAGTGAAATAAACCATGCGCGACATTTATGTTGTACGTACATATAATGATGGCCGTTCAAAAATCACATGGATTTGTACCAAAGAAAAAAACATTTGTCGACAAAAAAAAAAAAAAAAAAAAAAAAAAACAACAACAACAAAACACTGAAAAGTCTTACATATTACTTGACTTATAATATCATCAAAATTTCGTTTTCAAAATATTAATTGATATCAATTATCATGATGTTATGGCAGAGTTAGCATAAAATATCCGACATCACGGGCTTCATGAAATATCCTCAAGGTATTCACCATTGTGTTTGTTACATGATCCACTCATCAGAAGCATCCTTACCAACTAATCCAAAGAACTGCGAACGATAGTGTTGTTCTCCCGCCTACCTCAAAGTCAATTTTCAGAAGTTAATACATTTGAATGATTTTTCATACCTATATAGATATTTATATGAATTTTTATAAAACATTACTTCTTTGGGAAAACAAAGAGATATAACTCTATAATTTTGGTAAAACTTGTGTTTTTCACTATAGAAATCAACGGAAAATATTTTTAAAACATCCCCCCTCCCCGTCAAACAAAAATTCCATACCAAAGCTTTTTGTGTTTCACGGGGGGGAATATATGTTTACAGACAAAAAACCCACAAAAACGCTTATTTTTTCAACAATTTCAAAGGGGTTTACAACTAAAACATTGTATTTTATTAATAATATATGTTTAATTTTATATGAGTAAAACATAAGAAAAGATTTAAGGAACGGTTATTCATATCCAAGAATATTTTAAAATGTGGTGATGCTTTAAAGCCCGATTTCAATGAAAAATATCGTCTACCCCCCCTTATTTAAAGAGCTGGAATTAGGGGTAAATAAGTATTTAACACTGGTATGAAAATTATCAGTCAATTACCATTGAACTGTTCTTTGCATTCAACAAAGATTTTATTGCCAAATTGCCATTGGTATTGAATTAAATGGGTGTAAAATGTAGGCGGGAATCGAAAGTTAGCGTGCGTAGTTCTTTGGATATTATCTGAAAAGGTCCACAGGTATTTCTGCTCGCATTCTTATCTGTCGGGACCACGTTTTGTCCGTGATCTTCTTTTGTCTCCTTCACGGAATGTCTTTACGGATGTCCTCCCGTCAGAAAATCTCTTATGCTATTTCTAAACAGAAATGTTCGCCATGCCACTGGTTTAATACCCGTTTCATCAAGCACATCTCTGGTCTGTGTTTGCATTTTTCCTGACCATACGCAAATTGTTAAAAGAATGCCGCTCCGTCAAATCACTTGACATCATTTTCTCAGTTCTTTTTAGAGGGACCACATCGCAGAAAATTACAATACTTCCGTTCAAATATGACGCAAAAGATTTAAATCCATAATTTGTAACAATACAAAGAATCTGCAGTGAAAATTGTCGAATTTAATTTTGATTATAGTATGAATGAATAAAAGTTGATTCTATAAGTTCATTTCTCAGAATTGTTCTTTTGATATGCATACCAACATCACCAATATCAAAATAGCAATATTTTCAGGTTATATCCATTAATTTTAAAAATGATACGAAAATTTTATTGGAATCTTAAGCTTAAGGGAAAAGGTTTCTATAAATATTTCAAATTGCCATTTGATGTTATAAAAGCATGTGTGTCCGCAAAATTTTGAAACAAACCTTATTTGATAATAAAAGTCCATTTTCATTTTCTAGTCAATGGAGGATGGAGTAAATGGAGTAGTTTTAGCAATTGCTCAACGTCATGTGGAAGGGGAACGATGACAAGAACTAGAACGTGTTCGAACCCTTCACCTGCACACAATGGCGCAGATTGTGTAGGTCATTCAATCGAGTCTCATGCATGCAATGATCACTTGTGTCCGGGTAAGGAATGATCTATCTTTTGTTAATAAATACTTTATTTAAAAATTAAAAATATAAAAATATTATATTTTAAAATAATTTATCAATATTGGTTTAAAAATAATGCATCCAGCTGTCAATCATAAAAACCTGCAAATTGTTTAAACATTGACTCTAGTGGATTTAAATTAATTTTATCCAATAATTGTTATCAAGAGAAATAGTATTTTAAAAGCAACATTTGACATATAGATAAAACATAATTTACATGTACAAAGTGGATGGAGAATGGAGCAGTTGGAGTACATTCAGTCAATGTACAGCATCTTGTGGCGGAGGGACACAAGTTCGAACACGTACATGTACTCATCCAAGACCTTTACATGGTGGGGCCACATGTACAGGTTTTGCGAATGAAACACAGAAATGCTCAGAAAACAGTTGTCCAGGTGAAAACTAACATAATGAAATAATCTTAAAAGATGATACAATTGTTCAGATATTTAAATGATGCATGTAGTTGTTTATTTAATTTTTTTACAGGTGAATCCTGTGAAAACATGCATACATTTTGAAAAAAAAAATGAGCTACATTAAAACTGTATATATAATAATAAAAATAATAAAATGTCCATTTTCATTTTCTAGTCAATGGAGGATGGAGTAAATGGAGTAGTTTTAGCAATTGCTCAACGTCATGTGGAAGGGGAACGATGACAAGAACTAGAACGTGTTCGAACCCTTCACCTGCACACAATGGCGCAGATTGTGTAGGTCATTCAACCGAGTCTCATGCATGCAATGATCACTTGTGTCCAGGTAAGAAATAAATCATCCATTGTTAAAATAATATATCAATATTGGATGTGAAAACATTTGAATATATAGACGATATTCAATGTTTTGTAGTTGGATATGGAATTTATTTCACGAGTGGGACAGGATTTTCAATATTTTCACGAGTACGAAGCACGAGTGAAAATATCAAAAATCCTGTCTCACGAGTGAAAAAAATTCTATATCCAACTACAAAACATTGAATTTTCTGTTTATTACATTTTCTTTGATTTTTCTTTTTGCCTCTCTCTTTTCTTAACACAGTGTCATAGGGTGTGGCGTCATAGCTGTAGCAGTTAAGAAGTCATAGCTTGGCAGTTGTGAGATTGAAAACATTGTAACAGATTTTAGCAACATATTTCGGAATAAATTGGCAGTTTTAATCTCTGTCAAGATGGTTTAGTTTCTATCTCAATCTTGTTACAGGCCAAAAATTATATTTTACTTACTTCGATATCCTTTCCCACTGTGACAGAATATCACTTTGGTATCCTTTCACACTGTGAGAGGATATCACTTTTATTCAATGAATAAATCACAGTATTTCACTGTTGAAAATGTAATAAACATGAATATTTCATTGCAAACTATTACAATTTAGGAAAAGATTTTTTCCAAAAATTATAGAACAGTTTTTTTTATTTATTCTTTTAGGGAGTGTTATGGCAATTTTGGAAATTTATATTCAAAACCAATAAATTATACTGAGTAGGAAAAATTTATTTCATATAATGATGAAATTTGGCTTATACTTAATGCAAAGTGGATGGAGGATGGAGCAGTTGGAATACATTCAGTCAATGTACATTATCTTGTGGCGGAGGGACACAGATTCGAACACGTACATGTACTCATCCAAGACCTTTACATGGTGGGGCTAATTGTAAAGGTTCCGCTAATGAAACACAAAAATGCTCAGAAAACGGTTGTCCAGGTAAAAGGAGATTTATTTGATATTACCTTATTTAGAAATGATGAGAACGTGTATTTATATTTTTTCATAGCTTTGAATCCAGATGTTAACATTTTCATAAATTATGACAAGAAAAATAATGCATGAGTTATATTAAACTATTAAATCTTACAGTTCATTTTTTTTTAACTATTTGAAAGGTTGATTACTGATTTTATCAAATTAAGCATAGTACAGTCGAAAATTTAAAAATATCTTAAAAAGTCCTTTGGTTATACATTTTATAATGAATATTTGACACTTCAAAATATAACTTTAAATAAACAACTACATTTATTGCCTTTCGTTTTAGGTTTTGAAAGACCAAAACAATCGAATTTGCTATCCACAGCTTCAAAACAAAAACCTAGAGAAACTAAACTAGAGACATTATGAGATATTATTGTGAATTTATTTAACGCAATTGTGAGACATAACTTCACAAACATACCCACAATATAGTGTTCCCAGAAATTATTGAGAATTTTTCATGATACATTTATCTAAAATTTTTGATTAATAACATACAATATGATTTAATGTTACAATTTTTATTTACTGACAATACCCCGTACTTTCTAAAGATACATGCAGTTTTCATGGATAGCCTCCCGTTTGTGTTATTTACATCCTGTTGTCTGCTGATGCTATTGAAATAGAAAGCCTATTTAAGCTGTGTATTATAGTAAGGGATTGTAAAATCTGGTGATATTTCTGAAATGCCGAGAATTTTGCCGTCTACTATGTATTGTGTGGTACAAAATATTAAAAAAAGAAGAGTAATTCGGTTAAGGAAAACTGTTTGTAAGCCTCGTAATCTAACATCCACAACTCAAAGAAAGCTCGGATATATGCTCATAAAGAAAATACAAAATGTAGAAAAATGGGGTTTCATTCTCAGTTCTACCGGCCCTTTCCCTCTGCCGAATCCTTTCCATTTTTCAATATTTTTCCCACGTGAAACAATAGTAGATAGTTGCATACTCAGTCTTTCAGAAGTATCGCTAGTTTTGCAATTCTATCATAATAAACCTCTTCAAAAGGATTTTTTTCGAAGGTAAGAAAAAGAAAAAGAACTTAAGAAAATGGTAAGTTCTTCATAAAAATTACACATACATTGTAATATAAGAAAGTAACAATTATTGTCATTTGACCATAAAAACTGATTTCAAATTTAAATATTTTATTTTTGAAATATTTGGGGGAAAAACATTTCACTAAAAAATTCTCAATAATTTCTTGAAACACTATAAAAGTACAGTTGTTAACTTATTAACCTAAATTTAAAATATACATGTTTGGTCAATATATGGGTATGCTTGATCTACATGTACAATGTTACAAGAATATAACGCGTAGTTTACAGGTTTACCCCATGATGAATGTATAAGGAATGTATATCAATGTTTAGGAACAGAGGTGGACTTCAACTAACGAATAACATGATTTTTATTTAGATAATTTGTGCAATTTACTCTATCATGTGAGCAATTTACGTAAGAGTTTAAATATAAATAAATAATATTTCTGTTTCCTTTGAGTGAATGGTCAATGGAGTACATGGGGTCAATATAGTGCATGTACCAAAACATGTGGAAATGGCTCTAAAACAAGGCAAAGGTTATGTTCGAGTCCGGCTCCACTAAATGGTGGAAACCCTTGTTATGGCAATAATTCAGAGACTGATCAATGTAACAACATACTATGTCCTGGTAATTTGATCCATATCGCTAATGTGAGGATTTCTGAATTTCCTGAAAGTATTAATTGCATCATTATCAGTATTTAAGTATAAAAAAAGTAACGAAAATTTTGAATTCCTTGAGCAATATGATTTTAACATATGCTTACCTGGGTTATTGATCTCTGACTAAAAGATTTTTTAAAAGTCGTAGAAGTAAAAGAAAAAGATTTCAGAATCTTGAAATCAATGTTCTCGAAATTATTTATAGTGGATGGTGGTTGGAGTACTTGGACTGATTACAGGAGTTGTTCTGTAACATGTGGCGTAGGAATACAAAAAAGGGAGAGAACCTGTACAGAACCTACACCTGCACATGGTGGTACAGATTGTGTTGGGCAATCAACAGAAGTACAAAATTGTACCAAAATTGATTGCCCAGGTACGTTAAATTTTATAAAGTTTTCTTTCACTTTCATGGACGCTCCCTTCACTTGCGTCCACAGCATAAGCCAAAATTTGTCATCACATTAGTCATGTGTTAGTCGAAACGTCTGAAAAGAGCTAAAAATAATCAATTAAATATAACTTGTAAACAGCCACAGTTTTTGTCTTAACATGTATAATTATGTTTAATTAGATTTCTAAAATTTAAAAAATATCAATTTTAAGTGAACGGTCATTGGAGCGAGTGGAGTTTATTTAGTGAGTGTAGCAAAACGTGTGGAAAAGGGTCTCAAAGACGTCAAAGGACTTGTACAAACCCAGCGCCGTCTAATGGCGGATTGGTCTGTGTCGGAGATGGTCACGAAACTGTAGATTGTGAAATAAAAGCATGTCCAGGTAATATAGAAAGAAAAAAAGAAAAGAAACGTTTATTTGCTTTATTTATACTGAATTAACTTTCTATTTTTTTTTCTTTTTTTAATAGTAATCATGTGCTATACTTTTAAACTTGCCAAAACCAATCGGCCTTTTCTTCTCAAAAGGCGATCCAAAAATAATTTTGTCACGCAGATCTTCTGTTATTATATATACATTTTAGATTTATTTCATAGATTAAACACAAGCACTTTCATTTTACATTAATTTTTAAACGTAAATAACAGAAAATGCAGGAAATTTTAGTGAATGAGTTTTCTTTTTTGACATTCTTGCTACGTCCTGTTTGTGATTCTAAATTTCTTTTCTTTGCAGTGACTTTAAATTGGGTAACACTGCCAACTAATCAATTGGTAACGCTTGGAAAACGGGTAAGCTGACTTTAGTAGGTATATCAATGAAATAGAAATCACATATGAATGAAAATTGTGTTGCGTCATGATATTAAGATAGAATCAATAGTTTTATTACTTGTAAATTCTGAAAAAAAATGTGTACTAGTATAGATGCATTGATTGATAACATGGGAATAACGTACAATAACACGTAGTAATTTACAAGTTGATGTGAAGATTGATTGATTGCATGTCCATTCGAGAATTTTTCACTCATATAGAGATGTCAAATATGCCGGTGAAGGGCTTCAAATTTAGACCTATAGTCGGCACTCAGGGCCATTGAGCAGGGTCATTGAGGGCTCTTTATCGTGCCAACGCCTACCGTGACACGGGACCTCGATTTTTAAGGTCTCGTCCGAAGGACCCGTCACTTTCACTTCTAGTGCCGGGTGCTTGGTGAAAGAACAGTCACTACATGTACCTATGTTTACGTTTTAAGTTTGACGCGGCGCGGCGAACGAGAATCGAACCCGGGCCTCCCAATCAAGAAGCGAGCGTCCTACTAATAGGCTACCGTGACCGGTTGTTATGTGAAAAAAAAAGAAACAAGAAAACTTTTGTTTACTATTTATTGTGAACTTTCACAGAAATAAAGACTAGAAATAAAAATTTTGTTACAGTAAAATGTTATTTTCTTAATCAAGATGGTGAAAACAAAAACAAAACGAAATTGTTTTCTAGAAATGAAATTTGTCTAATTGTGGTAAAATGATAGATGATAGTTTCTTACTCATTTTCTAAAGTTTATTCAGCATTGACTTTGATTTCGATTTTTGAGGAAATATGATATTGAACATTTTATTTTCAGGGAAAAAGAAATATACGTCATTAGAATGGAAAGTCAGACGTCTTTTCTAACAAGGGAATAAAGAAATTTAATATTTTCAATAGATTGTTTTCACTGAAATAATTCAAAGGCGGTTAAACATGAAATCTGATTTATGTTTTGACGATTTCCCATGTACAATTTTCATATGACAGTGAATAAACATTGTTTTAAAAAACAATTTGCCAACTGCGAATCACTATTACCAAAGATTTGTCACATCTAACAGAAATCTCACTAAGTAAGTGGTAGTCAAAACATGTACTTAACCAGTTTAAAATACGTCGTATCTAAATCATAAAATCCCTGCCATATTGACTTTGGTATCTTAAAATGATTCGTTCTATTAAAAGAGCAGACATACACCATTATACACCTTTATAAAATAAAACTATAACCATATACACATCCACAAATGTATTCGTGACAAGAAATATATAAAAAATGTATTGCACAACAGATGGACAACGACAATAAATTAGTATTTTAAAAAAGAAAGACATTTCCGAAGAGTATGTTTTTTAAAAAGGGTAGGGGGAGTTAAAAGAAAATTGATTTTCTGCCGGTGTAGTAAAGCACAGAATCCCCTTTTGCAGAAATTTGTATTCTGTTGAGCTCCACTTCTTTTTTATCTAGTCAAGATGCTAACTTATACTTGTAGAATGTTGCTGTAAGAAAAAAAAATAAATTATTATTTCTATTATTACCTTATTATTATCTTAGCAATTTGCCCATTTTCTTCTTTTTCTTCAATCAGAAATTCATATTGAGTTGTATCATATAGAAGAAATAAATTACCCTTTTCAAAGTGACCCACAAATTGCGCGGCAATGTTACAAAGGAACGTTGTGTAGTTTTAGCTAAAAACATCAAAAATATATTGATACAAAGGAGATTATAAATGATTCCTTATTAAGTCAACTTGGAACAACCATGATTAGCTTAACACGACCAAGATCACATCTTGGGATGGTCATGAATAAGACCAATAAAATAATTACATTAAACATATGGGGGTGGCTTGAAATACAAATTAACCCAAGATTTTAACACTCGAAACGATAGAAAACTTAGGGAACAAACATGATGATGGAGTCCTAGATGGCAACAATATTTTCCCTGTCCAAGCAGGCTATCTTAGAAGTTAAAAGTGTTGTGATCATTGACACAAAACCAATAACAGTACATGCATATATAGCAGCAACAAAACGTTTTACTTGAACACTGTCATGTAAATGTATATATAACTTTTGTCAATTTTTCCAAACCGGTACTTCATTGTATTTTTTCCCGTTCTTTTTCCTCGCATTTTTTTAAAAATGTTTGTTTAATTAATGTTATGCAGTGTATTTACCTTGACCTTGCTGTAGGGAGAGGGCTAAAATAGGCTATGCTGCTGCCTAATCCCATTCACTTTATGTGAATGAAATTATGTGTAAATAAAAAAAAAAACAAATAGCAGACCCTAGTGGAAAGTTAGGACAATATGGATGTCCGCAGATTCCCGAACATATTTGAAAATCTTAAAGACAAGCAACGTAGAAAATTACTCTGACACTTCCATAACTTGATAAAGTAGATCGTCCAATTTTTGTGTTGCAAAAATCATCCATTCATTATGCGTATTCCTCAAGTAAAATTTTTAGATCTGCCCCTGTCATATCCAAAAATTACCGTTCAATTCAAATTCTGTACAAAAAAAATTCAATTATCATTAGAGAGCATATTAGATACCTGGACATGGGTGTCCGTTACACGTGGTCGTTTCCACTGAAGCGCCGAGACAAAACTGCCCACCATTTGCAGGAATAGGGTTACTACAGGTCCTGTATCTAATCCGAATTCCTCCACCGCAAGATTTCGAGCACCCCAGCATTTCTTTCCAGCTACTCCAACCGCCATCGACTGAAATAAGTAATTAAATATACCGAATTTAGTTTCCTAGCATTTGCAATTGCAAGCTACAGATTTTAATAAAAACTGGTAATGTTTCTGCTATTCAGCCTTACCTTGAATTTTATCACACGGAATGATGTTGCAGTCTTGACTTTCAATCTGTTTATCTAGACATTTATTGGTTTTAGTAACTATTCCTGTACAGTTAATTTGACGAGTTCTTGACTGAGTTCCTTGTCCACAGGTACTAGAGCACTGACTAAACTCTGACCAAGTTGTCCATTCAGGTGTCTCGTCTATTGCAAGAAAATTGTAGTATATATGAAATGGCATTAATATATCATTAATAAACCCCAACAAAATTTACTATAGTTAATTATGCATGTAGTTTACTATAGTTAGCTATAGAGAATACTTAAATACTTTGATTTATTATGAAATTTTACCCTAGAACTTTTTTTTAGATTCAGGGCCTTAATACACGTAATGTACTATGGGGTAATCAAAAAGTTCAAGGACTGATGCGATAAAATTAATACTTTATAGGCTGTGCTTACAAACTTTATAAGGAATATAAAACAACAAAATCCCGAGAAGTGGAAATTTTTAGCTTGATTAGTTGATAATGAACCTATTAATCGTCAAACAAAATGGACATTACATGATCACCAGGCGCTGTCGCCGTTTTTTATGATGTTTGAAACGACATTGCTTCTCTATGTGAGCTCCTTCTGTTTCAATACACTTTCTTGAAGAGATACCCCAGTGTAAATACTGATTGAAACTCATCTCGTTAATATATGGCTTTAAATTTTATGAACAGTCGATTTCAAAACATAATATTCTAAATTGGACAAAGATCCTCAGTTGACGAGCAGCTTTATCCGCCATTGGAGTTCAATTTCTACCACACGCGGGCAAAGTTACTCTTGACTTAACTGACTTGGAACATTCGGACCGCGAATTAGCATGAAAAATATCTCTCCTCTCTTTGAATCTTGTGTGCCGTTGTAAATAGGTTATCTGGACTAATTTTGCCTCTCTCCAGCCTGTTCTTACATTTCTAAAATCTATGTGAATTATTAGTCCCCTACCGGTGAAACCGGAGGGGACTATAGGTTTCCTCTGAGTCTGTCCGTCCGTCTGTTCGTCTGTCTGTCTGTTAGTCTGTCCCACTTGGTTTTCCGCACTTTTTCCTAAACGCTTGCAGATATTGAGCTGATTTTTGGTATGTGAGTGTATCTTGATGAGTTACAGATCAAGTTTGCATTTCGTTCCGCTTCATTAAATTTTGACGGAATTACGGCCTTTTCAATTTTTACGGGTTTTCTGCAATTTTCTTCTGAACGCTTGTAGATAATGAGCTGATTTTTGGTATGTGGCTTTACCTTGATTAGTTATAGATCAAGTTTGCATTTCGTCCCGCTTCATTAATTTTTGACGGAATTATGGTTTTTTCAATTCTTAACGGGAACCAGATTACACTTGCCGGTAGGGGACTAGTATTGCTAATGCAATACTCTCAGAATGCTTGTTTTTTAAAGTGGAACTATAGATTTCCAGTATCATTTTTGAATCACTTAGCTTTTCTTTTAAACTTACAATTAGACCTTTAGAAAAATGACAATATGAGGTAAAAATTTATGATAAACGTGATGACCTCAACTTTTCTATTTTCAACTTCCCTTATTTAGCAATATATATGAAGCAATATACCATTGTCACCTGCATATGGAGTTTATGTCTCCAGGTTTATTTGATACGCAAGAGCATGCTCTGCGTACGAACAATTTGCCAAATATTAATGAAAAAAGAATATCAACAGTCTTGTTTAAAGTCAACATTTCGCAAATTGGTGGATACAATGACTTTGACAGCAAACACAATCTATCATTAAGTCGAATGTTGATTGACGTTTTTCATATAAAATAATAGGTCATTATTTTCACACTGAATTGTTTACGGATTTTTCCGTTTTCCCGATCATGACAAGGAGCATATGGCTGATGTGATCGGTCTACAAGGGATGCTTACTCCGCCATAGCACCTGATCCCATCCCTGATGTTTTTAGAGGTCCGCGTTTCCTCTGCTCCAAATATGTATTGTTTCAATGGACTTTTCAGTTTGATATATTGGTATTAGGATATCTTCAAAAATATTTTAAATAATTCAGCATCTGCTTACCTCTACAAGGCTTTTCAAAGCATTCAATTTGTTCACTAGCAGGACCTGGGCAGAAGGAACCACCATCTGTTGGTTCTGGATCGCTGCAGGTTCTTGTTCTTAAACGAGAGCCTTTCCCACAAACACTTGTGCATCTACCGAACGATGACCATTGAGACCAGCTACCACTGCCTTGTTAGTATAAAAATTACAAGTAAATTAAGTATAATGGACGGAAACACTAATCAGAGTCACTCAATTCTTACTACTGATATTCGAATCTCCTTTAAAACCTTATCCAGCCATTGAATCTTCTAACTTGAGGAAACTTAAATCTACAGTACTTGATAATTTTACTAATCACAAATACTGGTTTGCTATTTATTGGAGGAAAATTTCAACCCGTTCGTTCCTTTGAAAAACCTTTAATGTCTTTGTAGAACTCCCTTTCAAAAATATTACTCAAATCAAACTAACATTACATAAAGAAACTTCAAAGTCCCTATAATGATCATTTTACTTTGCAATTCGTATATTTCCCAAAAAGTGACTTTATCTCATTTGAAATCTTTCCCATTATTTATTTTTACCATTCCGTAAGAAAATCTTGCCCCTTTTTGAACTAAACTGTCATTCCAGTATGGAAAAGATTTAGTTTCTATAGCTACACGTATAAAACAAGAGAACTAAAATGTTAAAACCTGTAGAAATGTCACAGATGTGCTTGTATGCCATTCAGATGAAAGATTGCATCTTAAGCTTTTACATCCTGATGAATTGAAAATTAAAGAAAAAAGACATTTCAGTTTACAATAAAATTTACTACAGTAAAAAAGAAATAAAACGTTTCCTTTCATATGTTTGTATACATAATTCTGTTGTACGGCTGTATAACTTGAAAGAAAGAGTGAAGCAAAAATACTTACGAGATGCTACCAAAACAAAATTGTACAAAATGAAAGTGACGAAAATCAGATGCATAATTGCTTCTAATATCAATGTTGGCAGAAGTATTGAAATGAAGCAATGTGAACAGACTTCTGTATTTATAGGATCTCCAACACTTGCCCAATACTAACATTTTTCTTTCACGAGGACTCCTTTCTTTGATCATGAGGTACATTCAAATAACACTAGTAAAATTAGATAAAAGTAAAGTGGTCTATCAAAACTTAGTAACAGGGGTCGTTTTGTCAAAGATGCAGCAATTGCACTAAGTGCACTCCAGATTTTGATTAAAAAGATGATTCCAATGATTTCAGTCAACTATGCTCTTTTGAAATATATTGATTTAATTTTTGTTCAAAGTAGACCCTGTCGGGTCATCTTAGTTTAGTTTGAGTACCGGGGGGTGCTTACATATAAAAAATAGCCTCATTGCTATATTTACAAACCAAAATATATCATCAATTCATATACCAATATGCATGCAAGTACAAATATAATTGTTTATTCGTTTACAAAAAGGCAAAATAAATTACGACAGAATATTTTAATTTTGATATACACCTATGAAAACAGACCCATTCCAGGAGCAAGGCTATAAAACCTCTTTATGTCAAGGTAGTGAACCAGCTTCAGACATTTTCAGCATAATATTACAAAATCTAGGTCCGTCTACTGATCTGCTTCGAACAAGGTCGATCATCATTATATTCTTTCACCTTATTGAGAATAAGGAAGAACTCATCACCTCGTTTGTACACTTTTTTATTTGTGCATTCTGGATTATGAAGTCAAGACATATGTAGTTGAGATAAACAAATCTTAACTTTTTTAATGATGTTCAAGAACAACGCATTGATTCTGATTTCTTAGCATGTAAAGAGGCTACATGAAGTTAAAAACTTGAGAAAATTTTGTTTTTTCTCAATTTTCAGAGATTTATTCCAAATTTGAAAGAATTTTCAAAAGACTTTCTTTAACAATTGAAACTCAAAATACTTTACAAAAACTTATTTCTATCTCCTCTATTTTTTTTTTTTTTTTTTTTGATAAGTTTAGTCCGGGAGGGGGTACACCCCCTCCTCTGAGTCCGCACCTCGTAGCTGACATTTGTGAATTAAATTTCATTTGGAAAACTATCAATCACTCTCTTTGAAATCCAGAGCCAGGAAAAAACTTAAAATAGAGCTTCAATGATTTTAAAGGAAAAAATATTTACGAAAAGTATTTATGAAATTGGAAAACATTTTTTTTAATGAAGCAATTTTTAAAATTCTAAATTTTTAATTTTTCACGTTTATATGGCCTCTATTCGTGTTGAAAATCAGAATTTCATAACCTAAAAGAATTTATATGTTTATTTTACATCTACCAATGGAGAAGTATTATATAACCTTTACCATAAAGGGTACTTTCTAATGTTTTAAAATCTAGTTTGAAAAAAAAAATTAAAAAGTAGAGGGAAAACACATCAATATCAAACAAGGAAAGATTTACAATTGTGAGTCACTGAAGAATGGAGACACCTTCTTGGGTTCAATTCGGACAAATAGCGACACTGATATTAACACGGAACAAATGCACTAAAGATTATGATATTTATCTAAGGAGTGCGCAATCAACAAGCAACGCCCTTATACATTACACCAATCACAGGAAGACGTCATCTTTTCTGAATTTAAAAGACTGCAAAAATTTAATATTTTTTTTTTACAGAACAGAGCCACTTTGAATTTTCTGTAATACAACAGCACTCCTACCCTACAAATAATTGTAAAGTGTATATAAATTCATGATATAAATAATTATGATTTTTTTTTTTATTTATATATTTTTTATTTATTTATTTGTTTGGATTTTTTTTTTGTTTGTTTGTTTGTGAATGTTATTGGTGTGTAGATCAAAGACTTGGACATAGTAATATATTTTTCAAGAAATATACTATTACCTCACGTCTGTATGATTCAGTTACACACCAATAACACTCACAAAACATTTAAAAAATCCTTAAATATAAATTGCTGACACACAACAGATTATGTTCTGTATCACTGTAATATATTTTGACATTTTCTTATATTCAGTGTATAATACAACTTGACGTTGTCAGTGTATACTTGTTTTGTTTGGTCATGCTCTCATGAGATAAGCGACCTGTTCTGGAGGTCATTACATTTTATTATGAATACAGCAATAATTCTCTTGTTTTATACGTTTGTTTTGGACGTTAGAGGAACAAGTATGTACATTTTTCTACTCAGTGTGTTCCCTATGTTGTATGTGTATGACTTATTGTGAGACATCGTCTTCAGTACTTTGGTGCTGTAAACATGATTTTTTTTCTTCGGGTCTTAATATTGGTAAAGGTTGAGTGCAAATTTCTATAATAAAGTAAGAAAGTACGGAAGCCCGTTGAGGCCAGTTCAAAGAAAGAAATATTTTTTATTGCGTTAAAACGCAATAAAAAATATTTCTTTTTTCTGAACTGGCCCCAACGGGCTTCCGTAAAGATTACTGCCGAGAGTATAAGTATTTAACTACTATATAACGTAATCAACCATTGTGATGCAAATAGTTCTGAGATTTGAAGGAAAAAATTAAGTGAAATAACACGAAAATAGACCTTCATTATCAACAGATTTAAGTTATCAAAAGACCGATCTTTACCAGATTTTGAGGGACAAGTATCTACAGAGAATGATAGGGTGTCGATCTGTGTTCGCGTTAGACATGTATTGACACAATTCATGAAATTAATGAACAAAATATCAGTAACACTGCAAGGACTTTATCTTAAATAAAATTTACTTTGATGGTACGTCTGAAATATTCATGAATATCCTGGAGTGAAATTGGTAAAATGGCAATGGGGAATTTGAAATAGTCAAATGTTGTGCTTTGTTGACATTTTCAAAGTTCAAACAATCATTCTCATTGAAATAAACTTATGAAAATACGTACAATTGAATCATGCGCAATGACGTGGAATAATTTTCGTTTGAATGGAACGTTTGGGTCTTAACGAACGACAATTGTTACATAATGACACGCCCATTTCTTTAGAATTAAGTAACCAATGTTCGTCGCAATGTCTAAAAATATCCCATTCTCTGAGACTAGCAACACGAGGGATTTTTTGAGGTTTGGGGGAGAAGGAGAGTATGAGACTCCCCGTTTCTGTAAAACTCACGTATTGCAATGAAAATGTACATACCGGTAATTACATGCATTTGTTACGCCCCTACAAGTTACCACAACACGTGCATCAATCGAACGCGTGTTACCCGGTGTTTATTTTTAGACAGTCAATTTTATTGGCTATTGTAATGAAGCATGTGAAAAACTGTACGACAATCGAGGGCACTCTCTATCTCTCAGTGCAGACTGGCGTTTCCCCGCCCACACAATAAACCGTTGAAATGAGCATGCCATTATATGTAACAACCAATGTTCAAAAGAAAGCTCAAAACGTTTCATTCCAGCGGAAAATTTTACCACTTCCAATGCGCACTATTGTAAAATGAATCTCTGAAAAAGAAAGTTGATTTAAAAGGTTATTCTCGAAAGTGTGGTCAACTTCAAGTTCTCTTATGGAATTGTTTTTAACTATATAAAAACCAAAGTATCCTAGTAAAATCACCATTCTTTTTTACATGATTCTTTAAAAATTAATTAATTTTAAATCCACTGCTATAAAAGAGAGGATGCCTCTACAGCTTCTGTATCTTTAAGATTATCATACATTATTTGTCTGTATTTGAATAGGGTCTGAAATGTACAAATTGTAATATAGTGATCTTTGTTAATAGTACCTGAGAAAGTTTTTAAAATGTCTAACTCCAGAAATTCTTGTTTGTTTTCCTTCACAGAGGTACTATCATGCTCAAGTGGATTACACCAAAAATGTAACATTTCTTCAAACAGCAATGCAACTATGCACTGCGAATGCGTTCCAAGTGAGATGTAAATCATTTTGAGAAAGTCTGCAGCTTCATATCTTGCAGTTCTTAACAATGAATTAACTTGTCCAAACATCCTTCATCTCTTTCATACATGATTGACCCTTGTTACAGTAACTGCTGACTGGACTCCTTGGGGTTTCTGGTCACCCTGCAGCGTTACATGTGGAGAGGGTAATCACACGAGACACCGAAGCTGCGTAGGTACACGTGGAGCTACATGCCAGGGATACTCCACAGATGTACAGGCGTGTACAGAAATGAAGGTGTGCCCAGGTGTGTACAGAAATAAGGGTGTGTCCTTGTGTGTACAGAAATAGTGCTGTGCCAAGGTGTTTACAGAAAATAAGGGTTTTGTGTACAGAAATAAAGGTTTGTCCAGGTATGTACATCAATGAAGGTGTATCAAGTTGTGTTCAGAAATAAGGTGTTGAGTACGGAAATAAAGGTAAGCCCAGGTATGTACAAGAAATAAAGATGTGGCCAGGTGGTGATGGTTTTTTGAACTTGATTTAAGTTGTTTCTTAAAAAGTTTTGAAATTTGCTATCAATAATGAATTCATGAAGCATATGTTATCTGCAAAGAAAATCAGGACAATAAAATAATTAACTACAAGTACGTACATGAAAGCAATTTCTGAATAAATTATAAATGTTTTTGCTACATTTATTTTGCTATCAAGGAATATGGAATAATTGGGGTGCATATACAACTTGCACCACTTCCTGTGGTGGTGGACTTCAAATAAGATATCGGAATTGTTCCGCAGTAAATGGATCTTTTTGTATCGGAGATTCCATTCAGTCATCCTCCTGCAATACGCAAAAGTGCCCTGATCCTGGTAAATATTTGTCTTGGTCAACATTCCTATAATTTGTTAGAAAAAAATTTAATGATTCGGTCGTATTCTATCTTTGAAATGATCCCTTTCTTAATTCTTTTTTTTTTAAGTTGATGGTAGTTGGACGGCATGGACTAGCTTTGGGGCCTGTAGTGTAACGTGCGGTACTGGAATCAAGACAAAAACAAGAACATGTACCAATCCAGTACCAACTAATGGTGGGAACACATGTTCTGGACATGACGAGCAGGCTGAAATATGTCACGAAAAACATTGTGCAGGCAAGTGTTCCTGTTTTTAATCTATAAGAATGTTTTAAATTTCGAAACATATTTTTAGATTTTTTTACTATTGTAATATGATTGTTACCATTTCGTTTTCTTTCAATTGATTGAACAGAGATTTATTAACATCTAACTTCAAACTAGTTCATTATACAGTTAACTTTCTGAAATGAAATGCAAGCAAATAATACAATGCTGATCTTATAAAAATACATGAAAAAAGTAATCATAACACTCACTCTTAACTAGAATTGATTGAATTCTTTGTATTTAAAGTTGACGGAAATTGGTCAGGATGGGGAAGCTACTCACTTTGTGATGTCACGTGTGGTACTGGTTGGAAATTAAGAAGGAGGAACTGTACCAACCCACCGCCGAGTGGGGGTGGTGGGGACTGTGTGGGACTAAATGAGGAAGGGATCCTGTGTTTTAATAAACCGTGTCCTAGTACTGAATTTACTTCATAATATTTTTTATTCTCTACAGATTTTCTACAATAAATTATAAAAGAACACATTTAAATAACTTTTTTATAAATCATTGTCACTGAGAAAACGACACCATGGTACCAAATTACATACGTTTATTTAAGTTGATGGTGCTTGGAGTATGTGGTCTAGTTACAGCACTTGTAGTGTGTCCTGTGGCGGGGGAAACAAACAAAGAAATCGGACGTGTAATAGCCCTGTGCCATCTAACGGTGGTCAAGATTGTACTGGAAATTCAACGATGTCTGAAGCATGCAACATCTCACCTTGTCCAGGCAAAAAAAATTCGTTATTATTAAAGAGTAGATAGAGTTTTTGATGCTTTAGGGAGTAATAGTAAGGGGTATGTTCAAATGATTCAAAACTAATTATATCATAGCTCTTTCAACACCAAGCACCTTATAATAAAAGATGGTTCCATGAGATAAGATTTTTAGATACTTTAATAACAAGTCAAGGTAGGAGCGCAGCTTATAATAAAGTACTTTTATAAAATAGTTATATCTGATGTATCAACTTTAAAATAAACATTGTTTGGTACACACACAAACCACAAAAATGATAAACCATTTTATAGGTTGGGGTTCTTGGGGACCATATACTGTGTGCTCCAAGCCTTGTGGAGCTGGTAGCAAGTACAGGTTCAGAGAATGCAGAGGCCAGAACACACCATTTTGTGACGGTCTTAATTACCAATATGCATCTTGTAATCTTGAGGCATGTTCAGGTAAAAAATTTACGTCTCGTTGAATGTAATTGAAACCAGTTTTAAAAATTCCTGGTATTTTATTAATTTCATTGTTGAAAGAAAGGAATGACTTCTTTTTATACACATAAAAAGAATGCCTAACAAAAATTTTATATGAACAAACTAAAAAATAAAATGTGTTTGTGAAACACTGATGTCCAAGTATGACAGTTGAAGGCCAAAGTTAGTTTTTCAAATGTATTTCAAACCCCAAGGTCAAGGGTTCAAAAGTGTTAATATACCCAAATAAAGGTTTTATCACAAGGAATACACATGTTAAATATAATAGCCCCAGTACCAATCATTCAGAAAATATGGCCAGGGTTAAAGCTTTTCAAAAAGCAAATCACAATCCATGGTCAGTGTCATGAGGTCTGAAAATAATGGTACAAAGGAAAGGTCTCATCACAAGGAATGCATAATGAAATATGACAGCCCTAGCCCACCATTCAAAATGTATGGGCAAGGTTAAACTTTTGCGGACAAACAGACCAAAAACCATTTGCTACATATGATACATAGCGGGTTCCAGTAAATGTTCAACCAAGCCTCTTTCTTTACTCCTCACTATGATATTAAAAGTAGTGAAGGGGAAACTTCAAGAGTACTGTGCAACAAGAATATCAGCAGTCTCGTTTAAAGTCATCATTTCGTAAGTTCTATGGTTGATACAATGACCTTGTCAGCAAATACAATTTATCATTGAGTCAAATGCTGACTGATGTTTTGCATTCCAATTGTTAGGCCATTATTTACACACTGATTTGTCGACGGATTTTTCCGTTATTTCCCGATCATGACAAGGAGCACACGGCGGGTGTGACAGGTCGGCAGGGGATGCTCACTCCTCCATGGCACCTGATCCCACCTCTGATGTTTTGGAGGTCCGTGTTTGCTCTGCACCTATTTTGTAATGTTTAATGGACTTTTGAGCTTGAATACTGTTCGTTATCTCCATATATTTTATGCTCCCGAATCTTCGATTACCGGGGAATAAATATGATTTTATTTTTCATTTTCATTAAACATGCTTTGGGAGACATTAATTGTGACATGTAATTTATGGAAATTATTTGAAGATTGAATACTAATCAGTGTGATGCCATATTTTACTCAACTATTTTGCCTGTTGACCTAAATAACTTACATGTAGGCATAACTATTTCATGTCAATTTAAACAACAGATAAAAAAAATAACTTCCATCTCGGAAGCAGATTTATTTTTGCTAGAAAGTATTATACACTACTTGAAAATCTTTCCCCATCTAAGAGTATGTTATAGAGTTAGTTTCATATTCATGTTTTGTCATGATACATGTACTTACAGTTTTGTTAATAATTAATATTATGGTATTCATTCTTATTTTACAGACAGTTTTGGATAACAGCTGATATCGTATCAACTTTATGGACACTAAATTAGAAATATTTGTTTTATTCACACTCTGAGTCAGATGGTAGCTTTGTTTATTTCTTTAAATATGTTTATTGTTATATATTTCTTAAACCTAACATAAAAAAATAAAATAAATACAATTATTCAATCACAAAGGTAAACAAGGGCATCGCAAAGTAATATGAATTATTACTTATTTATTATATAATGGTATTTTGGTCTATGATAATTAGAGCTATAAAAAATAATATTATGCATCCTCAATCTTCACAGAGATCTAAAAAAAAATAAATACAAAATCAAGGGGAAGTGTGAATGTGTGAGAGAATGTGAGCAAAAAAAATTAAATTTGTAACTTGATATGTCACTCTTTGAAATTAAAAAAACCCCCACAAAATCAAGAAATAATATATCACAAGACATGAATTCGAATCTACTACATGTACTTGTACTTTGTATATCATAAATGATATGTTTCACAGTCCATCTTCCAAAAATCTTTCTACTTCTTCTGTATCATTTGCTTCTTTGCTTCTACAAGAAGGAGTTTTGTTATAATAAAATGTTCAAACGTTCACAGAGCACAGAATTTTGTGACTTCTTTTCTGTGAAAATTTTTTTTATAAAATACTAGTAAAACTAGTAATACGAACAGAGGAGGGCGCCTAATGTCTTCTTCACTGACATCTTCTACTTGCTGCAGGAGTTTTATCATTCTGGTCTCTGGGAGTTTTAGTGAAAGAAGTCCAACACAGAAGGTCAAAGAACCAAAGAGCAGGAAAGGTAACACCTTCCCAAACGTCCCATCCGCCTGATACAAATATCAATTTATAAAGCAGTTTATGCTGTGAAAATTGCATGACTGAAATTATACACATGAATACAGAGCCAGTTTTTTTTAAATTTTTATGACTTTGATCGAGATTGATAAAAAATACAAAATTATGATTCCTGTCTAAAGTTCTTGATTATAAATTATTACCAGAAAAAACATGTACGGAGATGTAATGCTTCCAAGTCTTGATCCAGCTCCAGAAAGACCAAGACTTAAACTCCGGACCACAGTCGGAAACATTTCTCCAGTATATATATAGATCTCCCCAAATCCTGCTGATATTCCAAACTTTCCAATCATAGCAAAGGTGATCATAAGCCAATTATAAGCTGAAAAAAAATTTGACATTTAGTTAGCTTTGAATATAATTAATCTACTTTTTAAATTTAAAAAACAACATCTTCGTTAAAGGATGTTCAAAATGATTCATTTTCCAACACGTTTTTCCCTTACTTTGAAGAACGACATGTACCGGACAAAATGTAGAGTGTTATGTTTCAAGATGCCCAGGATCTGGGATGTCACCGGAACATTTTGCTTTTTAGTCGGCAAACAACCAATTAAGTTTGTTTGTACCATATGTTCATTATCACTTTGCCTGAAGCTTGTCTTGCGACGATATTATATATATGCATTTTAAATATATGATCAAGTTAGCTGAGTCCAAGGGACTGAGGGTTAGGAGCAAAAAATCTGATTTTAAAGTTTACTGCCGTTATGAACACATTTTGCTTGTTGAATAGCAAGAAATAAATAAAATTGTCAAAGTTACACTTTATCATTTAATTTTAAGTACAATGTCTTTTCACAATGTATCTGTGACCTTAACCTCAAACTAGGTACTAAGCCTTGGACCCATAGGATATGAGCTTAACAATTTTTTAGGAGGTTTGTTTGCTTGTAAAAAGACTTTCAAAGGTATAATTTTTTGATAAAGTGAGCCCCATCCTGAAGCCCTAATACAGAGGCCACGATTTCCACAATTTCTGTAGAAGACTCATCATAATCATGGAAACAGTTTGACTGCTAGATGACCAGAAGCATGGGCATGTCTATAACTTGGGGGAGCAGCAAACACGTGTAGTACTTTGGAAGTCTGATCCCAATAAAATTAAGAATTTTTAAGACGTTTTCTTAGAAGTCTACACCTCTTTAGTAACAAACAACTAAGAAAAGTCTAAATATTTAAATTACTCCATAAAATACATGAAATGTTAAATTTAAAAAGAAGTTTGAATCATAGAGAAAGCCTTCAAATATATCAAGATACATACATGCACTTCTTTGGTCAACAAAATCATTTCAAGTGACAGTTCAAATAATTATGAAGGTGATAAGTCTTACATTCATCCAACAAAAGTATTGGTATCAGTGTGAGGAAACAAGCCACAGAACTACCAAAAAGGACAACAAGATGCATAGGCTTTCTTCCTGTTTTGTCCAGAAGAAAGCACATTGAGTATCCAAGTATTTCAGCTGTGATTGAAAGTGCAGTGTTTGCGTACAAATTTCCACCAAACTTTCCTAGATTTACAGTAAGACCGTAGTATATAAAGGCAATGGCAAACCTGTTTAAAAGATGACAAGAATTCAATAACATAAAATGGTAACCAATTCTATTAAATGGATTGCACATTGTTTGGAAAGTGAAAAATGTAACTAATATTTACTTCATCGAAGTTAACCCCCACCTCTAACTTGTCTCTGATGCCTGTGATATCAAATGAACACTGATATCGATATTATGAAGAAAACGATAAGTATATATCTTTTTTTTTTTCTTTTATTCTTTTTTTTACCAAAATCAAAAACATTAAAACGTACGACTTTTCAACAGTTTATACAACCATTCCCGACAATAAATCAAGCCCACCCTTTTTGACATCACTGACAGCTGTTTTTTTTTCTATAACAAGAGGCCCAAGGGCCTTAACGGTTACCTGAGTATAATACAACAATTTAGAAGTTAAATACACTGATAGATGAAGCTTTGTTGCCCTAAAGCAAGAGAAGTAGGAAGATCAGGATCAACAAAATAATAAGTCTAGTATTCACTATCAACTCATAAATTAAGTTTTAATCTGTCCCCGACTTAACACTATCACCATGCAGACTATTAACAAACTATTAGTGCTTCTGTACTATTTGTAACCCATATTAAGACCTCTAGCATTGACCTCTCTTATGGTCTTTGAAGAACTTTTAATAAGTTAAGTTATTTTTGTCTCATTTTTATTTATCTATTACTTACAGGTCTACCTGATTATTAAAACTAAGAAAGTACTTTTTGAATTATATTATAAACATTCTTGCATAATTATCTTATTCTATTAACCTTTCAAATACATTATTTACAGTGATTAATTATCAAAGGTGAATGGGAAAGGGGAATAACTTCTCTCAGTAGAATACAAATTAATAGAGCCCTGCCCAGGACCAGAATGCTAGACAAATGGTCCAGATGTTCAAAAATCTGGTAGAAATACGCTTACTTATATCATTTAAACTTTTACTCAGTTTTCTTCCGATATGCCCAGAAGCAGAGAAGAATTTCACAGGTACAATGCATTTTCACTACAGATTCAACAAAACCTTACCCTAACACCAGAACCCAAGACCAAGGGTCAAGAAATTTACAAATTTGGAAGAGTTACCCTCATCATCATAACTATGGACTTCAAAGAATTAACACTTTTCCACTATATATTATCAAAAGCCCCCCCCCCTCGTTATGCCAGAACCCCTGACCCTACAGGGATTTATCAGCCTATTTTGGGAAACGCCATTTTTGGGGTATTGGGAAAAATTATCGGCTTTTTGATGAAATTGGGAAAAATTAAAAATGTTGCTTAAATCAAGTATTCGGTGTAATTCATTTAATATTTCAGCATGAACTCTAATTTGGGCAATTGCAACCAAACAGACAATTATATATGATCCAACTTCATACAAGATCAATCATGAATAACAGACTAATAAAGTAAAATTGACTTCAATGAGTATAAAGTGTTTATACAACTTAGGGTAGTACATGTGTGTATGAGATTCCAATTTAGGTCAATACAGAATCTGTTTCTGGAAAATATAAACCTCCTGCAAGTATATATTTTCTCAAAGTCCTCATTTAATATGTACTAATGCATTGAAAATATATTTTTCTATTTGAAATAATGCCTACAGTCCTTACCATTCACTCGTATATCAATTGAGTATGTAGAAATAACTTAACAAATCTATATAATTACACAATATCACCATTTTCAGAAAAACGGAGGAAATTCGGATTAAAAGTTGGCGATGTTTTTACAGTGTTTTTAAACATGTGTCATGACTGTAGCTTTGCTAAATGACTTAAACAGATGAAAATTACAGACAATCTGACAATTTTCCTTGTGTTTTTCCAAGATAATTAAATATAAAAGCATTGTTCACCAATTGGGAAAAATACTGCCAAATTGGGAAAAACTGAACTCATTTTCAGTTGGGAATGGGGCCGAATTTCGGCCCCTGAGAAGGTACTGATAAATCCCTGCCCTAGGACCACAAGATTTAAAAATTCTGTTCGAAGCTCCCATTTTCATCATAGCTAAGCAATTTATTTATCAGCTCAACACTAAGGAGCAGACAGGATTAATTAATGATTAATTAATAAAATTAATGCTTCTTTTACTATATAATCAATAGAGCCCCTCCCCCTTCCCCAAGAACCCCAAAAACTGAGGCCATATATTTAAAAATTTTGGAAGAGGCATCCTTGCCTATCATAATCATGCACTTAGTTTGTTTAAATAATCTCCAGTAGCAGAGAAGAAGATTTTCAAAGAATCAATGCATTTTCACTATATAATCAGTAGAGCCCCGTCCTAACACCATAACCCCTGACCCTGGGGCCATCAAATTCACAATTTTTGAAAATGCATCCTTATGCATCATAACCATGCACTTTGTTTAAATAATCTCCAGTAGCAGAGAAGAAGATTTTCAAAGAATCAATGCATTTTCACTATATAATCAATAGAGCCCCGCCCTAACACCAGAACCCCTGACCCTGCATGGAGCCATGAAATTCACAATTTTTGAAAATGCATCCTTATGCATCATAACCATGCACTTAGTTTGTTTAAATAATACCCAGGAGCAGAGAAGAAGATTTTCAAAGAATTAATGCATTTTCACTATATAATCAATAGAGCCCCGCCTTAACATCAGAACCCCTGACCCAGGGGCCATGGCTTTCACAATTCTGGAAGAGGCCCACCTCATCATCATAACTATGTACTTAGTTTATCACCTTAATGCCCAGGAGCAGAGGAGAAGATTTTCAAAGAATTAATGCATTTTCACTATATAGTCAATAGAGCCCCGCCTAACACCAGAACCCCTGACCCTGGGGCCATGAAATTCACAATTTTGGAAGAGGCACTCTTGCTCTTCATAACTATGTACTTAGTTACTTTATTTAATACCCAGGAGCAGAGAAGAAGATTTTCAAAGAAATAATGCACTCTCACAATATGATCTATATAGCCCCACCCTGGGGCCAGAACCCCTGACCCTGGAGCCATGAATTTCACAATTATGGAAGAGACACTCTTGCTCATCATAACTATGTACTTAGTTACTTTATTCAATACCCAGGAGCAGAGAAGAAAATTTTCAAAGAATTAATGCATTTTCACTATATAATCAATAGAGCCCCACCCTAACACCAGAACCTCTGACCCTGGGGCCATGAATTTCACAATTTTGGTAGAGGGCTCAATGCTTATTACAATGATGCCAACAGTTTGACTGCTTGATGTCCTGGAGTAAAGAAGAAGATTTTTAAAGATTGCATTATTTTTGGAGGTTTTAGTCCCACCCCTCAGGCCCCAGGGGGCAGGGACCATGAAATTCACAATTTTTGTTCCCCTTCACCCATAGATGCTATATGCCAAATTTGGTTGAAATTGGTTAAGCGGTTTCAGAGAAGAAGCTAAAAATGTTCAAATGTCAACACACGACGCACGCCGACGGACGAGAACGGATAGCAATAGGTCACCTGAGTGACTCAGGTGACCTAAAAAATGGAACTCGTATATTTTCTTATCTTGGCATTTGTCATTTGCAAAATCAGTTGGTTAAAAAACATTTTGATTGTACACACAAGTACTCTGAGGTTGACATTAAAAGGTGCTTGAATTTCTGATTGATAATACATATGTATATATGTAGAGACCAGGTCATCAAACAATCTGTCGGAATGTCCATGGGTACCAAATGTGCCCCATTATTAGTAGACCTAATTTTGTATTCATATGAAGCAAAATTTTTATAAAATCCTATACATGAGAAGAAGAAAACGCTTGCTTTGGCCTTCAACTCGACATTTACATATATCGACGACGTATTATCAATTAACAATAGTTACTTTCATTCATATGTCGACTCGATATATCTCAGTGAGTTTGAAATAAAAGATATCACAGAATCTGACACACCTGTTTCATATTTGGATATTTCACTAGAAAAAACGGTATGGACAACTAACAATCAAGCTTTATGATAAACGTGATGACTTCAACATTTTTATCGTCGACTTCCCTTACTTATGAAGTAATATATCCTTATCACCTGCATATGGGGTTTATGTCTCTCAGTTGATTCGATACGTAAGTACATGCTAAACTGATAAAACAAGAATATCAACAGTCTCGTTTAAAGTCATCATTTGGAAAGTTCCTTGCTCGATACAATGACTTTGTTAGCCAATACAGTCTATCAGTATGTCATGCTGAATGACATTTTTCATACTAATTGTTAGGTCATTATTTACACACTGAATTGTCTACGGATTTTTTCAGTTTTTCTCGATCATGACAAAAGAAACACACGGCGGGTGTGACCGGTCGGCAGGGGATGCTCACTTCTCCATGGCACCTGATCCCACATCTCATTTGTAGAGGTCCATGTTTGCTCTGCTCATTTGTATTGCTTGAAAGGACTTTCGAGCTTGAATACTGTTCGTTATCTCCATATTTCATTTCTCTTCTTTTTGCTTTCGTTTTTTATTCTTTTTTGGGATTTTGATTTGAATTCTTTTCTATCCTTTTTGACATACAGTGTTGTACATATTTATATAAATAAATATGAAACATCAATCCTTGACTACTCTCCAAGAAAGGTATGGAAAACTGGGTAAAGTTCTATTGACAAAGTGCTTTATGTGTAGGTTAACGCGAGCTCGAAAATAAAGCGTCTATTCACCCCTACCTAATATTCAATGTCGAAATCTGAAGAAGTCACATACGAGAGTTGATCCAAAAGTTATGTCAAACTGCTTTAAAATCTTTAATAATCGAATGTTATCAACAAAATTTAACATCCAAATACAAATACCCTTATCTTTTTCAACTATTAATGGGGGGAAATAGTATTATAAAGATACAAAAGTTGCATAAAATACCAATTTAAATTGAAGTTAACAGATGGACAAATGCTTGGAAGAAGAGAGCCTTTTACATCACTTCCTCTCGAATCTGCCGCTTGTACGCACAGCAGAATGAATATATGGAAAGTCAAAATAATTTTTTGAAAAAGCTCAAAACTAGACATTCTAGCACAAGGTGAGAGTGTTCATGAAATAAATCGTATATGTGAAAGAATTAAAATATTTATGGTTGATCTGAAAACAAGTGCGTAACGACGTCGGTAACCTTCTTGTACTGCGGCGATAGACAGACATAAAGTGTTTATTTTAACTTAACAATTTTTAAAGCATTTCATACATTTGTCTGAAATTTTAAAGCAATGGTAAAAAAGAGATAGAGGTATAAATATGCTAGTATAGAATTTTGTGGATACATTTTTATTTTTAAAGATTTTATGGCGGTTATAACTTTATTTTGGATCAACTTGCCGATTCTTATTTGTGCTGTTTGTGTTTGTCTTAGGTTTAGAAATTGAACCTTGTAAATAATTGCCATCTATAACTTTAACGAAAGAAATACCTCTTCTTTTCTATTATCAGAGGTTTTTTCCCATTTTTTGAAAGTTCTGAAAACTGTTTTCTTCCATACTAGGGGGGGGGGGGGGTCCTAGAGGGCTTGTACCCCTCTCCCTCCTGGTCTCCTCTCTGGACTATTGGGTAGCATAGTGTAAAGTGAATTTTAGATCCTTCGCCGGAAATTTTGCCTCACTTAAATCAAGGGATATGATGTTTCACTGTACACTACTTACCAGTTTGCTGTAACTATGAGCCAACGAATGACCAGTTTTCGGGATGTAATGAGTATCTTCAGGATGTTAACGATTCCTTTATCGCCATCTTTTTCAACATTGACTTTCAACAAGTTGATATCTTCATCAAGTGGAGTATTGTTGATCTTTGCCGCGTTCTGCAAGATTTTCATTGCCTCCTCGTGTCTTCCACGAGATAACAACCACCTTGGAGATTCTGGAAATATTCTTGGCCTAGAAATATTAATTCTTTGGCAACATATAAAACATTTTTTTATGAAAATACATGTACTCCATTACACGTCAACTCGATAGCAAGCATCAAGACCTTGTAAATCAAACGATCCATTCAATTTATCACATTATTTGCAATAATTTACAAAAATAGGACCATGAAAATTTGACCTTCAAACATCAAGTCCGAGCTCTTTTCTGCCATCAAAACAAATTTTAAAGCTGATCAATGTTATCAAATTTATAATTGACATAACTAAACTTAGAACCCCCCCCCCCCATAAAGTTGAGATCACCAGAGTTCAAATGAATCTATGTCTACGTAGCGGAATGATATTCAATGAAACTCTTTTTATATGGCTTCCATAACATTTGATTAGAATTAGAATACTTGTGAGAACGTCGTTGCAGGGGGTAATAATTTCATGTTTTAATAGTAGTGTTCCTTCATTAAATACAACGTAACTCACGTTAAATATAAAAGTCAGTTTTAGACAATTAATCCCATAACTCAAGTAAAATTATAATACCACCAGTAGATGAGGGGTATTGCCATTGGAATAGCAACTGTTAACTGTAGCCATCTCCAATCTCTGATAAAATAAGCAATCAGCACCAGGATATAGGCTCCCACACAGAAAACTAGAACTATGACCGTACCGGATATCAGACGTAACTGTGGTGTTACAAACTCCAACCCTGACGAGAAGAAAAAAAATTGTATAAGTTCACCACTTTCAAAAACGCTTTTATTTCTACACTCAAGAAAGGATATATGTTTCTTGATTTAAAGAAAAATTAAATATTTTCTTTACTTTTTATATAATATTTCTTTTTTCAAATTTCAATTTTATCCTGTCTTTACCATATATCTTCAAAATTTCGCTATGAAAATCACTAAAATTAGTGTTTATCTTTTTCTGATATTCATCTGGTGTTTCTTCTACTAACTAGTATATATTTCCAAATCTGGCATTATGAAACTCACTATAGAATGCATGGTTGTGAAATTTACGAAAGAAGTCTTATCCATATTTTTATTTTATTCATCTGATATTTCTAGTTGTGAAACTCACGAAAGAAAGCCAGGCATAGTATCATGTGGATCAAAAAGTTGAAAATCTCTTTACATATACGCAAATTTCTCACACATAGTCTATAAAATAGTATGAAGAATCATGACGAGTAATTTCAGCTTTGTTTTGTTCTGTTTTGTTTTCTTGGTTTGTTTTTAGAATTAAGATAGTGTAATATGAAAAAGAAAACTAACGATAACATTCATTTAATTTCAAATCCAGATTATTTACGGAAATCGAAATAACATCTTGACTTCCGTTTTTATGACACAATGTCCTCCCGCTTTTCAGTGAACCTTAATAGGCTTGTTAAAGGAACTGAGGGCAGACAGACAAGCAAAACATTCCTAATACTAGTATATCATAATAATGAACATGCTATTGCGGGGGAATCTAAACTTTCATTAATCTTGCTTACCCATTATAAAAACGGTACGATAAATGGTAGAAGCACAGAATCCGTCAAGGAAGCGGAGGGCTGCAAACATGTAGACAGACGTGGAAAACGGCATGGTGATATTTGTGATGAACATAAACGTCAAACATATACAGCACTCTAGTCGTCGTCCAATTCTGTAGAATACCAGAAGTCTCTGATGAGACTGTATTTTTACTGACTTTTACTTTTTATAAAGAGAAAAACTTCATCTGGATGTGAAACACTTTTTTCAGTTTAACATGTACAGAATCATGCATTCCGATGTTTTCAAATCTGTACAAAGTTTTGTTGAAATAAAATTAAAACAGCAGACGATTATCATATAGTCTTTTTCAGTAGTTATAACACCAATGAGAAAAGCATTATGAACCTTAGTTTGGTACATTTGTAATTTTACAAAGAAAATACATTTGTACTTTATAAAGAAATCAGACCAGAGCTATGGGAGGCTTTCTTTTATAAAAGGATACCACACATTATTCTAGTTCTATCAACCATTTTAAACCTGTTCATCAAAATTTAAACTATTATAGAGCAAGATGTATCAATAATTGTATATCTGTGTTTCAAGCTGCATTGAAATCAGAACAAATCCGTAGAAGTTGTAACGTTTTGAAAGAATTTCTCAGAAATGTCTATTTTCAGTAACCAGGTATCAAAGTGAAACCGAGCCATTTTTTTTTTTTAGGAAAAGCAACATTTTGAAAAATTTTCACTGAAATCCCTCAACTCAACACCGTTTGCCGAAATCAAAAGCAAATACACAGATTGATATATATTATTGTAGCTTACTTGTATACCAAGTCTTATTGAAATCAAACCAACACAGCGGGAGGAGATTTTGAAAATAAAGTCACCGAATTTTTAATTTTTTTTAATGTTTAATTTTTTTAACATAGTCACACCTTCATCGAAATCAAAAAACAGAAAACAGCAGTGTACTTCTGCACCTTAATGAAAACGGGCCAGAATTTGGGAGAGGTCGCATTTTGCAATTGAAAAAAAAAACAGAGACGGACGACGGACATTTTCCCATTGCAAAAACTCTTCTGGTCTTTGATAGTAGAGCTACTTTGAGAGTTAGTACAAGGAACACAGTGTTTTGTGAATTTGAAAAATGAACTGCTAAATGATCAATTAGACAATTAAAAACCCAATTCATCTTACCTTTGTTGACAAGGTACAAGCCTTATGTTATAAGTTTATATTTAATCACAAAGAAATCTGAAATTAAGAAGAAAAATGCTAAATAAAGATACCCCCCCCTTTCCCTGATGTAACAAAATAATTCAAGCTCATTTTGTGTCTGTCCTGCCTGAGAATAATGATTTTTTCTATATTCTTGTACATTAAGTTTTTTCTTGAAAGGAATTAAAGGTTGTATTGTGTGTATTAGACAAAATCTTTGTGAGTGTCTTTCAGCTTTGACATTTATTTGTCGCTTTTAAATCTGAATTGTATATATCCCTTCCAGTACTTTTTGAAAATTGGTACATGTAAAAAAAAAAAAAAAAAAAAAAAAAAAAAAAAAAGCTTCCGTAACGTAATTTCCCTCTCTCATTCATTAAATGATACTGTCATCCTTTCACTTTATTCCTGATTAAAAATTCATCCGTTATAGATAGATAAGAAATAATAACATGAGAAACAATGAGAAGGTGGTTAAATAAAAACATCAGCAATTTTTGGATGATGTGATATATTTTAGATATGAAATACTTCAAGAGTCTATAATTAAAATATCTAGTTGATTGTTTTAAATCATTGTAAATTCATTTGAATTTAATATCGTGGTTCTGTGAACCTTTATCTGCTGATATTCAGTTGCCTGAAGTGTGCATGTACCAAATTACGACAGAGTGTTTTGTTTTGCAAAGAGGTTATATTTTACCAATTTACGATCAATGTAAATATAAGTATAGAATACGTTCATCGTGTAATAACGCACGTTATTCAATTTGTAAGCACGGCCATTCGTATTATGACACGATGAACGCCAAAAATTTGCAATTCAATACTTTAATATACAGTGAAAAAGGAAAAAAGGTATTTTATACATGTGTACGCGTCAGATGCCTATTCTTTTATTGTAACATGTACATTCTGATGTAACAAAGATATAGAAAATATTCAATGCGATGTATTTACTTTTGAATAACCTTCGATCCGTTATCATATCTACGATGTTTCCTGTACAGTCTACTTCCTTGAATCATTCTTTTTTTTTCAAAATGTCATACTTTATCTTTTCTTCATTTATCTCCTTTTGCATAATAGTTTTAAGATACTTACACATCTCCAACAATGGACAGGAGAACCGTTGACGCAGCATATCCAATGAAATACGTCGTCATGGCGTGAGGGCGGAGCATAGTTCTGTCACATACCAAGTTAAACTGCAAGGGGGGAAATATAGCAATGTTATTGTTATCTTGATGTGATTCTTAAAGTAGCCAAGGAATTTAACCATTGAAATTACCCGAGACTTGAGCTTAAATTATAAAATAAAGCCACAAACATGGAAAAAAAATCAAAATTATAGAAACAACCGATTATAATAACAAGTAGTTTATACACATCAAATATTAAATTTGTATTTCAATTATTTATATAATGACTTCCTAGTTTTAGTATCTATTTCAGTATTTAGCTTCCTCTATAGCAAGTACATGTACATGCAATTAGTGTATGAATACTAGGATCTGCAGGAAAAAAAGAAAATTTAAAAAAGGAAAATTGATTCAAATAAAAAGTTTATATATTAGAAGAATTATAATGGGGGAAATATGATTAAAAGTTATCAAAAATTTATTTTTAAAAAAGTAAATAGATATAGATGTATTTGGATATGTCTACATAAATGGACAGTAATGGCAAAACACTCTTACAGAACTGTTTCTATTAGAGTTCAATTTTCCATTAACTTCCATGAAATATTGAGTAGATGTTTAACGCAGCAAATTAGCAGTGTTTGTATCTCAAAGACAATAACACAAAAGGTATTCCTATTGTTCATTACACGGTTATTGATATAGGTTTAAGATATGATTAAAAAACATATTTTGAACTATTGAACCTGTATATTTTCTGGAAAAAAATCTTGCTTAATAACGTACTCAAATAATAAAATTTAATTGTGAAAGTCTGGAATTGCAAACAAATCATCCAAAATTATATACAGATGCATTGGCTTTTGTTTTTTCATGATGCATTGTTATATATTTCATGAATTTATATTATGAATGAATCTTACACTATATTGTGGTTGATGTACAACTCAAGATTGCTTACAGTAGGTCCGAATTTAAAGGATCAACTTGGAAATATTTCTACTGTTTCTAAAGGTTAATGAACATTTTCCATTTTAATCTATCCGTCATTCGTGTACTAATGAGGGTTTTCCATTCAAAGGCATTATGCCAATGAGTGTGAATTCAAAACTAATGACCAGCAAATTGATTTTTTTTTTTTTTAAAAAGTTTCAACTTGCCATTACTCAATAAAACATCATATTGTATATACATGTACATTCTATTTAAAATATCCGAAGTTACAATGAAATTTGACAAATGCTTAAAAAAGCTTCAGAATTTTTATTTGTAGAACTTCATTTGAAAAAAGAAATATGACTGCATTCTAAAATACTTTCTGAAATACATAATCAAAAGAAATTGCATTTTTTTTTTTATCTTTCAGACTTGTTCCAGGGATATAAAGGATTACATCTAAACCTTGGGTTTCTCCTCTTGTATATGTGAAAAAAGGATTTTTAATTTGCTATTTTACATTAATTGTGTCAATTTTCGTCTGAAAAGTTTGATATGAAAGAATATATGTAATAAATCCTTCAAAAATTATATTTTTGTCAATTTAGTCTATTCTTCAAAACTAACCGAAAAACAGAGGTTTTTCAGGTAAAGGTATACATGTATATCATAGGACATTTTACCTCATAGGACAAACACTGTCAGCAATTGAGGTCAACCAGAAATATTCTACTCATCAATTTTAGCCTATATTTATTCTATTATGATCACTGATAAATCTAACATTTTTGTTACACTCCTGACCAAGAGCATCTGAGACTTAAAAGTGGTGATTCAGTAAAGCCAAAGTGCAATTATCTGAATTTTATTACAATTTTTTCAGTGTTGTTTTTAAAATTTCTTTAAAAATTAAAAGAAAAGATAAAATCACATAGATCTGCATTGATGAAATTGAAAATGGGACATAAGAAATATGAAGATAACGAACAGTACTCAAGCTCAAAGTCCATTTAAAAAATACAAATCGAGAGCAGAGCAACACGGATCTCCAAAAACATCAGTTGGGGGATCGAGTGCTATGAAGGAGAAAGCATTCCCTGCCGACCGGTCACACTCGCTGTGTGCTCCTTGTCATGATTGGATAAACGGAAAAATCCGTAGAAATTTCAGTGTGTAAGTAATGGCTTAGCAATTAGTATGAACAACGTCAGTCAGCATTTGACATAATGATAGATTGTATTTGCTGATAAGGTCATTGTGTCTATCATAGAACTTGCGAAATGATGACTTCAAACGAGACTGTTGATATCCTTTTCCATCAATTTGTTGGTTAATAGCTTGCCTTGTTTCAAAAATTGATCGCATATAAAGCATGCTCTTACGTATCGAATCAACTGGGAGACATAAACCCCATATGCAAGTGATAAGGGCATATTGCTACACTACATGTAATAAGGGAAGTTGACGATAGAAAAGTTGAAGTCATCACGTTTACTATAAAGTTTTGTTGTTAGGTTACCATTACGAGATATCAACATCCATCTGATACTTTTAATCTATTCTGACAAAGTGTCAATGTCTTCTTTTTTTATATTTCTCCCATCGTCTGGCGTAATCTTTCACAGAATTCAAGCCAAGCGCTCGGCACTAAAAGTGAAAGTAACGGTTCTTTCAGATTAAACCTTAAAAACCGACGTCCCGTGTCACGGTAGTCGGTGTCACGATAAAGAACCCTCACTGTTCAATGGCCCTGATGGCCAAGTATAAGTCTAAATTTGAAGCCCTTCACCGGAATACGGTGACGTCTCTATATGAGTGAACAATTCTCGAATGGGACGTCTAACAACATACAATCAATCAATCAATCCACAGAATTCATAAATTAATATTTATGAAATTATGATGCAAACATTGGGGTTTCCTATATTTTGGCCTTTTTATAATAAGTGATTTAAGGTACTCAGATTTCTGTAATAAAACTTTAATTAATTTAGAATTTAATTATTCAAATATATGTTTATTGATCAAACAATACTTAATAGTATGAAGAGGAGTCATTGAACTTGAATCTTTAAGAAAACGTGTTGCACTCCTGACTGTGGAAATATGGATCTGAAACACAGACAGATCTTGTAAATGATAGATTTATTTGATAAAAATGTTCCTTTTGATTTTATTTTCCAAAAAAGAAAGCAAAACATTATATACTGATTAAAGTTTTTCCAGGTTGGAGAGCAAAACAACATATGTTGCACTCCTGACACTAATGGCATAAATGTGTATCCACAGATTTTTGGCCATTCTCATTAATGTTGCTTGTGATTCATATAACATTTTAAGCCTACAAATGATATATCGGTTATTGTTATACGCTTTCAAAAATGTTTTGACTTGATTGTCAGTTTCCTTAAATTCAATATTTTTTGGCATCATTACATTTTATCTGTTGCACTCATGACATGGCATAACATATTTTTCAGCATCAACCGTGATCATAACTTGGTCAAGCAAAAGTTACTACAGTCTAATTTTAAAGTTCAATATATTGAACTTAATCAAAAATTCTTTATTTCCAATATAAACCATTATTATTTATTTAACAGATCTTTAAAAAAAAAATACAGAAATTTCAGAATGTCATAAAATGGTGTTGCACGCCTGATATTTTTAGCATCATTTTTGGGCATAACTTTTTTTTTGTTTCTTTAGATATCAATGAGATTTGGCAGGCATTTAGCCAGTATCAAAAGACATGCTGAGCTATGGACATTTATTCACGTAGCGTTAAATTTTAATGCAGGTTGATAATTATGTGTCTGGCCATTTTTTTTAAAATTCACCCATAATTCCCATTGAATTTGCGCTTATCTCTGCTCGTCTTTGTAAGTACTCGGTTGGCATGTGCATCAGGTTTGCACGAGCTATCAGACATGTGCCTGAAGCATCGTATTGAAAATTTCTATCTATTTGTATCAAAATATTTCTGAACATAAGTTTTCATCACAGGAAGTTAACTAAAGATAGAATTATTGACCGCATTTTCATGTTTTATTGTCTAGATCCACTCTCCCTTTGTGTTAGTTTTCAGAGCGGTGCATACTTGTTACTTAGGTTTGGTTGGAAGCGATAGGTAATTTATCATACTTAAGAGCCTCTGTTCCTTAATATTTGTTTCCATAATTCGAACACCTGGCATCCGTTAATATACGGCATCTCTCGGCTTCTGGGCTTCAATTTACCTAAGAATAATTACACCTTTTGGAAGTAAATGCCTAAAGTCATTTTGCATCACGTGTTGTAACTTTGTTGAGTTCTGGCAGTAAATCTCCTATGACTGGTAAGGGGATACATACACATACAATGAGAAGATGACACCCAACCCGTTGGTGTGACAACTGCTTTAATTGTACCATTTTTCTCAAGCCGCTGTTTCTCGGCCTTGAAGGCTATTAAGCGCAATGAAATATTCTACCAAGTGGAGCCGATTTGTAGGTGAAAATTTCCAAATATTCCCCTCCAAAAAAAACTGTTTTCTCGAAATATATTTTGACAGCTCCAGCTTCCGTTCAAGGGTATGCATAAATTGAGGTCTGACCCCAAAGTTTGGCCTCAAATAAGCAGCTTGTCTTGATAGGCCTTCATGGATTCGATAGTATTATTTTGTGAAATATATGATCTTTCTGTTCTATCTTATTTTATAACCAAGTAGTGAAATCAATCAGATAATCATTAGGATTATTTTCAGTGAGTTAATTGGGAGAGAAGCACAGATCATAGTACTTCCCTGTCATTGCGCCATATTGTTGCTGTTCTTTGTGGTAAATTTCTCTGTTCCTACTTAGTATGTTCTGCTTCTTTGACGTACTGGTTTTCGTGCTCATTTGACAAAGTATCAATCTATATTTGGATAAATGCATTCCTTAGCCACTTCAGACACCATGTTTGTGCCCTTTGGTCCATAGAACACTTTAGGTACATGTATATATGTATACATTTACAAAAACATACTAGACTAGTAACTTCATCAAATATGCTTCAAACCGTAGAGCATGATAAGAAATACCCAGTTCCAAATATTTCTTCTATTGCTGGATTTCCTAAATCTCTTTCCATAACTACCCTTTAGGATAACACGCATCTGCCATTTATGTTCCAATGCTTCAATTCCTTCTTAGAATAATTCACTGGGCTTAATTTCGCACTATTCCCCAAAAGTCTCCATGATGTCACTTGAAATGACGTCTACGGAGTGAATGTTATACATTGGGAGGAGATAATGATAGATGAGGATCAGGTCACTGGTACATAAAAATGAGCAAGAAATTCGAAAAGACCTGCCTCTTGTATGTACCGTAATCTTACATTGTCTTGCTGGAGTTGCGCTCCTTTCATTTTGATATCCCTTGACGATTCTTCAAATAGATTCCCGCAAACACTTCAGATCACTAGATACTCACAGTTAAAGTTTGACGACGGGGCAAGAAATCATGCTTTTACAGTGGTTATGACCTTTTTCACTGATGACTGTCCGTTGAATATCTGGGGGTTCTTTGCTCTTTTATTTCGGAATCAAAGTGGTGCATCCATTTTAAAAACAAACAACTCATTGCTGCCTTGACAAAGTATAGGTCTTCTGGGTTTTTTTTGGTGCCATTTCTTACTGTTAACGTTTCCTTAAGATTATGAAAACACCCTCTACTAACAGATATCTTCAACATCTTTGAAATGGTATATATTGTTTCTCCTAATTTATCACAAAATCATGAACATTCCCAGTTCTTTTTCAGCATCTGCAAAGTCCCTCAAGGTCAGCAAGGCGCTCCTCGTCCTGTGCTCTGTTGAAACTCTGCACCTAAAACTTACCTTGAATATGAATGAACACGCCCTGTACTCCCCATCTTTACAATGTCAAGATTTGTGATATCGTTCCTCTTGACAAACCCTTGACAAAAGTTGCTATTTAAGGATGTGTTCTGCTGATATAATTTGCATGAAACTTTTCACTTTTGGCACTTTCATTCGATGTTTTCATTATTTGAAACAAAATACAAAATAGAAAAATATGAGTTAGTGAGCATATTTTTGAGATACAAGGCAGGGATGGGGTAATCGTAATCGAGTAATCGTAATCGATTGTAATGATTACTTTTTTTCAAGTAATCAACAGTATTCTGTAATCGAAGAGATTTTCGATTACTTGTAATCGTAATTTAATCGATTACGGCTAAAATTTTCAATGTAATTATAATTACTTTTTCGATTACTTTCGATTATTTAATACATAAATGGATGTTATTTTGGAGAATTATTTCCAGTCAGTCACACATAAATATCAAATTTAAACCACCTAGTGTAATGTTTGGATTTCCTAACTTTTATTATCATAAGTTTAATAATGTTCTCAATAAAATTTGCATTATAGACCTTCTGGTCTAGTATTAAATAATTCAGGAGTGTATTTCAACCATTTATTAATAAAATATACAGATTTTTTGTGTGCATTTTACATTTGACCCACTGTCCTCTTGCTGCATGTCCTTTTTCATATTTAAGATGTTGAAAAACTTTGTCTTGTAATAGAAAATTATAAATAGCAAAAACAGATTTAAGTGCTGTATTTAATATAAATAATTTGGTAAATAAACTACATTGTACTCAGAAAAAAAGAAAATGGAAATACTTATCATATCTGAAAATGTTTAAACAACTTCAAACTTTTGTTTTAGTAACTTTAAAATTTGCAAAATCATTCTCATGTTTTCGTTCAAAATTGTAAGGTTGCTTTTACATTAGTGACAGGTTATAAGTGGCTGTAAGAGAGGGACTAAGTGTCACTGTGTTTGCTTATTTTGGCTAATTAATTGACTGAGACATCCCTATTTGCAGATAATAAGGTATAAACTGTGAACTACCTAGTGTTTAACTTTTACAATTGATAGTTCCATTGAAGACAAACAATATTACTAAAACAATTAATAGCTCTCAAAACACTTATTTCAATACAGAATGAAATTGTGCTATTAGTTTAATTACTTGAAGACACATTTAATTTACAACTTTATTACTAAGAGTTCTAATTTACTTTCTTTCTTTTTTTTAAAAAGACATGTACAGGAATGTTTAATGTGTACTGTCAACATATGGGCAGCCCAAATACTTCTAATGAAGTAATTCACAATAAAATATTAAGTAATTTTTGCAACAATTCAATAAGTATGGAGGTTCAGATCCAAGGTTGAAAGGAATAATTAATTCCGTGGCATATTTTATTGTAGGAATCATGTCTCCACTTTCCATGGTAGAGAATCCTTCATTTAGGCATTTAGTGAGAATGTTAGCCAGAATAAAACCTTAAAAGAATCTGCACTGAAACTTGCAGGAACACATTCAAACTTCAGTGGATATCATCAACATTTACCATTTAAATATTGCTTTGATATTTGAAGGGATAAAAACTTAAAAGTAATCGATTATTAATCGATTACATCTTCCAAAGTAATCGATTACAATCGATTACAGGACAAAAATGAGTGTAATCGATTAATAATCGATTACACAAAATTCCTCTAAGTAATCGATTATTAATCGATTACATTTTTCAGTAATCGTGCCCATCCCTGATACAAGGCATTGAAACTATGTCGGGAAACTAAACTTCTTGGGATTTTTTTATAGACAATGAATGGAAAACACCATTCTCTGAAAAACATACGATCAGGAATTAAACTTTTTCTTAATATTTTTTAGAAGAATATCAAAACTACAAAGAAACAAAATGCGAATAAATAATAGGGGGTTAGTGGGCAAAAAAATTATGCATATTTTGATTGATAAATTTTAATACCACAGGAGTTCCGTAAAAAAGACTGACACCTAAGCATAATCAGCAGAATACATCCTTTAAAGTTGGACTTGTGGTTACACATGACGTAATGGTCAATTATAAACCAACCAATGAGAATACATGTACATCTTTCAAATCCATCGTTTTCAAATGGCTCAAAGTCAAAGAATATCTTTTGTGATTGGAAGGAGAAGGATCTTCAAAAAATTATTCTCCGATATTTTATTTGAGATTACTACAAGTAGTCACATATCCTAAATTATTGCCAATTTTCATTTCTAGATCACCTGAGCTGAAAGCTCAGCTGAGCTTTCCTGATCACCCGTTGTCCGGCGTCCGTCTGTCCGTCCGTCTTTAAACTTTCTCTGTAAACTTTTCGCATATTCAAGTTATCCTCAAGAACCACATGGCCAATTTTATCCAAAGTTAGTACAAAGCATCTCTGGGTAAAGGGGATTCTAAATTATTAAAATGAAAGGCCAAGCCCCCAGCCAAGGATAGTAAACAACAAAAGGCAAAAAATAGGGTGGGATCATTAAAAAAGCTTCTTCTCAAGAACCACTGGACCAGACAAGCTAAAACTTTTAAGTAAGCATCCTCAGGTAAAGTAGATTCTAAATTGTTCAAATTATGGCCCCCGGGGGTATTGTGGGGCCACAATAGGGAATCAAATTCTTACATTGAAATATATCGGAAAAGTATTTAAAAGCCTTCTCAAGAACAGCTGGACCAGAAAAACTTAAACTTACGTGGAAGCTTCCCTGGGAGTAGGGTGGGGCCACAAAAGGGAATCAAAGTTTTACAATGAAATATATAAGAAAAATCTTTTAAAATCTTCTTCTCAAGAACCACTTTGCCAGAAAAGCTTAAAATGATGTGGAAGCTTCCAAAGGTACATGTATTGCAAAATCTAAATTCTTCAAAACATGTCCTCTGGGTGTAGGGTGGGGCCACAATACGAAAACTATTTAAAAATCTTCTTCTCCAGAACCACAAGAAAAGCTAAAACTTAGGTGGAAGCTTCCTAAGGTACTGTAGATTCTTAATTATTAAGATCATGCCTCCGGGGATGGAGGGTGGCCACAATAGGGAATCAAAGTTGTATATTGAAATATATAGGAAATATCTACTTTTCAAGAACCACTGGACCAGAAAAGTTGAAATTTAGATGAAAGCTTCCTTGGTTCGTGTAGATTGTAAATTGTTCAAACCATGGTTTCCGTAGGTAGGGAGGGGCCACAATAGGAAATTGAAGTTTAACGTTGAAACATATCGAAAAACTATTTCAAAATCAAGAACAGCTGGACCAGAAAAGCTGAAATTTTTGTGGAAGGTAGTGTAGATTATAAATTTTTCAGATCATGGTCCAAGGGGGTGTGGTGGGGCTACAATAGGGAATCAAAGTTTGACATTGAAATATATAGGAAAAATCTTTAGATCTTTACTCAAGAACAACAGTATGAGAAGAGATTCAACCTAGGTGAAAACTTACTGAGGTAGTGAAGATTGTAATTTTCTTCAGATCATGGTCCCCATAATTGGGAAGGATGGGGCCACAATAAGGATTATAAAGGAAAATTCTTTAAAACTCTTTTTCTCAAGAACAGCAAAGCCAGAATGAATCATATAAATGTGGAAGCATCAACTGGTAGTGTAGATTCATTTTTGTTCAAATCACCGCCCCTGTGTATAGAGATGGGCCACAAAAGGTATCAAAATTTCACATAAGAATACATATTTATTGGGAGAGAATTCTGATGCAGAACAGCAGGGCCAAAGTGACTCAGGTGAGCGTTGTGGCCCATAGGCCTCTTGTAAAGACAAGTTATTTGTTTACAAAACTTACCTACTATAAAGGCTGTTTTCTAATGGTTCCCAGTCCTTAATAGGGAACAAATGAACTAGCAGCTTTCTAGCCCGGATTTTAAATAGTGACTTTTGTCAAGGGTTTGTGTAGAGGAACGATATCACAAAATCTTGACATAGCGAAGATGTATATTGTCCTTCAATATTCAAATATACAAAAAAGTTCTAATTTTGAGAATTCTGCAATTTGGTAGGTATTCTTAGATGTAAGCAGTTGGTACCTTCTGACAGACTATTTTGATTTTAAGATTATAATGTACATACGAACAAAACAAATGATATTAAATATATAAAATGTACATGTACATGTAACATTTCTGCGCCTCCACTAGTTTCAGTTTGTTTTACAACAACCTATATATAAAACATTTTGTGTACGTGAATGCCTGTTTAATTGTTCTCTCGGTTTACAATTTAATATATTGATTGGGGGGTTTGATTACCTGTGAGACAATAGTGTTGGAAAATGTTGAAATGTCGAAGACCCATTCTGTGCAAGTTCCTATCGTCCCGTTCCTTATGATTTCACATTCTTTGTATTTACCATCAGAGGTTGTGGGTATAGATGAATTTATAATACTCTTGTGGTATTCATTTTGTACAGCAAACGTGTCATTTTGCCAGTCTGGAAGTTTACACCTGCAAATTATTGCTAAATATTAATATATTAGAAAGTACTTCATGATTATGAAGTAAGTCAATAATCTAAAATGTGCCAAATTTAGAAAATGCTATACAATATACATTTATTGACTTGATTCGAGTACAACATGCGTTTTGTCGGAACCAAGAATCAGTTTTGTTCGATGGGGTCGACAAAACGCATTTTGCCCGAGAACACAGTCAATAAATGTTTGTTATTCCTTTAACGTTTTTTTTTATTTTGTCACATCTTGAGCTGGCTTCCATTGTCGCGATAATTGATAAGATATAGCTGATCCCGCCTACATCGTGACGTAAAAAACGCCATAGCGGTCCAGTACCTCATTGACAGGTCCAATCCAACATTTTTTTTTCACTGCTGAGAAAAACATTGGAAATGTTAGACTTCTGTAAGTATAGATTTATATAGGAAACAATTTTTAAAGGTAGGCTGTGTAATAGTGTCGCACTACCCTTTGATATGAATTACAACTAATGTGTACAATTTTCTTGTAACTTATTCTATTTCTCTTTTTTTGAAGCATTAAGACATGATTCATGATAACACTGATATTGCTGATATCAAAAGAATATCCGAATCAGATCCTCTAGAAGAGTTCTTTTATCATTGTGTTTGATGAGTACAGAAGCAATTAATTGTTTTACACGTTCTTCACTGGATACTCCCTGTTTCTATTTATTTAGGTTTGCTATGCTTATCCAAGGCTGGAAAATTATATAGCTTATAACTATATCAATTACACAATAGGAGATTAGTCTCTTATTAAGGAACATTTAAATGAACGTATATACCAAATACTAGTATACAATATGTATCGAATGCATCAAAGTCCTTAAAAAACTCGAGAAACCTGTGTTTGTCTTTAAAAATGTAGTTTACATGAATTGCAACGGAATGTAAAGGTTAATAAATTAAGGGAAGAACTTAATAACAATATCATAAAAAAGGGAAATTTTGCTGAAGACTAGACTAAAGGATGAATAACATAAACAATCTTTTTTCTCCCAAATTAAGATTTTTTTGCTAAAATGGGTGCCTCTCTCACTTAAGAAGTGATATTTGTTTAGTTAAATAGATTAATGTTTGGCCAAGCCACATACAATGTAATTTAAAGCAATATGAGCTGCATTTTTGAGAATTTAATTTTGCTGTTAAAATGTGTTATTATGATAAATTTGTATATAATTCAAACTTTTTGATCAATTAGACAGAAATAAAGTATCAAATTGTTTCAGAATAAAGGATTCTGTACAATCAAATATATAGTATTATATGAAAAATCAATATTGTACAGGACGACAATAATGTCATTTTGCTTCAAACAAAGCTTATAAATAGCTCTTCCATCGCAAATATGAACAACAGATGTTTATAAAAGTTCTTTTTTTCTGTCATTGAACTACAATTTTGCAACAAAAATTTCTAACATCAAAGTTGAAGCTCACATTGCTTTAAAAGGTGAGAAATGCAACTTTACAGTTGCATAAAAAGAGAACAGGCGAAGTTTAATCGAGGTGAGGCAAACGACGAGAAAAGAGTTGCAAGCCTTCTCTCTTTTTATGTATCAGTCGAAAACGATATAGGGCAAAGTTTTTTTTCAGGCCGCAAAATAAAATTGTAAATGTATTACACAAATAATGAATTACCAACTTTAAAGTTGGAAAAGCCATTGATTAATAATACTACCAACCAAATCAAAAGAAGAAAACACATAGGCAATAAACCTTGGTTTGATGTCAAATGCACGGAGTTACGTAAAACTTACTTAAGAAAGAGCTAGGTTCACTTTATGCATAAAATGGCCCTGACCTTAAATCAATTAATTGACTATCACCCTCTGTCCCATTTCATATATCAAAATAAAGTAGAGACTTAGTGCTTTCATTTCATATAACAAAATTTCTTTTTGAGAATCCAGGTATTGGAAAACAGGCTTTGAGAACATGCAGTATTCTTGAATTTTGCAGAAAAAATGCGTATTTGACTACCTTCAGCAATAAATTAAAATATGAGCACAGCCCACAATCCAAAAATTAAAACATGTTTTGTGATCTTCAGTAACAGATCTTTCATTATGTAATTGCATATTTTGGATCAGAGGTTGTGCTCTATATGAAATATTGAAAAATACCTCAACTTTTGGCCATTTTTAAGGGAATTTACAGGATATGGGAAATATGACGCATTTTATGACCTCATAATGCATTGACTAGAGAGAAAATTACATCAAGTTCAATAGATATACGATCACCAAGGGTTCAGGTTATAAATATTGCATTTTCAACCAAAACTGAGCAGTTTCGATTTTTCAGAAATTCTGAGGGCCAAAAAATGCCCTAAGTGGCTCTTGCTCTTTAAAGGTGTTTAATAGCTCACGGACTCATTTTTACAGAAATGTACTGGTCACCTCTAAGAGAAATTATAAAAGGTATGAAAGAAAAGTTAAAAGAGAATATTTTCGTTACCAAGGAGACTAAATGGAATACATAAGGAAGAAAAATCCAAAAGAATTCTATCGCATTTTCCGCAAAAAGAAAGGAAGCGTGTCACATGGACCGGATCTCTCGGAATTTTATAACCACTTTAAAGAAGTGTCCTCAAATCAACATTCAATGCATGCCAGTAGTGACACTCGGTGTCCTCAGAAATAGACAATTCTGCATATCCTGAATTGAACAGCCCAATAACCGCAGAGGAGATAACTCGTGTTATCAAACGTTTGAAAAAAGAAAAATCTCCGGGAATTGACAATCTATTAAATGAATATTTTATTGAGTATAATGATATTCTCATCGTATATCTTGTGGATTTATTTAGCATTGTTTTTACATCAGGCGTTTCTCCCAATAGCTGGTCAGAAGGTATCATTACTCCAATTTTCAAAAAGGGAAATATAAATGACTGTAATAATTATAGAGGGATCACACATGTAAGTTGTCTGTCGAAAATTTTTACTTCCTTACTCAATGAGAGATTGAGTACCTGGTCACATCAATGACGCACAATTTGGTTTTAAAGCCGGTCATAGCACAAGAGATGCTATTTTTGTTCTGCATTGGTTAATCAGCCGTGCTATTGCCAAAGGGAAAAAATTATTTTGCTGTTTTGTAGACTATGAAAAGGCATTTGATAAAATTGATCGAAATATTATGTTATCTAAATTAGCAAAAAGTGGTATTGATTGTCAGATGTTGAATATTATTAAATCCTTGTATTCTAATATAAAATCTTGTGTACGACACAGAAATCATTTTCCAATTTTTTGGTTGCCGAGAGGGCCTGATGCAGGGTGAATCTCTATTTCCATTTTTGTTTTCTCTGTATGTTAATGATTTTGAAATGGAATTTATAGAAAATATGTGTATCCCCGTAGAAATAAGGGATATTGCTATGTTTTTGATAATGTATACAGATGACACTGTACTTTTCTCAGAGACAGAACAAGGTTTACAAGATATGCTTAATTGTTTAGAGCAATATACAACAAAGTGGAAACTTAAGGTTAACGTCGATACAACTAAAATTGTGGCATTTAGAAAAGGTGGTAGATTGAAGAAAAATTACTGTTGGAAATATGACAACAAAATGATTGATATTGTTGAAAATTTTAATTACTCAGGAATTACTTTGAATTATAACGGTAAATTTCATAAAACACAAAGTGTATTAGCAGCTCAATGTAGAAAGAATCTAAGTAGTTTGATAACAAAAATGAAACCAATGTATTTGAATGTAAGCACTAAATTGTCATTGTTTGATACATATATTGGTAGTATAGCAAATTATGGTTGCGAAGTTTGGGGGTTTCACCCAGCAGGAGAATTAGAAAGTATCCACTCAAATTTTTGTTAAAAAAAAAGTACGAAGTGTTAAAAAAAAGCACTGTCTCTATGATGGTTTATTTTGAATTATGACGGAAACCCTTACAATGGAACAGAAAAATTAGACTGCTGAAGTATTGGTTAAAGTTAAAAAATAGTTATAATTGAATTTTAAGAAATATATACATGTACCAAGAAATGTAAGATGTGTGTGAATCAAATACTTTTCCTTGTTGGCTGTCACATATAAAAGAACTTGTTGATACTTTAGGCTTTGGTTATATATGGAACTGTAAAGACTATCAAAATGAAAAACTTTTTTGGTTTGAGGTGAAACAAAGATTGGATGACATGTTCATACAAGAGGCACGAAGTAATTTTGAAGCTTCTCCTAAGTGTATTTTGTATAAGTATTTAAGCGATAGTTTTAATTTACAATTATATTTAACAAAACCAATATCACAAAAATATATACAACATATCAGTCAATATCGTATATCTTCTCACCAACTAGAGATAGAACGAGGAAGATTATTTAATATTCCTAGAATAGAAAGATTGTGCAAATTTTGTTCAATGTCACAGGTTGAAGACGAGTATCATTTTATTCTGGTTTGTCCGGGGTTTTTTTTCGATGTTAGAAAAGAGTATATTAAGAAATATTATCACCAAAAACCATCTACCTTAAAACTTGTTCAATTGTTGTCAACAAAAAATGTAACAGAGTTATGTAACCTAGGAAAATATCTTTATAAATGTACAAGATTGAGAGCAGAAGTTAACTCACATTGATATAACGAGATTATCCTCACTATTACTATTACCAAATGTATACTATGGTGCTTTTGTCTGCTTTATAGACTAATTTAAATTATGGCGCTTTTGTCTGCTTTATGGACTAATTTATATTATGGCGCTTTTGTCTGCTTTGTGAACTAAGAATGAATAGTATGTAAGATCCTTTACTATTATCCTGCTTTACTTAATGTAAAAAACGATAATGAAATGGCTATATATATATATATATATATATATATATATATATATATATATATATATATATATATATATATATATACACACACACACATTGTACAAACTGATTTATGTATATACTTTAAACCTATCAACTGTATGGTTCTTGGTAATAAACAATACAAATATCAACTTTAAAGTTGGAATTACCAGCTTAAAAAAAATTCGTGGCACTAACGGGTGAATTAAAAAAAAATGACCACCAAACTGAATTTTTTTGGCAAAACTCAACTACTTATAACATATTTTTCACTTATATCATCATATTGCAAATGCATTCTAGTTTAAAATCCTGAAGTGGCAATAGAATAGACAATTCGATTAAAAAGTTTCAGAATTTTTATTAGTAAAATTTCTTTTGAAAAAAGAAAATATCATTACACCTTAAAAGATTTTCTAAAATACATAATCACAAGAAGTCATAGATTTTTTTTGCTTCAAAATGGTAAAAGGGGTATAAATGATTAAATCTAGACCTTGAATGAGTATCTTCTCTTGTACATGTGACAAAAAAATTGGCTTTTTGATTGTTATTTTACATTATTTTTTCAATTCTGGTTTGAAAAGTTTAATATGAAAAAAATATGAAGCAATAAAATTCCCAAAATTCACTATTTTGTCCGTTCAAGTCATTTTTTTAAATCTAAGCCAAAAAAGAATTGCTATATACGATTTCTCTTGCAAAAAATACTAGATTTTGAAGAGACCCTATGTTACACTATTGTGTTGCACTCCTGACATCTGATACGTATTTTATTTAACATTGTTTTAAAAATTATAACACACAATAACCCATTCTTACTTTGTAAATCAATTTGTCGTGTTGAAATTTTTCATCGTTTACAGCAGGTTTTTCATATTTTGAAGACCTTAAAACATGATTATTTGAAAAATGTAATATATATAAATTGTATCCAAAATATATGTGAAATGATGAAAACTATTCCCTGAATTGACCGTAAAATTTCTGTAATTTGTTGATAGACATAGTGTTTTGAACATCAAATAGTATCAAGCATTTTTTTTTCAACTTATTTTTTAGTAAAGATAGTTGAAAAGCATTGGTAAGTATGAAGCAGTATTGTTGCACTCCTGACTGTAGTAAAATTTAAAATTAAAACCATATAACACAAAAACTCATAAAGTGTTGGCAACATCAAGTGGTAATGAAATTGTGCGATACTTATAGTCCAATACTTCATAATTAAAACAGATGAAAGTATTTAAAATTCACATTTTATCTGGAATTATACCCTATTTTATGCCAAAAAACTAGCTTAAATGTATATTTAGAAGATAAAATATATTTTAAAGCATATTTTCCTTTAGAAGACAAACACAGTAACCCACCAGTAAAATTCTACTCATCATTTTTTCTTTATTTTTATTCTTATTGGATGATTTATAATTCTAACATATTTGTTTCACTCCTGACCAAAAGCATTGGGGCCTTTAAAGTAGAATTGTGAAGTGAAAATTACATAAGAACTTGTTCTGTTGTTTCAGTGAAGTTGTTGAGGAATTACTTGAATTTTATGACAATGTTTTAGTGTGTTTATTTTTAACGTTCATTAAAAAAAATCACAAAAAGATAAAAACACATCTGAATTGATAAAATTGAAAAAGGAAGGATTTTAATAATAAAACTGTTAATAATTTAGTATTAAATTAAACAAAAAGATCATTATTAATTAATGAATACTTCTAAGCATGAATAGAAGTCTTTTAGTCACACAACTTGAATCTTTAAAAAATGTGTTGCACTCCTGACCATAGAAATATGGATCTGAAGCACAAACAGATCCTGTAATTGATAAATCTATTTGATAAAAATGTTCTTTGTGTCTTTATTTTCCAAAATAAAGATCAGAAAATCATATAATGATAATAGTTTTTTATGCTTGGGAGCAAAACATCAAATGTTGCACTCCTGACATTTTTGGGTATGCACATATACTTGACTCTCGTTAATGCTGCTTGTGATTTATATAACATTTTTAAGTTTTAAAATGTATATCAGTTATTGTTTTACACTTCCTAAATTCTTTTTTGTCTTAATTTTCTTTCAGAATTTTACAATTGATGTTTTTTTGGCAACACTACATTTTTTTCTATTGCACTCCTGACATGGTATAACATTTTTTTAAACATCAGCCATGACCACAACTTGATTAAACAAAAGTTATGACAGTCCACATTTAAAGCTCAATACTTTGAATATTATCAGGAAAGTCTTTATTTTCAACATGAAGCATTATTTTTTATTTCACAGATCTCCAAAAAATATTGAAATTTCAAAATGTCACAAAAAGGTGTTGCACTCCTGACAATTTTAGCAACATTTTTTGACATAACTTTTTTGTTAATTGAGATATCAACGAGATATTTGGCAGGTATTTAGACACTATCTAAAGACATATGCTGAGACATAGAAATCTCTTTTCATTGCCTGTATTTTTAGTGTGGGTTGATAAATATGTGTTTGGTCATTTTTTTTAATTCACCCTAATGCGCTTCTTTATCATGGTAATGTTGTAATGTATAAATAGAATTTTGGTAGCGAAAAAATGGAACCGAACACTCCACCCCACCCCCCACCCCCCGAAATAAAATTTTGTAATTTGAACACCCCCCCCAACACAAACAAAGAGACACCTCTCCCCTTATTTTCGCTGTTAAAGTTTTTTTTTCCAGGTGTCTTTTTTTTCTGGCTGCCCCCCCCCCCTTTTTCAAAAAAGATACTACGTGCATGTGAAATAAAGTTCAAATCAAATTACACTGAGGTTCTTCGACCCACTGTTAACTTTGGCTTTAATAACGCTAATGATTTTTCTAAAAGAAATCCAAATTATATTTAAAATGCAAGCAATTTCAGCATGTCTTGCGGGGCAAAATTTGACAGAAGTATTAAATTCTTTTTACTTTACAATTTCATTAAAAAAAAATTATTCATTCCAGTGAGAGTTATCTCTTTTGTCAGAGGGTTAATGAACCTTAAAAGCTAGAGAAAATTGGCAATTTAATAACGGGAAAACACGATTCTGTTCTCACTATGACTATTCAGGATATATATCTACATCTGTTAAGTTTATTAACCTGAACTTTGAAAAAAAAAACCTTTTTTTTAAATAAAGCAAACGGACACACATTTGAAATGGAGACTTAATGTAAATGCTCATTTAGTACAATAATGTCACACGAGGAGGAGAAAAAAAACATAGCGTTCCAAAATTATGTTCAATTTTATACATTTTGTTCAAGTAAAAGCTAAAATTTGATCCGATATTTCGGATGCAAAGACGAATAATGACCCCGTAGAGAAATGACCACCAGTCATTTCTCGACGTCGAAAAATGACCCTCAGCCGTAGGAAGTGTAATTTTTTGAGGAAAAAAACCCTAGGGGTCAGTAGCCTGCACGTGCAGCTTATAAGAAATTGAACCCATGTGAAAAATGAAAAGGGGAAAACCCAAAATTCGTTGACCATTGAATTGACGAGTCGCCGCTTTAATACACGAAAATTCCCAGGACTGGAGTTACAACTGAACAAAAATTACCGATTATCAATTAATTGATAATCTCTGAAGATTTGAAAACTTTTACATCCAGTCGGTAAGTAGCTTTCGTCATTTTTTTTTCATTTTTTTTTTTTATTTATTTATTTTTTTTTTATTTTTTTTTTTTTGAGGATTTCCCATCGAGGTATCGAAAGTCGTCTGTTAAAGTTGCCAACTTTGTTCTCTTTCAGTTTCAGAGAGCGTGGATTTTTAAAAGGTTAGCTTTAGGTTATAATTTGGATTTTTCAATTATAATACTTTGTGAATATGTCATAGAAAAATATTTTATTTAAAAAGAAATCGAAGAACTCTTGGGGTATGGAACACGGGGGAGAGGGGGGAGGGGTCTTTTATCTAAGCACCTGTGGTCGAAATATTTAGATAATAATCTGGCAATAAATTATCATCAATAAATTATAGTTAAGTAACACAAAATTGATTGGAAATTACGCAGAAGAAAAAAGGGAGTTGCAAATGATTACCGGTTTTATGAAAAAAAAATAAGGGAAAAAATTCTATGAGGGAAATACAGCAAAATAAAATAAATCATATAAAAAACAATGAATATGTATTTGATTAATTAAAATACATAATTTCACATCATCTTTGAATCCTCTTAGTTTGTAAAATATATACATGAACACGATTTCACAATTTAACATTTTTTGCATAAGGAATATTGATATTACGAAATAACAATAGATTTAGAGATACAGGATGTTGCGGGTCTATACTAGATATACAATTAAAAAGAATATTTCTTTGCTCAATATAACATGGACACTTAAAGAAAAAATGATATGCATTTTCAGTATATGAAAAGCACAGTTGTCACATTTGGAACTTTCACTTATAAAATCTTTCTGTAAATCAGCATTTAAATTACTAGTATTATTTCTTAATTAACAGTGAATAATATTTTGATTACGATTAACATGATTAAAAAGCTTATTGGGAGTTCTACAATAAGCCTTTTTAATGGCTTTAATGAAAGAAACTCGAGTTGGTAGATTTCTAATATGATATGGTAGATTATTCCATGATTTAATTGTACATGGGAAATAACTATTCATATAAATTATATGAATAGTTATTTTTTATGGTCTTTATTTTATCCTTCAAGCTAGAACCACATCATATATAATATGACGTGCATGGTAGGGATAAAAAAGACCTTCGTTATTTCTTAATGAATATGAGGTATGGGGTGAAATACAAGGTCTTAGGAGATCTTGGAGATATTGTGGTGCTATCCCATACACTATCTTGTAAAATAATATTAATTTATGTATTTCCTTCTGTCAGATAATGCATTCCACCCCAGTTCATCATATAAAAGTGTTCTTGATGAATTCACTCTCATTCCTGTAATAATTCTTGCAGCGGTGATTTGAACTTCTTCTAATAAAGATGATTCCCTTTCATTACAAATATCCCAAACAATATCAACATATTCTAAAACTGGTCTAATAATTGACATATATGTTTTTATTAAAGCATATCGACAAAGAGAGTGTTTTAGCATTCGTAAAACATTTAAACGTTGACATGCTTTTTCATATATGATTTGTATGTGAGATTTCCAGTTGGCATCACACTGAAAGTTTAATCCTAAATGTGTGTGATTGTTTGAAGGTTAATCATTGGACCATTTTCACCAAATTTAACGTTGGGATGGGAGATATTTTTTTCTAGAAAAATTTACATTCACTGTTTTCTTGGGGTCAAAATCAACTATCCATTGTTTTGACCACTGATCCAACTTCCCTAAGTCATTTGTCATGAGTTTGCAGCACTGACTATATCATTATCAACAATTATGTAGAATGATGTATCGTCAGCAAATAATCGTACATTGTGAAGACATATCATTAATATATGATAGGATCAAGAAGTTACCTAAAACAGATCCTTGAGGGACACCTGAACTAGTTGATCCAAGAGTTGAAGTATAACCATCAAGGACCATCCTTTGTTTTCTATTTATTAAGTGATTTTTAACCCAGTTGATAATTTGATCCGATATTTCAAATTCCCTTAATTTAAATATGATTCCTTCATGCCAAAACCTATCAAAGGCTTTAGATATATCACAAAACACAAATTTTACATTCCTGCCTTTATCAAGAATGGATATGATAGTATTATAGATTTCCACCAACTGGTTAGTGGTTGAATCACCTATTCAAAAGGCAGACTAGAACTTATATAGTATATTTTCAATTATATAGTTGTGTAGATGCTTAACAATATTTTTTCTAATAATTTGCCAAAACAGATGTTACTGACATCGGTCTATAGTTATTGGCATCATCTGCATTTCCTTTATTTTTATTAACAGATGTAACTTGGGCAATTTTCCAAATGTTAGGAAGTGTTCCATTGCTTAGTGACAAATTAAATAATTTTGTCAGAGGCTTATGGATTGTTTGTGCAACATGCTTTAAAATTCTAGGTGAAACACCATCAGGACCTGATGGCTTACATATATTTTAAATGATTTGTAACTGATCTAATACTTCGTTATCTGTAATTCTAAATGTTTCCATATTGTCTAAAGGTGGACCTGGACCCTGGGGTGGTAAATCAGGTTTATTATGAATGCAGGAAATATCTGTAAAGAATTTGTTTAAGGCATTAGCCTTGTCTATAGGATGAAATAATGTTTGACCATGCATGCCTAGCAGTTAAGTTGTTGGTGAAAGATTCCTTTGACCATGCAGGAAAGTCTAACCCCTTTCACAATGCTTTCTTACATTTTACTATATAACTTACTATGGATCTACAATTAAGTAGCCTAGTATTGCCATTGTCGCCGTACACAAAAGAGTGAGATTCCTGATTCCTCAGTTCTTACAACTTCCAGTCGATCAAAAGTTTGTATGAAATAAATCTCCAACAGATTGTCACATACGTTTTAAAGGACGTAACAGATATCATTCCGAGATTTCATATTTTGTAAATGATCTAAAAATTATTTTCTTTTGGCATGTCAACAGTGCGACATCATCAATTTACGCGCCGTCGAAGCATTTTTGTTGAAATCATTCATAGTTTCACAAGGGTTGTCTCAAAGTCTTGTCAAAAATTTCTCAAAAACAAAAATTGTATATTAAGATAAATAGAACATCTATAACTATGTGATTTGATATTTGCTTTATCCAACTCGTTGAAGCGGTATATATATTCCCTCGGCAAGCCTCGCGAATATACTCCATTTCAACGAGTTGGATAAAGCAAAATATAGATATTATCTATATAGACACTATAGTACATATATTTGTCTATATCTATATCTTTAAAATGAGGTAAGAAACCTGATGGAAGATATGTAGGACACATTAAATTTGTTATTTGAAAAAATATGAAAAAAATGAGTGACTAGATTTTTTTCAGTTCCTTCCCCTCCTGTAATATAACATGTAGAAATCTTAAGAAAAATTGTGGCACTGTTTCAAAGGATGACACACTTCTCTTTGTATCACTTGAAAAGATAACATTTCAAAATGAGATCAAAATCAATGCTATCAGGTCGGTAACAAATACATATTTAATTTGATTCGAAAGGTATTATTTCTAAAAATGCTTTTTAGTGGGATCAAACATCTGCCTTTTAACTCAAGCTCAACTGTATTATTATTATCATTAAACATCAAAATGATGAAAATATTTACGTACCTGTATGACTGGTCTCCCAGAAAAAATACAATAATGGGGGTGCTGAAAGAATTGAAAAGGACGGGAAAGAAAAGCACAACATAAAGACGAAAATGAAATTTTCCAAAGTTGCCAAATTTCTTAATCAGATCGTCGTAATCCATTCTTATGTTTTCTTTTTTCTCTGTCTACACCTTTGTCAAGCGGACTGCTGCGTTCAAATGATACTTCATCACCGAGTCAAACGCACTGAGTCTAACGCAACATTACGGATTACGGCATCAGTATAAAAGGTGAAAAGGTTTGATTGATTGTATGCTGATTTACGTGCCGTTCGAGAATTTTTCACTCATATAGAGACGTCACCATATACCGGTGAAGATCTTCAAATTTAGACCTTTACTCGACACTCAGGGCCATTGAGCAGTAAGGGTTCTTTATCGTGCCAACGCCTACCGTGACACGGGGCCTCGGTTTTTAAGGTCTCATCCGAAGGACCCGCAGCATTCACTTCAAAGTGCCGAGCGCTTGGCGAAGGAACACCTATTTTTTTTATCGACTTATGTCAGTCGCGACCGTGATTTGAACACAAGACCTTCCGATCACGGAGCGAGCGCTCTACCGACTGAATTACCATGACGGCGTCAAGGTTTAAAAAAAACAGAAAAGAAAAGAAAGTAAAAATTGGTGAAAAGGTCCTTGTTTTCTGGTGATTGTAGATGAAAAAAAAGACTAAAAGAAACAAAACAGTGTACATTGTTTATGACAAACCTATTCAATCATAACCCTGACGCTCTAAATACAAATGTACAATCTTTATTTTAGGAATATTCATGGACAGTCAGGCTATCCTCCTCCTTTGTCTTAATATTTTTTTTATTTTTAACATACTAGTAATCAATTGCTTTTAATGACTTCATGTTTCGTGATTACATCCGAAAAGGTGTGTTCTAATTTCTCAAAGCTAATCTTACGTTTGATTCACAAGAAATACAGTTTGGCTTGTGGTGCGATTTTGAGTTCTATGTGGGGAACAGCCATGTCTATAAATGGATTCAGTTTGGTCCTTAGCATGTACACTGATTCCGATACCGTGCTCCCAGCTGTTGCGTTTGATTCGGTGTATGTAAACACCCTGTTTATACATGAACGGTGGCGTTGTAATTAAATTGCCATTTTATTTATGTACGAGTGGAGTCGACAAAATAGGCAGTCAAAGATGACCGAGCACTTAAAATTAATTTTTTTTTTTTCGAAAAAAGCAATGCAAAGATGAATGTTTTCTTTACCTTCTGGTTTCTTCCGGTGGTGGATTTTAAAGCGACCTAAATTAATTTGAATTTACCGATTTACGCCTGGATAATATAGGAATCTTAATGTTGTCGTTTGAGATTATTTTGTATAATACTATTCTGCAGGAAAATGATTTGCATTATTTTTTAAAATGATGCTTTTATTTATGCAAACATTAAACTATATCCATTTTCTTCACAGTTGAATTGTGCATAATTGCTTTTATCTGAATAACATCGAAAGCTTTTAAAAGTTTCTGATTGTCCTAAGAAAAATAAGTACTTAGTTCTCAACAAAACCTTGACATCATCCACTTCCCTTTTTAGTGTCAACTTTGTCTCAATTTTATGACAGTGTCTTTAAGCTATATATGGCGTATCTGAGCTAAAAAAATAAAAACACGAGATTGAGTGTAGATATATGATATTTACGTTCTTCATGACTTTTCATCGATTTTGAACTTGAATAACCTCATATTTCCATAGTTAGACTTATTTTAAACTGTCTGTTAATTAAATGCAGAGTCGGTAAATAAATCGGTGATTGTTTTAAATTTCTAATATCTTTGAAACGTATGGTGGCATATTTATGCCATCCACATAATTTTTGTCAACAAAGCATATCATGTCAAGACAAGATAACTATCTCGTCAAGTCATGAAAACTTTCTGGTTTGTCGTCAAACACCGACTTTTTATCATGTCCAGTCAAGATAAGCTTTCGTATTTTTTGCGATAGCTATGTCGACAAACAGAGATAATTTACGTCAAGATAGCTATCGCAGCAAAATGTGATAGTTTATCTTGAATGGACAAAATATAAAGTTGGTGTTTGTCGACAAACCAGAAAGTTATCATGACTTGACGAGATAGTTATCTTGACTTGAGACGATATGCTATGTTGACAAAAAATTATGTGGATTGCATAAATATGCCACCATAGAAACGTGATTGATTTAAAGTGTGTAATTTACAGGAAAGTCCTATCTTTATATAAAGTAATGAAACAAATAGAAAGATCTTTTTAATTTAAGTCTGAACTTATAAGAAATACGCCTTATATGACTTTAACGTTTTGAAATAAATGTATAACTGCCCTGAAAAAGGTGACGATAACAAACAGTGATCGATCTCTTAAAACAAAAACTAAAAACAATACAATTCTTTCACTCTGACAAAGTCAATCTCACATGTAAATCGTAAAAAGAATAAAAATACTACACTGTAAGGTTTGAACTGTAAACATTAGTCATAATGACAACTAATCCACCTACATGTACATATAAACATGAAAAAAAATCCACTTTTAGAGAGAAAAATTAGACAACAACACAACAATGCATTTTCTTATTGAATTCAGTAGTTATATATATATATATATATATATATATATATATATATATATATATATATATATATATATATATATATATATATATATATATATATTCTTCAGGTAATAACTGATATTTAAGAAACACAGAGATTGTGTTTATATCATACTGATATTTTTGTGCTGTATTTCTTATAAGTTGTCTAAGAACCACTCACGCTAACTCTCCATTCCCGCCTACATTTTACACCCTATTAATTCCATATAAATGGCAGTTTGGTCATTAAAACTTGATTGAATTCAAAGAAGGGTTCATTATTAATTGATTAATAATTTTAAACCCAGTGTCAAAATGTTATTTGTTCCTATTTACGACTCTTTTAAAAAGGGGGTTGAACATTTTATCCATTGAAATCAGGCTTTAGAAATTCTTAGATTTTCAAAAACGTATGGAAATGGAAAAATGACCCTTAAAACTTTCCGTATGTTTAACTTGTGTAAAGTTCAACATAAAAGATTGATAAAAGACCTTATTTTATTTGTAATCTCATTTGAAATTGATAATAATGACCATGTTTGCAGTGTTTTATCTGTAAATATATGCCCCCACCCCCACCCTCCACCCCGTGAAACAACAAAAGCTTTGGCATAAATTTGTCAAATAACAAGTCATAAAACCCATAAAAAGGATTTTTTGTTTCACGGGGGGGGGGGGATGTTTTTTAAAATATTTTCCGTTTTCCTTTGATTTCTAAGTGAAAAAACGCAATTTTTACCAAACTTAAAGAGTTATCTCTCTTAGTTTCCCAAATAAGTTATGTTTTATGAAAATTCACATAAATATCTATATAAATATGAAAAATCATTCAAATATGTTAACTTTTGAAATTTGACTTGGAGAAGGCGGCAGAACAATGCTATCGTTCGCAGTTCTTTATTCACTATACATACTGAGAGGATTCAGAATATTTATCTAATCTGTAAAACATGTAGGATTTTAATGGCCTATAGCTAATTGACCAGCAATCAATAAAGAAATGGTATTTTTACACTCAATGTGTTCGCCGAGCATTTATTCTGAATAAATAACACTTTCATTATGAACTCGAACAATGATAACGAAAGGCGCGGATCTAGGATTTTGCGTGAAAAGTGAGGGGTCACTTATTAGATGGCGAGGAATCTGGGGACTGCAGAGGTCCGGGGCAGTGACCGATCAGGGCCCCTGGAACAGGTTCATTTAAAACGTTATCTTAACAAATCAAATTTCTGAACCGATTAGAGTTTTCAAATGCTAAAATATTTTTTACCTAATAAAAATCTTAGATATTAATTGTAGTAGTTTGAGGAGTGACAAGTTAATAATTTGAACGACCATGTGTAAACAAGCACTTAATCGATAACTGATGAATCTGACGGTCTATAGATCTTGCTTCTCAACCATGGGAATGGTTTGTATAATACATAATTATATAAAATAGCTCTCTCTCTCTCTCTCTCTCTCTCTCTCTCTCTCTCTCTCTCTAATAAAACGACAGAAAAAATGCTGAAAAAAAAAAAAGAAAATCCGTCTTTGAAATATTTTTACAGCTTTATCTTTAGGGCAGCTCATTCATAAAAGGGGGAGGGGCACATACGATTAAGTCCTGTGTAACAATAGCCAAATAGCCGTGCCTCCCCCCCCCCCCCCCCAATAATTTTGCCGATATATAGATTACTATAGAAAGCATAGCTACTATATGCTTGTGCACCCTCAATAAAAATGTCTGATGACCTATTTATTATTTTATTTTTTGCTTTCAAGGAATTTTTGGTACTTGATAGAGCCTCCCATTTGAAAATGTATGGCTGCCCCCCCCCCCCCCCCCGAAACTGAATTTGCTTCCTACGGGCCTGATTATTATTATCCATATATGATGTATTATTTTACATAGCATTTTACTTTCCAGTACTATATATGTCATGCATCACAAGATTTTACTTTCTGTAAAAATGTTTGTACCTATAGGTTACATGCAGGCTCGTAGGAAGCAATTTCAGTTGGGTTTTTTGAGGGGGGCACAACTCAACATCAGAAATCACTTGACATGCAAAAACCAGACGTTATAACTTATACATTAACTTTGTCTTATCATAAAGTATAGGTTGGCAAAAATATTAGTTGGTGGGGAGGGGGAGAAGAAACCAACCCCAACCCCCGTTTCTCCTACAGGTCTGAAATTAACCTTTTATATATATTGAAATTCGCAAATGCATCAGGTTGAATAGGATAAAATGTCAAGATTAAGGTATTCAATGTATAATGAAGGGATTTTGAACAATTTTGAATCATTTTAAACTAGTTAAAAATGCATTGGTAAATAACCATGAAAGTGAAATGAACTAAATTCACATGACTGATAACATATAAGAAACTGGTCATTTTGCACTTTAAAAGTTTTTGAAGAGCTATCTGCCCTTGATGCAAAGAGGAAAATTTTAATTTCGTCAAAATATCTGCGGTAATTGATTAATTTTATTTCATATTTTAATAAAGAGAGAATGTATGTATATTTTCACCAAGAGCTTTTTATAAAATTCAAATTACTTTTTACAATATCTTAATAACACATGCATTGTCCATAGACTTCAATGTAAAATTCAAGGTGCAATTGATTTGACAATAATCAAACTTTTGTAATTTTCTTCGGTGGAGTATTTTTATTTCATAACACCTTCAAAATGATACCATAATTACAAATATAGGACCGTTCATTTATTAGATACAAAATATGGACGTTATACATTGAATACCTTAAATTACGACATTGTATTTGAAAAAGGAAACAATAAAAGACATTACAGGATATTTTACCTTAAGCAAATGTGTTTATGATTTTTTCCGTAGTTTATCGTATTTGAACACCCCCTTTAGAAATGGCCTCCCCTAAAGATATTTAAAAAATAGAGTTTTTTTCTTCCCTTCAATTTTCAATCTTTTTCTTTCTTTCTTTTTTTTTTTTTTTTTTTTTTTTTTTTTGTTACTTTGACTGGAGTTCTTTCTTGTTTTCAACTGGAAATTCTCCTTCCTTCACCTTCCTCGTTTAATAATTCCTGAGTCCGCCAATTATTCCTTGCACTATCATAGGTGTATTCAAAGATAATACGGAAGGCAATATCACCTAAACTAGTAAGCAGTGAGCAGTTGGCAGGAACAACAAGCATTGGCAGCAGGAACAAGCAGTTGGCAGCAGGAACAAGCAGTTGGATGCTCTTTTAAATTTGTTGACGTGATAAACCAATTCAAATGTGGACCATCAAAATATCTTTGTTTCCCATAAATTCGACTCTCAATTCCTAAGTTGGGTAGGTTGGTAAACTATTTTTTTTTTCAAACAGACGCTTTCAAAATACATTCTAGAATTAAGATATAATAATACGAGTACATGTACCTTTATAAATAGCAAGGCATTTAAAACAAAATATGTGCATAAGGAATGTAAAAACAAAATTTAACAGTGAATTAATAAACCACCATTGTTCAATTGAACTGTCAATTTATTGAGATCGTTTAATTGATTCTCAGATACTCATAAATTGAACGCATATGCAGTGCGTTGAGACCGGTGCTTAGACGTAAAAACAAGGGTCCTGAGTATCAGTAAATACTGGCACGAAAAAGATCCCTCACTACTCAATGGCCAGTAGTGCAATGAACATGTCTAAACCAGTAACTGCATGGTACTGTCCCAACAATAATTGAATTCAAGAAGGGACTTAAAGCAAACAAAGGAACTTATATTAAAGGAAAGTGTACTAGACATTTGAGAAGCTAGGAAGCTGTTCCACAAATTATTTTTAAAGATTTCAAAATCCGTTTCGAAAGTATAGGTAGAGGATAATTTAAACAATAAATTTAACATACTTAGCAAGAAACTATGTCTACAACCAGAAAGGATTTTCTAAAAATCCAGGGGAAAAAATGACAAAAATGTCCAATACCAAACGTTAGAGGTATGGCACTTCAACAGAAGTTGAAGAAACGACTTATGAAATGTCATATACCAGGATGAAAATATACAAAGACTTCTTAATATTCACAACCACTCCAGCAAATAGAAATTGAAGCATAAGAAGATAATTGAACTGATAGTTAGATCAAAACTCAAATCAAATGAAATGCATTGAGATTGACTGACGTTTACAGTAGGTGGGTCCCTATGTAAAACCAGACTTAAAGAAAGTCCTATAAATACCCACTGCTGAAAACACTCTGAATTAATCGTGGTATTTTATATTGACAAATGTTTCATGAAAAATGTATTATAATGAGTTAATGATAGGATGCCGTTGTTTTACAATACTGTGCGAACGTTCTTTGAATCTTTCTTGGAAAACCTACTACATGTATAATATAACCACGTTGTGACCATATTGTTGCACGATTTCTGGACCGTGTCCGGCGTCGGCTAGCTGCATTTATCTCAATTATTATCCTCTACTGTTTAATGCCCTGTTCACACGGAGAGTTTAATTCGAATTAAACGTAAGTTACTGCGAATTAAATTTGAACCGCGTTCACACGGAGAATTTAATGCGAATTAGTTTAATTCGAATTAATTTACTGCGCATTAAATTACTTCGCATTTGCTCCGTGTGAACGCTAAGCGAAGCTAATTCGAATTAAATTTTGACGCATGTGTAAGGGCAGAATTAAGTCAAAGACCACATGTCGGTGGTCAGATATAGTAACTTGTGCTATTTTTGAGTGGAAAACCAAAGAAAATTATGTTAATCATTAAAATGTTTACAGACACTATGACATTATGTAAAATGTACCTGCTCTGCACAATGACATGATTTGAAAATGACGTCATAATAGGCTTACAGAATAGCTTTACCGTAGAAATATAATTATAATTCGCATTAGTTTACTTCACATTAGCTCTCGTGTGAACGCATTCTAATTCGCATTAGTTTAATTCGTGCCCTGTTCACACGGAGAGTTTAATTCGTATTATTTACATTTGCAAATATTTTTCTTAGATGAACCTATTGAAAAGAAAATATGTTCAATTCTGTATGAACTTATTAGGGGGTCAGAGGTCATGGCGTGACCGAATCACACAGCGAGATAATATCTTGTCTACATATTTCTGTCACGGTGACACTGGTTTCGGAACTTCTAGTTCTAAGCCGTTAAAGCGATGAAAAAGATAAAATTATTGAAACATATATGTTTTTTTCGTTCAACAAATGATCATTAGTTCTTTCTTCGGTGTGAAGAATGTGTTTAATTAGCCTAAAATCACGCTTACCTTTTTAACCCGAAATTCCTCTGAAGGTATGTAAACTGAAGACGATACCACCGCTTTTGACTTCATATATTTAGAACTCATACAATAAAAGTAAGATTATTCTCAGTAGCGATCATGGTTTTTTTCATTATGAACAGATATTTCCTGAACTGGACTGCTGAACATCAATATAAGTATTCAAATCTTGGAGCAAGGCGAACTCTCACGACCAAACAGCTTCTAGGTCATTGCGCGTCACAACATAGCAATACGGCGGGCCGTTCGTGTAATAAATGCAGTTCTTTTCAGAATTTTCGTCTCAAATGTAAATAAAAGTAATAAACAACAATGTTAAAAAGTTCACTGGGAAATGAACTTGGTTGGTACGTGATCAAATCTTCTGAGAAGCCCTTCGGGCTTCACAGGATTTGATCACGTGACCAACCAAGTTCATTTCCCAGAGAACTTTTTAACATTGTTGTTTATTTCTTAAGTAAATTAATGCGAAGTAAATTGATGCGAATTAAACTAATGCGAATTAAATTGCGTTCACACGACAGCTAATGCGAAGTAAACTAATGCGAATTATAATTTCATTTTTACAACAAGGCTATTCAGTGAGGCTATTATGACGTCATTTACAAATCACGTCATATTGTGCAGTGCAGTGGACCTTTTCACAAAAAATCTTACGACATAATTTTATCTTAAGTGAAAACTTATGATAAAAATCGTTTTCACAAAAATTCTTAAGAAAGTCGTAAGTGCAAAATCTGTCGTAACTTTACGAGAGCCCCAACCCTCTCTGAAGTATTTTAAAATCGATTTTATTGTAAAAATATAACCGCAAAAAACAAAATACACGTTAATTAAACTTTTTAAAGCAATTTCCAATAATATTTTATATTTTTTTCACAATCATTGTCGAAAAATTAAATGAAATACACTACAAAATATTTACGATGTAAGCTTCTCTTAAGATTTTCGTATGACCTACTTTTACGTCAGACTTGTGATTGTGACGTCAGATTTTAAACTTCCTTGCTTCGCAAACGATTGCATTCGATATTTGTTGTCAATAATGTTTGTTATGCTGACATTTGTTGAAAACTAAGTTTTATTTTATTTTCACCCACTTATTTAAGGATTATAAAGCATATTGAAGTCGTTGCTAGGGATGAAGTCTGTCGTAAGTAAAATCTTAAGTTCAATCTGCTACGAATGCGTTCGTGAAACGCACTTAAGATTTGTCGTAAGAAATTCTTAAGTTAAAATCTTGCGCAAAAACTTAAGATTTTTTATGAAAAGGGCAGCAGATCTATACATTTGTCATTGTGTCTGTACACATTTTAGTGAATAAAATAATTTTTTGGTTTCCACTCGAAAATAGTACAAGTACCTATATTTGACCATCGACATGTGGCCTGTGACTTAATTCTGCCCTTACGCATGCGTCAAAATTTAATTCGAATTAGCTTCGCTTAGCGTTCACACGGAGCTAATGCGAAGTAATTTAATGCGCAGTAAACTAATTCGAATTAAAATAATTCGCATTAAATTCTCCGTGTGAACGCGGATCAAATTTAATTCGCAGTAACTTACGTTTAATTCGAATTAAACTCTCCGTGTGAACAGGGCATCGCATTAGTTTACTTCGAATTAATTTACTGCGAATTAAACTCTCCGTGTGAACAGGGCATAAGAACAGCTTCATCAAATGTAGTTTTAACGTTTCCAACAAACGCTTGAAAATCAGTAGAACTAGAACAAACTAAATATATGGATTTGGATGAAATTGGATTTCATAAGTTATTAAAAAATATTTAGATACACTTGGTAAAAAAAGTGGCACGTTTTGATAGGATTTGTCTCGTTCAGGGAAACAAGGTTTTTTTTCACTCTGGCCTCGATGTTGAAATTTTTGGCGTTTATTCTCTACGTCACTTCTTTGTGACGTCATTTTACATTTTATTTTCAAAATGAAGTCTACAAAACTTTTGATATTGGCGACTGGTTTTACCACTGTAGCACTCTTGTGGTTTCTGCACAAAAGGAAATACATTTTGTTTACAAGGGTAAGGTCAGATCATCCATTATGTTTAATAATATAACATTTAAAAGCGTATATACTTTATTCTTTAAAAATATTTATTTTATATATTCTGTTCTATTTTTTGCAGACTTTAATCCCCGAAAGAATTATTCGTTTATTTTGTACTTTCAAAAATGATGAAGATGACGATGATACAAAATTATCTTCTACATCTTTATCTGATGATGACAATGAAGAGGAACTAAGTAATGTTAATTTTGAGGACATGCCACAAACGGACGATGTTGATAATGATGTCGATGACGATAATGGTGACGATTTTGAGGATAAAAATCCAAACGCCACGGAAAATGTTGAAATAATCAACTCTGAAGTTACTTTTGGTATTGAAAACGCTTCCACTTGTGTACTTTCCTCTTCAACTGAGAGTTTTGACCTTAACTGGGGAGACACATCCTCAGGATCTTCTATCAATGGTGAGAGAGTGACCCAGACAATGGAGTCTGGAATCAAAGTAGACACTGACAAACAACAGTTGTCTCTGAATGATCAGCTCTCTTCTCCTGTTGTTCAGACACTTCTTACCAATAGGAAAATAGTACAGACAGAAGACGAAAAACCTCGACGTAAAGACGACTTTCCATTTCTGATGGGCGGATCAGCTGTGTGTGAATATATAGGAAGAGGATATCGACATGTTGTTTCAAACACCGGAGAACTTAATGTCAATAATTCTCCTGTATAAATGTGTGAAATAAATGAATAATAATAATAAAACAAGAACGAAATGAAAAAATCTTATAATTATCTTTAAAAAATTTTTTTTTAAAGAAATGCCACACAGGTACACCTAAATAAACATTCACTTACAGTATGAATGTTGAAAACTATGATCTGCGTTCTTAGAGTTTATTATTCTACCAATTATAAAACTGTGCTTTCCCATTAACAAAAGTAAAAAAAAAAAAGTTTGTGTAAAGTTTCTCAATTCATATCCGTCCTTTGCATTATTTCTCTGATTTTTCCTCCATCATGGCAATAGGATTGACGAAGCTTGTGGGTGTCGATTCCATGTTTGATGTGCTTTTTTCCACCACAGATGGGTCCGTAAACATTGACTCCTGAAATTTAAGTAGAGCTATGACAAAACCAGGGGAAAGATACATACACGTATTAATGTAAATATATTTTCTAACAATCTCCAACCGTGTATACAATGTTTCACGATGACCAAATTCAGGAGATAGTTAAAGCAATTCTAAGCATTCATTATCCATCCTATTCTATGGATTATATCATACTATCATACATTAAGAGGCCCAGTGTCATATAGAGGGTTGTCAAATCCCCGGGATGAATCAAATGTGGGTTGTTCCTCCTGTTCCAGAGCTATAGAACTCGGCATCATTTCCATATCTATCGGCTTCTCATTCTGACAAAAAAATCAAAGTAAATACCCATTACATACAATTTCAAAAAATATTTTTAGATTGATTTTATTGGTGTGTCTTACCCTCCAAACTCTTTCACTTGCTTAAGAACAAAGACATAGGATGTCATATGGATTCTATACGTTATCAGATAATTAATTGCTCGCTCGTATAACAGGCAGGTATATATATTTTGCAAAATTTAACTTTGTCTTTATTTTAAAGTCAAAGTTTTGCCTCACTTTAATATTCGCTGCAAATGAATGTACCTCAAGCGGATTATTTCCATACATTGGGTTGTCAAAGCCCTGAGATGGTCCCACGTTTTCCGGTCCACCAAACCGGAAGCCAAAGGAAGGTGGAACCTCAACACGAGGCTTTCGAAAATTAGGTTTTTTAAAACTGATTTTGTCGAACACTTTAAATCCTAGATCATCAGGGGTACTGCAAAAATAAATAAAGTGATGTACATTTAAAAAACTTTAATTAGTAACAGGAGAGTTTGACAAGCGATCTGGGTGCAGTGTAGGTTGCCTGGTGCATAAATCGGCAGTAACGTACCATGTCGTTTGCTTGGAAATAATATTGGTGATCGTGTTTCTCCTTGCATTAGATCAACATCATTGCAGAAATAGTCACCGAGATAGCCGTTGTATTTAACACAGCTCTTAACATTATTGTATAAGTATTTAATTTACACTGTATATGTTAAACGTTTTACCCTGAATGCCAAAATGAAATACCGGTAATTTGGTCATAATTTTATTCTATCCATAGAATCAAAGGCTTTTTGGAAGTCAACAAAACAACAAAATAATCTTTTCTTAACAGAAAGGTACTTATTTATAAGTGATTGCAAAACAAAACAAAAATAGCATCAATAAGTGAGAATCCCTTTCGCAACCCGAACTGTACATCAGTCAATATTTAAGAAGACTTGTAAATAATCTACCAAAACAGCTTACAAGAGATATATCACGATACTTATTGACGTCGTCTTTGTCCCTCTTTGTAAACATGGATTTATGAAACATTTTGACCAAGAGCAGGGTAAATAATCAGAAATGAAAATATTGTTTGTAAAGTTTATGCAAGAGTGAGAGCAGCTTATATCACGGCATTTCATGAACAATTCTTTAACAATACAATCTTCACTACAACTGTTATTTGTGTTTAACTTCTTGAATGCTGCACATATTTCATCGAAACTAATCTCTGAGTCTAACTCATCGTACACGGCATCCTTCATAAAACATTCTTTTTTCAGGCTTTCGTCAACATTAGAACCAAAAATTTTAAAATGGGTAAAGTACCTTAAACATCTTTTATTACAAGATCATACAGGTGAAGATTTTATCCCCACCCCAACACCCCAACCCCCCAAAATCTTCTTTTTTTCGGCATACCATTTGAATGTTATGAGGTATTAGGCTAAGTAGTTATATATATTGAGAAAATTTCAAATGTACCTCTTTTTCCTTCTATAAATAAAGATGACTGCAAGAGCAACAACCGCCAATATCACCGCCCCGCCCACTACAAGCCCGGCTATTTCTCCCTTTGGCATCGGTTCGGCTGAAAAATAATGGTATACTGAATGAGTATATTTTACGGAATTCTGAATGAATATGATATGATTTCATTGGTTGCAACGTCTCAGATACTCTTGTCTACATTTATGAATGAATTTAAGTTTATTTTTTTTTAATTTCACATTTCACGTGCAAAATTATTTGGGTTGTATTGACCGAGTTTCACTTTTGAACAGCATATTAAATACATTTCTGAGCTCCGGTAGCTGGCCCAGGGGTACCACCGCCAGTTGAAGTATCTGTTATCACGCTCATTATGCTGTATTTAAAACCTCCAGCATTTATATCTGAAAAATAAAAAAATATATATATCTTACAGAAAATCAAAGTACTGAAAGGACCTGTAGCAATCTAAAATGTCGAGTTCGGTAAATACCAAAAATAAACGGACTGGAGTGATTTATCGATAAGGCCGCTCCGTGGTCCACTTATTTTCATAAAAAATAAATTTCATATTCGTTCTGCTTTATGTTAATATCATAATATTATAAATATCAACATTGGGAGATGCAAATTTGCACAAAAAATGTTTTAAAAGAATCCCGGAAACCAAAATGTTCGAGACAATTCCAAGAAACCAAAGATAGAAAACGTATAGAAATACTTGACTACCTTACAAAAAAAAAAGAAGGGGAAAAAAATACAAATGTTGTCTAAATGCTATCCTCAATGATGATAGTTAGCTGAAGTCCTTATAAATTTCTGTTACTATTTAACTGATTACATTCTTTTTAGTTCTTTGTATTCTATTTACACCACCTAGAGTGTAATTTGTGTTGCACCTCTTTTTCGGATGCATAGTAATATTTTTTTTTAATTATTCCTGTCTAAAGTGCCTTATCATATAAACTATTTTATATACAAGTGAGACGTTACAAAAATAGAGCTTTACACAAAATATATTAAACACCCAAGCATTGGGGAGGGTATTGCAAATACCTGACGGATCAAGGATATTTTACTGACATCATTTACCATACCATTCTGTATCTCTGTGTTGATTTCTTGTGCTAGCTGAGATGCCTTCACCCCGTCATTATCCATCAGAACCATCTGAACGCCACCTTCGTAAACTTTGGAGGTGATAATTTTAATGTCTGTATATTCGGGCTTTCTGTCGATAACGTTTCTATGAAGACCATTTACCAGGGTAGTGAACCGGAAGCCAGTACCATATTTCATGACTACAACTCCACCTAAAAAAGGACAACCGGGGAAGATGACGACAACGACTATGATGATACAAATAATTTTTATGCATATTTTTATAGAGCATTTTTTTTTTTTTTACGAATCGCAGGAAAAGGAGAAGAAAATCTAATGACGTACCACACATGTCGCAACAATTTCCTAGTGGCCTTAATGGTGTTCGGCATTGAGCTTTGGAGCATCTCTTTTGTTGTATTGCACAAATCCGATTCAGCATCTATAAAAACACTTTCAGCCATGACTGCTGAAGTAATAATCTGAATAAACCTCAGATTATAGAACTTATATAAAAAATGAAAACAATGTACAGAGAGACGGACATACTTCGGTCAAAATTAATTATTAAAACAACCAGGCAAGCTTCATCAAGTTTTCCTTTTAAATGATATGATATGTTGGTAGAGGTTTTTCCCCGTTTATTTATATCAGACACCTTCTTTACATGTGACAACATATACTGGATGTAATAATTGATCATTGTGCGCTATACAGTAGGCAGGTGACCAGCTAGGGTCACAAGACTATTTATTTGAGGGACTTAAGGTCTATGGTCAGCTTCAACCTCAATATATGTTTACCGGCAGTGTGACTATTTAGTGTCGAATTCGCAATCTGAGATCTAGAGATGGTGGATGGCCACTGAAACATGCTATCTATATCATGGGGGTGAAAAATCAATCTTGAAGACCAAAGTTATCGTGAATTTTTGACAGTGTTATAGAATGATATGTTGATTACCATTTCGCCTTTCTGTCTCAGACTTGCGAAGGAGGTGGTAGGAGACCAGAGAAGCATGCCTTATAATTTGAAATTAAAAGGGTCTATGGTAAAGGTCAAAGTCCCCGAAGTGTTTGTAACAAGTGTTGTTATCATAATATGTAAAGTATCAATGAATTACAATTTAGTTACAAACTTGCCGGGTATTTGATGATACCTCTTTTTGATTGTTCCCGCAGAGGCACCCCGTGGGATCAGTACATGGGCGTCTCTGAATTGTGACGGTTGATCGCTGGCCGTTGTTTGGGGGTGGTGGGAACATTCCTTTTCCTTGGTTAGTAGACAAAAAAGATTGAAAAGTCGTTGACGTGTATGCCTAACAATAAAAAAATCAATATCTATTTCTAACATTCATATTTCATGTAAAAATGGTACACATGTAAGACGCAAAGGAAGATTAATACCTTTCCTGTGATTTTCAGAGTGTTAATTTTGATATTAAGTCCCGTCTCCACATTGACGTAGAAAGAATTACCAGACGGAAAAACAACATCGTCATTCATACATGGCACTTTTTCAGAATCCAGTCGAGGGGTTGTTATACAGTTTCCCGTTTCCGAATCTGTTTCACACCAATTATTAGAATCTAACCAGTCTCTGGGGTAGGTAACATTGAACTCAACATCTAAAAGAAAATAAAAAATGTCAGTGCTTCAAAATTTTGCAAATACATGTAATACTTTAGCTAAGCGCAAGAGTCGAAATTTATCTAGTTACTTAAAATAAGTGTGTAGTAAATGTACTTGTATTTTTTAAAGAAAAAAACTGATGATAAATTAAACCATATTTATGCTCTGAACGTGAAATAGTGAGCACAAGTAAAGTGTTTATGAATATGATGAAAGTCTTCTATGAATGGTAAATGAAATAGATAAAATTAATTTTTGTTATTTTTTTAAAATTTCATATTTATTTTATTCTATATCATATTCATTATTTATTTTTTTTCCATTGCTGAATAGTAAATGAAAAGTATCTATTTAATATTAATTTGTCATTTTTTAAAAACATTTACATGTATTTTATTTATTCATTTTTAATCTATTTAAATGATTTGATAATAAATTAATAATATTTTAACTAATTAATAATGTTTTAATGGCAGTTCTATTTAACTACATATCAAAGACATTTGAAAATAAATGTAAAGTACATGTAAGGTACGTCATGTATTAAATTGGAAACATGCATGTACAATGACAGTTACAACATAAAAAATAAACAAAAATACCGATCTTTACCCGAAGTGTAGGGCGTACAACTGGCGCTGTGATCTGGTTGTTCAGTAAATCCTAGAACAGCATTTGATCCAAACACTACCTCGCCGTCCATAGGCATCACCTGAACGGAAACGGGAATATATCTACTACCACTAATTGGACGTTTTAAATTTATTTTAGCATTAGAAATTTTACTACAAATGTCAATTCAATTAAAAGTCGCAGAGTATACAACTCTTCCATTTTAGCATAAATATTGGTTGATTTTATAATTTACAATTAATTAACCAGTTGTTTGACTGTGGTGTTCACTTGTAGGAACACTGCGGCGCTCTCCTCCTGTATGACCGCCACATCGTTACCACAGGGAGGACGACCAGCGTTCCAGTTAGCGGGGTTCCCAAAGTTTGTATTGGATAACCATCTCTTGTAAACACATTCACCTAAACCTTTAAATCAAAATACTTACTACTATAAAGAAAATAAATTAAAGTTCTATCTAATTATTTATAACAATATTTTGGTAATTTAAAAATAGGGAAAAAGTATAACCCACCCACCCTCACCCCCTTCAACAAACTTAGCACATGAGATCATGATCTTGTAATTTGTGATACATGTACATGTATGTGGTTACTTTCAAGAAATTCAACTCACCGAAACAGAGAAACAAAACTACCCAGCGGGCCATGAGTCCTCCCGATGCTTTCTATGTGTTGTTCCTGAACGTAAGCTTTAGTATATTCTACTTATCATTTGTGCCATGCGGATCTTACTCTTGAATACTAATAAACTCCGATTTAATGCCCATCTACATCATTATCCCAGGAGATGATAACACTTGTCGGCACGTTTTATTACCCTTATCATCTCATTTAACTTAAAAACAAAATAAATTAATAATGCAAAGGACCTAGATACGACTGTAAGGTAAAGATAGTATTATAGGATCTTCTAAATAATTTTTCTATACTTTGTTTCCACAAACAACATTATACAAAAAAGACGTTCTCTCTCTCTCTATACAAAAAAGACTCTCTCTCTCTCTCTCTCTCTCTCTCTCTCTCTCTCTATAACAAGTTTTGAATGGACTACATGTAGCTATTTAGCATTTGTAAGATCAATCTACATTCTCGTATCTAGTATTATATATCTTGGACTAGTATTCTTTTCTACGTGTCCATTTATTTCAAAGATAGACTGCCATCTTTAATAATGCCTACTCTCTAAAGGTGTACCAGTAACCAGTTAACTTTGTAGTTGATGGGCGCCACAGTCCCCAAACATCTGAGTTTGCAGATTAAAATTTCAATTTCAAAAGAGTAATTTTATCATATGAACATGTCGCTTTACAATGCAATGTGATTCTAAAGAAGAGGAGGGTGTTCTAACAGAAATTATGGATACGCAAAATAAACCTTATAAAAATTTCTCGCCAAAAACCTGTATACTAATTTCACAATGAAGGAGTCTGTCTACTATTGCTTAACAGTGCTTAATTTTGCATGTTAAGTGCTTGAAAATTTTTACGGAGCTTGAATTCTTATCTTGACCTGCTAAAAGCAATATTTTTAAAAAAAAGAGAAAGAAAAAATTGTGTTGATTAACCTTTTTATAGCATTACCAATATTAGAAAAAATATTGGGAAAGAAAATAAATGAGATGATAAATGAGCTTAAGAAATCAAGAAAATTCAATCTAATTTTGTGTCGATTTTTTTTATTTGCATGATTGTATTGTCCAAAAGTGCTAAAAATGGCCTTAAAAATGCTGGAAACATGCTTAAAAAAAGAACTTTGTATACTTTACATGTACTTTAGAAAACATTTAAAGCTAATTTTCAGTTGATTTTGCCAGTATACTAGTATACTACGCATTAGATAAGCTACGGCTGTGCTCTTTTAAAAATACCCGATGATCCTTTTAAGACCACCTGGCTGAGCTGATGCTCAAGTGAGCTTTTCTGATCACATTTTTCCCGGTGTCAGTCTGTAAATATTTTACATTTTCGACTTCTCAGGAACCACTGGGCCAATTTCAACCAAACATGCCACAAAGCATCCTAGGATAAATGGAATTTAACTTGGTTCAAATGAAGGGCCACACCATATTCAAGGGGAGAAAATAAAGAATTATTGAAAAATTTATTGGCATCTTTCAAAAGTCTTCTCAACAACAACTGGGCCAGAAAAGATGAAACTTATTAGAAAGATTCAAAACATAGTGTAGATTCAAGTTGTTCAAATCATGACCCCCGGGGGTAGGGTTGGACCACAATGGACGAACACAGTAAATTTTAGATTTTGTTATACATGTTTAGGAAAAATCTTTAAAACCTTCTTCTAAAACAAAGCAGAGTCATTATTGTAGTCATATTTATATGAAAGCATCCTCAGGTGGTGTAGCTTCAAGTGTGTTCACATCATGGCCCCTGGGGTTAGGGCGGGACCACAATGGGCGATCAATATATTACATAGAAGTATATAGGAAAACATTTTTAAAGTCTTCTTTTCAAGACCAACAAATCCATGATTAGTCATATTTACATGGAAGCATCCTTAGGTTGTGAAGATTCAAATTTGTTCAAAATCATGACCCCCAGGGGTGTGTTGGGGCCACAACATGTTATCAAAGTTTTACATAGGAATAGATGAGGGGAAAATCTGCTGTTGAAGGCTATTGATACTCAGGTGAGCATTGTGGCTCATGGACCTTTGGTATATTGTTCTTATAGGTTGTACGCTCTAAACTGAAATTGCTTTATACGGGTCTTTTTGAAAACGTCATAATAAATATTCTCACAAGCTTATATTTTTTTTAAAAACAAGAGATGTTTGTGAAACACTTATCCCCCCCCCCACCCCAAATAATTGGAATTTTTGTAAGTCCAAGAGGCATAACTCTGTCAAAAATTGCTCGATCGTACCCTAGATATTTTTATGATAAATCTGTATACCAAATTTCATTTCAGTATGTGCAACCTCTGCAAAGAAAATGAACGGAAACTGCAAATAATTGGAATTTTTCAAAATCCAAGGGGCATAACTCTGTCAATAATTGCCCGATCGTACCCAAAACAGAAGTTGACCTTGATATTTTTATGATAAATCTCTATACCAAATTTCATTTCAGTATACGCAACCTCTGCAAAGAAAATGAACGGAAAATTTTTCAAATTCCAAGGGGCATAACTCTGTCAAAAATTGCTCCATCGTACCAAAAATACAACTTGATCTAGATATTCTTATGATAAATATGTATACCAAATTTCATTTCAGTATGTGCAACCTCTGCGAAGAAGATGAACGGAAACTGTTGGTGGACCGACAGACAGACCGAAAGACCGAAGCAAAGCAATATGCCCTCCCTTCTTCAAAGGGGGGCATAAAAAGATATTTGAGCTAGCGCTGTAGCCATCTTAAAACACAGAAGTAGATATCTGAACCATTGGATTAATTTGCTGAATCGATTAATTTTTAATAGGAAGGCACAGTCGAGCACTTCGGGGGAGGGGGGGGGGGGGAGGGGGTCTCACTTCAGAATTGTGAATAAGAGTTGGCTTCACAATGGCAATGGCATAACTCATTAACTGTGTTTTAAATATTCTGTAGTTTACTGTAATTTCAATTTTAAGGTGAAAAGTAAGAGATCAGTAGAACCAATGAGCACATAGTTTAAAATACTACAGTATAGTATTGTTTTATAGCACTATTATTTCCGCCCTTTCCGGCAAGCTTGGAAAACATATCCGAAATTGTGGCTTTTCCGAGCTAATGCGGAAAGATAAGAAAACCTAGGTACATGTATTATTATATATGATTTAGAAATAACTGATCTCTACGTATACAGCCTTGGCATAATAAGACCGAAGTTATTGCAGAATAAGACCGAAGTTATTGCAGGTTACACAAACAAAACACGAAACTTCAGATTACGTGTATTTTCAGATGATAAAACGAAATTGACATGGTACAGTTTATGTACAGTAGTATTCCCAGAATGCCCTACCGTGAAGTCGAGCATGCGTCTTGTAAAGAGTGTCATCTTAGTCTTTATAGACTTATATTCATACAATATAATGATCTGTTCATTTTATGCTTTGCTATCGCAGATCCCACTTTTTGTAAAGGCCTTTAAAATTCTGTAAATTGTTTTGCTGAAGGAGGGGGGTCATCCATCTTGAAAGCCCCCTTCCCTTCCCTGCACATAAATGAAGGGGCAAACTACACCACTAAATGCATGCATGTAAAAAATACCCTTACTTCTACAAATAAAATGTTTGAACTAATTCAACATGTTCAATTGTGCTTTTTTATGATGGTCAGTATAGTATGTTTATAAGTTCAGATTACTTTTTTCATTACCATCCATGTTTCAATACTCTAGATCTATAAAAACAAACAAAACTGCTCTTCCTTTTAAATATTTATTTCACTTGAAAAGGTTCACAACTATATAAAATGTATGTAACAAATCAACAATCATTAAATAACCGGTAATATTCAGTCAGCACTCACTAAAAATTGCACTTTATACTGTAAATACATGTACTAGTACTGAGGGAAAATAACAACCATCACTTAAACTTAGACAACAATAAAGCAGTAATAAATGGTTTGGTCTATAGTCTGTAAGTTAAAAATATGTCACACTGATGAAAAACATACTTTTCTTTTATTATCACAGATGCTTTAGTCACAAGTTACATGTATGATATATGGTACATTTTTTGATTAGCACATTTTTGTGGACTGGAATGTATGAATATTCAGCTCGTTATTGGCTGCATCCTTTGGTAATGGCTTCTAGAATGGTGTCTGTTGGCACACTCTCCTCACACAGGTTAACAAAGGCATACAGGTGTTTGAAAGCATATCCAAATTGCTAAAATAGGAAAAGAAAAATACACCTTAGACAATCTAATTTTTTCTAATAATAATAACTGCAGAGTGTGCACATCAGATTGAACATGCAATCTCATCAATTCTTGTATACAAATGTTTATAAAGGGCAGAGCCTGGAATTTGTCCATAAAAAAATTCTGATTAATTTTTTTAAAGTCCAATTATGCAAAAAAAAAAAAAATGGGGAAATGGGGGTTGCAAACTTCTGATGGACAAGCCCCTATTCAAATATATTACTCTTTTAACTCTTTTTACCAACTCTGATGGGTCCATATGGGAGGAGGACACGATCATTTTCTTGGGTACTTTACAACTCTGAAAAACCCCTTCTACTGTATAATGTAGACCCACCTCTCTGAGTTCAAGTTGAGGACAGGTGTCAGCCAGATGTTCCACTACTGCCTTATAACACTCATTCCTAAACAAACCCATCCGTGACTTCATGATCCTCTCCACCTGTTTGTTGTTATTGTTTGTTGCTATGGAAACAATCTTCTGTATAAGGGGTGCAACTTTTTCTCGTCTCTATAGAAATTATAATTTATGCCTTACAATTATCTTGCAATCAACATGGAAGCATTAAGAGATTAGAATAAAGTGCTGTTTTCCAGATCGCCTGTAAACAGATTTTGTAAGATGAAAGCAGAACCATTACTATGATTAACAGATAGAGAGGCATCGTCACAAGCCATGGGTTTTGTGTCCATTCTGTTTCCACAAACAAACCTGTGGCTTGCGACCATGATAGAGAGGAGGTCACATAGTTTGTCTCCATCCACTTACTATGGATTCTTGTGCTATTTTTTCAGAGTAGTATTTTCTCTCTTCAGCTGTTGTTGCCAATTTGAACAAGTTCATATTGATATGCAGATCAACATCTTCTGAAGGCACTGCTCCAACCTTAAAGAAACATATTTTGTAAATGTGTGTTTCATTAGCAAACATCCAAAATAGACATTCTTTGTTCATTTTTGACCTACATTTGGGTCAGGAATTGGTGAAACTACTTGACTGGACTGGCCTGATCCCTGAAATTCTGCCACCATCAAAGAGTCCATTTTCTGAAAGAGCACGGAGGGATCATTACATCAATGGATTAAACATCACAAATACTGAATGTGTTGCTTTGATTGCCCTATGACATGATTATTTCTTGTGAATGTATTTTCTAAATTAAGTCCATTTTTGCTCCATTTTGATTTTTTTTCCTCCAGTCATTATTTTTTAAACTATCCATAAAAATGTGAGCTCTGAGTGAGCATCATTCAGTTGAGCTTTGCAATCAACTGAACTAGGAGCAGTACACACCCTTTATCATTCTGCTCTATGTACATGTACCTGGTATTTTATGTATCAATCAGGACACTGTGACCTAAATTTGTAAACCATTTATAAAGTGTTGTTTGTGGTTTATTTATGTGATTTCTACACTGTATCAGTATTTACCAAAATCATCTGATCTGTTATCTTTACCTTCCTAAATGTGTACATCGAATATATAACTAAGAAATAAATATTACCAGGTCTCCATATTGACAGACTGTACTAGTGTTAGTTTCCTTCTTGACAATCTTGAACTGCTTTTCAATTGTCTCTGTGTTTAGATTTTCCTGTCAAAAAAAAAAAGAATAGAAAATTAACAAGCCAATGGTGAAGTATTTTTCTAAGTTCTAATCTTGAAGCTGACAATACATATACATGTAGGTACGAGCTTGACCTATATCTAACAGAAAGCTTTGAGGAAATTTGAAGACTACATGTATACATTCTCCTATTATTCCTGAAGTTGAATAGTTTAAAAGTTATGACTATGATTACATTTGCAGATAAAAAATAAACACACAAACATAAAAGCCAAATCACCTTAATCTTTGAACTCTTGAAAATGAATAATTATGTAGACAACTGTATGCCTCACAAACTTTAAACATTTACACAAAAACTGTGAACAGAGAGTAAACAGACCTTATCAGAGTCTTCCATCCACTTAACACTAAAAACATCCCCCAAAAAGGTCTTCCTTATCTTATCAAAGTAACAGGCATAGGATGAAGTGGTGGCATTAGAGGCTGTCACAGCCAGGACTGTAAATAACAACCAATATTTACATTTGCAAATGTCTTTCCTTATATGACAATATGAATTAAATTGACATTAAATTTTCAATGACATGCAGTTGGTCATGTGATCAGACTTTGTTGCATATAGGAAGCAAACCATGCGAGCCATTTGGAAAGTTCTGACTGTGACGTCACATGACGTCGTAGGTACGTTATGTTGCATTTTCATAACAGAGTCTAAATAGAGCGGTTTTTTTTGTAACACGAATAAAAGTATAAAATATAAATATAAGAAATATAATATCATTTTTTAGAGTCCCATTGGGATAAGACATGAAGTTGGTACGTGATCAAATCTACTATAACACCCTTCGGGCGTTATAGGGTTTGATCAAGTGACCAACTTCATGTCATATCCCAATGAAACTCTAAAAATGATATCTTATTTCTTAAATACATCACATAGAATGACAGGAAAGTTAGCAATGAATGGAAGCAAGAGGAAGAACCAACAGAAGGAAAGAAATAAATGAAAAAGAGCAACAAAATGGAGGAGAGAGAGAGATACATGTAGGCGAGCAGGCCAGAGATCAACAGAGAGAGAGATACATAGGTGAGTAGGCCATAGAGATCAAAAGAGAGATACATGTAGGTGAGTAGGCCAGAGATCAATAGAGAGAGAGAATACATTGGTGAGTAGGCCAGAGAGATCAATAGAGAGAGATACATGTGGGTGAGTAGGTCAAAGAGATCAACAGAGAGAGAGATACATAGGTGAGTAGGCCATAGAGATCAAAAGAGAGATACATGTAGGTGAGTAGGCCAGAGATCAATAGAGAGAGAGAATACATTCGTGAGTAGGCCAGAGAGATCAATAGAGAGAGATACATGTAGGTGAGTAGGTCAAAGAGATCAAGAGAGAGAGGGATATGTAGATGAGTAGGCCAGAGAGATCAATAGAGAGAGAGATACATTGGTGAGTAGGTCAGAGAGATCAATAGAGAGAGATACATGTAGATGAGTAGGTCAAAGAGATCAAGAGAGAGAGATACATAGATGAGTAGGCCAGAGAGATCAATAGAGAGAGAGAGACATGTAGGTGAGTAGGCCAGAGAGATCAACATAGAGAGAGATACATAGGTGAGTAGGCTACAGAGATCAATAGAGAGATACATGTAGGTGAGTAGGCCAAAGAGAAAGAGCATTTTTGAGATGTATTCCAACATTAATTTCATAAATTCAGCTCAAATTACAGGTATACAGCTGCCAAGTACTTAAAAAAATTCTACAAAATGATTGTCAAAAATGTCAAGGTCACTTACTGTTTTTATTTTTAGGCAGTAGATACTGGAACATAGACCCAGATTCACAGGCTTCCAGATAAAACAGCAGCTGAAAGCAATTATAAAATGCATGCAAAGCAGGTTATATAATTTTGTAATAGATAACATCAATACTGTGAAATCTTTCTTTTGCAACATATTAGTTTGCATCATTGCAAGCCACAGGTTTTATGTCCATTCTATTTCCACAAACCATGGATCACAGTGGCTGTCTACTGCAAAATTCTATTGTTCTTGCAAATGAATCGCTGAGTATTTATTAAGTGACGCCAGATATTTCTTGACCACTGGAATCATTCTGTTGCAATTTTGGGTACGTTTACATGGCAGCACCCTTAATGAAAATGCAATAGATCCTGAAGAAGAGGCAAGTAAAATATATTCTTAAATACTTATAAAGCTTAACATTAAAAGACAAGGGTTTTGAATGTGGATGTTTTGTGAATATGCTGAATAGCATCAGTCCTTCAGACAAGGAAATTCAAACTGAACTTGATGTACAGTTCATGGTAATGGTTACATCCAAATACACAGACCGATCAAATTCATAGGACAAAAGGTTTCTTACTTGAAGTGTCAGATCATAATCCCACTGGTTGAATGCCAGTCATTAATCTTTATGAGAATGAGAGAATTTTGTAGTCGACAGCCATGCATGATGACTTTGTGGAAATAAAATAGATGCAAAAATGTGGCTTGCCACAATGATTAACTTGTAGAGATTCAATTTTGTGGTTGGTAAACAAACATGATCGTCTGAAATTTTAATAGTTTGGGGAGGAGAGGAATTATTGGGTCATCTTATCTCAGGAAAACAGCAAAAATTACCCCCCCCCTCCCCCGAATGAAAATTTGTTATTATTTCCCAATTATAAAAGGTTTAAACAGGAATCACTTTCACCTTTGCAGAACAGACATTGAAGAAAATCTAATTTATCTACTACATGTAAATGTATATCTTATTTTACAGCCCCCTTTTTCTTTAACCTTAAATTTTTGCCAAAAATCCCCACTCTTTGTGATCAGTTTTGTGCAGTTTTACTTGTAAATAATATAATAAATAATTATTTTCTTCATGACAAATGCTATCACAATGTAAATATATGTCTTTTTAGAAAACCAGGGTCATTAAAGCCAGATCCAATAACCCAGGACAAGGCAAGCGGTATATCTAGTACTCACAACTGTCCCAGATTTTTTATTGATATCTTTATTATCCTTTAACGTACCTTGGCAAACTTTTTCTCTTTATGCATGTTATCTAGGGCTTCTATAAGATCCATGGCATGAAGCTACAAGTTATAGACATTAAAATAATAACTTTTTAATTACACATACTATTTACGGGTAGTTGCTCTCTTTTCTGTATAAGATGTGACAAATAACTGATTTTAAAACATAGTTTATCTCTCCTCTTGTCTGACTTAGCATCTGAATTTACAAAATTAAAATGTTCTAGAATACTTAAAAACTTCAATTATTACAATACATTTATGATCGAAAATAAGAAAACAAGTAAGTCTGTTATGAAGAAATGCACTTACAAATTTTCTTCCAAATGCAATAATACCAGGCCCACCGTGGTCTACAAAGTTGACAAAGACATTGTCTTTGGGTCCACTACAACATCAGAATCAATTATATAAATTAGCATATTAAATCTTTAAACATTCAATTCTAAAATTGAAAAACATACTATTCTTATCCTATTACACTAATCCCTGTGTACCGGTGTATGTTTGATAGAAACATGGTCAAAATTCCAAAGAAAAAAAACTTTGCTTACCTATCAATAACTTTTCCGGAACCAATACCCATAGCTAGGAGTTCATCCTTCTGTCCTTGCAGAACCTTAAAGAACACATCTGGAACTACTTCCTGAAAGAAGTGGAAATTTTCATGAAATTTTAGGCATACCAAGATTGAGAAGCCATGGTAGATTAAATTACACATTTTTTAGAGAAAGCAGTTTATGATGATGTTTACATTATACATACATACATGTATACACACAGAAACTTTATTGGTAATATTCAGTGAGAGTTTAATTATACATAAGCTAACTATTTTGTAGATAAGTAACAAAATAAATCAATAATCTGAATCAAAATGAAATATTTTTTTTACTATCAAAATACATGACTGTATGATAATCTTAGAATTGCCTTATACAATCATTACAAAGAAGTTGTATAAATATTTATTACATACTTAGTAATAAATACTAGCATCTATTTGTGTATACAAAATAGATGCCTTTATTTTACGAGAAAAGTATATTTGCAGGGACCTATATACTAGTATATAGGTCCCTTGTACGTTGGCTTTTAAGAGTCGGGCTTGGATGACACAGCAAGTGTTGTCTATATAAAGGGTCGGGTTTGTTCTTCACATTCCTTTCTGCTGAACCTTTCAAAGGTAAAGACGCATATCAAATGTTTGCAAAGAATACATCTAATTTTTGCTTTGTAATTTTAAAAACCCTCCCTCCCACCACCTTTATAAGAATTTTCTGTTTTCTAGTAAGGTAGCATTTTCTGCTGCTTGGTTTTTGCTTTATTTTGCAGTGAAGCAGCTGTGATCTTTACGTCCGAGATGAATACCTTATACCTATACAGAAAATCATCCTGGTACTTTCTAAAGGAAAAGTTGAAGTGAAGAATTTGCCGCATCAAGTCCGTTGCCAGCTAAAACGTTTGTGCGGAACATGAATTCAACTGTCTCTGTGCAGTATGCTAACATAATAGTGTTGCAAACTCGGACCAAATTTACTATCGTTTATAAACTGAATCGGTAGCATACAATCGATTAAAGGATTGATAGTTTGAACTTTAAAGGAAATTGTCGTGGCACTTCCTGAAGGAGAAGTCGTTAGATTGAAGCGTCTGTGCACACCAAGTCAACTGATAACTGAATATTTGTGTGAAACTTGTACTGAACTGTCACCTTGTTGATATGCTATTGCTAGTGTAAACTAAGCTAATAAGCTTACTCTTGGTGACAGTGATATATACTTTAGAGCTGTAATATATAGTACATGTACAAGTTTGAAATATGAAAAAGTTTGATATTTGAAGTTTGAGATGCTTGATCTATGAAGTTTGAAATATTTGATATATATTATGTACAAGATTTGATATGTGAAGTTGATATGATTGATATTTGAAGTTTGAGATATGACTTTGATTTTGAACAGTTTGTATGTTGATTTTGAACAGTTTGTATGTGTGCTGACCCTCCGCGGTAAACCCGGGACGGTTAGAATTTGAAACACACATGGTGTTTGAATTTGGTGGGATTGCCCAGTTGAAATGGCATCCCACAATGTTTGTATTTTCTTGTGCCACGGCCAATACTCGCCACAATAAATAAGTATAAATTCTATACTGAGTTTTCTCTGTATAAATAAAGGATTTTTGCATATGCGATATGCCTGACGTCACAATAGCCGTATCAACCCTGCAGGGCTGTAAAACATACCCTTTTCCTAATCACATCCTATATCAGCCATCAACCAATATCAACCCGAGGGCCTTCGGCCCTTTGGCTGATATTGGTGTCCTGGGCTGATACAGGTTGTGATATGGAAAAGGGTATGTATTATTCTCTATATATACAGAGAGGCAAACCCGAGGCCACCAAGTTTCATAAATATCATCATCAAGTAAGGCTGTGGGTAGATTACAGTGTATATTAAGCTTTATTTACACTGATTGGTTTCTTAAAAGGCTTCCATGTTTTCCATTTAGAATATTAAGGTTCAAGTCACCACTAAAACAACTTTAGTTGATACCTTTTAAACTCAATTGACTGAATTAAGAAGTACACATGTACTACAATCTCAGTAGGGCTATGCAATAATATCGATATTTCGGTGTATTGCGATTCATTGACAAAAAAAAAAAAATACTATTGCGATATGTTTTCTCAGTACTGATATACTAGTAAAATGCTTGGGCTTGGGATTTCTAAAGTAAAATATGAAATTTAAGATGTCAGAAATATTTTCAATCAATCCTATATTTAAACTAAGTGTAATATTAAAAAAAAAGTTTTAAAAGGAGAAATACACTACCAGTATGTGCAGAACGCTGTCTGTGGAACACTAGTTTCACATTTAGACTATGTTGTAAAAGTTTCACATTTGGACTGTATTGTAATAGTTTCACATTTAGACTGTATTGTAATAGTTTCAATTTTAGACTGCATTGTAATGGTTTCACATTTAGACAGTGTTGTAATAGTTATACATTTATTCTGTATTTTAATAGTTTCACATTAAGACTGTGTTGGAGTAGTTTCAAATTTAGATTGTGGTGTAATTTAGACTGTGTTTTAAGAGACTGTGTTGAAATATAGTTTCACATTTAGACTGTATTGTAATGGTTTCACATTTAGACTGTGTTGTAAAAGTTTCACATTTAGACTGTATTGTAATAGTTTCACATTTAGACTGTATTGTATTGGTTTCACATTTAGACTGTTGTATTAGTTTCTCATTTAGACTGTGTTGTAACAGTTTCACATTTAGAATGCATTGTAATTGTTTCACATTTAGACTGTGTTTTAATAATGGAGCAATGTAAAATAATAAGTTTTTGGCTTTTTTCAAATATCACATCATGTGATTTAAGATTAGGAAATTCCACTTGGAATTCATCTGCTAGTAATGGGAGAAAACATCATTCTAGACTGTTACAGAGTAGCTGTAATATGCCCAAAAATTAGCAATCTCCATGTGCAGTATATACTTTACCTCCAACCCAGTGTAGTCTTTGGGGACTCCATGGTAGACATCATCTCCATCGGGTCTGTTGATGATCTTACCAGGAGTAGGGTTTCTGTAATTAATTTATTCTTATTATATTAAAGATGAATCAATTTAATTGACATCATAATTAAATATATAAGTCTTTCAATGGCACATTATTTCTATAAAGCTTTACAAACTGCATACTTTAAAGCATAAAGTTTTGAAAAAAATGTATAAGATGGCTTTGAATTTGTTAGACCAATGACTATTTATCTGCATGAGTACAAACATATTGTCAATTTAATGGATACTATGGGTTTTTTCCTTACTCTTTATTATCTGCTATGTCATCTACCATCATGATAACAATTTGTTCATCAGGAATTCCATGATTTTTCAGAATTTGATATGCATGACATACATCAGACTATAAAAAAAGAATGCATTTAGAGGTGTGTTCATTCTCCAAAAAGGTTATTTTTGTTGATTATATTTACATCTCTCTTAAGCTCTTACAGTGACAGTGTGCTGCGCGCATCTCAATTAATCTTGAACTAAATGAGAACACGAGAAATGGACATTTTTAAGAAAAATGTAGATTGACCAAGTAATTTAAATTGGACTGGGACCAAAGATTACATGCCCTTCTTTTGAAATATTTTCAAAACAAAATAAAGGAATGGCCCCATGGGAGAAGGGGGCAAAGGGAGGTGAGAAGGGGGGAGCAGGGAGACAGAGCTTGAAGAAAGTGTGCATGGGAGGAGAAAAGTAGTAGAGAGCTGGGGAAAAAAGAAAATTGGAAAGGGGAAAGAACGACGAAGTAATGTAGGAGGATAGGTGACAGCTGGGAGGAGGCAATCAATGGTCTCAACTCGAATTCGTCCTTACCTGACACCATAAACCCCTTTGATTATGTTTTTTGAAGTGAAAGCTATTAGGAATTCCTCATACAAATAAGTGTGATAAGGAAATGATTTATGGGGTTTCAAACTTTTCTTCCCAACGTGAAGTGCCCGGACTAATTCATTTCCTTTTTGTTACTTACAGTTAAGTATGTAATAAAGACAAACTTTTTTTTACGTTTATGCCTTAAACTTTCATAACATTTAAATGTTTGATGCATTTTCAAGCATTTTTCTGATATGCTCATAACAGTCTAAGCATATATATATATATATATATATATATATACATATTATATGCATGTACATACTCTTCAACAAACTAGAAATAACCTTTGAAACATTATCATTTGTTGATCAGTTTAAATCATGCATTTATTATGCTCTTGAATCAATTTAGATATTGGACATGTACTTAAAACGATATCACATGCTATTTTATATGGTTCCTTTATTAGCATACAAGATTAACAATAAATATGGGTTTTCATCACATGTTGGAACGATAAGATATTTATTAACCTTGTAACAGGCACTGGGATAGGTTTATCAGAAGTTTTGCATATCTCATGACTCAGATAAAGGATATTACATGTATATGTAGTGTTTGTTCTAAAACTTATCCTGAATACATTAATAATTTTATACATTAACATATATACATTACAGCAATATTTTATAACAACTTTATTATAACTGCATGCAGCTTCTTTCATAAAATGAGTTAAAAAAAAAACAACAGATAAACAAAATTCAATTCTACTGTATTCATTGCACGATTTCAACTGACTGCTGTGAGCTGTGCTAAAATTTCTACTGTCATTCCAAGGCTTTTAGTGCAGATCACTGACCTACTGAGTATACCTCACCCCATCCGCCCTTGCCTTAAATTACATTTTTACTTTGATTTTATATGAAGACTTATGTTTTGTTTTGTAGAAAGGAAGACAAAAGAAGTTATTGAAGAATATATATATTGCCAAACCCCCTAACTCTGTCACTACACTAACTCTGTCACGTTCGGGAAACTCCGCACTGTTTGTAAACGAATGCATTTATGACATCATTTTTTACATGCTGAAAATCTACAATCAATTGCCGAGAAATTATGACAGTCAAGTTCAAGAATGTGTCAAAAATAAATAACAATTACACGTGATCTATTGTACCTATCTGTCCTATCATATTTTATGTGAAATCAGTAAGCACTTTTTCCTTTATGTGCTATTCCATCGATACCTCCGACATTTGCGTCAATATGTTCATTTTTACATGTCAGTCATATTTATGAAGGTCTTTGACAAAGAATTAATTAGACATTGAATATTGAATAATTAGAATATTGAATATGGCTAAAAATATTTTATTTTTCGTCTCAATTTGCCCTAATACGCTACACGTTGGAGATGACATTATTACATATAAAATACGTTATATTAACATTATTTTTTCTGTTGTTGATACTTTTCCTAAAATACAATTCAAAACTATTTTAAATCTTCAAAACTAATTTTCTATGTTTACAAGTTTAAGACAAAGGGATAAAAAAACCAATCTGGAAAAAAATTTATAATCAATTCGTTGTCATATTGTAGAGGGCCCTGGTGACGGAGTTAGGGTTCATTGAACATAATGTACACGGATGTGATATGCGTTCTATTTATAGTAGTTTTGTATAAGCCCAAGAACTGAATTTTTAAAAATTGTTCTGAAAACAATGTTTAAGTTCATTACTATAAGTGTAGCAAACAAGAAACAAATCAAAAAAATAATTGAGAGAGTAACCTGGGGTGTTTTCCACTTATGGTGACGAAGTTTGGGTAGTAGGGGATACAATCAAACTTCATAATCTCTAAACTCGAAGGGACCAAAAAAAAAGATATCTAAGGATTTGAGAAATTGAGGGTAAAATATTATAAGTGGTTGGGACTTCCAAATCACTACGACATATCCATGGTATTCGAGATATCAGTGTTCGAAATACTGAAGTTCAACTGTACATGCATGCAGTTTGTTTGTAATAAGTAAACTACAATGTCAAGTACGTATATATATTAACGCATCTTGTTAATTTTTTATGTACACATAACATATTTGTATAACAAGAACTTGAAATAATAAATTTTAAAAGAAAACAAATCTTTTACTATTTCTTGACTCAACTGAATGAAAATATTACACAGCAAAATATAAGGGGAAATGGAGGGTGAAAAAAGACACAAAGGAAAAAGGAACAAAAATAATCATGCAATACCTGATGTCTGTAATTTCCCCAGCCATTGGAACCTGCCACCAGTAGTGCCCAGTTCTTCCCGCCGTTCTCTAGGGGTGGGAATACTAAGTCATTGGGGATGGACACTGATATCCCCACACAATATGCCAAGATCAGGACTAGCACCTTCATCTTTCTCAACAAGTTATTCAGAAATTGTTCTGTTTTGATTACAGTATCACGTGGTATTCTGTCATGTGCAAATTTTCAGAAATTCCAAAAAGCACGTGATTGGTTCGCATTTAATGCTGCAAGTGGGAAATTATTTACCTTTAAATGCTTATAAAAGTCAGGTAATGAATGTCTACATCATGTACACCTGTCTAACTCTACTATGGAATTACGTATGGTGTAAACAGTAAACACACTACTTTCAGTTTGAGTTGAACTACAGGCGTGGATCCATGTTTTCCGTAGTGTAAACGTCAAGCAGTTTTTAATAAATACTTACATATTCGCATAAAACAGGGACCTATATATAGGTCCCTGCATAAAATTTAAAAAAAAAACAAATTAAAACAAATTAAAAATAACAAGATGTGTTTGTGAAACACTGATGCCCCCGTATGGCAACTTATAGCAAAGGTTAAACTTTCTCAAATGCAAATCAAATATGCTGGTACCCAAAGTAGGTTTTGTCTCGAGGAATATACCTGTGAAATATGAGAGCCCTAGCAGCAACCATTGAATAGATACGGAAAAGGTTAAGGTTTTTCAAAAGTAAGACAAACATCAAGGTCAAATGGTTAAAAAAAAAAACGGTGCCTAAGGATAGGCCTTCTTACAAGAAACATACTGGTGAAATATGAAAGCTGAAGCACAAATCGTTCAAAAATTATGACCAAGGTTTAAGTTTTCCAAAAGTAGGTCAAACTCCAAGTTCAAGGTCAATGGATTACAATTGTTGGTATCCAAAAAAGGTCTTGTTACATGGATTACATATGTGAAATATGAAAGCCCTAGCACCAGCGGTTCAAAAGTTATGGCCAAGGTTAAAGTTTTCCAAAAGTTCAAACTCAAAGGTCAAGGTCAAAGTTGTTGGTATCCAAAGGAAAGTCATGTTACAAGGATTACATATGTGAAATATGAAAGCCCTAGCACCAACGGTTCAAAAGTTATGGCCAAGGTTAAAGTTTTTCAAAAGTAGGTCAAACTCCAAGGTCAAGGTCAAAAGGTAAAAGTTGTTAGTATCCAAAGAAAGGACTTTTCACAGGGATTACATATGTGAAGTATGTAAGCCCTAGCACCATTGTTCAAAAGTTATGGCCAAGGTTAAAGTTTTTCAAAGGTAGGTCAATCTCCAAGGTCAAGGTCAAAGGGTCGAAGTCGTTGGTATCCAAAGGAAGGTCTTGTCACAAGAATTACATATGTGAAGTATGAAAGCCTTAGCACCAACTGTTCAAAAGTTAAGGCCAATTTTAAAGTTTTTCAAACGTAGGTCAAACTCCAAGGTCAAGGTCAAAGGGTCAAAGTTGTTGGTATCCAAAGGAAGGACTTGTCACAAGGATTACATATGTGAAGTATGAAAGCCCTAGCTCTAACTGTTCAAAATTTATGGCCAAGGTTAAAGTTGGGTAAAATTTTGTAAAACTAGGTCAAACTCCCAAGGTCAAGGTCAAAAGGTCAAATACGGTGGTACCCAAAGAAAGGTCTTGTCACAAGGAATACACATGTGAAATATGAAAGCAATAGCTCCAACCAAGCAAAAGTTGTGGGCAATGTTAAAGTTTTTGCGGACAAACAGATAAACAGCTAAACAGACAGACAGACGGACGGACAGGGCAAAAACTATATATCCCCGAATCTTCGATACGGGGGCATAAAAATTATAATTCTTGAAATAGTTCATCAATTCACTACAATTCGTATGAGGGGCCGATTTCACAGGTACATGGGGACGGTACCCCCTCCCCCTTCCACGCTTTCTGTACCCCAAGTGTTCTTCGACTTTTTTATATAAAATATTTTATATAAAAAAGTCAAAGAACACTTGGGGTACGGAAAGCGTGGAGGGGGGTCCTATCCCCAAGTATACCTGTCGCCGATTTGGCATTAAATGATACGTGATATCGTTCCGAGCTATGACCGGATATCGCAAAACCTTGACATTGTGAAGATGTAAATGATACAGGACAGAATATGTAATTTATTTCTAATTTAGAGCCCACAATAGACAAATATAAAATGATTAAATAAAAAATAATAAGGAAAAGACAAACCAGTGGATATTTGAGAGTACAATGAGTCATGAACTATTTCAACTGTGAATTTTAAATAGTCTGAAAACGAAATCATGGAAATGGCAAAACCTGAAAATATTGCGGGCTTACATTATGTTCTACTGTAGAATTTTAAAACATAATTAAGACAAATTATAAAATATATTTATAAATTTGTTTAAATCTTCATGAGTAGTTATTTTTCAAAATTTATGATTTCTTGAAAAAAAAGATGAAATTTTCAATTTGCGTATAATTTGGGAAGTTTTACCTTAAGTAATTTCGGGAGTTATGCAATTTTGATTTGGGACAGTCAGGACCCTTTTACCGGACTTACATGCGATGGATATTAATCAAACCCCGTTTGATGATATCATGCATTCGAATATATGTAGGTGATCAATACAAGTATCACCTATTGGTGATTTCACTACATGCATTTAGAATGTCTTATAGATCTACAAATTACGAGATTGTGAGTTTGCATTTAATTGGAAGAGAAAGTCATAAACGAACGAAAGTTGTTTAATTCCTTGAGTTAAAACTGCCTCCCCTATTTCCAGCTTTTGTGTGTGTGTGTGTGTGGGGGGGGGGGGGGGGGGGGTAGGCAGATTGTTTTGGGTATGAACCGCCTTAGGAAAAATAAATGGGTCCATCCTTTATTTCTTTCGTCGTTTAACTTTTTAAAAGGATCCTAACTGGAAATACTGGATCCGCCTCGCCGTCTGTTTTTCCCCCTCACTTTGTCTTTGATTTATTTTTCTTGCGGAGCTTATATTCATGGGTAAAATATGAGGTAATTGTAAAAATATCGGGTCATATCCTCGTGAATTTTCGAGGCTGAAGACCATCTTCAAATACACAGCTGAACTATTAATTAAAATTAATCTCTTTAAATAAAATACGTAACTTGAGAAACTTTCTTTACATTACCTAACAAAGTAAACGTCGGTATATACTTTTATTCTCCACAGTTCAGGGATAAGGTGTACAAAACTCTATAGAAAACTGCTATTGTTCTAAGCAGAGAATTGGGGGGGGGGGGGGGGTTGTGGTTGTGGTCATGAATGATGAACAAATTGGTTTCTCTGGAAAACCTGTAAAATATTGATAATCCCAGCGTTAATGTACCATAATAATTCATTTATTCCTACATGTTTTAACACAAAGGGATAAAAGATATAGAGAGATTGCAATTTCCCCGGTATTTATATGTATCAGTATTACTGATCCACAGTACTACCTGGTTTGTTTAATTGTGCGAATAACGTGGATATTAACCCTAAAGAACTTTGTACAATATGTCATTCTCCATGAAACACACGTCAGAAAGGTTCTGCGGACAACGGACATATTTTGTAAGCAAGTTATTCATCAGAAAATTTTAAAATAAACCACTGTGTTTTTAATCTTCGAAAAACGATTTGTCATAATATAATGTATTATTTTTCAGATATTAGAAAATGTCGTGTAAAAGTAACATTGTTTTAGGCATCCTTATGCTGTACATTTACATGTCAAAGTATGAAGCTACTTACATCAGCAAGCAACTTAGAGTCTTTCTAAATCCACCAGAGAAGAAAGACCGGACTATACAACAACTCAATTCTGCAATTTACTATGCAGCCAGAAACCACGGACACGGTATAGAGGTAGAAAATTTCATGAATTCAAAGAATAACTTAGATAAAATATTCTTATAGACTGACACTAGTAAATGATGTAAATTATATTTTTGCCCTTAAGGTTAAAGACTTCAGAAAGATCGAGGTGAGATGAATTGGAAGTGTATATATTTATCTGGTCCATATCTCTGTTACGGGGACACATTGGTTTTTTTTTGGTTTGATTGTTTGTTTGTTTAATGTCCCTTTGAGAATTTTCCACTGGTATTGAGACAATTGTAGGAACAATGGTCTGAGACCTATAAAGTCTGTGCTCGATTTTATACGTATCATATTGAGACGCCACAATTTGCCGGTGGAGAGCTGCAAATTTAAACAATTTTTTCCACTTTTATTCAATATTTAGGATTTTGATAATTTCCAGATAAAAGTTTTATAATACTTCGATGTAATTCCCCGAATTAGCTTCTTTTTTTAAAATTTCAGACAGACATGTTTAGTACACCGTCTTGGAACATAGCCTCTGTGCAATGTACGTTTTAAATTTTAAATAATACCAACGAAAAATCTGGTTTTACCAAACCCTGTCCTTTTTCAACGGAACACAAGGGCCCTGTAAATTAATTTTGTGCTTTACCAAACTTGTTTTTAATTGTTTTGGTACTATTTAAAATAATAATTACATAGGATTGATAGGAATGCTTGTTGTAGCACGGTTATCATGGAGTAGATGTGCACGAGATTCACGAGATCCATTCTCTGACTGATTATTCAGACGTAGAGGACAACAACGCGGAGGATAGACACAAGGCCATTAAGGAACGCAGAAGAAGTAGGTGATTTTTATTAGTTAATGATATCAGAATATCCTTACGTAGGAAATATCAGCATGTACTTACGTACGGGATATCAACATCTGCTGTGTAGGGAGCATAAACATGTCGTTACGTTTACGGGCTATCAGAATGTCGTTACGTAAGGGATATCAGCATGTCGTTAAATTATATCAAAATGTCGTTACGTACGGGATATCAGAATGTCGTTACGTAAGGGATATCAGCATGTCGCTATGTACGGGATATCAGAATGTCGTTGTGTAGTGGATATCAGCATGTCGTTGCGTAAGGGATATCAGCATATCGTTACGTAAGGGATATCAGCATTTATTATATATTTGTTATATAATACAGGATATTTGCATCCCTGCTATGAAAACAGGTACACCCTGTATTAGCACCCTTTATTTCACCTTTATCATACCCTTTATGAAGTGTCTGGGAGAGGAACGAACGACAATTCTGCACATGAGATTGACCCTTTATTTTCCCGAACCTCCCTTTATTTTTCATTCCGAGTACCTCGAATCTTTTTCTATTGTTTATGAAGTTCATTTGAAAGATGGTTTATGTTATTCAAAATAACTATTCGTTTTATTTAGAATTATTTCATTTCTTATCGCTGAACGCATTGCCTTTGGAAAAAATAATGAGAAACGGAAATTCAACGAAAACAGATCACATTCAATTATTAAAAATTTAGTTATCAATTTAAAAGTTTATATATGATTTTTATGACACTATTTTCAAATATATAATAAAAACAATAATACATGGCAAAATCTGTATCACACCCCATACCAACCCCAGACTCCAATATCAGCCCGAGGGTCGATATTCTCTATGCCTCACATGTACGTAGGGGATTATGTTCAAGGGAACAGCATGTCATTTTTATATCAAGTCAATTTATAGAACAAGTTTGAAATTCCTTTAACATTTATCGGGTTAGTTGGGACCAGTTGTCCGAAATGCGATATAGTAGCCCGTTTTGGATAAAGCAACCCAAAGTTTTCACACTTTGACAAACATTATTCAAGTTTTCTTTATGAACATAAATCTAATAAACATGTTGCTGTTGGGAAAAAAGTAAATGCTATTTATCCTAATCAGAAAATATTTGCATCTTATACCGTATGCAATGGCCAATTTACTCTACATAAAGCACATGTTTTGAAGGAAAGTTTAATTGACTTTTTTTACTTTATATATATATATATATATATATATATATATATATATATATATATATATATATATATATATATATATATATATATATATATATATAAAACCAGCTAGGTATTAGTGCAAACTTCCAGAGCATGTACATGTACAAAATTTTTTTTTTGGTTTATGTATATCTTAAGACATTTTGAAAACAGTTTAGACGTATTTATTTATTTATTTTTATTTTTTTAATTTAATTTTTTTTTTATTTATTATTTTTTTGTATATTACGAAGAGATACAAAAATCAGATACTGAGGAACGTATCGTCAGACTTTAAAGAGAGATGTGCAATGTTATTCTTGACAGGGCGATGTAAAGGTGTCGTATGCGAGAACGGGGGGAGTGTGGTGATAGAAGGGGGACAATGTGTCTGTTCCTGTGCCGGAAATTACGTAGGATATAACTGCCAGTATAGAGGTAAATATATAGTTATAAAATTCTTTTCATAATCCAGCTTTAATCACTTTCGTAAGACTTGGGAAAAGAGTATTTTTGGTGACACACTAGTCTAAGGCTAAAAGGAGAATCCGTAAAAAAGTACGTAAGAAATATGAAAGAAGGTCAAGTTTATCTTTTGATGTTCAAAGCATCAAAATTTGTAAAATTTTTAATTGGAAGAAGGTTTAAATGTCGGTGTAATTGACCAACACATAAATAAGCAGGACAAACATTTTGGCAAATTACGACTGATCTTTAGTAGTAATTTGGTCAAAATATCCAGTCTTGTCTCGAAAAAGTTTGGTACCTTTGGAAAATTTTTGAAGATGGGCTTAAAGTTCATTGATACTCTGAAAAAAGGAATAAATCTTAATGAAATAAATCTGTTTGCATTTTATGAAATACATTTCTTTTGGAAAACAACAAGCATTCAAGCACCATTTTATATGAGTGACCAGAGGGATTATGAACCTATATGCAGACCTGCTTTGGGGGTAAAAATAACAACAAAATCGAATAACCCTTCTTGTGTTATTGCAGTGTTTCCACAGTTCAAGCATTAACTCGGTCGGTTAGAGCATAACGAAAGTTATTTTACACCCTGGTTCGAATCCTTGGTGTAAGCACTAATTTTTTTTTTATCTTACTTATTTTAATTTTAATTTTATGATCAACAATTGATATTTTTCGCGAGAATTTAGATAATGTCACATCCTTTTAACTTAGAATTTTATACATGTATAAAAGGGAAAAGGAAGCATTCAAGGAAACGTAATGAGCAAGCTCTTTCTTAGGACAATAACCACTTTTTTGTGTTTCTCGAAAAATTTTTGCAACGCAAAACTAGTCATTTTCCTTTCAAGAACCCCTCTATCACAACGCTAACTTGATGTTTGACTTGTAATATCCAAATTTCTATTGGTCCAGTTTTCCATATTTTTTGTGAAACGAGTCATTTAAATTTCAGAAGCATAAATTCACCCTCCATGGATATAAGCAACGGATTCAAATGAAAATAAAATCGAGCACAGACTTTATAGGTCTCAGACTATTGTTCCTACAATTGTCCTTTTTTAACATGCAATATCGAACAGTATTACTCTTTTCTAGGAGATAACTGCGGGTATTCCCACTACACTGACTGCTTCCTGAAGCCAACACACGCTGATCTTCCCACCGGATACTGGGCCTTAAACTTCGTAGGATTCAAATATTCATTCATCGACATTTATGTATTATTCCATCTAAATTGATTTACTATCAGGAATTTCAAACTAAAAAAAAATTAAGCTGAATTATTTTTTCAGCAACATCACTTCCTTGCTGCAAGAGCCAAATATAGTAAGACAATTCATGTAACCAGCGAGGAACTGTATTTAGGTCAGGGACTCTTTCATCTCTCCTGATGCACAAAATAATGTTTTCAAAATTATTTATATTATGTGAAAGAAATCATCATTAATTAATCAATGATGTTTGAAAATGTCCATGCTGTTGGAATATCATGACGCAATTTTTGAAAACTTACAGGTAAACCCTATAAATTGACCTTCTCCTACACTCAAAAAGCCCGGCATCTTTATCATAGATTCAAGGTGAACAATTACCTGGCTGTGATATGGAAGGGACTACATAAAAAATCAAAGACTCTATACAACCAAAACTTTGGTCATTACGAGGGAATTACAGGAACTAAATGTGTCAACGTGCCGCAAGGATTTGGCGAAGTAAGGAAGTTTTAACTTAGAGGGAACTAATTTGGATCAAAAATAATTCATAATTATGTCCTATTGTAATTTTTTAATTTACCAGGTGGTAGTAAATAGAAAAAGTACAATATAACATCTATTTGTCGTACTAGTATTGTAATTTTTCTATTTACTTCACCAGTAAATTCAAAAATTACAATATGACAATTAACTCATTTTCCCTGAAATATTGCAGATTATAATAACGTTTTCATGCTGCAATCCTTACCACTGCAACATCGTGCCACCTCACGACAAGCATTACATTAAGAAGAAAAACACGTCTTTCTTTCTGGATGAAGTACGTTTGCAGCCAGGAAAATGTTAAGCGGAAATCCAAATTTAACCAAATTATAATGCCGTATATATCTATACTTATAAATTAATACATTTTGCAAATAAACTCCGAAATGGGTGCACCAGAGTTCTTACTTACTCCTCTAACAATACGCTAGGTACAAGCTGATGTCCGTAAACTATATTTAGATTTCACTCGCATACGGCATAGTAAATATCGTACATTAAATTAAAAGTCTACTTTCATTATCTATAAACAGCCATGAAATAGCTAAAACGTGAGTACGGTGGCGTTTCCGGTTGGCGGATCTAAGTTACTGGCAATTTTTAATGAAACTGACAACAAGCAATCGATTATTTATTACAGAAAACGTCATCACTGAATTATTCAATCAAAACTCGATTTAAATTATATAAAAGAAATAAGTTGTGATAACCGATTAAAAAGGGAAATGTGCAAAATATTTTCGTCATTCACCGATCTTTATATTGACGGAAGCTTCTAGAACATCATATAGCATCGAGCCCGATGTTAAGAAAAAAACGAGGCGATTATAGCTACATGACCATAAAAAAAGCTTTTGTGTAAATGGTCATAATTGAAATAATGGTAAATCACTGATAACACTATAAGTTGTGAATATAATTATATATCGAAAGACTATTACATATACATGTACATGTAGTAGGTTTTCCTAATACATTTATCGGTAAAATTTGTACATATACCTTACTGAGAGCATCGTGGCAACGAACCCGAAGTACAATTTGTACTTCGTAATAAACTTGCTTACATGAAAAGAGAAAATTAATGAATAAGGTATTGTTCAAATACAATTAAAGATGTAAGATTTTGCGCATTAATCAATGCACAGTTAATTTCTGAATACAATTTTTTATAGCTGCAATAATGTAGCCCTCTCCTTTTTTGAAGGGGGGGGGGGGGGGGCAGAGAGAAAGGCCAGAAAATATCAGATCAAAAAAAAAAAAAAAAAAAAAAAAATCGGAGAGGGCTACATTATTGCAGCTTAGTCTTTTGTATCAAATACTCAGCCTATTCATAGGGAGCTAAAAGCTAATTTTTACACAGATACTTGGTTCTTGGTTTATAAATATGTATGTACCTTATTGATAGGTAAAAAGTAAAGTACATTTTTACATATCAATAAGGTACAAACATGTTTATAAACCAAGACCCAAGTACCTGTGAATTCCCCCCCCCCCCCAATCAATTTATTAGTAAAATGTGCATATTCGTTGCTTTTATCCTTGACGGAAATAAAATAATTAAGAGCATCAGAAGTACAATATCCATAACATAGTATAACAGGTTTCACAATAAACGTCAATTAATGAAATTGCTATTTTTCAAGTTAAAAAAAAAATTAAACAAAACAAACACAAAAAACGGGGGTTGGGGGTGGGATGGGGTGGGGGTGGATAGGTAAATCTTCTTCATGCAGGATTTGAACATAGTATTTGTTCCTGCTATAAGCCTGTAAGCTGTCAGTAGAGAACTACAATATATTTTCTGTTGGTAGTGGTATAAATTCAATTCCCCGCGCTTGCGCGGGATTTCATCTAGTATATATATATATATATATATATATATATATATATATATATATATATATGTGTGTGTGTGTGTGTGTGTGTGTGTGTGTGTGTGTGTGAGGGTGTGTGTGTGTGTGTGTGAGAGAGAGAGAGAGAGGGTGTGTGTGTGTGTGTTTATTTGAATTAAATGTACTAAGATTCTCTTGAAATTTTTAATTAAATGTACTAAGATTTCTCTTGAAATTAGAAATCTTACTAGAACCACATTGTATTGAATAGGAATGCATCCGTTAACAGCACGGGCGCTTGACTTTAGGTAGAGGAACCTCATAAATTTTGTAATAAGAAAACTATTTAACGTCAAGGTCCTGTGGTTCATAGTGTGCCGAACGCATCTTTTTTTTCACTTGAGGTTTCGATTTTAAGCTAAAATTGAAAAAAAAGCCCTGTTGATTGATTTGTAAGCTGACATTAATGATGTTATCTTGAGATCATATTTGATATGCATGTGTATTTGTTTTACAATCAAAGCACAAATATTTTGTTCAACCCACCGTTTTATTTTTGCAAAATAATGCACAATTAGACAGTGTTCTATTCATCTTGATCCCTCAGGTCAGATGTTTGTGTAAATGACAAATATTTGTCAAGTATGGCAAAGACAGTCTGTAAACACCCTTTTAGTATTTTGATATTTTCATGACTATCGGGATTGTCACATTAAAATTCGAAGCATGAATGCTATATAAAATAAAACGGATGTTCTTGATTGATACTCGGCGATATCATTGTGTCCCCTGATTAATCTTCTTTTACTGTTATGAGCCAGACAGTAATATTGAACAGCTTCCTCATATTTCCCCAGTTTCAATGCTGTAACTGCAATCAATATGTAGTTCAAATGCTCACTTCTTCTGTACCTCGTCGAGAGACAACTTTTCATTAAAGGGAACATTTTCTCTATTTTATCGTGATCACATAATTGGGTATAACAAAGAATTTTCAAAAATATAGAGTACATCTTTGGTGGAATAAAAAGGCGAAATTCGGTTTTTTTCACCATGCATACTTCAAGTGCAAGCTCCATCGGTAAAAGAGGCATCATTGAAAAGACCTCGAAATCATACGAAACTGCGAGTGAAGCTTTTTCCAGCGAACTCAGTCCGCGTCCACAAAAACTTGTCCGATAATTCCCAACCGTATGGAGACCATATCGAATGCTTAAGTATAAGTAACCGAGATCTTTATTTATTATTTCTTCATAGTCCGAGATATAATCAAGGGCTTGTAAGAATTGACCAAGACAATAATGAGCTGTCGCAAGAGTTAAATTCCCTTTGCTGATATCTGCAAATCGAGCATGGTTCAGGTAAGAAAGGGCTCGTTTGATTAAGATGTACTTGCCTCGTGTAGTAGTTTTTTTGAGTGACAAGTTCAAATAGATCAGAGCTAGATGGCATAGATTTTGATACCTGCGTAATCGCAAAATATCCAAATCCGCCCGGTCCAAATCTTCAGTCATTTCAATTGTTACAGAATTTCGTAGCTCTTTCTCTAAAGGGTCTCTCCCTGGAATTGCTACAAACATAGAATTAATTTCGCTAAAGACTCCTATGTCGTGAACTTCTTCTTTTTCTTCATTTTCAACGTGTCTTCTAGAAGATGTCAGTGATTTAAAATCTTCGTTTTGATTCATACATGGCATTGTTCGTCTTGCATCCTCCAAACATTTTTTTAAGTACGACAGTGAATGGCAACGTAGCAAACACCTCCAACCTTCTTTGTATATTTCTGAAATATTTTCAGATGTAAACTTTAACTCGCTTTCCCGAACTTTACCCTGAAACATATTATTTTCCCTTACAAAGTAATTCGGACAAAATCCAATATCCAGCCATTCAATTAATCGTTTCAGGCAAACCTCTACACAAAATACAAGTCGTTCGGGTTTCCAGTATTCTGATGGTGTGTCTTCGATTGTCCAGAACATTAAAGTTTTTAAAAAGTAAGAACATAAACAATTTTTCATTATAGGGTCTTTAGAAAAGACTTCATTGTTTAGAAGTTTCAAAATTCCAAATGTGAGAAACTGTGTGTCATTGAATGAGTACACGAGTTTTTTCTCTGCTACGGAGAAGGACAAACGCCACTGGAATGGATCTTCTCTCCACTGAGGATTTTCCTCTGGCATAGAATATTTGAATTCAGTATAATCTTGAGATTTGGATCCAATTGCCATCAGATGACATCCATTTCTCATAATGTTTTTTACGAGGTCACTTGAAGGCCATCCATATTTTCTTCTCCTGCTGACCCATTCATTGGCGTAGATCGGCCAGTCTTTATATTCAAAGCAGAATGCTCTATCGTGTTCAGTTCCAAAATCATCTTTCTCCAACATACAGGGTCCATGTCGAACTCCTTTTGTTAAATGCCTTTGGAAGGAGCGCAGGAAAACTTCATTTGAAAGGAAATATTCGTTAGATATTTTTGTTGCCGCTTCTCGAATATGTTGTAGAGGAGTAAAAGGTGTCAATACAATCAGTTTGACATACCCTTTTGGAACATCGAAGGGTTTTACCATTCTTAAGAGAGCTACAGACTTTCCGATATCATTTGGAATAGTACTTACAACTTTTGTTAATTTATCAACGTACATTTGGTCAATATCTGAACCTCGTATTTGAAAACCTTCTGCGTTACCACCAGCCCGTATAACTTCTATTTGATCATTCAGTTTGCTCACTCTGTCTAAAATATCCATTATACGCCTCTTTAGTCGCTGTGAGTCGGGATCTCCCACTGCATTTACAAGGCTATCAGCTATCAGATATGAGAGGTGCGAGTCGTCCAACCAATTATTAGGCGACGCTTAGTTAAGAAAAATTAAAATGTGTTTATGAAATATTTTAAAGAGCCATTCTCTGTAATGACTTTAACTTTTATATAGGAGCTGTGGCACGCATAGTCTCAGAATTTCTCCAAACTCTCTATGATAAAAGTCTTTGATACCGTAAACTCAAATCAGGCAAAAAATTGGTTGCTACGTGACATGGTTACCATAGCAACATGTCCTAAAGTTTGAAAAAAGGCATTTTTCAACATGTTCAGAGTCCCACAGTTAACGTTTGCAGCAAAGCAAACAAGTGGCAATGACTGTTTCTGAGAGTTGAAGGTATTGTGTTTTAAATGCATGATAAACATGTTTGGTAAATCATCTATTACATACGTTACTATGGAAACAAAGTATTCAAAAGTAATAATTTTGTTCATTTAATTTTATAAAGTCATACACTTAAGAATAAAAAAAAATTATAGGTTGAAATGCAAGCAAATAATAGACAAGAGATCATTGTAACATATACCAAGGACGAAATATGATATTTCTTATAGGTTGGCAATGGTTGCCATGGTTTTAATACCACAAAGTTATTTTAAATTTACTTTCTTAGTGTTTTAATCTTATCCTATCTTTTTAAAAAGCAAATTTCTATATAACTGATGATCAATTTTTAAAGGCGCTGGTGTAACCCTAATTTTCACATTTGAAAAATTCAAATTCATTTCTTGAACTAGAGCGTTGCTATGGAAATTCGCGGAAAAAATATGCATAAAAATCTGAAAAATATTTTGTTTCCTTGGATACGTACCCTTGTATGTAGATTACCAAAACTGTTATGATTGATATATATGAACAACTAACCTGACTTTTAATTTTGACTACCAACCAATCTCTAACTGGATGCAAAAAGCTGGCACATAGGATTTAATATTGATATGAAATTAACAAAATCGAACATTTTCCCTTCTTGGTAACCATAGCAACAGTGTTGTATTTTTCAACAAACTTTATCAATATATGACATTCAACTTTAGTTCTACCAGATAAGAGCTATTCAAGGTGAGTCAAATAATATGTTTCTTGATTAAAAGCTAAGTAAATTCCTAAAGAAGCAAAAAAATATGACTTAAAACAACTGGTACGCTGTTTCCATGGTTACACTGCAAAGTAACAATTAATCCCAATATTTCTTATGTTGTTGGTGTTGCAAGGTCCTAAGGATGTATATGTGCCAGTCATGAATTTTATTGTTTTTCCTCAAGATAGTAGCATTAACACAATCTTAGCAACATATTTTGCATGGTAACTCTCTGTTACCATGGCAACCATGAAAGTTATTTTTAGAATGATATTGCCAATACCTAATTACTTAAGGTAAAATATTTTTATTGTTTTTCTTTGGTTGTTGATTGAGTTTGATCATGTAACATCTATCATTAGTGAATATTGAACACTTTTTCAGCATTTTTCAGCATCTAAAATGTATTCCAAATGTACCCATGGTTACCACTTACTTAGAGATAAATTCTAAATAGTTTCTTTATAGCATAAGTGGCAACAAGGTGTCATGTTTTTGTGATAATAGTTTGTTTGTTTTTCTTAGTCTTTATTCAGGCTTAATAAAGATTCAAAGTAGCTGAAAATCTCAATTTTTTCAACTTTTCTAGCTGTTACCATGGCAACCAAGACACATAGCAACGAAATTTTATTTGATAAATGTTTCTGGTGTCAAGTTGTTATAATAGGCAAAGTTTCATCAAAATCGGTGACCATGCGTGGCAAAGAAGTTTAAGTGGTTACAGAGAATCGCTATTAAGTATATTCGTATGTTTACATTTAGTAGTGCTGATAGAGTAAAAAAATGTAACAAGTTGAACAAAAATATTTTTAATATGGTAGTTTCTTGTACAGAAAAATTATTTTGACTAAAAATGCCCCCTTCCGGATCACTGTTTTGCTTACCATAGACGCCTTTAATAAATATTCATAAAACTATAGTGTATTTTAAGTTCATATTTTTACGTCCCCGTAATCGAAGATTCGGGGGCATATAGTTTTTGCCCTGTCCGTCTGTCTGTCCGTTTGTCCGCAAAATTTTTAACCTTGCACATACCTTTTGATTGGTTAGAGCTATGGCTTTCATATTTCACATGTGTATTCCTTGGGTCAAGACCTTTCTTTGGGTACCATCAAATTTGACCTTTTGACGTTGACCTTTGAGTTTGACCCACTTTTGCAAAATTTTATGAGACTTTAACCTCGGCCATAACTTTTAAAAAGATAATGCTTGGGCTTTCAAACTTAACATGTGTATTCCTTGTGACAAGACCTTTCTTTGAATACCAGCAACATTGACCTTTGACCTTGACCTTGGAGTTTGACCTACTGGTGAAAAAACCTAAACCTTGGTCCTAAATTTTGAACAGTTTGGGCTAGGGCTTTCGTACTTCACATGTGTATTTCTTGTGACAAGACCTTCCTTTGGATACCAACAACTTTGACCTTGACCTTGGAGTTTGACCTACTTAAAATTGAAAAATTTTAACCTTGACCATAACTTTTGAACAGTTGGTGTTAGGTCTTTCATACTTCACATATGCATTCCTTGTGACAAGACCTTCCATTGGATACTAACAACTCTGACCTTTTGACCTTGAACTTGGAGTTTGACCTACTTTTGAAAAACTTTAACTTTGGTCATAACTTTTGAACAGTTGGTGCTAGGGCTTTCATACTTCATATGTTTATTCCATGTGACAAGACCTCCCATTGGATACCAAAAATTTTGGCATTGACTTTGGAGTTTGACCTTCTTTTAAAAAAGTTTAACCTTGGCCATGACATTTAAATGTTTGGTTCTAGGGCTTTCACATTTCACGATCATGTGTATCACTTGTGACAAGACCTTCCCTTGGGCACCATTTGACCTTAACCTTGCCGTTTTACTTACTTTTAAAATCTTTAACCTTCGCCATAACTTTTCAACGGTTGGTACTAGGGCTTTCGTATTTCACAGGTATATTCCTCGAGACAAGACCTTTCTTTGGGTACCAACATTTTTGATCTCTTGACCTGGAGTTTGACTTGCATTTGAGAAACATTAACCTTGGTCATAAGCTGCCATACGGGGGCATCAGTGTTTCACAAACACATATTGTTATTACATTTGAGTGCACCATTGCGATTTTCTAGGAATGTGAAGTGTATAAATAGATCGCCAGTCAAGTATTACGAAGATTTAACTTAAGAAATTGATGTCATACAAAAGATACCAGTAGAGGCGAATGGACTTAAGGAAAGAAAATAGATATTTTCATTGGAAGAAGCATTTGAGCACCATGGCCATAAATATGGCTTTGCTAGGAATTAAGAAGTATGGTAATTAAAAAAAACTATAATATGTATTCACTATCAATGAAGATAACAATCTTGCAATTCAGTAGATCGATATTCATATATACCATAATAAAAATATTCACATTTATATTTTCTTTTCAATAATTTTCTATTAACCTTTTGTTTTAATGTAGTGTTTAGTAACCTTTACCTGTCATGATTTTATCCTTCAGCTGCAATGGAGATTGTGCATCTGAAAAATTAAAAAAATGATGGAAAATTTCCTAGATTTTATTTTGGGTTACGTCAGGAATTTAATCAAAAATATATATGAGGAAATGAGTTCCGGAAGAACAAATAACAGCATCTATACTTATAAATTAATAAATTTTGCAAATAAACTCCGAAACGGATGCACCAGAGTTTTTACTTACTCCTCTAAAAATACACTAGATACAATATGATGTCCGTAAACTATATTTAGATTTCACTCGCATTGTCAGTATCGTACATTAAATTAAAAGTCTACTTTTATTTTCTATAAACAGCCATGAAATAGCAGAAACGTGAGTATGGTGGCGTTTCCGGTTGGCGGATCTAAGTTTCTGGCAATTTTCAATGAAACTGACAACAAGAAATCGTTTATTTATTTCATAAAATGTCATCACTGAATTATTCAATCAAAACTTGATTTAAATGACATAAAAGAAATAAGTTGTGATAACCGATTAAGAAGGGAAATGTGCAAATTATTTTTGTCATTCACCGATCTTGATATTGACGGAAGCTTCTAGAACATCATAAAGCATCGAGCCCGATGTTAAAAAGAAAACGAGACGACTATAGCTGCAGGAACATAAAAAAGCTTATGTGTGAATGGTCATTGAAATAATGGTAAATCATTGATAACACTATAAGTTGTGAATATATTTATATATCGAAAGACTGTTACATATATGTAGTAGGTTTTCCTAATAAATTTATCGGTAAAATGTGTATATATTCCTCACTGAGAGCATCGTGGCAACGAGCCCGAAGTACAATTTCTACTTCGTAATAAACTTGCTTACATGAAAAGAGAAAATTAATGAATAAGACATTGTTCAAATACAATTAAAGCTGTAAAATTTTGTGCTTTAATCAATACATTTCAGTTTTTTTTTCTTAATACAGTCTTTTGTATCAAATATTCGGCCTATTCATAGGGCGTTAAAAGCTAATTTTTACACAAGTGCTTGCGTCTTGGTTTATACATGTATATATGTATGTACCTTATTGATATGTAAAAAAGGTAAAGTACATTGTTTACATATCAATAAGGTACATACATATTTATAAACCAAGACCCAAGTACCTGTGAATTTTTACCCCCCCCCCCCCCAAAAAAAACCCAATCAATTTATCAGTAAAATGTGCATATTCGCTGCTTTTATCCTTAACGGAAATGATATAAGAGCATCTATAGTACAATATCCATAACATCATGAACATAGTATAACAGGTTTCACAATAAACATCAATTAATGAAATTGTTAGTTTTTCGTTTTCAGTACAAAAGGGGATGGATTGGGGGGGGGGGGGGGGAGAGAGAGAGAGAAGCACATGCGGAATTTTGAACAAAGTATTTCTTCCTGCTATAACCCTGTAGGCTGTCAGAAGAAACTACAATATATTTTCTGTCGGTGGTGGTATAAATTCAATCCCCCGCGCTTGCGCGGGATTTCATCTAGTATTATATAAACAAGAGGCCCAAGGGCCTTAACGGTCCTGAGTATAATACAACAATTTAGAAGTTATATACACTGATAGATGAAGCTTTGTTGCCCTAAAGCAAGAGAAGTAGGAAGATCAGGATCAACAAAATAATTAGTCTAGTATTCAGTATCAACTCATAAATTAAGTTCTAATCTGTCCCCCACTTAACACTATCGCCATGCAGACTATTAACAAACTATTAGTGCTTCTGTACTATTTTTAAACCCATATTAAGACCCCTAGCATTGACCTCTCTTATGGTCTTTGAAGAACTTTTAATAAGATAAGTTATTTTTGTCTCATTTTTATTTATCTATTACTTACAGGTCTACCTGATTATTAAAACTAAGAAAGTACTTTTTGAATTATACGATAAACATTCTTGCATAATTATCTTATTCTATTAACCTTTCAAATACATTATTTACAGTGATTAATTATCAAAGGTGAATGGAAAAGGGGAATAACTTCTCTCAGTAGAATACAAATTAATAGAGCCCTGCCCAGGACCAGAATGCTTAGACAAATGGTCCAGATGTTATAAAATCTGGTAGAAATACGCTTACTTATATCATTAAAACTTTTACTCAGTTTGCTTCCGATATGCCCAGAAGCAGAGAAGAATTTCACAGGTACAATGCATTTTCACTACAGATTCAACAAAACCTTACCCTAACACCAGAACCCAAGACCAAGGGTCAAGAAATTTACAAATTTGGAAGAGTTACCCTCATCATCATAACTATGGACTTCAAAGAATTAACACTTTTCCACTATATTATCAAAAGCCCCCCCCCCCCCCGTTATGCCGAAACCCCTGACCCTAGGACCACAAGATTTAAAAATTCTGTTCAAAGCTCCAATTTTCATCATAGCTAAGCAATTTATTTATCAGCTCAACACTAAGGAGCAGACAGGATTAATTAATGATTAATTAATAAAATTAATGCTTTTTCACTATATAATCAATAGAGCCCCCCCCCCCTCCTCAAGAACCCCAAAAACTGAGGCCATATATTTAAAAATTTTGGAAGAGGTATCCTTGCCTATCATAATCATGCACTTAGTTTGTTTAAATAATCTCCAGTAGCAGAGAAGAAGATTTTTAAAGAAACAATGCATTTTCACTATATAATCAATAGAGCCCCGCCCTAAAACCAGAACCCCTGACCCTGGGGCCATGAAATTCACAATTTTTGAAAAGGCATCCTTATGCATCATAACCATGCACTTAGTTTGTTTAAATAATCTCCAGTAGCAGAGAAGAAGATTTTCAAAGAATCAATGCATTTTCACTATATAATCAATAGAGCCCCGCCCTAACACCAGAACCCCTGACCCTGGGGCCATGAAATTCACAATTTTTGAAAAGGCATCCTTATGCATCATAACCATGCACTTAATTTGTTTAAATAATACCCAGGAGCAGAGAAGAAGATTTTCAAAGAATTAATGCATTTTCACTATATAATCAATAAAGCCCCGCCCTAACACCTGAACCCCTGAACCAGGGGCCATGGCTTTCACAATTCTGGAAGAGACCCACCTCCTCATCATAATCATTTACTTAGTTTATCACCTTAATGTCCAGGAGCAGAGAAGAAGATTTTCAAAGAATTTATGCATTTTCACTATATAGTCGATAGAGCCCCGCCCTAACACCAGAACCCCTGACCCTGGGGCCATGAAATTCACAATTTTGGAAGAGGTACTCTTGCTCTTCATAACTATGTACTTAGTTACTTTATTAAATATCCAGGAGCAGAGAAGATTTTCAAAAAATTAATGCATTTTCACTATATAATCTATAGAGCCCCGTCCTAACACCAGAACCCCTGACCCTGGGGCCATGAATTTCACAATTTTGGAAGAGGCTCTCTTGCTCATCATAACTATGTACTTAGTTACTTTATTTAATACCCAGGAGCAGAGAAGAAGATTTCAAAGAATTAATGCATTTTCACTATATAATCAATAGAGCCCCACCCTAACACCAGAACCCCTGACCCTGGGGCCATGAATTTCACAATTTTGGTAGAGGGCTCAATGATTATTACAATCATGCCAACAGTTTGACTGCTTGATGTCCAGGAGTAAAGAAGAAGATTTTTAAAGATTGCAATATTTTTGGTGGTTTTAGCCCCACCCCTCAGGCCCCAGGGGGGAGGGACCATGAAATTCACAATTTTTGTTCCCCTTTACCCATAGATGCTATATGCCAAATTTGGTTGAAATTGGTTAAGCGGTTTCAGAGAAGAAGCTAAAAATGTTCAAATGTTAACACACGACGCACGCCGACGGACGAGAACGGATAGCAATAGGTCACCTGAGTGACTCAGGTGACCTAAAAATGTAAAGATTAGTATAATTTAAAGGGGGGTCTATGTCGAAAAGTCTTTGTGTGAAATTTCGAAAAATTTGATATTTCTTTTATTATCACTTATGTATAAAGGAGATGGTGAACAAGGCGCGCAGAATGCCTTTAGCTTCAAATGTAAAAAAATCATCAATTTGTGAATTTAGTATTTAAAGTGAAGTTCTCATTATTGAAATTTATGAAATTATGATAAAACTTTTCTGAGGAAAATTTTATTGGCAAAAATTATTCTGTGATTAAAAAAATAATGTGGTATTCGTGGGGTTCGAACCCTAGCAATAAAAACCCTGAGTATAAATTTTTTTGAGACTAACACGCTAACCACTACGCTACACACAGCTCTTGATGAATTTTGGCATTTAAATCATGTTTGTGATATGACCCTTAACTAATGAACTTCAATCATTTCTCGGAAAGATGCGAATGTTGTGTCATAAAAGTGTATTTTTAAGGTAAAGTGGGTCTTTGCTCCATGTTTTTGTTGACCAAAAACTTTGAAAAATATGGAGCGAAGACTCACTCATATCGAAAAATTGTTTTTTAGTATGAGAAAATGATCGTTTTTGCCCCCTCTAGTGTGTGTATGCTATTTCATAGGCAAATAATTTCAATCTTACTGAGATTTTGCTTGAAGTATTCTTTAATTTTAGATGAAATATAAAAGAAAATTTTGTTATAATTGAGATTTAATTTTTCACCTTCATGTTTGTTGCACTATAGGCATTGCGCTCGCCTTGTTCGCCCATCTTCTTTCAGCTAATGAAAATAATTTAAACAATAAAATGCTTTCTTTGGTTGTTAGTACAGGAATTAATGTCGCAGCTGTTGCAGAAAAAATACATAACCGGTGTAACGACGAAAAGTGACCCCCGTAGAATATTGACCGGGGGGGTCAAATTTCTCCGTAGAAAAATACCCCCCCCCCCGGTCAATTTTCTACGGCAAGTAGGGTCATTTTTCGACCGTAGAAAACCCTTCCAGGCCGGTAATTCTACGACTCCACACACGTTGAAAAATGACCCCCATAGAAATCTGACCCCCTACTTTTTCACTATATTTTATAATTAAATCTTTAGAAATGAGATGTGATATGCGTTAATTCGATGTTGGGGAGGGTCGGTGAAGGCCTAGAGTCTCCTGATTTTTTACTTTCAAATGTATATTGGAGGAGGAGCAAAGTATCTTCCCCTCCTTAACGCCATTTCTCAATACTAGCATGATATACAATGTACGTGGTATGGTTTTTTTTGCCTGCATCCCATTGAGTATACATTATTGAGGAGCATAAATTCATAATTCATAATTCATATATATATATATATATATATATATATATATATATATATATATATATATATATATATATATATATATATATCCGCTTTTTTTTCTTGATTTTTGGTTTGTTTGTTTTTTTTTTTCTCACAGGTTTTGTTCCGAAAATGACATATGTTTCTGACAACGATTTACCCGTATGGAATGGATGTTATCGGAAACTATTTAAAGGACAAGTTTGTGGCCCATACTTCTAGCTTAAAATTTGTGCCCGCTTTCATCCTGCCTCCACCCCATTTTTTACATGTATACGTTTCTGGATACACCATTGCATTGAAACAAAAAACGTATTGTATTATTATTTTTAGACAAAGAAAAAAATTAGAGAAAGCACGGCATATGAATTAAGCGTCCAATAGCGTCTAATATGGAGATGCTATCATTCACTGTAATTACTGCTTTATTTTTAATATCATATAATATCTTTTCCCCTCTTTTAGGTTCATTTATCCTTATTTATTACATGAATATTAATACCCCTGCTTCGAAGGAAATGGTGGTATATACATGTACCTTGTACCCTGCGAATCTCTCTGTTGTGTGTGCGGGGTGAGTGTTTCTGTCTGTCTGCCTGTCCGATGCTTGAAATTTTAATACACTCTTTGGTTCGACATGCTATACAGTGATATTCATTTTGGTACAAATCCTGGCCATCTCTCTGTGCGGGTGGGGTATCACTAGAGAGCACTGGCTCGTAGATTTTTTGTTTCCCCTGTAATTTGTGTACTTACAAATATTGTCTGTAGAATTATATTTTCTCTAATGTAGGGAAAAAAAGAATGTATCTAAACGTATCTAAACGTTATCTATGAAACAATATATATATTGTTTGTATCAGGATCGCTATATGAAATAAACTGATAGTCTCTAACAAAACAAACTATAGTTTACCAAAGTTAACTATAGTTTAATGCAGTATCAAAGTTTTTACTATAGTAAAAGTATTTTTTGGATATATGATTGTGATATTTTATGTTCTTAAATGTATATGTGCACATTTTTTATATTTTAGGGAACTACGAGGGGTGATCAAAAAGTTCGTGAACTATCTCGTTATTTACAAAACCACAGTTCAGATCAAAATGAAATTTGGCACACATTTAGTCATAAACATGTTCTATAAAGAGCAGATATTTGCTCTACGTTTGGACGTCACAATATAAAAATGACTCAATATGTAGATGACGTGACAAAAAAAATGGTTGACTCAGTCGTACTTGAGCAACGGACGACTTTAAACTTTAACGTTTCTCTTAGAAATTCCTTTTCATAGCATATAATAATTTGTACACGATTTATGAAGACAAAAAGACATGACAGAAATTGGATTGATTGTTTTAGTGAAGGAAGGGAGGTTGTTAAAATGATGTTTGTTCTGGTGCCAAGTGAAAGCAAGCTTGGGAAGAGATGTGTCCTTAGTTGAGCAATCTGTAACGAAAGATCGCCAAATTACAGTTATAAAGATAGTTGAATATCTTAACAATAATACTGTTATTGAATCCCTAAAATATCGTTTACCTTATATATTAAACATATCATATATGATAAAAAGAAGGCGCCCATACTTTATCCACAATGGATAAACGACGCACCCCAATACAAAAGAGTCGGGTTGTGATGGTCACTATTCTCATTCTGGGAAAAGATATCCTAATCCACCAATCCTATCTGTGACAAATGGGCTATTCTTGTTATAAAAAAATAACTTGCAAGGTAAGAAATATAAGACTCGGAAAAAAATTTTAATTTCTGTGAACAGAACGCTACGGAGCATATCACGTGAACGCCTGGATCACGTGATTCAAGCATGGGCAGAACGATGGCTGCATTCAAATCGGAGAGGACCACTTTAAAAAGTAATAAACATCGAAATCTGATTTTGTTTCTTTTATGGAAGTAACTCAATTAGTTCGCGAACTTTTTGATTACCCCTCGTATTTCTTGTTCATTAACATATCATCCCAAAATTTTACATTACTGATATCAATTTAAGAAAATTTCAGCTTTGAAATCTCAGAAAAGTTCCAAACAAAGTTTCATAGTTAATCAAAGTACATTGTATCAAAGTATTTACTATAGTTAATAATAGTAAACTATAGTTAACTATAGTAATTTTTTTTAGGAGTGCCATTCGATTGTGATAGAAGTACTGGCAATATACTCCCCTTCCTTGATCATTATATAGATACATGTATAATCTACATCATCATGCACATATGCATTATGTAACTCTTTATGAGTAGGATTTTTGATGTATAAGAAAAAAGATTTTTGTTTACTTTTATCCTAAAAACTCTTATATTTTTAAAACCTCGTATCACACAGCAAGATCGCTTAATTTGTGCATAAGAAAGACATGGCCAGATTTTTTTTCTATAGGCTAGCAAATTTAAAGAGTGGGTTACATCCTCGTTTCCCACTCCCTCAAAACTTACCACTATAGATACGCTGACACGAATCGCGTACTTGATTCGAACACAATATGTGTTACAATATTTTTTGGCACAGTTCTATGTAGTCTTGCAAACGCAACTTCAATTGTGCTAATATTGCCAATCATACTTAGGGAAAAAATAATATGTAAATTAGGCAGAGAAGCTTTTTCATAATGCAACATTCGGTTTTTGTCTATTGCTAAAAATTATTACATTGTACATGTAACTAGAAAGGGGAAATACGTACTACTGTGTATACACTTGTGTCAATTCTTAGTATACCAAACACCTCTTTTATTAATTAATTTTTTTTATGTAAAAAGCCTCATTTTGTTTATAGGCTTTGTTGACACTAGCAAACGACAAAAAACATTGGTAAAAATTTTGAGCTAACCATATTTTATGTCTCTGAGATCGAATATCAGAGGAATTTTGATTTAGTCCTGTCTGTTATTTTAACACAAATTTCATCTTCCTTATATTTTTATTAGAATTTTTTTTTTACTAGAAAATAAAGATATATATGAGATCTAATTTTCTGAACAATTGTCCATTTTTTTCACGCAGATTTACTTGGGTAGGGTTCGAAAACATTAATCTTTCTTGTAACTTCTGAAGGAAAAAAAAAGGCTTGAGACTTTATTTTCATTCGTTTTTTACATTATTTACCCAGAGTAAAATTTAAAGAGGATCATTACAATTATACACAGAAACCGTGCATTTTTATTCATGTATAAGTTTCTCTCTCTCTGACACCAGCTTTTAGGCTGCGTGATTTTACCTCTACGTATTTTCCTAACAAGAATATTCCTACCAAAACCAGTTTTTTTGTATAAAAAAAAGAGACATAGGGTCATTATTCTACGGGGTCATTTTTCTACAACCCACACGGAGAAAAATGACCCTCAGGCCATAATTTCTACGAAAAAGGGGGTCTTTTTTCTACGTAGAATATTGACCAGGGGGTCAAATTTCTACGTAGAAAAATGACCCCCGGTCAATATTCTACGGGGGTCACTTTTCGTCGTTACACCGGCGTAAGCGGGTTATGTAATATTTTTGTGCAATATAGCTGCGACGTTAATTCCCGTACTAACAAACAAAGAAAGACATTTTATTGTTTATATTTATATCTGCCTAAAAAAATCAAAGTAAAATTAAACATTTTAATTATTGTATTATAGATGTGTATGTCATGCACTGTATGCATAATTGATGGAACAGCCTTTGCTCAAGAAATCTATGCAGGTGGCTAGTTTAGTGTCGTTTACTGACTGATGAAAGGCAATGGTTTTCATAGGAAATAAAGGAAATGATATTCAGTGGATGTAAATATACCTTTATATGCAGATTTTCATGCTGAAGTACGTGCAAGAACAGTACAAAATGGTTTAAAAACATTAATTTTTAGACAGCTTTAAATATACGAAAAATGCATTAAAAGAGAGCAAAAATACTTAACCAAAGTTAACATTAATTTCAGTTATTAGATTTATGCCTTTAAAATGATAACCAATTAATGCATTAGAATTGATACAGCAGAAAAAAATAATCTGATATCCAACGTAATTATTACTCGATTTCTTCTTGCAGCAATTTGTACAATTTTGTCATGCATTACAGAGAATTTTCAAAAAAAAAATCTTTATGTAAAACTTTTGTACTTAATATATTTTGAAGAAATAAATTATCTTATCATTTTGATAAAGAAAAAAGGTATACCTTTATGCTCAAATAAATGAGAAATATTTCGTTTTATGATATGTTTTCTTACGATTAGACCTTTCTGTACTAAGGTGAAAGTTATTAAACACAGATTAAACTTAGCTTATTTTTTTTTAAATAAAATAATTTTTCTTTTAAATTCAAAGATTTCTGCTCTTATTTGTATCATTCTACCAGATCCCCCCTTCCATCCTTCTCAAAGTCTAACGCCAAAGACCCATAACAAAATTGTTCAAGACATTTTATCACTTTGAAACTATAACGTGTGCAGGTATTTTTTATTTGAAATATTGTTTAAAGCAAATTAAATGTGTAAATATCATCAACTTCTGTGCTGGGCCAATTTCAGCTTTGAATTTTCATTGATCTTCCAATTAACAATTTGTCATTTTTTATTTTATTTTCTATTTTTATGTAAGCCTAGGGCTTTGGCAATCCTTACGGGCATTGTGATGCTAGTATTATGTTATGTATTATATATATCAATCACGTACGTAGCAACGATTTCAAAAGTGTGTGTTGGGGGGGGAGGGGGGCTTCCCAAAAAAATCTGACAAGAAAAAAATGAATAAAAAAAGACCAAAAAGGTAGGAGGGCAAATTCCCAAATTAACCTGACAAACAAAATTAAAACAAAAAAAAAAAAAAGAAACAAACAAGCAAACAACAAAAAACCTTATTTATTGTCCAAATCCTGGAATTTGCAAGTGCTCGACCATACAGCAACAAAAAAGTTTGTGTTTGGGGGGGGGGGGGGGGGATGAGGAGCAAGTAGCATTTAAAGGAAAATTTTCTATAGCAAAATACTCTACTCAAAAAATCCTCCCACCCCCCTCGCGTTCTACGGGCCTGGGATTCATAAATCTAATTTTGTTATTGGCATAATGGATTAAAATGATAATTAGCCATTTTATTGCATTTCATAATCAAAAATTGAAACTACATTTTACGGTTCCTCAGCAGAACAGGAAATAATTCAGAGGAACACTTCTAATTTCGAGCGTGTACTATAACATGTGCCTTACAAGACTTCATTATTTGGCCAGAAAGGACAATATATTTAGGACATGACATAACCAGGAAATTACTCAAATTAGAGCATTCTAGGTTAACACCCATACTCAAAAATATACATATATTCCAGGAAAATATTCTAAAACATTGTATCTCCTACTTGTTATTGTTATTAAAAAAAGGATATATTTTAGGAAGCATAGGTTTCGTCACTCACTCACGTTGAGTGAATGCGTAAATTGTTCTAAAATACTAACTGAGGTCTATATTTAATATTTCTAGCATATAATAACAAAAATAATTCTCTGAGTAAAAATATGTAGGGCTAAAGTTCAGTGAAGAGATGTTATTAAATTTAACAAATGTATAGATTTGAAGAATTTTATATAAAAATATATTCTTCCAACATCACAACAAATGGTCCCACATAAATCTTGTTTCTTTATGATTTTGTGAGCAGTTTTTAAAGTGAATATGCCCGTAGAACGCTGTTTGAAGTTAGGGGTTCTGCACAAACCTTTCTTAAAATAGCTTACGAGTGATATACCTTAACCTAATTCGTCATTAACTCAATATCATAGGTATCTTGTTTTATCTTTCATAATGCATAACCAATATTATAAACAAATATTACCTAATCGCCATACTGGTAGGTGTTAGCTTTCTATTTTTAAAAAAATCAATTTATTTTTGGCGACCAAAAAAGTACACTAAGGAAAGTTGGGGGAGTATCCTTTGTCATCTTTGGAAGGGGTCTGTGGGACTTGACGGGGCCAGATACATGTAGCTCACCCAAATCTTGTTACTTATTCCAGACGCTAATCCAGAAATTTTTTCAAAAGGGGGGGGGGGAATTCCACCCCTGTCAAAAAAAAATTCCCAACCCAGAAATTCCTTGACAAGCAAAAAAAAAGAAAAAAAGAAAAAAAGAAAAAGAATTCCCTTTCGTATTAAACCCAGAAAATTTCCTGACAAGCAAAAAAAAAAAGAAGTAAAATCCTTTTCCCAAACGTGAAAAAAACCTATTTCGTGGTGCATGGTGATGGTGGGGTCCACGTTTTCTAGGGGGGTCCAAAGTCATTTTTTATTTGCTTTAGTATATACTTTTAATAACTCTGCAAATTCCAGAGTGGAGGGGGGGGGTCCGAACCCCCCCCCCCCTTCGACCCCCACTAGATTTGCGCATGTATTCACATTGCACAGTCAGCTGCAGGTAAGACTCGGCTAGTACCAGTATCCCAGTTTTCTTTGCAGTGTGCATCGAACAATTTTAAACTGACGCAGGGTTAGGGATAAGACTGTCACTGCCCATCTTAGATTGAGGATGTAAGGATACATTAAAGTGGTGCCAGAAGTCATGGACATATTACATTCCTTTCAATTCTGTCTTTGGCCACAAAGAGAAACCTATACTCTCGAAGCCGGAAGGGCAATTTCTTGAAGTTAACTGGGCCAATTAGCTCAACGAGCCATTCTCTCAGCTGCTAAATATTGCACAGTTGATCATTGAATTTGGTTATTTGTCTTTAGCACAAATGTTCAATTATTCTATTTCAGAGATTTTTCAAGCTTTACAGACTGAGAGTACTTTCCTATTTTTGTTTTTCTGATACATTCAGTGCTAAAGTCAGTTATATGTACAAATATAACACTAGTGATTTTTCAATATGATATTATATCTATATATATGGACATCGGTCTTACAATAAACCTATTATACACGATGTCTCCTTTGATTCATCACTACAACCCTATGTTAATAAACAGTTAAACCTTCATCACATTTGCACCAAACTTTGTCCCTTTGAAAGTTTTGAATAGTCTATTTGTAAAAGTCAAGGAAAGTCCATATTTGGATTCTTCGACTCCAGAATACAGGCTCGGATCTGTGATTATACTTACTTACTTAGGCCTGCCGTTCCATGAGGAACATAGGCGATCGACGACAGTCCTCCAAAGAAATCGATTCTGGGCTGCTTTCATTGCCTCCAGGTGTTTCTTGGACGTCCTTTTTCTTTTGCCCTGTGGGTTCCAAGTCAGGGCCTGACATGTGATGCTGGATGGTGGCTTCCTTAGCTTGTGTCCAATCCAGCCCCACTTCCTCTGTCTGATTTGTACGTCAATTGGTTCCTGTCCTGCTCTTTTCCATAGTTCTTCATTTGAGATCCTTTCAGGCCATCGGATGTTGAAGATGCGCCTGAAACAGGTGTTTTAGAATGTCTGGATCTTCTGCAGGGTTGCTTTGGTCAATCTCCATGTCTCTGCACCATACAATAGGACGGACTTTACATTAGAGTTGAGGATCCACAGTTTGGTGGTAATGCGGATGTTCTCTGAGGCCCAGATGTTCTTTAGCATGGTAAATGCAGTTCTTGCCTTGCCAGTTCTTGACTTGATGTCACTGTCTGTGCCACCCTGTCTGTCCACCACACTCCCCAGGTAGTTGAAGGACTCAACTTCTTTGATGGACTCACCACCAACTTTGACTGGTGTTTGGGCAGTGGTTTGGTGTTTATTTTCATCAATTCTGTTTTCTTCAAGTTGATTTTGAGTCCCGTTCCTGCTGATGTTGTTGCAAGGCGAGTTATTTTATCCTGCATCTGACTGTGGTTGTGCGAAAGGAGAGCCAGGTCATCGGCAAAGTCTAGATCGTCAAGTTGCGTCAGGAGTGTCCACTGTATACCATTGTTCCTACCTGATGTGTTAGTCCTCATGATCCAGTCAATGACCAAGAGAAAAAGAAATGGTGACAGCAAACATCCTTGTCGAACTCCTGCCTTGATCTCGAAACTCTCGGACATCTGGCCAGCATGGGCAACCCTGCATATCATGCCTTGGTAGGTATTTCGAATCAGGGAGACTAGCTTCTCTGGTACTCCATAGTGCCTCAGTATCTTGCACAATGTCTCTTGGTCCACGCTGTCGAATGTTTTCTCATAGTCGATGAAGTTGATATAGAGGGGGGACTTCCACTCGAGTGATTGTTCAATGATGATGCGCAAACTGGCTATCTGGTCAGCACATGATCTGTTGGCCCTAAAACCAGCCTGCTGGTCACGAAGCTTTCAGTCCCCTGCCTCTTTCATCCTCTCGAGAAGTATCCTGTTGAGGACCTTGCCAGGCACTGATAGGAGCATAATTCCCCTGTAATTACTGCAGTCCCTCAGATCGCCCTTCTTTGGCAGCTTAATAAGGATGCCTTCTTTCCATTCCTCCGGAATGTTCTTTTCCACCCAGATCTTCTTGAAGAGGTTGTATAGGATGTTAACGACTGCTTCTGTATCAGCTTTGATGGTTTCTGCTGGTATCTCATCAGGCCCTGCCGCTTTTCCATTCTTAAGTTTGTTAATTGCTCTCCTGATCTCTGTCTTTGTTGGCTTGTCGCAGTTGATCGGGAAGTCTGTTTCGGCTGGTTGTATGTCCGGAGGTGTTTCTGGTGTTGGTCTATTTAATAGCTCTTAAAGTGTTCTACCCACCTCTTCAATTGTTCTTCTGTTGTTGTGAGAGGTTTCCCGTTCTTGTCCTTCACTGGCGTTCCTTCGGATCTGTGATTATGGATATTGCAAATCATAGCTAGGCTCTTTAGACTGCCACGTTTCGTGGAAGAAAATACCAACTTAAACAACCCATTTGTTTCTTAAACTTCAATATACCAACAAAGGAATCGACGCAGTTAATATAATTAATATTCTTAGTCAAAAAAAGGTCCAGTCTTGTATTCCACCATATTTCAAGTTGAAGTCCACAACTTGTATATCTTACAAATATACATCGACAATTGCTTCCAAACTTTTTAATTATAATAAAAACTCTACAGTACCTAGATATCGAACATCTGAAACATAATGCTCCAACGTGTTCATGTTCTTCTTCACCCTACAACTATAGTCCTGCTGGACATGTCATTAACATACATACGGTTAATAATGAGGATCTTAAATCACTTATCTTAAGAACACCTATCTTTCAATTGGCGTCATAATTTCAAATCAATTTTAAATGTTATGAATTCTGTGGAATATTACGCCAGACGATGGGCCAAATATGAAAAAGAAGACCTTGACACTATGTCAGAATGATTAAAAGTATCGGATGGATGAAATCTCACATTAAGCGATTATGGGGCAATATGAAAACCATCTATCCTTCTGTCTTGCACATTACAGACGTTCGACACGATCAGTATGTACTGATTCCAGCTGACAAAGCAGATAACAACATTGTCTTTGTTTGCAAGGCTCATTATTTGAATTGTATTTTAGAGGAACTGGGATTTAATTATGCGAGTGATAATCCAATTTATACCCATAGCTCCTTTTCTAAGGAGGAAATTCTTAAAAACCATGTCAGTTTTAAATATTTTTAATATTCCCAACAATCATTTGAAATGAATTTAAATTAACATACGTATAATGGATTCCAAAACTCAATAAAATCCTTACAAATAAAGATTTCCATTAAATATTCTCCCAAGCCTCTTTCTTTACTCCTCAATAAAATATTTATAGCAGTGAAGGAGAAACTTCAGGAGTACTTAAAAATTCCAGGGAACAATGAGAAAATCTGAAATCACAAAATTTTACCAAAATCAAAACATCAAAACATACGACTTTTCAACACTTTATACAACCATTCCCCACGATTAATTAAAGTCCAGGCTTTTTGACATCATAGACAGCTTCTTTTTCAATAAAAAATGGAATTATTTTGTTAAAAACCATTCTGATTGTAGTCACAAGTACTTTAAAGTTAATACTAAAGAGATGCTTGGGTTTCTGATTGACAATATCTATGTAGTTTTCGGAGATATTTCTCCCAACTATCTGTTCGAATTCCCATGGATACCAATTGTGCCCCGTTATTAGCAGACCTATTTTTGTATTCATATGAAGCAGAATTTATTCAAAAACTTCTACATGAGAAGAAGAAAACACATGCTGTGCCCTTCACCTCGACATTTAGATATATCGACGACGTATGATCAATTAACAATAGTTACTTCCATTTATATGTTGACTCGATTTATCCCAGTGAGCTTGAAATAAAAGATACCACAGAGTCTGACACAGCTGTTTTATATTAGGATATTTAATTAGATAAAGACTAACAACAATGCTTTATGATAAACGTGATGACCTGAATTTTTCAATCGTCAACTTTCCTTACTTATGTAGCCATATACTCTTATCACCTAAATGTGGGGTTTTTGTCTCCCAGTTGATTCGATATGCAAGAGCATGCTCTACGTATGAACAATTTCCTAAACGAGGCAAGCTATTCACAAACAATTTGATAAAACAAGGATATCGACAGTCTCGTTTGAAGTTATCATTTGCAAGTTTTATGGTCGATGAAATATATGGAGATAACGAACAGTATTCAAGCTCAAACGTCCATTAAACAATACAAAATAGGAGCAGAGTAAACACGGACCTCCAAAACATCAGAGGTGGGATCAGGTGCCATGGAGGAGTTAGCATCCCCTGCCGACCGGTCACACCCGCCGTGTGCTCCTTGTCATGATCGGGAAATAAAGGAAAAATCCGTCGATACAATGACCTTGTCAGCAAATACAATCTATCATTAAGTCAAATGCTGACTGACGTTATTCATACTAATTGTAAGGCCATTAATTACACACTGAAATTTCTATGGATTTTTTCGTTTACCCGATCATGACAAGGAGCACACGTCAGGTGTGACCGGTCGGCAGAGGATGCTTACTCCTCCATGGCACCTGATTCCATCTCTGATGTTTTTGGAAGTCTGTGTTTGCTCTGCTCCCGATTTGTATTGTTTAAATTAACTTTAAGCTTGAATACTGTTCGTTATCTTCATATTTTATTCCAAAGCCTTTAACAATAACATCAACTTTTGATTTATTTCGAAAAGTTTCAAGTAAAACTTACATGTGTGGTCTCCCAATTCGATCAGTCGGACCATGAAATCTGTAGCAGGTTTCGGCTTAAACCACACCACCTTCCTCCATTCTCCGTACGATGTCAAAGATAAGTAAAACAGGGTTTTAAAGCATAATACTGTAAACGTATTTATTTTAGCGCCTTGTTCGTTATTTTATGTACATGCTAATATGTGGTTTAAACTTATACTTGTCATTTTCAAGACTCAAATGCGCTATTCCAAGATTTCTACTCTGAATTTTCTAGATTATAGTTTTAATATGTCATGATATTATATAAAATTTTAGAAAATATTAACTTCAAATCTGTGCCCAAGCCCCTTTAAAACATTTAATACATTATTCTCCTGCACGTGAAACATCCAGACAGCTAGTGTAACTTAAAGAAAGAATAAACATTGTCTTAAAATATAACTTTTGTCTAAAAACGTCAACTACACGTTCCGAGATATTTAAAATGGATACTGATCATTTTTTTTAAGTTACATCATTATTACCCTTTAATTACTACAATATTTAGAGTACATGACATGTACTCTAAATATTGTAGTAATTAAAGGGTAATAAGGGATTATAGCCAAGTTAAGAGGTTTGCTTCTCAAAATGATTTTGCAAATTACGTTAAACTATCATTTAGTTAGCGAAAAAAGATTGATATATATCTAAACCTTTTCTCTTAAATTCCCATAAAAAATTCATTACCTTACTCACATAGCATATTCGGAGTAGAAGATATACATGTATTTATCAGCTTAACATGTTACAAGAAAAAAAAATAATTTTTAGTGATTGATAAGTTGAATTAAGCCTTTCAATTGAAAGTTTAATTTTGTCGCTATCACATTAAAATTCTGAGAAGTTGGGCAATGTAAAATAATCCAGACGTTCTGGTTTGCCATTCAGGGCAGTTGGGAGAATTCCGCATCAATCTTCTCTTACTGTTATGGGCCAGACAGTAATATCGCAATGCTTCTTCGTAATTCCCTAGTTTCATTGCTGTCACAGCAAGCATAATGTACTTCAAGTAGACATTGTCTGTGTTGGTCTTTTGTAGACTTTCGTGGATCTCTTCAGGACAATCTTTCAATGATTGTGACAATTTCTGAACTTCATTCAAATTGCATAGATTTGAGTGACAAAGAATTTTCAGAAATACCGAGTACATTTTTGGTGGGATGACAAGACGTGATTCAGTGTTTTTCATTAGGAAAATTTCTAGAGCTATTTCAATAGGTACAAGCGGCATCATCCTGTAAACTTCAAAGTCATAGGAGACGGCCACTGATGCTTTTTCCAGTGAACTCATTTGTCGTCCACAGAAGTTTTCCTCATAGTCCCCAACAGCATAACAACCATGACGAACGCTTACACGTGTATAACCAAGACAATTTTCTAAAATTTCCTCGTATTGTTTAATATGATCCAGCGCTGTTGTAAATCTTCCAAGACAATAGTAAGCTGTAGCTAGAGTTAAGTTTCCTTTACTGATATCCGCAAAACGAGCATAGTTTAGGTATGAAAAGGCTTTCCTTATATATTTATAACAACTTCGACTTTTAGTTTCCGTCAAAGAGATGTTTAAGTAAAAAAGTGCAAGTTTACAAAAGGTTTGGTAGCGGCAAAGCTTCAGTATATCGATATCTAAAGTCTCAAAGTATTTTTCTTTTACCTCTAATGTAAGCGAATTTTTTAATTCTAATTCTAGTTGCTCTACAGATGGCAGTTTTGCTTGTCTTGCAAGAATTTCACTAAACAGTCCGCTATCGAGAATCATTTCTTTTCTAGTGTCGCTGATAGGGTTGTTGAAGGATGACCGAAGAATTCTGAAATCTTCCTCTGGATTTGAGATCGGAAATGAAAATGGTGTTATATCTCGTCTAGCATGTTCCAAAGCTGTTTTAAGATGAAATAAGGAATGACATCTAAGTAAACACCTCCAACCTTCTCTGTATATCTCTGAAACCTGAGTAGATATATACGCTAATTGCCATTCCTGTACTTTTCCTAAAAACATGTTATTTTCTCTCACAAAGTAATTTGGACAAAATCCATTTTCCATCCAAGCAATTAAACGTTGAAAGCAGAGACTAACACAAAAAACTAGCCGCTCTGGTTTCCAGTATTCTGATGGGGTTTGTTCAATTGTCCAAAATAATGCAGTTTTGAGGAAGTAAGAACATATACCTTTCATCACAATAGGATCCTTAGAAAACAGTTCTCGATTTAAAAGCTTAAAAATCCCGTATGTCAAAAATTGCGTATCGTTAAAGGCGTAAACCAGTTTCTTTTCTGCCACGGAAAAAGAAAGCCTCCACTGCAGTGGATCCTCTGTCCAGTGTAATTCATTTGATGTAGCTAGATCTTCCTTCTGTAAGTTTATCTTTTTCGATCCTACTGCCATCACGTGACATCCTGTGTTTTTTATTCTGCTGATGAGTTCTTTAGAGGGCCATCCATATTCTCGTTTGCGTCTGACCCATTCCTCTGCGCAGATTGGCCAACCCTTGTACTCCAAACAATAGGCTCTATCGTGATCTGTCCCGTACTCGTCTGTTTCCAAGACACAAGGGCCATGACGAACTTCTTCTTTCAAAGATATTTGAAATGTTCTTAAAAATGCTTCATTCATTAGATAATATTCCCCACCCACCTTTTTCATTGCATTTCTTATGTGTCCTAAAGGCGTAAAAGGTGTCAAAATAATAAGTTTGACATAGCCTGGAGGATCATCAGCAGATTTTATCATTCTTACAACCGCTCTATACTTTCCGCAATCTTTTGGAATATTTGTTACAACTTTTATTTTTTTAATGACATGCATCTGGTCAACATCTGTTCCTTGCATACGAAAACCTTCTGCACAGCCTCCCGATCTTATGATTTCTACTTCATTGTTGGAAGACATTAATCGATCCATAACATCCATGATGTGTCTTTTCAGTCGCTGATTCCTTGGATCTCCAACAGCATTTAAAAGATTGTCAGCAATGAGAAAAGAAAGATGCGGATCGTCTAACCACGCACCTACATGTTAACAAAAATGTGTATGACAGATGTGAAGCAGTTTTTCTTAATGATTAAAGAGTATTTATAAAACAGCATCTGGAATATACATTAATATTCAATTTGATCATAAATTCTACATATTATAGTGTTTCAAATATATATGGAGAAAAAGAATCCAGAAAATGAACATTTTACATACCCGCCATTAAAAACCGTTACCGTTGACTGTGCATGCACTAAAAATATTTTATGCATGTTATTCTAAATTATAAACCAGATATTTGAACATCCTTCCTGATTTCAATTGAGTCGCCATTTTCATTTGTTTGAAAGGAGTATGCTATCAAGTGGTAATTTTTTTTCTACTGGGCAAAATCTGTTATTCGCCGATTATCTGTTAAATTTAACAGTGAAGTTTAGGATTTTTATTACATTTTAAACAGTGAAATACTGTGATTTATTTATTGATTAAAAGTGATATTCTGTCACAGTGTGAAAGGATACCAAAGTGATATTCTGTCACAGTGTGAAAGGATATCAAAGCAAGTAAAAAAAAATTCTGGCAGTAATAAGATAGAGATACATGTAGTATCTAAACCACCTTGATAGAGAGCAAAACTGTCAATTTCTTCCCCAAAAAATTAATGCTACAATGTTTTCAATCTCACGACTGCTAAGCTGCTCAACTATGACGTCACAGCCTAGAACAATATATGTTATGAAAAGACAGAGGCAAAGGGAAAATCAAAGAAAATGTAATAAACAGAAAATTAAAACTTCTGATCTTCTTAAAATTTTAGGGTAAGCTATCTGATCCTCACATTCATACAAGATAGGAAAAATTAGAAGGGATTCTAACTTCGTTTAACAACGAACATTTTGGGAGAGGAGGTGGCTATATCATGTTGTAAATTTTGAATTTGTAAGTTAATTTTAAGTGGTCGCCAATTTGGCGACTTCTAGAAAAAAAATTTACGCGCCAATCATAATTTTTAGGTGCCATAGCGACTAAATTAGTCGCCAATAAGAGCCCTGAATTGGGGGGGGGGGGGGTAAATGCAAAAAGTTATCATTGTAAATTTTGCATTTACCTCCGCCTAGTAAATTCAAAATTTACAACATGAGACCGAAGTCGTTCATTTATGCTGTACGTTATGGGGGAAAAGGTTTGGGACTGAGCCCCCCCCCCCCTCGCGCACACACCTGACTCCCATGAACTATTTCACGTTTACAAATAACTCCAATTAATGAAAATTACATTTTTCTTTCAAATAGTTACCACTGGTCGTATTTTTTAAAAATTTTTATTATTTTTATTTTTTTTTAATTTTAGTAACCAATGGTTGTAATAATTGCAGTTGACTATTCATTTCTGTAATTAAGCTACATTTTATGCAAAACAGACAGTTCTAATACAAATTTGGTTACTATGTGTGAGCAGTAAAAAGTGATGTACGCAAGCAAATCTTATTAGGGTCGATACACACGGTAAGGCTTGCAAGTCTAAAACCTTACGTTTTTACAGGCCGCACGGCTATCATGTCCACGCGCTAAAGCAAGACCTACAAGATTATAAACAACATTTCTATAAATTCTACGTGTTTTAAAGCCTTTATACAGTGCATTCATTCATTAAAATAGAAGATACTAGATGATATCCCGCGCAAGCGCGGGAAAATGAATTTATACCACTACCGACAGAAAAATTCCAATACCATATATTGTAGTTTCTACTGACAGCCTACAGGATTATAGCAGGTGGAAATACTTTGTTCAAAATCCCGAACGAAGTAGATGTACGTCTCCAACCCCCACCCCTTTTGTAAAAAACTTGGAAAAATAACAATTTCATTGACGTTTATTATGAACATCTTATACTATGTTATGGACATTGTACTTCAGGAGCAGCGAACATGCACATTTTACTGATAAATTGATTTTTTTGTTTGGGAAGGGGGGGGGGGTAAAAATTAGCTCTTAACGCCGAATATTTGATACAAAAGACTGTATTCTAGAAAAAAAACTGAAATGTATTGATTAAAGCACAAAATTTTAAGCTTTAATTGTATTTGAACAATACTTTATTCATTAATTTTCTCTTCTCATGTAAGCAAGTTTATTACGAAGTACAAATTGTACTTCGGGTTCGTTGCCACGATGCTCTCAGTAAGGAATATACAAATTTATTAGGAGAACCTTCTAATAGTCTTTCGATATATAAATATATTCATAACTTATAGTGTTATCAATGATTTACCATTATTTCAATGACCATTCACATAATTTAAGTTTTTTTTAATTTATGTTCCTGCAGCTCGCCTCGTTTTTCTTAAGCTTTTTTTAAAACATCGGACTCGATGCTGTATGATGTTCTAGAAACTTTTGTCAATATAAAGATCGGTGAATGACGAAAATAATTCGCACATTTCCCTTTTTACTCGGTTACCACAACTTATTTCTTTTATATCATTTAAATCAAGTTTTTATTGAATCATTCAGTGATGACGTTTTAAGAAATAAATAAACGATTGCTTGTTGTCAGTTTCATTAAAAAAAATCTGCCAACCGGAACCGCCACCGTACTCACGTTTTTGCTATTTCATGGCTGTTTATAGAAAATGAAAGAATGTACGACTGGAATCTAATTATAGTTTACGGACATCATCTTGTATATGGTGTATTCTTAGAGGAGTAAGTAAGAACTCTGGTGCATCCGTTTCGGAGTTTATTTGCAAAATTTATTAATTTATGAGTATAGATTACTAGGGTGCTGTAATAATTTTACCGACCAATGCATTGACACTTTTTCAAAAGAGGAAGAAGTTGAACAGAAGCATTTGTGGGTACATTCATTAACTTCTTTGAAAGTATTTTTGTGTTCACTTCAATCTATACCCACGTTACTGGGTTGACATTTTGGCGAATGGTTTCCATTGGCTAAATAGAAAAAGTCAAGTAAGTTTTGTATTAAGAAATAAAGCAGTGGTCTATATTTGAAGAGAACCTGGAATAGTGTTTTGAACACGGTTCAAATGAATAAGCGATGTCAATACTGGACATTACCAATTGTTGGTCCTATTGGTCATTGACAAGCATCAAACTTTTCGCCCAGAAGAAAAAAATTTACCACCTGTTTGAAATAGATTGTAACTCACTTTCCATACAAATACAAAGACAGAGAACTAACATCATTTCATTAAAAACACAACAAAAATTCAAAGTAGAAATTCTCTCAGACCATCTCTACAAAAAACTTTAAAGAGGGAATGTCTACTGTTCACAGATTATAAAGATAATAAATCATCTTATTAGTAATACCTATAGTCCTAATATTTCATTGGAGGGCAAATAGTTTCAGAAAATAATTATATAACAAGGATTGTACCTGGGCAACTTGCCAAGACGCCACAAAACTATGGTTGTTTATTTAAGAAATAAACAACGTTTTTCAGTGAACATGGCTTTATGCATAGCAATTGCTCTGCTGGCATATACCATGATGTGCGCTATTCTTGAAATAAATACACTAGAACAGATATTTCGCCCTTTCTGAACGTAGAATACCTAGCGTGAAGAGTTATCGTTCTTTGTACTATATGCGTAAAAATGAAGAAATAATTTAAAGCTAGAGAGCTCTGTTTAATTTGTAGAAAGTTTTATTATACAATTAAATACGTTGACTAAAATTATTATTTTTAAAAAATTACATACACCTTAATCAGCAATTTTAATTATTTTGAATTTCTTTTTTCCCGGAAAATTGCATTAAAAACTAAAATTTATTCCTTTTGTACAACATTTCATATAGTGCTATATGAGGAGGTATAATATGTATGCTGTTTTGGATCTCGTAACCAGCCTCTATAACCAGGCAGAGCGCATGCGTGAAATAAATTTCCATCGAGATCGGAAAACAGCAGAGAGGAAATTCGGAATATATAATGGAAACTAGTAATGTGGAATGATACTATAGTCAGATGCAGAAATTTTTGCATAATTCGATCAACTTTTATTTAAAAAAGCAGAAGAATAAATGAATCAACTTTACAGTTAGTTTTTATTTATTTATTTATTTAATTATTAATTAATTTATTTATTTATTTAATTTATTTATTTATCATTCTTACAATTAATTAACTAAGTAACTCATTAATTTATTAAAAAATATATATTTGTATTTTTTTTAAATTCATTTATAACATTCTTTCCTTCATTTATTAATTATTCCATCCATTAATTAATTAACTATTAATTAACTCATTGATTTATTAATTTGTATGCATGTTTGTTTATTTATTTATTTATTTATTATTCTAATAATTAAGTAATTGATTAATTCATTAAGAAGTTCATTTATTTGTTTGTTTATTTATTTATCATATTCATTCCTTCATTTATTTCGTATTCTATTAATTAATTAATTTATTTATTTATTTATTTATTATTCTAATAATTAAGTAATTGATTAATTCATGAAGAAGTTCATTTATTTGTTTATTTATTTATTATATTCATTCCTTCATTTATTTCGTATTCTATTAATTAATTAATTTATTTATTTATTTATTTATTTATTATTTATCTATTTATTTATGCATTCATTTATTCGTATTTTTATTAATTTCTTGATTTTTTATTTCTTTATTGATTGATTGATTTATTTTTTCATTTATTTATTGATTTATTTATGCATTTATCATATATTTCTTTTATAAATTAATTATTTTACAAGGTTTGTATACTTATTACCAAGGTCTGTTTATGTATTGCCATAGTTTGTATACCATCACCAGGGTCTATATACCTATCACCAGGGTCTGTATACCTATCACCAGGGTCTGTATACCCATCACCAGGGTCTGTATACTTATCACCAGGGTCTATGTACCTATCATCAGGGTCTATATACCCATCACCAGGGTCTATATACCTATCACAAGGGTCTGTATACCTATCACCAGGGTCTGTATACCTATCACCAGGGTCTGTATACTTATCACCAGGGTCTATGTACCTATCACCAGGGTCTATATACCCATCACCAGGGTCTGTATACCCATCACCAGGGTTTGTATACCTATCACCAGGGTCTGTATACCTATCACCAGGGTCTGTATACTTATCACAGGGTCTATAAACCTATCACCAGGGTCTATATACCCATCACCAGGGTCTGTATACCTATCACCGGGGTCTGTATTATCTATCACCAGGGTCTGTATACCCATCACCAGGGTCTGTATATCCATCACCAAGGACTGTATTATCTATCACCAGGGTCTGTATATCTATCACCAGGGTCTATATACCTATCACCAGGGTCTGTATACCTATCACAAGGGTGTGTATGCCCATCACCAGAGTCTATATACCCATCACCAGGGTCTGTATTATCTATCACCAGGGTCTGTATACCCATCACCAGGGTCTGTATACCTATCACCAGGATCTGTATACCAATCACTAGGGTCTCTTGACCCATCACCAGGGTCAGTTATCTATCACCAGGTTCTGTATACCAATCACCAGGGTCTCTTGACCCATTACCAGGGTCAGCTTATCTATCACCAGGTACTGTATACCAATCACCAGGGTCTCTTGACCCATCACTCGGGTCAGTTTATCTATCACCAGGTTCTGTATACCAATCACCAGGGTCTATATACCCTTCATCACGGTTTTTTCTTCCCTCGTGCAGGGTCTAGTTCCCATCTTTTTAGTAGGGTGACTTTCAACATAGTTTGCATTATGAAAATGAATCCAATTACTTTTTAGGGTGTCTTCATAAACGTAACATCTTGTGGAGAACGTATGAGTTGTTTAATGAACTATAATGATTTTATTGTGATTAAGATGCCTTGACTCTAATGTTATATTGATCTTATTTACTTTTTATTTTGTAGTGTAAGCCTGTCAAGGAGGAAGCAAAGGATATAGAAACTTATAACAATGGGCAAAGATTTATATTTGTGTGGAAATATCTTTACATTGTAAATGCCAATGTATCCTGATTCCTCTATTGCATAAATCGAGAGAAATCTAAAAATTCCATTATGTTGTTTACTTGTTCCAGAGAAAATGTGAAGATATACATATCTACATAATTAATCAATAAAGTGTGAAATTTTAAAAATTATCATAAAAGAAGAGCAACCAACACAAAGTTCAAATTTCTTCTATGTTCATGACAGTAGAACAGTAGGATAATAGTGCCAAAATTTGTGTTCTACAAACCCTAGCTGTCATGTTGTCAAGAAGGAGACCCAGTGTATTTTCACTGCATGGAAATGATATGGAATGTCTTTAATCGTTTTTTGTTGTTTTTTTTTTCTTTTTGGTTGGGATGCAATCGTCTATGGCATATTGTGACTGTCGTGGCGGCTCATCATATTTAAAATAATTATATATTTTTAAAGTGGGATGTTCTGTTTAAAAGCTTAGGACCAAGGATCGAGTTATGATTTGAAAGTCGATCAAACTTCAATGTCAAGTTTATGAGGTTAAAAATCAGAGTATATTTGGAAGGTCTTGTTACAGCTATGTTCATGTACAAGAAAATATTAAAGTCCTGTCTCATCAGGTGCAAAGCTTTGGCCAGGATTAAAAGTTTTGTAAAAAGAAAGTCAAATGCCAAGGTCAAAGATCTTAGGCTATATACATTCCAGTGACTTGTTATAGTTTTGTCACGGGTATTGCACAGGTCAATTATGAAAACATATATCTCATTCCATACTAAGCTTAGGTCAGGGTTATTTTTTTTTATAAGTATATCAAATTTCACTGACAAGGTCATAAGATAAAAAAAATAAATTCAGAAAGATTTTGTAATTCGTAATTCATATGTGGAATATGAGAGTCCGATCTTCCCAAAATTATTACATATTTTCTATTAGATGAATATTTCTTGAAATTGATAAACTAAACAAAAAATTATGACCAATGTTCAAATTTTTGTGATGAACAAACACATAGACTGTCCCGGCGTATTTGCTTTAGCAATGGAGAATAATTGAATAAAATTCCATGAAAGATAAATTGATAATTATGATAAAACGTTTTATTTGAAGTAGTGATATGTATATCTTTCCAAATTAATTTTATTAGCAATACATATATTCAAAGAGTAAGGCGTAGATAGTGTATTAACCCCCCCCCCCTCCATTTATTTTTGTAAACTTTAAAATATCATGCTGGCAATTTTTTTATGCTTGCTAAAATAAAAACTGATATATGAATAATTTACGGTCTAAAATTATTTCATATAAACACACTGCCCACACGTTAGGTGCCTGCAAACATCTATGTGCAACAGAGGCAACTGATGTTACTTTTTTGTATATATGAGGTAAAAAGGTTTTTTTTTGTTATAATACCTTCTACATTTACAAGTGAGGTTTGAAATATTAAAATTTTATTTTAAGAAAATGCTCCGAATATTCGACTATCGTTCGAATAATGTTATCGAATAGTCGACTAAGGAAAATAAATATTTTGACATCCCTAAAAATACACAGTAACAAGATTTCGAATATGAACTTTTCGCATAATTTAATATGAATCACAAGGATTTTTTAAATATAATTATGAAGTATACACAATTTCAAAAATAAATCACAAGATAATCGAATATGAATTACAAAATTGAGTGTGTTTGTTTCTTATCTGACTATATCTTTGCGATTTCAAATAATTCTCCCATGTATCGCACATTTTTGGGCAATTTCATGATTTTAATCATGTGCAGGCAAACACAGTCTGTGATTAATGTGTTAACTGTTGATTCTACTTGTTTTATAAACAAAATATTTCATAGAATTTTCCTACTAGATGTACAATTTGCAACCAGTTTAAGTGTTCTCAATTCTTTAATTTATTGGATAAATTAATCGAACGCTTTATTCGCATTTTTATGCCCCCGTATCGAAGATTCGGGGGTATGTAGTTTTGCTCTGTCCGTCCGTCTGTCTGTTTGTCCGCAAAAACTTTAACCTTGCCCATAACTTTTGATTGGTTGGAGCTATGACTTTCATATTTTACATGTGTATTCCTTGTGACAAGACATCTCTCTGGGTACCACCATATTTGACCTTGACCTTGGAGTTTGACCCAGTTTTGCAAAATTTTATCAAACTTTAACCTTGGTCATAACTTTTGAAAGGTCGGTGCTTTGGCTTTCATATGTCACAGGTGTATTTCTTGGGAGAAGGCCTTTCCTTGGGCACCATTAATTTTGACCATTTGACCTTGACCTTGATTTTTGACATACTTTTGAAAAAAAAAAACCTTATCCATATCTATTCAATCGTTGCTACCGGGGCTTTCATATTTCACAGGTTTATTCCTCGGGACAAGACCTTACTTTGGGTACCAACATATTTGATTTGCGTTTGAGAAAGTTTAACCTTTGCTATAAGTTGCCATACAGGGGCATCAGTGTTTCACAAACACATCTTGTTTTCCGTAACGGTGATTTTTGTACATCAGTATTGGGGGAATTCAAATTCATACTTTAACATAAACTCAGTAGGAAGGAAAATATTTATACAACAATTCAAATAATTTGCAATTATAAAATGTTAACTTGTTTTATAAAAGATAAAAAATTGTAATAACAAATTGTTAATCTGAAATTATAATTTGATGAATTGTAAATACAAATGAAATAAATAAAATCTGTAGTATTTAGGTGCCTTGAAAATCTATAGTGAGGTCGTTATTATTGGTCGACCTTTCCCTACACCTTGATCTACATGTTTAGGCCTTGAAATAAATTCCAAGCAACACATTCCAGACAATTATATAGCCATCCTTCTTTATTTATCATGATAGTTAGACTGACAACACTTTGTTATAAATAGTGACTTTAACCCACTTCCCCCAATAAAAATTCATGTAATCGATAGGTTATACCTCCTTAAATTTAAATTGAAATTTAAACTTAAATTTTCAGTGCAGGCGTTCATTAAAAAATATTTTTACAAAGTCGCAAAGTCCAAATGTAGACTTCAAAGCTAAGTATGCATGAAAGTTTGATATGTTTGATGTCAAAGAACATACCGTATTAATTTCTCGAACGGTCTATAACATGGTCATTTCAGGCCAAAAATAAATAAACAAATTAGTGAACAAATAAACGTACAAATAAACCTCACTTTACAGCAAAGGACTTTCTCTTCTTTAGTGAACAAAATTATCTAAAATCTATAATGGTTATTATCGAATATTTCAATTTAATTTTGTTTGGTATTTCAAATTAAAACAAAATGTGTTTGTGAAACACTGATGTCCCTGTATGGCAGCTTTTGACAATGGTTAAAGTTTCTCAAATGCAACTCAAACTCAAATATTAAGGACATACGCAACGTACCTTACCTAATGATAATTTTTAAAGATATTCTTAATTTAAGATTATATAGTGCCATCAGATGTTCGTAGACAAAAAATCAGCATGCATTACCAGGGGTTTTGAAAAGATATCAATTGATGAAAATTCTTGTATAATTCAAAGAAAAATATACAAAAATTATTAAACATATATTCTAGATGTTTTGTTTATCCAAATTTATTTTAGAAGAAGTGTACAACAGCATATATAGACATTAAAATGTAGCACAGTTCCTTTAAGTATTTGAAATCCTCAACTCCAGGGAAAAAGACAATAAAGTTCAAACTACGTTGCGTATGTCCTTAATAGCTGAAAAATGTTGTTACCCAAAGAAAGGATTTTCAGTGAATATACCTGAGAAATAAGAAATTCCAGGCACTAACCATTCAAAAGGTTTAGCTCAGGTTAAAGTTTTTTAAATGTGGGTCAAACTGCAAGGTCAAGGTCAAAGGGTCAAATTAAAGGTACCCAGGCTTTGTCATAAGAAATACACATGTAAAACATTAAAGAATTAGCACCAACTGTTCAAAATATATGGCCAAGATTAAAGTTTTTCAAAAGTATGTCTTATTCCAAGATAAAGGTCAAAATTTCAAATACGTCGGAACCCAAAGAAAGGATTTGTCACAAGGAATACACATGTGGAAAATAATAGCCCTGATACTAATTTCTCAAGGTTAAAATTTTTATAAGTTGGTAAAACTCAAAGGTCAAGATCAATTTTTTTGATATCCGTTCAAAGGTCTTGCTACGATGAATACACATACTAGTATAAAGTATGAAAGCCCTTGCACCAACTTTTGAAAAGTTATAGCCAAGGTTAAAGTTTGGTAAATTCTTGAAAAAGTGGGAAAAACTCAAAGATCAAGGTCAAAAAAGTCAAATATGTTAGAACCCAAACAAAGGCCTTATCACAAGGAATGCACATGTGAAATATGAAAGCCATAGGTCCAACCAATCAAAAGTAATGGGCACGTTTTTGCGGACAGACAAACAGGTGATGGGTATACAGACCCTGGTGATAGATGTACAGCTCTAGTGATAGATAATAGAGACCCTAGTGATAGATAATATAGACCCTGGTGATAAGTATACAGACCCTTTTAATAGATAATACCGACCTTGGTTATAGAAATACAGACGCTGGTAATAGATATACGGACCCTGGTAATAGGTCCACAGTCTCTGGTGATAGGTATACACACCCTGGTGATGGGTACATACAGACCCTAATGACAGATAATACACACCCTTGACATAGATTTACAGATTAAGACCCTGTTCATAGATACCCAAACCCTGGTGATGGGTATACAGACCCTGGTGATGGGTATACAGACACTGGTGATAGATAATACAGACCCTGGTGATAGTTATACAGACCCTGGTGATAAGTATACAGACCCTGGTGATGGGTATACAGACCCTGGAGATAGGTATACAGACTCTGGTCATTGGTATGCAGACCCTGGTGATAGGTATATAGACCCTGGTGATAGATAATACAGACCCTGGTGATAGGTATAAAGACCCTGGTGATAGGTATAAGGACACTGGTGATAGGTATATAGACCCTGGTGATAGATAATACAGACCCTGATGATAGGTATACAGACACTGGTGATGGGTATACAGATCCTGGTGATAGGTATAAAGACCCTGGTGATAAGTAAAGAGACCCGGGTGATAGGTATACAGACCCTGGTGATGGGTAAACAAACCCTGGTGATGGGTATATAGACCCTGGTGATAGGTATACAGACCCTGGTGATGGGTATACAGACCCTGGTGATGGGTATACAGACCCTGGTGATGGGTATACAGACCTTGGTGATAGATAATACAGACCCTGGTGATAGGTATATAGACTCTGGTGATGGTCATACACACTCTTGTGATAGGTATACAGACCCTGGTGATGGGTATACAGACCCTGGTGATGGGTATACAGACCCTGGTGATGGGGATACAGACCCTGGTGATGGGTATACAGACCTTGGTGATAGATAATACAGACCCTGGTGATGGGTATATAGACTCTGGTGATAGGTATACAGACCCTGGTGATGGGTATACAGAGCCTGGTGATGGGTATAAAGACCCTGGTGATAGATAATACAGACACTGGTGATGGGTATACAGACACTGGTGATAGGTACATAGACCCTGGTGATACGTATACAGACCCTGGTGATGGGTATACAGACCCTGGTGATGGGTATATAGACTCTGGTGATAGGTATACAGACCCTGGTGATGGGTATAAAGACCCTGGTGATAGATAATACAGACACTGGCGATAGGTATACAGACCCTGGTGATGGGTATACAGACCCTGGTGATGGGTATACAGACCCTGGTGATGGGTATAAAGACCCTGGTGATAGATAATACAGACACTGGCGATAGGTATACAGACCCTGGTGATGGGTATACAGACCCTGGTGATGGGTATACAGACCCTGGTGATGGGTATAAAGACCCTGGTGATAGATAATACGGACACTGGTGATGGGTATACAGAATCTGGTGATAGGTACATAGACCCTGGTGATAAGTATACAGACCCTGGTGATGGGTATACAGACCCTGGTGATAGGTATATAGACCCTGGTAATAGGTACATAGACCCTGGTGATAAGTATACAGACCCTGGTGATAGGTATATAGACCCTTGTGATAGATAAAACGGACCCTGGTGATGGGTATACAGACCCTGGTGATGGGTATATAGACCCTGGTGATAGGTACATAGACCCTGGTGATAGGTATACAGACCCTGGTGATAGGTATACAGACCCTGGTGATAGGTATATAGACCCTGGTGATGGTATATAAACTATGGCAATACATAAACAGACCCTGGTAATCAGTATACAAACCCTGTAAAAATAATTAATTTATAAAAGAAATATATGATAAATGCATAAATAAATCAATAAATAAATGCAAAAATAAATCAATCAATCAATAAAGAAATAAAAAATAAAGAAATTAATAAAAATACGAATAAATGAATGCATAAATAAATAGATAAATAATAAATAAATAGATAAATAAATAAATAAATAAATAAATAAATAAATAAATAAATTAATAGAATACGAAATAAATGAAGGAATGAATATAATAAATAAATAAACAAATAAATGAACTTCTTCATGAATTCGCCCGTTATGCAAATTATCCCACGTTTCCAACTATCGTTGATGCCCTGGCATACTCTACTAACTAGACAGTGATTCCTTAAATATACTCTAATTGCTAGTATAATTAAAATCAAGGTTAGAAAAACTTCCAACTTTATTTCTTATGTTTATTTTAGTTGAATTTCTTGGTCTTACCAAATAATTTTTATATATATTCTTATATTTGTAAATTGTTGTGTTTATAGACATTCCTTTTTCATCTTTTTTTTTTGCCATGTGAAGATCCATTTTCTCTCCATGGATTTCAAATGTAGCTACAGAGTTTAAATATTTAGATCACAAATTATTTCTCCTCCAAGGCTAAACATTGCAATGTCTGGATCTTACTCAAATGAAAACTTAACTGTGTTGTACTGATCCACAACATTTTTTTTTCTTTATTTATTAATTGCAAACAAACAATAACATACGTAACATATAAACAGTATATAATATGACAATTTTGATTAAAGATAGAAATACATGTATTTTAGTGATTTAAACAAATAAAATAACAATTAATAACTTCTACAAACTTTTTTAAACACTTTTTGAATTTGTACATTATCATAAGACAATTCTGAAATATATTGATATGTATTTAATGCAGATTTAACAAAATTATTCAAAGAATCTCTGGTACAATGTGAATTCGTAAGTCTACACTTCATCTTGTATTTGAAAATTTTCAGTGCAATGAAAGAAAGTAATATATTCATGCCCATAACAAAATCTGAGTTTTCATAAAAGCCTGTTACAACATGTTTCCAACTAATATTAATTAAACCCGACAATTAAACTTAACTTAATCCATATATAACTTGAGTCGTTACAGTTATATAAAAGATGCATAATATTTTCTATTTCTCCACAATTAGCACAAAATTTTTGTACATTAGGATTCCATTTGCTCACAGTCAAATTATTGTTTAATACATTATGCAATAACTTAAAGTTGAATTCTGCTATGTGTTTATCAGACATTCTTGAAATTTCCATACAGTAGATAGAAGCCCACAAATATTTGGGAATATTAAACAATTCACTCCAATAATTTTCTGTTAGTGGTCTTAAGAATTTTTTCTCAATGAATATGTTACAGAAAACAGATGATTTTACATTACTTATAAGAACATATCTATTTCCTTTTAAGAGTATATACATGTTATTTCTTATATTGATATATGGCGCCTTTTCACATATATATATCTTTGAAAGTTTGTTAAATATTGTCTTCAGGATAAAATATTCACATAAGATATTGTTTTTGTATAAAACCTTATCACAGAAGTGTCTTATATCATAGAATGAGCCATTTACATCATACAAGTCTTTTGTGTACAGAATTCCCGCTTTAATCCAATTTTCAAAATAAATTGGTTTATTTTTATACGTGAAGAGTTTATTTTTCCATATTGGCAAAGATAAAAACTCGTCAGTGGATAAATTTGTTAAATCTTTTGTAATTTTACATGCATTGAATGCACATATTGATTCTTTGTAGAATTTAGGGAGATATTTTATTTCTTTATAGTCATCTACATGTGTTAGATTAGTTTTTAAAATGTATTCTAGTGATAATGCCTCTTTATGAAATAAATGATTTAAAAAAGATGCAAGACTAGATTTTATATTTAGTAATCTTGAAATCCAAGATGCTTTGGATGCCTGAAATTTAGATTCAACATCAATAATGTCAATTCCGCCTTCTTTTTCCTTTCCTATAAGTGTGTTTCTTTTTATACGGTCTTTACTATTCCAAACAAAGTTAAAAATTAATCTACTGATTTGTTTAATAATTTTTTCAGGTGGATTAGGCAGAGTAGTTGCATTATATTGTAGTTTTGAAATACATAATGTGTTAATTATTTCTTTTTTCCCAAAAATTGTCAACTTTCTCTTTTCCCATGAATCTAATGTTTTAGAAATTTTATCAATTCTATTTTGCCAATTTTTTTCTAAACATATTTCTTTGTTGTGTCCTATGTATATACCTAAAGTTTTTACTGGTCCATCTGTTACCTTTATATTATCTATTCTATTACATGAATTTTTTAAGGGCCCTAGTAACATACATTCCGATTTATCAATGTTCAGATTTGGCCCAGCTACTTTAGAAAATTTATTTATTACTTGAACATGTTTTACAGATTCTATGTCTTGAAGTGGATTCGTTGAATCGTCTGCATGTTGTAACATTTTGATCTCATTGTTATTACTTATTTTGAAACCGTGTATATCTTCCGAAGACTTAACACGTATAGCTAGTATTTCAACTGTAACTATAAATAATAAAGCGGATATTGGACAGCCTTGTCATATACCTCTAGTCATGTTACATGTTCTGGATATAAAACCGTTATTTTTAACTCTGAATTTTGGATTGTTATACAGTATTTTAATCCATTTGATAAAATTTGGTCCAAAATTTAGAGCTTTCAATGTCTCAAACATAAAGGACCATTCTACAGTATCAAACGCCTTTTCAAAGTCCAGAAATAGAAGAATTCCATTTTCGTTTTGGTCTTCACAATAATCAAAAATATCCTGAATCAATCTGGCATTACATCCAATATATCTACCTTTTATATATGCGGATTGGTCGTTGTTAATAAGTTTTGAAATATTTTTTTGTAGTCGTTTGGCTAAAACAAATGCTAAAATTTTGTAGTCGCAGTTAGTAAGACTAATAGGTCTCTGGTTTTTAACATTAGATTTATCGCCTTTTTTGTGTATAAGACTAATTATTGACAACTTTTGTGTCCCTGTTAGCTCTTCAGCTTCAAATGACTTTAGTAACGCATCATAAAAGTACGTTTTTATGTCGTTCCAGAAGAGTTTATAAAACTCCACAGGTATCCCATCTAAACCCGGTGATTTATTATTTTTCATATTTTTGATAGCTTCTTCACATTCCTTCATTGTGGGTATATTATCACAATAATTTTTTTCATAATCTGTTAATTTTGAAGAAACTTCAGTTTCTGAAATATAGCTTTTAATTTCTTCATCATGTGGGCTTTTAGACGTATACAAATTTTCATAAAAATTACATAACGTTAATAAAATTTCATTACTACTATATACAGAGTTTTCACTTTCAGTTATTTTTTCTATAACATTATTTTGCTGGCGTTTTCGTTCTAAATTCAAGAAGTACGATGTGCATTTTTCTCCATATTTAATCCAGTTAGCTTTAGATCTTATATATGCACCTTTTGATTTTTTTCTCATAAATTTCATTTAATTCTTTTTCAAGCTTCTGTTTTTCTTTGTTATTTATTTCATGAGAAGGTCGATTTTCAATATCTCTAATTTTTTGTTCTATAGTTTTAACTTTTATTAAATATTTTACAATTAATTTCTTTTAATTCTAAGTCAACATTTTTTTAAGTTGAGAATTGTGAATACTGATCCACAACATAATAAAATTATATATATATATATATATATATATATATATATATATATATATATATATATATATATATATATATATGTGTGTGTGTGTGTGTGTGTGTGTGAGGGTGTGTGTGTGTGTGTGTGAGGGTGTGTGTGTGTGTGTGAGGGTGAGGGTGTGTGTGTGTGTGTCATGAAAATTAAACATATAAGTGCTAATGATAGAGAAAGAGGTATAAAATTGTCATAAATAGTACATGTAAGTCAACAAGATAAAACTTTAAAATCTAAATTTTTTAGTGTCTTTTTTTTAATGTAATCATTCAATTTGATTCAGATTATTATCAATAAACAATAGTATATAAAAGATCAAAACATGAAAAACTACAATTGTCAAGTTCCTATGCATAAGAAATGATTCTGAGGAACACTATAAAATTGAGCATGTAAGATGAGGTTGCCTTACCAGACTTCATTATATAACACACAGTACAAGATATTTATAGTATGACATAACTAGAAGGAGGAAGAATATTTCATTTTACACCTAAATAAAAAAAATATACAGATATTCCAGGAAGGAAGCCAAATACACTGTATCCCCTATTTGTCATCTAAAAACAGAAAAGATTTCTTTTTCAGGGAACAAAGCATGACTTTAAAATCTCAAAAAATCTCTCTTTCTCCTCTCTCTCTCTAATAATTGTATTAACAAAAATATTTAATTTTATTAAAAAGTGCAAAGTTCACTATATTTATAAAATGGCCCTGTCTTTTGACCAGTTAATCCTCTGTCACCCTTTGTCTATGAATGTTGTCTTTGAGGCAAAGTCCCAAACTAAAAATCTAGTAGTGTGCATCCCTAGATGTAACATTTATGCAATTTTGGTTCAATAGGGCTTGTAGTTACTTGGGAATGGACTTACCTAAAAGCTTTAAACTAGTCACTCATCCAGAAAACGTTAGTCATATCCAGCATCTGAAGCAAGTTTGAGAGTGTTCACCCTGTGATGCATCATCCATGAAAGCTTGGATCAGATAGCCCTTATAGTTTACTTTAACCTGGTCACTCATCTGGAAAATGTTGGTCAGATCCAGCATTGAAGCAAGCATGGTCATGTGCATCCTTAGATGCATCATCCATGCAAGCTTAGTCAATATAGGGCTTTTAGTTACTTGGAAATGAGGCCTGCTCCAAAAACTTTAACCTGGTCACTCATCTGGAAAATGTAGGTCAGATCCAGCATCTGAAGCAAGTCCAGTAGTGTACATCCTTAGATGTATCATCCATGCAAGTTTGGTCAACATAGGACTTATAATTACATTGTACTTAAAAGTGAGACCAGCTCCAAAAACTTTAACCTGGTCACTCATCTGGAAAATGTAGGTCAGATCCAGCATCTGAAGCAAGTCCAGTTGTGTGCATCCTTAGATATATCATCCATGCAAGTTTGGTCAACATAAGACTTATAGTTACTTGGAAATGAGACCTGCTCCAAAACCTTTAACCTGGTCATTCATCCAGAAAATGTAGGTCAGATCCAGCATCTGAAGCAAGTCCAGTTGTGTGCATCCTTAGATGTATCATCAATGCAAGTTTGGTCAAAATAGGACTTATAGTTAATTGGAAATGAGACCTGCTCCAAAAACTTTAACCTGGTCACTCATCCGGAAAAAGTAGGTCAGATCCAGCATCTGAAGCAAGTCCAGTAGTGTGCATTCTTAGATGTATCATCCATGCAAGTTTGGTCAATATAGGGCTTATGAGACCTGCTCCCAAAACTTTAACCTGGTCACTCATCTGGAAAATGTAGGTCAGATCCAGCATCAAAAGCAAGCATGGTAGTGTGCATCCTTAGATGTATCATCCATGTAAGTTTGGTCAATATAGGGCCTATAGTTACTTTGAAATGAGACCTGCTCCAAAAACTTTAACCTGCTCTTAGAACTTTAACCTGCTCAAAAAACATTAACCTGGTTATCTTTTAGCTGAAATTGCAGCATCTGAAACCTTGACTGGTACAATGAAACATACTAGAAGCATCCCTCATGCATCTCTGATTAATATAGAGCACAGAAGTACTTGAAAAGAAAACTGCTCCAAAAACGCCGACACCGAGGGTATTACATTAGCTCCCCTAACTTCATTGAGGTGAGCTAAAAATCCTATGTAGTCTACATATTGGAGAAGAGTCTTTGTAAAAATGCAAAGTTCTTGAATTTTACAGAAAATTTGAGTACATTCAACAAACTTTAAGAATGAAAAATCAGCATAGCTGTTGATAATAAATAAATAAAATAAAACATTTAAAACACAATTTAGGTACAGTTCTATCAATATATACTTGTTATTTGGTTGGAGGTTGTACTGCTTGAAATATTGGTCATTTTAGAAAGAACATTCATAAATGAGAATACTGATGCATAGTAGGTCCAGCCCCCGGGATCATGAAGCATCTTAAGCTTAAGTCAAAATCTTCATGTTGTACTAAAATGTTGTAGAAGTTTAGCAGACCAAAATTCAAATATTTTTCAATATTGCTTTACAAAAGTGTTTTTATCTTCAAATTTAGAGATTAATTTAATAATTAATAAACATTTTACAGGCCATTGAAAATTTGACTTAAGTCTTAAGTCTGTTTCATGATCCTGGGGCCAGTACTTCCTAGACTGGCATAGTGTTTATTTTTGTTTTGAGACAACTTTCTGAATAAGACCTCTATAACATTAAATTATACCTGTAAATCTTTATAAATTTAGATATGAAAATAAAATTATCAAGACTTTACAAATTTATTACCAGTATTATATTAATAATACATGAAACCTAATTACCCCCACACATATAGTTTAAGTAACTGAAGGACAAAACAGACAAAGGGGATATTCTAGTATGGAGAGAGTGTAACAAGCAAAGCCAGCTGTCTCCCTCTTCAGTTTGTAAACTTAATATTGCATAACTTAGAAATAAGGACAAAAAGAACTGTCATAGAATTCATTGGCAAAAGATATAAGTGGGTGTTCCATATATAAGATGATTAATTTAAATCCAGATTAAAATAATTTAGAAAACACAAATAAACCTGATCTGTCGCAGATGTAATTTATATGTTATAATACACCAGCTAACTAGAAAATTACATCATATTTATTTAAGATACATGCATGTTGTACCCATTTGTCCAATTGATTTTTAATGTATAGTCTACGAAATTTACTAGTATCAATGTTTTAGAATTTCACTGATCCAAATAGGACCCTTGATGTACCTTCCTTTTTTTTATTCATTTCATTTACACCAGCTGTCTCTTGATCTTCATTTATGAAATGATTTGATAAACAAATTGGTATAAAATTGTGTTGCTTAGAGACAGTTACATAGCTAAAATCTTTAAGAAGTTGAATGATCTTTTAATTTGAGGATTCATAGAATACAAGAGGCCCTGGAGCCTTGAAGGTCACATAGGTATCAAGAGTTCTCTTAACATGACCATCTACTATAGGATACCCCACCTTGAACTGGAATGCTGGACTTGTATGATATAATTTAAAGAATTTGGTGAGGATTCACTACCAATTTTTGTTAAGTTTGTTTCTAGCTGAAAGTAGGAAAGTTTTTTTTTTTTAAAAAAATATAAAAAATATGATCAACTATTAAAGCCCTACTCTGGGGCTTTAGTTCTTCCAGATTTGGTAAAAGGCAAATCATTTATTGCTACCCTGCATAAAGTTTGCTTGCTAAATGTCCAAGAATAAATAAGATTTTCAAAGGTATACTGTATAGTAAATTTTCAGTACACATGTATGACAAACTGAGGCCCATCCTAGTGCCTTAATTCTGGACCCAGGGAACATGAATTTAAAAATCTTGCTAGAGGGCTTACTGCTTGTTATAATCTTGCAAACAGTCTCCCTGCTAATGGTAAATATCCATAAGTAAAAAAAAATACCAAATTACAGTTGAACTTGTCTCTCAAACTTTGATATCTTGAATACCATGGAAACAGTGAAGATAAAAGGCAGTTCCAATCACCTTTTCCTTATCTATTTTAGCCTTGATATTGCTAATTCTCAAATATCTCTCAGTTTTTCCTCTGTTTCATATGACCAACAGGCTTGGACCAGTCTCATATTTTTGAGGGGTTTAACTGCTCATAATGATTAAAAACACTTTTTCCCTCCATGAACTCTTAACACAGTGATCACATAGAACAATATATGATAAGTGTTTTAAAGGGCCTTTATGTATAGTTTTACTTTGCACAGCAATACACATGACATTTAGTCATAATTTTCAATTTGATCAAAATCCAAAAATGAAGTTCACCTTTCCCCCATTTTAGCATAATTTGTATAAAAGTGACTTAAAAAATCAATGGTAACTACACATGTGCATTTAAACATGTATAAAAAGCAAATGAAATCAAACATTAATGACAGAGCACCTTAAAAGTTTTAATTTCCATTGGATTAAAAGAGACTTCCTGGTATTCCATTATTTCTTGTAATATCACAGTTCCTGTGAGAGTTGTCTCCCATGCTTTTTTGATTGAGCAATCCAGAAATATATCCCATGAACTAAAAACCTCAGGATTTGTACAAATATTGCTATCTGATGCTGTGTTGCAATCAAACTGCCTTTTATGCACCACTAGCAAGTACGAAGCTTTTGTGGAATGGGTTATTTCTTTCTCATCATCTGTATTTGAGGTTGTGTATCTGAAGTTGATCAGATGAACGTTACAAGGAAGACTCTGTTTGATCAATGAGACATGTGGTTGTTTGATCAATGAGACGTGTGGTTGTTTGATCAATGAGACGCGTGGTTGTGGATGGACATGGAAGACAGAATTTGTTTGTGCTACAATACTGGGGTTCTCTAGTTCATCAGAAAGCTGGCTGACCACAGATGATGGAAAACAAGCTGTAGATATCTACAATCAATAAAAAAAAAATAGGAAATTATTGTTGCACAATCTACAATCTTTTAACCTCTTTATCAAGTACATTTTACACTTATAATTGGCTTGTATTGAAAGTTCTCTTCCAAAATGCTAGAATAAAATCATACTATAGTAATTTTCTATCAAAGATAATTATCCCTACTTGTATCATGTATGGTTCTATGCAAACACTGTGTATATGACATGCACATGACTTCACCTTGTTTGATGACTTTCTTTCAAATATCAGCATAAATGAGCTCCTGGTGAGAACATTGTCTGTAACTCCCTCGCCAAGTCCTCGCCAGTCGTCCTGTAGCATTCTACGATCTAATCCCACCTCTAGCCAGCCTGTAACATTTAGAAAGATGACTGGTGGTCAAATTTGTTCATAATGACTTATTAATAAGTAATACTGCATGGTGGACAAATTATATGTATTGTTATTAAAAACTGTATTACATTATGAATGGGCCAGTAAAAAATTCAATATTCCTGGAAAGAATAATTATAACAGAAAACAAGCTAATTCAGAGAATTTGTGTCCCCCACTTAGGTAAAAAAGAAGAGCATGCACAGTTGGGGGGGGGGGGGACTCCCCCCCCCCCTTCCCTGGATTTGTAGAATTATTAAATGTATACATGTATATTGAAGCAAATAAAAAATGCCAATATGGATATAAAGAAAATATGGATATAAAGAAAAAGTTATGATGTCTGGCTTGTACAAACTCATAAAAAATCATTATTACAGTGTGATAAATATTTTATATGAAAAGAATCTTCTATACACATATTAAAGAATAAGCAATCAAATCTTTAAATCCATATTGGCTTTTTTTTTTAATTTGCTTCAATATACATGTATACATTTAATAATTCTACAAATACAGGGGGCAGTGTGGAACCCCCCCTCCAACTGTGCATGTTCTTTTTTCCCTAAGCGGGGGACACAAATTCTCTGAATTAGCTTGTTTTAATTCATGTGCAGTTGTCCAATTTTAATTGTTCTGCTTGTGAAATGTCTTCAAAATTGCTTACATTCAAGTATTTTACTTTTCCTCTAATCTAAATATTAAATACATTTGAAAACAGGCAAATTGATTACCAGATAACCAACTTTGGAACATGTCACAAAACAAGATCTAACACAAAATAATTCAGTCTGAAATATCTGAAATTTTTCAGGTGTTTTTCATGATTTTGAAATTTTGATGTGCCAGGAAAACATCAGAACTGGCGCCATTGTGAAAAGTGGAAATTCGCCACCTCCAATCTCGGGTCAATTTTCGACAAATGCAAACCGAATTAAATTCCAGCTCACATCTAATCAACAGTACAATGCTTCTAGTACTTACCTATATTGCTTTTATTGCTCCTTTTATTGTTGCTTTTATTGCTCCTTTTATTGTTTCTTTTCAGTATAAAGTGTCAGGTGAAAACATTTTATCAAACTGTTTAACTTTGTTTTGATTTCATGCATTTTGAAATCTTGTGAGATCTGCATAGAAATATGGAGTGATATCTTCTTTTAAGTGATATTGGTGAGAACTAGAAGCATTGTACTACTGATAAGTTATGAATTTGAAATTAAATTTGATTTGCAAGGATTGAAAATCGAGTTCAGTTGGGAGTGGTGAAATTTCCTCTTTTCATAATGGCACCGGTTCTTATGTTTTCCTGACACGTCAAATATCAAAATCATGAAAAATGCCTGAAAAACATCAGATATTTCGGACTAATAATAATTTTGAATCTGCACTTAACCCCTGTTGGCTGTACTATGCCCAGTGCCTATGAAGCTGACAGGGTAAGAGAGCCAATATACCTGTACATGTACAGACTATTGGATTCTAAGCCTTTCAGCTTCTGAAAAAATTATAAGTGAAATCCAAAAATAATAAAGAGATAATGATTTTTAGTAAACATTGTACATGTACATTTAACTAAGATAGCAACTATAGCCTGGTTCCCTGTCCCTGTTCTGCTTCACTTTCTCCGTGGCACTAGGACCAGATAGACTACAATCGACTCTGGGTGATTTTGCCCTGAATCTATGTTCATAATGAAGTAGTATCTACCTAAAATAATCTATGATTTTGCATGAATATTGCTGATCAATCATATGACAGCATGGGATTGAACTCTACCTGGCTCTACTGCCTTGGCGTGGATGAGCTCCAGAACCAAGCTAATAGCAACTACGGACAGAACATTCCATGTAACATAAGAATCATGGTATTTCAATTGTTTTTAAACAAACCTGGTGAAAGACTTGCCACTCCTCTAGAGGATGTCGTAAGTAGAGTTAATTTGCTGCTTTCATTTTCAACAGAAGCCATGGTTGTCATGGGGTAAAAGTTCCCCTGTATACCTCTCTTTGTTAATGTCTCCTTTCTGTGCATCTGTAAAGACAAATATAAATGTCAATCTGTAAAATCTGTGAGAAGAAGATCCTGAACAGAGAAAAACTGATTTTTTTAAATATACACAATTGTTTTACCTGGAAACCATTTAGGTCCACGCACAGTTCACTTTTCGATCCTTCTATATCGGATTCTACTCGCATCATCAGCTCTGTGTTGTCAAGGCTTTGAATGTTTGCATAGTTCTCTATGTAAACCCCTCTTTTCATCAATCCTATTTAAAAAGTCCAAAGAGGCAGTTTTGTGAAAACTTGCCATATAAAAAAAACTGTTTTATCTCAAAAAAAAAAATGAAAATTGAACACCATCCTTTTATTTGATTTTAAAAAATTGAAAATACGGGTATGCAAGAAAAATGTTGTTCTTAAATATTGACAGGATGAAGTGTAATTATTAATAAACGTTTGGTTAATCAAATTTTAAGATTATATTTCTCAAAACGATATGAAAAATAACTAAAAAACAAATAATTACATATAGAAATAGATTTTATAATATTACAATTATAACAGGATGAAGTAGTGGAATGATTGATAAACATTATAAAATCCTTGATTGTTTATTACCAGAAGTTTTATGGACCGTAAAACTTTGGATCACACTGGCCTGAACAGTAACAACTCTTGAAAACAATGGTCCATCAATGAGAAATAAAGCCTCTAATGGTTCAGAGAATGTCTACAAATACATAGTAAACTGAAAATACTTGATTCTGTGAAAGATTCTGTTTACAATATTAAATACAGTCATATTAAGCCTTGATATTGACCTTGTAATTGTTGGTCTATAAGAGATAAACAAGAGGCCTTGGGGTCTTAATGATCAAATGAGTATAATGGATTCATAGAAGTACATGTACATGTATATTAAAATAAAACAAAAAAAAACCTGATAAATGAAGCTACATTGCCCAAAAGCGAGAGAAATATAATGATCAGAGATCAACAAAATAAATGGTCTAGTACTCAATAACAAATCTTTAAAAAATTGATTTTCTCACTTGCCTGTACTTGCCCCATTTGTCACTATCTGTCACTATCACCATTCTGACTAAACAAAACAATAGTGCTTGAGCACTATTAGAAAATAAACCTCATTCCCTCTCGCAATGGCCTCTCTTGTTCTTTAAATGTCATTTAAGGCCATCTTTAAAAAATTGTTTGTTTGCCCTCTCCCGACTGACTGTCAAAAAATGGCCCAACTCAAAACTTTTTTTTTAACCAGGAAACGATAATTTTTTTTCCCTTTTATTCCTTGATTTTCTCATCTTGTCAGTCTTCGACAAATCCTGGGAGTCCAAAGCCAGGGACCTGGTAAAATTTGAAGTGGGCATGTGGAAATTGCATACTTACAAGCCCGAAGGGCATGTAAAGTCTGAGGCCTAAGCCTCCGTATTATCATATTAAATAATACCAATCACATTAAATGTACTTAAAAGTCTGATTTTTCATCTAAATTGGAGCACCAAATAAAATTTTAACGATAGTTTATTCTACCGCGATTTCCATGGAACTCTTTTGCAAAGGAGACACAAAAAGTGTACAGGTTGAAAACAATATTAATGGTGAGAAAATAGATCTATACAAATGGATTTCGGATTATTTCCTTAGCACAAAAAGGCAAATAAGAATAAAATTACTTGATGAAATTCTAGGCATATAAATATATAATTATGTTCAGGCTAGCATAGTAAGTGGTTAAACCTGCCTGAAGGGCATGTACTGAAAAAAAAATTTGGCGAAGACTGTCTTGTCAATATGTATGTTGAAATTTCCTAGGAAAAAAAATTTGCTCACCTACCTACCAACTCTGACTCCAACCCTACCAACCCTATATACCCTAAGTCGGGATAGGGCAAACAAACATTATTTTAAAGATAGCCTAATGTACAAATATTGGTCATATTGGGCATTTTTGACTCTTAATCTATTATTTACAACTCTACTTGACCAATAAAAACTATGTAAGCACTTTTTGTATCATATAAATTTTTTGCATAATTATCTTATTAATTTGACATTTCAACTACATTAGTTACGGTGATTAATTATCATAGGTGAATAGCAAAGGGAAATAACTTCTCTTAGTAGACTACAAATTAACAGAGGCCTGTCTAGCACCAGAAAACTTGACCAAAAGGTACACAATTTCAAAAATCCTGTAAAAATACCCTGTCTTAGTACAACTTTGTACTCTGCTTGTCTCCTAGATGCCAAGGAGCAGAGAAGAAGACTTTCAAAGAATAATGCATTTTCTAAAGAGTATATTTACTCCTGCTGGTCCATCAGGGACAAAAGTGTAAACATATGTCTCCTGGTCCTTCAGGGACAAAAGTGTAAACTTATGTCTGCTGGTCCATCAGGGAAAAAGTGTAAACTTATGCCTGCTGGTCCATCAGGGACAGAAGTGTAAACTTATGTCTGCTAGTCCATTAGGGACAAAAGTGTACACTTATGTCTGCTGGTCCATCAGGGACAAAAGTGTAAACATATTTTTGTGGGTCCATCAGGGACAAAATTGTAAACATATGTCTGAGGGTCCATCAGGGACAAAAGTGTAAACATGTGTCTGCTGGTCCATCAGGGACAAAAGTGTAAACTTATGTCTCCTGGTCCATCAGGGACAAAAGTATAAACATATGTCTGCTGGTCCATCAGGGACAAAAGTGTAAACTTATGTCTCCTGGTCCATCAGGGACAAGTGTAAACTTATGTCTCCTGGTCCATCAGGGACAAAAGTGTAAACTTATGTCTCCTGGTCCATCAGGGACAAAAGTGTAAACTTGTGTCTGCTGGTCCATCAGGGACAAGTGTAAACTTATGTCTCCAGGTCCATCAGGGACAAGTGTAAGCTTATGTCTCCTGGTCCATCAGGGACAAAAGTTAAACTTATGTCTGCTAGTCCATCAGGGACAAAAGTGTAAACTTACATCTGCTTGTCCATCAGGGACAAAAATGTAAACTTATGTCTGCTAGTCCACCAGGGACAAAAGTGTAAACTTATGTCTGCTTGTCCATCAGGGACAAAAGTGTAAACATATGTCTGTGGGTCCATCAGGGACAAAAGTGTAAACTTATGTCTGCTTGTCCATCAGCGACAAAAGTGTAAACATATGTCTGTGGGTCCATCAGGGAGGGACAAGTGTAAACTTACTTCTGCTTTCCAATCAGGAAAAAAAGGTGATATCTTTCCTCTGCATGTCCATCAGGGATAAAAGTGTAAAGTCCCTCAGGGATTAAAGTGTAAACTTACCTCTGCTGGTCCATCAGGGACAAAAGTGTATGCTCCTCCTTTGTCCTTGAGCAGTGTAGACCATGCCTTTCCTGAAGTATAGGTTACAAACTTGACCTCTGACCTCCAGAGAAATCCAGTAGAATTCTGCTTTATATACTGAAATTATTAGAGAATAATTCTTAGGAAATTCTCAACTTATAGGTTGAAATCAGAATATTTTTGCTGATTAAATGTTTATTTGCTGGGAGCTGTAATATGTGTACCTTTGCTCTCACAACAAATGCAATTAAAACTTGTTTAGTAGAAACAAAGATATAATGAATTTATGGGTATAGTGAACTATTTTTCAATCTCCAGCAAAATTCTTAACAATTCCCTGTAACATTTTACAGATAAAATAAAATTTACAGTCATACCGAATTGCTTTTATGTCTGTTAGAAGTTAAAAATAATGAAATTTATATCTTTTATAGCAAATTTTCAAAGATCTAAATATTTAAAATATTGAACTGACATTAATTTTGTAAGTATTTATATTTGAAACTCAATTCCTCTGAAAACTTTTGAACTCCAAGGTAAGTTTTGTGTTTTAAACTTCTCTAGATACATTTGGTAGTCATACTTGAATAAAAAAACTACATGTACATTGCAAATTTGCTGTGTATACTTAAGGGATTCATTATATAGATATAATGAATTACGGATATAGCGAAGTAAATTCACAGGTCCCCAGAACTTAGCTATAACTGAGTTTTTCTGTACTGTATTTGTGACAACAGTCTTTTGAATAACATTCTTTCTTCAATCTGATGTAAAATACAAACATCCAGAATCCAACACAACCACTTGTCCAGGAATTTAGAGTTAACAATATGTTTATGAATCTAACAGTATTTTTTAAAATAAAGACAAGGCTATACATTCTCTGCTAAGAGCTGCCTTTTCTAATGTTTTCAATATTGATCAGTGTTATTTAATAAAAGTTCTTCAATAAAAGTTCCTTTTAGTAAAAAAGAAAAACCTGTAATCTCCCATTGCATGTGTAGAAGTAGGCTGTCAGATAAGTATTGCTGATGGTGATATATGGAGATTTGTCCACTTCTACAGCAATTCCTGGTAACCTTTAAATGTGGAAATGCCAAATCAATGAAACATCGAAAAAGATATTAATGTGATATATTGAATACAAACCTACAAAACTACTGCCAGTGCTTAGTAAAATCATACCTTGAACCTAAGGAAAAGTTTTTTGGTTCTTTTAAAAGAACTAGTCTGGTCTGATCATTCAGATTTTCCTCCCCTTGTTGTATAGTTATAAAGGAAATGGATAGTGCTGGCAGGATGACTTCAAATGACAACTAGGAATGTTCAGAAATTTTGTATCAACATTGTATAATAACTGAAACTAAAATACATTAGTTATACATATATCTGTGTGTAAACAGGGGCCTTTAAAATAATTTCTTCCTTAGTTAGAATCTTTACCCTGAACTAAGGCCTGAACACAATAAAACATCTCACTTCATAAAAATCTGTCGTGAAGCTTCCATTCACCCAGACTGGTGAGATCTGGTGGGGAATCCCCAGGGATGTTGAGCTATTGGTGACCTTGACATGACCTCTATCCACAGTCAGTGATATGAGCTCCTTTCTTCTGTGTCCTAGAGGGTTGTAGATTACTATTTCTCTGTAAAAAAAGACAAATCTTCATGAACTTCTGACGGTCTCTTTTAAAAACTTATACAAAGAACTATGTTCACTTTATGCATAAAAATGACCCTGTAGATACTAGTATACCAATTAATTGACAAACACTTTTTGTCATATTTCATACATCAGATTTTCAGGATATGGGGAAAATGACACAATTTATGAACTAACAATGCATTGATTAGCCAGAGAATTATGTCATTTTTGATAGATCAGGAGTCTCCAAGGGTCTAAATGACTTTTAATGCATTGTCAACTAAGGCTAAGCAGTTTCACTTTTTCAAAAATTCACAGGGCCAAAAAATGCCCTAAATGAACCTTGCTCTTTGTGGAAATTTTTTTTCTACAGGACATCTTTTTGTCTATTAATTCTCTACTTATACTCTTTACTCTCTGATCATTGATACATGTACTTGTGTGTTGTTTAGCTTTGACCACCAGACAGCCCAGCTCACAGAGAATTTGTCTGGAGATTGCATGGAAAGGGGGGGGGGGTTAAATTCTTATCTGGTGAGTAGTATTTTTCCATTAATGTTAAACTTATTATAATCATGATTTTTAAAATATAAGTCTAACCTAATGTTTAATTTTAAAGTTGTAGTGAGGTTTTAATTTTAGATATTTGAATATTACTTTAAAAAGATGTTCATTTTAAATTATTAAACATTGAATAATTGTTATTTTTGGACAACACTGTCTGTATGACAGCACCTGGCCCTGCTGACAAATTGAATACCGTGCATTAGCCAAAATAAGAATTCAATGCTAATAATTACAGTCTTTAATTTTTTCTCTTCAAAAAAGTTAATTTCATTCATCTTGATTATAAATTTAGCGCCTTCAGAACAGGTGTGGTCAATTGATGTAAGAGCCATTTTGACATGGAAAGTTAAATAATGCATTTAAATGAATATTGTGAGGGAAAAAATGACAAATTGACTTTAAACTACAATTGTTATATTTTTAAAACAATTTAATAATTAAAGGTTGTTGTTTTTAATTAAATTGGGCCAAAACAATGTACAATATGGTGTTATCCTAGTGTATTTACATGTATTACCTATTGTGTATTCGCTGTGACAAGGTTTTGTGTGTGTTATAGGGAATTGAATGTTGAAGATTTCCAATGGATTTCATAAGAAAATTACACAGAATATAATATAGGGTAAATCTATATCGGCATTTTTTCATCTCAAGTGAAGTGAGACACAAATTGAATAATCTGCACATTAATGTGTGACTATATATTTATTTGTTAACTGTATGTATGACTTGGGCCACATGTGGTTTTTGTCAAATAAAATTAAAAAAAATAGAGGTTTACCAATTTTTACCTGGTTAATTGGTCCTAATTGTATTCTAAAAGATATTCTGTTGTCTGATTTATATTATCATATACTAATTAAACTTATGAGATTTACTGTTTGATAAAAAAGAAAAAATCATGTCCAAGAAACATTATTAAAAATAATTACCTTTTTTCTGACAAGCAGATGATTTTTTGTCGTGATTTGCTTGTCATAATGGAGTCCCAATCATCAATCTACAATACAAATTTTAATTCAAAAATATCAAATAAAATTTATGAATCATTTGTCTTTGTCTAAGGCAAAATTCTTTTAACAATAATTTTGAACTTTTAAAAGATTTCTTTTTTTTTTGCAATTACTTTTCTGTTCTTAATATTTTTCGGTGATCGATCTATGTATTTACCAGCTGGTTTTGATGAGTTGAGATACATAACCATTTTGGGAAAAATTATTTACAGAACCAAATGAATGCATAAAAACTCTTCTGCTCAGGCATTTTCATGTATTTTAAACAAATCTTGTTTACATGCATATATAATTGTTGGACCTAGGGTATTTAATTTTCTCTTTAAACTGTATACTGGTTGTCTTTAAGTCTACTAGGTTTAATCTGTTAACATATGCCAGTTATTGTGTTTCCTGTATATACACTGTTAGAATTTTAGAAACAGACAATATTTATTAAATCTAATAGCATGGTTAATACATTTCACACAAAATACCAATGAATGCCAAGTCACCAATCCAACAAACCTAAGAATCAAAGATTTTGAAGAACTAAAATTGACCACTGATAAAACCACAAGTTAATTAAGACGTAAGTTGGGATTTGTCCTGATATTGAATCATATGACAATCACAATTTTTATGGAGATATTGGAATATTGAACAAAAAAATAAAAACAAAAAAATGCAAGCTAGTGCCAATGTGCTAGATATCTGTAATGAAGGTGTCAATACCTGTGTACCTTAATTCATACCATTATCCTAGCTGTGTGGTAATCTATATCTACCTTAGGATTTGATTTGTGAAGTACAGTATTCATTTATAATAGAATAAGAGCAACATGCTGGGTTTACCAAATATTGTGAATAATTCCGTTAGTGCTCTATTTTTCTTATTAAAGTTTTTGAACCAATATCTTCAAAGAAAAAAACAAGAGGCCCTTGGGCCTTGAATCGCTCTTCTGATAAACTGTACAACCTATCACTTCTATTTGAAGCCTCGAAGTATCCTGTATATTTAGATAAACCCTTGAAATTCCAATTCACACTCTGAGAACCCAAAATGATTCTAAGCCAATTAGTACCTGAGAGTTGGTCATGGTGACCTACTTATCACTTGTCATTCTCTGAAGACCCATCAACTAAGTTTGATGATTCTAAGACAATTAATACCTAAAATATTTTTTAAAATTATAACCATAAAATTTTATAAGTAGGTCAAAGTGACCTACTTTTCAATTGTTTTACTCCAAGGACCCAAGATGCAAAAGTTTGATGATTCTAAGCCAATTAGTACCTGTAATATTTAATTAAAGCCATAAATTTTCAAAAGTAGGTCACCGTGACCTACTTTTCAGTTGCTGTACTCCGAGGACCAAAGATACATCGACTGACAAAGTTTGATGATTCTAGCCAATAAGTACCCAAAATATTTAATTACAGCCATAAATTTTCAAAAGTAGGTCACGGTGACCTACTTTTCAGTCAACCTACTCCGAGGACCAAAGATGCATCAACTGACAAATTTTGACGACTCTAAGCCAAATAATTCCTGAAAATATTAAATACAGCCATAAAATTTCAAAAGTAGGTCACGGTGACCTACTTTTCAGTTGTTGTACTCCGAGGACCCAAGACGCATCAACTGACAAAGATTAAAGATTCTAAGCCAATTAGTACCCGAAATATTTGACTAAAGCCATAAATTTTCATAAGTAGGTCACCGTGACCTACTTTTCAGTTGTTGTACTCCGAGGACCCATGACGCTTAAACTGACAAAGTTTTATGATTCTAAGCCAATTAGTACCCAAAATATTTTATTAAAGCCATAAATTTTCCGAAAGTATGTCATGGTGACCTACTTTTTAGTCGACCTACTCCAAAAACCCATGAGGCATCAACTGACAAAGTTTGATGATTCTAAGCCAATTAGTACCCGAAATTTTTAATTAAAGCCATAAATTTTCAAAAGTAGGTCACGGTGATCTACTTTTTAGTCGACCTACTCTGAAGACCCAAGAGGCATCAACTGACAAAGTTTGATGATACTAAGCCAATTAGTACCCGAAATATTTAATTAACGCCATGAATTTTCAAAAGTAGGTCACTGTGACCTACTTTTTAGTCGACCTACTCCGAAGACCCAAGATGCATCAACTGACAAAGTTTTATGATTCTAAGCCAATTAGTACCTGAAATATTTAATTATAGTCATATAAATTGAAAAGTAGGTCACGGTGACCTACTTTTCAGTTGACCTTTTTTGAGGACCCAAGATGCATCAACTTACAAAGTTTTATGATCATAGGACTTAAAATGTCCAAATTATGCCTCTAAAACGCTTTGAAATCGAATGCCTGCAAAGTTCAAAAAGTAGGTCACTGTGACCTACTTTTTAATAAATATGTTTTATGGCCCCAAGATGCATCATCTTACAAGATTTAATGATTCTAAGCCTCCCCGTATTCGAATTAATGACCTTAATTGTTTTAAAAAAGATTAGCCAAAAAATTCAAAAAGTAGGTCAAGGTGACCTACTTTTTAGTTGACGTACTTTGAGGACCCAAGATGCATCAACTGACAAAGTTTGATGATCATAGGCCTTAAATTGTTCAAAATATGCCTCTAAATCATTTTGAAAAAGAATGGCCGCAAAATTTAAAAAGTAGGTCACCGTGACCTACTTTTGAGTCAACATGATATGAGGTCCTTAGATGCACCAACTGACAAGATTTGATGGTCCTAGTCCTTATAGTAAGCAAAATATCAACATTTTAATAAAATGTAATTTTTGGTCAACTTTGAAGTGACCTTGAGACCACGCCCTTTGCCCCAGGGTAAATCCCCGTGCAAATTTTAATCTACAACATATCCTCATCCTTTTGTGTAAGTTTGGTGATAATCTGCCCAGTGGTTCTTGAGAAGAAGATTTTTTAGCAACCAGTACTTTTGTTTCTATTTTCCTAATTATCTCCCCTTGTTAAAGGGTCACAACCCCAGTTTTAGTATAAAAGGGAGCCCTTGGGCCAAGGATACCCTGTGACAAATTTGACAATAATTGGCCAAGGGGTTCTTGAGTTATGGCCCATATTCTAAAAAGTTTACGCACACCGCACACCGCACAAATGGCCATAGCATTAGCTCTTTGAGCCTTTGGCTCAGAAGAGCTAAAAATGAATAACTGAATAAATTAAAAAACAACAAGGACAATGGACCTTGACAGGCACATGGGAATCTCAGAATATGACCAACTCAGTCCTGCATAGACTAACATGCCTGGATCATTTGACCTGAATTTCTATACACATCCATGAGAAAAAAAATTGTCAATGGTGTGATGTATTTTCAAAATAGGACCAACTTACCCCACCCTTGGGCTTGAGGTCTTGACAAAGGGGACATAAATTTCAAGATTTTGGTAAAAGTAAAGGCTTTATTAAAATTATGCAAACAATTAGCTTGCTAAATATCCAATACATGTATTTAATTAATGTAGCTCCATCCATCTGGGACCTGAATTATGAACACAAGTTTGGTTGAGAGTAACTGTTCATAATGCATGTAAATTGCAATCAATGCAAAGATATCCATGAAAAAAAAAAAGATTAAGAGGTGTAACAATTTTTTTCATTGGGGCTTGGACCATGGAATTTAAAAATCTGTATTATCCCTTCATCCACAAATGCTCCATACCAGAAGTTAGTTCAGCAATTGCAGAGATCCTACAAATGTTCAAAAGTTTTCAAATATCAGCAGATACACAGCATACACAGGCACTTGTTTCTGTAATTTGAACACAATAGTTTGTCAGTGCATTTTCTCCATAAGTGTGAATGAATGTGATTCAAGGGAGGGGGTACTCCATGTAATTCGGAATTAGATACCTTGAGTTATTATTATACTATGGGTTCAAAAATTTATTACAGAAACAAGTGCCTGTGACAGCATAGCAATAAGTCACCACTGAGTCACTCACTTCACTTTTAAAAAAATATCGTTTTCTGAATTTATCAGAATAGATTTTTTAAAAAAGCAAATAATTATTGTTAATAGTGAAGAATCCCATTCATAATAGTGAAAAATTCCCCTCACAAAAGCCATAATTAGAAAAAAAACATGAAGGATTGAATTTTAAAATTGAAAAATTATATACATTACAATATTTTGTAGCAATTTACCTCTGCAGTATAAGGGACATTGGAAAGTTTTTTCCTTGTCCAAATTTTTTCAAAGTACATGTACATACATGTATGTATATCTTAAATGATGTATAGAGGTCATTTTTTTAATGACAGTGCAGTTCTTTTTCTTCATTTGTACTGATTCCTTGGGAATCTCAGTTATTTGCTTTTAACCCTGAGCAAGACTTTTTTTTCTGTGATATTACACATATACTGTAATAGTTTGCCAAATGGTGTATTTTTAGATTTTTGCTTCTTTCTGGAACTTTTCAGCTACAAGTGTTATACATGTAGTTTTCTTTTTGACTGTTAACCCCCCCCCCCCCCCCCTTACTTCAATTGTTAAAGTTCAGCACAATCTCTTAGATTACATGTTTTTAACATACCAGTAATTTAATCCTTCTTTAGCTTAGATTTGTGATGTGCTCTCAGCTTTTTTACTGGGATAAAACTAACATAGTTATGAATAGCCTTGAACATCTATTACCAATAACAGTAATTATGTAAGCCAGCTCTGTTATTGCTGGTACACTGTATACTAATTATAAACTTTTGAATTAAATTTCATTTGTGCTCTTTCCAAATATAACCAAATTATATCATCCTACTTAGATAGAATGGTACTTAAATTCATTTTGTTAAACTTAAACTCCCAATACTCACAGATAATTTATACCATGTTTGGTTAAAATATAAATTTGATTTCCGAAGATGGAAAAAAAATCTATATATAGTCAGAACGGAGAGCTTTGACATGCCCTCTAGATATCCAAAACTTGACCAGGTGAGCTAAATTAATGGTCTTTTAAAGTCAAATCTATATACTAGGAATCCATATGTCTCTTTCAGATGTTATCCCTTTACTTATAACATAGCATAAGGGCTGTCTACCTAAAAAGTATAATCATTATTGTTCTTCATGGAAAATTAATTCATTTGTTAAATCAGTTATCAATACATATACAAAGTGCAATTTAGCTCACTTTCTGGACCCTGACATAAAATATTATTGTGCTCTGAAGAGATAAATTGCAAAATGGAAAATAGAAAAAAAGTGTTGAGTATATATGATGAGTGTCGCACTTCAGACCAGTGACCAAGAGAGGTATACCATTGACACATTAAAATTTTGTGCCAGCTCAAAACCGCTATCCAGGTAAAATATTGTAACTTTCTCAAATAATGTTTTCAATTTGTTGAATGCATGCTGCAACCTGTTATAAAACAAATTAGTAATTTCATTTCAATGTGCTCAAAAGTTCTTAACAAACATTATATCCAAAATTAAGTCTTGGAAGTTGAAATACTGTATACAGGGAAATTTTCGCCCCTTTTGCCCTACTCACAGGCAGGCAAATTTAAAACAGGGCTAATTTGAAAAACACAGTATAATTTCTTAAACAGGACTGTGATTGGGCAAATTTAAAATGGGGCAAAATTATTTGCAAGTGTCAAAGGGCAAAAATAACCCTGTATACAGTATGCAACAGTGAAACAGGGATAGTTTGCACATGTAATTACATGTATCTTTCTTTTGAGTACTTTGTGCATCTTTTTTTCTAAAGACTTTGCTTGATTATTCAAAGTTGAAATTTTAAATAAATCATTACAACTATCATATATTTACTACAGTATAATCAATTAGTAAAGTCATCATGCTATCTTTTGTTGTTTTATATGGTTAAACTGCAACCTTTATCTGTAACAAAATACACAATAAAATACGAAACAAAAATATAAACTTTTTCTTAAATAAAGAGCTTAAAGGTATGCACTCTAATTCATCATTATACATGTACCTGTATTACCTCTAATTTTGATTCTGGGAGAAATATACATCATGGCCCTTAAATTATTATAATAAGTACATGTAAATACAGGTAAACTTCAGTATCTTGACATCGGCAGGACTATCGAAAAATGTCGAAATATATAGGGTGTCAAGATATGAGAGTTGAGACTCAGGGTCCATAATTTCACTGCATAGCAAAACAAAGACAAGTTTATTACGTACCCGGTACATGAAACCAATAGTTAGTAATTTGTCTTATTTTCAGCATTTCTTCTACATGTGTATTTGTTGTTTATTACAAAATCCAAGAAGTTACTAAAAAATTTTATTGATAAAATGCGTTCTTTCTCCATATTAAAATTTTTTAAAATTTACTACGTGTTTTCCATCAGAACCGGGTATTTTTGTCAGAACAGGGTATGAAATGTGCAGTATAAAGTTCTAACCATTGGCATCCAAGATAAGGAAAAAACTAAGCTGTACATTTACGCAGAGTCATGTGGATTTCATGATGATATTACCTACTTTATCTCTCATCTATGGCCGAAGGTGCTTGGAACTCATTTAAAAAAGAAGTCTACAGAATTAATTAAGCAGTGTGTCGTCAAAACTTAGGTTTGACTGGTATGAATATGTCAAGATACATGATGAGCTATCACCTGCCAAAAAGTTAGGTTTAGTTGAGCAGAAAATTGCCCCAATGTGGACATATACAAGGTAAGTTTTGCTCTTGTGACTGCTACTATACAATGAGATAAGTGGGGTAGCTGACATTACCAAGATCGACATATCCAAAATTTTACAAATCATTTATATAGTACATGTAAATAGTGCCAGGACTGCGGATGGATGTTGGACATATCCCAGGTTGAGGACATATGATGTCGGGACACCGAAGTTTATCTATATATATTGCATCTTTGAATAGATGGGTTTAAATAAATTAAAATGTTTTATACTTGTATATTCTATACACATAGAATGAATTTCCAGATTTTAAATTCTTTTGTAAACCACACACCTGTTTTTATAATTTCTGGTCACAGATGATCGTGAAGTTCCTGTTATAGCATCATGATGCTGAAATAAAGCTAACTCTTGTCTCCCTCTTCTTAGATCTGGCAGCAGTTTTAGCACAGTTTTATACTGCTCAGAGACCTTCCTAGTCTTTGCCAATAATGCAGCATACAAGATTTCCACAGATCTGTTAAATTAAGACTTCAGTTCTTTTAGCATAAACTTGTATCATTATTGAATTAAAAAGTGCATTATCGTGTGATTGCTAATAGAATAAATACATGTACCATCAGGATTAAAATGAAGTAGGCAAGTCAAATAAAGCTGTGAAATACATGTACAATTATATAGAATTCCATCTGATTTTTTCCCTGTATTTTACATTAATGGTAATCTTAAAAGTTAATCTAAATGCCAAATGTGTGTCAAAGCATAAGAGGACATGAGATAATATACCTCAGAAGGCTTTGAATTCTTCGAGCCGCATATTTCAGAAAAGGCCGGGTCGTGTAAAAGCCTGTCCAGTATTGATCTCTTCTGTCAGAGTAGGGGAAAAAATCTCCCATAAAGGAGGGTGGGGGTCTTGTTTGTGACTTTCCAAGCTCCTCAAAAAAATTGGACAGGGTCCCAAATCTAACCTAAAATGAAATCATATAAGGTCAAACTTATAATCAAAAATCTGTACAGATTAGTAAAGAACCCACTTTGTTTTGATATAGATGATTTCCCATCAAAAAAGATTCCTTTTGTGTGCAAAATAAAATAAGCATTGAATAAATTTTAATAAAACCTCCAGTTGAAATTTATAATTTTCAACCATTTCTTTTTTTCTATTGAATACCTTTATTTATTTACATATATTATCACATCAAAGACGAATTGATATAACAAATTCTTGTTTAAGATAAAGAGAACATCTGAAAAAATGAGGAGAAAATATGCAATGCAAAATAATTCACAATTATATACCTTGACTCTCTCTATATAACTACATGTACTATAGAACAACCTGAGTATTCATTTCAGAATTGCCATTTATGTACGCCATCAGTTTCTGAAGGTTTCCAAACTGTTGTTCCCATTCTTCCAGGTTGCTGTATCTAAAATCATCTCCATGTGGCACCAAGAGAACATTCTCACGAAATAATTCAGCCTTCTTCTGAAACTGTTCCCATAGTAACCATGCCCTTACATAAAAATAGAGACATCATATACATGTACATGAAAGAAAAAAATTAATTCAATACAATTGTTGTTTTTCTGAGCAGTCATTATTTTTTCTTCTTTTTCAATTTCTTTACCTTTTTTTCCTTTATTAATTAAGTGCAAATCAAATGAGGGAAAAAAACTTGCAACAAAGGAGAAACAAACTTACATTTCCTTAACATTACTATCATCAATTTCAAGACTTGATATTTTCTGTCTGCCTTGAAAGCACTTTTTCTGACCAAAGTCAAACTTGCAGCAAACATGTGAATCTGGACCACAGGAATGAGAAATGGCATAGGAAAGAAAAGGCAAAACGTGGGTCATTATATCTGTAGAAGAATCTCTATCTGCAGAAAATAATAAAAGTTTGTACCTTGTTAAGTTACCATCATAACTTTCTAACAAACCAGGGGAAAATAAAACACTACCACAGTTTCAAATTTATATAACATTCCCATCTTAATAGCGATTCTCTGTAACCACTTAAACTTCTTTGCCACGCATGGTCACTGCTTTTAATGAAACTTTGCCCATTATTACAACTTGACACGAGAAACATAAATCAATTAAAATTCCATTGCTATGTGTCTTGGTTACCATGGTAACAGCCAGAAAAGTTGGAACAATTGAGATTTTCAGCTAATGCTATGTGTCTTGGTTACCATGGTAACAGCCAGAAAAGTTGGAACAATTGAGATTTTCAGCTAATTTGAATCTTTATTAAGCCTTAATAAAGACTTAGAGAAACAAAAAACCATGACACTTTGTTGCCCCTTATGCTATAAAGAAACTATTTAGAATTTATCTCTAAGTAAGTGGTAACCATGGGTACATTTGGAATACATTTTAGATGAAAAATGCTGAAAAACGCTCAATATTCACTAATGATAGATGTTACATGAGCAAACTCAATCAACAACGTAAGAAAAACAATAAAAATATTTAACCTTAAGTAATTAGGTACTGGCAATATTATTCTAAAAATAACTCACATGGTTGTCATGGTAACACAGTGTAACCATGCAAAATCTGTTGCTAAGATTGGGTTAATGCTACTATCTTGAGGAGAAACAATAAAATTTGTGACTGGCAAGTATACATTCTTAGGACCTTGCAACACCGACAACATAAGAAAAATTGGGATTAATTGTTACTTTGCAGTGTTACCATGGAAACAACGTACCAGTTTTTTAAAGTGATATTTTTTTGCTGCCTTAGGAATTTACTTACCTTTTAATCAAGAAACATATTATTTGACTCAACTTGAATAGTACTTATCTGGTAGAACTAAAGTTGAATATCATATTTTGATAAAGTTTGTTGAAAAATACAACAATGTTGCTATGGTTACCAAGAGGTGAAAATGTTCGATTTTGTTAATTTTATATCAATATTAAACCTATGTGCCAGCTTTTTTCATCCAGTTAGAGAATGGGTGGCAGTCAAAATTGAAAGTCAGGTTAGTTGTTCATAAATATCAATCATAAAAGTTTTGGGAATCTACATACAAGGGTATGTATCCAAGGAAACAGAATATTTTTCAGATTTTTATGCATATTTTTTTGGCTAATTTCCATAGCAACGCTCTACTTAAAGAATTGAATTTGAATTTTTTGAAATGTGAAAATTAGGGTCACACCAACGCTTTAAAAATTGATAATCAGTTATATAGAGATATGCTTTTTAAATATATAAGATAAGATTAAAACACTAAGAGAGTAAATTTAAAATCCCTTCGTGGTATTAAAACCATGGCAACCCTTGCCAACCAATAAGAAATATCATATTTCGTCCTTGGTATATGTTACAAGGATCTTTTGTCTATTATTTGCTTGCATTTCAACCTATAATTGTTTTTATTCTTAAGTCTATGACTTTTTAAAATTAAATGATTATTAATTTTGAATACTTTGTTTCCATAGTAACCAATGTAATAGTTGATTTACCAAACATATTTATCATGCAATTAAGACATCAGGCCTTCAACTTTTAGAAACAGTCATTGTCAGTTGTGTGCTTTGCTGCAAGCGTTAACTGGGGGACTCTGAACATGTTGAAAAATGCCATTTTTCAAACTTTAGGACATGTTGCTATGGTAACCATGACACGTAGCAACCAGTTTTTGCCTGATTTGAGTTTACAGTATCAAAGACTTTTATCATAGAGAGTTTAGAGAAATTCTAAGACTATGCGTGCCATAGCTCCTATATAAAAGTTCAAGTCATTACAGAGAATGGCTCTTAAATAGTAAGCTGTTGCTATTGCCTCAGAAGCTCTGAAGGAATCCTTATTTACATGAAATACTCTACCCCATAATTGCGTCCACTGGAATTCTAACATCTGATTTTTGGCCAAATATCTTTTGATTCCAAAATGAATTCTTTGGATCACCATTGCTTTGATTCCACTTCTTCTGTGTAAATAAGCCATGGTTGGAGAATGTCCAAATGGATCAACAGACCAGCTGATATTTGGTAGAGTTCCTAACAAAGATAAATAAGAAATATGTAATCTTGTAAAAATAATTTAAACAAGAGATATTTGTGAAACACTTATACCACCTGCCTGAATAATTGGAATTTTTCCAAGTCCAAGGGCCATAACTCTGTCAAAAATTGCTCGATCGTACCCAAAACAGAACTTGACCTAGATATTCTTATGATAAATCTGTAAACCAAATTTCATTTCAGTATGTGTAACCTCTGTGAAGAAAATGAACAGAAACTGCAAATAAGTTTTCTAAGTCCAAAGGGCATAACGCTGTCAAAAATTGCTCGATTGTACCCAAAACAAAACTTTACCTAGATATTTTTATGCTAAATCTGTATACCAAATTTCATTTCAGTATGTGCAACCTCTGCAAAGAAAATGAATGGAAACTGTTGGTGGACCAACAGATAGACTGACCGACAGGTAGCAGCAAAGCAATATGCCCTCCCTTCTTCAAAGGGGGACATAAAAATGTAGCATTGACCCTTGAAGGATGCATGTATGTCTTACAGATGCCCAATCAAAGTTCATTACATTTTTATCTGTCCCCATACAATTATGATGGGATTCAAAACACCTTTGATTATGTCCTCAATGTACTATTGCATGTGTCCTATATTTTATACTATAATATTAAAGTACATTGTAACCATTCTCAGAAGGTCTGGATCAGGATATCTAGTACCATGTTTTATGATACATTTATAAACATTGAAATTTAACAAATATGATTAAAGTGAACAATTATTTTATAATGTTTCTCTTCAAATTACAGTTAACATCCTTTTCTGTAATCTAATCCAGTACTCTTGGCCTTAACAGTAAAGTGGAGGTCTTACCAATGTTTGTAAGAAGCCACTGATGACCTTCAGTCAGTTGATTTAACATGGCACTGTAATGGACCACCGCTTCATCTGACATGACCCAGCCACCAGAGAGGATCTCAAACTGACCGTTCATTATCAGCCTGTGGGGAACAAGGAAAACATTGTTACATAGTTCATAGTTTATATGTCAACTTCCAAAGGCTGAAGTTTTTAAAAAGCTACTAAGGAAACTGTCTGCAGAAATATAAATACATGTATATTACAAAACCTTTTTATGTCATCTTTCTGTTTTTGAGTTGCACTTTCCCACCATCTTTCCAACCAGCACACTTCTGACCAAACAAATCGCCATTCATTGTTTCTTGTGAGCTGATCTATTATTATGCTAAGGGTCCTGTTGGCATTGGAGGCAAAATAGAAGTCAAAGGTGTTCAGCCAGCCTAAAATATTATCCCAACATGAAAGTGTCACTTGTTTGAGATTTTGAACATAAATTTTATGCAGTGTGAAAAAAAAAATAATTAAAATTAATTTTTAATCATATTTGAATATTAATTTGCCTTTTTTTTTTTTACACTTTAAATGTTACGGATTCTATTACGCAAAATTAAAGGAGTTAATTGAGCAAATAAAAAACAAGATATGTTTGTGGATCACTGATGACCATAAATGGCAGCTCATGGCTAAGGTTTAAGTTTTTCAAATGTGGATCAAATTCCAAGGTAAAGGTCAAGAGGTCAAAAATGCTGGTAACTAAAGAAAAATCTCGTCATAAAGAATACACATGTGAAATAGCACCAACCAAGTTATGACCAAAATTTACGATTTTCAAAAGTAGATCAAATTTCAGGAACAAGAATTAAGTCAAAAAAAGACGGTACCACAAAAAAAAGTCTTGTCAAAAGGAACAAAGATTTAAAATATGAAAACCCTAGCACCAACTATTCAAAAGTTAGAGACAAGGTTTAAGTTTTGTCAAAGTTTTTTTAAAATTAGGTCAAACTTCAAGATCATGTGGTAAAAAATGTTGGTTTTTCACAAGGAATACATGTGTGAAATTTGAAAACCATAGCACCAACAGTTCAGACATTATGGACAAGGTTAAGAAATTTTTCAAAAGTAATTAAGTCAAACTCAAAGGACAAGAGGTCAAAAATGTAAATACCACAAAATATGTCTTGTAACAAGGAATGCACATATGAAACATGAAAGTCCTAGCACCAACCATTCAGAAATTATTGGCAATGTTAAAGTTTTTCAAAATTAAGTCAAATTGCAAGGTCAAAGTCAAAAGGTCAAAAATGTTCACAGCCAAAGAAAAATCTTGTCACAAGAAATACACATGAATTATGAAAGCCCTGGTACCAATCGTTCAGAAGTTGTGCGCAAAGTTAAAGTCTTTTAAAAGTATGTGAAACTCCAAGAAGTAAAAAATAGTAGTTATCTGGAAAATGGTCTCATTGCAAGGAATACAAATGTAAAATATGAAAGCCATAGCAACAACCATTCAAAAGTTATGGCCAAGATTAAAGTTTTTCCAGACAGACAGACCAAAAACCATGTGGCCCCAAATCTTCCATTACGGGTGCATAAAAATATGCATGACTAATTCAGAAATTCTACAAAATAATGAAATTCTTCACATGGTAAATCTGTCCATACACTAAATATTATATTAATGGGTGTAAATGCACTAGATTTTAGGACTAACCTGGATCCTGGTGGGAGTGGGGCATAATGATGACTTTAAGACGTTTCGTGGTCCACATATGTACACGAATAACATCAAGCCAACCACTGACAGACAAAGCCAAGGGGTAAGATACATCCAATGTGTGCCATAATGCCTCCATCTGTTGTACATAAATAGAAAAAAAATTATTTATATTCCATAAACTGTTGCACATTACATTCTGGTTCAGCACTGAATAAACACAGAGTAAATTTTTTTTAACAGAAATTTTACATCGTAATACAGAGTCTTGACATTTTGGGACATCACAATAAACACTCCTATTTTATATATGTGTGTGTAAGAAATGGTTCTGTGTTTCATATTAATTGAGTTTCCAACGTAAGAAGCATTCATTTAGGGATATCAATTAGGTCAATAATTCATATTTGTATAGCGTTTCTCTCTACTATATGCTACTTATTACCTAAGTACGGTGATGGCTGAATAGAGACAACACTATGATAAAATACGCGATTTATTAGTGCCCGCTATATACTATATAATAACTACAAATACAATAATAACGGAGCTGACAGAGACACGTCTGCACTCTGCAGCAGATAACAGAAAAGAGAGCGAGGATAGGTACATGTCACGGCAGGTGCGTGTCGTGTACCACGTGGTTGGAGGTAGCAGGGCAATTCGTGCCCAGTACCTCCAAGACCACCACATTTGATTATTCAATAGAAGTATTCAAATGTCGCTATTTGTCACTATAAAACATTCACACCTCTACATCAGCAGTGTTATATGGTATGCTACAATTTTCTGTGGTCCTTGAATTTGAAGCTTGTAGAGGGAAGTCAGCTGTTTGTTGTGAATCATATGATACCATGGGCCCTCTGTAACAATTGTAAGGTCTGGGTAAAATAAAAATGTTCTGCAATGGAAAATTGATAATTACTATCATAAATAATGCAGTATTAAGAATGAGTATTAAAACTTAACTTTGACATGAATTTTATCAACTTTATAATATATATAACCATAACATTTGATATATTTATTTAAATGTCTCCAAAATTGCATAATTGTGAATTAACCTTTCTCATTTGAACATGGGTTTTACAATTCCCACAATATTACATTTATTTTAAATGTTACATAATAACATTAAGACATATAAGTTATTCAGTTTATTGATTGATAATGACGAAATTATGGAATTAATTTCTACTTATACAGTATATGGTATAGCAATTGCATCCTACGTTGTAAATACCACGTACTTCTAACCATAAAATGAAATATTTATACCACATGATCCTGGTCTTCATTGAGAAAATCAACATTTCCTTGTTGTATATGCAGCTGAACTTGCATCAAAAACATAATAAAAATGTACACAAAAGTCAAAACTGCTAGAATTTTTAGAGTTTCTCTTCTCCAAGCTCTCTTCATTATTCATGGTCTCACTGAAAGGAAATATAAAATATTAATGGGAAAATAACTGCACTGCATCTTGCAATGATCATCCAACAAACAACATGAATACGCATGACACTTGAATTGTGACTACTTTGTGCATACAGCTACAATGTTTAGTTTCAACTGTTCAAGAGTGCAACAGTGCAAGTGAAGACGTGTTGACATTTAAAAAAAAATGTTTTTTTTTATCAAAAGAAATTATTTCAATTTAGAAATAATGGAAAGATTTAAATACATAGAATTCATCACAAAATTGCTGATAAAGACTTGCACCCAAAACAGCTCAAGCTTGATGTAGAAACAATCGTTGTTTGTCCATCATTTCTTATCGGGATCGGAATACACCTTGTGAAAGAGGAAAACAAAGATGGCGCTTTCGCAATAAAAAATAGAAGAGCGATAGAGGAAAAGAGTCCAGAAATAAGTGAATTTGTTTCATTTGTGAAGCGATTTAATTATAAATCATGTCTTACTGGTTCCACAGAAACCCTCTTAAGGCTACGGCTAATCTGACTTTTGAGTTAGCAGGCGTGTCAACGGACGACAAAACAAGACAAATATTCGCGTAAGATATTTACGATAAATTTCTTGTTCATGACTATGAGTCATTTATAAAGGTAGTTCTAATTGTTTGATAGAAAGCACTTCATTGTGTTCAGTATAAAGTTTTTATTACATTTTCAACAGTGAAATACTGTGATTTATTTATTGAATAAAAGTGATATTCTCTCACAGTGTGAAAGGATACCAAAAATGATATTCTCTAACAGTGTGAAAGGATATCAAAGTTAGTAAAAAATAATTTCTGGCCTGTCATAAGATAGAGATAGTAACTAAGCATCTTGATAGAGCTAAAACTGCAAATTTCTTCCTGAATATGTTGCTAAAATCCATGCTATGTAATGTTTTCAATCTGACACACAACTTCTAAGCTATGACGTCTCAACTGCTCAACTATGACGTCAAGCCTAAAACTCTGTGTTAAGAAAAGACAGAGGCAAAGTGAAAATCAAAGAAAATGTAATAAACAGAAAATTCAATGTTTTGTAGATGAATATGGAATTTATTTCACTCGTGAGACAGGATTTTTTGATATTTTCACTCGTGCTTCGCACTCGTGAAAATATCAACAAATTCTGTCCCACTCATGAAATAAATTCCATATTCATCTACAAAACATTGAATATCCTCTATATATCTTAAATAACAAATGATGAAATTTATCTGAGTAACAAACTTGTTTTGCAGTAATAGAAAGTCCAAAGGCTTTCCTGTAGCCAAAGCATTTTAATATAATTTTCATTTATTTAGACTTTTGAAGTTTTAATTATAGATTTTGAAACCTCCAAAATTAATAATTATTTTTTATTTAAAATTTTTATTGCTTTATTTCACCAACAGTCAAATGCGTCAGACGAGGGGCAAACTGCTTGAACTGTTAACAGATCCTAACCATGAAACCCTGACTGTGGAAAAGGCTGTCAATGATTACTTTTCTCTGCTTCTGGGGTTGATACAGCCATTTGAGGAAAATGAATCTGAAAATAAACTCAGGAGAGCCATAAAATATAGATGGACTAACAGCTTACTAGGAAATGCTGTCAAGTATTTATAACTATATGATACATGTATTTAGAAAGAATGCAAGTGCTTATGTTCTGATCATTTGTTTGACCCAAATGGATTCAATTAAAGATCATTGTGGTTTCATTCCAAATCAAATAAATAAAACCATAATTTTTATGCAGTCTCTTCTCTCCTATGCACAGTATAATATTAATTTTGATATAGGTCTTTTTTTTTACCATTGAAATACCAATTATATGATATTTATATATTGTATGCAATTCGAATTTATAGAACATTTCAAGCAATTAAGTATTTACCAGTGAAGAAGGTATTTGATCTTAAAGAGTATGTTAACTATCTAATTATTGTTTACACTACTGCCCTCAGCTTTAAGGTTTTGGTGTCAAGTCAACTTGTAACCTGGGTTTTCATTCTTTCCAAACCATTTATACACTGAACCATTTGTACTTGGTGACATGCGGCCAGTAAAACTCGGATGCCTTTCACTATCAAAAGACAGAATAATATCCCATCCTGTGTGTTTATACACATCTTCAGGAATATATTTAAGTAAAATGTAACCATTTAGGTAATTACTCAAGTCAAACATGTAATCGGAATGTATCCACCCGCTACCATTTAGAAACAAGTATATTTCAATGTAAAATCGACACATGCATTACCACATATATGTCTTCTATACATTATAATTTACAATGATGTTTGAACACATCACGGCTTTTATAAAAGTCTGAGTTTAGAGTCCATTTCTAATTCTGATACATTCTTAATAATTTGAATATAAAGCATCATTCAGAATTGAACAAATTTCAGAAAATATTCTCTGTTGTGATATCTGCTGTTACTAATGCCGTCTTATTTGTAGGGAGCAGCAGGATTCCGTTTTTGAAGCTGCAAGTATGGCGATTAATGTGGCATTATGGTACACCAAACATGCTGCTAAGTTAGCTGCCAAAGAAGAGTTAGTAAATATTGTATTTTAATTTTATTCTATTAATGAAAACCGCCATTTCTTATTTATACATATATACCGTAATTTTGGGGGTATAGGTCGATGGGGTATATAGGTCGAAAGGCTCATTTTCAGCCGTAATTTTTAAAAAATCCTTAGATAGGACGAATCCGGAAGATAGGACGAAGCTTTGTTCATCGATTTTCTAGAGATTCTTACGTATATACTACGTATCAGAACATGTAAACCTCTTTAATTTAACCCGTGATATTAACGTATTGAGAAAATAAACTGGTATTTTTATGAGTACAGCATTTTAATAGTGTTTTATACAAACATAGTTAAAATTTCCTTGAATTGTGATATAACGTATTTTCTCCAACTTGCCTATTCAATGCCGTCGTAGTTTGACTCTGTCCTTAAACACATAAATACGGTAGTATACAACAGCTATTATTAGGGAAATACCCGAAATCAACCAATAACCATTTCAATTTTAGAACATCTTGGACACATTCTTTTATTCCGACGTTGTTTACCGGGGCACAATATTAACTTCGATGACCGCCATTTTTATATTTCTTGTCCAGGGATTTGCTAAAACACGCAAATGACTATTACCAGTACATGTAACAGTGAGCAATTGAAATTAGTTATATTAACATGCTATAATTTTGCTTGAGATATTGCTGAAAAAATAAATTTAATTGAGAGTACATTCGCAATTTAACAGTCATTATGAATTTCACAGTTTTGTTTGTTCAATGATGTATAGCACTAATACCCCTGTAACGGCGTGTGGATCTTTTAATCATGCCCCGCAGGTGTTTTAACCAACACAGGTGTTAACACCTTTGTGTACACAGTGTATATCCCTTTATCTGTCAGACAATTAAAATTCTATTAGAAGCCAATCTTTGTATAATTCAGTGTACCCCTTGGGATATAAAACAAAATAGTTATTACTAGCGGTATATTTGGTAAATAATTTTAGGAATTTACTGGCAACAATTTATTTCACGTATTTTACATTTAAATAAATATCACAAGACAATGAAAAAATATTTAGGTATACTATTTCAATTAATTGTTACAAATAAATGGAAAAAAACGATTACAACTGCGATTGTGAAAACGCTTCCGTATTTTAAACTTTGATACGGTTGCGGTTTTATTTTTAGTAAGCGATTGCGACTTCCAACTTCACAAGATGGACACAGCATGTTGTAAATATACGTTGAGACATTATTTACTAGATGATATAATGTTTTTTTGTACATCGACGGATATTTAATGGAACTTATTTTGTAAGAAATCAATGGAAGATATTTAATTTTTCTTATTGTTTAGTACTTTTTTCTCGGTAAAATAATTTAAAAAGTTACGAAGATGGCACAGATTTGTTTTGAAATTGACGTAAATTTCACTAATTTGGGGGCATTTTTCATAAACTTGAGCCTTAGAAAGGTCGATTCGTTAAATTGGGCGACCCCAACGGTTCTGAGAAAAAAAGTATCGACCTATACCCCAAAACTTACGGTATATATATATATATATATATATATATATATATATATAATATACGCACACAAACTTATCATTCAAATATTAAAGGCCAGATATGGAAGAAGCAAAAGAGGTACACAAATGTTTGAAGATTGCTGCTGGGATATTTACGTATGTTAAGGTAAATTTATGAAGTTTTAACATGTTCTATTTCTTGAATTAAAAATTGATGTCTACATCAGCGTGATGATGGAGCTGACTTTCTCGCATCACTACAACATGTTTCATCATTCCCGTTCAGTAATTCTTTTTTTGGTTCACCAGCATATTTTAGAAAACACCTATTATGAAATCATGGTGTGCTAAGTAATACAGTATTGTTTTGTGAGTGTTTCATGCAGTTATAATGTACAGATAGTTTTGATGAATTTAGCACAGGGAGAAAAGGGTTTCTTAATGTGTGCTTGTTAGTAACCTGTTTTCTCCAACTCGTGTTCCTTAACTTTTTAATTGTCACGTGGCAAGCCTCATATCTATCGACAATCAAAAAGTTAAGGAACGCGAGTTGAAGAAAAACCAGTAACTAATTCACACAAGTTATGGAACTTATACTACCATAACTGTCTTCAAATTGTTGATATTGGATTTCCAAATGCCAAATTAACTAGGTTTAGTTGTCAAAATAGTTGATTAATTTTTTTGGAATTTTTAAGATCACCTTAGTCACTTAGGTGACCTGTTACGATCGGGGGTTGGGGGGGGGGGGTTCCGTTGTCATGTGCTAACCTTTTAACATTGTCAGCTCTTTCTCATGAACCACTGAACCAAATTCAACTAATTTTAGCCTGTAGTATCTGTAGGTAAAGGGGAACAAAAATTATGAAAAATTCTGAAATTCACCCCCAATCTCCATCCCTTCCTACTCTCTCTCCGGGCCTGATGGTTGGTGGGGCTAAAAAATTCTAAAAAAAAAAAAAAAAAAAAAATTCCTCCATATTTCTCTCCACTATCTTCATTTGTTGAGCCCTTATATAAGCCTCTGACTTCTAGTCATGGTTCAATGTATTTTGCTGTAGAGATCTCAACTATTGGATATGTCTAACACCGCCATTGTTACTCAGCCGCAGTAAAAGTATCAAACATATGCAACTGTTCCACATCAGGAGAAAAAGTAACATTATTTGCACAGGTCAAGGCATTAGGAACAAGCACAAAATGCACTTAATATAACAAAATGTACACACTAAGACAACGTAAGAAATCCAATACATTAAGCATGAGTTCAAAGTGTGCAGTCAGGGTAACAAATGCAAAGGGTATATATTCCTTAGTGCTGATATCTAATGCATGTATAGGAAAACTAATATGGCGTATGGTCTATTTAAGACTTGTGTTAAGCTTTAAATAATATGAGGGGGTTTCTACTTTCAGTGCTCAAGCACTATTGTAATGTTATGACTACATAGTGGTAATGACAAGTGTGATTGTAATAGCACTGGCAAGTGTAGGCAAGTAAAGTAATTTACATTATGATTTCTCACTGAGTACTAGAATAACTATTATGTTCATCCCTGTTCATCCTATTTATCTTGCTTTTGGGCAAATATCTTCATCAATCAGTTTATTTTGTTTTATTTCATACTTTTGGTCTTTTATAGAGTTGCATTATACTCAGGTGACCATTAAGGTGCTTTGGCCTCTTCTTTAACATTAAGCTAATAGACCTAAGGGTTATAAATGGATGAAACTGGAACAGTAGATTAAAAGGGCTTGTGGACATGACAATTTTTAGATTATTTATACCTCTTAGAAAAGAAGAGGTTTGTATACAAATTTAGGAAATTACATAAAATATTGAAGATAGAACATGAGATTTTTTTCCTTGCTAAATACAGTAAAAACTCAGTTATAGTGAATTCCTTGGGGCCTGCAAACTTACTTTGCCATATCTGTAATTTGTTACATCCTTATAATAAATTCATTAAAGTATATAAAGTAAATTCACAAAGTAGATTTCATCCTCAAATTACAAAGTATGACTTCTTAATATCAAATACAAAGTGATATTGGAGTTCAAAAGTTTTGAATTGATTTTCAAATAAAAATACTTGCAAAAATAATGTCAGTTCGATGTAAATTTTGTTATTTTTATCCTCTAGAGGTCACAAAATAAGTTCACTATATCTGTGAATTCGCTATATCAGAGTTTGTTATATCCATAAAATGTTACAAGGATTTGTTAAGAATTTTGAGCTGGTTATTTCTTAAAACTTTGCTTCATCAGTAAATTTATTTGTATTCTACAATTTATTATATTTTCTTACTAGGATGATTTGATTGGACGCCTGTCTGATAATACAGAGAATGCAATAGACACAGACAGTCGTGTTCTGGATGCCTACATTTATCACTGTACTGGGGAGGCACAGGAGGGTAATGTTCCATAAGGATAATTGATTATATAAATACAAAATTAACTAAAATTCTCAAAATATTCCCTTTGAAACCTGATTTTTATTCATGTAGAACCGAACATTGTCAAAACATAGTATTGATTACAAACTTTAATATAGAGAATAGATTAAATAATGAAATTATTACTTTTTTTAAAAACTGAAAATGGTCGAAGCTGTTGTGATGAATAATTCTAGCCTATGAGCTGCTTTCTGAGAAAGTACATGTAACAGATATCTCATTCTTTCAGTGACATTGGCTCGAGCTGTTGAGATGAAACATTCTCCTAGCTTAATCGCTGCTCTGTCTTACGAGACCTCCCAGCTGTATCAAAAAGCAGGTTTGTTTTTTTACTTCATGTATTTGTATGGAAAGAACAAGGTACGGTTTCAATACAAATCTTGCCCTGTGTTTTTCTTAAAAATAAAAGTGATGTAAAAAATTAAAACTCATGCTTTTTGAATTATTAAAATTCCATGCAGAAAGATCATACAAAACTTTTTTCTCACATGACCTTCCAAATGCTAATTGTGACGTCATAAACTTGTGCATTTTCCCGTATTTTCTTAAAAAGTTGCAGAAGACACCAATTTTCAATGGAATTTTCTTTCAGATAATATTGTCCACAAGCATCGCCCACAAAGATTTTGAGATATGTGATTTTTCAAAGAATTTTACACAACATATCTAAAAATTAACGTGGGCGACGGCTGTGGACACTATTTTCTTAAGGAAAATAATCCTTGAAATGGGTCATTTTAAGGCTTTTTCTGTTTAAATAGAGAAATGCATCAAATTAATGACGTCATGTATCCAAAATGGTACTCCATCATGCTATATTCTTTCCTGATTTATTACAGTCATATACTCAACTAATATTTAAGCCAGTTTCAAAACTTTTTGAAAACATTAAATTTTTAGGGCACAATAAAGCTAAAACCATACCTTCTTCTTTGTGTATAAATTTATTTTATCCATGACCTTTGTAAATTTCATGAGAAATCTAAACAAAAATGAAATAAGGATTACTGTATATACTCGCCTATAAGTTGGTTTTTTGGAAGTTGTATTTTGGACCAAAACTCTTTGTCTGACTTATAGGCGAGTTATAAAAAGACTGGTATTTTAGAGGGTCTATCCCTCTAATAAAAGCTTGAAAAGTAAAACCAACTTATATGCGGACCGACTCATAGTTGAGTATATACGGTACTTGTATATACATGTGTTTCATTTTATAATCTTTGTGTAGAATTAGCTCTGTCACCATTGATTGAGCCTTTCTTTTTTTTAAGTTTCATTCATGGAGATGAAAAGAATATTTCTGTCATGTACATGTATATTAATTTTTAAGGATGTTAGATTGATGTAGGTTTTGAACTTTATTTTAGATGATGCTCTGCAGAGTCTGGACATCAAAGTAGTTGGGAAATGGAGGAAATACTTCCAGCTGAAGTGTGAATTTTACAAAGCTTATGTGAGTTAAGCAGCAGACAAGGGTTGGGGGAGGGTTGATAGTTTTACCCAAAACAGGCCAAATCAAATATGTTTTACCTGACCTGAACATTTATTCTTTGTTCTTCTGTAGAAAAAAAACCTCTAGAGTTTAGAAACAACCAAAATTTCATAATTTTATCCATAAATTCTATAGGACATCTATGTTATTTTGTCAATGGATGGAGACTGTAAAAATCATTCATGTTTGAGTGAAGGATAGAAAACATCCACCTAAGAGTCGAGTGGTCCACAATGACTCTGGGATTTATCTATCCTGCAATCATACATACGAGGGTTGTTCGGAAAGTTCGTGGACTGATTGGATAAAATTAATACTATGTAGTTTATGCTTACAAAATTTTTAAGGAACATAAAACAACAAAAGATAAAGAAATGTTGAAAATTTAAGCTTGATACCTTGAATATTTACCAAATTAACATAAAATAAAAAAGACATTATATGATCTACCGGCGCTGTCGCCCTTTAGTTTCATGACATCATTGTTTCTCAATGTCAGCATTCTCTACCTCAAATACTTATCTTGATAAGATTCCTTGGAGTTAAGTAAAAATTTAAACCCCTCTTGTTTATATGATTTTACAATGTCATGAACAGCTGCAAATTTTACAGTACAATTATGTCATACAGCGTAAGTGAATTAACGGTATTTTTGGATGACAAATGCTCATAAAAAAAAGAGTTTTTCTCAGTTACACTTAGGTAGAAAAAACGTAATCTTCGAGGTTGCGCCGCTTGGACATACCATTGCTTTCAAAACCATCAACAATTTATTAAAAAATATATGTAATGATGTATAGTTTAATATATAAATAAAAAAAGATGATGCTAATTAAATGTTAAAAAATTCATTGATGTATCTTTAGCGGTTTTAATTTTATGGCGCTAGTCTACGAACTTTCCGAACAACCCTCGTATTATAAATAATTTTGTTTTACCTTTAAAAATTGTTTCCTATATAACTCTATACTTAAAAAAGTCTAACATTTTCAATGTTTTACTGAGCTGTCATAAAAAATTGATGTTTGACCACAGAGCAAGATATTGGACCTTTCTGTGAGATGTTGCACCCCTTAGCTCACAGTGTGGGCGGGGTCAGTTGTATCTTATTTGCATTCGTTGGAGTTCCACAGAACTTTACAAAATTTACCAAGTTTAAACCGCAGTGCGGGTAAACAAAATTTACATCATGTTATGTCAAAATAAAAAGTAAAAGGTTTAACAAAACATTTATTGACTGTGTTCTCGGGCAAAATGGGTTTTGTCGGATCCGAGAACCAAAGTAAGTTAATATTTCATATTTCTTTGTAAATCAGGCCTACTGCTATCAGGGAGAGACTTTATTGGCACAGGACAAATGTGGAGAGGCTGTACGTGGTCTGCAGGAAGGGGTCAAATGTAAGTATCTGTATGGGGTCTGCAGGAGGGGGTCAAATGTAAGTATCTGGAGGGTTATTATGACTGATCCTAGGATATCATATTTCTCAAAACAAAACAAAAATTACAATTTGTGAAACTAAAGAATCCCACATTCTACATTCACTTTTTTTTTCAAAGCAAGAAATTATAGCCTAAATTTTGTTTTCAAGAACCTTTAACAAAAGTTGAAAATAATCATTGTTAATCAAATTCTACAATCATAGATTACAGGGCTAGAAATAATTATTTTTCTTCATTGGTCACTCAGGCTACCAATTTAAATTTTCACTGGTCAGCTCAGTACTTTCACTGTCCAACTGGGCCAGTAGATTTTCAAAAGACTGGTCCAAAACCATAAAATTAATAGGTATGTGTTGTTTATATTATAATAATCAATAGTAAAAATTTAACAAAACAAGAAGCAACAAAATGTGGACTCACAACCCCATCAAGTTAACTAGCTTGACCATAAATGAATTAAGTTTTGCTTAAATAAAAACACTGGCCCAAAGGGCACATGCCATCTAAATGTACTAGCCCTGATTAAAAATTCACTGGCCCCAGACCAGCAGGCCATCAATTATTTCGAGCCCTGGATTATAAAGAATGAAAGATTTTGTTTTATCTGCCTTCGAGTAATGTAATTTAACTGGAGTTGTCTAACTTCAAATGCTTATAATTGATAGGAAAAAAATTTGAGAACAGGTTTTGGATTGAATTTTCTTTTTGACAGTAATCTATTATTAAAACTGTTAATTAAACTACATTTGTATTGTTGAAATCATATTTTAGCATAGGAAATAATTTTACTACATCTTATTTGATTCAGAAAACTTTCGACTCTTTAATCTGGCTAAATTTTGGATTGAAATTGCAATCAATGCATTGGAATATTCCTATATGGAAACATGCGAAAACTACTATGTTTTTAAATATTTGGCTCCCTGTGAGGGATAATTATAGTACTAGTGAACTACAATGATTGTGATAAACTTTCTTAATGACACAAAATGACAGTTTTTCTGTTGATCATTTTATTATATAAGGTCATATACAACTTACCTTGCCAATTACCATACTTATTAATAATTTTTCAAGATACATCTCTTACTAATTAAAAATCATAGTGCCTGGCCATCAGATGCTCTTAGACAAAAAATCAACATGCATAACCAGGGGTTTTGATAGATATAAAATGATGAAAGTCCTTGTGTTTTTTCAAAGAGAAATATAAAAATTACCAAACATTTAATCACACTTATTAAATGGAGCTGGTTTGTCCTAACATTTGTTTTAAGAGAGGTGCATAGCATCAGATTAGGCATTATAAAAATCACATACAGGTTTTTCAATCATTTGAACTCTTCAATTTTACATAGAATTAGAAAATAAAGTTTAAAACTATGTTACATATGTCCTTAAATACAATTCATGTATTTACTTTTCATGAGTAAGTAAGACAACATTCATTTCTCACACACAAAACAGATCTCATAAAAACTATTCAGAAAACTTGTTAATTATCATTTTATTTTGTCAAATTCCTAAGCATTACTTTGACAATGATTTCTTTGTTGTCTGAAGATTTTTCCAGAGGGAGAATGACAGGTAAACAATTTTGAAAATGAAATAGATGAACTCAGTATGATATGAATTTGTCAAAGTCAAAAACAAAAAAAAAAAAAAGAAAAAAATCATTGGTACATGTGGATTACTGTTAGAGAAGGTCCAGTTCAAGTAAATTACAGAGTTATCTTTCTTTGTAAAATAAATATTTTTAGAAAATTTATTGTACGTCAAAATTTTGCAAAAAATAAATAATTTTTTTAATGCAAGTAAACCATTTCTGCAATGATATAAGTAAACTTTCAAAAATAATTACATTTAAATGAAATCATTTTAAAAAAAATTCATATAAACATAGAACACTACAACTTTTGTAAGTTTCTGATATTATTTGTATCAAAAAGAGAGGGTTATGCACTTACGAAATTCCGAGTAAAATTATTCCAAGATTAAATAATACCCTATCTTTGACTCCTCTGTAATGCACAGAGGTAATAGTTAAAACGTGTGGCAAGTAAATATCGATACCTGAATAGCTCATTCCAAGTTGATTATTGGTGTTTACATGTGACAAAGAGATCTGTCTTGAGCAGAAAATCATTCAGCATTTGCTTCAAACAGAAACATAGGCTGTATTTGTCAGAATTGATAGGAATAAAGCTGAAGCTTTCTTTTCCAGGTTATGAGAAATCTGAAGCACTCTGCAAGGAATATGCCAGTACTAAAGGCCTTGGTACATTTGCAAGACCAGCCAATCATCTTTTCTTCAGAAAGTTAGGACCAGTTCTAAAAAGAACACTGGAAAAATGTGAAAGGGAGAATGGAATGATGTGAGTCAATTTTTGGTCCCTACCATGTTAAACTGTGAAATTACTTAGATCCAATTGAAATGATGGGTTATCTTCTCTTTATTTCAAAACTTGCCATGCTTATTTTGCACAACACTAATATTTTTCTATCCATGTCCATATTTTTTAAAGCAAGAATCAAAATTGCATGCTATACATTTTAACTTAACTTTTATAAAGGAAAGTTTTTGAAATTGAGTACATTTTGAGATATAAAGTGATTAAACATTTTTTTTCAAAGCTATTTATTTAATTCACCCCATGAATTCTATATATTAGGTTATAAGTAACCTGCTGTAACCCAAAAGTAACTTTTTTGTAACCTAATTAATTTATGGCTCCCTTTCACAGGGGAAACTGAAGTGTTACATACTCAGACTTGAATCAGTATGTGTACTTTGGATTCACCATATACTGTACGTGTACATAAATTGGCATATTCAAACTTTAGAGGAATCACTGTGTATGGAGTTGTTGGCGTAATCATGAATTAGCGCTACACATGTCCGTGCCATGTATTGTTTATATATGAGATTTATTAGCGATATTTATAAATTAGTGCATCATTGTCTGCGTCAAAGCTTCTAGAATATGAATCCCGCTTTTTTAAGTACACATACAGTACATGTATACAATATACATGTCATATATATCCATGTTCAAGTTTGTGTACTTTAGGCTTTGGGGATATAGATAGAAAGACTTGCTAAAGAGTGTAAGATTCAAGAGAGAAAAAAAACCTTTGATTTTATATTTAAGTTGGAAATAAGTTTGAGACATTTCAGAAAAACTAATGATTTCATTTATAAACTAGCATGTACATGTACCATTAAACTTCTATACCTTAATGGTTGTAATTAGAAATATCTGGAGAAGGGAAGAGATTTTATTTGAGAGCTTACGGTAATGATCCAATGGATGATATAGGACTTGTTATGTTGTACTGTTTTAATGAGGATCATTCTACTTAGCTGCGTTTTCATGCAGCATTGTTTCAGTTGCGTCACAGTACATTTTTTAATTTTTGAAAAACGACTTCAGCAAAAGGAAATGCATTTAGTCTTTCTCCCTGAAAATGTTTTTAACATTTTTTGTCAATGACATAAACATGTATACTTTGACCTGATTTTCAAAAATATTTCTATGAGTCATTTTAATGCAGCAAAAAAAAAATATAATAACTTACTACGTATTACGAGACTTTGTATTTGTATCACTTTTTTAACAACAACAAAAAAAAAATCTACCACCCCTCCCTTCACTGTAAAACAATGTTGTGTCTTAAATAAAATAAAAAATTATAAAGAAAAGTTTTTCATACTGAAAGAAGCATTTACTGTCGCAAAACATATGCAGTACAAAAATCATTTGTTTGTGTAAAATGTAAACTCACTGCGACTTTGAAGTTTTCAGTCCCATGTTGTGTTTTGATATGCCCCCTTTTTACTACTGTAGAGGCTAAGCCCCCTAGAATAGCGGGTAATTAGGTATTCCTGTTGAACAACAATGATGTGTGTGATAAGTGGAAATACTGATGATTATAGGTCATATGTCAATTTCATCAGTATTTCCATGTCATTAACCTTAATTTCTAAGTTTACAGTATACCACAGGTTTAAAGAGTTATGGATACCATATACAGTCTAAAATTTGACTGTTTATTTGTCTATTGAGAATGAGAGCCTATGGAAAAAAAATTGCTACCTAATATTCTTGTTATCATAATTTAAGGCTCACAAGCACTTTGTTTTGTACTCACTAAACTGTACATTTATGTGATAAAACATACTCTATCATATGTTACCATTAATATTTCAGCTACCACCAAAAAGTGGCATATGACCCTCCAGTTCTAGAGTTAAAGGCTACCTATGGACTTGCTGCCCCAGAGCCATTTACTCCCCCAGCCCTAAATCCTCTCTGGAGCAAAGAGGTGTATGTAAAAATGAATGCCAAAATGGCGCCAAAGCCAGAAAATGCAAGTAGAATATTATTAAGGTTCGGGGAATCTTATCAGTTAATGTTTTCGAGTTAGATTTTCTGAACCATTGACAAGTCATTTCTTGTGAAGATCAATTCAATTTACTTGAATGAAAAATGTTTAAATTATTTTGATAAAGCTGTGTTTCTAAGTTGAGGTACAAATTTTATACCGGTACAGGTAATACTTTGAATCTTTGTTTTAATATTAGGACAAAGACAAGAAAGATAAGCCGGCAGAACTGCCCCCAGTGAAGGAGAAAGAAACTCCAATGTCTGAGAAAGATCCCGGGACATTCAGTGGATGTGTGATGTCATAAAAGACAGACTTGTTATAAAGGACAGAAAACCAGACATTCAGTATCAGCGATGTATAACACAATGTAACTCGTGTTTTCCATGTGTAAAGATCAAGATTCTTTGAACAGAAAACTCACTTTTATCACAAATAGATTATTTTCTTTCCTTAAGTGTTTGGACTGTAATAGATGTATAAGAGCATGATGAACAGAAATATTTCATTATAAACATTTTTATCAAATTGTGATATGAAAAAAAGTATTCTTATGTAGAAGGAATTTATAAGGATTTATCTCATAAAGTTGCAAAGCATCATACCGTATAAGCAGAATTTTTAGCGAGGATTTAATTTTGGCATTATTAGCGAGGGCGTTGAGATCACTAAAATTTAATATCACTGAAAATAAAATGCGTTTTATTTGTAAAAGCTTCTTTAGTAGGCACTTTAAAATCGCTAAAATTGATTCTCGCTAAAAAAAATTTTAAAAAGATAAATCGCTAAATTTGCATCTCGCTAAAAAGGTTAAGATAAAGCTCTTCAAGGGCACATATTAATTGTATAATTTTTTTTTCCAGAATGCAGTCTTTCATTCATTGTTTGATGTATTGTAGTCATCTTGTTATGGCCTGTGGTTATAATATTTATGTAGATATATGTAAGTATTGTGTATAATTGTACAGTGTATGTGTAGTTTTGGCTACCATCCCTTCTTGTAACTTGTTCACAGATTACACATTTCCTGGACACATGTATTGTACTTAATCGTGATTCTTATGACAGGGCATACATCTGTTTTCTCTGCACATCATACAATAGATAACATTTTACATGTATTTCTTGAATTTTTATTAACATAATATTGCTGCCATGTTGTATTATTTGGAATTCATGTGAATATACACACTGATCTGTATTCAGAAGTATAGATTCTGTGATTTATTTTTAAAATCTAGCATCCTTTGGATTTTAACAAGCAAATATTTGATCTTGTTTGTTAATGTTGCTTGCAGTTAGTAATTTTAAGTATTTAGTTTGTTAGTCATATCATTTTATTGTCCTACCATATACATGTACATAAAATTACTAACTTGTGGACTTTGACATCCCTGTAGACACTTCAATTTTGTATATAAGTACAAAGTATATAGTTTGCCCCATTTCTGTTAAATAATTTAGAACAAAGATTTTAAAGTACTAAATGATTTTAAAAAAGAGAAAAATTATCAGGTTCTATTTAACAATGCCATATGATACAAGAATACATAAATTTTCCAGGCGAGCATACATTCATTATATAATTAAAAGATATTTGTTGAAATAAACTGCAAAATAGATGAATATATATGTTTTCCTGTATACATGTATATCAGTGTTTCCAATTTTTAACATTTCATTTCCGGGACAAGTAGAACAAAGATGGGGAAAATAAAGATGTGAATGCTTTAAAAGAATGGATCTAATCTGATGATTTTCTGGGATATTACAAAACATGTAATATCTAAAGGATATTCAGTGTTAGGATATGGAATTTTATTTCATGAGTGAGACAGGGATTTTATGCCCCACCGGGGCACATTGAGTTTGTCATGTCTGTCTTCTGTCCAAGCGTCTTTCCACCCTTCCGTCACACTTTGCATTTAGCTCAGTTCAAAGATTTAGAGAAACTATTTCAGATATTTTTATCATACTTCATTTGCTGATGTATGTTGATGAGAGCTATTCAACTGTATCAACATTTTTTTTACCTTTGACTTTGACCTCACTTTTTAGCTCACCTGAGCCGAAGGCTCAAGTGAGCTTTTCTGATCGAAATTTGTCCGTTATCTGTCGTCATTGGCGTTGTTGTTGTTGTTGTCGTCGTAGTAAACTTTCCACATTTTCATCTTCTTCCCTAGAACTACTGGGCCAATTTCAACCAAACTTGGCACAAAGTATCCTTGGGGTAAGGGGATTCAAGTTCTATCAAATGAAGGGCCGTGCCCTCTTTCAAGGGGAGATAATAAAGAATTAGTGAAAAATTAATAGCATCATTTAAAAATCTTCTTCTCAAGAACCAGAGGGCCAGGAAAGATGAAACTCATGTGGAAGCATCCTCAGGTAGTGTAGATTCAAATTTGTTCAAATCATGGCCCCCGGGGGTAGGGTGGGGCCACATTGGAGGATCAAAGTTTTACATAGAAATATATAGGAAAAAACTTTAAAAATCTTCTTCTCAAGGAAAGCAAAGCCATAATGAGTCATATTTATATGGAAGCATCCTCAGGTAGTGTAGATTCAAGTTTGTTCAAATCATGACCTCCGGGGGGTAGGGCGGGGCAACAATGGAGAATCAAAGTTTTACATGGAAATATATAGGAAAAAACTTTAAAAATCTTCTTCTCAAGAAAAGCAAAGCCATGATGAGTCATATATATATGGAAGCATCCTCAGGTAATGTAGATTCAAGTTTGTTCAAATCATGACCCCCGGGGGTAGGGCGGGACCACTATGGAGGATCAAATTTTTACATAAGAATATATAGGAAAATATCTACTTCTGAAGAACTGCAAAGCCATATTTAGTCATTTTGATATGGAAGCAGTAGAAAGTTTTACATAAGAACATACAGAAAAAATATTTCTTCTCAAGAACAGAAAGGCTATGTTTAGTCATATTGATATGGAAGCATCTTCAGGTAGTGTCGATTCAAGTTTGTTCAAATCATGACCCCTGGGGTAGGGAGGAGCCACAATGGGGGATCAAATTTTTACAAAATAATATATGGGATAATTTTTTTAAAATCTTCTCAAGCACAACAAAGCCATTTGTTATATTGACATGGAAGCATCATCAGGTAGTTTAAAATTCAAGCCCCCCCCCCCCCCCCCATCCCATGGTAATCTTTTCAATACTGAACTGATTTGTGCTTTTGCCTAGCCAATGTGGTCAGGTGAGCGATGTGGCCCATGGGCCTCCTGTCTTAAATTAGCATTTACCTCAGTTTGAAAGAAACCATACAAGATAGTGTTATCAATCTTCGTATGCTGATACATACTGAAGTAAACTATTTAACTGCATCAACATTTTTAGCTCTTCTGAGCCAAAAGCTCAAAGATCTAATGCTATGGCCATTTGTGCGGTATGTGTAAACTTTTTAGAATATGGACCATAACTCAAGAACCCCTTGGCCAATTATTTGTCACAGGGTATCCTTGGCCCAAGGGCTCCCGTTTATACTAAAACTAGGGTTGTGACCCTTGAGCAAGGGGAGATAATTAGGTCACCGTGACCTACTTTTCAATTTATATGGCTATAATGAAATATTTCAGGTCTAAGTTGACTGAAATGTAGGTCACTGTGACCTACTTTTGAAATTCTATTGCTTTATTTAAATATTTTTAGGTACTAATTGGCTTAGAATCACCAAACTTTGTCAGATGATGCATCTTGGGTCCACAGAGTTAGTCGACTGAAAAGGAGGTCACTGTGACCTATTTTTGAATTTTTATGGCTTTATTTAAATATATCAGGTACTCAGTGATTCATTTTGGTGTGCGTCCTGCGTAAATTATGCACAAATTTTGCTAAGGACGCATTATTTCAATAAATGTGCATCCCACTGGACGCAATAAATTTATAGAAGGACATGTACTATTTTAAATTATTTCGGTATAATCTGATTCAAAACTTGACCGATTGCATCATATCCACATGCTAAATGATACGCATGAACAATTTTAATAGGTATAAGGTTGCCTACAACAGGTCAGATTTCACAACTGCAGTTAAAAGCAATTATCAGAAAATATTTGAAAGTTAGATGGCATAGTTCGATTATCACTGATTAAGTCTATACCGTGGAACGTTTCTGAAGTGAATACTATACGTTTGTATTTTAAAAGCTGTAACCTGTATCATTGTTTTTTTTCTTTTCGTTTTTTCATTACATGATAAGAAGTATAAAATTTAATCATTTTTATTTTTGACTATTTGTCATTTCTTCTTAAACTTTTTTTACTTCATTCTGCTTCTGTGCATTTTATAACTGATACAATGTGTGAGATCGTATGTACGATCTAAAAATAGAACCAACGTGCACAGTGGACAATATATTATTTTTACGACACAAAATTATGTACTCTTACTTGGACAATTAATAGTAAAAGTATAAATCACTCACAGCTACAATAAAACATTTGCACTTTCGTGCAATACCCTTTTTTTCACCAGAATTTCCTCTGTAACATCTAATATACGGTACCCTTGGATTTGGACGCATTGATTTTGGCACGGGACTCATTGTTGTCATTAAGAGGGGTCCTTTGGACCCATGATAACCATTTTCAAAATGAATCACTGGGTACTAATTGGCTTAGAATCATCAAACTTTGTCAGTTGATGCATCTTGGGTCCTCCAAGTATGTCATCTGAAAAGTAGGTCACTATGACCTACTTTTGAAATTTTATGGCAATAATTTTAAAAATATTTTAGGTTTTAATTGGCTTAGAATCATCAAACTTAGTTGATGCATCTTGGGTCCTCAGAGAATGACAAGTGATAAGTAGGTCACCATGACCTACTCTCAGGTACTAATTGGCTTAGAATCATCTTGGGTTCTCAAAGTGTTTCATCTTAAATGTTGGTCATGATGACCTACCTTTGGAATTTCAAGGCTTTGTCTAAATGTACAGGATACTTGGAGGCTTTAAATGGAAGTGATAGGTTGTACAGTTTATCAGAAGAGCGATTCAAGGCCCTTGGGCCTCTTGCTTGACCTTTCCTTTGACCTTGACCTCACTTTTCTTAAATTAGTGTTTAGCTCAGTATTAAAGAAACCATTCAAAATGGTGTAACCAAACTTCATATGCTGATACATACTGAAGTAAGCTATTCAGCTGCTTCAACATTTTTTGACCCTTACTTTACTCTTCTTAAATTTAATGTTTAGCTCAGTTTGAAAGAAACCATTCAAGATATGCACCAAAAAATTTAACCTGCTCCAAAAACATTAACCTGGTCATTCCCTAGCTGAAATTGCAACATCTGAAACCTTGACTGGTACAATGAAACACACTAGAATCGTCTTCCGTGCATCTTTGATTAATGTAGGGCATAGAAGTATTTAAAAAGAAAACTGCACCAAAATCTTTAACCTGGAATGCCGACACCAAGGGTATAACATAAGCTCCCCCCAAATTTATTGAGGTGCGCTAAAAATCAATCTGTTATCTGTGATAAGCTGGAAATGAGGTAAACCATGTCTTTCTCCTTTATTGAATTGAAATGTAGGTCAGATGCAGTGTAAGTGCAAGCAATGTATACAGTTTTGGTTTGTATTAATGCCAGCCATAAGCTACATTGTAAACTAAATGTTGTTGGATTCAACCTATCAATCGACACATAGAAGAATCGTATTAATTTTAACCTAACCAATGTCAGTCAAGCAAAATGTGATGGTAACATGCAGCATTCAATGCACATCTGTATATGTGACCATAAGTTTAAGTTAGGTTTCAAATCCATTTGTGATATGCAAGGAACAACTTAAAAGCTGACCCAACAGGTTTCAGTCATGCATAAAATGTAGGTAAGGAAGATAAAAAAAACTTTACCAGAATAATATGATGCATCAACATGTGCATGAGTGCATGCAGCTCATAAAATGTCTGTAGATGCCTCATTTCTGTATGTTTTGGGTACTTATTGAAAAAAGCTGGAAAGTAAACATTAAGCATAGCTTTGCCATTAATTGAGGTTACTGCAGTACAAAATACAGGCTGGATGCAGCATGCAAACACTTAGTATCCATAGATTCACAATATCCCCAAATTTGGTTTTTGGATACCTTTTGTGATAAGCTGAGCTGAGAGAGTGACCTAAACACTGAGATAAAGCTTTGTTTACAAGAGTCACTGGAGCATAAAATGGTGATCAGAGGCAGCATCACACTACATATGCACTTATATATGCAAGTTTGGTTTGGATATCCTAGCATTATTTGTAGCTAGGAAGTGACAAAGATTATGCTTTACCCACTCCTATTCTGAAGGTGTATGTATAGATGGATGTACATTTACAAGTTACACTTGTACTGTATTATGGTTAAAGTCTAATCAGTACTTCTGATCAAGGAAAAACCGAGAACTTTGTCCATAAGTTACTTAGTCTATGAAACAGATATTTTAACGAGAAGGAAATATAATGGACTTGAGCAGGATTTGAACCCATGCCCCTGAACTCTAAACAGATACTCTTCCACTTGAGCTATCTAACAGTGAAAGGTCAACTTCTTGACCCCCATATTCCTTGCCCTAAAATGCATCAACCCAGGTTCATCCCCTGACATGTTTTTCACCTGTCATTTCCAGGGCAGGTCATGGCTATAGATGAAACAGGAGAAGAAAAATATGATGAACCAGACCAAGATTAGAACCCAGACCCCCTGAACTTTGGTCCTCCGGAGTCATTTAGCCACAAGCAGAAGAACAAGCCTGATCATCACAATGTTTATAAACACTTGGAGATTTGCTTTATTATACTGCTAGTAATTTATTCCAAGTTGAGACACAATCAATCCCATTGCACTGTTAGAAGCATTGAACTGTGGACTTAAACTACCAATCTACTGGATTTACAAAGTTCCACATACCTTATATAAACACAACACAATATGATTGTACTGATAACATTTAATTTCTAAATACAAATAACAATTTAAAATGATAGAATTATTATTTTTTTAAAAAGACTGACATCAGAAAATATAATGATAATAATTTCCCATTCTACCTTTGGCCATAAAACTATTACATCTAGACCAGGTGCTTCTAATAGACTAAATACAGCCACAATATGAAGGAACCCAAAAGGTACCAAAAAATAAAATTAAAAAAAAACCAAAGATGCAGCACATGTGTTGTCTGTTACATGGTTGTCTCCCTTTAACACATTTAAAGTTTACTACAATTTCCTTGCTTTTGAAAGAAAGAAAATAAACCTATTTCCCTAAATAAATTTTTCACCATAAAAAATGTGCAGAAAGGGAAAAAACCCTTAGAAAACAATCATAAAAGTCTACATCTACTTGATAATCAATAGATATAAATATAGACCTATTCATGTCTAAAGAGATAAGATTTAGTTAGACATTCATGTGGGGTAGAAATCAAAGGCAATTAAAAAACAGGCATTTGAATTCACGGAAAATAATGTTATTTAGTATTTCTACTCTCCTTGAATTACCAATCTACATGGACAGAGAATTAAAAAAAAAATTCCAAATCAGATCCAAAGTTTTGTTCATTAGAAACAATAGAATACAATCCTCATAACTGTTTTCATCTACTGTAAATTGCCAGGAAAAAAAAAAATAAATAAATAAATCCTCTGAAAACCAATTATCTATGTCCCATGCTGGAATGGTTAAAAAATATTTCCTTTCCTCTGAATTACAAGACAAATCATTCTGTCTGCAGGAAAGCATAACTGATATGCCTGGTAATTTTGCACTCAGCCCCAGACATGGTGTGTTTCATTGGCTACAGATAACTGTGTAGCTTTTGTTTTATCACAAATAAATATAAAAAAAGTTAAAGCTGATCAGATCAATGCGATCTCCTTACAACCAGATATGATTCCATGAGTATATATATACATACATACATATTTGTTATACGGAATGTAAAATACGTGTCAAAGGCAACAACATATTTACATCATTAGCCAAGAAAAAGATCTACAATCTATACAAAAAAATTGAAATTCATGAGGTTATACAAGTATATTTATATATTATCTACACAAAGCATATTATTTACATGATCAAAAAATGGCAGATGACATCAAAACAAAACAATTTATTTGAAAAACAAGCCCTGAAATGGAGAGTGGAATTATGGTTTAATACAATATGAAAACTTAAAAATCACCTACACCATATTTCGACAAGTCGTTGCTATGATGAATTTTTTTTGTTTTTCTTTGGGAGGCAACGTCGGAAGCAACGGAGAAAGGCAGAGAGAAATTAGTGCTGAGGGAAGCAGGGGTTAGTACACAAGATGTGCCTGAAATATCACTCTATAAAGCTGGTGTCTGATGGGGGAAAACAAAGCATTGGAGCCATCTAATACATCAAACTTATTCCTATATGCCATCCTGAGACTTTGTTTATTTTTAAACAAACTTATTTCTAATAGCAGAATTATTGATGCTGTTAGCTTTTAAAATAGACATTTGATATTTTTTTAATAACTTTTTTTTTTACATGAAATCTGTCTATTTGCATACAAAAGCCAATCAGTAAATCTTAATAGATCAACTTCCAACTCCCTTAATTGCCATTTTCTTTTCTGTTTTATCTGTTCTAAACAAAATACATCATAAAAATACAGCTTCTGAACAAAAGATTCAAACTACCTACAATTTTGATCATGTTAATGCTTCAACCTTTGCAACTTTCTCTGATTAAAGCTTTTCTTTTGAAAGAATGTTGCAAATGTTTTCTATCACCCTTAACCTCAAAAAAAAAATTAACTAATGCATTATATGTTATTTGTATTCTAGCATTATATTTAAGCATTGATACTGTACTATTTGGATATACTGTAAATCTAATAGACATATGGCTTTAATTGTTATTCAACAATATTTTTTTCACTTCACGCTAGTCTCATTCATGCTTAACTAAAAATTTCTAGAATCTTAAGTGGAAAGATCAAACAAATCACTCAATTTCCTTTCTTAAAGCATTTTTCTCTTCACTAATCTATTTGATATACAAGATATTAAAAAAAAAACCTCTTGTGAATATTTACCTTATTAAATATTCAAAATTAGGATAAAATTGTTAGCTATATGGTGCAAAAGATTCAAAACAACCTCCTTAATGATGCATGAACATTCTGATTCCATGGACAAAATTACCTCAATGAACAATTAAACTGCACAAGAAGGATACAAATAATAATTTTTCCTAATGTTTTTTAACTGAGCATAGATGTTTTATTAAAAAAAGCAAACTTTTATGATTTTTTTTTTACTTTCCTGAATTTATCAGAAATTAGAATGGGGAATTATTGATAGTATTTTGTTTTTGTTTTTGTTTTTTTTAATTTAGATTATAAGTATCCTTCTTGCAATATGCATACAGTATGATTTGCTCTAACATGTGATAACATCTATACATATTTCACATCATGAATTAATAAATTTATGCCCCAAAAAAGTAACATATACCAGTACATGTATTACCACAACACATTCACACATGTATACTAAAACAACAAATTTTACAAAATATACCAGTCACCTGATGCAATCATGTATAATAGTAAACCAATTAAAAAATAAATAGAGCAGAGTACAGGCAAAATTATAAATTGTACTATCAATTGATGGAGGGAAAATCCTTCGACATATATATAGGAAAATGTCATGATAAACTGGAAAAAAAAACATGTCATGATATCTTTCCTGTAACAAAATTAGAAAACAATAATGTTTTAAAAAATTGAGACTGATTAAAACATCAAAATTTTATCGCATACAAATCATGTAATCAATATATATATATATATTTATATATATCTACCGGTATCAATACAATCTTTCATTAAACATTAAAATGGATGATGAAAAATCGTCCCAATTTTCCGTCATGTTTATCAAGATGAAGTCAATAAGGAGGCTGTTTTGAACATCCCAAAAATGGCTGAACAAAAAAAAAAATTAGAGAAAAGCTCCAAACGTGCTTGACAAAAGTTTTACATATACACCACAAACAAAAGTTCCATTGCTCCCGATGTGAATAGGCCTCCAGGATACGACATCATGCTAGCTTCCTCAGTCTAGTTGTCATGACGTAGAACCCCTTGGCCGAAAAGTCAGATGTTGGGAAGGTGGTGGTCATATTTGTGTTTCTTGTTGAACTTGGAGGCTGGTATAGGGGAGGTAGACATGTTAAAACCAGGGTTCCCTGTCAACTGCGGCAGCTGTGGATGGTACTGAAATCAACAAAGAATTATACATCAACGTGTTCGTCAATGAATTTGCAAATCAATGGGAGGAATGAGCTAAGAGAATTCTAAATGTAGGTCACATAATAACTCAAAAATATTAAATAAAATATCAAATAAAAACATCAAATTTCATTAACATTAACAAAAATTGAATAGCATTTGAATATAAAACTGGTACAAGAGAGTCCATATTATGTAGAAGAGTATGTGTATGTTCATCAAAGATACCAAGTTTGATCATTCCCTGTACAACTACTGTAGAACAATTTCTTTATCATGGGAATGCCTGTTGGTCTATTATCTTTATTTTTGATACAGTTGCACTACCTTCTAAATATGAATCAAAACGTATACAAATTTCTATAAAAGTTGTGTTTGTCAAACACAATGCCAGTCATGACAAATTCCTTTTTTGACCTTCAGCATCTAAATCTGACCTCCATCTGACTTATCCCATACTCTGACACATATTATCATTCATATTTAACTTCAATATGCATAGAAAAGCTTTTTTTTTTCAAGTTTTACCTTAGCTGTTATTCTCACCTTTTCGAGTGAGTTTACTTGAACCATTTCAAAAAAAAAAAAATCAATGAACTTAAATTTCAAGATTTTTAAAAGTTATATATATATTTACTTGAAGAAACATGAATATTTGTGTATATGTAGCAAACACACGTGCTTTGTAAATGTGTACAGATTATCTCAATGATTTGTTAATAAAGTGTGCTAATTATAAAAAACAATAGTTGTTGCATGATTTTAGCAACAGGCCACCAAGCCAGTGTAGCCTGATACACCTTGATGTAGTACTGTACAAATAAACAATTGAACTTCGTCATCTCGAACACCAGTATCTCGAATACCATGGATATGTCGAAGTGATTTGGAAGTCCCAACCACATATACCTATAGTGTTTTACCCTTGGTATCTCAAATTCTCTGATATTTTGAAGTTTCCCATGGAGTTCGAGACGAGGTTTTACTGTATTTTAAAACCAGAACCTTTTAAGGACACCCATTTACACTTAGTCTATATAATGAAAACTTTTTACTGTGTTTGAGACATTGAGAAAATAATGAATTTGTGGTCATATAATGAACCTGTATTTATACAGGCTTAAATATGCATTGCTCAAATAGTGTTCTATAAGGAAAACATTTGCAAATGTAAATATATATAAATAAAGGCATAGATATTCAGATTATTTCAATTTCAACACAGGATACCCTCAAGAAAAATGTTCAAAGATAACATAATATTGACAAACAGAAATTGCTGTTGCATACTTAAATGGGGGATATACAAACAGTGTTCAATTTATTCATCTTGGATTATTAATATAAGAATGCTTGAATTGATCAAATCTTTTAAATATGATGAAGGGCAGATCACTCTAATTGCAGAATTAGAACTCTTTAATATGCAGTGTAAAGAGGTCCTTAGGTTACCTTCATACCTAACAGGAATTAGCTCTCAAACTGATTTAATATATATTGTACATAGTTACATCAGTTTTGATTTGCTACTCAATTTGTAAATTTTTAAATATTTAAAATTTTCAATCACAAATAGTTTTAAATTTTCTTACAATACAACTATATATATATATATATATATATATATATATATATATATATATATATATATATATATATATATATATATATATATATTCTGGTTATAAAGCGGTATTTGGTTGGATAAAAAATTTACTTTAAATTGTATAAATTGGCTTGCTACGTCACATTGACTTGCGTCAAAAATATATATATATAGCTTAGATAATTATATGGGAAAATTACATTCAAAGCAATGTAACCTGGTTCAATGGGTTTATTTGTTAAGGTGAAAAAAGGATTTAAAAATGTTTTTACAATGAATTTACATTAAACAATTTGGCTCCCTAGAAAACAGACAAAGTCATTCCAAGATTTACATTGTGCTTATATACCGGTAAAAATGTTTCTCTTACATAAAGTGGTTTAAAAATCTATCAATATCTTTGTTTTACAGTGATTTCAACATGAAAAGGTTTCTCTCTTTATATAGGAATTATAATTAGTTCCTGTCTTTCTATAACATTGTTCTTTCACCTAAGTATTCATGTATTAAATCAGATGGAAGTATGTACTCTCAATGTTTTATAGGGGGTTGGGTGGGGGGAGTCTTTTTTTTGGTTGTCATTTTGTTTCACAAAAAAGTATGTTCATGGGCAGATAACTTTAAACTTTCATCAAATGACCTGAAAAAATTCCTCTCACATAGTTACATATAACCTCTGTAGCTTTTAAAAATCTGTAAGCTATCACATCAAACAAACTAAAATAATCGGGTTACAAGTCCCAATTATCTGACCTTGACCTTTGACCAGGTAACCAAAAAATCTCAAAGGGGCTCCTTCATATACCAGTATGCAGTATATATATAATATGTAGGTTATTAAGGTAAAATACACTGTACATGTATTACCAAAATCATCACACTACATCAACATGTGTTTATGTCAATGAACTTGATCTTTGACCTTAAAATAAATGGCCCAATTTATTAAATCTCTTATTTTTTATTTAAATTAGCCATAACCTGTGTATAAAGTAAATATGAAGTCTGTAGACTGAAAGGTACTCAAATAATCATATCACATAAAAATCCTTATGCAAAGACAGATGGACACCATGATTACTGTAACAAGGCATCTGAACTTGATGAAGGGCTCTGATAAGAGACCCCTAGTGATGCAGTTAAGGATAAGACTATTTTGTATACAATACAGTCATCCAATTGGAGCAACAAGGTATAAATGGTGTGACAATAGTAGACATATTGAAGTACTGTTGGTTAACATGTTTTATGAATTTCAAGATTTACATCAAAGAACAAAAGCAAACATTTAGGAGACATTCACCTCTTTTCACTAGAATCATAAGAACATTGGTCATAATGGTTGTACATCTACTGACAATAGCTACAAGATCAAGTGTTTCTCTAAAATATTAACATGAAGAGATTTTTTTCACCCAATGTTGATCTAGAAAATGATTTTTTGGGGAGACTGGGGTTTAATTTTCTTTGAAATATCCAGAATGTGAATAAGGATGACCAAAATTTCAGTTTAAGTGTATTGTATACCTGTAGTAACAACCTTTAAAGCATATGTTCTTCTTAAGTATGTTTTGGAAACTTAGTTTTTTCTCAACTATTGTAAATTGATTAAAACTGATAACCATGATTAAGTATGACAAATCCATATGATTATTAATTTTCATCAAGAATTTCATCTTTCCTTTTGCTTGTGACCCTGACACATTTATATCCACAATACTACAAATCTAAAATTAACAGTGGCATCATCATACAGATGTTAGCTGGATATGAAAATCCCACTTTCTTTTGCAAGCAAAAAATAATTAAGTGTTCCTTTTTTTTTGATGAATTGACCGTCTTATGAGATGAATGCTCCTTTAATTGCAGAGACAGAGAGATATATGTCCAAACTCTTGTGCTGCATGGCCTCAGCAAACAGTGTTTGAATATATGTTACCAGCAACTACTTACTGTTGCACTCTGGGAAGGCTGCTAAGTGAATAATGTTTTATTATTTGAGTGTATCAGGCTACCTAACATCAAACCACTGGGATTACAATATATACTTTGAAATTACAAATCTTCATGGAGGGTTTTATTTTCGTTGTTTTTGTGGTAAGAAGATACCCACAAATTCATGTCCTACACAAATAGTAACTAGAAATGTCCATAGGACATGAATGCCCCGCCAAGGGTATATTAGTAATGCAACATTTTAACACAAATTGAGAAAAGTGAGGTCAAGGTCAAAGGAAAGGTCAAGGTCAAAAAATATTGATGCAGTTGAATAGCTTACATCAGTATGTATCAGCATATGACGTTTGATTCAGAAACTAATTTAAGAAAAGTGAGGTCAAGAACAAAGGAAAGGTCAAGATCAAACAATGTTGATGTAGTTGAAAAGGTTACATCAGTATGTATTAGCATATGAAGTTTGATGAAAATATTATGAATGGTTTCTTTAAAACTGAGCTAAACACTAATTTAAGAAAAGTGAGGTCAAGGTCAAAGGAAAGGTCAAGGTCAAAAAATGTTGATGCAGTTGAAAAGGTTACATCAGTATGTATTAGCATATGAAGTTTGATGAAAATATTATGAATGGTTTCTTTAAAACTGAGCTAAACACTAATTTAAGAAAAGTGAGGTCAAGGTCAAAGGAAAGGTCAAGGTCAAAAAATATTGATGCAGCTGAATAGCTCTCATCAGTATGTATCAGCATATTAAGTTTGTTAAAAATATTTTGAATGGTTTCATTAAAACAGAGCTAAACATTAATTTAAGAAAAGTGCGGTCAAGGTCAAAATAAAGGTCAAGGTCAAAAAAATGTTGATGCAATTGAATAGCTTACATCAGTATGTATCAAAATATGAAGTTTGATTACACTATCTTGAATGGTATCTTTAAAACTGAGCTAAACACTAATTTAAGAAAAGTGAGGTCAAGGTCAAAGGAAAGGTCAAGGTCAAAAAATGTTGATGCAGTTGCATAGCCCTCATCAATATTTATCAGCATATGAAGTTTGATAAAAATATCTTGGATAGTTTCTTTGAAACTGAGCTTTGAACAGAGCTAAACGCAAAGTGTGACGGAAGGACAGACGGAAGGACAGACGGAAGGACGGAAGGACAGAAGGACAGAAGGACGGAAGGACGGCGGGGCATAAAAATTATAATCACAACAAGTATCAAACATTTCTTCAACCACCAAATTAATCCCCACGAACCAATATTTTTTTCTTCAAACCACGAAAATCTGCCCCCATGAAAATAAGTGATTTTACAGTACTCATATAATTTCCTGCAAAATATATCTTTTTTTTTTTCATTATGAACTTGACCCTTATATAGAGGCTTTTGACTGATTCAGTTAAATTAACTATTCTACAAAAACACCAATTTACTCTTTAGTACCCTTTACATTACTCCCCCCCCCCTCCCCAATCCCTCGATCTTCCTCAGAATACACTGTAGCTTACTTCAACAGTAAATAAGTATGTATATCAGTGACTGTTAATACACTAGAAGGATGACTTTCTTGATGTGAAACAACAAACACACAAAATAGTGAAATTCTGTGTCTCAAAAGAGAATTGTACAACTGCAGATCCAGCAACAATTTTCAATGTCTAATACAAAGTCTATTTTGTTATAAGTGATTTCTGGATCAACAGTTATAGTATAGATGTAGTCTAAATCTAAAGGGAAATAAAATTTAAACCATGTGATTCAGTGGTTTCTGTTTTTTTTAATGAATAGGAAACTGGAACAAGTGCAATTTACCACAAAGGCCCGACTCCATTGTTTTTCTTCCTATAACCAAATATTCCTCCAAATGAAAATATGAAGGAGAAAAATTTACCATTAAACAAAAAGAGTACAGACCACAATGAAGAAAAATTAGAGATGTGTAGAGGTGAATCAACCAAGCTGAACATCACAAAATTTGTTTTCACCTTCGTAGTGTACTTCTCTCGACTATTCTTTATTGACAGAAGCACGTCCTTGAATCAAACATGTAATACCCGTGGGTACAGGTCTGCCAATAAACTTCATGCAACTTATATCTCAGTAAAATATACAATAACCTCAAAAAAATTTCAGGTAGAAAAACAAAAGAATATATGTAGAAAACAATGAAAAATGGTACATAAAACACTGTATGTAGCCTTAATCAGTACTACACACATCCAGTCTGAGGTTGCCTATGTAAAACCACATATTCAAATAACATAAGATCTGAAAGTCATCCTTCAATCTGAAGCATATACCAAATATTCCAATTCGGCCAGCTCTTACATTGTATTTCTAGCATTTCTGTAAATGAATTTTTGTTTTAAAATTGCCTAGCAAGAACGACAAAAAAAAAATCATAGGTAACAAAATACGAACATAAATTAGAAGGGAAAAAAATCTTAAATATCATACATATAACACACACATAAATTTAATTCATGACTTTACACCATCCATAAAGCATATCTATACTTTTAAACAATAAAAATGTATATTTAGCAGTACTATCTACGAGTGTAGTCCTAAATCTAGTTCTTGATCACAGGGAGACTTACATAGTGGTTACTGGCACGAGAAATAGATTTATTCTTTCTCTCGGACTTTTCTTTGCGGTTTGGTGCATCATAGATTTCTTTGTTTTGGTCCATGTATGGATGCTGCAAAAGTGTGGTGCAGCTTAACCGCTGCGCTGGATCCATAGTTAGACACCCCTATAATGACCACAAGGATTCATTTCAAACAATTTACATACTGTGTATCTGACTTAATAAATCAATGTTTTATACAAATAATGATTGAATGAACACAGTCCAGTTATATTTCACAAAGCATTAATATATAGAGAATATGTATCGACAAACCTGCATAAAGCTCATAGCTGTTGAAGTAATGTTGGGAAACTTTTCTTCCAGCGATTCCTTATAATAAAACAGATTTTTCTTTAGTTTCATGTAAATTTTCTATCACATACATAAATTTATAAACCTGATACAAAAAAGTTAAATACAACAAATTGATAAAATGAAGCAAATACACATATATGTTGTTGCATTATTGAAACAGACAAACACAGACTGCTAAGTAAATTGATAAATTTATTAACAGAATTATCAATATGCATACTAAATGCAATGCAATTTTTGCTAGTTAGATAAAAGTCAAAAAACAACATGTGAAATTACCTAAATCTGACCAGAGCGCTGTTTGTTTAACACTTAAATAAACTTGAAATTATCAGTTCTGCATGATCCTTTTGTGATGCTGTCATAACAACAAGCTTACATTAAAATTTTTAGACCTTTCTCCACTTGACTCTCATGTGTGGTATCCTGGCACCACACTTAAAGTACACCAGATAATCTTGATTTTTACCTCCACCTTAGTGTCTGCCAAAGCAGACAAAACTTTGTATCACATGCTATAGACCTTTGTGTTTACTTAAAGGTGTTATGACTTTCGATGGAAGGAATTACTTTATCAATACATATTTGCACACAAAATTTTACTGCAGTCAAACAAACATAAATTTTTTTTTTTATTTAAATTGTTTCAATTGCTACATCTATTTAAAACTTTTATTAGTATATGACTCTTGAAACATTTGAAAACTGCAATGTGCAATTAAAATTTTTCAGAAAAAAAACTCCGATGTGTTGGTGTTGACTGATAAAGATTTAAATGATGCATGAAAGGAACTTAAGAATATCATAAATTTTAGTGTTGTGCAGGATGCCAGCACCATTAGATATTAATTTTGTTGCACTGGTATCAAAAGATTTAAAGTAATTCTATAAATATTTCATTACCCAGGCGAACAAGAACTTTATAGCATTTAAATCTAGAGCAAATGACAGAATACTTTGATTACAGTATTTCACTGCTCTAACTCAAGAGCATTCTAGTGCCACAAAGAGGTTGCAAGGGGAAATGTAAAATACACAGGCTGAAAAACATATCTATAAAATACAACAGATCAGGTTTTATATTAAACCTTCAATTTCAGTGATTATTGTGTATTAGGTTACAGATTAACATGGAATCTGTCGAAGTCACTGTTTATCTCAAGGGGTAATAATGATTATGTGTCTTCAACTAAAAGCTACTGATTACCATTCTATCAGGCTCTGGAATGGTCATTCCTTTGAAGAATGTGTTGTTGGAGAAAATCTCCTCATGACGAGGTAGTAAGTCTCCTATGAAAGAAAGTGTAAACACAATGAACATCTCTACTGCATACAGACAAGCGAGCTCAAAATGAACGAATACTTTTGGTTTTAGCTATAAAGCCATGCTTACCTAGAGTTTTCTTTATAAGGTAAAGCTGGTCTACGTCTGACTTTCCTGGCCATAATGCCTGACCCGTCAGTAACTCGGCAAACACACACCCTATTGCCCAGATATCTACTGGGGGACCGTAGCACGTGTCCCCCACTAACAATTCAGGGGCTCTGTACCACCTAGTGGCTACATAGTCTGTATATTCATCTCCAGGTCCAGCTACAAAATTATCAATATTAATTACCCACACATACAAAATTCCAACCAAAAACATACATAAAACATATTTTATTTCAATTCATAGAAAATGATTTTTTTTTTAAAGCATTAACTATTTCACATAAAATTCATTAATCTGATTGAATGGCTTTAATTGAAAACATTATAAAACATTAATTCATGCATGCAGCTTATCCATATTGCTAAATACCTAGAACCAAATTTGAAATTTGATCAAAATGCTTCTCATCTGTAAGAAATGTTTCAAATCAAATTAAAGTCTATGTATATGTTTCAACTCAAGTGTTTCATAAACTTACTCAAAACCCTGGCAAACCCAAAATCACAGAGTTTGACTTGCCCCTGTCGTGTTATTAGGATATTTTCAGGTTTCACATCTCTATGTATACACTGCAAATAACCATAACGGGGTCAGAAAACATTTAAAAACATTTACATGCACTTACAACTCAATAGGAGTTATTATTTAAAAAATGTGTTGAATTCAAATCTTCTGTATTTAGAATATGAAAGTGATTATGAAGTTAATTTAATTTACAACTACATATAGGCATGTCTCTTACTTGAATCCTAAATAAGTAATTATTTAGCAATAAGACATCAATCTTACATTGTGTTGGTGACAGAAATTCACTGCCAGCAGAGTTTGATATATAATTCTCTTGACAAGTGGCTCTGGCACCCTGTAAAATAAAGCAGGACATTTAAAACACATATCTATTGTCCCTGTCTATTTCATAACAAAACTTCATTTGTTGTTATGTAACATGAATTTGACAAGGGAGTATTCTAGCAAATTTTCTTTTCAACCCTATTTCTTAATGTCACAGATATATAACAGATCTATCGTGTCATGTTGATTTAACATATAAATTTTCAATTTTATGGTGCTATAAGGTGTGGTTTGACAAATGTTTATTTTTCAATTTCAATATTTTTGATAACAATCATGAATGAATTATCAATGAACAACTGATACCTATATGCACTTAAATTTACTGAAATACACATCATATTTCCAATAATCATACAACAACTAAAAGTAATAAATTGTAATAAAATATCCAATAAGGAATGTACTTCATGTTGCTCTAATTAATTCATGAATGTGTACAACCTCAAGGGTGAGGGCTGAACACCACAGTAGCTAAAATCCCACAATTTTTGGTACATAATTCTTTGTGCCAGTGAGGCTATAAACAATTTTCTCATGTAAAATTTTCACTGCTTATGTACATACAGTCAAACCTTGACGTCTCAAACTTCAACAGTAATGATAAAAAAATCAGGTGTCAGTTTGATATCAAACTCAATGATTATTCTGATAAAAAGATCCGCAGATACATCTCAACTCAATAGTACTGATAAAAAGATTCGCAGATCTATATATCTCAAACTAAATAGTACTAATAAAAAGATCAGGAGATATATCTCAAACTCGATATAATACTGATCAAAAGATCAGGAGATATATCTCAAACTCGATATTACTGATCAAAAGATCAGGAGATATATCTCAAACTCGATATTACTGATCAAAAGATCAGGAGATATATCTCAAACTCGATATTACTGATCAAAAGATCAGGAGATATATCTCAAACTCGATATTACTGATCAAAAGATCAGGAGATATATCTCAAACTCGATATTACTGATCAAAAGATCAGGAGATATATCTCAAACTTGATATTACTGATCAAAAGATCAGGAGATCTCAACATTGACAGTTATGATAAAAGGATTGGGACATATAAAAGGATTTCAGCTATCAAACTCAAGGCTCAAATTTATGGGTAAGGTTAGCATTTTAGGACCTATGACTTCTGACTTAATTCAATACACCCCCATTTGAAAGGACAGATTTGAGATATGTCAGCTGTATTTATAAAAGTACATAAAGTCAGTGTTAAGTCACATACAAATCCTCACTCTTCCAAGTTTCACATGTACTCCATATAGAATAGTAATTAACTACAGTCAAACCTCATTACTTCAATTCTGTGGGATCTAGATAAAACTGAGATATATCTGAATATATGAGATAATGAGGTTAGAATATATAATAAAATGTGGTTAGAACTTCCAATTCACTTCACCATTAACATGGTATTCAACATAACTATATATGAGATACCAAAACTGAACTGTATTATATATTATTAGATAACTTTTTTGATTATGACTTGGCATTTAGTGTGACCTTTTGCATTGCATTTTGATCAGCATTTTAATATTGTAAAGGTTCTCAGCACATACCCCCTTGGATGCCTGTCCAGTTCATTTAGCACCGTATGATCTACATATTCAAAAACTAGATGGAGACGTTTCTTCCTTCTGAACACTTCAATTAAGTTGACCAAATTAGGATGCTTCAGTTGCTGAAAAAAGTAAATCAATTATTAATTGATACATAAAAAATTACTCCTCTCACAGGAAAACTTTTGGTGAATCAAACCATCCATATATGTGTTCTTCTGTATATATAGTGGTACATCCATTACAAAGGGAAGAAATGGTTTGGATCAAAGATTGTCATTAATACATGTGTTAATAAGAAAAAGCATATTTCCAAGAAAACCATAAAAAATTCTGACATTTCATCTACAGTGTAACTGCAAAAATAATCATAATTTGCCAATGATTCATTGACTTGCATGCAGTCCTTTTTTCTGGCTAGCGAAGCACAAGAACACTTGCAAAGGTCAAGATCATATGTTGTACTTTAAAGGACAATATGGCAGTGTTGACTTCAGTATACGTGATTAATATTTCATATTATGTTGATGAAATTACAGCACTTAATGATAAATTATTAGTTCATGTCCCTGGATTGATTCCACCAGTATAAAGGGGGTATAGTTAATTGTACCTGTATATTCTGTACTTCAACCACCAGCTATCCCACTTAAGTAAATTAAACTGATTGTCTAAAGTGAGTTACTCTATTGACTGAAGTGAATATAAATCTACAAACATTATGCCAGTGCTAAAAACAGTCTGAAAATTCTATAACACAAATTACATTATTTTCAAACACTAATCCACTACATTAAGAACAATGTACCTGCAGCATTCAGTTCATGCAGTAAACATGCATTTTATGGATTTTTTTTATTATTACATGTAATACACTTATCCTTCCTTAAAGTATTTTCAAACAATATTCATATTTTTTTCTAACAAAGTTGCAAAAAGGAAAAAAGTTAAAAGCTATTTTTTTTCTCAAAATTGTGTTTGATCACTTTGAGTGTATACAGCTTGACTGAATATTAAAAGATGCATCAAAAGCAAATCCAGGTTTCAGAAAAGCCTGGTTGATACTCAGTTGATCATGAGTTATTATCATGGTGGCCAACTACAGGTATGTGATCTATAGTCAATTAAATTACTCAAAATTTCTATCTAACTTCAAAAGAAAACATGATCTTCTGAGACTCAATGTGGAAAATGAATAAATTCTGTAACAAAATTTTAAAAACTTCCAAATTTAATGATGAAACAAATTTGAACAATAGGTTTAAGGTTCAATAGCCTTGAATGTTTAAACTTGTAAGCATTATGTGTTACAACATGAAAAAAAAACACACACATATATAATTTGAATTTCTTATCTAAACATAATGTTCTGAAAGCCAAAAGGGGGTTGGGGTGGGGGGGTTAAATGATTATTTACCAGTTACCAGTGAAATATAATACGTATTGAAATTGTGAATATAATACATGTAATATATATCATGTAAAATAATTCTCAACACAAAGTTAGCTTGATATATATATATATACATTGTTCTAAATCATTGCTTTCATCAATACTTTTTTTCAGAACCCTTTCTATTATGATGCTATAAAATGTACAAAAATATACCCTAATAGCATCAAAAGTGTAAATGGAAGCAATTACTAAGCTATAAAACAAATATAGTTATTACATGCTTCAAATGATAGTCATGGTGTATTTCTCTATGAGCAATTAGGCATGCATTTATGAGCAATTCTTTCATCTTTATGTTCTACTAAAAGTTTCATAGTGAACATAAGAAATTTATTGGATATTAATGACACTTAACAAAGTAGCATAAATGTTTACGACCCCCAGTTCACTCTTACTCCAAAATACTGCAAAGAAACTGAGCACTTGTCACAATAAGAAGGGTCGTAGGGATGTGTTTTTTTTTAGGGACAAATAAGAATTGTTCTCTACATAACACATATTTATTCAGATATATTTTTGAAATATTTATACCTTTTCTCATCATAGATAAGTTTTCCTGTACCAAAGACTTATGATTCTCTCTAAACATTTGAAAAAAATTGGGTGTTTACCCTTACCAAAAATATTGCCTTCCTGCAAACATTTGCTGCAAGTCTACAGCAACCACTGCTGCAAACTTGCTGCAGACATTGCTGCAAGCTTGCTGCAATGAAGCTAAAGAAACCATGGCAGCCTATACAAAGCCTTTGTATTTGCAGCAAGTATGCAGCAAACATTTTACCATGCAGATGAGGTCTGCTGCAAGTCAGCAGCAAACATTGGATTTTCCAAATAAGGAAACCTTCTGCATACTTGTGGCAAACATTGCTGCAAGCTTGCAAGACTCTCACTTCATTACCTAATTTCCTTCTTCTTTTTTTTTTTTTTACATAATATACATGTATACCTTTATAGGCAATATAGATACTTTCTTCGACATACATATTTTAGCTTGACCCCAACATGGATGTCAGAATGCCAAATTTTTAAAACTTACATTCCAAGGCCACACATAGCAGTCTGGAACCATTGCAAGGTAAATGAAGTTACTATAACAAGAAAAGGAGTAAAATACAGGATTAATCAAGGAATATCATCCTTTAGATGGGGAATGAATACACTGCAAAAAAAAAATACCCTGAGAATGCCACAAAAAAACAATGCCTTAAATCTAAAGTTTTCACAATTAATGGTTGGGTCTGTAGTTCCTTGGTATGTCTGCATTACTGTCATTTTGCCCCAAAACAAGAACGCCCTATGCATAACCCCCCCCCCCCCCCCCCCCCCACACACACACACACACACAAACTTGTTAAGTTTCAAATGTTTTTCTGATTAATTTTCATTTTTTTGTGTAAATACATTGTGATGATATCAAAGTCTGAACACCATGATTTCCCTTATATAAATGGATAGCCATAATTAAAATTTCAAAATTATCATTGTGTGGTAAAAAAAAATTTAGACAATCTGTTTATTTCTGTATAATCATTTGAGAAATGGAGAAGTATGATTTATTCGCAGCAGATTTTTGTGGCCACTCTCTTGCAACTAAACATAGTTTTTAAGAGGAAAATGTCTCTGCAGTTATTGATCAAAATTTTTAGCACTGAACTTATCATACTTAAAATATGTATATATTTACAATAATAAGTAATAGAAGCAAAAAATTATTTAAAAAAAAAAAAACTACATATTATACTTTAAATACGTATATATTTACAATAATAAGTAATAGAAGCAAAATATTTTTTTTTTTTTTTTAAAACTACATCATCACACTTGTTTACTCATCTTGGAGGGTGCGCAATATGTAATGAGGGTGCTCGTGAATTCAGGGTTGGCAAAAAACTGGGAAATACTCATATTTCCCAGGACGGTGGGAAATACTGGTAATTACCGGGAATTACTGGTATTTCCCGGGAAATACTGGGAAATAAGAAATAGCTACATATTTCATTCATATTGACATGTAATACACTTTATTGGCCAAGGTATCACTGTCCCTGATTTAAAAAATTCTGGTTTCCAAGTAATTCATTTTATATAATCATAAAACAGTATATTCAATACCAGTCATGAGTGTCATTAGTTTGATGCTCGAGTCAGATGTATAGTCTATAAAGGTCCATGAAATGAACCCAAAGATCCCAATTGATTTTTATGTGACTAAAGAAGGATCAAAGAAAATTCTTAAATGTAGAGTATGGTATAAATATCAAAAACCTATATAAGAAGAAGCCTTTCATTTCTTCTCAAGGTAATTATGTCTCAAAACAGGAGCACAAAACTGTCCAGAGCAATTTGTTAAAACAACATGATTGTTTGTAATAACTACAGTGTTTATAGAAGGATTATAACAAGTTTGTTTTGTTCTTGGATTTATAATTAATAAACTTAATAATTTAATTTTACAAAACTGAAAAGAAACTTTAATTGGAAAACTTCAGTTTTATACAGCCATGGAAATGTTTCAGAATGCTTATGGGTATGGGACCTGGAGTAGTGATACATTCTGAATATTTTACATTGCAATTTGAGACATATTTAATATTATTCATCTTCTGTTTTTGTGTTTATTTTATTTTTGAATTTTGTATAAGATTGAATGAATTATAAAAATAAAAAAACTTTTAAATTTGTATTTCCCAGTATTTCCCAATATTTCCCAGTTTAGAGAAAATTTGTAGTATTTCCCGGACGGGAAATACCAGTATTTACCACTGGTAATTCCCACCACTGGTATTTCCCGGCCAACCCTGCGTGAATTTAATTTATCCATACGTTATTATTTAACAAACAAATGATCCCATTTCAAGATATTTCTTGCTTACAAGTCCTGCGGTGCTCTAGATGTGTATTTGGGTTGCTCATGAAACATATCTGGGGGCTCCTGTGAATTAAATTTGGGACCTTCGTAAACAACTTTGGCCTGCTGTGCATGGGGAATTTTGATTTTGGGTCACAGTGACAGTGACCTTCTGTCTACCTTTTATCCCAGCTACAGTACTGCAGCTAGTGTTAATGATATACAGATTTCAGTACATGTATATGTAATATACATGGGTTACTGTCATTTCGCTCCAAATCCAAAAGGCCCCATGAATGAGCACCCCAACTCTTTTTTACGTGCGCCCAAGTACCTGTAGGAGTGCCTCAAAGTTAATTCACAAGCATCCCAAATACAATTTAAGAGCGCCCCAAATACACATCTCAAGTGCACAAAATAACTGAACGTTCTATCAGGTATAATAAGGCACCAGCAACAAGACTACTTGATATATCCTTAACATTGAATTAACTTTATCATGTTCTCAGGGCTAGAAATAATTATTTTTGTTTACTGGTCACTCAGACTATCGCCTTAAATTTTTACCGTTCAGCTTAGTACTTTCACTGTCCCACTGGGCCAGTAGATTTTAAAAAGACTGGCCCAAACCATAATAATAATAATAGTAATATTTTTTTTTATATTGTGATACTTAGGATTAAGTACAACAAAACAAGAAACAGCAGAAGTTGAGACACACAACCCTGTCAAGTTAACTAGCCCGACTGTGAATGAATTTTATTATGCATAAAAAAAATGCTGACCCAAAGGGCACGTGCCCTCTGCAATGTACTAGCCCAGATTGAAAATCACTGGCCCAAGACCAGCGGGCCATCAATTATTTCGAGCCCTGGTTCTTTTGGATCTATGCATTTGACTCATGTTCATACAAAATCATGCAGCAGTTGTTAATAAATAAAATGAGATATTAAAGCCCCCCCCCCCCCTTCCCAAATTGTTTCAAATGCTTTCCTTGATTAATTTATATTTTTTTGTGTATTATAAGTAAAAATGATGATATCAAAGCCTTAGCACTATGATTTCTCACATGACAAATAGATATATCCCTGTTTAAAATTTCAAAATTGTTGTATTGTGTGGTTAAAAAAAAGTTGACAAATTGTTCATTTCTATGTGATTGTTTAAGAAACAGAGAAGTGTGATTAATTTATTCGCAGAAGATTTTCGTTACGCACTCTCTTGCAACAATACATAGTTAAGAGAACAAAATATCTCCGCAGTTAATGAAATTCACTTTGTTGAGCTTATTATACTTAAATTGTTTAAATATGTAAAGATTAACACTAACATATTATAAAAGAATATATATGAAATTAGTAATTTCCAAAACTACATCATCACACTTGTTTGCAAGTATTCGGGTGCTCATGAATTTAATTTATCCCTTATTCTGACAAGTAATAGTTTAAGAAACAAACGATTTATTTAAAAACTAGATTTACTCATGATCATGCTTGTTCAAGTCTTCGGGCGCTCAGGATGTGTATTTGGGATACTCATGAATTGAATTTGGTCAAATAAGTGCTTGGGCACCCAAAAAATACTCGTACACAACTTTGGGGCACTCAATCATGGGGCGTTCTGGTTTTGGGATGCAGTGACTAGCATCCAATGCATATATTAAAGTTGAACTGCAACATCAAGTTAAGCTGTATTAGAATGGTAAGCTATTATTCTTTAAGTACTGACATACAAACCTTTAACATTCTGATTTCTCTCATGGCTATTTTCTTTATTAGTGGATCTTCCTCAGACTCCACAAACTTCTTGATAGCAACAAGCGTCCCCGTCTCCCTGTTCCGGCACTTAAACACAACACCATAAGAACCTTCACCAATTTTGCTAATTTTCTCATATTTTTCCATATTGGCAATGGATGCAGTTTATATGTGCATAAAATGTGTGATTTTTGGCTCGGAACACTATGTTTTGACTAGAGAAGTGCTAATATATGACCTATGATACAACAGCTTCTGAGAAGTTCGTGTAACACGGCACCAGACTTTGGCAAAAACAGCTGCTAATCTTCTTGAGACTAGATGTTTTACAAAAGCAGTAGCTACAGGATAATGTCAGCTGTCATTTCAAACAGTATATCGTGTTGCTACCTGAAGCATAAACAAGAACGAACCTTTTCGTAACACACAAATTTCGTTACCAATTTTACCAATTACAGCATTCTTTGGAAGATGCAAGTACGGAATTTTGTTAGCTAAACATAATCACTGGGCATCTACATATTTTCTGATGAGAAAGTCATTCGCTTGTTTGTATTCTATAACATTTTCTTCGGCCATTATGAATTTCTAAGTCCGTCGCCATAATGGATGTTCATGAAATCGTACTACTTCCAAAAATTCTTCCGCCTAAAAAGAAATAACGTAAATAAATCCATTAAACATATAGAATATAATGCAACCATGATATTATATAGAATTATACATTAAAATATAAAATAATTCCATTAATTACCTTTGATAATACTCACAGATCACAATCAAAGAAGAACTATTTTTGCAAGGTGCGTGAAAGTAATATGCCATTGTTTTGGTTCAAAGGTTATGCCCATGACTACTGAGACACGTGATACAAACTTATACTAGCAGCAAATGTGACCAAATCTTAACTATATAATGATAATAATGAGAAGTATTTTATTATATCTCCTAGTTTCAGATAACAGCATGTTTGTTTAAAACATACTTTTAGGATATATATTCCCTTAACTTTGTTGTGATCTTGATTTTATTTATTTATTATTTTTATTTTATTTTATTTTATTTAAATGTGAATTGCATTTGTTTTTAACTTGAACAAATGCGTTTTGCTGATTAGTTCTCATGCATTGTGGTGCATTATTGTATATATCATTCATTTATTTGAAAAAATGTTATTCACTTGCTTAAAATAATAGTTTGTCATATTTGATCTATAAATTCTTAAAATCAATCAAGGTACTTACACACTTTATACCTAGATCGACCCATTAACTAAAAAAAAAAAAATGAAATTTTAATTAAGTTTTTTAAAAATCAGATATTTATGCATTGTTTTAACATATGAAATATGATCAGCTGATAAAATACATCGGTTTTACTTTAACTATATATATATAAATAGACGCTTTTTTAAAGACTGGAGAGAGAGAGAGAGAGAGAGAGAGAGAGAGAGAGAGAGAGATTGTATATATAATTAATAGGTAAAGTACAAACGTAAAGTATTCAAGTCCCTATCTACCAGATAGGGTTCCCAGGAGTCTCGTGTGAGTGATGAGAGTGGGCCACAGTTTGCGCACCTATGAACTTCATCTAATATTCACTGCCGGATTATTCAGTATTTGATTCATTTGATTATTATTTTGATTTACTATAGTAAAGAGCAACGAACACTAAGATAAATAATTCAGATTATGGTTGCCATCTTATTTCCAGTTCAGATTGATATTGCAAGTTTATGGGTCTCATGATGTAAAATATAATACCTGTAGTTAAAATTACAGTCACTTTATAATGTAATGTTAAAGAAATATAATTGAATCAACGGGAATTAATTGTATAAAAAAACTAAATTTCAATAAATTCAAATACTTTAATACTTATTACAAATTGGTTATATTAAAATACCATTATTTCAATCGTTGTGCATAATATATGTACATGTAATTGAATTAATGCTATGAATATTTGAACAATTGCGCGCATCCCATGAATTGGTGTTAAATAATGATATCAATGTTTTAATTCATTCATTGATTTATTCTCTCAAATACCATATGAATGGTACAAGAGGTACATATATACATATTTACAATAATTATGGACGAGCAGAATTACAGGAGGACAGACAGTGTCTGTTTTTGTTGATAAATATACACAATTTTCATAAGAATGTTGGATCAGTATTTGTCATCAAATTACAGAATTTTATAATATTTGGATGTACACAGTATTTCTTTAACAGAAAATCTTTTCGAATATTACATAATACATTACATTCCAGTAGTAATGAAATTCGTCTCCAATTTGATTATTGTTACATAAATAGCACACTCTTTCATTTCTTTCAACATTATTATAATCAATTAAAAGTTTGCATGCATTTTTTTTTCAATTCATAATACCGGTATTTTCAAATATTTTACAATAGTCTCCCTTTATCAGTCACGCTAAATTGTTATTTATTTGTGTTATACATCTATACATCTCAAATTTGATAAGTATAAATTATTTTCCACATTAATTTTTAGACTAACATTTAAATTGAATAATAGCATGCTTGATACAAAGTTTTAAATCAGCATATACATGTATCAGAAATTATTTTCAGTCTACAAACTAACTCATATGTACCAAACACCTCATTGATTATGTTCAGTTTTATGGAAGTTTTACATTATATCATGTGTAAATATTATTTTTATTAGACCATGCTTTTTTTCATATTCTTTAATATTTATTTGTTTCTGTACATACTCTTGCTGTCTGTATAAACGTTTTCAGGACCACAATGTAAACTAGTTTTCTAAACTAATTGTGCTATCCTGTAGAAATAAAGGACATTATTATTATTATTATTATTATTATTATTATTATTACTTGATTCATGATCTATTGGTTTTAAAGCGCAATTTTATATGACGAATTGATTGCTTAAATTATACATATCAAAGTGTAAATTTTACATATTAAAGTGTAAATTTTACAGATTAAAGTAAAGTGTGAACTATACACATTAAAATGTAAAATTAACAGATGAAAGTGTAAATTCTACATATTAATGTGTAAATGTTTAATATTAGAGTGTAAATTTTACAGATTAAAGTAAGGAAAATAAAAAATAAGTGTCTAAATGGAACTCCGTATCAACAATATGGAGAAACTTTAGCAGTTTTGTATGGTGGCACCACTTGCCAGATAACTTTGTTCACTTCTCATCATGTCGACTTGTCAGATAATTATGCTGACTTCAGTGTTCACATGTTTAAAAATTCAACATGAAAACGTGTCCATGTTCAGTTTGTGCCACCCAGTAATATATTTTTCTTACAAGTCGACAATAGGATCTGACAAGTCGCTATAATTATCTGACAAGTCGATAAAAATATACGACAAGTCAATATATTTATCTGACAAGTTGACAAAACATCCAACAATCTGACAAGTCGACTTGTCAGAAAATTAAGTCAACTTGTCAGATATTATGATGTCAAGTAGATGTCAGTTAGTGGCATCAATAGCATTGATATTACATGTGCTCTAACCTTTGCATTGGGCGACAATGTCTTGGATTCTTATATAAGTGACCTTGCTTAAGCGGTATGTTCTAACTCTTAATTTCATACTTCAAAGGTCAAGGACACTTAGACAAAGGACAAGATTACTATTTGGCCTGTTGGTGAACATTTTATGTTTGACGACAAAGCTCTGAAATTACAAATGAGGATGATTTCACACTCCACATGATCATAATAAGCCTTTTCCCTAGAGGGCGTTTGTTATGACTTATTAATTTATAATATCCATGGCCGTAGGAACCGGGGGGGGGGGGCACGGGGGCTGTGCCCCCAATAATTTTGCCGATGTATAGATTACTATAGTAAACATAGATACTATATATGCTTGTGCCCCTCAATAAAAACGTCTGATGCCTTTTTTTTTTTTTTTTTTTTTTTGCTTTTCAAGGAATTTTTTGTAGTTGATGACCTTTTTTTTTTCTCTGCTTGTCAGGGAATTTTGGTAGTGCCTCCTCACCTGTCAACTGAAAATGTATGGCTATGCCCCCCCCCCCCCCCAACTGAATTTGCTTCCTACGGGCCTGATATATACGAGTTATGAAAGGTACATTTCAGAGATCCAGAAACTTCATTACTTCGGACGATTTGCTAGGAAACATAAGCGTCCGCATTTACGAGGCTTGATTGTACATACATATGTACGTACATGAATTTGATACTTTGATATTGACACATGCACGGATCTAGAAGGGGTCGGGACTCCCTGAAATTGACAGAGTTGGTAAATGCATATACTGAAGCAAATAAAATGACTTTAGAACCCCCCCCCCTTGCTTGTCGATTAATTTCTGGGTTGGAAATTTTTGACTGGGTGGACCCCCCTCCGGAAAATATCCTGGATCAGCGCCTGTAACATATTATCATATGAACTCTGACCCCATGTAAGATTAATATTTGGTGGAAGACTCATTATAACATTGCATAAAGCTTTCAAGCATCCTAGATAATCAGATGTGAACAAAAATTAATACAGTACATTGCAAATTTTGTTGACATACACTTTAGCCCAATCCTGAGCCCTGGGGACTCAAACTTCACTATCTGCAGAAATGTTCATACCCTGCATAGCCTTATCACCCTGCTTGGTTTTTGTGATATCCATCAGAACAGATTTTTTTTGGTAAGCTTTATATTAAAAAAAAAAAAAAACTTCTCTTTACTCCTGCACATCTAGTGGGAAATTCTAATGATCATGTAGCAGGCCAACTGTCTGCATGATTATAATACTTAAGTGTAATTCATGATTGATTTAGAATTTTGGGCCCAAAGGTTTGACCAAAAGTACAGGTTATCATGGCCGTAGGAACCGGGGGGGGGGGGGGGCAGGGGGGGCCGTGCCCCCACCCCCCCAATAATTTTGCTGACATATAGAGTACTATAGAAAATATAGATACTATATGCTTGTGCCCCCTCAATAAAAACGCCTGATGCTCTTTTTTTTGCTTGTCAAGGAATTTTTGGTAGTTGATAGTGCCCCCTCAACTGAAAATGTATGGCTGTGCCCCCCCCCCCCCCCCCAAAAAAAAAACTGAAATTGCTTCCTACGGGCCTGGTTATACTGTATGTTTAAGTGAGGCAAAGTCCTCAACAGTAAGAGTTTATAAAATGCATTAGTAAAGTTCATAGGCCTTTCATTAAATGGCTAAGAAATAGCAGTCATTGTCAACATTTTTGAAATAGGTCTGCTCTGAGAATTTTAATCTTTTATTTATCTGGAAACTAGGGGGTCAGATGCAGCATCCAAAGTAAGTATGGTAAGGGTAGGGCTTATAATTACTTAGGAATGAACTTAATCTGTACAACAATCAAGAAAATGAAGGTCAGATGAAGCATATCCAATGGTGTGTATCCCTGGGGCATCTGAAGTATATATCTAATGGTATTTATCCTTACATACATTATCCAAGATAGTTTGGCTTATAGTTGCTTGGCTATGAACTTGCTCAAAAAAAAAACCCCAACTTAAATCTGCTCACTCATGTGGAAAACCTAAGTTTGAAGTATGCATCACTAAATGCATTAACTACCTAAGTTTAATCCAGGAGCTGCTGACTAGCTGAGTACTCAAGTTGGACTTGCTTCAATAACTTTCACCTGGAGTCACCAAACCAAAGTCTAAGCCTGGAAACATGCATAGAATCATCCACCATGCAAGTCTGGTCCAGGTACTTCTTACAGTTACTTTGGAACAGACCTGTTCCCAAAGTACCTTAATCTGGGGCTGCCAACAGAAACTTTAGATGTGAGCACAGGCTCTCCTTGTCTTTGACATTTGGTTAAAAACTATTAGCTAGTGCAATGAACACTCTGGTAAAGAACATTTCTATCATCTTGATCCTTGCTATGTGTCACTAAATTCTCTTCAAGTCAGAAGGCTGAAAAGTACTGGGTTATAGTGATCAATATAAGGTTCCGTCATTCTGCTGTGAGACTATGACACCTCTGTCAATTCTTTGAAAAATAAGATTAAAAAAAAAACACAGAATGAGATTGGTATTGATTTATTTCAATGAGGCGGCAATACTTCTTCCATATATTCTATAGTTAGAACAGTCAGCCTAACAATAGAGACTCTCCAGAAATTGTGGTACATCTTGAGACTATCATTACATCACAAATCTTGTACTTTGGGTACAAAAGGCCAGCAGGAACACCTTGCATTTTTTTAATTTTGTTTTGTTTTGTTTTTTTTTGTGACATATGGTCAAAATATTACTGTGCTGCAAATAATAATTGGAAAAACCCAACAGAAAGCTCGCAGAAGCACCAATATTACAACAACAATCGACACTGACAGAGCTTAAGTATGCTCTATTATGTCTGTCATGCTAAACTTCAAAATTGTATTAATGTTTTCAAAATAAAAAAATTTTCATAATTATTCAAAAATATTGTGAACATTATGCTTTTCCTCATTATTAATAAAATGAATATTTACTATAAAGAGCAATTCTCTATAACAACTTCAACTTTTCCGTCATGTTTGTCACAGATTTTGATAAAACTTTGCTCATAATTGTAACACCAAAAACACAATTCACACAAAATTTGGTTGCTATGCGTCTAGGTTGCCACAATAACAGATGAAAAAAATGAGAAAATTTGCCATGGTAACCATGACACATAGCAACTAATTTGTGTCTGATAGAGTTGGTTGTACATTTATCAGGCATAAATTGGTTGATATGTGTCATGGTTTCCATGGCAACTTACCCTAAATTAGCATTTTTGAACATGTTCAGAGCTCCATTACTAACGTTATGCAGTTGTCTGATTCACGATAAAATTTTGGGGAAACAACTTTTTTATCACAGCGAGTTTGAAGAAATTTGCCACGGCTCCATTATAAAATACAAGTCATTTCAGAGAATGGCTCTTTAATTGTTAATCTTGGACATTACGATATAACTCTACAACAACAAACCCTGTCAAAGCACTTAATATCCCTCTGAAATTATGCATTGAAATTATTTCTTTAAAAAAACCTATATTGCACTATTTTGTCACTTGTTCAGTATTCACATGTAAAAAAAAAAACATCCATTGAATGAAGGTACACTGTACTTTGAAATCTTACCATTTGACAGTACCCTGTAGAAAACTTTTCCTACCCCCCCCCCCCCCCCAATTTTGACTTCAGTTATTATAGATGTTCATTGTGCATGTACAAGCATTTTGTTAAAAATATCTATCAACTTCATGATCAAACAGATCCCTAAATTTCCTCATCTTGAAAACATCCATCTCCATAAATAAAAACATTTTTGTAGAAATTGTGTAATCATATTACAAACAAAAACACTTATTTTTCAAAATTTCAGTGCAATTTCTAAGTATTGTCAGATCACAGTATAAATGTAAGCTTACACTTCACCTGCTTGTCTCCAGGAATGTGCATCATTTCACTGGCCTTGGGGATTAGTAACTAATATGGTTAACTGGCATGGCTTATGACAAAAATTAATTCTGGTTCATTAGAATACTTCCAAGTATAGTAATGTTGCTGATTTTACATGTATTTACAGTTAGATATGATGATTCACATATATATTTCAGTGTGATGTTCTATAAATAGAGTCCATGACAGCATATTTTGCTAAGAATTTTTGCCTAACATTTGGAGAAACACTCACGCTCATATAGTTTACCATGCAATGAATTTTTTTTTTAAAAATTCCATCAAACTGCATGACTATAAGTGAGAACATATTCAAAATAATGCATTACTGCACAATTTTCAAGTGTTTGGGTAATGCCCATTTAAATTATTCATAACTTCACAAAGTGAGTATACCAAGGTGTTATATAATAAATTTGGCACCTAAATTTTTACTTAATAAAACTGACTTGTTTGCAAAGAGATTACAAAAGTCAACATTTTTTTTGCCAATATTAAAACACATCTCACAAAAAAATAGCTTTGATCAAATCATATGGAACAAAAATAATTCCTCTATCTTTTCACTCTCAAAGATTCATGTCTAAAAATATTACATTAAAAAGATAGGAGAGGATGAATAATTCCATATCAAACACCAGAAAACAGTTCATGTGTTCAGAATGTGGATTTCAAAATTGAAATTACAATAATTTAGTTATAATACTGTTAAAGACAATAGTTGACAAGTATATTTCAATATATACAGAATCTTAAGTCTATTGATAGACCTCAGTACATAATTTGATATATTCCAAATATTTACAGGACTCAATGACATTCCCAAATAGGTAAAACAGTCCAGTAAATAAATCTAAGCTAATGACTTTATGCTGTATGGTTTTACAAATAATTTATTAGCAGTTTTGAGATGTGTGCTTTCAAAAAAAAATCTCTTTTCTTATTTGTTAAACACTAGACAGAGTGCATGAAATATATATAAAAAAAATCTGAAATAAAAATATTATATAAATGTACAATGTTTACAGAAGGAAAAGATCACAGATTAAACCAAGTGATAAACTGTACAATAAGTACCCGGTACACTAGGATATGAGAAATGTAGATTGGAACATGTATTTCAAGCTGTATTCTGTTAGAATTGATGAATACTTTTTGGAGCTTGCTGGTTAAACAAGGGTTGCGTTGTGAAAATTGTGAAAATAATATAATCAACCCTGATGGTCATGTGAGCAAACATTAAAAGGAATTTGAATGATTCTGGGTCATTCTGAATTTGATTTTCTATGGTCTCAAATGGAATTTACAAGTAGTAGATGCAGCAAATTTCCCATCTGGAAATGAAGCTTCTTGATCAGCAAGTATCATCACCATAAAACAGTCATTTAAATCAGAAATTGTTTTCATGGCCAGCTAGGACGTAGAGATTAGATTCAGCACTGGGACTGTCTGTTGGCCTACTTTCAAGAAGAATGACTCTGAAAGAAAAATAAAAAGAATTTAATCTAATAAAATAACAAACAGGAAAGTATATTAATTTTGTATAAGCGAGAGGGGGGGGGGGGGGGGGTTAATATTAAGTTAATATTCACAGAAATACAAATTGAGAGAATTATGATCAGAAAACCTCATTTGGATCTTTTGCTCCCTTTGCTTAGGTAAGCAAAATAAAAGACAGATTGGCAACATTTACATTCAATTGTAGAGACACAAGATATACAACAGATATGCCTATGGCTCTGTGTACTTAAACAGGTTGGATATACTGCTAAAATAGTGGTAGGGTATATTACTATAGTGAGAATTCCTCTTAATTATCAGCTGTAAAATATATCCTCAATCTCAGCATATATCATACTGGCTGTTAAAGAAAAAAAAAATTAAATATTAAATTATTTTTTTGGAAAGGGAACCCAACTAGGTTACGTTGCCTAAACAATTCATCTGCTTTCCTGCCATATTTGACTCAACTTCCTCCTTTTTGGAAAATTTCTAGATCTGAGCCTGGCGTTTTAGGACCCCCCCCACCCCCCCCCCCCCCATTATGTACAACACCCTTCCTGAATTACAGTGGTACTAGTTAATTTAGCATGCTGTTTGATTTGCACATTGTGATGGAAATAAAATTATTATCAACACAACACATTAAAAATGCATTTCGTTTCTGCATAAAATAGATCTACGTACACAATAATAGGCTATAAACAAAATATTTAAAGGTATTCATGAACAGTCAAAATTAGGTGGTCAAATTTACACCTTGACTTACTTGACTTATTCCTGTTCGCTCCTTGGGGAGCATAGGGCCGCTGAGGAGCATAGGAATTTTCACTAGCCTTCCCTATTAGCAAAATATTAGGTCTCAAAAAATGCCTCCCCTCCAATACTATGCGCCTGATTCATACTCATGTAAATGCTCAACAATAAAAATTTACATGCATTTTTTCTGTGTAGGGTGCAACTGTTCTTTGTGTTAGAACAAAGTCATTCAGGTGTGTAAATGGTTAAATGTTCAAAAACTGTGAATGTCAACCACATACACTGTACATGTATAATTACTTCTTCCTTCTGACATCACAATTATTCATCAAATAGTCCCCACTGCCTCACCTTGTTCAAATATCTTTAAAACAGTTGAGATCCCCACATCTAAACCATACAGATTCTTGCTGCACATATCAAGATGCATGAAGTATTCTTATATGTAAGTGCCCTTGGGTCATCTCCATCCCCCTCATTTAATGACTGTTCAAATATCTTTAAAATGGTTGAGATCCCCACCCCTAAACACCAAATGTCAAGATGCATTGAGTATTCTGTTGGTCAAGTGCCCTGGGGTCATCTCAACCTACCTTATTTTCTGACTGTTCAAAAAGATATCTTTAAAAAGGTAGTGATCCCCACACTTAAATCATATATATTCTTGCTGCACACATGAAAAAAAAATATGAAAGCTCTGTCTCTTCTGGAGCAAAAGTTATGGCCAAAGTTCAAATTTGAGGTGAGCAGGTCAAACATCTAGGTCAAGGTCATGAATTCAAATATGATAGTTCTTTCTGAAAGGTGTTGTCACAAGTAATGTACATGTCAAATATGAACATCTATCTTCTCTAATTCAAAAGTTATCACCAATGTTAAAATTATTGAAAAGTAGGTCATACTTCAAGGTCAAGCTCATGAGGTCAAAATTCATTGTACATTTGGAAAGGTCTTGTCACAGGTAATGTACATGAACACTACGAAAGCCCAATCTTTTCTCATTCAAAAGTTGTGTCAGACCCAGGTTAAAGCTTTTGTGACAGACGTACAGCTAGACAGACAAGTGATATTTACTGTCCCCTACCTTTCACTAAAATGGGGGACAACAACTGTTAGCAAACTAAATACCAAAAGGTATAAAAAGTTTTAAAAAGTGGGTATGGTGCCAAACTGTGTGTGAAATGTATAGGGAGATTATTTTTTGAGAAACTCATTACATTATATTTTTGATGTAACAGTGCTGTTAAGTTTGTTCTGTGGTAATAAAATCCATTGAGCACCAGGTAATTTTGTAGGTTGTTTTTCGACCCCAACCAGTCTAAGACATGAAAATGAGATTTCTGAAACCTTACTGAACATCTACACCATAAATCACCTTCCAAAAGATGATTTGGCTACTGTTTGTAAAATGCAAGAAGAGTTCTAGGAACCAGGTTTTTGTAGAAAAGAACATTGGTTTTCAACATTTGGTCCCCAGACTGAAAATGTTAATTCCGAATCCATTTTGTACATCTTCATGACACCAATAATCATCATCCAAAAGATGATTTGGCCAGACTGAGTGCATAACATGTAAGAGTTCTGGGATCCAGGTTTTTGTAGAAAAATGACTTAAACCTTTTTAACTCCCATGTGGCTCCCAGGATGAAAATGAAAACTCTGAAACCTTATTGCAAATCTACAGGACACTACCTAAAAAAGATAACCTAAAAAATAAATAAAAGAGGAGTTTGAGGACGAAGAAGAGTGTCAAATTGATGGAGCAATCAGGATAACAACATAGCAACACTTTCTTCAAAGACACAGACTGACAGAGTATGAATTCTAAATGCCCTTGTATTACGTATTATCAGGTCTGACAAATTTGACTGACCTCTGATGATGATTTCCCATGTAATTTTCAGAACCTAATCCATTGTACTTTTGTCATTGTGAATAATAGAAATACACAACCTTGTCTATAGAAACTATTGTTGTGTGGGAATCTTACAGACACTGAAAAAGCAGGCAATAAGAAAAAAAGTGACTGTGTAGAAAACACCTTTTCTTCTTATGATAAACCAACCTTTGAATGAAAGTAGTGTGTATTATTGATGCTCTTGATTGTACTTAGCTGGTATTTCAGCATGATTCAGATGTGAAAAGGAAAAAAAAATTACATACTCATTGCTAATTCAATAACCTAGGTGTCATAAATTGTCATAGCAATATATTTGTCAAATTACATCATCAATAATTGATGCTACAACCTAAAGCACTTTTAAAGCAACCAGAATACAACTCCAATGTGTTTTGTTTATCTTGAGACAAATTTCATGATCATATTTCCTAATAACTATCAATTATTTCAAATGCCCAATCCATCACTAAGATAAACGAAAATAAAACAGAAATTGAAGCCTGTAACTTTTTTTCTCATCAGGTAAATGACCTAGGAAGTATGCAGATAATGAAAATTTGATGAGACCAGCTGAGAAAACAAACACTCTGAAAACCTTGATAAACAGCTGTTCCTTTGATTGTCATAGCAACAATGTCAACTCTCTTGATCTGAATGGGACAGCTTGGCCAACATCAAATTGAGAACAAGAGACTTCTACCAGGGGAAATTTCTTGATAAGCAAATACCAAGAGGTTCTTCTTTCAGTTCCCTGATGCTATAATCAGGAGTTAGGACCTTCCCAAGAGTGAAAAACTAGAATCAGATTACCTAATCTAATGCCACTACAATGTCTGGCATGCAAATCTAATACCCACCCAATCAGAAAATAAAGCTCCATTATAAAAAAATAGCACTCCATCAGCTGTTGTGGTTTCCATAGGTTACATCAAAACAATGACACAGCTAAATTATAAAGCCATATTCTCATTTAATAAAATAGTATTCAGGGGGGTAATGATGCAAATAAAAAAAAATATCTGATGTGTTTTTGATAATGATTAGTGAGTATTGATCTATTCACACTAAAGGCGTCCCACTTCAGGATGCTTAATATGCTTAGATCAGTAATGGGTGACATGCATTCTTGTTATTAAAGCATAGTTTCTCCCATACCTCGCAGCATAACAATGTAATCAACAGTATTTTATGGTTTACTTGCATCATACTTCCAAGCAATGATTAAGCAAAAAGAATCCATTTATCACCTTCACTAGTGCAGTTACGTATTTCAAACAGGATCAGTCTATGATCAGTGTAACGGGAAGTTTTTTTTTCCTTCTGAAATTTATATCAAAACTTTTTTAAAACATCTAGCACTTTGTTAAGCCCTGTATAATGTTGTAACTTACAGCAAATATTCTGGAAAACATGCGCTTCCTATGCTATCATTTAAGAATAAAATACACTGTACATCCTGAAAATTGAGGGTTGTATGAATGCTCTGTGTGGTTTAATTATCAGACACTGACTTATCTTTGGTCATGTGGACACATCTAGGAAAGTTAAGAAAATATCACTTCAAGCAGTGAAGGATCCCACAGCATGACTTGACCTTTCAAACTTGACCTTCAGACAAGCAACCCTAAAACTGATGTCTCTCTATCCTTTTCCTTTGTTGTAAAAATCTTTTATTGAAACATACTTTAACTTTCACATAACTTATATAAACTACCTATAGTTAATAATATGAAGTCTATATGTTGAAACTGAAGTCCCTGTAGAGACAATTGCTCTACTGATATAAATACATGTATGTCTATAATTTTTTTCCCCTTGTCTTTGAAAAGCACACAGTCTTTATCTAAGAGCATGTAAAATAATGTTCGCAGTGCCTAGGATATGTGAAAGATATATATTTCAGTAGTTATAACAGACTAAACTGTGTTCATTGAAATTATAATTTAAACACAGGGAATGGTGTGTAACAGGAAAAGAAAAATTGTTGGACCAGGAACTGGACCTGGGATCCCTACATCACTAGTCAGGCACTCTACCAACTGCATGAGCTATCCAGGCTGATATCCATTGCCCCAACTATGCATTACAAGTGTATGAAGAAACAATTATATTGATTCAAGTCAATACAGTGACAAACCTTTCAGTTCCAAAGAAAAAAAAATGTTTTGAAGTTGTACCTTTGTGTACGCAATTTTTGAAATCAGACAAAACAGTAGAAAAAGCATTATGGATGTTTACTAACGGACACAGAGACAACCAAAAATGAATCACCATCATGTAAGTTCTCATGGTCACTGAATGTAAAATTGCTTGATATAGTCTGGAATTCCTCATGGACAATATTTTTGTAAGCTTGGGAGACCAGGTCTTCCAACAATCTGTTGGAATTTCCATGGGCAAAAATTGTGCTCCTTTATTAGCCAACTTGTTTTTGTATTCATATAAAGCATACTATATCTAAAAACTTCTACATGAGAATAAGAAAAATCTTGCTTTGGCTTAATTTCAATTCAAAATTTAGATATATCCATAATGTTTTATCTAGTATCAATGTACCTTCAAACTGATTTAGTACAAAAGAGCATTTTCTGTGTAGGATTTTTAAATCAAGGAAGTTTATTTACAAATAAGTGGACGTTACAGAGGTTTCAAAAGTTTTGTTTAAAGTCAGCATTTCTGAAATTCTATGGTCCTTACATATACTATGTTTGTAAATACAAGCTATTGTTGGGTATAGTTTTAAATCAACTGTCATGCCATTCTTTTAAAATAATTCTGACTACAGATTACTTCAGTGTGACCCATCAACATGGGATGCTTACCACTCCTTGACACCTGATCCACTTCTGGTGTTTCATCTGTCCATGTTTTTTGTCCTACTCATGATTTGTATTGTTATTGGATTTATGAAATAAATCATTGTTATCATTTTTTTTCCAACCATAGTCTAAAATAATCAGAGTACCTGGTAGTTGCATCCTAATAAATAGACATATCAACAATCTATAACCCTTTGCCAAAGATTCAGATTAGCTTCTCTGATTAAAGTTTGTTGGTGATTGTCATCTGCAGGTGTCATAACAGTATTTCATTTAAGGTATCCGACCCACATTAGCCTTGGATTCAGTGAATCTGAATGTATAACAGATATATATTGGCTGAATACTCAGTACATGTAGACATAATCTTCATGTTTTAGTATCAATATGTAAGAGCGGAATATGTCCTAATTTTTGACCTTGTCCTGTCCTTGAAGAGTTATCCCCCTTTGCTTTTAATCAATAAAAATCAATTCTAAAAAAAATCTATCTGGTAAAACTTTAGTTTTCAATCGCTTTTCTATTCCTTATAATTAAATACATCTTTCCACCATAGCATTTTTTGATATTCTTAGTATTTAAATTTTTATTTTCAAAAATTTGCTTGTCCCCATAGACATCAATGCAATCTTCATTAATTAATTACTGCTTAGGTAATTATACTTTTGAAAATTTCTCTTGGTAAATCCTTTACTACTCTAAAATGCTTTGAATTAATTTCAAAGTATTTAATACAGGATGGATATTTAAGGTTAGAAAATAAGGTCCTAATATGGGTCGGATACCTTAAGGTTCATATCAAAACAAGGATGATACAAAATAATTCCTGAATTTCCCCCTCTAATTTGGACATTTCTGCACCAGACAGAAACTGAATTTTTTATGAGGTGATAAAAGTATTAGTAATCTTTCTGATTTAATCTTCAATCTCCAAAACAAAGATGGTATACCAATGATTGAACTATGAACAAAAACCCACACTGCAAGAAAAGCTTGAAAATTTGTAAACACGGCATACAGAGTTATCCCTCTTTAACAAGAAAAAGGCTACTTCAGATCATGATCATCAAAGCACATGTAATCATCAATTTACAAACAATTACCAGTAAATGATTCATTTGTTTTGTCTGTAAAAAAAATACTGCAATAAAAACACAACCTTAGACTGTCAGAAGTTCAAGGGCTTATGAAAATACTTATTTCAAGCACAGCCAATCACACCAGTGTCATGAATTTGATCACTGCAAAATATTTTGCTGTCAATATTACATGCCCTCACCCCCCTTTAAATTAAAAAAAAACATAGGTTATCAAAGATTACAAAACCCACTTCAACAAAAGTTATCTTTAAGTAAGGCAAAGTCCCACACTAAACTAATAATCTAGTAGTGTGCATCCCTAAATGCAACATTTATGCAATTTTGGTCTGATAGGGCTTGCAATTACTTGGGAATGGACTTATCTAAAAACTTTAAACCATTCACTCATCAAGAAAATGTGCAAGTCAAATCCAGCATCTGAAGCAAGTTTGAGAGTGTTCATCCCCATCATCCATACAAGTTTGGTAGGGCTTGAAGTTACATTGAAATGAGTCTGTTCCAAAAACTTAAAGTCCAGCATCTGAAGCAACTCTGGTAGTGGGTCTCCCTTGATGCATCATCAAGTGGATCTCCCTTGATGCATCATTCTTGTAAGTTTGGTTCATATAGGCCTTAAAGTTTCTTGATAATGAACTTGATCCAAAGACTTTAAACTAGCACACATCTAGATAATGTAGGTCAAATCCAGCATATGAAGCAATTCTGGTAGTGCGCATCCCTTGATGCATCATCTGTTCAAGTTAGGTTCAGGTAGGTGTTATAGTTTCTTGGTAATGGACCTGCTCCAAAAACTTTAACCTCTGGAAAATATAGGTCAAATCCCACATCCAAAGCAACTCTGGTAGTGTGCATCAATAAATTAACTTCAGTACAAAGTTGGTCAACAAAGGGCTAATGGTTACTTTAGCATGAACCTGCTCTAAAAACTTTAACTTGGTAACTCCTCTGGAAAATGTAAGTCAGATCAAGTATTTGAAGCAAGCCTGGTAGTGTGCAACCTTAGATGTATCATCCATGCAAGTTTAGTCAATATATAGCTTATAGTTACTTGGAAATGAGACCCAAAAACTTTAACCCGGCCAAAAACATTAACCTGGCTGAAAATGAACCTGTTTAAAAAACATTGACCTGGTCATTCTTTAGCTGAAATTGCAGCATCTGAAACCTTAACTGGTACAATGAAACATATTAGAAGCATGCCTATGCTTCTGATTAATATATGGCATAAAAGTACTTGAAAACAAATCTGCTCCAAAAACTTTAACCTGGGATGCGGATGTAGGGTATTACATAAGCTCCCCCCAAATTTGTTGAGGTGAGCTAAAAAGTAAACCAGGAGTATGTATTATTATTTTGTCTGCAATAGATCAACCACTCACTCACTATTCTGCAGTGAAATAACAAGGTGTAATGGAGTGGGTTAAAATATTATGGCCACAAAATACTGAACCCCCCCCCCCCCCTTCTAAGTGACATTGAAGTTCAATTGTAAGACATATACATGTATACATTCATATATATTAAACTTCAAGATTTTTCTGCTTTCTTGCCAATCTTAGTACACAAAGAAATAAATGCAGACAAAATATTTTCTATTTATCTATTACAGTTAAACTTGCCTGTCTGAGCCCAGTAACCGGAAATTTCGGGTTCTATCACATATTTCTTGCGTAACCTATAAAATGAAAACATTAATTTTAGCTTATGCTAGTGAAAAGTTTTTTGTTTTTTTTTTTTAATTAAGTGAAAGTTTAGATTTTTTTCCCCAAAAGATTTTTTCCCTCTAGAATCTTTCATAATATATTGGACTGAAACACTCTTACAATATGTAATCATGAAATTTTTTCTATAATTTTGAAGGTATAAACTTCAGTGAGTTGTGTCCATATCCCTTTAAAAATTCAGGATAAACAAAGAGGCTTAGAACTTACTTCATTGGCTTTAAAGCTTCGACCTTGCATTCCATGTTTATGAAATGCTAAAACACTATCTTGTAAACACACTGCAAGGGAAAAAACATTATTATGGACATCAGCTTTACTCTGAATGAAGTAAAAATGAAAAATTTAAAATACATGAATATCACAGTATTTTGGAAGTCCAAGCTTACCTAAAGATTCCACCTTGAAGTCAAAGTGAAGTTCTGAGGACTGCTTTTTACTCGATTTTAATTTTCCCTTAATATTCACTACCTTCACATACCCTGAAATTATATCAAGTAATCTTTTTGATTTATGAAATGCATTATTAAGGTATTCAATGTATAATGAAGGGATCTTGCACAATTTTGAATCATTTCAAAATACCGTAGTTAAAAATTCATTGCTAAATAATGATGAAAGAGAAATGAACCAAATTCACATGTCTGATAGCATGTAAGAAGGCGGTTATTTTGCACTTCAAAAGTCTTTAAAGAGCTATCTGCCCTTGATGAAAAGAAGAAAATTTTAATTTTGTCAAAATATCTGTGGTAAATAATTCATTTTATTTCACAGTTTAGTAAAGAGATAATTTGTGCATATTTATTAATCAAAAGATTTATATGAAATTCACTTTATACAATATCTTAATAACATATGTACTGCATATAGACTTCAATGTAAAATTCAAGGTGCAATTAATTGGACAATAATCAAAATTTTGTAAATTCCTCTGGTGGAGTATTTTTATTTGATAACAACTTCAAAATGCTACCATGAAGTTGTTATTTGATAACAATTTCAAAATGCTACCGCATTTATGCGGTACGAAATATGGTTGTTATACATTGAATACTTTAAGCTTATATCGTACATGTTAACTCTTCAAACCTGTTTTCTGTATTTCTTAATTATCTCCTTTCGGAAAGGAGCAGACCTTGTTTGAACAATTTGAAATTCCCATCACTAAAAGATGCTTTAAAGCACTGAGTATATATACTCACTATTGTAACAGACTAATAACAAGGGAATAGCAAACTGAGTATATTTTAGTAATGCTCTAATTCTTGGCCAAATTATTCGAGTATAACCTGGTTTGGGTCAGTTTACGCTTTAAAATCCACAAAGCGGATTATAAAACAGCATAAACTGACCCAAACCAGGTTATACTCGAATAATTTGGCCAAGAATTAGAGTCATTCCTTATAATTTAATTTTAAAATCATTAAATAACTATGGGTGTAAAATTTCGTTGCTTTTTATTGGTTCAAATTTGCCGCTCAATAATACAACCGTAGTAACGGAAGTAACGGAAGTGATGGGAAGTGAGGGGAGGTAAAAACTGATACATAGGCCTAGCAGCCTTCTTGTTTGTTTACATGTGGTAAGATCGAATTATTGTTTGAAGTTAAAGGTATATTTATTAAATCTGGAATTTTCCATGAATCCCGAGGACTGGAAATGAGAGGATTGTATGGATACAGATGATTCAGCTGGTTGTCAGGGGGGTGTGTCCCCATACCAAACCAGGTTATACAGAAATAATTTGTGTTCCTTTTTGGATATTGACCAATCAGAGGCTAGAATACAAACAAAATTAAATTATATACTCATGATCGTAACAGACTAATAACAACGCGGGTATGTTAAGGTTACACCCAGATACCCTACATGCCTATACAGACTAATAACAATGTGGGTATGTTAAGGTTACACCCAGATACCCTACATGCCTATACAATATGACGTCACAGTAAGCTATATGACGTGAACTTTAGAGATAATGATTTCTTCATATCTGTATTTAAAGTTTAATTTCAGGTCCAAGGAATAATTTAAATCATTCAAAAACATAATAGAAACTAAATCTTGTAGTTTTTGGGTGGTACAAATAGCTAAGTATCTATCGCAGGGGTTAAATACCAAACCTAACATAACTACTGATCAAATATTTGCCGAGTGAATCATAACAAGACGAGAATTCATGTAAACAAATATATGAAATGGGAGTTTTAAAGCATATACCGTGAATGTCTTGTGTGACTCATAAGGAATTAAAGATTAAGAATCAGGTACGCTAATTTATTCTTATCATGTTTTCTTCAAATGAACACAGGCAGTGATTTGAAATCCCGATCAGTCTTTCCTCTGTCGTTCTCTAACAACAAAAATGCAAAAGTTCAACACTATGCCGCATAGTTTGAAACATAATTTTTGTTTGTATCGAAAGCTTGTATTCTATAATACTTGGAAAGTGCTGCTAGAATCGTGTGGTTAACATGAATTGATGACAATTCCTTGATTGTATGTACAAAATGTAAAAATTTTGGTAAGGTTTCATGCGAAACTTAGGAATAATTTTTTCTGTGTCGGGAGAGTAGGATTCTAGCAGCACTTTTTATGACACGGTGATGTTTTTACATAATTATTTTCACAAAAAGAAATGAATTATCCCCGGGGTACTGTTGAACTTTTCACCTTTTCCTTAAGGCAATTTTTCTATTTATAGATGTCACGTGATGACGTCGTAATGGAGTGCTTCTTTTAGCCTAAGACTCAATGACGTCTATACAATGGATATTAATAGTAAATGTTTTATCTATGGCTTTCCCGATTTATCAATGTTAAATTTTACGAAAAAAGTCTAACTTCACCGAAAAATATCTGGGCACTGCCTTAACATACCTGCGAAGGGAATGGCAAACTGAGTATATATACTCACTATCATAACAGACTAGAATGGTCTCTTTCTCCAATTGTGTAACATTCACCACTGGAAGCAGCTCCTCTAAAATAAGAAAACTTGTGTTATTCAGAGCTAAGATACCTATTATGAGCAATTTTTACTTAATGTCAAATAAATTACTGAAATGGGAAACACATGGACTTACCATTGTCATTTTGCTCAGTAAACCATAAGGAGCTGGAATTAAGGTTCATGATGTCAAACTTTAACTGGTTGATTTCTGTTGAGCTGGAAAAATAAAAGCCAAACTGCCATGCTACACATCATATCAAAAATCATGTTCTAACAAGATGAAGTACTCAAAAATCATGTTCTAACAAGATGAAATACTTGTCAGTGTTTTCACCAAAAATTCTTTTATCATTAAACAAGAGGCCCAAGGGCCTTAACAGTCTCCTAAGTAAAATACCAACCTTGTAAAGAATCCGTGGAATGGAAATTTTATACTTATATAAAAAAACAAAACAAAATAAATTGATTGATGAAGGCATTTTGCTCAAAACCAAGAGGAATAGAGAGATTGGTGATCAACAAAATAGTTAGTCTGGATATAATCAGCAACAACCCAGCATAATTCTTTGATTTGATTTACCTATCAATGACATTATTTACAGTGATTAATCATCAAAGGTGAATAACAAAGGGGAATAACTTCACTGAAAGCAGAGTGAAAAGAATGGAGGTGTCCAAAGCGGGGACAGTCCTCCGCTCTGAGAAAAGAACTTTTAATTGTTAAAGTTCAGGAAAAGTTATATTTTTCAAAAATTGAACGTGAAAAGTTATATTTTTCAAAAATTGAATGTGAAAAGTTATATTTTTCAAAAATTGTACGTGAAAAGTTATATTTTTCTAAAATTGTACGTGAAAAGTTATATTTTTCAAAAATTGTACGGTCAATATCATCCTTTACACATTTGCTTCCTTTATTTTACTGAATAACTTATTGATAAAAATTTTATTTGTTGAAATTGGTTTAGCAGTTCCAGAGAAGAGGCTGAAAATGCTCAAATGTTAACATTTGACGTACAGCAACTGACAAAAACAGATAGCAATTGGTCACTCGAGTGACTCAGGTAACTTAAAAACTGATGCATATACAATCTATTTTGAAGAGTTTTAGTATTAATAAAATATGAATAATAAATGCTATGGACTTTATCTGCATTTCATTAAATTACTGATACTACTGTACACAGTTTCAGGGAAAAATAATTTGATCTGAGGAATGAGTACATGCACTATTAGGTTGATATCTCTATCCTACCTTTGTCGGACCCCCATACAGACCATGGGGTACTCTAATTCAGGGGAAATAAACATCTCAAACACCGAGGGCTGAGGTGGCATACTGTCTAAGTCAAAAGTCTGAAAAGAAATCAAGGATCTTTATTCTACATGCAATGAATACACTGTTACATGATTATTCTGTATACATGTTCATATCATGCACTTTAATTTCATTCATTAAAATTTGCTATAGACATATTCTCAGATAATTATCTATATCCTAATTTCCTTAGAGCATGTGTTAATGAATTATTTTCTACCAGCTGGTACATAAAGCAAGGAGAACCTGAAATCTTTGACACATACAATGATACCTGAATTGTGAATAAAGAATAAGAGATGACAGTGACTGACCTTGAGAAGCATGAACTTATTGAGAGGGTCGTACCACTGCATGAGGATAATGCCGTGTGGTAAGGCACCACACAGGTACCGGTATCCATTATAAGGGTTCCTCCCCACACAACAGCGAGTGCACCCTTTTGTGTCAGGAACTTTTGTAGTGTGGTTAAACTTCCTACAACACATTGTTATAGACATTTACACTTTCTAATTGATTGAACACTAAAATGAGCCAATATCAAGTGAACATCATGATGTGTTACTTTTTTGCTTTTTAAATCCTTATCTAATTCTTCCTTTTTTCAAAACAAGGCAGATATATGGAACAGACCTTGGAATTAATTTCTCTGGAATCTTGTTCATAGGGAGAGACAGTCTATTTGCTTGCTTGCCGTGAAGCATTTTCAGGTCGTGTCTAAACAGACAGGTTGTTTTCCCTACAACAGAAATCAGCTAAGTATAATACTTTTGTTCTAAACAGTCCAGTGAGTTTTTTCTCATAACATACACATACTACCTTTTTTTCTGTTTTATTTAAACACATATGATTAATTGAATTAATACCTCCCCCACCCCAGAAATAACACTTATCATTTCTTTATACTAACCTGATAGAGTCATGAGAACATCTTTTATCACATACACCCACATACACCTCCTTGCATGAAGCTGTGAATATGAAAGTATCAAAATGCTTTAAAATGTGTGCACAGTAAAACCTCATTATCTCGAACTCAAGGGGACTGAGAAAAAACTTTGAGATATCCGAGGATTCGAGATATCGGTAAAATACTTAAAGAATAAGTGGTAGGGACTTCCAAATCACTTCGACATATCAGTGGTATTCAGTTTAGCAGTTCTTGAGCAGTATTTCTGATCTTCTTAATTATTTCCCCTTCGAAAGGAGGGTGGACCCTAATTTAAAGAAATTGCAATTCCCTTTAACAGTGGATTTTTTTTTGGGGGGGGGGGGGGGGGGCATGTTTGGTAAAAGTTGGCCCAGTGGATCTTGAGATGTTGAAATTGTGAAAAGGACTACATACAAATTGACGATGAATAAACTATGAAAGAAAATCTCATTCAGCTGAACTAAAAATTGTCATCTTTTTGTTTTCACTTCTCTTTCAAACATGGACTTGATGGACATATATGGTAATACAAGTAAAAGTTACTCACCAGTTCCAGACTGGATTCATGTATCTCATTGAGGTTCAGAGTATACAACCCCTCATTGGCACCAATTAGTATATGCTGATCTGGAGACAGATAGTTCAGGTATATTCAGTAAGTGGGATAGAGTATCATTTATCTACTGAATTAGATCAACAAACATGTATTTTAAAAGCACAAAACATATTAACACTGATATATAAATCTGTGTTACCTCTTGTGTCTGGATGTACCCAGCTAGCTGTACAGTTGATTTGCAATGGACAGCCATTGAACACTTTAGAAAAGCAAGCTCCCATCTATATAAGGGAAAAAAATTATTGAATATTCCTTTCCTAGTACATCTGATGCTTAAGTAATTAGAGTTTGCTACTTGGTCTTTAAGTCATCTCCTTTGAAAACTTACATGGACTTTAGGGGTGGGTGGGAGCCCATTACTGACTGGCCTGTCTGGTTTATTCTGAAACACAAATCCTATTATTTTTAAGTTTGCTGACTTCAAAAATAACATACCGTATATACTCGACTATAAGTCGGTTTATTGGGAATTAAACTTTGGTCCAAAAACCCTTGTCCGACTTACAGGCGAGGTATAAAAATATTGGTATTATAGCGGGTCAATCCCTTTACTGTAAGCTTAAAAAATACAACCAAATTATAGGTGGACCGACTTATAGGCGAGTATATACGGTATATGTTTAAGCTCGGAAGAAAACTGAAATTTTGATCTATCTAATTTAGCAGTAATAGTAAAGAAATTATGGTAAAAAATGAAAATAAAATGAGGCATATTTTCAGAATTACAATGCACATGTTTAGCAGTGGCATAACTTAATATCAAGTTCACTAAGCTTGCATGAGGTCATTCTTGTCCAGAATTCAGGAATATGACTACATAATGATAATAATAGTTCCCAATCATAATGATTGTAAAAGAAGTATCAAAGCTTCAAGGTAATCTCATATGAAGTTTGTTAAGTTCATATAAAAGGTATATATTGCAAGATAATTAAAAAATAAAGAATACACTGAAGTGAACAACTGAATGGGCAGATATACAATCAACATTATCATATAAATTTATGTCAGAGTAGGCAATGCCAAAATGCAACAGATCTGGGAATTCCTGTCCAAAAGCCAAACAAAATAATTCAACCCCCGAAAATGAAGGGAGAGGGTATTGATAGATAAATACCAGAAGCGTAATATGGTGTCTGAAGAAAAGTTTCCAATATTTTTCATGTGGTCCACAGTCAATTTCATGTTGAACAACATGGCAAGGTAATTTGTTCTTAATTCATATTTTAAGATACAGCCTCAGGTCTTAAGCCAATACTGTCAGGTTTTTTTTAATTGGGTCAGAACCTACTGTTATATATACTTACATGCAGATTTTACCTACCTAACACAGATATTTGAATCTTAAATAAAAATCACCTATATTGAAGGCTATTATATTGATTAAGAGCTTGATGCTGAATTTTACTTCAAGCCATTAAGGCATAGTGTTGATCCTAATTTAAGTCAGAACCAAGTGATACAGAATGTTGGATTTTAAATTCAGCGACTAAATGGTAGAGAAAACAAGCACGATTCTACTGCACATTTCTATCCTGCTGGGTGTCCTTGATCCAAGCACCTAAAGCAAAACCTGTACGCACTTACAGCCAAATCCACATCCAAAATAACAACTGCCATAAACATTGAAAAATTGTAAAACATGGCAAAAATTCCCAAGACAAAAGAACAGATAAACATGAGCAGTGACAACAATCTGCAATGCAGAACAGTTAATTTCAAGTACATTGCCCCATCGCATGCATGTTTTAATAAACAGATAATTCTAAATGCTAAGAGCAACTATATAAGTATCATTTTTAAACACTGTACACTTTACAATTAATAATTCTTATTACAAACATTTCCTTACTAAAAAAGCAATAACCATACAAACAGAAAGAAAAGGACAATCCCTTGTCAACTTACCAGCTCATAACTTAGAAGATTCTAAAATTTTGTTACAAAAGAATCACTAACAATCATGCAAGACACTTATTCAATCTTGGATCTGTTTTCTCACTGACACATGATACTGTTAAATTCTTTAAACCTCTAACATAATAAACCAATCTTTGATATGCTAGATGCCCCACATACCATACTGGTTCTGTCTTTTCTGCGAGGTACCATAGGTGGAGGTTCCTCTGTCACATTACCACCACCTCCACTCCCAAGGTCCAGCACACCATTCTGACGTCTGCTGAGTTTTGGCGGTAGTTCTGGTGGCTTGTCCTCGGACTTCTGGGGTGGCCTAGATCCAGGTACTAGAGTCAGTTCTCGATCTAAAATGGCATCTAAGTCTGGCCCATTGTCTTCAAATCGGGGACTACCACTGTCCTCAGGCCTCTCATCTTTCGGCAGCTCAGGTAATGGCTAAAAAAAGTAAAAACATATCAATAACATTTGACTGGGTTGGAGCAAAGAAATTTTTCTATATCAGTATCATTTGACTGGGTTGGCGGTGCAAAGAAATTTTTCTATTCAAACAATTGAATCAAAAAGAAGTATTACAAAAAAAGAATATTCTAATGAATTAAATTTTTTTCAATCTGCAACTTGTGGCTAAAAAAAATATTAAAGGTGCTTGGACACAGATTTGAAGTTAATATTTTCTAAAATTTTCGGTATAATATCATGACTTTTATGTTTTCATAGCATTTCACATGGAAATAAAATAAAAACAAGAGGCCAAAGAGCCTTAACGGTCACCTGAGTATAATACAACAATTTAGAGAATCCATAGAGTATAAAATGAACTGAAAGGTGAAGCTTTGTTGCCCAGAAGCAGAAAAATAGAGTGATCAGGATCAAAAAAGTAATTAGTCTAGCATTCATTAACATTTCATAAATTAAGTTCTGATCTGTTCCCCATTTAACACTATCACCATACAGTAAATTAACAAACTATCAGTGCTTCTTTACTATCTTAATTCCTTGTTGAAATCTCTTACATTGGCCTTTCTTGGTCTTTGATGAACATTTAATAAGACAAGTTATTTTTGTCTCATTTTTATTTATCTATTACTTACAAGTCCACCTGATCATTAAAACTATGAAAGTACTTTTTGTATTATACAATAAAAATTCTTGCATAATTGTCTTATTCTATTAACCTTTCAAGTACATTACTTACAGTGATTAATTATCAAAAGTAAATGGCAAAGGGGAATAACTCCTCTCAGTAGATTACAAATTAATAGAGCCCTAGCCAGGACCAGAACACTTCACCAAATGGTCCAGATGTTCAAAAATCTGGTAAAAAACCCTTCCTTATTAAAACTTTTACTCTTTTTGCCTCTGATATGCCCAGGTGCAGAGAATATTTTTAAAGAAATAATGCATTTTTACTACAGATTCACTACATTATCAATAGAGCCCCCCCCCCCCCCCATCGAGAAACACCAGAGCCTCTCACCCTGGGACCAGAAGTTTGCTCATCATAAGTAATCACTTTGTTTATCTGCTTAACACTAAGGAGAATACAGGATTATTTAATAGAATTAATGCATTTTCACTATATTATCAAGAGCCTCACCCTTACACCAGCACATCTGACCCACGGGCCATGCAATTCACTACTCTGGAAGAAGCACTCTTGCTCATCATAACTATACACTTAGTTTCTTTGCTTTTTAACTAGAAGCAGAAAAGAATATTTTCAGAGAAATTTTGCTTTTTCACTACATAATCAATAGAGCCCCCCCCCCCCCCCTTTTCACCAGAACCCTTGACCCTGGGGCCATGAAATTCATAATTTTGGAAGAGGCATCCTTGCGTATCATAACAATGTACTAACAGTTTATTTAAATAATACCCAGGGGCAGAGAAGAAGATTTTTAAAGAAATAATTCACCTTCACTATAGGATATATATATGGCCCCGCCCTAGCACCAGAACCCCTGTCCCTGGGGCCATGAATTTCACAATTTTGGAAGAGGCATCCTTGCTTATCATAACAATGTACTTAATTTGTTTAAATAATACCCAGGAGTAGAGAAGAAGATTTTCAAAGAAATAATGCACTTTCACTATATGATCTATATAGCCCTGCCCTAGCACCAGAACCCCTGACCCTGGGGGCATGAATTTCACAAATTTAATAGAGGGCTCAATGCTTATTACAATCATGTCAACAGTTTGACTGCTTGATGTCCAGGAGTAAAGAAGAAGATTTTTAAAGATTGCATTAATTTTGGTGGTTTTAGCCCCACCCCTCAGGCCCCTGGGTGGGGGGGGCAGGGACCATGAAATTCACAATTTTTGTCCCCCTTCACCCATAGATGCTATATGCCAAAATTGGTTGAAATTGGTTGAGCAGTTTCAGAGAAGAAGCTGAAAATGTTTAAATGTTAACGCACGACGGACGACGACGGACAAAAACGGATAGCAATAGGTCACCTAAGTGACTCAGAGTGACTCAGGTGACCTAAACACTTATTTTATCTGGAAATTATTGAAACTGCAAATTTCGGAACGCGTTTGATTGACACATCTATGCACTTTCACAAAGTAAACTTTATCCTTAATACTTAAGAAAAGTAGAAATTTTGTTGTGCATTAATGAAAAATATTAAACTATAATCCAGAAAATAAAGAGTAGAAATGTGAGAAAATGTGAGAAAGCAAAACCAACTCAACAGTATTGTCAGTCCATGCTCAGTGATGTGTGCAGAGTTTAACAAATTGAACACACCAGTGAAACGTAAACTGTTTTTGTAAACAGGACACGAGCTCTGTTATTGTTAATGTGTAATGTGTTAATGTAGTTTCAATAATTTCCAGATAAAAAATAATTTTTTAAATTTATTTCCATTTGAAATGCTGTAGCAACATATAAGTCATGATATTATACCGAAAACTTGAGAAAATATTAACTTTAAATCTGTGTCCAAGCACCTTTAATATTAATTTATAAAATACATGTATTAAATCTTTTAAAAAAGCACCAACAAAACTAGCTCTAAGAGATAGGCCTCTTTAAAATACTTCATTTTTAAAAATGCCCTGCTATTTAGAGCACATAACATGTTAAAAAATTAGTTTAATAGTACAGACCTTTGGCAATCTTGGAGGTGGCTTAATTTGTAGAGTTGATCTGTAAGTACACACAAAACTCAGCTGACACAGAGATTATCAAATTCTATTGGTTAGCTCCCCTTCAAATCATAACATCCTCCTCAAAATGTCTGATACATTTAAATAATGTATATGACATTTGTATTATGTAAATATCAGTCTTTGAAATAACACCTTTGAATTCATTGATTCTCTTGATAATACATATGTACTTAAACTATATATTATCATCCTGTATGCTTAAATGTCACTTAATTAACTGAAGTGCATACTTATGCATCAACTTTGTAAGCTTTTAACATTAAGTAACAAGTGCTGAAAGAAACACAGTGCATTAGTAACAACAAAAGGTTAAAAAAATAATCCAAAATTTTCACTGAGGTGGAAGAAATTCTAAAGTCTATGAAGAATTGTGTTTTTCAAATAGCATCCCCCCTTTAAAGTTGATAATAGTATAGCACAAGAACTAACTACTACACAGCATAAGTCAGGGTGGTTACAGGTATATTGAAAAGAGCAATCAGCCAATAGACATCCAGTATGATGCCTTGCTATTAAATATGTATGATCTAATGTATGCAATGTATATATTTAAAAAAAGCTAGGAAGAACTTTAATATTCCAGAGGAAACGGACAGAAGTTCCCTATATTTTAATACTTCATTCACTTTGAAGCAAGGATATATCAAACCATAAATGACCGAAATATTCTCATGACCTTTACACAAACTTCCTGCTATTTTCAAACTTTTCCATTTGTCAAAGACAAGCCAGGAAATTGCCCATCATTTTTCAAGACCCATCACATCCATCACATGCTTTGTATATATTCCTATTCCATATTTAACAAAAAGACACAAAATGTAGACAAATACTCATCTTATCGATCATAAACGGTACAAAAAAAGGTCCATGGGCCACAATGCTCACCTGAGGCCACCTTGGTCCTGCTGTTCTTCAAATCTTTCTTTTACAATCCAATGAATGTGGTTCTATATCCTAGCTAACATAGCTAACAAAAAGATTTTTTTAAAAAAAGTTTTCCCCCTATATACAGACCCTGAAACGTGCTACTACCCCACACGCACGCTGCACGAACGGTACACGCTTGCTACATGGTTTGCACGAAATGCTGCACGGTTTACACGAAACGCTACACGGTTTGCACGAAACGCTACACGGTTTGCACGAAAGGCTGCACGGTTTACACGAAAGCCTGCACGAAACGTTTTCTACACGTTTCTCACACGCTTTGTACACGATTCTCGCACGCTTTGGCCTCGATCTGGATTTTCTATTCGGAATCTCTTGGACTTTATTTCAGTTATTACGGATTAATCAACGAGTAGTTAAGAATTACAATCATTCAGATTAAGTTATGATTAAAACTTGCTACACCAGAACTATATTAACAGATAAAATACTCAATGTTCAGTTGTAATTAATTAATAGTTGTCAATGAGTATGTGACCCGCCCGATGAAATGCTCATCATCGTCAAACTTTTTTTCACTAGACTCTAAATTATGCACTGAAAAAAAAAAATTATATTTGTAATTCATCATTTTTTACAGCATTTAATGTTTTTACAATTATAGTTTGATACTAAAAAGACGTTCCATTACTGACTTTATTACTGACAAATAAACTCAGTTTCACAGTTATATTTGAAAAAAAAAAATATTGATTAAATTGCGTATGATTTCTGTTAACGGATTGATTTTCTTTTCCTTTTTTATTATTGATTGATTTATACATATTTTTTTTTTTTGATTTAGTAAAGAAAATAATTTCATTTGATTAAATTAGGCTCTGTTTAAAATTTTCAAATGTAATGTGTACACTGCTTCAAACAGGAACATTGTGCAGGAAAAAAGGGGGGGGGGGGGTAGATTACCGAGATCTTACTGTTGTATCTTCAAATCTGTACATGGCTAAATATAACGGGCACTTGGTTTAGTAAGTAAACAATCAGGAAAAAATTATTATAGAAACAAGTGCCCATTCTAAGAAAAAAAAAGATATTCATGTCTTCAGCGGGACCTGATACATGTAATTCATTAATATGCACTTTATTCAGAATGGTAAATATATATTTTCATTACAGAGGTAAACTTTAATTTATCATTAAAATCTTATATGGTAGAGAAGCCGGGGGATATGTATTGTAATTCTTTCGTTCTCTCTTCCGGTATTGTGTTTATTAAATATCAGTATACAATGTCCAACCGCCTTTTAAAATCCTTGATTTCAAACCCCGTCTAGATAAAAATCAATAATTATGTAATCAATAGTCGCGGCTCTTAACAATACATTCAATATATATGTATACATGTCCTATGTCCTAGAACTGCATGACTAATAAAAACAATTAATATATAATTATATAGGATTTATTTCTTTATATTATTTTATTCACGAATTCACTGGCAAATTAATTTACTGTTTACAGACAATCGGATAAATTTAAGAAATAAAATCAACGGGTATTACCGTTTAATTAATTGATCTTTATTGTCGGGTGTCATCTTAGCTATGATTGACAAGAGATAATAGCAGAACAAGTTTTCAATCCCGGCATGCGGAGTCCGTGATCGCTGTCGTAAATGACCTTGATCGCAGTCGTAAGTAGAGTGTTGAAAGTGTAAAGAAGAATCCATTATATTTTTTTAAGGGTGAATTGGGCGCACCCCATCGAAAAAAGCAATAATTTTCTTACAAAAGAAAAATATCAATAAAACACTTGTTTACAACAAAAACTCAGTTTTTGCTTTCATTTGATCCCCCCCCCCCCTGAAATATTTAACCTTGTATTTGCTGATGTATGTGAATTATAATTCATTTACAAGACTTTTATTAATCAACCGATTTTATGCATAAAAAGACAATAAATGACTCATCAATTTCAAAATTATTTGTATCACAATCTTGTAATATAAGAAAAATATGTTCGTTCATAAAGAAAATCAATAAACTGTGCTCCCCGGCCTAGAAATCTTATACTTCACATTTATAGCAACACACTAAATTTTGCATTTTATTTTTCATGCCTGCCATACATGTATCTACATGTATCTATTATTTTGTATGAATCACCGATATGTTCTTGTAATCTCTATATCCCATGTACAATGGTGAAGGTATTCAAATAACTGAATGAAAAGGACAAGACCGGATTCCTAATGAATTTTCTTTTTAAAAAATATATTAAGTATTGCTCCCTTTAAAAAATCTATTGAATCAATTACCTTTAAATTGATGTGCATATAATTAATTACTTTTAACACATTTTCTGTCCATCTTTATATAAATAAAGAAAGAAAGAAAATCAAACAAATATGTAATACATTACCGAATAATTTTATTTTGTTGTTTCCCTATTTTTTTTTTTACTCTTAAAATACCACCGGTATGATATATCCGAATAATATTAGCTATAAACAACACAGAATGACATGTTGATCCAACAATAGTCATATTCAAAATAAGAGGACTTCCGAATGAATCCTACACGTTTCTCACACAATTCTTGCACGAAAATCGCATGTTTCTCACACGGTTCTTACACGAAAGTCGCACGTTTCTCACACGCTTCTCGCACGCTCGCTACACCGTTTGCCCGAAATGCTTTGGAGCTTACACGAAACGCTGCACGGTTTACACGAAACGCTACACGGTTTGCACGAAAAGAAAAGCGCACGAAAGTCACACGCTTTTTTGGGGTAGTAGCAAGTTTCAGGGTCTGTACCTATATTATGTAATTTTATCCCAAATTTTAACCCAATGTCCATATAATTCTAATAAACCTGAATCAACATCAACATGATGCATATATAGCAATCTGATATAGTGTCACCCTGCTTAAGGTGACACTATACTCATACTTTTATGGATTCAAAGTTTAAAAACTGCCTCAATTTCCACTGAAGAGAGTTTGATTTAATTTATTACAAAAATATCTAGGTTGCAACATTTTTCAAGATGTCAGACAAAGAAAAACAGAAGTACCTGTTAGTATAAAAAATCTCTCATTTTTGGTAAACAGCATTATCAAAATCATTTTAAAACTTGTTCAAATGACATACTTTTGATAATGAAAATTATAAATAATTCTAACTTAATAAATCAGTATAAATTGGGGATATCAGGGGAAAATTCACTTTGTCAAGTATATTATATAGGGATGCGCGATTTTATCGGTATACTGGTATATCGTGATTTTTAATTGCGTGATACGTATCATGATACGGAGACAAAAATACCGGTATTTAGGTACATAGTTATAAATTCCAGAACATTATTCATTTATTTGTTCAATCTTTCAAATTATAATTACAGGAAGTGTAAAAAATGTTGAAAAGGGTAAAAGAAAGGCATTCTAGCATCCAAAATTGCTTGATATTATGTCAATAAAAAAATGAAAAAAGTGAAGTTATGTTTTTCCAGCATATTTTTCGGAAAAATTATGAATATTCATGTAAAATCATTGTAAAAATTGCTTGTAAAAATATCATGATATTATCGTGATATCTTGGGGGGAAATCGTGATATATCGCGATACGAAATTTTTGGCGATACCCATCACTAATATTATAATACAGTATGCATGAATGAAGATACATGGCGAGAGTTATTGCCCTCTGCACATTTTTAAAAGATTAATAATTGATTAATTACAGTTAATGTTACAATTTTTTAAAAATTCTTTTATTAAACAAAATTTTCAGTTGCATGTACACCTATTTAAAAACAATCTTCCATAAAAACATATTCTTAGTGGGCATTTGCAAAGTTAAATTAATAAAATATTTTGCAAATATCTATGACATCATACAAGGGTGGTATTACCTTAACTCTGAATATTTTTTTTAAAAAATCCTATATATTCCCTTAAATTCTATTCCCTCTCTCACCCTAGGGGCTTGAACTGGAAAAAATATGAACCTGCACTAAAACTTTTTTTCCTAAATATTAATATTCCAAGTGAATATTTCAGATTCCATATTGTGGCAAACCTACATCCTCTGGCTATGGTTTGTGGAGCCATCCTATCCATGATTTGAACAAACTTCAATCTGCACTTATTGAAAATGCCATATTAATTTGACTAATACTGGTCCTACTGTTCTGGAATTGAAGATTTTTTTCCCCTCTATATTCATACATAAAATTTTTATCCCAAAATTGGACCCCACCCTACCCTTGGAGGCCATGATTTGAACAAACATCAATCTGCATTTAATAATTGAAAATATTTGAATATTAACATGACTAACCATTGCCCTACTATTTCTGAGAAGATTTTAATACATTTTTCAAATATATGTCTCAGTAAAATTTTGATTCCCAACTGGAGCCCCATCCTATCCCCAGGGGCCATAATCAGAACAAACTTCAGTCTGCACTACCTAAGAATGCATGCATATTAATTATACTAGTCATGGCCCTGCTGTTCTGAGCAGCAGATTTTTGCTTTTCTGAAAAAGAGATTAAGTTTTTTTTCCAATATATTCTATGTGAATATTTGATCTCCCTGGAGCTATGATTTGAAAAAAAAAATGAATCTACATCTGGGTATCCGCTTATTAAAAGAACTAAATATGGTTCTGCTGTTCTTGAGAAAAAGATTTTTACTGATTTTCCCTTTATATTTCCAAGGGAAAAAATAACAACATTTGCTTGAAATTGGGAAAATTCTTTCATACAAAGAAGTAGGGAAAAAACCAATTCAGTGCATAAACCAGGTACACGTATAATTGGACTTCTTTTGACTTTCAATTTGAAAAAAAAAAACGGTTTTCTGAACAATTTTATGGCAACAAATTTAATATGGGGTTCTGTGAAGGAGATTTAAGAACAATAAGTCTAGGTAACCCTGTTTTGATGGGTTTTTTTTGTTGATTGGGGATTTTATAGCAAAAATTGGGGAAAATACCTTCTTTTAGCATTGGGAATGGGCCTTATTTCTGCCCCCCTACAGACCTTTAAAAAAATCTGATTACTATGTTAAATTTGACCCCCTGTTGTGGCACCAGACTAGCCCTAAGCATTCTGATTTGAATAAATTTGAATTTACACTCTTTAAGGAAGCTTTCACATAACTTTTGGTTTTCTTGGACCAGTGGTTCTTGAACAGCAGATTTTTAAATGAAATCACCAAATTTTCCCTTTTTTTTTTTTTTTTTTTTTTTTTTTTTTTTCATAATCTCCCTCTGAAAAAGATGATCAAGACGCTTCTGTTGAACAAATTCGAATTTCCTCCATTCAAGGATGCTTTGTGACATGTTTGGTTGAAAATGGCATCACCATCGTGGAGAAGAAAATTAAATTTAGAAAATTTATAGAAGACTCAAGACATAAAGATGAACAGACACTTTTTGATCAGAAAATCTCACATGAGTCTTTGGCATGAGATGAAACATTAATTGATATATGTACCATGTAAATAAATAACATGCAAGAGATAATGAAAAATGTTAGAGAAACTAACCAGTCTCTACAAACAAATTGTAACAGCGTATACAAACAGTTCATAAAACCTTTCCTAATCATTCAAGAACTGCATAAGGATTAGGGAACAAGAAGACTATGTGAGTATCATTCCATCTAATTGGTTGGTAGAGATAGGGAGATCTGTAACAACAGTTTCATTGGCTTACTGTTCTGACAACGGGATATCCTCCACTGGGGTTGATGTTTGGCTCTCATGACCCCTAAATAATTTTTATTAAGTAAGAAACAACTCTGACAATATTTCATTTGGATCAAAAATTATAAAACACTGCACATCATATACATTAGTTTTAAAGTTAACTGTATTAAAAAAAATGTTTGTTTTCAAATTTTCAAACATTTTAAAGATCAACCATATTGTTATAAAATACCTCGATCAACAAGAAATTATACATGAATGTATAAGATAACTTGGAAGAATCTAACAATATTCTTAACACAAACTCCAGCAAGTTGGCCTATCCCATCATGCACCATTCAGGAAATTTCCTTCTCTTATATATCAGAAAACATGCTAAAACTTTTGAGAGGCATAAAAATCTCTATGAGTCAATCCAAAGGTCCTGGATAAAAAATAAACAGGGGAGATTGGCATTCCTCCTTTTGTGCAAATGTACTAAGATGGGTACTGTGCATCTCCCCTAACAACAACAAACTTGCTTTTAGTGGACATAAAAGCCTAAAAACTTAGCTTAAGTTGTGGACAATGAAATTATGACTGGATTAATATCATATACCCTTCATGGTCTATTCCTACATTGAACATATTCACTTAAACACTGGACTACATTTTACTGAAATGTACAAAGATTCACTAAAGAAATTTAGAATTCATTCCATACAATTATTTGAGTTGGGAAATCAATACAGCTTTACTACTGCAAAGATTTGAATTATGGTTATTAAATCTATGAGATAATACATTTACACTGTTTCCTGTATAATTACAGGCGTAAGATAACATGTACATATATGAACTGAGAATGAAGTCTGGTGAAGACAAATAAAGCTGCAAAGCAGTGGTGCATAGGTATTGTGTCACCATATATATATACTGCCTTCTGATTATGAAATGGAGAAAAACCTTTGTGTGTATATTGACAAAGCTCTGATTATATGATTGATACAATTAAAATGAAGTCCCATTCCCAAATAACATACTATAGAACTGGAACTTATTTCCTTTACATAAATGTTCTACACTAGGAAAATACCAGCAAATCCCACTGTACACTAAGGAAATACCAGCAAATCCCACTGTACACTAGGGAAATACCAGCAAATCCCACTGTACACTAAGGGAATACCAGCAAATCCCACGTACTGTACACTAGGGAAATGCCAGCAATTAAATCTCATTGTCTAAGATTCATGCCAATAATTTATGAGGAAAATTACATATAATTTGTATGGATAAATTCTGAATACTAAATTCTATAGATTAAAAAATACTATACATACAACAATAAAATTACTTATGGACACTTCACAAACATATTAAATGATCTATGATTAATATATCTCTTCCACCATTTTTCTCACTGGCTTTCCACTATGTTAATTTCTTTGTTTTAAATTCTAAAATGAAACTAGTGACATTTTCCCTTCCCATCTGTTTGTTGTAATCTTCAGGGTTAGAATAAATTGCATGAAATGATAAAACACAAGGATACAAACATATACAAACTAGATCAGGCAAGGTTTTACCTCTGAATGAGCTCCTCATTCACAGAATCCAACAGGCCCCTAAATAAATACAGAGCCAAGCTCATCAACATCTCATATCTTACCATCATTATGAGGGGAGGGACAAATATTAAAATAAGTTATTGAAACTCTTACATGTGTGTAGATATTACTGGTTAACACAAAGAAGACAGACATATTGTAGTAGGAAGTCATGCAGACCAGAATGCAGATTCACTGCATTCACCATACCTTTCCTACATTGGTACAAATCATGCTTTTTTCTTATCTAAAAATTTATAAAATTCCCCTGATAATAAAATTCTGTTAAAATAAACTGGAACTTATGCAAAATACCAGGTACGTGTATGAGGTCTTGTTTTAATAACATCTCTGTCTTAATATCTTTGTGAAATATTCTACATATTGAAAAAAAGAAGAGTTTTACTGAAATTGTATTTAAAAAAATGAGAAATTACTTGTTTTAATATATAATTAAGACAGGCACATTTATTTTAGTGAAATTAAGTTTCTGCATCCATATAAACATCAGATCTACAGCGTGAATAAAATGAAATTCATGCTTCTCCTTCCCATTAAAAGCATATCAACACTTTTTTTAATTCTTGGTATATTAATGTCATTATTTCTTTGATGAGAAGAAGCATTTCAATTTTAGTTAGACAAGAGCTTTCAGAAATTAAAAAAAAAATCAAACTGAAATTACACATAAATAGTTCCAGGTTTGTACATGTACTTCCTTCCTGAAGATCTGAAGACAAGGACAAAAATACCAAGATTCAATACAAGCTTCTTAAATGTGTCTTACAAAAAAAAAATAATAAAGCTGCATTAAATGCAGTAACTATAGAATATAAATAATATCCCTTGTGCCTTGTTATGGAGCAAATTTTATCATCAAGACTTACATGTATGTTGTAATTTAAACTCAAATTGCTACAGTTATTTTTTTTTTCTAATGCAACTCATATCATCCATCACAGAATTCAAACTTATCTATATTCTTATCCCCCTCCCCCTAACCCACCCACCAAAAAAAAAAAAAAAAAAAAAAAAAAAAAAAAATGAAAATTAAACAAAATACATATCAACTTATGTTTACTTAATTAACTATGTTTGGAACATATTCTTGTAGAAACTTTAAAAATCAAAAATTATGAATATCAAATCAAACTTCTACAGCAGTTATAGGTCAATGACTGATTGTAAATGAAACCAATTTGTCTTAAAGACCCCAAAAATTCTGAAATTAAAAATTCAGCATTTTCTGATGTTTCTGACTTTATATATCAATATCAACATGGCTGCCAACTCCAGACAGCTCAGAATTATGTTATGCTAAAAACTACATGTATTATTAGTAAACAAGTTTTTAAGTGAAAGGAATTGATTTTATAGCTATAAATGATCACTAACAAAAATTATGAAATTCATTTTGGTCAAGAGTCTAACTTACAATTATCCTTTATCATTAAAATTCAGCATTTTAAATACTGTAAAACCACTTATTTTTGTGGGGTTAAAATTTTGTGGTTTGAGAAAAGATGTTTCCTGGGGACTTTTTTTTTTCGTGGTTGACATAAACATGCTACAGTAACATTTAACATTTTTAAAACACATTGTTGAAGACACTAAATTGTGGGTCTCTTCATACCATGAAAACAACGAACATTTAACCCCCCCCCCCCCCCCCCAAAAAAAAAAAAAAAATAAGTGATTTCACAGAAGGAAATCAATTTTGTTGGTATTTTTCATTTATTGACATAACAGCATTGGATTAGAATGAAAAAAAAATAATTTAAAGGATACTACAAATACTTGCAATCAATTACTCAGAAAATGGATCACTGAACTCTGTCTGCTTACATACAAATTATTATTTTTCATTGATTGCCAATCACTGCAAGTATATACTAATATGACTGTGTTGTTTTTCACATGTGCATTCAACAATATATCATTCACAACAGAGACATACATATTTTAAATGGAAATTCACAAGATAGCACACTGTCTGATATACTGAACAAAGTATATATGATTTGTAAATAGAATGACATACATTTCAGATACAGGATCGTCCAGATAGGAGCTGGCTGTTTTAAAGTCCCCATCCTATAATACATAAAGGTAAATCTCATCAGTAGCTACTCATCAGATAAAATTAGTTTTTTTCTGGCACTTTTTATTTACTACATGCCTTTGCATATTAAAAGAAATCTACTTAGCTTCACAGAACAAAACAAACTTACATGATCTGTTGGGATGTTATTCACTGCAAGTAAAATGATCAATGTAAATTTTAGTGAAATTAAATCAATAGGGCATACAATAAATATCAATATATTTATCACAATACAAATCTGTTATGAGATTCATACCTTGGAACTCCAAGCTGTTGCGTGCATTACTGCTTTGTGATGAGTTCTGTGATGAAATTCTCCTAGGAGCATTTTGTAAAACCTGAAAATTAATTAACCAAATTAATTAAAAAATATACACAATAGAAAGGCAAAATATTTTCACTGACAGCACATGGCCCCTGGACCTTAATGGCCATCTGAGTCAGATGCAGCAACTTTTTCTTTGTGACACATCCTCTGTAAATCTCTCCTGGAGAACCATGTAGCCCTTAAGCCATGACTTAAAACAAACCTGAATTATGATGCTCTTCTCTACCTGAAGGTACATGAATTTGTAACCTTGCTGTTTTTAAGCTGATTTTTTTTGAAGATTTTGTTTCTCTGTGTACTGTATATTTTTCTGTAAAACTTTTAACACCTATTTTGGTCAGATCTCTTTCCTTGAATCATGAGATCAAGTAACTTTAAATATCCTCTTTATGACTTTAAAATCAACAGCATGCAGGGCTTCAATGGCATCTCGCATAAGAGAATTTTTTTAATTTTATCTAAAGTCTGAGCATATGAACATACAAATAAGTTTAAATAATGAAACAAATATGTCACAATTTTTGCTGTGGAACTGAACATTCAAGTCTGAATTTAAAAGGGTCTGAATTTACCTGACACCTCCAATAGTAAACAAAGGTCAATGATGTAAAATCTCCCACATTTTAAAGTCAACTGAAGAACTTAATGGGCTTCATTTCAGTACTATTCAATCAACATGCTTTTATCAATCAATGTATAAGCATTGTTTCTTCATATCTTGAATGTATTCTTAGTTTACATAAAATAACCTCGAACATCTGATCAAAGAGCAAGTTGTCAGTTCGTTTGAGATCCATCTGTAGAGCATAAGTGTACTACAGTTAACTTTTTCTTACACTTAATTTAAATTGCAAGTTTAAAATATTTGTTTTGAAAATCTTGTTTAATATACATTACTAGTATTTGATTCTTATCTTAAGAAATAAACAATTTTTCAAAGATTTATTGGAAATGTAACTGACCTTTTAGCAGTGTTTGAAAATAATTGAAATTCACCATAAAATATGCTAGACATGCAGAGTAAAAGTTCTCAGCCCTGACAAAAGATCTACTAGCCTTAGAAAATAATTGTCTACTATACTAGTACATGAAATTTGTTTTTAGTGATCATGTGACTGGACCAGGGCATCACAACTTCGATCCCCATTCTAATGACTGATGAATTCTGCCCCTTGACTTGTTACACTTTGCTGTACCGATACTATAAGTTGATTTAAGAGAGATATATCAAAAATGAATTTTAATTGTAGAAAATTTTAATACATTCCAGCTGGGCATTGATACATGCAAATATGTTCATCCGCTACAAAATTTCTGTGTCTTGGGCGATCGGGCAAATGGTTATAATATAACTTATATATTTGCATCAAATAGTTTCAAACCCTTGAAATGATTTATTTTTTTCAAACCTCAACAGTATGGATTGAATGTGTTAAACATGTTAACCACTTATGATTGCAATGGCAAATTATGTCGATCTTTTATGACTTAAAAATGAATTTATGGTCATGTGACAAACCTGTTTCAATATATGTTTAAATATGCATTGTTCAAATAGTACTATATATGGGAAAACATTTGCATATGTAAATATTTGAACTTCTTTTTTTTTTTTTTTTTGAAGAAAACTGAAAATTCAGTAAAATCATGAAAAACAAAATTGATGAAAATGTATTTCATCTTTAAAGAGAAAAAGAGATATGAATGCATAAGTTTTCTTTATAAAGTTAATTACCCCATCGTCATCCTCTGTGAAATCAAAATCCCCAGCTGAAGGGTTGCGAGCCTTGTCTAGAAGTTCCCGGGTTGAATTACGACTCAAGAATTCACTTTGTACAAATGGATGCTAAAAAATACATTATGTTAGTTGTTTCTATGAATTGTTTGACTTATATAAAAAGATGATCTTTCATTAATGAAATACATGTAAGTTTTTGGTTTGGTTTTTTTGTACTCACCTCTAAAAGTTTATCAGCTGTGGGCCTCTTCTTGGGGTTTTTTGTGAGTGCCACTTTGATAAAATGTTGGAATATCTGAGACCTAAATTTCATAAAAATTTATCACATCACAGGTACTATCTTCAGCTTGAATTATCACAATTCTTTGAAAGATATATCGCTCAATTTTTATTAGTGGTAACATAAATTACCGGTATGAAATAACAAAGATATTCAATTTGAATATTCTGTAATTGTCAATTTGTGCAATATGCAATTTTCTCTGAACAACATAAAAATAAACTAGAGGAATTGTGAGCGAGCTCACAAAATAATACAATTTTATAAAATTGTAAATTATACAGAAAACTTCAGTACATAATTTAAGCGAGAAGATTTAGTTGCAATATCAGTTTGTCAAGAAAGATAACTATCTCAGAAGCTGAATTTAATCAATCTCAACAGTCTCGATAAAAATGTCAAAACTGAGTCCTTAATAAAAATTCTGCTTATACAGTGTTTGGTAATTTCAAAATCTCTTTAAGTACACCACTGAAATTAAAATCATAAATAAAATATTCAATTAACTTCTAGATAATTATTCTTACTAGAATCTCAAAATACATGCAATACTTAAAGTTAAGTACCATTTATTTTTGTCCTTTAACTGTGGTGGCTTGAATCCACTTTTGGACATCAAAAATAAAGCCCTACAAAAAAAAAATCAAAATAAAGTTACATCTTTTTATGATCTCTCGATCTCTCTCTCTCTATATATATAGAGCAAGAGAGAGAGAGTTCATGTATCAGAGTTGGAAACTCACAGTTGATTATATAACCTCAATCGCCAATTGATCAATATGTAAACATCCCCTCATTTTCATGAATATTCACTTAATTATTCTAACTTATCAAAGTACTGCTTATTGAATCTGAACTCCTCTACTTTGGGAGTGATTCCACAATAAAGACAAATGACTGCCTTCACAAAATCAGGTAATATTTGTAGGCTGACAATCGCTGCCTGACATTAAAGGTCCTTATATGAATATGCATTTCCTTTCATTTCCTTTCATGCAAATTTCATTTTTGTGTTCAAAATTCCTTTCTTTTTCTTGTCTCTATAGCTTTAGACAAACTACATCTATGTTTCTGTATGTTTTGGCTTGTTTATCTATGTAAGACATATCACTGTCTCTGTTAAACTTCAATTTCTGGATAAAAGTGAACTGAAGGCATTTATCTGACTGCATGAAAATTGCAGGTCAGGAATGAGTTAAGACTCTTTTGAAATGGTGAATGAGATTGACTCTATATTCATGAGAACAAATGATCCACTGGTGACAGAGAAGGCTGACCAGTGTGATCAAGTAGGAATATCTAATGATGTACATATACAGGTACATGAAAGCATCATAAGGTCATCATTAAAATATTTTTTGTTTGATGTACTCCAACCTACATTTTTCAAAATGGGTAGGTATTTTTTCTTTTTTTTTCATTTTTCTTTAAATTATCCAACATATAAATTAATGGCATAAAAAATTACAGTCTTGGAAATTTTCTGATATTTTCATTATACACCTGACAACTAGCCAGATTTAATATGTATGGCTAATTTCAATCTACCGGTATAAAGGGTCTTAGGGAAATGATAAACCTTCACATTAAAAATGATAATTATGGACAATCTATATTTTCCCAGACACCACAAAAAAAGTACTGAAAAAGATGATCAGGTTGGGATAATATTGATAGGTGGGTCGGAGCACATCTAACAAATCATTTTTTATTGTTAGCCTTATTTACAAAATTTACATCATAAGTAGGAGTCATTTTCAGATGTACAATATCTTACTTACAGCCTATGTGATGTATATTAATCTACAGTCTTCATCATTTAATAATTTAATTACTAATTTATGCCTTTATGTTTATATAAGAGTCTGGTGTAGGACAGAATTACATTGTACTTAAAAGACAAGAGGCCCAAGGACCTTAACGGTCACATGAGTATAATACAACAATTTAGAAGATCCATAGAGTATAAAATAAACTGACAGATGAAGCTTTGTTGCCCAAAAGCAAGAGAAATATGATGATCAGAATCAATGAAATAATTAGTCTAGTATTCAGTAACAACTCATACATTAAATTCTAATTTATCCCCCATTTAGCACTATCACCATGCAGACTATTAACAAACTAATAGTTAATCTGTACTACTTTTAACCCCACATTGTGACCTCTCACATTGGCCTCTCTTGGTCTTTGAAGAACATTTAATAAGTTATTTTTGTCTCATTTTTATCTATTTATTATTTGTCTATCTGATCATTAAAACTATGAAAGTACTTTTTGTAGTATTCAATAAATTTTTTTGCATAATTCTCTTATTCTATTAACTTTCAAATACATTATTTACAGTGATTAATTATCAAAAGTAAATGGCCAAGGAAATAACTTCTCTCAGTTGAATACAAATTAATAGAGCCATGACTAGGACCAGAAAACTTGACCAAATGGTCTGATGCTGATAGCGATGGGACATCGGTTAATCTTCATTATTGATCATCGGTTGGAATCAGTTACTCCTTCCAATGCGATTTTACCGATTATAATCGGATGTCATAGTTTTGTATACAAAAAGCAGACTATTACAATTATTTCATATTATTTCTTTAACATGAATATATAAAATATATAATATATTATTTTCTTTTTTTTTTTTTGCTTCTTTTACACTTTCTACATATTATGCACCTTTCGGTTCTTAATCACTTCTACTTCGTGCTAGTTGGCTAGTATCAGATGCAGATGCCATTTTCTTTCATTAAGAAGAAATAAATTTTAAACAAGAAATGGATAAATCCGGAATATATTGTATTAGAAGTATGTTTCCGATGATCGATTATGAAAAACTATAATCGATCATCATAATCGGTAGCATTTTTTAGTCAACAATCGATGTTTTCTGATTATCGGTACAACACTAGATGCTGATGTTCAAAAATCTGGTAAAAAATATCCTTGCTTATTAAAACTTTAATGCTTTTTGCCTTCGATATGCCAAGGAGCAGAGAAGATTTTCAAAGAAATAATGCACTTTCACTACAGATTCAACACACCCCATACCCTAACACTAAAACCCATGTCCCAGGGTCCCCCCCCCCCCCCCCCACGAGAAACACCAAAACCTGAAGACTACAAGTTTTAACATTTTGTAAGAAGTACAGTTGTTCATCATAACTATGCACTTTATTTATCTGCTCAACACTAAGGAGCAGAGAGGATTATTTAACAGAATTAATGCATTTTCACTATATTATCAATAGAGTCCAATCCTTACACCAGAACATCTGACTTAGAGGTCATGATTCATGAAGAAGCACTCTTTTTCATCATAACTACACACTTAGTTTACTTTATAACCAAGAGCAGAAAAGAAGATTTTCAAAGAATTAATGATTTTTCACTATATAATCAATAGAGCCCCCCCCCCCCTCCCCCGTCCCCAACCCTGGGGCCATAAATTTCACAATTTTGAAAAAGGAATCCTTGTGCATCATAACCATGCACTTAGTTTGTTTTAATAATATCCAGGAGCAGAGAAGAAGATTTTCAAAGAATTAATGCATTTTCACTATATAATCAATAGATCCCCACCCTAACACCAGAACCCCTGACCCAGGGGCAATGACTTTCAAAATTTTGGAAAAAGCATCCTTGTGCACCTTTATCATGCACTTAGTTTGTTTAAATAATACCCAGGAGCAGAGAAGAAGATTTTCAAAGAATTAATGCATTTTCACTATAGAATCAATAGAGCCTCCCTCCCCTAACACCAGAACCCCTGACCCAGGGGCCATGAATTTCACAATTTTGGAAAAGGCATCAATGCTTGTCATAACCATGCACTTAGTTTGTTTAAATAATATCCAGGAGCAGAGAAGAAGATTTTCAAAGAATTAATGCATTTTCACTATAGAATCAATAGAGCCCCCCCCCCCCCCCCAACACCAGAACCCCTGATCCAGGGGCCATGAATTTCACAATCTTGGAAAAGGCATCAATGCTTGTCATAACCATGCACTTAGTTTGTTTCAATAATATCCAGGAGCAGAGAAGAAGATTTTCAAAGAATTAATGCATTTCCACTATAGAATCAATAGAGCCCCCCCCCCCCTCCCCCCCAACACCAGAACCCCTGACCCAGGGGCCATGAATTTCACAATTTCCGAAAAGGCATCATTGCTTGTCACAACCATGCACTTAGTTTGTTTATATAATATCCAGGAGCAGAGAAGAAGATTTTCAAATAATTAATGCATTTTCACTATATAATCAATAGAGCCCCCCCCTCCCCCCCCCCCCCCCCCCGCACCAGAACCCCTGACCCTGGGGCCATGAATTTCAAAATTAAGGTGGAGGGCCCAATGCTTATTACAATCATGCCAACAGTTTGACTGCTTGATGTCCAGGAGTAAAGAAGAAGATTTTTAAAGATTGCATCAATTTTAGTGGTTTTAGCCCCACCCCTGGGGCCCCAGGGGGCATGGACCATTTAAATTCACAATTTGTGTTCCCCTTCGCCCAAAGAAGCTATATGCCAAAATTGGTTGAAATTGGTTGAGCGGTTCTAGAGAAGAAGTTGAAAATGTTCAAAAGTTAACACACGACAGACGACGCACGACGATTGACAAAAACGGATAGCAATAGGTCACCTGAGTGACTCAGGTGAACTAAAAAGTAGAATTGTACTTCAAAGAAAATGATTATCCTACCTCATTGGATGAAGATCAAACATTGGGGGCTGTAATTCGGCAAACTCTATAGCAGTGATTCCCACTGCCCATATATCACACTGCTGATTATATCCTCCCTTCCTCTCAACTGCTGCCACCTCAGGGGCCATCCTGTCAATAATACCCTCATCAGTTATCTATTAGATCCAGGAATCATCAGTATAAGATCCAGGGATCATGAGTATTAGATCCAGGGATTATCAGTATAAGATCCAGGGATCATCAGCATTAGATCCAGGGATTATCAGTATAAGATCCAGGGATCATCAGCATTAGATCCAGGGATCATCAGTATTAGATCCAGGAATCATCAGTATAAGATCCAGGGATCTATAGGAGGTAACTGAGTGCTGGGTAGAATGTCCAGTAAAGATATTACATGTACCCTTGTACCACATACATGTATCTTGCTCCTACTGAGCAGTACGTTTGTATATGACAATTTATAGTAGGTCTCAATAATTTAACTTGTTATATATTCTTTGTAAGATAAAACCAAGGCATTTAGTGATTTTTCTAGTACAGTCACTTGCAGTTTGCTTTTAAAAAACAAAGCAGTATTTTAAAGCATGTATAGTTTGCATGTGTTCACTCTATTTCATTAACTGATGGATTCAATGAGACACGACTCTATAGGTATGGCAAATAGTAACACATTTCCTCTAGATAATTACCTTTTGAGTCTTCTTCAGTAGGAAAATCTACTGAGGAGATAGCATTATTTTGGTATGATTTACTGTAGAAAAGGGAGCATAACTCTGTTTTTATGATTTAAATTTTTCCTGAGATCATTAGAATTGCTTATTTTTCAAAGTAGTGTGACCTAGTTTAAAATGTTTGATAGTATTTAACAGATCATTTATTCACATAGATAAATATAAGGCCATAAAAATTATTTAATAGTTTCTCAGGCCAAATATTTCAAAATTCAATGCGGCAGGCAGTTTTTTTAAGCAGGTATCTTTTTTTAATGTCAGTCTTTCAACAAAATGATGATATTAACTGATTCTCACTTTTTTGTTCTATTAATATACAAATTATAATGTACTCAACTTTAAATTATGTTATTCTAAACATTTCTTTTAAAGTTAATTAATAAAGGACTGTATAGACTAGAAGAATATTGTTTATCTAATAAAAACGTCTATCTATTATTGTTATGAAAAGGGAAATAACTCAATTTTCTTTTTCAACTTGGAAAAATAGAAAATTGAGTTATTTCCCTTTTCAAAATGTCAATAAAATTGATCAATGCGGCCGTTTTTGACCTGATGCGGTGGTGCCTGAGAAACTATTTATTAATTTTTTTTGGCCTAAGATGAATGTTTTGAATTGAATTATAAATTTGTTTCCTAATTGTTGGGAAATATTAACATTAAGAATACAGAGCTAAGGGAAGAAAAAATATATACTTCTTTTAGGTTATGTTTTAGCATGCAAAATAATTCCATTTAGTATCTTAATTCTAAATGCAAAGATAAACAAATACATTAAGAGTTTTAAGACAAAACTTGACATATATTCTAATTATTATAACCTCAACAAAAAAATTATTATGAAGGAAAAATGGGCTGAAGTATCTGTAATAAACTTTCTGCTATGTATGAAAATGTTCAACTACATCTAAAAATGCCATTCTATAGAGTTCATTTTACTTTCTCTCATTTCAAGTTAGAAAAGATATAACCTAAAATTCACAGTAATAACAAAAAAAGTTATCCCCCTTTGTTTCTAAGGTAATTTGAATAGGATATTGATGTACCTCAAACTTGTGCTTTCCACTCTTCTAACTTTGTTACATTTTTTACCACATTTATTTTGTGAGTACATGTAATACAATTTATTTTTTACCAATCAATTTCTGTTGCAATTAGTTTGACATAAACAATGGATTGACTAAGACTAATGTGTACATGAGTTTATTATTAATACCAGATATCTTTTTTATGTGAGCACTTTATAATCTATAGTGTAGTTTAAAGTCAGCTTTGCATCAAATGCCCTGGATAATCAATTAGTTCATCAGTAAATTCACTTGTCAACCCTGATCAGTTAACAAATAAACTTTTGCTTTGCTTTACTTATCATTCAGAATAATACATTTCTCAAAGATTCCTTTAATGATCCTTATAATCACTTAACAATCTTACCAGTAAGGCGTCCCAATAAATGATTTCCTTTTGCACATTGTTTGAGTTATTTGTGCCGAGACACCAAAGTCAGCTACAAAGGAAATAAACATAAATGAATTTATTATATATCAAGTCAATTATAGTATTTTTTTTTTTACTGAAAGTCAGACATAAAGCGACAGTACGGCTGCAAAATGTGTGCTTTTTCATTCAAATTTACCCAATATGTCATTAAGAAATAAGGTATAAAGTTGATGTAAGCAGTTTGAAAAACAGAAATATTCTCTACTCAAACAAAATTAACGTAATTAGATTTTGCCAGAAAATCAAGGGTCGTACGAACTGGAGCAATCTTAGATCTGTTTATTTGTACCACGTGAATTCTAAAACGGCACGTGCCTACACTGTAGAGTTTACAATTATAATGAATATTAGGTAAAAGCAATTTTCAAATACAAATTATCATAACTTTCACAGGTACTTGTGGACAGGAACCCCCCCCCCTCCAATATGCCCCACAGGTCAAAAAATATTTTTATGTATTTTTTTCATAAATTATTCTTCTAGTACACATTGACAATGTATTCCATAAGAAAAATCAAAAAAATAACGCAGAATTAACGTTTTACTAAAAAATCATACCCGCGGTACTATAAAATAGAGAAGGTAAGTCACTTCCAATTGTTTACACTGGACCCCTCTTGGATATCAGGCCCGAAATATCATTTACCTAATACATGTCACCGAAATGTGTCATGATATCTTGTTTCGGTAGATATTTTTGTCTTTAATCGTGCTATTTAATTCCCCAGGCATCCCATAATAAGCCGAGTATTCATCGTCAAATGTGAAAAATGCTACAAGATTTGGAAATGTCAGAGTAGAAATTACGGGAGTGATGCAAAAACGACACCTAGCGTGTAACTCTCGAGTTCCGAGTGTTATAGAACTAAGGGAAAAGTCAGAGGTCTACGAAAAAGTTCGGGAAAATTTTGATAAAGAAGTCGAAATTGATTCATTAGAATTAAATTCTGCTTAAGATTTTCGAGATGAGCGAGGGTAGTCGTCAATATTCCCTTTAAAGGATGTTATCATTGATACCAAGTAGCGGTTTAAAAATCGCTTAAACATTTATTTACAACTTACAAGACATGTAACCCCCCTTCCCCTTCTACATGGACATGCTTGCAATTAATTCCGATAATATTAAGCTTAATAATTATGTGTATTTTTTAATATTCTTATGCGATGATTATCATTTGCCAAGGAATTTAAATGTGAGTCTTTTCAAAATTAATTCTTAAGAATGAAAATCAGAACCCCATTTTTTAAAAAAAAAATAATTTCATGCTCTTCTTTACTTTCGCGTCGCACTGCTGAGTTTATTTCTGGCCTTGATTACATATATATCAAGCTGCTATTATTTTAATTGAACAAACGGAAGCTTAACTTCTATAAAATAAAGACTTTTAAAAAAGTTCTTTAGGTACGTCTTTTCTAACAGTCATAGTTAGATAATTGCAACTTGTATTACGTAGCAATTGACGTTTAAATATTGCATGGGTTGTACAACCATTCATCAACCAGTCAATTTGTTTTTCTCCAACACTGTAACTTGTAATGCACAGCCCCCGTCCCAAAATTAATCAATATTTATTAAATACATGTAGCGAATTCATAACAAATGGGGAAAAAAGAGATTTTTTTGTACAGTTTTAAATAATCACATTTCTGTCTTTACTTATTTTTAAAACTAGTTTATCATTCTAAATATTATATTTACTACCACATTAGTTTAAAGGATATCCACCTTTCCGCAGACACAATTTAATGAAAATTCCATGTCCACGCAGATGGGGAAGGCGGTCGAGGTGGAGTGGGGGGGGGGGGGTTGGGTTACATGTCAAGTTTATAATGTTTAAGCGATTTTTAAACCGCTACTTGGTATCAATGATAACATCCTTTAAAGGGAATATTGACGACTACCCTCGCTCATCTCGAAAATCTTAAGCAGAATTTAATTCTAATGAATCAATTTCGACTTCTTTATCAAAATTTTCCCGAACTTTTTCGTAGACCTCTGACTTTTCCCTTAGTTCTATAACACTCGGAACTCGAGAGTTACACGCTAGGTGTCGTTTTTGCATCACTTCCGTAATTTCTACTCTGACATTTCCAAATCTTGTAGCATTTTACACGTTTGACGATGAATACTCGGCTTATTATGGGATGCCTGGGGAATTAAATAGCACGATTAAAGACAAAAATATCTACCGAAACAAGATATCATGACACATTTCGGTGACATGTATTAGGTAAATGATATTTCGGGCCTGATATCCAAGAGGGGTCCAGTGTAAACAAATGGAAGTGACTTACCTTCTCTATTTTATAATACCGCGGGTATGATTTTTTAGTAAAACGTTAATTCTGGTTATTTTTTGGATTTTTCTTATGGAATACATTGTAAATGTGTACTAGAAGAATAATTTATGAAAAAAATACATAAAAATATTTTTTGACCTGTGGGGCATATTGGAGGGGGGGGGGGGGGGGGGGGTTCCTGTCCACAAGTACCTGTGATAACTTTCTGATAAAAATAATCTAAAATAACAATCGTAAAGATTTTAGTCTACATTCAGGCGAATTTAACAGAATTAAAAGTACAAATGTTGACGTTTTGTGTATTGGGGTCCGAGGAAGGAAAAAGCAACTAATCATACTTTATCGCGGCAAATGTCAAACAAAATATTTTTCTGCACAGTTAACAAAAATTAGCATTTCAAATGGCAACAATGTTAATAAGTCAAAGGTGTATTTTTATGTTGAGTTTACACTATTTTTTTTCTTTGAAAGCAATGGAAAAATGAGAAGTAATAACAAGTATCAACAAACCTGTCGAATAGAACCTTCGAGAGCCCTGCGTGAGTGTCGCCGAGTTCCCGTTTCTTCCTTATCCAGCGATTACATTAATCCCCAAACTAAATTTTAGTCAGGAAAGTTGCTTTTTCAAGTTCTATATTGACAGTTTCTTTCTATTTTTGGTTGACTTTGTCAATGTAGCAGGCCTACCGGGCTTCCCTCTCTAACCATGCTGTTTTGTTTATGAAAACTATGCATGCGTGCATAGCATGGAATGTGGAACCCCGAACACGTTGCGATGTATATATTTACGTCCCATAAATAACTATTTAATTTTAATGAAATAATCCAAATTATTTAATTGTAAAAGTTATAATTTTCTGAAAGTTTATACATTTATAAGTAGTAAAAAAAATACCAAATCTAGTCGGAAAATTTTATCTAGTCAGTTTTTTGATGAGATGCGCCGTACTGTCACTTTAAATAACTCTTCTTATTCATGTTTCTTCATAATCTAATCAATAAATTGGAATACAAACCTAACTTTATGTCCCCTTCATCTGTTAACAAAATATTGGCACCCTAAAAACAAAGCAAGATTCTTATAGATATTCTGAAAAGAATACACTAGTTATGACTAGGTCATCTGATAAAAGGGGAATAATCTACAGTGACACTAACTCCCCAAATGTAACCAATTATGCTGAAACAAGGAATCATTCTAGCAGTCTGTTTCTATTCCACAGAAATCAAAATAATTTTATTCTTATTTAAGATACAGAACTCATATCTACATAGTATGTTGTGTTTAGCTAACAATGTCTCAAGAACTGTCTCATGTTCTTGGACAGACAATTTGTGTTTAACTCCAACATGCCAGGCACATTTTAATTGTCTAAAAATATGGCTTTCCAAAACAATAGCAAGTTTCAAAAACTTATTTTTACGTACTGAAAAACAGCAGTGTTCTCAAAGCATCATAGCTGGTATTGAATTAAAATGGGTCACAATGTGAGACATAACAATTTAAAATTGTAATGGAATATCTACTTGGTTCAAACTTTTTGCCAGCATAACACATTCAATCAGTATTTCCTTCATTTATTCCTTTAAAACAGGGCTGTACGTGACTTTCAATGTAATTTTATTTCTGAATAATATAGTTTATCAAGTTCTTGGTCAACAAACATTATAAACAGGAAGTCATGATTACCTATTGAAGCTTCTCTTACCTGTAACTTGACCCGATTACACTAAGAGTAATTTATTCTGCATTACCTTTATGTCACGATGCATTTTCCCTCTGTTGTGTAGATACATTAAACCTTTTAGCGTTTCTCGACAAATGAAAGCTATCTGTGGCTCTGCCAAAGGCCCCGTTACTGAAAAAGAATAATCCATGTGACCCAAGGTATGTGTAGGTAGATACATAAATATAGGAGAACACTTTGTGACAACTAGTGCAAGTTTCAAATTCTGTACTAAGGGCATAACAAAACAAAACATTATGTTTGACTTTATTTTCCTTCCATCTATCAGGAGGGGATACAACCAAGAATAACCAATTCTTTTACTCCCCCTCTTTGAAATGGTTTAGCAACAGAAAACATTGAACCAACGTGACCATTTCAGAATGTTCATTATTAAAGTCTTTGTCTGAAATATATATAAGTGGAGATACACACTATTGTTTTCATACTTTAAAAAAACAGCCCACAACTGAGAGAAAAGTAGTAACTCACTGTGGTAATTAATAGAGAAAAGTAGTAACTTACTGTGGCAAATATAAAACAAGTGGTTACTTACTATGGTAAATACAGAAAATTGGCAACTTACCATTGTAAATACAGAAAAGTGGTAACATTGTGGGAAATACAGAAAAATGGTAACTTACTAAGGAAAGTAAAGTAGTAACTTACTGTGATAAATAGAGAAAAGTAGTTAACTTACTGTGGTAAAGAGAAAAAAGACAACTTATTGTGGTAAATAGAGAAAAGTAGTAACTTACTGTGGTAAATAGGGAAAAGTAGTAACTTACTGTGGTAAATAGCAAAAAGACAACTTATTGTGGTAAATAGAGAAAAGTAGTAACTTACTGTGGTAAATAGGGAAAAGTAGTAACTTACTGTGGTAAATAGGGAAAAGTAGTAACTTACTGTGGTAAATAGCAAAAAGACAACTTATTGTGGTAAATAGAGAAAAGTAGTAACTTACTGTGGTAAATAGGGAAAAGTAGTAACTTACTGTGGTAAATAGGGAAAAGTAGTTACTGTGGTAAATAGGGAAAAGTAGTAACTTACCGTGGTAAATATCCTGCATAGAGCCACCTCCACAGTACTCCATAGCAATCCATAATTTATCTCTTCTGTACAGAAAAACACAACCCAATATTGTATAACTGAAATACATTGTTCCCGAGCGTTCTTCTAAATTTTATCAGCATAGACAGGTTCTCCATTCTTATATATGTATTATTATCATTTGCTTAATAATTCATTTTGAATAAATTTCACACTTGTCAAAAATATCTAGTCACAAATAATTGATCTACACATAATGATCACTATATTATTGCTAGTCTAATAACTACATGACTTATTTTATGTTCAAAATCCAAATTTTATAGTAAAAAAAAAGATGTAATTCATGAATGTATACCATGTATTTTACTGTGTATATACACTTCAAAAAAACTGATGAATACACCAGTCATATAAATAAATCTACCTCAAGTAGCTTCCAAAATAAGCCACAATATTTGGATGTTTGCAGTCCTTCATCATGACAATTTCCTGTTGTATGATGGCAAAGTCATCTCCTACGATACAAAGGTATGAGTAATACCAGAAATCTTACATAGTTCATACAAAAAAATCTCACTCAACATTTCTCAAAATTCTTAAATCTAATAATACACAGAATCCTATAAGATGTTGTTATTGTTCTATCTTGTATACTTCTCTGACACTGCCTTTGTTTCTGTTTACCTGGCTCCAGTTTAATAACTTTGATGGCTGCCATCTCCCCAGTACTGAAATTTCTTGCCTATTAACAAAATGACATACATATCAGCTTCTAATAATTTATCTGAATACAACAAAATTATAACACATTTCACAGATTGGACTGGTATGTTTAACGCTGTGTCTCAAAGAAAATATGTACATGTATTTAAAAAAGGATACCTAGTTTAGCATAAATTTTACATTTCAAAGACTAATACACAGAAAGTTTGTACTCTAGTTTTATCACAAAGGAAAAGAAGTTGTATCCCTAAAGACTGGGAGCTTGCCAAAGGAATACCTTAAGAATAATGGATTTAAAATAAATGGTGCTGTCCTCTATCACCACAATAGTTCTCATAAAAGATTACACTACTAGTAATATACCTTTTCTAAAATCTCAAGACTTGCATATTTATAACTTTGTAAGTATTTCAATATGTACAAAAGTCAAAATGACAGGAAATTTCAGCTGAAACACATTTTTACAAAATGATGCAACTGAGTGTTTCCTGGTTTTAGAATAGATCAAATCAGCTTGTACACTGCATGTACCAAAACTATTACCAGAATTTTTCTTTTTCATATTCTGTGAACATTTTTGAAGAAAATTAGAAAATATATGGCACAAAAACAACTGAATTAAGTTTTTGTTAGTACTGTACGTAGCATTTACATACACAAACTACAGTTTGTACCTTTCCCAAAGGTCTCGGTACAGAATGCAAGACTTTTCAAATTCTGATATAAATTAAGATCATTCTTTCATTGGTTACTCTGATTGGCTCTCCATCAGATAACTTTCTCTATGTGTAAATACATACATACAGTGGATACGTTCTGTACATACACTATACCGGTATATACAGTATATAATGGTTTGAATATGCAACCCACAACCCCCCTTTTTTAAACAACTCTTTTTTTTTGCAGATATTCTCACTAAATAATATTTTGTATTTGTTGAGAATGATTAATGCCACAGTAAGCTCTATACATTTTAAGACTACAGTAAGCATGGTGATAATTTTATGTCACTCACTTGGGATTTTCTTGATTACTTGGTCAGTATTCTGCAATTTTTCATTTAATTGTTTTATTTGAATGAAAAAAAGAAACCATGTTAATAAGGAACAAGGAAGGGAGTATATTTGGTTCGCTGTGTACGTTTATTCATATGTATATGTATATATATATGAAAAAAAAAACAGTGTATTGAATATTTAACTGATGCTTTCGAAATAAAACGTAAAGTAAAAAAAAAACTAGAAATATGTCCATAGGACATGAATGCCCTGCCGAGGGTATATCAGTAATGCAACATGAAATTTTGTATTAGTGTATGAAATTTGATGAGAATATCTTGAAAAGTTCCTTTAAAATTGAAATTGAAATCTAAAAAGTTGGATATAGATGATAAATTCTCACCAAATTATGTATAAGTGCATAAACTTACATAAATATATCTTAAATGGTTTCTTTAAAATTAAGCAAAATGCAAATCTAAGAAAAGTGAGGTCAAGGTCACAGGAAAGTTCAAGGTCAAATGTTTTTGATGCAGTTGAATACTTCTCACAAATATGTATCAGCATATTTAAGTTTGATAAAAATATTTTGAATGGTTTATTTAAAACTGAGCTAAACACTAATTTAAAATAAATGAAGTTAAGGTCAAAGGAAAGGTCAAAAAATGTTGATGCAGTTGAATAGGTTACATCAGTATGTATTATCATACGAAGTTTGATAAATATATTATAAATGTTTTCATTAAAACCGAGTTACACACAAATTGAGAAAAGTGAGGTCAAGGTCAAAGGAAAGGTCAAGGTCAAAATATTGATGCAGTTGAATAGCTTACATCAGTATGTATCAACATATGAAGTTTGATAACACTTGTATTGAATGGTATCTTTAAAACTGAGCTAAACACTAATTTAAGAAAAGTGAGGTCAAGGTCAAAGGAAATGTCAAGGTCAAAAAATATTGATGCAGTTGAATAGCTTTTATCAGTATGTATCAGCATATGAAGTTTGATAAAAATATCTTGAAAGATTTCATTAAAACTGAGCTAAACACTAATTTAAGAAAAATGAGCTCAAGGTCAATGAAATGGTCAAGGTCAAAAAATGCTGATGCAGTTGAATAGCTTACATCAGTATGTATCAAAATATGAAGTTTGATTACACTATCTTGAATGGTATCTTTAAAACTGAGCTACACACTAATTTAAGAAAAGTGGGGTCAAGGTCAAAGGAAAGGTCAAAAAATGCTGATGCAGTTGAATAGATTACATCAGTATGTATGAACATATGAAGTTTGATTACACTACCTTGAGTGGTATCTTTAAAACTGAGCTAAACACTAATTTAAGAAAAGTGAGGTCAAAGGAAAGGTCAAGGTCAAAAAATGTTGATGCAGTTGCATAGCTCTCATCAATATCTATCAGCATATGAAGTTTGATAAAAATATCTTGGATAGTTTCTTTGAAACTGAGCTTTGAACAGAGCTAAACGCAAAGCGTGACGGATAGACAGACATGATAAACACTATATGCCCCGGCCATATTCATGGCGGGGTATGAAAAAAATTATTGATTACCTACCTAAATTTTTTTTTGGCATGTTATTGGAAAAACACATACTAAGTATTTTTCTATTTGGCCTAATATTGATGTGGATATACAACATTGAGTTCTGTACTACTGGTATAAATAATTTTCTTAATTTATTTTTTTGTCACCTAGCTTGATCTAAAGGACAAGTGCACTTAAGCAATGCTTAATGGGCCCTTTTTCAGTGCCGTTTTACTTTAGAATATATTACCAAATTGTTCTTTTTTGGTAATAGTTAAACACAAGTGGATATTTCTAATCAAAATCACGTTAAAACATCACCTAAATCAGCATGGATTTGAAACAAATGAAGATTTTTGAATGCCTACAGCTACCCCAAATCCGGAAAAGTCGCACTGAACCTGTTTTGAGTTTCGTTTATTTAAATCAAGGGGAGGAGACACTTGAACAATCTGATGGTGGATCATTGATGGGCGCGTTTGCTGAATGATACTTGCGCTATTTTACTTGAGAAAATGTACAGATGACTGTAGCCATAGTGATCGATATCAAACTAAGAAATTTGCATGCTTGCATTTGAAATAATACAATAAGTATTACCATTAGTTCCTTTAAATTTTAAAATGAAAAAAGTGTATTTAGGTGGCTTTCAATACCAGTACCATTGTCTTGCATGAATGTTAAAAATGTTTGACGCTTTTATGTATGATGACATTTTAATGACACTAAACTCTCCTAACCCTTCCGTGTTCCTAAAACCAAACACATACTTGTCTATGCGGCACGACTTCGATATAATGATACAAAAGGTGGCTATCTTTTACAGTGAGCACCTTCGAGGAATATTTACCTGGGTAGAACTCACGTGACAACCGGTATTTTAAATAATTTATTCCACGGGTGGGTTCAACATAGGTCATACAGGTAAATAGCTCTCGCTTGCTATTGGAAAAACATTGAACTTTTCACACATTTTTTAATGTTTTAAGTACAAGCCTAATCTTGTACAAATTTCTTACTTTCACACAAGTTTTATAAATGTATAATGCGCTTTTTGTCATTCGCACAAGTTTGTACAAAGTTAGCCTGACAGTAAACAAGTAAACAAGAGCTTTGAAATGAATGACCGTTCTCGATTTACTATAGAAAATCACGAATGTCGGCTGACCCCTACCACATTGTATGGCTTTGCTCTTTGTATATTCATGAATTTCGGCGATAAAATTTGTTGAATCTTATGGTTTAGATATCAATTAATGATCTGAGATGAAAAATTATGCTTAATTTGATTCTTTATTTTTTCACATTTTACCGGGGCCCATAAGCGCACTCGTTCTTTATGTCATTCCCGCAATAAAGATGCCTTTATTTGTTTTGAAGACACCCAGATTGTATTTATTTTAAATAGAAAATGCACATTTTTCACTACAGAGCAGAGGCTTAATTAACACCTTATTTCTTAAAAGAGTGATTTTTTTAAGGTTTCAAACTAATAGATTATAGTCAAAAATATGTTTGTATGGATATGTCTTTTCATATGTGATAAAAGATAGGTAAATACAATTGCGAGAACTTTTTTCAATTCAGAGGTCGTACACAATCAAAATCCGAAAATTATGACTTATGTGTAAAATGCAGTCAAGTTTTTAACAGGTACAATATATGAATACATTTTGCATATATTTCCCTTTTATTATGCATATTTACTTTTGAAAAGTATCATTTTCATTGTAATTGATCTGACTTTTAATGTCAGCTTTGAAAGTAAATATCTCCTTTTTCGCAAATAGAATGTAAAATCTGACAAATATGATCTCTTCTAAAGACTTTCATGTAGCATTTCAGACTCAGAGTGCTGGCATGACTGCCATACTTTCCCAAACTTTGCACTAGCAGTTTTTGTAGACCTGTGATTTTTGCCAAAAACCAGCAATTTTTTTCTACCAATTGGGAATGGGTCCGGTACCAATTCAATTGGGAAAAAATAGCGTCGAAATAAAACAAACTGGAATTTTCTATCATGTCAAGAAATGAAATTTATTTCGTGTTTTTTCTAACTTCATACCTATTAATTCATGCTTTAAAGAATAATCAACAAGTATTCATTGTTTTATATATTAATGTCCCTTGTTCTCACGTTGTCATGCTTTCAAGTTGTCAAAAATGTAAGACACTAGCATGACTACGCTGTCAGCAAGAGGTGCGTTCAGAGTTCATCAGATTGTAACCAGTGGCAAGTTAGGTCACCAACATTTGCCAATGGTTGCAAATAGTAGCAACTGGTTACCACAGTTCACCATCGGTGTACTTTCAATTTTAAATGAGGTCACCAAATCTACCAGCAGTCTAGTATCGGCAAGGTTGGTGCATGAAGTCACCATACCAATTTTACATGGCGGCTTTGGCAAATTAAGTGAAAAAGTGCACTATTGTACAAGTTTTTGTTATATCATGACCAATATGTATGGAATTTGCATTTATCTGGAATTCTGTCAATAAAAAAATTGTTACATCTTGTGCATATACATGTAATTTCATCTTACATATACCGCAATATAAATGGCTCAAACTGGTAATATTTCTGTATCCTCATGACATTTTTTAGAAGAACTGATGAAAGTAAGCTTGTGGTATTAACATGAAAGACCATTTTTGCAAAATCTTATCATGGCTATGAAAATTATAATTTTGCCCGTTTCATTGGTTTAATTGGTTACAAATGGCTACTAGTTGTAACCAAGTGCTGCCATTTGTTTGAATTAGACCAAAAATCGTTCATAGTTCTACAGGGAAAATTTAATACAGATGGTATCACTTGGTGTCCAATGATTACCGTAGTTTACAGATGGCAACCAAATGCTACCAGCGATTGTTCTCAAATTCACCAATGGTAGAATTCTGAACGCACCAACATGTGTCCTGCAATATTACCATTGATCTCTACTTTCGATTCAAGAGGAAGTTAAATATTTAGTTAAAACATACAACATTTCATATGAAAAGAATTATGTTGTCATCGTAGTCTGTTCCTCGGCAGTTGAACTGGGAATTTTTAGTCTTAAAATTGGGGAAAATTAACATTTTTTGACATTAGGAGTGGTACTGTTTACCTGTACTACTTATATAAGCAAAAAATGCTGAAAGCCCAACATTTTCTGTGTGTGTAAGCATGCATGGACTCTATTTTTGGCATATTTTTCAGTCTCAATTTCATACTTCCACTGTTATACGGTTACTAAATTAGCCATTCATTTTAATCTCTTTTCACTGATCTACTGGTTTAACTTTTTCTTGAAATATTAAATGCAGACCTAATATCAACCATCATTCAGAGACATCTCAAGTAGAAATAATAAGATACTGAAGTCAAAATTTGACAGTTCGGATCATCACCTTGTAAACATCTCCATAGGTGCCACTCCCGACGCGTTGAATAAGCTCGAAGTCGTCTTGGGGGTTTCTTCTGAGAATACCCGAATCTAATGGCGGATTGTGGGCCATCTGCTCCGAAATCAGTTCTACAAACCTAAGTATTTAAAATTAAAATTCTCTTCCATGTCTGTTATCATTAATTCTACATCCGGTTTAACATTAGCTGGTTCCCTTGTTTTGAGGGGAACCAGAAATAAAAATGCCGATCCCGATATTTAATCACCCTTAACATGCTTAAAGACTGGTATTGCCTGTCTCTATCGTATCGCGCATATCAAGCAAGGCCAGTCTACCCGTTTATACATAAATTCAGTTAAGTTGTGCCAATGACCGTGAAAAAAGTCCACTAGGCCTATATTTCATACCGAATAATAAAGAAATAGCACTTGAGAAAGATAATTGCTTTTTTTTTGGACAAGAAAATTTAAGATTGACACATATAAACATGATATACTAACTAAAGTGTCCTATTTGCAAACAAAAACAATATTTCTGAAATCATGTACATGGGCGTAGTCACAGGGGGTGGGGGGGGGGAGCGGGGGCATTAGCCCCCAACTTTCAGATATGGGGGGGGCAAGAGTATGTCTGTGCCCCCCCCGCCCCCCCCCCCCCACTTAATGTAGAAAAAACCACAGCTATGTTGAAATTATATTAAACCTCATTTTATGGCAAATTTATCTTATTTTCAGCAACAACTGAGAAAGCATTTATCTTGAAGTAATAGTAATGTAATATACTGTAGAATATATCCTAGCCAATCCGAATCTCATCAAGATTAGTTATTTCTACAAGATAGCTGCAGTATTGGAGATTCTGATTACGGTATACCTGTGACGAATGTCAATCAACTTTAAGTGCATTATTTGAAGTCCTCTCATTCAACTTAGACAGGGGCTTGATATAACATGTTTTACATCTTAATCATGGCCGTAGGAATCGGGGGGGGGGGGGGGGGGAGTGCCCCCCCCAATAATTTTGCCGATATATAGAATACTATAGAAAACACAGCTACTATATGAGTGTGCCCCCTCAATTATAACGTCTGATGAACTTTTCTTTTCTTTTTTTTTTCCCTTGTCAAGGAATTTTGGTAGTTGATACTGAATTTATATGGTTGTGAGCCCTCAAAGTGAAATTGCTTCCTACGGGCCTTTTAATTTCTTTATATTACACGTTTTACATCTTTCTTGGATTTGAGCCCCCCCCCCCCATTTTTAAGTTTGTGACTACGCCTCTGATGTACATTAGTATTAAGGAAATTCCACCATCCTGTGATGTCATATACTTTTCAATTGGTGTAATAACAAATACATGTATTGTAAAGTACAAGAATTTAAAAATTGAATATTTTCTATATTTAATCAATTATTCAATCTTTAAAAAATGTTGCCAAGGGCTATAACTCCTTCTCAGGCATTTTCCTTACTGTACTTCTGATGTGAAATGGTTTCCCTGATATTCACAATTCAAACATAGTTATAAAGAAGCAATTATTTAGGAACTTTCAGCATCACATTTATGTATTTGAACCAGTTTTTACATTATTAAGGTCTTCCGTCTTCACGGAAGACCTTATAGTGATTCTACTGTTTCTTCTTCTTCTTCTTATTTTTCCGCCCATCTAATTTTGTGCACGCGATTTCTAAAAGACTACTGGATGGATTTTGATGAAATTTACAGGAACAATGCGTTATCAGCTGAAGTTATTTTATCCGAGAGGAAATTTGAAAATTCGCTTCCGGTGCCAAGTTGTAGACCAGTTTCTGAATTTTAAAATGACATTTTGTCCGCAGATAATCTCCAGAACGGTAAAAGATATCAATGTGAAACTTTCAGGGATTACAGAACGTGATAAATACTAGCCAGGACGTGACTTTTCATTCGTCGTCAATACTTCGGGTTGCTACCGGCAGCGAATTTAAAATAGTCCAATTTTTCAACTTTTATGTTTCTCAGTATTTTGTAATGAAATTTACGGGAATTATAGAGATTCTTTTCAACATGCTTAATATATAATTTGTTTAAAATTGATAAATCCAAACTTGAGATATTTATCTGTTTTCAAAACTGGATTGATATGCTTTTTGAAAGTAGAATTTCAATCCCATGTTTTCGCAGACGTCTGCGTCAAATTAAAGCGCGAACGTCCGAGAAAACATTGAATTGAATTGAATGTTTTCTCAGACGTCCGCATTGAGTTTATTGCCGACGTCGGAGAAAACATTGGATTGAAATTTTTCTTTCCTGTTGAATTTCAATCCACCTTGGTCATTCTCTTAGGCAAAGTGTTAATGATTCATTTAATGGACAAATTATATTATTTTAATTTTATTTTAATATAAAATTAATACAAATAAGACTTTTCTATCCAATTTCTAAAAAGAAATTTATGACTTTCTTAGGGGTAATTTGACAATTAAGGACAGGGGAGATGGCATTTTTGGAGATGAACAATCCGTTTACGATAATATAAATACTCTGTCCTTCAAAGGCAATAAAATAAGTAATCTGACATTGAATTATGGGCCTTCAGTCATCTGATCTGTGAGTACCTGTAATAAATTCCAACTCTTTGCTAGAAAAAATGAAAAATCGAGTTCATGAGTATCCCTCCTCCTTGTTTTGTTTAAACGATAAAATATGTTCCTGGTCATCTCAGGAAAAAAATATATTGCCTGCAATGGCATAAAACGAACTTTGAGCAATAATTTTCATCCAATGTTTTCTCAAACGTCTGCGTTGAATTCTACCCACCTATTTCATTATAATATTTTCCTTGATAATTAATTCTGTTAAAGTGCGCATTTCATTAGGCCAAGATAAATTAATTGAATACTTTATTTGCAAGTATTTTCTCCATTTAAATAAACAACAGTGATTTGTGTTCATCAATACTATGTTGTCTTTGAAAATTTTTCCTGAGGGTGAATGGCAGGTTCCCTCTGTTGAAAATGAAATAGATAGACACATTATTTACACCTTTATATGATATAATTTTATCAATGTTCAAAAAACAATTTTGATTAGTGTATAGAGGGTCCTTAAAAAGAGATGTTTTAAACAGTTAAAGATCGGTAAATGAAGAATCTGACAATTTAGTCTTTTGCGTGTAAGGCAGGGAAAATACTATTCTGGAAAAGAAAATGATGGAAATCTGGCTTTGATGTGAACCGGGGGGATCCAACGCTAGAGTACAGTTTCCAGGGGAAAGGTGGTATAACTGGGAAAATCCTACTATACAACACGGTAGAAGGACAATCTCTAAACGTCCAAATTCATTTAAGTTGTGCCAGGGACGTATATATATATATATATATATATATATATATATATATATATATATATATATATATATATATATATATATATATATATATATATATATATATATATATATATATATATACCCAAATATTTACAGCTTACATTTTGGTTTATTTCTTTTTTCCGATTTCCAAATTTATAATATATCCAACTTCATATTTCAAAATTGTCCTTCCATATTATCTTTCTTTAATTTCTTTTTATCATGTAGAGTTACGCTATTTTGAGAGAATAAGACAATGTACGATTTACTGTTGGTCGTAATTAATTAGCGATAATTAATTCGTTCAATTATGTAAATCACACTTCACCAGAGTACACCCAATAGACCGGACGCAATTCATAGCGCTCCGGATTTCTTTGTTCACAACTGTTTATAAACTCCAAATTAAACATGTAACATTGTAAATATATAGTGTTTGGTAGTTTAGTAGTAGTGCTAGTTGTTTTTGCTTCTCTATTTCCTTTGTTTTTATGACTTCTTAACTTTTTTCTTTGTCCTGAGGAAGGGACAGGTCGTCCCGAAAATTTGACAATTATTATTGTTCGTGTCGTTGGTCATTTTTAGCGCTTTATATAAATTTCCATCCGTGACCTTGTATCTACTTAGTAGATCCGACACTTAGGATATACAGTGTTGTTGGTTTTTAGTGCTTTATATATATATATATATATATATATATACTTGAAAAGTGGAAAAAAGAACTACTTTTGAATTATATATATATATATATATATATATATATATATATATATATATATATATATATATATATATATATATATATATATATATATATATATATATATATATATATATAATTATGCAAATAAAAAAATGATGAATGAAACACGTCACTCGTGGAAAAGAAGATACATTAGGCCATCATTAAAAATATCTTTGTTTCCCCTAACCCGACCCTAAAATTTCAAGTTGGGTAGGTAGATAGGTAAATTATTTTTTTTTTCTGACAGCAGTTATGAAAATACATTCTGAAAATTGAAAATCTTTATAAAAAAGAAAGAACAAAATAAACCGATTTTTAAACCGAATATCATACAAATGAAATTTAAAAGCAACATGTATGGTAAATTAATTCACAAATATTATTCATTTGAACTTGTGAAATAACTCAGGCCAGCGTAAATTGATTGAAATCGAATTTTTACAAAAAGACGATTCGCAAATACTGAACCATCGGCCATCCGAGTATATTTTTTTCAAACCTACTATCATCTTCGAGTGCTTACACAGACAAAATGTCAGGGGCCTCGCGTGGCGCAGTAATTCTAGTGATTCGTTTGGATTCTTGACGTAATTCAGGAGCTTATTGCAAGTCACAGGTCCCGACGTGGGACATGGAGACTGGTCTGTCGAATGAGACCGTAAAAAACGTAGGTCCATGCAGTGTCGCAGTACACATGTAGATGTTGGCACGAAAAAGGTCCCTTACTGATGCTTTATGATCAATGGCGATAGGTGCCTACAAAAAGTCTAAATTAGGATCCCTCCACCAGGCAGGTATTCAAATGTTGTCGAAATAACAATTTAAAAAGGTATTTAAAAGCAAAGAATCAACTTATTTTCAAGGGCCTAACTAAAGAAAAATACACTGGACGTCTCAGGAAGCCGTACCATAAGCCAATTTTAAAGATTTCAACACTATAGTGTACCTGTATAAACAATATTTAATTCAACCAAACCATATTTAAAATGATTAAAGTTTCATATATCAAATGTTACAGTCACGAAGTTTACCCCATAAATAAAAGGAAGGAAGAAACGACATCTGAATTATATTTATCAAGATGATAATTATACAAAGACATATTTACATACAAATCCTATGGTCCTATATAGTAAAAATAGAATCATACATGAAGTGTTTATTAGATCGAAACGAATGAAATGCAGTGAAATTTATTGATATGCATACACAAGGTGGGCCCCTCTTCTGCTCATGAGGCAGGCTTTGCCATGCTTACTACGTACGTTAATTTTAGAAGATATATTTGTAAATACCATCTTAAACAATCCTTGGTAATGGTATATTTGATTCACGAAATGTTTCAAGAGTGTAGGATTCTGATAGGTTAAAGATATATATTAAAATTGATACATCGCCGTTGTTTTATAACTTTTATAACACGAACTAATCCTCTATGGCCACATGTTGTGGGCGCCTAATGAGTATAAAACAAAAGCTGCCGTACTGATAAAAAACGGATTTTGATGAAATTGTATTTTATAAAGTTGATAAACAATAAAAAAAAATATTTGAATAATCTTATTAAAAAAACCTTTTTAGTCGGCACGATTTAAGTGGGTCGGTCGCGTCAGGGGAAACAAAGGTATTCTTTATTTTGGCCTTAGACAATTATATTTGAGAAAAGAAAATTGAAATAAAACTGCGAGATTTAAGAAAAATACATTTTTTTAAACTTAAACCAATCCCGATTGACAGCAGTAATATAGGTAATCAAAAATTACAAAGCTCAACTCAACAAATGTTACAGTTATATTTGAGTAGGCAAAGTCCCACACTATAAACTAATAATCTAGTAGTGTGCATTCCATCCTTACATGAAACTTAATTTTATGCAATTTTGGTCCAGATAGAGCTTGCAGTTACTTGGGAATAGTAAAAATTTTAAACTGGCCACTCATCCATAAATGCATGTCACATCTAGCATTTAAAGCAAGTCTATTAGTGTGCACCCCTTGATGCATCATCCGTGCATGTTTGGTCCGGGTAAGCCTTATCGATACTTGCAATTGGGAATTAATGGACCTGTTCAAAAAAAAAAAAACTTTAACCAGCTGGTTACTTATCCGGAAAGCATAGGTCGATCCAGTATCTAGAGTAAGTCTAATAGCATTCATCCCGAGTTGTATCATCAATATATACAAGTTTGAAGGTCTTAAAATTCGACTGGAATGAACCTGCTCCAATACCCTTAACTAGGTCACTCATTCTGAAAATGAGGTCTATCAAGATTGGAAGTGTACATCCCTAGATGCATCATCTGTCAAAGTTTGCTCCAGGTAGACCTCACAGTTGCTTGAGAGTGGACCTGCTCCAAAAACTTAAATTTGGTCACTCATAAATATCTGGAAAATGTTAGTCAAGTCCAACCTCTGAAGCAAGTCTGGAAATGATCATCGCTTGATGCATCATCCAATCAAGTTAGTTTCAGGTAGGCCATATAGTTTCTTGGTTAAACACCTGCTCCAAAAACTTCAACCTGGTCATTCATCTGAAAAATGTAGGTAAAATCAAGCAAAAATTACGCGTTATAACGAGATTTTTTTTTTAACCTACAAAAATGAGCTCAAAGGGCTTTCGTAGTGCGATTTAATAACTCTGTAAATTCTGGGGAGGGGAGGGGTCTAGACCCCATCCTCCACCCCCTCTAGATCCGCGCATGTACCCTATTATGTTTATCTGCGAGGATGGACCTGTCCATAAGTGCCTGTGATCTACATTACATAACGATGCTTGCTTATCAATATATTTAACTATTATAATAATGCGACCCTACCGTTTTGAGAAGACTTTTGAATAATTTTTTCCTACACAATAATACTTAAAACTTTAAACTCCTCTTGAGGACCAGCACTAGTACTAACTCAAGGGATCATGATTTTCACCAACTTGAATCTAGGTGACACGAGCATGATTGATTATTAATATTAGCAGGATTTTTTTGGGGGGAGGGGGGTTACATCAATTCTATAACAAATGTCAGACTGGGGATTTTTTTTTGACAAGCAAATGAGGGGAAACAAAACGTAACAAGTTGTCCATTCCTGAAAAATCTATTTCGGGGAGGGGGGGTGGGGGTGGGGATGGGTGGACACTTTGCTTAAGTCAATTTTCTTCAGATACACGACTTTTCTTTCCATTTTAAGAGGGGTCCGTGTTTCCTACGGGGGTCCAAGTAATGTTTTCCTTATTTTTACATCGAAATTTAATAACGTTTAATTATTCTGAGAGGTGGGGTTCCGAACTTCCCTTCCCCTTCTACATCCGCGCATAAATTTGAATCAATTTTGCCCTCCAGATCTTCAGAAGATATTATGGTTTTTCAAAGATGTCCCTATATTTTCCAAACCTGGTATCTAGCTCCAGGTCAGTGTTATGATTTGAATAAATCTGATTCTCTTGTGTACGGAGTTGCTTGTATATGATTGTGGCTCTTTCTGCTTAATTTTCTTTAGGATTTTCTTTCTTCTATATTTCCCCCTCATGTAGTATATTATTATATAAATCTGTGGTGTTGATTTTTGAGAAAGAGATTTTTTATATGAATCCTGCTATTAAGGGAGAACAATTACTAAATGCAGTAATTTATTAATAACAAGACGCCGGGGGATTCTTACTGATCATTATAAGTACATTATTCAGTGTTTAAGATTGATAGTAAGAAGAACGAATAACAGGACAAAATATTGTACAGAATATTACTAGTATTTTTATTTATAAAGGACAGACATATAATTTCAAAATTCAACCTTGCAACTATCTCTAGGAACATATAAAGATACAATACAAGTAAAATAATATTTAAATAATTTTAAAAGTACAGCTGCTTTTGGTCCATTGATGTAGTTTTTTTCTTAAACATTTCATTTGACTGATATATGTGATGTTTTATTTATTCTCGCATACAATATTTGTGGATATTAATTAGCCCCGCATACTTTTCCTCATCAACTCAAAAAAGCACAATCCTATCTTTTTCAACATATCAAAATTTCCCGATTTCAGGCGACTATAATAAAAAAGTTCACCCTTACGGGGATCCTAATATTATCAGCTGTGTTACAACGCACTTCGAAAAATTACGCACTTTGAAAAAAAATTTCAAAGTGCGTTAATTTTGGGACCACGTTAAAGCACTTTGAAAAATATAATTTTTTTTTTCAAAGTGCGTTAATATCGACCATATTAACGCACTTTGAAAAAAAAAAATGTGCACGGCTTGGTCAATATTCTTGCAAATTTTAGGTATGATAAATAATTATTTGAACCTGGTTTAATACTTTTGCTGTGATGAGGTCACTTCAGGATCTGAGTTATAGACGTTTTAAAGATTTTTAGGGGTTGTTTTCTTTCCAACAATTCTCGTAAATTTTATAAAAGGAAAATTGGTCTTTTAGAAGTGATTGTTTAATAGCATAATTTCTTTCCTTTTTTATTTTAATTCAGTCTGTAATAAGTTCGGTGGATATGACTTAAATGGAAAAAAGGAGCAATTATGATTTTTCTCTACCATGAAAATTCTCTCTCTCTCTCTCTATATATATATAAATGCTGCCTTGATTTATAGAATATGCTTTTTGGGAAGGAATGCTTCGCTTTGCGGTGGCCTTGTAAAAGATCCAGTCAAATGAGTATTGTGGCTAATCTTTTATTTTAATCAGTCTACTTATGTTCATATTGAATATGATAGCGATCCCCATGCAAATTTCGTCACTTCCGTTTCGCACAGGAAAAACTAACACACACACTTACACACATAATCGCGTTACTATATCCCCTCAAACGTTGCGAGGGGATAATAATGTTGTCTATTACTAAAATTTAAGTCCAAAATTTTTGTTTTATACACATTTTTTCAAAGTGCGTTAAGTGTGTACATGGTAAAAAATTATGATATACACTCTTAACGCACTTTGAAAATTTTTTTCAAAGTGCGTTGATTTGGTCCCAAATTCAACGCACTTTGAAAAAATTCTTCAAAGTGCGTTGATTCTGTCCCAAAATTAACGCACTTTGAAAAAAATTTTCAAAGTGCATAATTTTTTCAAAGTGCGTTGCCACACAGCTGTAACAGTAGGAGTCAAATAGCAATCACAGAAGGGGGACGCAAAATTAAGGAATTCAGTCACAGCAAACCTAGTTTTCGAGGTGAATACCACCTGCCGGTGGAGGACTGAAAATCGACTTGTAATCGGAACTTATGCAGGCGCGGATCCGGGAATTTTTTTTCCAGGGGGGTGCATCCGAGTCAAATATTTCTTGTCAAGCAAAAAAAAAAAAATAAAAATAAAAAAAAACCACCTATATTCCTTTCACCAACCTTATTAACCAGGCCTATTTCGTGGTGGTGATGATGGGGTCCACGTTTTCTAGGGGGGGGGGGGGTCAAAGTCATTTTTATTTGCTTCAGTATATTCTTTATATAATTGCAAATTCCAGGGGCGGGGGGTTCCAGACCCCCTTCTAGATCCGCGCATGTTACGGCCTTTGAGCAGTGAGGGATTTACCGGTAATCCGCGACTCTGGAGCAAACACTCCAACCACTGTGCCAAGCGGGCGACGCCAGGTTAATTTAATTAATGGGTAGAGCCAATTCCTTGAGCGGAGAGAGGGACATTCTAGTCAATCAGAACCTGACACAAACCTGTGGATGAACAAATTAAAGCAATCCACAAAGCTGACTTTGGGACTGCTGGGTTCGCTTTCTGGAGTATTCCCTTGGAGTGTGTATAGATAGATAGTACACTATCTTGAGAGAGAGAGAGAGAGAGAGAGAGAGAGAGAGAGAGAGAGATTTAGATTTATGTAGAACATGAGTGACCATAGCCAGATCCAGCCGGGGGTGGGTGGGTGGGTGGGTGTCGGAATCCTGGGGGATTTTCAGCATAAATTTATCTATAGTAAATCACCCAAAATTGGTAAGAAAACTCATTTATATAATAGTTTGTTTTGTTTTTTTGCCAATGGACAATTTCACAACGATATTTCCTTCTTTGTTTGTGTGTTTGTTGGAGCTAATTTAAAGAAGTAGCTAAAATGATTAAAAATGAAAACTTTTAATAACATATTTTCAAAGACAGAATCTCAATAAATTCACAATAATTATAATACACAATACCGACACACATGTATATCTGCAATGACATTGGTCATACATGCATTGTACAAAACATTAAGGTCATACGCAACGTACCTTACCTACTGATAATTTTTCAAGATAATCTTAATTTAAGATTATAGTGCCATCAGACGTTCATAGACAAAAAATCAACATGCATTACCAGGGGTTTTGAAAAGATATCAATTGATGAAAATGTTTGTATAATTTAAAGAAAAATGCACAAAAATTACTAAACATATATTCTAGATGTTTTGTTTATCCAAACTTGTTTTAAAAGAAGTGTACAACAGCATATATATACATTCAACTGTAGCACACAGTTCCTTTAATTATTGGAACTCTTCAACTCCAGGGAAAAAGGCAATAAAGTTCAAACTACGTAGCGTATGTCCTTAAATATATATATATATATAAATATGTTATACATAGATTTTAGATAAAATACCACACTTCAACAACATTATAACATCAATGAGCAATTAAAATGTTTGATTTCACATGTAAATTATTATTTGAAAACATAATTGTCTTATTTCCATGTTATCTAATTGGCTGTACCAACATGTTTGGTGAATCAATTTAAAGTAATACTAGATATCATTGAGATGGTGGCCATCTCAAAGGGCCCCGCTTTCAGCAACGAACATGAAAAAGTAAAGTAGCTGAAAAGGGTTTATTTTGAAGAGAAACACTTGTGTACTATTAAGGGATGTGTTGTTTGAGTCTAAAGGGCTTCTATGTCATCCTTGTTATAATGAAAAATGGCATGAAAATCACGAGTGCTCCATACCCCCCTCTATCAAAAAGCGGCCCAAAAATCACAAATGTTGCATATCCTCTATGAAAACTGTTGCATATATATCAAAATATGGAAGGAAAATCACAAATGTTCTGTACCTTAAGTCAATTGGTAAAGTTTGAGGCTGACTGGACTTAAGAGAAAGAAACCATGCACCAAACAAAGATTTTAAACAGAGAGGCTATTTATGACCTTGACCCTTGACCTAGAAACTTCGTTCAAGGTCACTGCACATCCATTGACCAGTGGCACTCTGTGAGTGGCACTCTGTGAGTGAAGTATTAGTCACATTGGACAAAGAGGAGAGAAGATATGTTCAGGACCCGGATTTTTCATATAATTCTGCTATGACCTTGACCTTAGACCCAGAAACATGGTTCAAGGTCACTGCACACCCTTTACCCAAAGACACTCTGTGGGTGAAGTATGAGCCAGATTGGGCCAAGAAGAGAGAAGATATGCTCCGGACAAGAGATCTTGGACGGACAGACGGATGGACGGACAGACAGATGGACATACAGACTGATCACTATAGGGCGCCCGCAGAGCAGGGCCCTAATAAAGTACATGCCCAGTGATTAAAATTCAAGTATAAGAAATTCAAAAAGCAGTATTTTGAAATAGTTGTTAATGAGTGTCAGGCACACCCATTTGTCCAAGTTAACTTGGATTAGAATTACTTCCAGGAAATGGTAAGTTAGGCCTTGGACCACTTCCTGGAGATATTCCTAGCCCTGCCAGAGACTGGAGGTTGGTATTATTTGGCAGGCCTCCTCCTCCTCTCATTCCTGGCATCCCACCTCCACCTAATCCTGGCATCCCACCTCCACCTAATCCTGGCACCCCACCTCCACCTAGTCCTGGCATACTCCCCCCACCTAATCCTGGCATACCACCCCCACCTAATCCTGGCATCCCACCTCCACCTAATCCTGGCATACTACCCCCACCTAATCCTGGCATACCACCCCCACCTAATCCTTGCACCCCACCTCCACCTAGTCCTGGCATACTACCCCCACCTAATCCTGGCATACCACACCCACCTAATCCTGGCATCCCACCTCCACCTAATCCTGGCATCCCACTTAACCCTGGCATCCTGCCTCCACCCAATCCTGGCATCCTGCCTCCACCTAATGCAGACATTCCATTTCCACCTAATCCTGGCATACCACTGCCACCTAATCCTGGTATCCCGCCTCCACCCAATCCTGACATCCTGCCTCCACCTAATGCAGACATTCCACTTCTACCTAATCCTGGCATACCACTGCCACCTAATCCTGGTATACCACCTCCTGACATTCCAGGGGATAGACCAGCACCCATCATATCTGGTGTGAAACCACCCCGTCCTCCAAGCATCCCACGTCCCATCCCCATCTGTCCTTGCTGATGCCGCCTGTCTTGCCTTCTGGCATCATGTTCTTGATCTTCCCTCAGAAGCTCCATTACTTCATCCTGCAACCAAAATAAAAATGGTATAATGAATGCAAAGAATTTAAGTCAAAATTTTCAGTCTTTGATGCAAACTTGAACTGTCCTAATGGAAATAAATTAAATAGCCATGTATTTCCGAGTAAGTCAGTTTAAAAAGCAAACATAGTCAAAGAGGTGGTCAATTAAGGACATACGCAACGTAGTTTGTACTTTATTGTCTTTTCCCCTGGAGTTGAAGAGTTCCAATACTTAAAGGAACTGTGTGTTACATTTTAATGTCTATATATACTGTTGTACGCTTCTTCTAAAACAAGTTTGGATAAACAAAACATGTAGAATATATGTTTAGTAATTTTTGTGTATTTTTCTTTAAATTATAAGAGAATTTTCATCAACTGATATCTTTTCAAAACCCCTGGTAATGCATGCTGATTTTTTGTCTACGAACATTTGATGGCACTATAGTCTTAAATTAAGAATATCTTGAAAAATTATCAGTAGGTAAGGTGCGTTGCGTATGTCCTTAAGTCTTACAATCTCCCATTCTTCTGGCTCTGAATAGTTGGCCATGGCTACATTCTTCACAATTTCTCGAGTGATTGCACCCCCTCTAGCTTCCTCCTTTACATTTCCAGTTATATACTTTGAAGAAGAAAAGAAAAACCATTATTAACATTTATACTATATAAAATTGCATAATTATGAAACATAATATAATCTCATTGCTTATCAAAAATCATTTTTATAGATTCGGGCCAACAATGAAAAAAACGATTTTGATGTACCCTGACCAATTAGTCAAAATCACCTTTACCCAATCATTTTTGCCAGAACTTCAAATTTTATTTAGTTTTTTTTTTTTTTGCTTCCAGGGATATACAGGTAGCCTTTAGCATTTTAAAAGTTAACATTTATCATTTCTCAAACAAACTTTTTAGATTGAAAATTTTTACAGTGATAAATATCAAATCTGTCTGTGCTTTTTGGATAATAGTTTTTACAGCAATTATATATCAAATCTGTCTAGCTGTCCAATGCATACGTTGTAAACATTAATAAGTCTGTAATTTTTATGACATTTATCAATGTGTTTGATAATTCATAAAAAATCTTAACCAATCTACCTTAACCCTACCTGAAAAACGGGGTCAGAGTGCATCAAACAAAAATTTAAAGTTGACCTCAAAAACCTGCTTTTATAGTAAATACAGAGAATGCTTTGCTAAGATTCATCTCAGCTGAGTAAAAGTTCACCAGCTGTCAACTTCCTTAGCATTTAAAGCAGGCTTAAGTACTCAAAAACCAGGTTTTAAAATTTCTTAGGGGGGAAAAGAACTTGAATTTTATACTTATGATAAGAGCTTGAAAAATACAGAGACTTGTAAAAATCCAACTTACATGGTGTACAACAGTTCTTGTCACACCTTTCAAATTAGATGCATCCAATACTTTCACACCTGGTATATTTTGCATCAAACTTTTGATGTCCTAAAATTGGATTTGTCATCAAAGAAAATTCATTTTACATTAAAAAATTAGTATTAAAATGTCACAAACACAATTTTATATGAATCAGAAAAGCATTATATTTTAATTTTAAAAACAATAAGACATATGTCAAACCTCACTGGCATCCCCAACTGGGACGAAGAAAAGCTTCATGTTCGTTTGTCTTAATATGGACTGCATTAACTCAACCATTTGTGAAAGCTCCTATAAGAAAAAAGAAACAATTGAATGTACAAATGTTAATATCATAGGTCCAGATGTCTTCTGTAAAACAGCTTTTTATAAATGCAATGCTTACAGTAACAGGAACATCAGATGACAATTTACTGCTAAAACATTTTAATACAACAAGGAGCATTGCACCTTGCTTCATTACCCCCCCCCCCCCCTTCCCCCTCCAAAAAAAAAAATAAAATAAACAAAAAAAAAACAAACAAACAAACAAACCAAAAAAAACGAAAACAAGAGGCCCATGGGCCACATCGCTCACCTGAGCACACTGGCTAGGCAAAAGCACAAATCAGTTCAGTATTGAAAAGATTAATGGGGGGGAGGGGGGGCTTGAATTTTAAACTACCTTCCATGTAAATTTAATAAATGGCTTTGTTGTACTTGAAAAGATTAAAAAAAAAATTTGCCATATATTCCTTTGTAAAAATTTGATCCCCCATTGTGGCTCCTCCCCATCCCAGGGGTCATCATTTGAACAAACTTGAATCTACAATATCTGAGGATGCTTCCATATCAATATGACTAGTTTTTCTGTTCTTGAGAAGAAATATTTTTTCTATATGTTCCTATGTAAAACTTTCGCTCCCCCATTGGGCTCCACCCAAAACTTTCGCTCCCCCATTGGGCCCCACCCTACCCCAGCAAAGGCGGATCCAGGGCCTGTGCGCCCCCCATTTGAATTTTTTTATGTAGAGCTTATATGTCAATTATCCTAAAATCAAGGAAAAAACATCTCTTCTTTGTAAGAATTCATCAGCTTCCCAAACCCTCACCAAGGCCTTGCTCTAGACCCACTGGGGCCATCGTTAAAAATATCTTTGTTTCCCCTAACCCGACCCTTAAATCTCAAGATGGGTAGGTAGGTAGGCAAATAATTTTTTTTGACAGCAGCTTTGAAAATACCTCCTTAAAATTAATGGAATGACATCTTTATAAATAAGTTAAGTACAAAAAAAAGTGATTTGTAAACAGCTAGAATACCATACAAATGCGGATTAAACTCAACATTTAAGGTAAATTAATTCACAACTATTATTCAATCAAACCATCTCATACCAGAGTAAATTTGTTAAAAATCGAATACATCTGTTTAAAAGATTCTCTGGTACGCAAAGACTGGACACCAGAGTATTTTTTTATACCTACTATCAGCTTCCATTGCTTTGTACTTTTTCAAAGGCTTCGAATTGTGCAGTGCTGCTAGAGCATTTCGTTTTAGAGTCTCGATGTAAGGAGCTATTTCTAAGTTGCAGGTTCAAATCCTAATGTGGGATGTTGAGAGCAGTTCTTCCAATGGCACAGTAAAAACTTAGGTCCAGTTACGCATTAGATACTGGCACGGGAAAAACAATCCTCACTGCTCATGGCTTTAAGTGCCGTGTACACGTCTAAATTTGGAGTCCTTCACCAGACAAATGTTTAAATAAATGTTGTTGTCCCAACAATTATCAAATAGATTCAAATCAAAGAAACAACCAATCTTCCAGGGCCTTATTAAAGAAAAATACACGGACGTCTCAGGAAGCTTGTAACATAATTTCAAATCTATTTGGAAAAAGCATGTTAACAATATTTAATTGAGGCAAACAATATCTAAAAATGATAACATGTCTTACACAATGTCAAAGTTACAAAGTTTAACCCATGATTAAAAGGCGGGAATAAAGGACATTTGAATTCTATTCATTAGGATGAAATATGCAGACTTATTTACAACTCCTATGGCCCCATATAGTAAACATTGGAATATAGATGAACTGTGTATAAGATCAAAACTCAAATCAAATAAATTGCAATGAAACTGATTGGTGTTTTCACAAGGTGGGCCCATTGTCTGCTCATGAGGGGTATCACGAGGAGGGCCTATGGGCCTAAGCATGCTGTCTAAGTACCTTAATTTTAAGACAGGCTAGTAAATACAACCCAAACACTTTCAATTAGTCATTGGATATTATATTTTATAAACAAAGTGTTTCAAGAGTGCAGGATTCTAATATGCTAAAGGCATAAGGTTGATGCGTTGCCTTTCTTTTAAAACACGAACTAACCCTCCGTGACCATATGTTGTAGGCGCTATTTTGTTTCCAATAAACACTTGAAAATCACAGAACAAAATCATTCGATCTGATTAAAAACAGATTTGATGGAATTTTATTTTATAGAAGTTGATAAACATAAAAAAAAGTATTTGAATAATCTTAGGAAAAAAGACTTTCCAGTCGGCGCGTTTTAATTGGGTTGGTCGCGTTAGGGGAAACAAAGGTAATTTTTATTTTGGCCTGGGGGCTTCAATGCAGCCCCCAGACCCACTGCCTCTACTGCCCCCCCCCCCGTTACGAAATTCCTGGATCCCCCACTGCCCCGTGGGTCATCATTTGAACAAAATTGAATTTACACTAGCTGAGGATGCTTCCATATCAAAATGACTAAGCATGATTTTCAGTTCTTGATAAGAAGATATTTTCCTATATGTTCCTATGTAAAATTTTCAATCCCCAATTGGGCCCCACCCTACCCCTGGGGGTCATCATTTGAACAAAATTGAATTTAAGGAGGTTGGATCCTGCCATCAAAAGTAATTAGAATTTTTTATCAAGTATATTTTTAGAATTTATACACATAGCTTTATTAAAAATCAAAACAAAAAATTGGGGTCAATGCGCTTCTTTTGGCGCTACAGAGCATTTAGTTTGACCTTTTTGTACTGTAAATACGTCTTACACATAAATCAATTTTTAAAGTTTTTCCTTCAATATTTTTTGTTCAAATAAATTATGGTGAACAAACACAGTCTTATTTCATCTTAAATAGACACATTAAAATTTGTAACAACGAAGAAATTTTCGAATTACTCCGCATGTTCAATTATTTGACCTTTTTGCACTCAAACATTTTCATTTTTCTGGAATGAAAATTTAACAAGCAAAAAAATCATTTGAAAGTAATGACATTTTACTGAATTTAAGAAGAATGGTTAAAAGTATCGTATATATTCAGAAAAGAAAATTAAAAGTGGGGGTCTGTGATGTTAATTTTTAGATATTACTAAAATAGTGTTAATTTTAAGCTTAAATTAGGGCTATTTTTTTCTTCATTTCCACAATATATTTGCTATATTTATCAAATATGATGATAGAATTCATGACAGTTTATTTAATATATAATTTAGGACCTGTATAAAACAGTCCACTGCACAAAATAACTATGTGTGCAGACTTCATGTAAAAATAGGAATACAAACTTAACATACTTTAAATACTTCAAAAGAGAAAAAATTATCATTTTCTTCTAAAAAAAACCTTCTGCCACAAAATATAGTTCCTCACTTAATGCTTTTGGTATGGAATTTAATCATGGAGTTTTAACTGAATATAGTTAAATTGGCATTGTAGAATCCAAATTTATTGTAAGAATTAAAACATTATGCAGAATTTTTGAAATATAGGTTAAGATAAGAATCTGCTCAAAAGCTCAGGAGCCAACCTCGTTAAACTACCTGAGGATGCTTCCATATCAAAATGACTTAACATGGGTTTGCAGTTATTTTCCTATATATTTCTATTTAAGACTTTGATCCTCCATTGTGGCCCCACCCTACCCCCCAGGGGTCATGATTTGAACAAAATAGAATCTACACTACCTGAGGATGCTTCCACATAAATATGATCAATCAGGGCTTTGCTGTTCTTGAGAGGATTTTGAAAATTTTTTCCTGTATATCTCTATGTAAAACTTTGATCATACATTGTGGCCCCACCTACCCCCGGGGTTCATGATTTGAACACATTTGAATCTACACTACCAGAGGATGATTCCAAATAAATAGGACTCATCATGGATTTGCTGTTCTTGAGAAGAAGATTTTTAAAGATTTTTCCTATATATTTCTATGTAAAACTTTGATCCTCCATTGTGGCCCCACCCTACCCCCAGGGGTCATGATTTGAACAAACTTGAATCTACACTGCCTGAGGATGCTTCCACATGAGTATTATCTTTCCTGGCCCTGTGGTTCTTGAGAAGAAGATTTTTAAAAGATGCTATTCATTTTTCACAAATTCTCTATTATCTCCCCTTGAAAGAGGGCACGGCCCTTCATTTGAGCAAACTTGAATCCCCTTCACCCATGGATGCTTTGTGGCAAGTTTGGTTGAAATTGGCCCAGTGGTTCTGGAGAAGAAGATGAAATTGTGAAAAGTTTACAACGACACCAACAACGACGACAACGACGACAGACAACGGACAAATTTTGATCAGAAAAGCTCACTTGAGCCTTCCGCTCAGGTGAGCTAAAAATACAAGTAACAAAGTATTTTTTAAACTTAGTGTAGAATTAATGTGTAGAAAAACATTCTGTAAGAAGTAGTATTAAAATCGATCAAACGAGAAATCCTTTAAATTACAATGGCCTCACCTGGGATTGATCCACTGCTCCCTTCATACCCATCATATTGGTCCTGCTCGAAAACTTGCCATTTGATAATAACAGTATTCGTGGCCTAATAGAGTGGTTACCAATTATCATCTCAAAGGCTAGAACACAGAATTGACAGTATGTATTTTATCAATGTACATGTGAAACTAACCCAAGAGAGAGAGGAGAGTTCAACACATTGGTTTAATATTGATGTAGGTATTATAAAATAAAGTATCTGAGAGCTCGAGGATGAAGAAAACAAACAAATACTTGTAAAAATAGCACTTTATTCAGATTTTTTCTACACTTGAAATTTTATTTTGAGCTTCATTTAATAGATTTCTTACCCCTTTCAATTGCTCCAATAACCAAGAAGAGGGCTATGGAGAGATTGTTGGTCCCATGTACTTGAATTGGTGCTGAGAATTAAAAAAAAACCCAAGGGGATCAATTAAATTACCTGACTGCTTCTCCTTTCTTAATGTCAATTGTCGATCTTTCTTAATGTCAATTATCACATTCTTAAATTTCTTAAATTCTTAAATTTCAGAGAATCTGAAGTCCAAAATTTGAATCAACAACTCTTAACTTCATTAACTAATGATTATTATCAATATTTCATTAGAAAACTGATGTATATGCTTATCAAAAAGAAAATAAAAGCAGATTTAAAGTAGGGAACATAATTAATCACTTACGCAATTTATTCCTTAAACACTGGTATTCGTTTGTGAGGTGTTGTTCAACCTTTGGCTGACTGCCACCACACGTGATCAAAGCTACATTTTCCTCCAGTCCATAATCCATGGCATTATCCTCTAGTCCTACAACAAGGATATCATCATTTCACACAAGGCATTTTTTTTTAGTCTGTGATGCAATGAGATGAACAATAATTATGAACAGAATATACAGTACCTTCCAAAAACCTTTCTATGAACTCCTTTGCTTGTTCAACACTTTGCCCATACATGTTTGCGGAATTGTCTAGGATTATCATCGTATTCAGACCTTGACCAACAGAGTCTGTACACTCATTTGCTGTGAAGAAAAAATTACCAGAAGCAATGCAAAGCATTGAAATCCTATATTTACACATCAAAATCACTTTAAACTGTTTTAAATTTAAACCTCAATACATTAATTTTGCAGAAAAAGAAATAATAAAATGGGAAGAATAAATGTTCTATATATTGGGACATTTAACATCATGTTTGTCTTACATTAACATACATCATGATTGTTAACACTGAATGGAAAGATATGTGGACAGTGATCTTTGTGAGGATGTGAATTCTGGAGAAGGGTGACCATTTGTGAGTCCTCACAAACAATGAAGATTCCATGGTACTTTGTTCTATGTCTCCCATTATAAGAGAAAAAACCATGATAATGTGTAAAAGGTGAAGACAACAAACAGTTATCAATGTCATAAACCCAGAAAACAAATCGGGAACGGGGCAAGTCTGGAAACACGAGAGGTGGGATCAGGTGCCTAGGAGAGGTACACATCCCCTGTCTGCCAGTCACACCTGCTGTGAGCACTATGTATTGATAGGTAAATGGAATAATCCATAGTCAAATTTAGTATAAAAGCAATGACATAAGTAACAAATGGTATTAAATATGTGAAGCAAACTATGACCCAACTATAAGCTGTATTTACCAACAAGGTCATTATAATGACCGTAGAATTTAAGAAGCTGACTTTAAAAAAGCTTGTTGAAATCCTTGCAGTATCAGCTTATTTGTAGGTAGCTTGCCTGGGTTTAAAAATTGATCGTATTCAGAGCATGTATCGAATCAGTTGGGAGACATAAACACAAAATGCAGGTGATAGTGGAATTTACTACATAGGTAAGGCAAATTGACAATGGAAAAGCTAAAGTCATCCTGTTAGTCATAAAGTTTAGTTATTAGTTGGCCATTATTATCTATAGTCAGTAAAATATCCAAATATGAAACAGATGTGGCAGACTCTGTGGTGTCTTTTATTTAGAGTTTACTGGGCTATATTGATAAACTTATATGAAATCCACTTGAATAAAACATACCTCTGTTCCTCTCTTCTTCCATGATTTGTTGAACATAGTCTTGTCCACTGCCTAGAATAATAATTATAAGTAGTCTAACTTTCTATTCTAAATCTGACTTATGTATTTGTTGCTAGATAAAATTTTCCAAACCTTGCATTCCCATTCCTCCTCCTGGCATTCCACTCATTGCAGTATTTCCACTCACTCCAGGAAGACCACCCATTCTAGGGACACCACCCATTCCAGAAAGTCCACCCATTCCAGGTTGTCTGTTCATTCCAGAAAGTCCACCCAATCCAGGCTGTGCATTCATTCCAGAAAGTCCACCCATTCCAGGTTGTCTGTTCATTCCAGAAAGTCCACCCAATCCAGGCTGACCACTCATTCCTGGGAGCCCACCCATTCTAGGCTGTCCACCTACTCCAGAGGAACCTTGTATCCCACCAGCTTTCATAAAATGAAAAATCACATCACAGTAATCATTGAAATACTGTAGACACATTTTTTTCAGCATGGGATTAATTTATGCTATGAATGTGGTCACAAATTTTCCACAAAAATTGGTCACAGCATTTATTAAGTGTTACTTTACGACAAATATTGACAATCCAAGAGATCAAGGTAATTTTCTACCCATGGATTGAACAGAAATTGTAATTCTGTGGAATTATGACCAGTGGAGAATAGTATGTTTACAGTATAAAGAAAAATATTAAATTTGTTAAAAAGAAATGAAAGGGCTTGAGTCTTAATTACTGTAGATCACTATATTTTCGAGACACTACCTTATTTTCGTGAGATACCAGTATTTGGAATTTAGAAGCGAGACAAAATTTTCGCCAGTTATGGTTTTTGTTGTATATAATCCTTACTAATACAAATATACGCGAGAATGAAATTTTTGCAAGCAGACAGACTTGCGTAATTATGTGAAAATAAAGTTCTCATGAATAAAATGTGAAATTTACAGTACTCACATATCCAAAAATCACCTATTACAATTATTATCAAGGAAGGAAAGAATAAGACTTGTATAGATATGCTGTCAGAAAGCTAACAAATTGTCCTTTTTGACATGTGACATCCTCTTACCACTGTCTGTTCTTCTTGTCTGATGTAATGTGTTAGCATCTGTTCCTGCTGCACCAACACCCCCATTGTCTTTTCCCATTGCTTTTGTACTCGCTGACACATTTTGTCCTGATGCCTCAGATTGACTCTGAGTATTTGATGGGGAGGTTGATGTAGACACGTGTCCACCTTGAGTTCCTGGTCTCTTCATATTACCTGGTAGAATTCCATTTGTAGGAAATTTTCTATCTTTATATTGGGAAATCATTGACTTTGGAATTCTAGTTTGAGTATCTGGTGACATTTCTGATGGAGGAATATACCCGCCTTGAAATTGTGGGAGTGATATTAAGGGGACTGTCTCTTCCTCTTGGTTTGTTTGGGAAGCAGATGATGGAGTGCTGTATCCTCCAACATTTCCGTTAATTGTAGGTGCTCTAGTTTGAGTTCCTGATGCAAAACTCTGATTCCCTTGCATCAAGGATGATGGGGGTAAATACCCACCTCCAAGTCCAGAACCAGACATTGCTGATTGAGGTATATACCCCCCTCCACCTCCTCCCATTATGGAACCTCCTCCACCACCTAAAAGAGCACCCATTCCACCCCCTCCTCCCATTCCTGACATTCCTCCCAAGGAACCTCCCATACCAAAAGGGTTACCTGAAATGACACAATTTCAATAAATAAGTTTCAATTGAAATTTTCATTTGAAGATAAATGTCTTTTGGTAGAAAACTTTTCAATTTTGGTGATAATACTGGTCTGCATGTACACAGTGATATTAATTTATATAAAGAAGAGGTCCATAGGCCACATCGCTCACCTGAGCACTTTGGCTAGGAAAATGTAGAAATCAGTTCAATATTGAAAAGTTTAAATACACAAGTGGTCCCAACTTATTAAGGAGGGGGAGGGGGCATGATTTAAACAAATTTTAAATTATACTAACTGAGGATGCTTTAATATTTCTTTGACTATTAATGATTTTAGAAGATTTTTAAAGATTATATTCTTATAAGTTTTATCTTCTATCCCCCCCCCCTCCCCCCCCCCCTCGCTTTCTTGAGAAGAAGATTTTTTAAAGATTTTTCCTATGTATTCCATTGTAAAACTTTGATAGCCCATTGCAGCCCTGCCCTATCCCTTGGGGTCATGATTTGAACAAAGTTGAATCTACACTACCTGAAATTGCTTCCACATAAGTTTTATATTTTCTGGCCCACTCCAGGTTTTTAAGAAGATTTTTAAATGATGCCATTAAATGTTCACTAATTCGTAATTATCTTTCCTTGGAAGAAGGTGTGACCCTTCATTTGAAAAAAATTTGAATCTCGTTCAGCCAAGATTACTTTGTGGCAAGTTTGGTTGAAATTAGCCCAGTGGTTCTGGAGAAGAAGACAATGGACAAATTTTGATCAGAAAAGCTCACTTGAGCCTTCAGCTCAGGTGAGATAACATGAGGCCCAAAGGCCTTAATGGTCACCTGAGTATAATACAACAATGTAAAGGATCCATAGAAGTAAAACTTAAATGAAATAAACTGATAGATGAGGCCATGTTGCCCAAGAGCAAGAGAAAGGATGATCATGAATCAAAAAATTAATTAGTGTAGTACTCATTATAAAAAATCTTAGAGTAGATCTATCTACTTGCCTGTAGTTGTCCCCATTTGTCACTATCACCATGCAAACTAAACAAAACAATAGTGTTTGAGCACTATTATTGAACTCCTTGCATTCCTTTTCACAATGGCTTCTCTTGGTCTTTGAAGAACATTTAATACATGAAAAAAGATAAGCTATTTTTGTCTCAGTTCCATATATGTATTATTTACAAGTCCTTGTGACCATTAAAAACAACAAAAGCTCTTTTTGTATTATACATTATAAAAATTCTTGTATAATTCTCTTATTTAATTGACTTTTTAATGACATTATTTACAGTAATTAATTATCATACGTGAATAGCAAAGGGGAATAACTTCTCAGAAGAAAACAAATTAACAGTGTCCTAGCTGGTCAGCTCCAGAATTTCACAAATGTGGAAAAATTACCCTGGCTTATTACATTTTTGTACTCTGTTTACCCAGGTGCAGAGCAGAAGATTTTTTAAGGAAAAAAATGCATTTTCACAATAGATTCAACAAAGCCCCACTCTAATACCAAAATTTCTGACCCAGGTTCCTGAAATTCACAATTTAAGAAAAGGCACATTTACTCATCACTACAATGCACTTACTTCATCTGCTAAATACCCAGGAGCACAGAAGAAGATTTTCATAGAATAATGCATTTTCACTATATACATGTAATCAAAAGAGCCCCAACCAAACACTACAGCCCCTGACCCAGGGGCTATGACTTTCATAATTTTGGAAGAGGCATTCTTGCTCACCCAAATTAGTCTGTTTGCTAAATACCAAGGGACAGAGAAGAGGAAATTTGAAGAATTTATGCATTTTACCACCTGATCTATAGAGCCTGTCATATCACCCAGAACCCCTTACCCAGGGGCCATGATATTCACAATTTTGAAAGAAGAACACTTGGTCATCATGACCATGTATTTAATTTATCGGCTAAATATCCAAAAGCAGAGAAGAAGATTATTATTTTAAAAGAATTAATGCAATTTCACTTAAGGAATAACTGTCTTATTTTTTGGATTAACCAGTAAATTTATGTAGAAATAAAGTATTTTTACAATTTGTAATTTTATCTCGGACAAAGACATTGGAAATGTAAATATTATGTAATCAATAGAGCACCATCCTAACACCAGAACCCCAGATCAATTCACAATTTTGTAAGAGGTACTATTTTCTATTATACCATGCACTTATTTTGTCCTTAATACCCAGGATCAGAGAAGAAGACATTCATAGAAATACTGTATTTTCACTATATAATCAGTAGAGTCTCCCCTTTAGAAGAGTTATGATCATGCTTTAATTTTTTTTTTAAAATTGAGGCACAAATACTCACCATAACCATGCATCTAGTTTTTCTGCTAAATATACAGAAGTAGAGAAGAAGATTTTTGAAGAATTTATGCATTATACAATATATGATCAATAGATCCCACCTTAACTCCAGAACCCCTGACCTTGGGGCCATGAATTTTACAATTTTGGTAGAGAAATCAATGCTTATTACAACCATAGCAACAGTTCAACTCCTTGATGTCCAGGAGTAAAGAAGATTTTTAAAGATTGCATTACTTTTGATGGTTTTAGCCCCACCGCACAGGCCTTAGAGAAAAGGGGCCATGAATTTCACAATTTTAGTGCCCTATCACAGATGCTTTTTGCCAAAATTGGTTGAATTTAGATCAGCAGTTCCAGAGAAGAAGCTGAAAATATTCAAATAACTAACAATGCACAACGACTGACAAAAACATATCGCAATAGATCATAGGTCTGAGTGACTCAGGTAACCTAAAAATTGTGTCATACCTCCTTCTTGTTGAGTGGGCTCCATTGCAGAGGCGGGGATACCAGCACTTTCTAAAAATTTCTTAACATTACTCCCATCTTCCCCTTGACCTTTAAGGGATAAAATTGGTAAAAGCAGTAACGAACTATACGGCATGAAATTAAACAAAAATGAGTAATTTACATGTACAAACACTGTGAAGAAATATAATGACGTAGTTTTCACATACCTGATTGTAGAAGAGCTTCGAAGTTTTCTTTGGCTTCTCCATGTCCAAGAATATCACTCAACGAGTTTTCGCCAAACAGGGCCGACGTATCGAAATTAATATCAACATTAGCAGGTTGGGCATCTCTTCTCAGAACTGGTCTCCCGTTGGAATTTTCCTGATCGGGTATATTTTCGGTCGTGCTTGTATTTGAAACTCCTGTATTTTGAAACGTCCCATTTTGTGTTATATTTGAAAAACCATTCTTTCCGGGATTTGCCATGCCTTGAATCGCAGGTACATGTAGTCCAACTAAACGTGTTAAATTATCAAGTTCGCTGGAACGTCCTTTGAAACTTTACACATTCCCCAGCCGCTTACGAGAACATTTTGAAAACGTTTAAGGCTGATTTTGAAATAAAACTGCAATAATGTTAGTGTGTTGTTACTTTTGGTTTGTCCACAATAATCCGTCTTGTGAAAACTGTATGGCAAGTATTCAGCTTTACTAAAAAAAATATATACATTTTTCAGTTTATAGACTGAATTATTTTTCATTGAACTTCAGTCCTCAAGTTTTATAAACTGTATATCAGATAGAAGAAATCCCCACATAATTTTCAATTTTTCGGCTAAAAATATTTCTCGTTGAACTTATACGCTAAGAATAGTTTTAATGTGAAAAAAGCTCAGATAAAGTACACTATAAATTTCATTAACAAATTTGAAAAGGAAGAAAAACCGATGGCTAAAAATCGGAACATTCACAACTTTTGTACTAAACATACATGTACTCATGACAATACAAATATTCGTGTACCAACACCAAACAAGAAATTTTCATCTTCCAGGCCCGTAGCAACGGTTTCAAAAGTGAGGAGGGGCAACTTCCCAAAAAATCTGACACCCGACCCCTCCAAAAAAAACAACCCTTAACTGACCAAAAGTGGGGGAAAGGGGGGGGGGCAACTTCAAAAATTATCTGACAAGCAAAAAAAAACACAAAAAAAACAGAAGCTAATTTAGTGTCCAAATCATGTCATTTGCCACTGTTCGACTTTACAACATCAAAAAGTGGAGGGGGAGGCAACCAGCATCTTAAGGAAAATGAGATGGGTGAACAAGGCGCGCTGCCTATACAGCTTCAGATGCATAAAAATCATAATCAATTTGTGAATGTAGTATCTAGAGTAAAGTTCTCATTATTGAAATTTATGAAATTATGATTAACAAAACTTTTCTGAGGAAAATTTTCTCGACAAAAATTAATCTGTTATTTTAAAAAAATTATATGAGGGATGCGCGATTTTATCGGTATACCGGTATATCGTGATTTTTAATTGCGTGATACGTATCGTGATACGGAGACTAAAATACCGGTATTTAGGTACATAGTTATAAATTCCAGAAAATTATTCATTTATTTGTTCAATCTTTCAAATTATAATTACAGAAAGTGTAAAAAAAAATGTTGAAAAGGGTAAAAGAAAGGCATTCTAGCATCCAAAATTGCTTGATATAATGTCAATAAAAAATGAAAAAAGTAAAGTTACGTTTTTCCAGCATATTTTTCGGAAAAATTATGAATATTCATTTAAATTCATTGTAAAAATTGCTTGTAAAAATATCATATTATTATCATGATGTCTTTGGGGGGGGGGGGGGGGAATCGTGATATATCGCGATACGAAATTTTTGGCGATACCCATCCCATACTGAATATCATTTTCCTTTGACACTAACACGCTAACCACTACGCTACACAGCTCTTGATGAGTTGTGGCATTTAATCATGTTTGTGATATGACCCTTGACTAAATGAACCAAGTATTTTTCTGAAAGATGCGAATGTTGTCTCATAAAAGTGTATTTTTAAGGTAAAGTGGGTCTTTGCTTCATGTTTTTGTTGACCAAAAAATGTATATTTTTTGGCAAACTTTGAGGATAAACTTTGAAAAATATGGAGCAATCGCCCACTCGTATCAAGATATTGTGTTATAGTATGAGAAAATGATCTTTTTTGCCCTCTCTAGTGTGTGTATGCTATTTAATAGGCAAATAATTTCAATCTTAGTGAGATTTTTGCAAATTTTGGAGATTTTACTTAAAGTAGACTTTAATTTTCGATGAAATATTAGAGAAAATTTTGTTATGATTGAGATTTAATTTTCACCTTCATGTTTGTCGCACTAGAGGCATTGTGCTCGCCTTGTTCGCCCATCATCTTTACTATAGCGAAATAATATACATGTACTCAGAAAAAATTAAGGGCCTGTTCTTCGTTTTGTACGTAAATATCTAATTGTCTGTTTGATAAATAATAAGAAGATATTGCTGTACGTATACACCTTTACATCATATTGTACCAATAATGTTGTAATACACATGATTAATATTTCTTCATTTTTAAAATCTATATATGGATGTTCAAACACTGAAAAGGACAAGATTATTAAAATGATAAAGGGCTGTTTTCCAAGTGCAAGCTCTTGTTAGAAGATAAATACAGCATTAGAGTTGTATTTTGACTTTTTGTCCGAGATATCGAGCGGATATACCCAAAATACAATGACTTTCCATACTCACAGTTACATACAAGCAAGTGGAAACGGCATGTTGCACCACAAAGTCATTGGTGATGTTAAGTTTCCACGTCAAAACGTAACGAATAAATTGATAAATCTATGAATAACGGAAAGTGCACTTAAACCGCTTTAACTTCCCTTTAGGATTAAAGAGTATTTTAAGATCTTAAGTTCTTAAAAATACTTACATTTTTAAAAACTAAATATTATTATTGTGTATTATTATTATTATTAGATTTACACGTACAGTGTATCCTGAAAGAGATGATAAAATATTTTCCTGTAATGAAAAGAAATTCTTTAAGAAATAAACAAATTATTGCTTCTTTACTAAGAAGAGTACCAGGAATGTTTTTATCTGAAGACGTTTCAAAGTTTGTTGCGATTTCTTGATACATATAGTTGTTAAAAAACTTTAGTGAACTATAAACTTTACTTAATCAACTCTTGATTATTTTCTCGTACTTTTACAAAGCAAATCGAAGTACCACACATGTACATTGACGTCGCGCACGGTGTTGGTGTCAATTTCGGTAACGTCAAAATGACGTTAGATTACGTGATGTTAGAAAATTAATTTGACGTTACTTTTTTCACCTACATTTTCTATGAAAGAAAAAAACCTAGTATGTTGTCAAATATACAATACAGTTCATTGAAAATAATTAAATTCTCTGCTATTTTGCATGCATATTGCGGGAGGGAAATATGTGCATAATTGCCTCATTTAATGAAAAGCTCGGTAGAAAGTACAAAATTTATTTGACTTCATATTTAAATTTACCTGCTTTTTATTTCATTGAGATACATTCAAAACAATTTCATGTCGTATCAGCAGGTCCTAGTACCAGCCCTCTGTTTTCAGTATAGTGTAGATATGTTGCTGATTTAGCATTGAATTTATTTATTTTTATTCAAAGCCCCTATCCCCACCTCACCTCAATCGCATCATCTCGGGCCTTTCCGTCAGTGTTCGGAAAAAACAAATTTGTTGTTTTTCCGCTAGTCGGAAAGGTCCGAGAAGTTGCGATTGCACCTCACCTTTAACCCCCACCCTCGTATAGACACTTACATACTGAGTACTTCTTTTTGTTACAGTAGATGTACCTTTTTTATAATAATTCATTTTAAAAAAAGGAGAGGAACGAAACCGAGAATTGCCCCCCCCCCCTTCAACTTTCTTAATGAAAAGGATTTTCGATGTGGGGAGTTTCGAGGTTTTGTATTTATTAAAAAAATATTTAAGTTCCCCCCCCCCCTTTTTATATGCGTTGCAACGTTCCTCACATATCTGGATAATGATCGTAGGTTCGTACTCCTTGGGATACTTGTGCAATTCACCTGTTTTATGCGTTTGCATACTTTTTTTGTTATGCTCATATATTTAAGCAAAGAGTGTTTCGGAGACCGTTTCGTACATACTTTCATCAAGATTCAGATTTGAATCTTTAAAACAAACCTGTAAGTCATGAAAGATAAGACTTTGACATATTTTTCAGCTCATTTCATATTATAGCTTTTTAAAAAAAAAATTAAAAAATTAAATTATTGCGAAGAAGATGGGCGTGTTTGGCGTGTGATCTGCAGGAATAAGACGTACGAAACATTTATAGTTTAAATGTCTACGAATTGGTCGGTTGACCACAGCTGGATATACTTTACAGCTACTTTACAAAGTTACGCACATGGGAAAATTTTACATTTAGTTTGAAATACTTTGCCAAATTTAATATATCAGTCCGCTTATCTTAATATTTACTACATCTAAAACTTAGTAACGCTTCACATAAATAATAAATACATATATAGGGTATAGTTAAATGCAATTACAAGTACATACTTGTATATATTAAAGTATCAGTATTTTGAAAGAATTGCTTTCGCTGAAACAGAACCAGAATTTATCCATTTGAAAATAAATCAGTTCATAAAATTAAACTGACAAAAGTATTGATTGTACGTTTGTACTAAAAAAAATATTAACGCTCCATGCGAGGATCGAACCAAAAATATTTCTTTTTCATTGCACTGGACGGGTAACGCTTACTACTGAGCTATCACCTCTACACACACTTTAAGGTTTCTAAAGTGATAATGAAGCACCTCATTAAAACATTGGAATTTTTTTGGAAAAAGTTCATCGTCTCTGGGTCTTCTCTCCATTTTTTACAAATGTTTGTTAGTTTCTTTGAATTAAAATGCACACAAATAAAGTTTCAAAATCATGGAGAGATGACCCAGAGATAGCAAATTTTTAGAAAAACGTGTTTAAAAATGTAACATTTTGTACCAAATGACTCATCTAGCCAACTTTTAAGTTCTTTTTTAGCAAATCAAAATACAATATCGGGAAATTATTTCCCTTTCCTATTTCATAGGAACCCGATACAACAAAAGAATGCTAAAACTTCATGTGACAGAGCAAAGAAATTTTCACTTTTCAAGTGCGCCCAGATTCCTGCCGAATGCCAATCAAAAGCGCCCTCGTTCTTTAGAATAGGTTACTTATGATTTTCAAAAATATTTTATTAATATTGTCAAATTTCTGTATTTCAATTATAAGAATGAAAGAATTAAGAATTAATATTAATCGACCGGCTCATTTCAAATTCCTTAAGCGTGTTTTATACCAGTTGGCTCCCTCAATTTTTTGGTCAGTATAGGGTTTTTTTTTTCGTGCTTGTCAGATTTTTTTTGGGAAGCCCCCCCCCCCCCTGAAACCGTTGCTACGGGCCTGTTAACAGGAGGTGAAACGATATCCCGAGATATGGTAATGCTTTTCGCTTGAAGTCGATTATCTGAAATACCTTCTCTTTTTTTACGAATGAAAAACGATTAAAAGAATCTACGTCATTTCCTGCTTTACAAAATGTAATTCGTTTCTTTTTCTGTATTCTTATTTTGTATTTGTACAAGTAGATTGCAGAATACATTTAACCTATCAAAAATGAAATGAAATTTTTGAAAAGTTATGGTTTAAAAGCGTTTTTATAGAACAAAATTGGAAAGTTATACGTATCAATACACATCATGATACACATGTCAAAATATTGATATATGTATAATAGGCTTTTTTTTAAATACTCATATCTTGTTTACACCCTTTATACCCAATCCGTGGATAAATTATAATAAGGTTCATTCGGCAAACCTCGGATGATTCCGCCTTTCATCAAACTATTAAATTACCGAATTAGATGAGGTACATGTACGAATCGGCCAAGGTGTGCCGAGTGTGATGAGGTCTTTGGGTCCGTTCCTGGGTTTCTGAAAAGACTGTACAGGGGATTGTATAGAGGGAGTATCCTTTCCCTAAACTAGACGTGTTTAAATAAATGGTTACCATTTTGGTCGGACATTTGGAAGCATTATTCTTATAAAATCCAAAGAAAAAATGAAACACTGAATAAATAATGAAAAGATGAAAAAAGGAAGGACCAGTTACTTATATCCAAATATTATCATTTTTGAGTTCAAATGAAAACCAAAAATTTGTAATTAGAAGAAATAGCGTGATCTCGGATATCTCCGATCTCGCCTTATTCTGTTTCCATGACAACGTCGGTCATTTTGAAAGTTGTTTGCACACCTATTTTTGTTCACGGTATCATAATAAAATACAACTTTGTTTTATTTCAAATGCTACCGGGTTGATAAAAAAAGAAACAATTATCAATATGCTAGTGAAAATCTGAAATTTAAGTCAAAACAAAAACCTCGAACTAACCCCCCACCCCACCCCTCCCAAATCCTTCATCAATATTCGACTACCCTGGTCCCAATGTAAAATGCTTTCCAATGGCCCATGCAGTACGGTTTGCCAGCAGCAAATAGACTTGACACACTTTATTGTCAGGAAATTCATATTTGAAATCGTTATCCTTATATAAATTTTGGTGTACGAGGGCTGTTCGGAAATTATTGAGACATTGTTTATATTTTCTTTCTAATCAACGTCGTTCGTTGAAAATTTGCATATGCATTTGACAAACATTAAGGATTAATAAAAGGAAGAAATATTTTACAAATATTTCATTTTTTCTTTTCAATGAAATATTTTTGTGTTAGTGGTAGGGGTACCCGGCGCAGTCACGAAATCAGATTTTGAACATACGTAACACCAACGTTCAAACCCCCGATGGACCCATAGTAAGAGCGAAAATAATTCAATTTATGTATATAATTTTTCTATTTTTCTTTGACTTCATTTTGTGCAAGTTTGTTAGAATTTCGATGAGAAATTCGGCGATCATAAAAAAAAAAATAATAAGCGCGGTATAAAGAAATCTGTTAAGGACGGAAAATTTGCATATACAATGGCAATGGAATTTGACGTCAAGGCGGAGCAGCGAGCATACGTAAAATTTTGTGTAGCGCTATGAAGAACTCTTTTCCAGACTGAAAGACCTGCTAAAACATTAACAATGAGAAAAAACATGTCTCAGGGTTTGTTTTTTTTCATTGACATATATTTTTTTCTTACCAATAATTCAAACAGAGTAAAAACAAAAGCTCCGGACGACCATCAAGTATTGCGGACTGAATAACGTTGACCCGCGTTGCATAAATCGGTACTGCATGATGCTTAGTCAACCTCTGTATGACACATGTATATTTAACACTGGGGTAGCAACAGCACACATTTTTCTAAAAAAAAATTTTTTAGAGAATCGTTTAAGAAAAGAGACAGTTTGGTTTTTGGAATGTTATATGTGATAACAGAGAAAGAAGAGTAAACGCTTCCCGATCTTTTCATATGCGAAAACATTTCCTGCTGACGTGACGTTTAAATGACGTAGCGATGCTGCTCCGGGTCGATAGACATATGCATGTTTATAAATTTACCAGAACTTATCTAATTATCCTATAAATAAAAAAAAAATTCACATTTGTTTTATATGTTCTTTATAAAATGTTGACGAATTTTCATGAATTTAGCACTGTCCTTTATGGAGTTAAATTAAATGTCTCAATAATTCCCGAACCGAACAGCCCTCGAATGCGTTTTTTTTTTTCTCTTTTCTAAAATTCAAACTGCGAGTGATGAGTACTTTTGGACAGATTCTGACAAGGATATATACTGAAACAGTGTATATACTGTACATGTTTTGCTTCTATATATAAATACACCTGGCCGAACTTTATATTTTTGTTTATAAATTTAATCATTATTGGTACATTTTTATTTCATCCATATCAGCAAGAGTAAGTTTTTGGATAAAATCTTTGAATATTTTAAAGGATATAAGTGCACTTAATAACGTCAAAAACTCCTTATTTTTACGTCTGTGACTTAGCATGTTGACATTTATTTTTTGCTAGGATTTTGTCACCATTCTATTGATATTAATTTGGAATATATTAATAACTTTTTGAAGAGATGCACATTTGATAAAAATCGTTTATTTTTTTAATATGTCTATATTTAATGACTACATTTGATTTATCCAGCCGCAGTTGTGCCATAATAATTAGTTAGATTTATTAGTTTGGGACAATGTGTGACATTCAGTGTTGACATCGCGGATAGCCTCTAAAACAAACACTTCTATCAAGAATCAATTCAATTTTTGTTTTTTGTTTGTTCTGTTTGTCACTCAGTTTTACTGTTGAATTCACGCAATCACGTGACGATGTGATCCGACGTTCCGGATCACCACACTGTGGTTTTCTGAATCCATATCTCTGAAACTGATGACGTAGTACACAGATAAATGACGTTTTTATTCTCGCGCATCAAAATGTTCCTTGACAAAATGGTTTGTTTAATTAAGGACATTGGCAAGGTTCCTGGTTATTGTATAGAATTTTTCAAGAACTTTTGAGTAGGTTTAAATGTACTAAACAGGCTATATTCTGGATCGTTTTACCTACCAATCCATCATTCTTTTTTTAGAATTTTGTCAAATTAGTGTTTTCACAATTCTTAATGCATTTCCTATGTAAAATGTTGATAAAAGGGACCTACATAATTTTTCACCATAATATTTCTTCAAAGCCCATTTATTTCATACATCTTTTTTTATTATATACATTATTGTATCTTCATTTCCTATGACTTCTAGATATTTTGGCTAAAAATGTATATTTAGAAACAAGACATGGATATACCGGCACCGATCATTATTTTTGAGTTGCGTCCATTAACGGCTAAAATTGGTCAAGAGACTGGTTGATTGTTTTATCATGTAATTGACTGAATTGAAACTCATTGTCATAAAAATATTGTCATGGATTTATTTTTGACTTTTATTCGTAGTTACTAAATGCCGATTCCTTCACATGACCTAAGAACTGTTCTCAGTCGGCATGGTCGACCTACCTTTCAGCATATGTCACATCTTTGCCCTTTCAAGCAAACTGAGCATAACTATGGTAAATAATGACCTGTTGGCTCTTTGTCCCTGAATACAATGTACAACAAAGCCATTACAGCTTTTCTTTCTTGCTGTATAGATGATTCTACCCCTTGAAGGAGGTACACGTGCTTATGTTTACCTCTGTAACATACGCTTTATTGGTTTTCATCGCTTAGAGAATTCTACACGGGAGATCACTCTCAATAACTATTTTATAAACGAAAAAACCCATGTATTAAACCTTTTTTCTCCGGAAAACCCTGACTTGCCAATGTCCTTAATGGACTTAAGTTCTGTAATTGATCCAAAAAGTTTCCTTTTATTATATTTTGCTAGTTGTAAAGGGGTATATAATAAATTAATCATTATAACAGTAACTTGATCCGAAGAGCCGTATCACGTCTCGTTGACAGGCACGGATCATCAGATCAAATTCGACGCTTCGCGTCTCGTTTGATTTGATGCCTGTCAACTTGACGTGATACGGCACTTCGGATCAAGTTACTGTTATAATAATATATATATCTCATTGAAGTTTTGATTTTGCACATTTTGTATTAAATGTTGTATGGTGCCAAATAAAAGAAATTAACTCTAAAAATGAAAGCAATTTATTGAGTGTCGTATTTCAGTGACTTTTTTGACGGCTTTCATTGTGACACCTACCTACATATTGTACACATATGTGACACGGCAATTATTCTGAACATTTACGACATCCCAAGTTATAATTCCGTATAGATATGTTTTTCTTAATAACATGACAACGTTTTTATAGAATTAAAAAAATATTTAACATTGATTTATCACTCAGTATGACAAAAATACTAGTAGTCATTCTATGGATCTTAAAAACTTTGTGACACTGAACCTCCAAACTTTGTGACACACAATCTTATTCAATATCCTCCCAATGAATCTTCTAAATATCAGGTACCCAACATACATATAAACACACAATATCATTCTATTCTAAAAGAAATAGTTCTTTACACACCAAAAGGATTATCGAGATGTAATTTCAAAATTGATTTAGCTTATTTAATATTTTTCTAAGAACCCAAAGGTATTTCTTGTTCATTCCATATGTCTTCGGTTAACGCTTACCTACATCTCTGTCTTACATTTTGAGCGACGCGTTCAGAGCATACGGATTAAAGGACATCATAATTTAGGAAGTTACATCATTTACATAATATTTTGAATTTTTCTGCTAAATATTATGTTTGTATTGTTTGTTTTATGGAAGTTATCAATATTTTGTTATTGCATGTGCGACGCTCCCGTTACCTATCTACATGCGTTTTGGACGTAATTAACGGAAAAGTCGAATTCATATATTTGATAAATGGAATTTTTTGAGCAAAATATATTTTAAAATGTATCAAGTATACAATTACCGACCGAATGATATACAGAGAATATTACATACTAAAATCCATATCATATGTCATATCAGCCCGAGTGGCTGATACGACATATGATATGGATTTCAGTATGTAGTATTCTATTTATCATATATTTAAAATACGTAATATGCGATTTAAATTTCTTAAATAATTTAGAGTTTAAGAATTTTAATGTTTTAGAAATTTGAATTTAAGTGACGCGGATCCGAATTTCTTTCAACAGTGAAATGAATTGTCGCGGTCTATTGATTAAAGCCCAAATAAATTCATAAATAAATAAATTAGATATAAAGAATATCTATATTGTGTGATTTTATTTACTTTATCCAACGAGTTGAAATTGTGTATTTTAGCGAGACTTGCCGAGCAAATACACACCATTTCAACGAGTTTTTAAAGCAAATGTAATTAAATATTCTATATAGAATACACATTGCAAACTCGCCGTTCAATAAAGCCAAGATATTGCACGCTAACTAGATTTATATAGTTTTTTTCTTAATATTATTATAATCGCTCGCGTGGTGCAGTGGCAGAGCGTCTGCTCTAGAGTCGCGGAGTAAGGAGTTGATCCTAAAGTCGCGGGTTCGACTGTCCCACTGTGGGACGTGGGGTCCTTCGGATGAGACCGTATAGACCGAGATCCCGTGTCACAGTAGGTGCTTGCACGAAAAAGATCCCTCACTGCTCAATGGCCCTGATTGCCGAGCATAGGTCAAAATTTGCAGCTCTCCACCGGCAAGTCGCGGCGTCTCCATATCAGTGAAAAATTCTCGAGAAGGACGTTAAACAACAAACCATCTTCTTATTATAGACACAGGTGCTTGAGGACAGGACCCCCCCCCCCCCCCGATATAGACCCCCGGACCTATTCGACTTTTTTCTCATAAGTTATACCGGTATATGGATGACACATTTGTGATATAATCTATATCATCAATTCGGAAAATTGGCTTAAACAAACATTTCAAAAAAAATAATACCCCACTCTCTATATATAAAGATTTATATACAGATAGTGTGGTAGATTTTATAAAATGTTTGTTTTAGGTAATTTTTCGAATTGTAGGTATAGATTATATCACAAATATGTCATTGAAAGATAATTTATGAGAAAAAAGTCGAAAAGGCCCGGGGTGTCTATATCGAAGGGGGGGGGGGGGTCCTGTCCTCAAGCACCTGTGGTTATAGACTATTTATCAGCTGTATAATAAAATACTATTATTTTATTAAAGGTTAATTTTGCAATGAAACATATCACTTACCACTCTAATTAGAGTGCATTTTTAAAATTTTTATCTGATCCCTAGCTGAAGACATGGATATCGTCATATAAAGCTTTAATGACACCGCAGCAAGATCCTGGAAATCTACCCCCTCTCCCCAGCACTACCATCAAAAAACTCTGCATAATATTTCGTGTTTGATGCAGTGTATTTGTGAATTATAAATAAAACCTCAATTAATCTAATGAAAATACTACCACTAAAAAAAATAAAATAAAAAAAAAACAATCTGCTTAAAAAGTTCAAATGTAACTTAAACATTATTATTATAAATCGATTGCTAAAGTTACATTTTTTATTAACAGCACAAAATAACAATACAAATTTAAGATATTATATGCTAGTTTCGCGTGTATTCGCAAAAGTTTCGTGTTTATATGTGAAAGTATAGCTTAGTAACGCGATTAAAAGAAAATAATAATAATAATAATAATAAATAACCAACCAAAATGAACTCAATGGACTTTCGTAGGATACAATCTTCTGATAAACTCTGAATAAAATTTCAGTACTTCCAAGTACCAAATGTCAGGCAGTCTGAATAAAGCACGTACTAATGTATATTTAGATTATAGTAAATCCTCATCAAATCGAAAGTAGAGATTAAATTTTCAGCTAAAAACAACATTCATTTTTTTCTTCAAAACATCGACTTTCTCTGGCTTATCGCATTTCAAATTCCTTATTTCTAGCGTATGGGTCCATACACTAGAAATAGGGAAATTGTTTACGTGATTAAAAATTTCATGTTTTTTTCCTGATATTTAAGACAGCTGCAGATGAACCTAGAGTTGTATTGCCTGGTTTGTTAAGTGGTTAGTAAAATACACTGCTTCATTTTAATAAAGTTTTAATTTTTAAGTACTATATCAAAAATATAAAAATTGCTCAATATCTAACAATAATTAATAACCCAGGGGGAAAACATGAATTTTTCAATCACATTATAAGTAAATACCATTCACTTATCTTCATAAATTAATTAATGGACAGCTTATTCATGATACATTAGAAAGAAATATACCTTTGAAGTTTGATGCATAATCTTATACAGTGGATTCTGTGAATGGAGCTCGACAGTTCTCTTTCCCGTGAACAACATGACATGAAAAACTCAGGAAATCCCCATTAGGATGTACAAAAACGAAAGTACAATAGTATGCGTACGTCTATAAACTTACCGATATAAAAATAGGAAAAAAAATCTACAGTCACTGGCAATTAAAAAAAAATCTACTACAATATATATTTCGTAACATATGAAAGTGATATTTTTATTTACCGATTAAGATGGGGATTGCATATAAAAAATTCTTCAAAAGTTTTATTGTCAAATTGAGATGCAGGAAAATTATAAATGATCAGAAATTTTCTGTAATACAAGTATGAGATCAATTCAGAAAATTTTCTATTGCGAACTTGTAATTTTTTTTAATTCACGCCTCTTGTTATGGGTAGTAAAATTTCATAATTTGTATAATCTGTCACTTAAACAGTTTTCTATTTTTAACAGGGAAACTTCCGAAAAAACCTATTGGAGGTGGGGCTCAATGGTTACATAGTTACACGCCAATTTCATTGGAATTGACTGCTTAAAGCAGAACAGTCAGAGTCCATTGCCAAGAAACTGAAAGAAAACCCTATTCTAAAGATTAAATCCGAAGGAAATCGCGCTCAGTACGATTTTAATGCTGAAATTCTCGAGGGCCTAGAAAAACTGGGAGAAAGAGCTTAGCCTTTCAAAAAATAAAGATAGCGAGTCAATGTCAATTATAGACGAATTGCAGAAAAAACTGAAAACGCGCCAGAAACACACTCAAATTGCCGATTCCTCTCCCGCAGGGTGGAAAACAGTAAATGAGTACCAATCCAGAGAAATTGCCGACAACTCTGACGATGAGAAGAAAATTAGAGCGCTGAAAACCGCGCTCTCAGGCAGCAAAAGCAAGCGCAAAACAAACTTTTTTTTTCGTATGGCACCTACAGAACCTCTCCAGCAGCGGCAGCGGCAGCCCAACTTGCTTCTTCTGGGTCTTCTTCTACTGCTGCACTTCAACTATTTACATATCAGCAGCAGCCCTTTCGTGGCAAACCTGCGAGGCGTTAACCACAGCCCAGTGATGTTTGCTTCAACTGCTTTTCCGCCGGGCACTTGAAAACCAACTGCCCCCAAAACAAGTCACAAAGTCAATGATAAGTATACAGGTTATATACAAGCTATTCGACTCTTGCTGGTCAAGTGAAATGCCTTCAGAAAAAGGAATCAAAACAAAAATCATTGATAAAGCACAGTTTGAAAAGATATGTTGGTAAATGTAAAAAAAATTGGCACAAATCCATTTATTTTGAAAGTTATTGAATCTGGATATGAAATTCCTTTTGTTTAAAATCTTCCTTCTATGTGTTTTCGAAACAATAAGTCTGCTATTGAATTTTAATACAGAAATTGCAGAGTTGATGGAAAACCAATGTATTTTAGAAGTTCCTTCAGCCACTTTTGTGTAGTCCACTGAGCGTCGCAGAAAATAAAAACAAAAAGAGGTGGATCCTTGAACTCAGTAGGCTATATAAATATGTAAAGTATGAAAAAATAAAATTTGAAGACTGGAAGACGACATTAGATTATTTCGAAAACGACTTTTATTATATCTGAAATCAAGATATCATCACATAGATATAGCGGAGAATTATCAGACTTATTAAGGATTCCAGTGGGATAACAAGTATTACTGCTATACAATTCTTCCTTTTGGTCTTTCGTCATGCAGCTCCATTTGTCTAAGACCCATCGTTAAATTCTTGAGAAAAATGGCATTATGATTGTATTATATTTAGATGATGGTTTGGCATTTGCTTCAACTGAGAGTCAATGTGCTTTAGAGTCGATGTGCTTTAGATTCTCAATTTCTGCAGAAAACATTGTCAGAAACTGGTCTGGTGGTCAATGTTGAAAAATCACATTTTATACCAACTCAAGTCATTGAATGGTTAGGTTTAACATGTAATTCAAATTTACTTTCCATTTCAGTTCTGGACAGACGAATAGACAATATCTAGGGGAATCCTATGATTTCCCTATTTCAAAGCACTCCTTCAAAAATGAACATTTTTTTTCTAGTACACTCGTTTTTTATTGGATTAATTATGTCCTCAATAGAATTAAAAATATTTCACAATGACCCTAACACTGGCAGTGCATTACAATGTGTATTTCAATTTTTATAAACATTTTACAAGAATGACAAATATGTTTTATGCCCTCTAATCGAAGATTCGAGGCTTACAGTTTTTGATTTCTTCGTCTGTCTGTGTCCTTAAAACTCTAACCTTGTACATAGCTTTTGATTGATTGGAGATAGGGTTTTATTTTTCACATGTGAGTGAATTAAAAAAAATGACCAGACACATATTTGTTATTCTGCCCTAAAAATACAAGCAATGTGAATAAATTTCTAAAGCTCAAGCATATATCTTTGATATTGTCTAAATACCTGCCAAATATTGATATCTTAAGTCACAAAAAAGTTATGCCCAAAAATGATGCTAAAAATGTTAGGAGTGCAATATCTTTTTAATTGTGACATTTTGTAAATTTAATATTCTTCAAAGATCTGTGAAATAAATAAATATGGTTCATGTTAAAAATAAAGACTTTCCTGATAAAATTCAATGTATTAATTATTAGATTTAGATTGTAGAAACTTTTGTTTGTTAAAGTTATGATCATGGCTGGTGCTGAAAAAAATGCTATACCATGTCAGGAGTGCAACAGAAAAAAATAATGTTGCCAAAAACTCATTGATTTTAAACATGTATATGACAATTACGTCAAAAAAGAATTATGAATGTGTAAAACAATAACTGATACATCATTTAAAAGTTAAAAAGGTTATCTTAATCAGAAGTAGCAATAATGAGAATCAAGTATCTATGCATACCCATTTATGTCAGGAGTGCAACATTTATTTTTTAGCCCTAGCATGGAAAAACTTTTATTAGTATGTAATTTTTTGCTTGGGAAAATAAAGACACAAAGAACATTTTTACCAAATAAAATCTAAATAGATCTGTCTGTGTTTCAGATCCATATTTCTACGGTCAGGCGTGCAACACATTTTATTTAACGATCCAAGTTCAATGATGGAATGCATATTTCTTCTATTCATTCTAATAAGTATTCTTTGATCAATAAAGATCTCTTTGAATAATTAAGTACTAAATTATTGGCAGTCTTATTATTGAAATCTGCCTCTTTTTTAGTTTTATCAATCCAGATGTGTTTTATCTTTTCTATTCAATTTTTTCTGAAATTTGAAAAAATCATACCGAAAAACTCAAATAATTCCACCACAACTTCTCTAAAATAACAGAACACTTTTTGGTGTACTTATGCTTCACAATTCTGCTTTATAGACTCACATGCTCTTGGTCAGGAGTGCATCAAAAATGTTCAAAATTATCGATGATCAAAAAATGAATAAATAGAGAATAAAATTGATGAGTAAAATGTTTCTAGTTGCTAACAGTGTTTGTCACATGAGGTAAAATGTCCTATAGAATATACTTTTTTCTTCCTAGTATTTTTAGCTAGATTTATGACATTAATAGGGAATAATTCAAGACGTAAAGCCAAGTTTAAACAGTTTTATATCAATAAAGTATTGGGACTATAAATATTGCTCAATTCGTTACAACTTGATGTTGCGAACACTCTATGAATGTTTGTGATCTATGGTTTTAATATAAGTCAGGAGAGCAACAAAACATTTTTTTATAATTATCAATGAACTTTGCCAATCTTTACTAAAAATAAATTGCAGAAAATGTTTGATACTATATTTATAGTACAAATGTCTATCGAAAAATTTCAGCTATTGTTTGGACATTCTACAGTCAATTCACAGAATAGTAAACGTATATTTTAAAATATAAATTACACATAGTCCATGAGCCAGGCCATGAATTTTTCAGTATCGGTACCATCTTGGGTGAATAATTTTCATAGTTATTTTTCGAAGGACATACATCTCTACCTTCAGAAAATGATAGCATTCAATTGATTGTGGCTTTAATGGCGTATCAACCGTTTATATATACAACCACCCATAATGTTAATTCTTCCAACCGTGTCTATGAAAGGAGAAGGTCGGTTTATTCAATTTACATTTTCTTTATTATTTCGATTGACGTCTTCTTGGAAATTCTTTCAAATGCAGGCCATGTTATTAAACTTTTCAATAATTATTCAATATTGGCTCTGCAATGAGCCCTCTAAATTATATAGGGATATAATCCTACCCATGATCATACAGTGGAACTGCATGCAGTTTTGAAATTATAATCAGCAGAAAGAAATTACTTCTGTGACAATTTTCATATCAAAAACATATTGCACAATCATTTGATTTAAAGAATTTCATTCACTAATTGGCGTTTCAAAACATATTTTCAGTATCAAATATATATATCACTTGATTTCATAGTAAATTTTTATCCTTACCACAAAACTGAAAATTGACGAAAATTTCCCTTGATTTACTTTATGTGCATATTTACGAAACACAAATATTATATTATTATAACTTTGAATAAAAAATTTTCTAGGGGTATTTATGAAAAGAATGTATGAAACAGACCCATTACTTCATTATGTCATAAGGTCAAAGGCCAAAAGGTCACAACGTTTTTCTAAAACAGTATCCTGTTAATGTCTGTATTTCACGTACCATGAACAAAATGCATTATACACATGAACAAATCAACAGATGATGACGATCACTTAATAAGTACTTACATGTAATAAGGACACACAGACACCGGTGGAACAGCTCGATTCAACGTAAAAGCAGCAGCTATTAAACGCTACTATATAATTGCAGAGTATCAAAGCTTTTCCTTTAAGACTTCTATGGCACATGGTTGGAGAAAAATCATCAGTAATATCTCATACAGAATAACAACGTCCAAGAATCCAGAGGGATGAACATGATTTCAGTAATTGTCGATTTGATAAAGGAATGGGTCAACCCTTTTGCAGAGAATCAGGATCTTGTTAGCATATCAACTGCCAGGGTTGCGCCAAGAGAAATAACAACTGACTTGTTGCATGCATATCAGATTGGTGAAGAATCTTATATAACCTTCAGAAATAAAAGACAGGAGGCAGATCCACCGGATGTAAAGTTCTATGGACCGATACGACTCAAAGACTTATGACATTCAGTAATTTGAGCCAAAAGCGAGAGGTGAAATCAAGTGGACACGGAGCAATTTAGAAAGCTGACAGAACCTTGTTTGGTCGCACAATAGTGATGGCACAAAGTCGTAATCTGCAGATGGAAGATATTCTTTCGTATAAAATAGGACCTTTGCCATGGCTCTATCCGCACCAGAGCGGATGCTGCGAACGATGAAAAAAGCAGCAATATCAGCGGCGTTACAGAAGAATGTTTCAGTAGTTGGACAGCTGCCAAATGACTGCATCAGTGACTGACAGAATGAGTCTAGTTCATCAGGTGAAAGGTGATCAAATTACGTTTGGAGATATTGAAAACACGCGGTGTTTTCAATGGTACTAAGGGCCGGGGTGAACAGTGAAAGGATAGATATTGTATTTGACACAGAAAATTCAATCAAGGACAGCAAGAGATCACTTCGAGAAGATTGGCATCAACTTCAGAATATTACTGCACTCAAATTGTCAGGCAGTGAGGGAGTTTCCTGAGCACGATTTACATCAAAAATAGCATCATTAAGTTTTTGGTGAACGAGTGGATGAAGACAGAATTTACAGAAAGACTGCATGGAAAGGTTCTCTATGCAAACGTGATAGAAAAATGTTACAGAATAACATTTGAATAACATTTGAAGACCACTAGGAGATAGCAGATCTCCAGAGACTGCAGAGCCTACAAGAAGAGGCAGATGGACGCCTACTTCTTCATGCAGCTCAAGCAGCGAGACAGGGCTATAGTGTCGCACAAATTTGTTCCGATGACTTCCGATGTTCATGAAATGTTGGAGTAAAACTTGGACTAGACTCATTGACATAACCAAAGTTGCCACTCCATGGAATTCTTATTTTATTTTACATTTTCCTCAGTTGCTAAGCACATGGTCTATATATATTTTTAGGAATGATTCGATCAAATAATTTGAAGACGAGCACAATGAGATGTGTATAATACTCCCTTAGCAGAGGAGTTCATACAACTACAGCCAAAGTGTCTTTGTCAGGATCCTGATGTACCTAGTCCAGTTGAAAGAGGTTGGAAGATGGAAAAGGAAGAGAGTGTACAGCAGTTAGTAGTACATTGGATAGACCTTCAACCAGCTTCTGAGTCAGTTCTTGATTTGGTAGCCTGCAAATGTATAAAAAAAAAAATGTACATTGCCGAAATGCGTGTGTATGATAAATGGACTTAACTGCAATGATATGTGTAAACTTGCTGATTGTGAAAATCGAGAATCACTTCACGAATGAGAAGATGAACTAAATGAGGCTGAAAACACAGAGGACAATGATAATGAGAATTATTGGTTATGATAATGATGATATTGTGAACATGTCAATTCAGGTCTCAAGTAGAGCTTTTATGCAAAATGTTTTATTTATATAATTTCAAACTAAACCATGGTGATAATGGACCAGGTTTCAAATGTATTTAGCTCAAGATACCAAATTTGAACAAATCAAGGGCAATAATTCGATTTCCAGCATGGAAGCCACAACGGATTTGATGCTATCATACATTTTCTAATTAGTTAGGGGTATACCTTACCAAATATCACTATAAGGTTTATTTGCCCAAAATGGTACCGACCACCCCCAGTGGCTCATGGACTAACAAGCAAATAATCAAAGTTTGAAGTCTAGAAAATATGAAAAACATGCCGTAAATGATAATAAAAAATATCAAAACGACGAACTGATTTACAAACTTTGAATGAGTTATTGAGTCTTATAATTATTAAAACAATGCTTAATAAAATAAAAAACAGATGTCAGGAGTACAACAAAATAAGGAAAAATAAGATCATCTCATAATCTTTTATTTTTTTTAAAAAAGAAAACCTGCATATCAAAATTCTTTTTGGCTTAGAATTAAAAAAATTGACTTAAATGGACAAAAAGGTAATTTTGTGGGACATTGTTTCATATTTTTTCATAATAAACTTTTGAAACCAGAATTGCAAAAAATTAATGTAAAATAACAATCAAAAGCCTATTTCTTTCACATATACAAGAAAAGAAACTCAATCAATGTTTAAATCTAATCATTTATATCCCTGACGCCATTTTGAAGTATAAAAACTGTAATTTCTTTTGATTATGATGTAGTAATATTTTCTTTTTTTTTCAATTAAAGTTTTACTAATATAAATTCTGAAACTTTTTTTTTGCCTAATTGTCTATTCTATTGCCACTTTAGGAATTTTAACTAGAATCCATGTACAATATGATGATATAAGTGAAAACTATGTTATGGTTAGTTTTTTTTCTTAAAAAAATCAATTTGGTAGTCATTATTTTTGAATTAACTAATGTCTATTTCTTGTGACAAGACTTTTCTTTGGGTACCAACACAATTGACCTCTTGACCTTGGATGTTGACCCATTTTTGCACAATTTTACCATAACTTTTTAACAGTTAGTGCTGGGCTCTCATATTGCACATGTATATTCTTTGTGACAAGATCTTCTTTTGGGTGTTAATATTTTTGACTTCATGACGTTGACCTTGGAGTATGACCTTACTTACTTATTTAGTCCTCTTTGTTTCTTGTGGAGCATAGGGCTACTACAGTCGCTCTCCACCTTACTCTGTTTTGGGCTGTTCTATTTCTCATTCCAGGTCTTTCCAATGCCCTTGTTTTCTTTGACCTCGTTGAATCCAGTCCAATGCCTCTCTAATGATGCTGTTTTGGAGTATGACCTACTTTTGAAAAAAAAAAACTTTAACCTTGGCCATAACTTTAAAAAAAAGTTAGTGCTAGGGCTTTCAAACTTCAATTATGTATTACTTGTGACGAGACCTTTCTTTGGGTGTCAGCATCTCTGAACTCATTACATTGGCCTTGGAATATGACCTCACCTACGTTTAGAAAAAGAAATAACCTTAGTTATAACTTTTGCTAAAGCTTTCATATCTCATATGTATACTTTCCGTGACAAGACCTTTTTTTGCGTACCGACATTTTTAAACTCATAAACATTACCTTGGAATTTGAACTATTTTTGAAAAAAAAAACTTTGACCATACTTTCTGAATGGTTGGTGCAAGGGCTTTCATATTTTACACGTATGTTCCTTGTGACAAGAATTTTCTTTGGGTACCAACATTTTTTTACCTTGACCTTGGAGTTCGACTTGCAATTGGCAATGAGCTGTCGAAGGGGAGGGGAATCAGTGTCTCACAAATACATCTTGTTTCTCTGAGAACTGGAGGCCTAGAGAGTTTGGCAGTTTCAATAAAGAATCTGCCAATTTCAATAAAAAAATTATGTGCACTAATCCTTAATTTGGTGAACCAAAATCTTTTACTTTTTATGCCCCGCTTGAAAAGTCGAGGGTATAAGTAATTGGGGTGTTCGTCCGTAACACTTTGGGGTACCAATAGTTTATCACTGTAGGAAAGCCGATGACCGTAATATAGTTTACGGTCATCAAAACATGTCGGCTGAGATGATCGGTTGAAAATTTTCGACGGCGATTATAAACATTATTCGATAAAACTGAATAATTTAAGGTATTGGTTAAACGAACATCGATGTTATCTCCACACCAGTAGTTGTTGTTTACCCAAACAAAAGAAAATGAAATGATAAAAGGCCTTCGAAATTTTGCAGTATGATGACCGTAACAAACACATTCCAGCGAGAAGATGATGACCGTAAAACAGTTATATAGATGACCGTAATCTTTGTACAAAATTCATGTTAGATGTTTTATATCTTATTTAACATCAATTCTACATGTTCTATAAGTATTATTTAGAGAACGAGATGGGTTCTGTATCGTAGATACAAATTTTGGGGTGGACGAGTGCGAACCTGTCGAGTTCTCTAAATGATTTGTGACACGATCAATCAAAGAAAAATAGCTCCGCCCACTTTATAACTGTGCAGCATCCAAACTTCCGTCAGAGTTCTGTAGATGAGGCCCCGATGGGGAGTATGCATCCGCAGTATATATATTTCCACGGAAAACGTAAGATTCGGTCAGATCAGTTTTGACAATTAAATGGGGTAGTTGAATCGAGGTGGAGGATTTAACAGTAGTTGTTGTGGTTTGTTGTACATGGAGATTGATCATAATATATTTCAGGGATCTTAAAATCCCGGTTTAACTAGATTTACAAAAACATGATATACAGAAAACTCTTCGATGAACTTTGATGCCACAGATTTTTATTTTCTAATTGAATTGCGACATTAAAAACGTAGTGAAAGAGACGTGCGGTTGTCGTCAGCGATAAGGATTTAAGATGAAATTTTTAATTGAACGAGTTTGCACGAGGAGAGTGGTATTTTCCATTATTGTGAATTTTCCTTTGGATCGAAATTACGTGTAGATTCTGTGTGGAATACGTTTTTAAAAGTGATTGAGAATTTTTGACATTTTTCATTCCCAGGGAAATATTTCTCCAAAATTTATGATAGAAAAACTTCAGCGTTTACAACTTGTACGTGCTTTTTAATAAATTGAATCAGATTTATTTTTAGACCGTGCTGTATTTTAGATACAGAATAGTTGGCTAATAGAATACGGTATACAGTGCTAATACAGAACGGAAAGTAGCTCCACCCACCATACACCCGTTCTGTATTGCTAATACAGAAGAGTAAACTTCAAAGAAAAACACCGCTGTCGTGTCACAACACCCCTGTAAACAACTCTGATGTGATCGGCAACACTTGAAGAAAATATCGTAAAGAATAAGTTAAAGCAGTTTTGTATGTGCTGGAGTATAACCAACTGTAAATAATGCTAGAAAAGATTTAATTCGGGCAAATATCACCCAGATTAAATTTGTAAAATAATTTCTGTGCAAATGTTACGGATCAAATCGACAATGCTCCAAACATCGAATTTTCATGCTTTGAGATAGTTTAGATTATTATCATCTATCAACATTGAAGGTCATTCTTAGAGGTATGAACTAAACATTTTAAAATTAAAACTGTATACATTAGCATCAAAACAACTTTTAATTGGAAACTTTGACAACTGCGAGGCGATCGTCAACGACATGTATCGTTTAATAGAGAAAAACCGACATCTTACGAACGAACGTAACTCGCCCTAACTTCCCGTATCTTGGTAGTTTTCCCGGGACCAGTTATTGCACCTAGTTTAAAATTAATAAATCAGAAAAATTAAGTATATGTGTATAATAGAACGGACAGTATGTTAATGACTTTGTAAATGATAATTTCTTCTGTCTAATTTTCTGTAATCACTTACAATGTAATTAAAAGCGGACAAATAGAAGAAAATACGCCAAAATACCTATGACGGGTTAGGAAACACATTTGTCATGCGTCAGTGGTTATACGTATATACTAGTGTGAGCTGTGTTCATTTGGGGAAAGTTACGTTTTATAGCATGGATGAAATCTAAACTCACACCTTGTATAAATCCATGCAAAGGCAACAAGTTACCAGGTGATGCGATTATTTAGTGTCTTGTATTTGAAAGTATACATTTATGTGCTTGTGAGAGAGAGAGAGAGAGAGAGAGAGAGCACATGCAATGGACAATAATTGTTGTAATGAATTATACAATGTAGCATTGTTTTCCAACGTTTCAGAAATCAACCATTAAAAATCAGAAAATAGTTGGCACTTCACCGGAAAACGTAATATTTTTAAAGTGATCGCGCGTAGATGTTTGTGTACTTGGGGAGGGAGAGGGGGTCGAAGCTCAACTAATCGAATTGAATGTCCATTTTCATTACATTTAACTAAATACATGGAATACTACGATCCATATACTACAATCCTTATAAAAGTGGAATGGGGCAATGCATCCATATGCAATGTTTTTTTCCCCATATCGTATCTAGTAAAAGAAAAAGTAACTTCATAAAGAAAGAAGGGTAAGTTTTTCTTTATGTGAAATATCACTTCAAAAAAAAATAAACGAGCATTTATATGATAGACAGTATCTTCTTGGATGATGTATTATGTTGCAATCTTCACTTAATTTATCTTTCGGCTGCCTTTCATGATATATGTTATATCTGTATAGATATGAGGATTATAAAAGCTGCAAATTATGTATTTGGGTAGGTTCACAGATTTAAAGCTGGGGGGGGGGGGCAGCCAGAGAAAAAAATTCAACTTACCTGAAAAAACCTGACAAGCAAAATAATAATAAAAAAAAACCTTCTTTCGGTACCATTTTTTTTCCCATACATTACTACATTAGCCTTATTTGACTGTAATGCAACAAAGGGGGGGGGGGGCAACGAGCCTTTCAATGAACATTTCCAACAGTAAAAAGTAATGTGTGGAAAAGGTGGGGGCAGGCCCCTCTGGGTGGTGTATATTTATTAAATTTTCTTTGTATTCAAGCTATGTACCATTATATCATTGTTTGTTAAGCATGCATTATTCGTCAGAATATAAAATTACAAGATACACTGTATACGTGAAGGGTAACTTTGACCCCGCACTCAGAGTAATTTCGACCGAAGCTCTAATGTACAGAAAAAAAACTATAGTCGAAATTATAACTTGCGTCACCTCTAAGAAAAAAAAAATCCTTGATTTATTCAAGTACACTGACAAAAAGTACTGTAGTTTTTCTAATTGTGAATAATTTGAAGACATCAAGTGCATGACGCTAATTCACTGAGTTGTCAAGGCATGCTTCAAATGTACCTGCACACACAGGCAAATAAACAGAACAGACGAGTTTTCACTGATTCTACTGATATTTTTTTTTTCTTCATTTTTTAAAACAGTCATAAATTCTTTCTGGTAAAAGTTATATTGCTGCAGATTTATTTATTATTCATTAGTCGAATTAGAAACATATAATTTTCGTTTTTAAAAGTGGGAGGGGTTTGGGGCGCCAGAGAAAAAAAGGGGGTGAGGTTTAAACTCGAAAATCCTTTTTTCATGTGGGGTGCACGTGGTCCAACTTTTTTCGGAAAAAATTTTCTTTATACATTATCATATAAAAATTGGGTCGGTAGATAGGTTATAAATTTTTTTTCCAGAAAATGTCAACATTCTTATTGATGGAGAAAGAAAATTCAGGAGGAAAAATTATCGTTTCCCCTGATTAAACAAGTTTTGAGTCGGGTCATTTTTAGCCAGTCGGTGAGGGCAAAGAAACAATTTTTTAAAGATGGTCTAACCTTATTTGGTTGATACCACGTGTCTGGAAATTACTCACCGAAGCAGCATTCATGTGGACAGGGGTTACTAAGGCCAATTTCTGTTCAGCTGATTTAATCGCATTGCATTTTTCTTTGTAAAAAACTGAATATTTTAAAATTAGTGTGTGTGAGTTTCATTTACAAAAACATTCACATATATGTCACGCTAGGAATGGCTATTGATTAATTTTCTACACAGATATTGTCAGAGATGATAATTCCTTGTAATGGCTAAGAAAACTATCAAAATAAAATTAAACCCGGCTTCAATATACATGTACATGTATTATAACCATATCATGAATCCGTGGGAAAAAAAGCCGGTTCGTAATTTTTCGGTTGATAAGGCTTCTTCTTAGATATATACGATCCTTCGATGTAATTTTGCTCCAGTCTTTGCCCCCCCCCCTTTTCAGCTCTTTGATTTTTTTAAATTAAATATTTCGGATTTCCAACGATTCAGCATGAGCATTACTGTAGATTCCTAAATATACGCGAGGAATAAATTATCGCGTAATAACGCGAGAAGCGCCATTCGCGAAATAAAATTACTCGCTTTTATTTTATGGTGCTTTACTGTATGTAAAATCTCTAAATAAATCACCCATTCGCGAATTATTGTTCTCGCGATTTGACGCCCTTCGGCCATTTTGCGATATTAAGTACTCGCGTAAAATAAGGAATCTACTTAAGAGACATAATTTGTTTAAAGAGACACTGTGACGGACTAACGGGAAAACTGACAGAAGTAAAATTTTTGCAAGACACATGCAGATTTAATTCAATTCTTGAAAGTATTAGATTTAAGAAAATTACAGGTTTCAGAACCTAAAAAATCTACTTTTGTGGAGAAAAATATAAGTAAAACTAATTTTAGTTTGCCCCAACACGAAAAAGAAAACTTAAAAGAAACCCATGATATTGACTCACTATGTAACTTTAAATGCGCCTCTGGTGCATCAAAATTGGCACCGTATATGATTTACATGTCCAAAGTTTAGCCAGTAGCATGAATAAAAAGGCCATTGTTTTATGTTTATTTTTTTTTTTAACTCTCCCTCGCCCTCTTTTTCGTTTTCGTAAGACAGAATCTCTGACTACATGCTTCAAAATGAGACATTTTTCATTTTCCTTTTACATGTGTATTTCCCTTTTCGGAACACCTTTGCTCGTTTAAATGTCCATTGAAATGTATTGTAGCGTCACGGTAGCGACTACGACAAGAAGTAGTTTTGAGGTATCCTGCGGGGATTTTATCTTTTGAAATCGCAATAACATTGAAGAATTAAATAATGCAAATGTGAATACAATGAACGATCCCCTTTTTTGGTTACGTTCGTTCGTAAGATGTCGGTATTTCTCTATTAAGCGATCGTATAACTGGGAAATAGCGTGGAAAAAAAAAAAATCAGAGTAAATTCTGTTTAGGAAGTGTTATTTCGATGTATAATATATTATTAAATTCAAACAAGGCAGTCGGTCATTGTGATATATCGTTTTTAACCAATAAAATTGACCTACATAAATATCAGAAATTAAACTTAACTATGTTAATCAAGGAGATACTACGGAAAACGAACTGGAGGGCTCGCAAAGTTTTACCTCAAAGTTATAGCAGTTATAATATCTCATATAATATATTTCAACAGAATAGAATTTATTTGCAGGCACACAGTATCGTCTTTTTTAAAAAAGGGGGGGGGGGGTAAAATGTAAAATTACCTTAGAAAGTTTGACAAGCAAAATAAGTTATATTTAGAGTACGAGTTTCTTACTGTATCGGAGATACAGGGCGGGGCTTAAGGCGAGAGCGATAGCTCGAGCCGGGCCCCGCCTTGTATCTCCGATACAGTAGGAAACGAGTATTCTAAATGACTTGTGACATGACCTTTCTTATGACCTCGCTAATTTACATGTGTATTTGGGTATATATCTCTCAACTAATCAGATGATTTTGCAGAAAGTCGATTTAGTACCCCATTTTTAGCAATCGCAACTGAAATGTCGAGTGAGGTGGATGTGCAGGTATCTATCAATTGATTTAATTATAATTAGGAGATGCATTATATAATGTGTTTTCCCAAAATTTAATTTATATTTGATTGCGTAGGTTTTTTCCTTTCTATTTCGCTCTTGCTCACTTTTTTAAAAATCTAAGCTACAAATTTAGTGCAAAACATTTTGGTACATAAGAATCATAAATGGGAATGTATTTGAAGCAAAAATGTTTCGGGGAGGTTGTATTCTGAGAGAAATGTCCGACAATGTCATCGACCGGTCGTCATACATGTGTATACAAAATTCTTGGCTCCAAATTGAAATAAACAGATGTAAGAAAGGGGACATATTACCTTCATGTTTGAAACAAAATGTAGAGGAACCAAAGGCAGATCCAGCACTCACTCGCGCGCGTCGGTATCCCCCCCCCCCCCATTTTCGAGATTTTTTTTTTCTTTTTTGGCTTTCGTAAATTATGTTTGCTAAATTAAACTTGTATATTACACTTTTAATTTATAAACACGAAACGATCACGCACATATAGTGTCAGGCCTAATTATGAATCTACCCCCCCCCCCCACGAAACCCCCGATTTTCCAGTTTGGACATTTTTTTTTTCGAAGAAAACCATTTGTGTACTGCCCCAACTCCCTCCTTTCTAAAATTTTTGAATCCGCCACTGGTAACTTTACGTTGTAAAATTCTATTCTTTATTCATCTCAAATTTTGAATAAATACTAACAGCGCTATCATGCGATTTGATTGATTCTTATGTCTATATCATTTAAGATACGGATTCAGTTATCCGTCATCGCTAGAAATAAACCGTACTGTATCGTTGATATTTTGCAGATACAGAACAGTTTCTGCTTATTTGCATAAGAAACGCCCACTAAAAGTATTCTGTATCGCAGTTATTGTACGGCTGACTTCAAAGGAAAACTCGCCGCGTCATGTCACAAGAAAGGAAAATTGTCCAAATTCGAAAAATCCTTTATTGAATGTGTGTGTGTTGGGGGTGGGGGGTGGGGAGTTTGGTTTCTTCTTTCACAATCAAATTTTATTCACAAAGTACCAGAGTATCACTATTTAACTATACTGCCAAAAAAGGGGGGAGGGCAACCAACCTTTCAATAAACATTTCAACTGTTACAGTAAAAAGTTATGTTTAAAAAAGTGGAAGGAAGCAGCCTCACTAACCCCCCCCCCCCAACCCCCAAGTCACATTTTGTGATATCCCGATGAGTTGTACAACTCAGAGGCAATAAAGATTTGAATTGAATTGAGTTTAATAGAGTTAGCTATCATTATTTGAAGGAGTTGGAATATGGCCTTTCTGACATATTTTATTTCTTAAATAAAATTTGTAACATGACGACTTTTGTAAGAAAGCAATAAAACATGTCAAAAAGGACACATACCTATCATTTCCCCTAAATTTTCCATATCCCGTAAATAAAAAATATAAATACTACAATAATAACAATTTTCAGTAAAATGATAACACTTGTAATTTTAGTTTAATTGATAGATATCCCAACTCCTGTAATTGTTATTTTTATAGTATAGTGTATTAATTTTTTTTTATTTACTGAAAATTTGGGTAAAATTTATAGGTATGCCAACTCTTGTGATTGAACAGCCATTCCCTAGACAATAAAACCTGTTTTTCTATAATCCTAAAATTCGGTCCTTCCAATACTTTTTGTTAGTATCAGATTCATTTTAATCGAGTGCCAATAGACAATTATTAGCAAGAGTTCTGGATTTTTGATTTTGCTGTCTTAAAATGTAGACATAATTATCCAAGCAGAAGATTAGAAAATCTGTCAACCCCCCCACCCCCCCCCCTTCTTAAAAATCAAATGTTCGGTGCCCTGTTCTGTTTCGACAGACTTTCAGCCCATGTAAATCGGTAAACTCTTACTATATTTCATTAAACTGTTAAGGGTATTTAATGAATTTCAAATTGCACGATCGCATGTTTATCATATTTTCTTAGTTGTATGATCGCACACAGAATCGTTGCCGATCGTAAAAAACGTTTGACACGTGTACACTTCAAATCTTTATTTTGACGCTTTCTGTTTGATATTACGGTCATCATAAATTTACGGTCATCCCTCTTCACGGAATAAACTTCGATTACGGTCATCTTAATATTTTGTTACGGTCATCATTCTCAAAAACTTTGAGGTCGTACTTCAGCTTTATTTCCTTAAGTTCAAGTAAGCTATAATAACCAATAGCAAGTTTTCATTAGCGTACATTCAATTTTCAGCGGAATTTACACAGACATGCTATCAAATGTTTGATATCTTGAATGAAAAATTCTTACCGGTCAGCTCGGCCGACATGTTTTGATGACCGTAAACTATATTACGGTCATCGGCTTTCCTACAGTGGTTTATCCGCAATTCCTCTTATACCACTGAATGCAATTTAATGAAACTTTCACCAAATTTTTACTACATAATGGCGTTGTGCATCTCATGTTTTATGTTTCGATCAGAAAAACATGGACATGCCATTCTTTTTGTAATATTGGGGGTACTCATCTCTTATCCGCAACTCCTCCTACACCAGTAAATAAAAATTTTCATAGAATTACATATATTTCATAGTGCCATTATGCACCTCTTATTTCATGTTCCGTTCAAACAGATATGTTTCCAAAGGAAAAATGGATTTTGCTATCATACTCATATGGGAGAGGGTGTATCAAATTTTGAGCTCAGTGCATACTGTACCTCTAGTTTTAACTGGTCTCTATGAACAGGTAATTTTCAGACTATACTCATAAAAATCAATCAAAATGAATTCTGCTATAATATGTTAATTATCGGATTCTGTCTTAGAGATATTTTTGGGTTGAGTTTATACTGTTCTTCACCAAAAACTTTATATGAGTTTATACTGTTCTTGTATAAGTTTTTGTAATTTTGTTTTCAATTTTTTGTGAGACATTCTTATACAATCTTTTTATTAATTTTCGACTTAATAGCATTCTCAGAAAGCACCAAAGAATCTTTCAAACGACATAACAAGGCCTTAACAACCATTGAGGCAAATGCCTCACTAAAATATTTGCGTTTTTAAAACTAAAGAACTACTTTGCACAAATTAATTGTTTTAATATATTTTCAAATATATTGCACTAACAGGTGCATAATAGAGATGTTTCTGAGTAGAGATGTTTCTGAATATGAAACGAATCGGAATATGAAAATGAATCTGAAACGAATCTGAATCGGAGGGATCTTGATCCCGATTTGAAAATGAACACACGTATGATTACAGATTTTTTTCTTTGGTATATCAATCTGTAATCTTATAAGAGGTTTAATGTGTTTGTGAGACCCACCCACCCACCCCCTCCGAAAAAAACCCACCACCAAATCCTGGGAGTAATAAGTCCATGATATAAATCGTATATGGATGTTATATTTGTACCTTACTTGTAGCAATGTGAAAAATAAGAGTTAATGAAGTAAACTAGATTAATATTTCTTGGGGCTAGGAAGTATGTTTGAAATGTCAAGGGTGAACCAGGAAATTTGCTCAGGGCGGGGAGGGGGACATACTAATAAATTCCCACAAGGAGATAAATCATCACCATTTCTCCGACTCGGATATTTTTTGACAAAAAAAATTATCCCAATTCTCTCCGGACGTGAAAAAAAAAACAATCTGTGTATGGGGGCTTGTCATGCTTGCGTAATTCTCCTTGACCAGCTTACGAGAGGTCCGTCCGTGTTTCCCAAAGGAGGGGGGTTGGGGGAGGGGGCTGGCAAGTTCATCTTTGTTCAACTATATTACATACAATTTACTAACTCTGAAAAATAGGGGGCGAAGCTGGATTACTTTGACACCTTCCACCACTTGATCGCTACTGAACGGCCTCGATCTCAGTTCAAGTCGTCAAAAAATAATTGCATAATATCGGGCCCGTAAGAACTGGGGGAGACATGGAGACCAGCCCCCTCCACCCTTCCTATTAATTTTGCCGCTATATACTGCACAATATAATCAGATCAAAATTATCAAAATTACTGTTATGTCCCTCATAAATAAAGCTTGTAGACTTGATTTTTGTTCAATTGCGCCCTATTCCCGTAATGTTACTGCATCCTATAGATCAGCCATATTACATACTACATGGAGTAATAAGTGTCTTTTTAATACGTACGAAAGCTATCAGTTTTGTATTATTTTATTGTTCAACTCACTAGATATTCGTTCCTCGGGAGAATTGTGTTCTTTGAGATGTAGGAGACAAATTACACTTTTAACTATTCATTTTAACAAGCTACATTCTTCGTCAATCAAGGAAATGACAGGAAACGTTTAAACTAAAAACTTGTAGACATCAATGTAAATCGCCAAAAACTTTCGACAAAAAATTGGCCTGCGAAAAAGTGGCCAAGGGGTTGCTTAAAGGTTATTTATCCGACATAATTTTCAATTGCATATAACTAAATAAAATGATTCGTGTGAATACATTAATTACACAGAATATTTTTTTAAAAGAATACAGAACACGATTCTTGCGAGAAACAAATAATGTAAGTAGGTGAATAATACAACAATGATACTTTTACGAGCAGGTTTTTCCGTGAATTGAAAGGGTACCTGTTTCTGTTTTTCAGTCTATAGAATTTGACTTGTCCCTTTTATAACACCCCCATCCCAATGACAAAATAATAACATCACTCACTATTTTTTAAATGACATATCAAACAGAGATACATGTACTTGTATTTAACCATCGTCGGATGCCCACGAGTGATCTCATCTTTTACTCATCAGTGGGTGATGAGTAAAAGACGAGATCACCCGTGGGTATCCGGCGATGGTACTTCGCAATAGTAATTGTGAACTAGTTAAATTCAGAAGGAGAAGAATCAAACACTTTTCAAATTAAAATTCGATATATTCCTGGTCATAGTAAAATTGAAAAATAAATCACAAAAATGAATATATATTATTATTATTCATAGTATAATAAGTGAAGAAATTTTCTTATGATGATATACATGTATATCTTTTTCAGTTTTGAAATCGAGATCGAGATCCCTCCGATTCAGATTCGTTTCAGATTCATTTTCACATTCGGATTCGTTTCAGATTCAGAAACATCTCTAATATGAAACAAATCCGAATCTGAAAATGAATATGAAACGAATCCGAATCGGAGGGATCTCGATCCCGATTTGAAAATAAACACATGTATGATTACAGATTTTTTTTCTTTGGTACCCATATATCAATCTGTAACCTTTATAAAAGGTTTAATGTGTTTGTGACCCTCCGACAAAAAAAAAACAAAAAACAAAAAAAAAAAAAAAAAAACACCACTAAATCCTGGGAGTAATAAGTCCATGATTTAAATCGTATATGGATGTTATATTTGTACATTACTTGTAGTGATGTGAAAAATAAGAATAAATGAAGTAAGCTTTATTTGTTTTTTCTTTGGGGCTAGGGAGTGTGTTTGAAATGTCAAGGGAGAACCAGGAATTTTGCTTAGGGCAGTGAGGGGGACATACAAATAAATTCCCATAGTGAGATAAATAAATACTTTTTTCTCCGACTAGGATATTTTTTGACCAAAAAAAAAATCCCAACTCTCTCCGGACGTTGAAAAAACCCATCTGTGTGTGGGGGCTTGTCATGCTTGTGTAATTCTTCTCGACCAGCTAATGAGGGGTCCATCCATGTTTCCCAAAGGAGGGGGTGGGGGAGGGGGTTGGCAAGTTCATCTTTGCTAACTATATTACATACAATTTAATAACTCTTGATAACTGGAGGCGGGGCTGGACTAAGTTGGACTACTTAGAGTAGTAGACTTGATTTTTGTACAGTTGCGCCCCATTCCCTTACTGTAACTGTATCCTATAGAAGCCATATTACATACAGTGTACTACATGTAGTAATAAGTGTCTTTTTAATATCTACAAAAGCTATCAGTTTTGTATCATTTTATTGTTTAAGGTATCCGATCCATAATAACCTCAGATTCAATGAATCTGAATGCATAAAAGATATATATTGGCTGAATACTCACTATATGTAGACATAATCTTCATGTTTAAGTATCAATAGGTAAGAGCGGAATGTGTCCTAATTTTTGACCTTGTCCTGTCCTTGAAGAGTTATCCCTCTTTGCTTTTAATCAATAAAAATCAATTCTAAAATAATCTATCTGGTAAAAAAAAAATCGTTTTTAATCATTTTTCTATTCCTAATAATTAAATACATCTTTCCACCAAAGCATTTTTTTGATATTCTTAGTATTTAAATTTTTATTTTCAAAAATTTGCTTGTCCTCATAGACCTCAATGCATTCTTCATTAATTAATTACTGCTTAGGTAATTATATTTTTGAAAATTTCTCCTGGTAAATCCTTTTCTACTCTAAAATGCTTTGAATTAATTTCCGAGTATTTAATACAGGATGGATATTTAAGGTCAGAAAATTATGTCCTTTTATGGATCGGATACCTTAACTCACTAGATATTCGTTCCTCGGGAGAATTATGTTTTCTTTGAGATATAGGAGACAAATTTAACTTTTTACTGTTCATTTTAACAAGCTACATTCTTCGCCGATCAAGGAAATTTTCAGTGAAATGAAAGGAAACGTTTAAACTTAAAACTTGTAGACATCAATGTGAATCGCCGAAAACTTTCGACAAAACTTTGGCCTGCGAGAAAGTGGTTAGATACATGTACTTGTATTTCGACATCGTCGGATACCCACGGGTGATCTCGTCTTTTATTCATCACTCCAGTGATGAGTAAAAGACGAGATAAAACGTGGGAAGCAACAGAACAAATTCTTCTGTAATTTTCACATCACAATTCTACTTTAAAGGCTCCAATGCTTTTGGTCAGGAGTGCAACAAATATGTTAGAATTATAAATCATCCAATAAGAATGAAAATAAAGAAAAAATGATGAGGTGAATTTTTCTGGTGGGTTACAGTGTTTGTCCTCTAAAGGAAAATATGCTGTGAAATGTATTTTATCTTCTAAATATATCGCCGAAATATGGCTGAAATATTGCCGACTCGGCGTTAAACAATAATAATCAATCGATCAATCTTCTAAATATACATTTAAGCTAGTTTTTTGGCATAAGTAGGGAATAATTCCAGATAAAATGCATCTGTTTTAATTATGAAGTATTGGACTATAAATATTGCACAATTTCATTACCTCTTGATGTTGCCAACACTTTATGAATTTTTGTGTTCTATGGTTTTAATTTTAAACTTTACTGCAGTCACGAGTGCAAGAAAACTGCTTTATAATTACCAATGCTTTATAACTATCTTTACTAAAAAATAAGTTGAAAAAAAATGTTTGATACTATTTGATGTTCAAAACACTATGTCTATCAACAAATTAGAGAAATTTTACAGGCAATTCAGGGAATAGTTTCATCATTTCACATATATTTTTAAATGCAATTTATATATATTACACTAATTTGCAAATAATCATGTTTTAAGGTCTTCAAAATATGAAAAAACCTGCCGGATACGATAAAAAATATCAAAACGACAAATTAATCTACAAAGTAAGAATGGGTTATTGTGTTTTATAATTTTTAAAACAATGTTAAATAAAATATATATCAGATGTCAGGAGTGCAACACAATAGGGTCACTTCAAAATCTAGTATTTTTTGTAAGAGGACTCGTATAAAAAAATTTTTTTTGGCTTAGATATAAAGAATTGACTTGAACGGACAAAAAAGTGAATTTTGGGGAATTTTATTGCTTCATATTTTTTCATGTTAAAACTTTTCAAACCAGAATTGAAAAAATAATGTAAAATAACAATCAAAAAGCCAATTTTTTCTCACATATACAAGAGAAGATACTCAATCAATTGCAAGGTCTAGATTTAATCATTTATACCCATTTTACCATTTTGAAGCATAAAAAACCATAATTTCTTGTGATTATGTATTTTAGAAAGTCTTTTAAGGTGTAATGATATTTTCTTTTTTCAAAAGAAATTTTACTAATAAAAATTCTGAAACTTTTTAATCCAATTGTCTATTCTATTGCCACTTCAGGATTTTAAACTAGAATGCATGTGCAATATGATGATATAAGTGAAAAATATGTTATAACTAGTTGAATTTTTCCAAAAAATTTCAGTTTGGTGGTCATTTTTTTTAATTCACCCAAATACTGAAATATTTTTATTTATAATCTTAAAGCTATATATGGCGTATCTGAGCTAAAAAAAAAATAAAATTATGAGATTAAGTGTAGATGAACACGATATTTGTTAATTACGTTCAAATTAAAATTTTCACCGATTTTGAACTTGAATAACCCCACGTTTCTATTGTTAAATTGACTTCAAACTGTGTCTGATATTTAAATGATCGGTTATTGTTTTAAATTTCTAATATCTATAAAATGCGATTGATTTAAATTGTGTAATTTACAGGAAAGTCCTATCTTCATATAAAGTAATAAAACAAATAGAAAGATCTTTTTAATTTTTGTTAGTCTGAACTTATCAAAAATACGCTATATATGACTTTAACACTAGGCAAAGGGAGGTCAACATTACCGCTACATTGCCAAAAATTTCAACTCATTACCGCTACATTTCTTCAAATTTTCGGGCGATCATTACCGCTACATTTTGTCAATAGGACTATTGCCGAAAACAACTCATTACCGCTACATATTGAATCAGTCAGGAATGGTACGGAATATGAGTTCTATTCAACATATTTCACTCACCATGTAGTGAAGTACAATTTGGACCTGAATTCTAATAAAAATGAGTATATATAAATCCATATATTTAGCGTCACTGGAACATCATGGCTACTATTGAGAAGTTTGTGACAAATCGCAGCAATACAGGATTAGTTATTGGTAGATAATAAAACTCTTAAACACTCAAAAGTGTGGAGTAGATGTGAAATATGAACATGACCATGAAAAGGGAAAGCAGGTCTTACGCATGTATATTTTATACTTAAAATCAATCTGTACACGCATAAGCGGCTAGCTAACAAAAGAGGCAATGTAGCGGTAATGTATACTTTTAAATGTAGCGGTAATGTAACCTTTTTTGTAGCGGTAAAGACTATGAGCGGTAATGAAAATTTTGAAAATGTAGCGGTAATGATAAGCACACCAGACAAATCGCCTGGCTTCTGGGTTAGGCGTAACGATCTTGAACGCAGCCTTGATGCACGTAGAATTCAAACATTAATTTAGGCTTCGGAAATGTTTCGACAATATCCCAAAGGATTCCACACATACCCCGACGCTTTCGTTACCACCTGTGCCTTTGCCCTCCTCCATGTATACTGAAGTTTGCTGGAAGCCAGCGGACTAAAGCTGTCTTAAAATATGGCATTGTTGAAGAGGTGGCACATTTCAATATTATCAGGCACCATCAAAGAAAGGACATTTTATATCATCATAATTAGTCTGTTAAATAGCTCTTTAATTTGTTTACTAATGGAATGTTTAGTTAAAACATACTTAAAACATACAGACACATGAGGAAAAAAGATACGTTACATTTAAGTACTGACCAGAAGTACAGAGTTCACTGAGAGATTGTGTGACGTTAGAGTATATCACAGATAAGTAAAACCAACAGAATCTATAGAAGGATGTAATACAATTCAACAGAAATATTTAAATTAAAGCTCTTAACTATCACAGAATGAATTAATTCACAACTAATGTACTAAAATATAGACTTTTTCATTCATCCCTGAATATTGCATAGTCCAAATCATCATAGTTATATAGTAAAAAGATCGATAATTCTTCACAATTCTCTGATAATTTTTCATTTCAAATAATTCAAAGACACACGCACTCCAAATTTATACATATAAGCGTTCCTCATTAAATGATTGATTGACTGTATGTTGTTTAACGTCCCGTTCGAGAATTTTGCACTCATATAGAGACGTCATCATATAACGGTGAAGGGCTTCAAATTTAGACTTTTACTCGGCACTTAGGGCCATTGAGCAGTGAGGGTTCTTTATTGTGCCAATACTGTGACACGGGACTTCGGTCTTTAAGGTCTCATCCGAAGGACCCGCAACTTTCACTTCAAAGTGCCGAGCGCTTGGCGAAGGAACAGTTGCTACCTATTTTTTATCGACTTAGGTCAGTCGCGGCCATGATTCGAACACACGACCTTCCGATCACGGAGCGGGCGCTTTACCGACTGAACTACCGTGGCGGCTCCTCATTAAGGAGGCTGGGGGGTCAACAAATTAACCATCAGATGTAACTTAATTTTTTAGATATGATATCTTAAGCTGTCAACTATCATTTGGCAAAGGAAAATTTCATACATTTTAGTTTTAAAATTTGATCATTTTTGTATATCTTTATATGGAACTCTTCTTCTAAAGGAGATCAATATAGTCTGAAAATGGCCACAACCCCCAGCCCTCTTAAATAAAGAGTTGTGAAACACTGAAGGAACACACATTGAGCAGGATATGATTGACTTGTAATAGCTTCTGTTTAAGAGGTAACGTAGTCACCGGTATCTATAACGTAGTATGCAAATGAAAGGTCACTGTTTAAAGGATCACTGTGATAAGGCTGGAAGTCAAAGGAATCGTCACTGTGATAAAAAGATTGTCCGAAGTACAATACTCTGCTGGCCGAGCGTCTACCATTAGCTCCAGACATTCGAAATGACACCCCAGCTAAACGATACCTGAAAGACAAACAGGAACAACTTGAATTATATGACCGTCATCCCTTCGACTGTAATGTTAAAATTGTTTAAACCGGAAGCATGATTTTGGAGAATTTAATTCTTTGAGAAGGAAAAGTATAATTTTTATTTCCAGATGTGCTTTTAAGGCCTAGCTATTCTAAAACCTTACAAACAAAAACTTCATTGTTACTAATCTTGAGTTCCTTCCTTTATGATGTGTCTTTCACTAATTACAATTTTCAAATGTTAATGAGTTTATAACTAATTAGTCATTAACAGTTGAAAATTGTAAATTAGTGAAAGACAAATTTAAAACGACAAGAAATTAAAGTTATTAATAATTGAGTACAATTCTACCTTGTTCCTCCAAAATTTACGTAGGTCGGTAATTCATTGCTAGAAGAGAACGGCATTCTATTTAAGTTGATTGGAAGCACCAATGGTCGTTGACTAGATAAAAGACGGCGGTTTCTGTGTTGAATGCCTTGGCAAATAGTAGTGCTGCAAATAGCAAGTCTATAATGAAATAGGTGAAGATAACGAACAGTGATCAACCTAAAAAAAATCTTAAAAATAAATCAAATCTGTGGGGAGGGCATATAAACAAACTGCATTTGATCCTGACCAATCTTATTTAAATACCCGAGATATTTTGGATGGGTCATCATGCAAAAAAAAAGATGTAAAATGATGTGCGTTAGCAAAATAACATGCAAGTTACATGTTTACAATAGTTTATTCCAAGATGTATATGCTTACTGTGCACCCTTTTTGAAATCCTTTTTTGCTTTTTCATTATATACATACATACATACATACATACATACATATATATATATATATATATATATATATATATATATATATATATATATATATATATATATATATATATATATATATATATATATATATATAAACCAAACTAAATGCAGATGTAGGTGTTCACAGATTGAAAACATATAAATCTTGGAAACACGACACAACCATTGTACTTACCAACTTTCCATACATGTATATGCAAAAGGAATTGAAAATATTGTGCAATACGCAAAATTGCAATATGCAATTTTGAAAAACATTGAACAATGAGATCGTTGACATGTAAAACATCTATCTGTTTCCACGCTATAAAATTCTTATACAATTATAAAGACCATCATTCAAATTTCAACCCTAGTGTGTAATATACAACTGACCTCATTCCTCTAAAGTCCGATTCTTCGGGATTATAAGATAGAATTGGAACATTGCATCTCTCTGTAGTGTGGAACCATTGGTCAATAAAACATTGAAGCGTGTTCATTCTGCCATTCCCAAGATTTCTGATTCTTTCAAATAAAGTTCATGTATATGATACTAGATGAAATCCCGCGCAAGCGCGGAGGATTGAATTTTTACCACTACCGACAGAAAATAAAATTATATATTAGAGTTTCTACTGACAGCCTACAGGCTTATAGCAGGAGGAAATACTATGTTTAAAATCCTGCATGAAGTAGATTTACGTCTCCACCCCTCCCCCTTTTTTTGTAAAAACTTGAATAAATAAATCATTAATTGACGTTTATTGTGAAACCTGTTATACTATGTTAGGGATATTGTACTCCAGATACTATTATTTCATTTCTGTCAAGGATGAAAGCAGCTTATATGCACATTTTACTGATAATTTGATATTTTTTGAAAGGGGGGGGGGGTAAAAATTCACAAGTACTTGGGTCTTGGTATATAAATATGTATGTAACTTATTGATATGTAAAAATGTACTTTACTTTTTTTACATATCAATAAGGTACATGCATATTTATAAACCAATTCCCAAGTACCTGTGTAAAAATTAGCTTGTAACGCCCGATGAATAGGCCGAGTATTTGATACAAAAGACTGTATTCAGAAACAAGAGGCCCATGGGCCACATCGCTCACCTGAGCACATTGGCTAGGCAAAAGCACACAGTTCAGTATTGAAAAGACCGGGGGGGGGGGGGGGAGCTTGAATTTTAAACTACCTGATGATGCTTCCATGTCAATATAACAAATGGCTTTGTTGTACTTGAGAGGATTTTAAAAAAAAATTCCCATATATTCCTTTGTAAAAATTTGATCCCCCATTGTGGCTCCTCCCTATCCCAGGGGTTATCATTTGAACAAACTTGAATCTACACTACCTGAGGATGCTTCCATATCAAAATGACTAATCATGGTTTGCAGTTCTTGAGAAGAAATATTTTTTCTATATGTTCTTATGTTAAACTTTCCATCCCCCATAGGGCCCCACCCTACCCCTAGGGGTCATCATTTGAACAAAATTGAATCTACACTACCTGAGGATGCTTCCATATCAAAATGACTAATCATGGTTTGCAGTTCTTCAGAAGAAGATATTTTCCTTTATATTTCTATGTAAAATTTTGATCCTCCATTGTGACCCCACCCTACCCCCAGGGGGTCATGGTTTGAACAAATTTGAATCTACACTACCTGAGGATGCTTTCATATAAATATGACTCATCATGGCTTTGCTGTTCTTGAGAAGAAGATTTTTAAAGATTTTTCCTATATATTTCTATGTAAAGCTTTGATCCTCCATTGTGGCCCCGCCCTACCCCCGGGGGTCATGATTTGAACAAATTTGAATCTACACTACCTGAGGATGCTTCCATATAAATATGACTCATCATAGCTTTGCTGTTCTTGAGAAGAAGATTTTTAAAGATTTTTCCTATATATTTCTATGTAAAACTTTGATCCTCCATTGTGGCCCCGCCCTATCCCCGGGGGTCATGATTTGATCAAACTTGAATCTACACTACCTGAGGATGCTTCCATATAAATATGACTCATCATGGCTTTGCTGTTCTTGAGAAGAAGATTTTTAAAGATTTTTCCTATATATTTCCATGTAAAACTTTGATCCTCCATTGTGGCCCCGCCCTATCCCCGGGGGTCATGATTTGATCAAACTTGAATCTACACTACCTGAGGATGCTTCCATATAAATATGACTCATCATGGCTTTGCTGTTCTTGAGAAGAAGATTTTTAAAGATTTTTCCTATATATTTCTATGTAAAACTTTGATCCTCCATTGTGGCCCCGCCCTACCCCCGGGGGTCATAATTTGAACAAATTTGAATCTACACTACCTAAGGATGCTTCCATATGAGTTTCATCTTTCCTGGCCCTATGGTTCCTGAGAAGAAGATTTTTAAATGATGCCATAATTTTTTCAGTAATTCCTAATTATCTCCCCTTGAAAGAGGGCGTGGCCCTTCATTTGAACAAACTTGAATCCCCTTTACCCAAGGATACTTTGTGGCAAGTTTGGTTGAAATTGGCCCAGTGGTTCTTGAGAAGAAGTCGAAAATGTGAAAAGTTTACAGACAGACAGACGGACGGACAGACGGACAGACAGACGGACAGACGGACGGACGCCGGACAAAATGTGATCAGAAAAGCTCACTTGAGCTTTCAGCTCAGGTGAGCTAAAAAATGAAATGTATTGATTAAAGCACAAAATTTTACAACTTTAATTGCATTTGAACAATACCTTATTCATTAATTTTCTCTTTTCATATAAGCAAGCTTATTACGAAGTACAAATTGTACTTCGGGTTCGTTGCCATGACGCTCTCAGTGAGGAACATATACAAATTTTACCGATAAGGCGATATATTTATTAGGAAAACCTACTACATGCATGTATATGTAATAGTCTCTCGGTATATAAATATATTCACAACTTATAGTGTTATCAATGATTTACCATTATTTCAATGACCATTTACAGAAAAGCTTTTTCATGTTCATGCAGCTATAATCGCCTCGTTTTTCTTTTTAACCTCGGGCTCGATGCTATATGATGTTCCATAAGCTTCCGTCATTATTAAGATCGGTGAATGACAAAAATAATTTGCACATTTCCCTTTTCAATCTGTTATCACAACTTATTTCTATAATATCATTTAAATCAAGTTTTGATTGAATAAATCAATGATGGCTTTTTATGAAATAATTGAACGATTGCTTATTGTCAGTTTCATTAAAAATTGCCAGTAACTTGGATCCGCCAACCGGAAACGCCACCGTACTCATATTTTTGCTATTTCATGGCTGTTTATAGAAAATGAAAGTAGACTTTTAATTTAATGTACAATACTTACAATGCGAGTGAAATCTAAGTATACTTTAGTTACTTTATTTAGTTTTTATTTGCAAAATTTATTAAGATGCATTTATAATGTTATGAGTGAAAATTCCTTGTCTTACTTCTATGTGAATTATTTGATGTATCTCAGTGTAGTCTACTTTTGTGCAAAGTTATAAGAGATCTAAACTGTAGGAGTAGTAGCGTTTTAAAGGAATTTTACAGTAATGTCTATTTTTAGTAAACATGGCAACACCATTATTCCAAATAATAAAAAAAATACACAGAATTATTTATCTGAGTTTGAAATCTTGTGTCAAAGTCATATTCAAATCAGTCCAAAACTGTAGGAGGAGTAACGTTTTGAAAGTACTAGTATTTCATAAATATTACTATTTTAGTAACCATGGCAACAACGCTCAACAACCCCCCCCCCCCCCCAATGATAAAAAGAATTTATGAAGTAAACGTTATGGTACTACTTTCTATTATGTGGACGGTAAAAGTTAATTTTCTAGATTTTAGACCATAATATATATCATTGATAAAATGATAAAAAATAGCATCAGTATTGAAATTAAATCCATAAATTTACAAAGAGAATCTTGAAGAATTTTGTACACATTTTAACGTATATTTGAAAAGTTTACCTTCCAAGGACTACGTTGACATGATTAAAGCTCTCATTAGACGATGAACAGTTTGGATTATCACAATGTCTATGTACAACGCTAGAAAAGTCAAATGCTGGGAGCACCATGTGACCCTCATCTTGTCCATTTTCCAAAGATGCACCTAAGTGTCCGACCCATTCCCTGATGGCAGCTTCATAATTACCTTCATGGTAAAGTTGAAAAATCCTATACAATGTCTGGAAAGTGTATTTAAGAAACTCGAGAAAATGATTGGAATTTTTTTTCTGAGAAGTAAAAAATTAATAATATAAACACAATTTAAAGAAAAAGAATAAAGAAAACGTAGATGCTGTCATAGGGCAGTAATGCCAGCACATAAGTGTTTGCTTCTAAGTTTGAATGTACTCTCCCTTCTACCTGGCAGGTAATGCATATGAAAAACCACAATAAATTACATAAAATGTGCATAAAAATATATACATTTATGGAATTTAACAAAAGAAAAAAAAATGCACTGAGAGCATCTCGCCTATAGGCCTTCTGTGCCAGTATTTCAACGACAAACTCATTACTGGTCATTCTCACAATGTCAACGTTTTCTGATTTCGGAACTCCACACAAACGTTTGTGTGGAGTTCCGAAATCACAAAACCTTGACATTGTGAGGATGATTACTGGTCTGAAAATTAATAGTTTCCTTCAAGAAAGATTTTCTGTAATATATATATATATATATATATATATATATATATATATATATATATATATATATATATATATATATATATATATATATAAGTTGGTGAACCTATTCATGTTGTTGTTAAAGCAGCATAATGGTAGGGCGCTCACTTCGTGATCGGGAGGACCGGGTTCGATTCTTGTTCGCGGCGCCGCGTCATATCTAAGACTTTAGCAAATTTGTTCAGTGAACATGGGGCAGCTAGACAGATTTAATATTTATTGCTGCCGTAAAAACTTTCAATCTAAGAAGCGTCTTTATGAAATGATTAAACTTAATTTTCACACGATACGGATAATCTGTATTTCCATGGAACAAAAATAAATAAATAAAGTAAAAGTAGTTAAAAAATGATCGTGTAGGGTGTTTTTGGTGAGTCGGTCGGAGTACACCAAATAATTTTTTATTGTTGCCCTCACCACATATGTAAGGGGGATGTGAACTCTCAAATCATTATCGGCCGCAGCAGCGGCCGATCTATTTGTGGTTGTGTTAGAATATGCACATGGGGAAATGAGACGTTATTTTTTTTATTGCTTCTTTGGAATAATTCTTTATTGATAACAAACATAAAAGTTACGAATAAAAGCCTTTTAAAAAATGCTTTTAACTAAGTCTAAATATTTTGTTATCATGTTTCAATTTGTTTTTCATTTCTCGTCAGATATTTATTGATTTAATGATTTTACAAAAAGTTCTTCATGAACTGCTCCCAAACAAGGGCGTGCGTAAGATATAAAAAGAAAACGTATTGAGTTTCGAATCTGAATTACAATGCCTAAAATAATTAATAAATTGAAAAAAGTACTGAGTTTTGAATTTACAATGCAGTTGCAAGTGACACAATGAATTTTTTTCTGCACTTCACATACATATCTATCACAACACTGATCGGCATTATAAATTGGCAAAAATCCAGGGTATCAGCACGTGAAGCTTGTGTCCTTTTTCTCGGCATTATGATATTCATAATCAATTATTTTAGATATTTGTTGTATTTGTCCTTGAATCAAATATTTTGATGACATACGTTCCTACCCTTTATTGCAGTCTGATTTTCATAGTAATGAATTTATTTTTATTTTCATCAATATTTAACAATTGATCACTGAAAACTAGTGTAAAAAATGTACAGAAAAGTAAAGCAATTGTAAAAATGTATCATATACTTTTTCTATTTGAATTTTTTCTTTGGACTCTTTTCTTGTGGATATTCTTCAAATGAAATATATTTTTGCGGCCGATTTGATGCTTGGCATCAATTTAACTTGTTCATTTTGTGGCTGTAAGAAAAGACACACAGCTCAATATTTCGACAACTTCTACAAGGTACTTGACCTTTGAGCTCTGACCTGAAGCAAGATTACAATACAAGACCTATCCGTGTACATGTAATTTGAAACACAGATTTTTTTTATGCCCCTGTATCGAAGATTCGGGGGTATATAGTTTTTACCCTGTCCGTCCGTCTGTCTAGCTGTCTGTCTGTTTGTCCGCAAAAACTTTAACCTTGCCTATAACTTTTGATTGGTTGGAGCTACGACTTTCATATTTCACGGTGTATTCCTTGTGACAAGACCTTTATTTGCGTACCATCATTTTTGACCTTGACCTTGGAGTTTGACCCACTTTTGCAAAATTTTATGAGACTAACTTTGGCCTTAACTTTTGAACAGTGTGTGCTTGGAGTTTCAATCTTCACATATGTAATCCTTGTGACAAAACCTTCCTTTGGATACCAACCACTTTGACCCTTTCACCTTGACCTAGGAGTTTGACCTACTTTTGAAAAACTTTAACCTTGGTCAAAACTTTTGAACGGTTGGTGCTAGGGCTTTCATACTTCACATATGTAATCCTTGTGACAAGACCTTCCTTTGGATACCAAACATTTTGACCTCTTGACTTTGTCCTAGGAGTTTAACCTTCTTTTGAAAAAGTTTAACCTTGGCCATAACTTTTGAATGGTTGGTGCTAGGGCTTTCATACTTTACATATGTAATCCTTGTGACAAGGCCTTCCTTTGGATACCAACAACTTTTGCTCTTTGACCTTGACCTTGAAGTTTGACCTACTTTTGAAAAACTTTAATCTTGACCATACCCTTTTAAACATCTGGTGCAACGGCTTTCATACTTCACATGTGCATTCCTTGGGACAAAACTTTCCCTTGGATACCATCAATTTTGGCATTGACCTTGACCTTGGAGTTAGACCTACTTTTAAAAAACTTTACTTTAGCCATAACATTGTAACGTTTGGTTCTAGGGCTTTCACATTTCACGAACATGTGTATCACTTTTGACAAGACGTTCACTTGAGGCCCCAATTGACCTTGAGTTTGAAATTTTACTAACTTTTATAAACCTTTAACCTTCGCCATAACTTTTGAACAGTTGGAGCTAGGGCTTTCAAATTTCACAGGTCTATTTCTCGAGACAAGACCTTTCTTTGGGTACCAACATTTTTATCATTTGAGAAACTTTAAACTTTGTCATTAGCTGCCAAATGGGGGCATCAGTGTTTCACAAACACATCTTGTTCGGTTTGTTCCCGTTTTGCACACATTTGAATTTCAAGTATTGAAAAAATGTGTGCAAAACGGGAGTTTTCCCCGGTGAGTTAATAACTAAATTGCTATAGTCTATACAATAGTTGTGAATTTGGAGAAAGAGAACCTACGTAAAAAATAGGAAGAAAAAAATGATTTATTTAGAATTTGATATTTTGATTCATTTCTGTATTTTCATAAGAAGAATAAACTATTTTAAAACATGAAAAATATCATAAATACTTATTATAACAATAATTTAATCACTCATTTAAAAAGGGACGAATTGTGATAAGGATATTTGTTTAAATTACATGTATCAACTTCATCTTCAGTTCGGTTGGACAAGTTAAATTTTGAAAATTTATTTTTTTTAAATATGTATCAAAATGTATTGGTAAAATACAGCAGGCATGTTCACGAAGCTATCTTAGGACTATTATGTGTCCTAAGAACGTCTTAAGAAATATCTTAGTCTTAAGTCAGTTTCTCGAAGCTTTCCTAAATCTAGGACCTCGTCATAAGTTCGTCCTAACTTTAGGACAACATAAATCATATCCTAAGATCATCCTAAGTTGGTGATGCTTATTTTTCTGAGCATCGCAAGTACATGTATAAGCGACAGTTTTGCGTTCCTCAACAGTCTGCGTATTAGCAGACATGGCTGTAGGAACCGGGAGGCACGGGGGCTGCAACCCCCTCAAATAATTTTGCCGAAATATAGAATATTATAGAAAGCATAGCTACTATTTGCTTGTGCCCTCTCAATAATTGCGTCTGATGACCTTTTTTTTTTTGCTTGTCAAGGAATTTTTGGAAGATGATAGTGCCCCCCCCCAACTGAAAATATATAGCTATGCCCCCCCCCCCCCTTCCAAAAAAAAGAAAACTGAAATTGCTTCCTACGGGCCTGGCTAAGGAATTACACAAATCATTTTTTCACATATGTTATCCAAAGCCCTCTTCTTTGCAACATTAGTTACAATGTTCGATAATCTATTTTTTCCACTTCATCAAAAATCACCTGAATTTTGCACTTGAAAATTTTCACTTCCTCTTCTTATTCATAATGCAGTAATGCAGGCACGTCAGATCCCTTTTTAAATTGGGGAAGGGGGCAGAGAAATAATTGACTTTTAGGGTGAGGGGGCAGGAAAATATAATTGACTAGACGAAAAATGAAATTCCCTGAAAAACTTTGACATAAAAAAAAATGACCGCACTCAAAAACCTTCTTACATGTAATGTGGGATGGGGGTGGGGGGTTGGGGGCGTCCATACTCTCCTGAATAAAAAAACAAAACAAAACAAAACAAATCAAAAAAAAAAAAAAAAAAAAAAAAAAAAAATATTCCTACACGTTTTATGTGTATGGGACTAAAAGTGAAAATTATTTTCTTATTTTTATCTATCGCCTTGATATAAGCAAATCGGGGAATATTGTTTTGATTTACATCAATTTAAAACTGTTGAGAGTTCCAAGACTCGGGAGATTAAGCATTGCCTTTAAAATAATGAAACATTTCCCTGTTTGAATACTATGGTACATGGTTTCGAGCCCTGCAAAATTCATTTCATATTTTTTTTTCAGTTTATTTTTCAAAAAATAATTTACTTTTATTATACGTCATATCATAATCTTCATTGTGGTAAATTACTGTATTAAAGATTATTTTTTTTATCTTTTGAGTTATCCAACATATTGTAAATATTATTTCTGAAACACCGTTTTTATAATAAAAATGAAATTAAATCTTTCACTTTGATAGAAAAAATTCGCTTGTTTCGTTGCGACTTACATGGGGTATTTAATATATATATATATATATATATATATATATATATATATATATATATATATATATATATATATATATATATATATAAAAATAATTTTAAAGATGTAAACATTAAAATTATACTGAAGTCACCATGTACATGTAAACGGATAGATTTTTGTTATGTAATATAGAAGTTTTTTTTTTTTGGCTGCAAATGTCTCCCAAATTTTTAGTATAATTAGAAACAATTGTGTTCATCGTATGTTAGGATATCCTAACTTAAGATGTTCTTAAGATACCGTCGAGCTACATCTTATGATATGCCCTAAGTATAGTTCTTAGGATGTTCCTAACTTTCTTCCTAAGTCATAACTTAGGAACAATCTTGGGACGTATCTTAGGAAAGTTTTGTGAACATGCCTGCAGGTAATTCTAGGTAGATCCCAGATGGAGATCAGACTATAATTGCTATCAAAAAATATTTCACTCCTATTGTTTTATACCTAATAATCAAATGTGTGCAAAACAGGAACACACCATTTTTTCAACTCAATCGTCAGTAATTATCAATACAATGGATTACAAGTTGTGTTGTATACTAGTGTGTAGTTCACATGCATAATCCCATACCGTCCAAACATCATAGCAACAAAAGCGCATACACTTGTATAGTATTCCCAGAAATTATTGAGAATTAAATTTTTTTCGATGCTTTTATCTAAAATGTTGGATTAATAACATACAATGTAATTTAATGTTACTATTTTATTTAATGACAATACCCTGTACTTTCTAATGATACATACAGTTTTCATGGATAGCCTCTCATTTATTTTATATTCTACCTGTTGACTGCTATTAAACAATAGGAAGCCTATTTAAATCTGGTCATATTTCTGAAACACCGAATATTGTATTGTGTGATACAGAATATTAAAAAAGAAGAGGAATTCAGTTAAGAAAAATAGTTTGCAGGCCAAATAAATTAACATTCACGAATAAGAAGGCTTGGATATTTGCTCAGTAAGAGCAACAATATGTGTAGTAAAAATGGGGTTTCATTCCTAGCCCTACCAGCTCTTTCCTTTTGCTAAATTCCTAAATTCATTTTTCAATAGTTTGTCCCAAGTGAATCAATATTACACAGTGGAATACTCGGTATTTCCGAAGTATCGCCAGCTTTGCAATTCTTTGATAATCAACATCTACAACAGGCTTTCATTTTTCTATAGCTCTCATTTTGAACATAAGCAACTGACAGGGAGTATAAAAAGAAACCGGTGAGTATAATGAAAACTGTATATAAAATAAGAAAGTTGCAAGCATTGTCATTTAATAAAAAAACTGCTTTCAACTAAATATTTTTTTTTAAAAATATTTTGAAAAAAAAAAAAAAAAACATTTCACGAAAAAATTCTCATTTTTTGGGAACACTATATATATAGGAGATTCTAGATGACATTTAACCTACCCGATAGACAATTCTTGTTGAGGTTCCAAGCAGGCTACGGAGACAAAAGTCCTCTGTCATGGTATATACCATTATTGTAAGAAATTCACCAACTACAGTGCAAGTTTTATAATATTATTAACATTTAATTCATCGCACAGTGATATATTAACTGTTTTTTTCTCAATCATCCATAGACTCCTTGATAATGCTTGATAATTGGAAAAGAAACACATATTAAGCAAACAATAATCGTATCATTGTCGAATCTTAAAACTTAACAGACTAATTTTCACTATGGCTACTCAAAGTATCTTATCAAAATACAAATTTGTAGAAATAAGTATACAATGATAACTTTGAACTTAAGGATGAAATATATGGAGACAACGAACAGTATTTAGCTGAAAAGTCTATTAATTAAGGGTCCTCCACACCCCGTGACTTGTGACGTATATCGAGAAAAAATACTTTTACTTCCGGTTTTATTTAAGAAATGAATTTAATTTTTTGAAGATTCATGAGGACATGAACTACGACTACGACGCTTCACGCCGGCATATTTCATGAAGCGCGTTAGCGCTTCATGATAAATATGCCGGCGTGAAGCGTCGTAGTTCATGTACCTCATGAATCTTCAAAAATTAAATTCATTTCTTATATTTACATTATTTTTCTGATGAGTTGCCACAAATTCCGCCATTCAACTGTCATTTTTTAAAGCAAAATAGTTTGCACTATACTTTTGACGTCAAGTGCGGTATTATGACGTAACAATGGAGATATTCATGCTCATTCATGGTAGTTCATGAGAAAATGAACAGTCTTCTAATTTGCAAAGAATATTAAGTAAAAATGTTTGGGAATGTAAATATTATAGTTTGTGCGCTGACGATTTGACTTGCACCGCCTGTAAAGGCCGGTTTACACGGTAATACCTGTCGTATACAACTTGTCGTTTACAACTTTTGTAATATATTCCTTATATGTCTACACGGTAAAAACAGGTTTACATTCCACTCTTTTGTTATTTAAACAAACAAAACGCCCCTTTGAAGAAGTACAGCTTTTTTTTTTCATTTTGTTAATTCTGGACTTAGATTTAAGTAATAGACAGCATTATTTTGTTATATTTCTTTCGAAAAACTGATGAATTGATCAACTCTCATCGAAAACGAGGAGAAGACAGGTAGAAAGTCCCTCAGCGTTCTTTCTCAGTTTATCTTTCCTACCCAAATATATGTATTGATATAACTGGTATGACATTGGTATATTTTCTTTAGATATTAAGGTTTTGTCAAAGGAAGAGTATGCAGCCAACCGAGAGCGACACTCTGATCATAAACAATGAACACATGGCATGATCACGCCGTGACCGAAAGAAGAAAAAGTGTCGATCTTTTTCAATAAAAAACAGCAGACATTTGAGATTTTGTTGCATAATGATTCGTAAATAACAGGTATATCTACTCGAAAACGTTTAAGTTTATTATACTTTCAGGCTAATAAATCCATTGCGATATCGTCAACAAGACTCTTGTGAAAAGTTGATATTATTGTACACTGATTTGTGCGTTTAAATAATAATTTTTGTTTGATACATATTTTTCAAAGTGCGTTAAGTGTCTCCATGGTAAAAAAAATGTTAATGTACACTCTTAACGCACTTTGAAAAAAATTTCAAAGTGCATTGATTTTGTCCCAATTTTAACGCACTTTGAAGAAATTTATCAAAGTGCGTAATTTTTGTAGTGCGTTGCCACATATGCACCATAGTAGTCTCATTGTGTGTTTATAAATATTGATAAAGTGTGCATTTCTAGTTTTGCTCATTTATATCTGTCCTGTTCAGTTGTGAATAACGAGTTACTGAGTACATGTATGATGACGTATGCGGAGACTTACCAAAGTTTTTGAGTACTGGGTAACAGGAAAGATAACTCTCAAAACGGAACTTCGATACCACAGATTTTGAAAATAATTTTCCCTATTCAATAAATTTGATTTTGATTCAATTTTTTGTTGTTATTTAATTCATTAATGTTTCTTCTATACTATCAGGAATCTTCCATAATTTTTTCTCCATGAATTTTAGAGGTAAATGAGTTATATTTATTTTTTATAACTTTGATTAATTTTTAAAAAAAATATCCTCAGTGATAAAATTAAGTTTTTGTGATTGTTTTCTAGGCTTAATAATATACTCCAGGAGAACACAAAATTTGTTGTGCTACTTATAAAAACTCGGTGGGGAAAAAATCTTAAAACTTATGAAATTAAATTTTAAAAAAACCAGTGTAAATCATATTTCAATTCTTGGCCAGTTTTTAAAGGTTGATATGCTTGTTAAAAGTAATGCTCAGTAATATGAGAACATAACTTGGGGGTGTGTGGAGGACCCTTAAACATTACAAAGTAGGTGCAGAGCAAACACGGACCTCCAAAACATCAGACGTGGGATCAGGTGCCATGGAGGAGCGAGCATCCCCTGCCGACCGGTCACACCCGCCGTGTGCTCCCTGTCATGATCGGGAAATAACGGAAAAATCCGTCGACATACAAAATCTACTAGTTTATAGTTACAAATTCTTACTTTGACTACCTGCTACATCCGATGACTGCAGAGTGGGGTCTGTCTGAACAGGTACAACCTGTCTTGATAGTCGAGGTCGTTGGACATCAGGTGGTAGGTTCAGAAGCTGCCGTGGTATATGCTGCCTGTTACAAACTAAAACGTGTTGGTTGTTTAAACTACATATTTCAGTACATTGTGCTATTGGTCTAGATGGCCTGTCATTGTTTTGCTGGCGGTTACTTGAGGTATTAAACTCACGATTCTGATTCGAGTGAGATGACGGTGCATGGTCTGTCTGGTTTTCAACGGGATATACTTGAATGTAAGAGAAATAAGTATTGTCAATAACCTTAGAGTGACACACCAATACTGAATCCCCCAGCCATCAACCCACAATTACATTTTGATCAGTTCATTATATCTGAATAACACATGAAGAATATGTAGTCCATTCGATCAGTAAATTTGAATTGACAGGCAATAATGTATCACAACCTCAGAAATGGAAATATTAGTTTATAGTTACAAATTCTTACTTCAATTTATGACTACCTGATATATCCGATGACTGCAGGGTGGGGTCTGTCTGAACAGGTACAACCTGTCTTGATTGTTGAGGAAGAGGTTGGACATCAGGTGGTAGGTTCAGAAACTGCCGTGGTATATGCTGCCTGTTACAAAGTAAAACGTGTTGGTTGTTTAAACTACATATTTCAGTACATTGTGCTATTGGTCTAGATTGCCTGTCATTGTTTTGCTGGCGGTTACTTGAGATATTAAATCCACGATTCTGATTCGAGTGAGATGACGGTGCATGGTCTGTCTGGTTTTCACCATGAACGGGATATACCTGAATGTAAGAGAAATAAGTACTGTCACTGGTTAAGCTACCGTCGTATGGTTTCCTTAATATCCCGTCAAGTCCAAAAAATTTCGATCTGAGCTTCTCATAATAGAAATAATGGGTTGAAAGTACGTAAACAAGCCATAAAACTGACACACAAATACTGAATCCCCCAGCCATCAACCCACAATTACATTTTGATCAGTTCATCATATCTGAATAACACATCAAGAATATGTAGTCCATTTGATCAGTAAATTTGAATTGACAGGCAATAATGTATCACAACCTTCACATGAAATCTAGGATTTTGAATTCACGTTTAAAACATTACTACTTTCGGTTTCGGTAAATATTTAAAAGTTCTAAAAATGGACATGAGACTTTTTATCGCTAAAAATAAATTAAAGCTATATATGGCGTATCTGAGCTAAAAATAAAAATAACAAGAGGCCCGTGGGCCACATCGCTCACCTGAGCACACTGGCTAGGCAAAAGCACAAATCAGTAAATCAGTTCAGTATTGAAAAGATTACTACCGGGGGGGGGGGGGGGTGTTGAATTTTAAACTACTTGATGATATTTCCATGTCAATATAACAAATGGATTTGTTGAACTTGTGAAGATTTAAAAAAATATTTCCTATATATTCCTTTGTAAAAATTCGATCCCCCACTGTGGCTCCTCCCTATCCCAGGCGTCCACAGGCGCTTGACGTTTTTAACCTTTCTTTCCATAAATAAGAAATCCCCCATGCTATAATAATAACAAGGTTCGTCACGGTCGCCATCTTGAATTTTTCAGTTCAGCTACTTCGCCTCGATTTTTAGTCTACAATGTGTTTAAAATTAACGGATACAACCGTTTCCCTCAAGTACTTACTTTAACTATGCCTCCACTTTTGGGCAATTCAGCTCAAATCACATTAAATCCTCTCTAATTCTTAAAATGTCGCTTCATACTCAGTCTACTGCTACCGATTCCGTAAAACTTAGAAAAGAGAGGCCGGAAGTTGACTTTCCCCTATTGTGCCCCCCCCCCGGGTTCATCATTTTAACAAAATTAAACCTATACTACCTGAGGATGCTTCTATATCAAAATGACTAAACATGATTTTCTGTTCTTGAGAAGAAGATATGATATTTTCCTATTTGTTTCTATATAAAATTTTTGATCCCCCATTGTGGCCCCACCAGATCCCCAGAGGTCATCATTTTAACAAACTTCAATTTACACTACCTGAGGATGCTTCCATATTAATATGACTCATCATGGCTTTACTGTTCTTTAGAAGAAGATTTTTAAAGATTTTACCTATATATTTCTATGTAAAACTTTGATCCTCCCCCAGGGGGTCATGATTTGAACAAACTTGAATCCACACTACCTGAGGATGCTTCCATATAAATAAGACTCATCATAGCTTTGCTGTTCTTTAGAAGAAGATTTTTAAAGATTTTTCCTATATATTTCTATGTAAAACTCCATTGTGGCCCAACTCTACCCCAGGGGATCATGATTTGAACAAACTTGAATCTACACTACCTGAGGATGCTTCCATATAAATATGACCAATCACGGCTTTGCTGTTCTTGAGAAGAAGATTTTTAAAGATTTTTCCTATATATTTCTATGTAAAATTTTGATTGTCCATTGTGGCCCCGCCCTACCCCTCTGGGTCATGATTTGAACAAACTTGAATCTACACTACCTGAGGATGATTCCATATTAATATGACCAATCAGGGCTTTGCTGTTCTTAAGAAGAAGATTTTTAAAGATTTTTCCTATTTATTTCTACGTAAAACTTTGATCCTCCATTGTGGCTTCGCCCTACCCCTGGGGGTCATGATTTGAACAACTTGAATCTACACTACCTGAGGATGCTTCCATATTAATATGACCAATCAGGGCTTTGCTGTTCTTTAGAAGAAGATTTTTAAAGATTTTTCCTATATATTTCTACGTAAAACTTCGATTGTCCATTGTGGCCCCGCCCTACCCCTGGGGGCCATGATTTGAACAAATTTGAATCTACACTACCTGAGGATGCCTCCACATGAGTTTCATCTTTCCCGGCCCTGTGGTTCTTGAGAAGAAGATTTTTAAAAGATGCTATTAATTTTTCACTTATTCTTAATTATTTCCCCTTGGAAGAGGGCATGGCCCTTCATTTGAACAAACTTGAACCCCCTTCACCCAAGGATGCTTTATGGCAAGTTTGGTTGAAATTGGCCGAGTGGTTCTGGAGAAGAAGTCGAAAATGTGAAAAGTTTAATGACAGACGGACAGACAGACAGACAGACGGACTACAGACAAAATGTGATCAGAAAAGCTCACTTGAGCTTTCAGCTCAGGTGAGCTAAAAATACGAGATTGAGTGTAGATAAACATGACATATGTTATTTACGTTGAAATTAAAATTTTCACCGATTTTAAACTTGAATAACATCATGTTTCCATAGTTAAATTGACTTTAAACTAGGTCTGTGATTTAAAATGCGGAGTCGGTAAATATATTGGTTATTGTTTTAAATTTCTAATATCTTTGAAACGAGGTTGATTTAAATTGTGTAATTTACAGGAAAGTCCTATCTTTATATAAAGAAATAAATAAATAGAAAGATCTTTTTAATTTTAGTTAGTCTGAACTTGGAAAAAATACGCCATTTATGACTTTAATGTATCAATTGAACTGAAATGGCAAAACACAACTTCTCAGAACATTTTCCACTTCTTCTCTAATGAAGCAATTTTAATTAATTTTAGCAATGTAGCATTAATGAGTGAAAGGGAACAAAATTTGTGAATTTCAGGATCTCTTATTCCTAGGGCCTGAGGGGTGGGGCTATAACCATCAAAATTAATGCAATCTTTAAAAACCTTCTTTACTCCTGGACAGTAAGCAGTTGAACTGTTGGCATGATTCTAATAAACATGTATTAAACATTGACCCCTCTACCAAAATTGTGATACTCATGGCCCCAAGGTCAGGGGTTTAAGGCGGGGCTCTAATGATCATAAATTGAAAATGCATGAATTCTTAAAGTCCTTTTCTCTACCCCTAAAACGGTCAGTAGGCTTTTGTGCGTTAGCTTTGTGATCGGTAGGCCCGGGTTCGATTCTCGTTTGCCGTTCCGCGTCAAACCTAAGACGTAAACCTAGGTATTGACTGTTCCTTTGCCAAGTGCCCGCACTAGAAGTGAAAGTCACGGGTTTTTTGGATGAGACCTTAAAAAACGAGGTCCCGTTTCACGGTAAGCGTTGGCACGATGAAGAACTCTCGCTGCTTAATGGCCCTGAGTGTCGAGTATAGGTATAAACTTTGAACCCTTCACCGGTATATGGTGACGTCTCTATATGTGTGAAAAATTTTCGAATGGGATGTAAAACAACATATAATGTATCAGTCAATCTCTATCCCTGTATATTCAGCAGATAAACTAAGTGCATGACCATGGTTATGATAAGAAAGGTTGCCTCTTCCAAAATTGTAAAATTTCTGGCCCCAGGGTCTGGGTTCGGGGGAGGGGCTCTGTTGATTATGTAGTAAAAGTGAATTAATTCTTTCTTTCAAAAAACTTTTTCTCTGCTCTCATGTATTAATAAGATCTTTAGTAGAAGTTTTTTTTTTTTGAAGATGATTCCTACACTGAAAATCTAAGTTAGTCACTAGGACCTAAAAAATAATCAGTTTGATTGTCCTACAGACGAGGGTGCAGTTAGTCATTTGATAATATATTGAACTCATTTTGACGACAGGAGAAAAATCACACTGACTAATGCCTACAAAAAATTATCTCTTTTGAAAAAATTAAAATTTAAAGTAAATCGAAAAACTCTCTCACTCATGTATACGTCATTTATAAGACCGCAACTTGAATACGCTTCAGTGGTATGGGGATGCTGTCAACATAGTGATAACGATAAGTTAGAAAAATTGCAACGTTATGCTGCTAGAATACGTTCTATTTCCACTATGGAAGAGTTATACTTCTTAGTGCGCTCTTTTGTGAAAAAGTCGGAAAATGTACAAATCTCGCGGGATTTCTGGGACAAACGTAACATAAACATGTAAACAATATGTTGTATGTCGATGAACAAATCCTAAGAAAATGCAAATGAAATATTTTATTGTTGTGATTTTTATCTACATCAAGAGTAGGAATGACAACGATATCAATTTATATCTATTGTTGATCGTATATATCTATTTATCGTATGGTACCTCTAAATATAATACACATGCCTCGGAAATATCATACTTTTTATTAATGGATGACAAATTAAGGGTTCTCGCTCTCTTACATATGTCTTTTAGTTCTTCTATTCTTTAATTGGAATGACAAATACATTTAACATTTGAAATTGGAGTGAGATTGGAATGGTTTGTATTATCCCCATCGCCATGCTGTCCCAGTCAGACGACCAAACGCGCCTCTAATTTTGAAGAGTTCACTAATGGAAATGGAACGTAATATATGTAACAGGGTTAAGAACTATAGCTTCTAAAGATTCAATATACTTTGAAACGGGATGGGAGCCTCTTAGTTGTAGAAGACAAGAAGCTAGAATAAAAACTATGTTCAAGCTTCATAATAATTTAGTGCCTGAATACTTAATGGACATACTTCCAGATATGCGCTGTAACACATCTATCTACTCTACAAGAAATTCTCAAAATTATGATATTCCAAAATGTCGATTACAAACTTATAAGTCTACATTTATTCCGACAGTAGTTAATGAATGGAACTAAATTCCACTCGAAATTCGAAATTTACAGTCAATATCAAAATTCAAATCTAAAATTAGTACTAAAAAATCTGCTCCACCATCATACTTTGATTATGGTAACAGACGACTAAATGTTCTTCAAACCAGACTACGGCATAATTGCGTATTGAATAGCGACCTTTATAGATGCAATTTAATATCAAGTCCTTTATGCTCGTGTAGTAAAGTTGAGGATACATATCATTATTTTTTTTGTATGTCCAAAGTATGAGAAAGCCAGAAAAGAATTTTTAAATAAATATTTCCAAATTGACAAGATTCACATGTCTTATTATGGGGGTAGATTCATTGAATGCTGCAGAAAATGAACGTCTCTTTTCTTTTGTTCCAACTTTTATTAAACATTCTGGTAGATTTCCTTGTTAGCATTAATTAATGTATCAGTATATGCATTTGTACAAAATTAAGTGTATCTATATATCAGCAAAATGCATTGATTTGTAAACTTTTGCAAATATTGTATACTTTAAAACTTCATGTTTAACTGTGTCGATTTAAATGTGTAATTTGCATGTAGGGAGAGGGCGTAATAAGTTTTCAGAACTTGTGCCCAATCCCATTGTATTTATAAACTACAATAAAATATGTTCAAAACACACTGACAAGTTAAATAGTCTATTAATAGTGATTGATTAATAGTCACCATGAGTAGACTAGCAAGTTAATCCTGACTGTTATTATTGTCATTACGATATATTCTGATAGTCAAAGTGACCTTCATTTCATATCAGAATGACTTTCCTTTAGTTATATTGCTAGGCATTTTGACTTTATTGAAAATTGTGTCAACTATGCGAATCAAATCATTTTGATTATTACGCATCAATGCCCTACAGCTACAAGAAATAACAATTATACAACAAATATTGGAATACAATGTAATTTATTATAACATTTCTGTTTTTTGAGCATATTATATACTGTACAAATTAAACTACAAATTAAAAAGAGATAATATACACATACTTTTATATATTTCCAAACAAATTAATTTTACTGTTTGACTGTTTGTGAATAATTCCTTACCAATCAAAGAAATAGCTTCAGGTAACCGTCTCTCGCTGTACTTTCCAGTGGTTTTCCAATCCCAGACGTAGAACTGATTGTTTTCTTCTCTAACCATTCCATACTCTGTTTTACAGGTCCTGGAATGAATAAAAATCTTTATAGTTACAAAAAAATGCTACTATACTACATGCAAATGAAACAAAAATTACATCATTTGAATATGAATGTTCAACGAAAACAAAATTATCAATCTTAAAGCTAATCAAGATATATATATATATATATATATATATATATATATATATATATATATATATATATATATATATATATATATATATATATATATATATATGTATATATATATATTCAGAGGAAAATAATGGGTATATCATAATACTAGTAGATTCATACATTATATACAAATACAATTAAAATCAAGAAAAAAGTTAAATATACCTTGATAAACATGGGAATACAATCATCATCAGTTTTATCCTGTTGGATTTCCTTGTCAGCAATGGCTTATAATTAACTACAAAACATTGATTTGTAATTTTATATTAAATGCCTTAATCTCGTAAAGTGTAAGGCAATGAATAATTCTGAAAAAATAGAACACTTTACAAGACCTCTGGTCCATGGAGAGTTAGTATAAACATCAGAGATTCGGTGTTATCTTATCATCTTTTATAAAAATGATGTTGAAAATTTTGAAACCTATGTAAGCCACATTATAATTAAAATACACGCTATCGGTATGCGAAATCCTACCTTATTTTTTCTATTCATAGTACATCCTTGTAGTTTTCCCCTTCACAGTACCTGTCAGTTGTATACAGGGTATATTCTTGAGAATGTGTCGACTGCTTTGTTTGTCCATTGGAAGTTGATAGTCCGTGCTATACTGTGAGTAACAGAAAAATATGCATGCTATGTTAACTAGGGATTAAGGGGAGGGGGGGGGGGTTAAGTCCCATTTGAACTGTTTGCATTGACTGAATCTGCAAACATCTTTATAAACACAATCCACACCTCCCCCAAAATCATAACAATGTAAAATACTAATTAAAGAAAAAATACTAATGGCGTTGTCAACACCATTTCTCATTAGAACATTTTTTGAATAACTTTCTTTTAAAATCATTTGTCAAAAACAAGGAAACAACAAAACATTACCTAAACATCTCTTCGTGTTTCCTTGGGAGGAAAATGGCGACTGACGGTATTGTTTCTTCCCACCAAACAATTGAAACAAAATGACCACGCATACAGTCAAATTTAACTAAAGCTTGGTAGTGTTGAGTACACAGACAGTCAAAATGTGTTTTGACTACCTGAACGAAAGAAAATAACTTCAAATTTGGTCAGAGTGACTAATTTATGTTTTCAGTGTATATATTCTTATGCAAAATATTGACCCTCTGTTGTGCCCCCAAACCCTGGGGTAATGATTTGAACAAACTTGATTCTACAATACCTAAGGTTGTCCTATATAAATATGACTAATAATGACTTAGTTGGTGCCGTATATAATTTACATTATGACCCCTGGCTGGAGGCCTCTGCTGGTGGACTGTTAGTCCCCGAAGGTCTCTACAGCCCAGAAAATAAGTACTTCGGTACTAGCTTGAAAATACGGATATATTTAATTGCTGTGGTAAAAATTCAGAAATTTATTTCAAAATTAAGGTTTATCTCCCTCATGCATAGCTTTGTTCCTTTGATGTATTTGGCTCCAGTCTTTGGTACCCCCTTCTTCAGCTCTTCAAAGTTTTTTTCTTTATTAATAATTTTTCGGATTTCAAAAGTTTCGGCATGAGCATCACTGAAGAGACATAATTTGTCGAAATGAGCATCTGGTGCATCAAAATTGGTACCGTATATAATTAACATTGTTCTTGTCAATGAGAAGAATATTTTAAAGATATTTCCTATGTAACGTGTATGATGAGGTTCTTACAAAGGATATATAGGTTTTCCTTTTGCTCTGTCTGAGTTAATGATTGGAATGGCTATTAAGATAGTTCTATGAAGAACCCGATATCGTAGACCGGTTCACAATCATAGCTAAAGCTATTGAAAGATTACAGAAAGGGCAGAATTCTTTACAGTCAATGATAAAAAGCAAGTTAGACAAGTTTCGAAATGATTTGATGAGTAGTATAGATGAAAAATTCAAGGCAATGAAGACCGATATTGACCTTGAACTTGCTGTTCATAAAAATGAGATCGATAGTTTGTCACGGAGCATTGATTCTATTGTTTACCGGTTAGAAAATGTCGAACAATCAGCTTGGCCTTCACCTGAAAATGTAAACATTGCAAAAGGTCCTACAAACCCACTAGATGATCCCAGTGTAACAAATGCGATAGAGAGGAGGATATTCTTGATGTTGCTCGAGAAATTATAGGTCATCTTGACGAGAACGTAAACGTCGTGGCCGCATGTCGCTTGAAAAGCAGAGGCAACAGACCAGGCCTTGTAAAGATTTCAGTATCCTCTCTTACTGAAAAAAGGCAGTGTTACGGGAAAAGCGTAAACTCCGAGAAATAGAAAAGTTCAAAACCGTCTTTCTCAGATCGAGTAAAACCCATACTGAAAGACATCGAACTTAATGCACGCACGATCTTAAACGAAATGCCACATGGCAAGCAATTTCGAATTACAGCAAATGGCAGAATTGTTAAAAAGCAACCGCAAGTTGAACAGACCAGTGAGTAGGACAGAACCCGACCCACTGGTAGCCTAAGTATAGGACATTTGAATGTTTGTGGATGGACTAGATCAAATGAACAATTAAGAACTGAAATAATAAATAACATTAATTGTGATATTGTTGGGTTGAATGAAACACATTTAGTTAATGCAGATGTTATAGACTTAACAGAGCATGGGTTTAAATGGATTGGGTTTAACCGCACTCACACTCATATTAAAGCACCGAAAGGCTCAGGGGGCGTGGGAGTTTTAGTGAAAGACAGGCTGTTTAACTCTTATTGTATTGACATTGTAGACAAATCTTACGAAGGAATCTTAGGAGTTCGCTTTGTAAATAAACACAATGATTTTACACTTGTTCTCTTTACTGTGTACCTTCCTCCAGAAAATTCCCCGTGGGGACGTGATGCTTCCTCATTCTACTCACATTTATTATCACAAATCTATTTACATTATGAATCCGATGCCATTGTTGTATGTGGTGACCTGAATGCGAGAATCGGAAATATCCAAGACTGTAACGATTTCGTCGATAATATACCGCAACGTAACTCTGTAGACACTACCCATAACCAACACGGAAGTTCATTTTTAGAATTTCTAAATGACAGTCGATTTTGTACCTTAAATGGACGTTTCGGAGAACAGTCAAATCAGTATACTTACCATTCTACACGTGGACAATCGGTAGTTGACTATATCTGTGTTCCTCACGATGTTTTTACTCAGTGTAAAGAGTTTCGTATTGTGAATTGTAATAGTGTAATTGAAGAACTCAACGCGATGAACCTTCTAGGAGAAAAATGCAAGGTGCCCGATCACAGTATACTTAAGTTTGAACTAGTCTTTGGATACACCGTACATGCAGATGTTGATGTAAATAAAAGCAACCCGAAAAAGCGATATAACCTCAGACGAATCCCAAGCGATTTCATGAATTCTAATTCAGCCATATACGCAATAAATTCGCTTATTAGAAAAATAGAGTTGTGTCGTGAAACTCAAAGAGAAATAAACGATATCTATGAAAATTTCTGTGATATAGTGATTAGTGAAATGATTGAATTAATACCTAACTATGATTGGTCAAGAAAATCCAAGAAAAAGTTGCGTATTCATAAGCCATACTGGAACGACGAGCTAACAGAACTGTGGAAAACGATGAGAAATCATGAAAAACAGTTTTTGAAATGCAATGTAAAAGATTGTCGTAAAAAGCGTGAATTACGGGAAAAATATAAATATGCTCAAAACGTCTTAGACAAACGTATTCGTTACTATGAAAGAAAACATAACAGAACCTTAGCTCTAAATATTGAGTCTGTGTGCTCAGATGATCCTCGGAAATTCTGGGAACATATTAAACGGCTGGGTCCTAATCGGAAAAAACATTACCCAACAGAATGTTATGACGAACAAGGAGAAATAAATTCAGATAAAAAATTACTGAAACAAACATGGTATAAAGAATTTAAAAAATTATATAATCCTGACTCCGATCCAGATTTTGACGCCGCATTTAAAAACGAAGCTATCAACCAAAAATTACACTTGGAACGTATGATGCTTGATCCTTTGTATGTGCCAAATACTTCTTTGAATACTCAAATAAACGAAGAGGAAATTCGAAAAGTCGTCTACAAAGCAAAAAACGGCAAGTCAGTCGGAGTAGATGAACTGCCATACGAAGTTCTAAAAAATGAAAACGTTGTCAAAACATTGCATAAAATGTTTCAGTTATGCTTTGATACTGGAATTGTACCACATACTTGGCGTAAAGCAATAATATGCCCAATTATTAAAGATAACAAGTCGGATCCTAGAATTCCCTTGAATTATCGTGGAATCAGTCTCTTATCTGTAGTAGCCAAAATATTCAGTTCCGTACTTAACAACAGGTTCCTAGTTTATTTGGAGGAAAATGATATCTTGGTGGATGAACAAAATGGGTTTCGAAAAGATAGATCCTGTATTGACCATATATTTACTCTAAACAGTGTAATTGAAAATAATGAATCAACATTTGTTACGTTCATAGACTTGCAAAAAGCGTTTGATACGGTCGACAGAGAATTACTACAATTTAGTCTGCTGAAGCATGGTATCGATGGAAACTTCTATCATGCAATAAAATCTCTCTATCTTAACACTGAATCTTGTATCCGGATAGGAGACCGCTACACAGGGTGGTTCGAGTGTTCTTCAGGAGTTCGACAGGGAGATAATTTGTCGCCCACGTTATTTGCGCTTTTCATCAATGATCTCGCTACGGCCATCAAAGCATTAAATAAAGGAGTGCAGATTGAAGAAAATTTTAATTTAAGCATTCTATTGTATGCGGACGATATCGCAATCATTTCTCCGAATGAAAAGAATATGCAGGACATGCTCAATGTTGTGGACTCGTGGTGTAAAAAATGGCGTCTTCGAATCAATCCAAATAAATCCAAAATAGTTCATTTTCGGAAAAAACGCAAAAAAAGAAGTACTCATACATTTTATCTAGGAGGAGAAAATTTAGCTTATGAACATTTCTACAAATATTTAGGTGTAATCTTTGATGAGAATATTGATTTTAGAAGAAATGCGGAAAATTTAGGAAAATCTGGAGGACGAGCTCTTGGATCTATGATATCTAAAATTCACTCCCTTAAAATGGTCGGATTTGAAACATTTGAAAAGCTGTATCTCAACTGTGTTGCTCCTATTCTAGATTACTGCAGTGGAGTTTGGGGAACCACAAATTATTATTGTGCAGAGATAGTGCAGTCCCGCGCCTTGCGGTATTTTTTAGGAGTACACCGATTCACCCCATTGATTGCAATCCAAGGAGAATGTGGTTGGATGCCATGCTACTATCGACATCAGATTAACGTCTTGCGATTCTGGAATCGTCTGGTGACACTAGAAAACGACCGTCTGACGAAGAAGATTTTCCTTTGGGATCGGAATCAAAATAACAGAACAAATTGGGCCTAAAAAACTAAACTATTATTTGATTCTCTGAATATGCCGTATACGTACACAAACTTATCAACATGCAGCATAGAACTTGCCGAAAGACTCCTCTGTCAGAAAATTAAAAGACAATGGATTGAAGATTTACAAAAAATTCCCAAACTAAGAACTTATCGTCTTTTTAAAAATCAATATGAACTGGAGCAGTACGTCAGTATGGATTTACCGAAACCTGTCCGATCAGTTATGGCAATGTTTCGTTACGGTGTATTACCACTTCGAATTGAAAATGGACGTTATAAATCTGAGCCACCCCAAGACAGAATTTGCCAGTTTTGCGAAAATAACGAAATTGAAAATGAAAAACATTTTTTACTACACTGTAAATTATATGAAATTAAAAGGATAGACTTCTTTCGTAAAATAGGTTTTAAAAATTTGTCAAATTTGTCTTTAGACGATACATTCTTTTCAGATATTTTATGTAAATTTCCCAGACATTCTGCAAACTTTATATTCGATGCTTTTAAAACTCGTCAGAATTTCACAAAAAGAACATTCTAATATAATTTATCTTCATTTATGTGCCTGTATATATGTATATTGTTAACATATAAACAGTGACATATAGGTCCTTTGGGCCGAGTGTAAAAAACTAAGTATATTGTTGTAAAATACACTGTATTACTGTATAATACACATGTCACTATAATAAATAATTTACTTACTCTATCTGAGGGTATATCACAAACAAGTATTAGCTTCCTAAAAAGCTTGTCTGACTTGAGCAAATTTATTTTTACATGAAGAATCAAGAAAAGTTAAATCCAGTGTAATCAACATGACTCTGAGTCATGAAATCAATTCTTTTGCTAAGAAACAAGAAACGTTCAATTCAGTGGCATCGACATGAAACAAAGCTTGAATTTATTCTATATACACTATATTGCTCGTAATTTCTTTTTTTCATGGACGTAGGAACCGGGAAGGGGGGGGGGGGGGCGTGCCCCAAATAATTTTGCCGATTTAGACATACCTAAACTTCTTGGAGATCAATCTAACAAACTGTAGGGTTGCAGCAGAAAAACTTAACTTGCTTGCCAAAAGTTATTCCTTTTTTGATGCGGATTTATGATATCTATAGCCAAAATAAAATTTTTGATTTTTATGCACTGTACATTTATATCCCATTTGGGATATTATAACATAGACGGGTTATAATATCCCATTTCAGAAATTGGTCCCAACCTGTTAAATAGAATTTGAGATTCTTAAATTATATACTAAGTTTCGAATTTATTAGATGAAATGCTAATATCATAGCCCCATGGACGACATGCTAACCTGAGCATTTTATGCCCAATTTGATACGTGTATATTTTATGTAAATTATAAAATGAATATATAAATGAATTATAAAATTAACATTTTGGATTCTTCCCGAGTTACCCTTGTTACGAAGAAAGTGCATGTTAAGGCCAACACGAAATTCACAGTTTTTGTTTCTCTTTATTCATAGATGTTGTCCAAAAGGGGACACAGTCTACAAAGTGCTCCAGTGATCAAAGGTTGCCATAATGATTTCTTGTTTGCTCTTTAGCAGATGTATTAGAACTTGTACTAGTTGTTGTTCGCTTTTTCTTGTTTAAAATATTTTATAAGAGATGTTTTACAGTTTTAAAAGTTCATGAATATAGTTCTTGATAATTTTTGCATATGCAAGGACGAAAAGTCATATCCTCAAGAATTTTAAAAACTTAAATCACACCAATTATCTTCATTTATTTACATTCCAACAATTTATGTACATGTATTTCTGCGCTACGTCCATATTTAAAAATTAAGACATCTCTCTCTCTCTCTCTCTCTCTAATTTTTGATTTCAGACAAATGATAAAATTTAATGCCTATCAGAAGTCATGCAAAATTTGATATTTTTTTTCTTGTTGAATGCATGTATTTCCTTTCAAGTACACATCCCAATATTATAACTGTACACCGTATATTTCCCCCAACAATTGAGACAAACTACCAGTATGTAATACACATTCTTCAAAATCTAATATATGTCTTCTAGAGAAAGAAAATAAATGAGCATTTTTTGGTTCCTTTACGATATACCTTTGTCGCCAGCCATAGGTTTTTGTGTACCTGGTTTGTGGAAATAGAATGGACAAAAAAATCTGTGTCTTGTGATGATAAGAATATAACTATAATATTGTGTTTTGCAGACAAGAAGCAAAATTGTAAACATTATTATGTTTATACATCATTTTTGACAGTAGGTCAATAATAAACGTATATGTGACCTGAGGTAGCTTGAATATTAATTCAGTAACTAATATGTTATAGTCAAGAATCTTGACAGGATAAACAACAATTCCTGCGAAAGTTAGTAAATTTACAAAATTTCATTATCTTCACAACACTGCAATATTCTGACTTGTCTGCACATCCTGAAAATAAAACAAAGATATTACATCAAATTATCGTATATGAACATTTGACTTGAAATTTACATAATTAATACATTTCATCGTCAGAAAATTGCATGTATGCGTTTACCTGTACCTGTTGTGATCAATTTTCCTTCCATGACAAGTAATACTATTCACTTTCATACATCTTTTATTGAAACAGATATTTTTTCGTTTTAAAGAGATAACATTGCAGTGATAGATAAATCTATCGACACACACACACACACACCCACACCCTCACACACATATATATCAGACAGTAATTATTTTCTAAAGTGTAAAGATAATTCAAATAGACAGAGATGGTTTTTCTTCCCTCCATATGAGATATCTTTTTAAAAAAAAATTACCACAGACATTTTGATATTTATTTTTCTAAAAATTGAGAAACACCAGGAAAAAGAAATATCTTATTCTCAGAATAAAAAGTAAAACGGCAAATTGTTGAAACCTTACTAGATGTTAAAGTAAGTTATAGAATATAAATTTGTAAGCATAATCAGCCGAAAAAGACAGATCGAAAATAAACCCCTGATAACTTAAGACTTAAAAAGAAATATTAGCAAAAGAACTCACTATCAAGACAGCTACCCATTTTGCACATTTTTATCGTCTTTGGTCTCTTCACAGAGGCACAGTGGCGTCCAGCATGAAGCTTGGTTTTAGACCAGACACAGTTCAGTGTTCTTGTTTTAAAACCGTTAGTTCCACATTCACCAAGACACTGTATATACCAAAAATTGATATGCTGATTTCATTTTCAGTATTGCAATTATGTTCTTGTTTTAAAACCGTTAGTTCCACATTCACCAAGACACTGTATATACCAAAAATTGATGTGCTGATTTAATTTTCAGTATTGCAATTATGATCTTAAAAGAATTTTAAAAAAATAACTGTTTGAATTAAAAAAAAATAATTAAAAAACATATTCTTAATAGAACTTTGCTTCACTCCGAAATGACCCCATTAATACAATATTCGAAAAGTAGAGTAAGCAACTAAGCAAATCCCCCCTTATGTTTTCACGGTAATATGAAAAACTTTGTCCAAGCAATTGCATTTTTCGTAGAAACGATTTTGACACAATGTAAAGAACTCCGCCGAAATATGGCTGAAATATTGCCGACTCGGCGTTAGACAATAATCAACAATCAATCAATGTAAAGAACAGACGTTTAAAGTTTATAAAAGATTGGCTGATCAGTCACTGAGAAAAAATTAATTGAAAATTTTGAAGAATACACTAGACTTGGTCATTATCGTTTGTGTGAATTTTCATTAAGAGTGACCCAGCCAACTGCAAAAACACCTGCTGAAAAAAATCCCAACAAGATGATTTTTAAATATGCCCGTTCAGAAGAAGACTTTTAAAATAACCCTTGCCCTATTTTTGGCCTTTTCTTTTTTGTCTCCTTTTGAAAAAGCGCATAACCCGTCATTTGAATAACTTTAAATTCCCTCTGTGCTTCGATGCTCTTTGTCAAGTTTGGTCTAAATTGGCCTCGAGGTTTTAGAGAAATTAAATTGTGCAAAAATTACAAATGAAAGAGAGAGACAGATGGACAGACAGACTTCAGAAAAGCTTCTTGGGCTTACAGCTCAGGTAAGATAAAACAACAATCCAAAGACACAGATGTGGAAATTAAATACTCCCTGAACAAATAATATTTAAAGTTTACGAATAAATAAAATTATCATGAGTTCGATAATCTCCAAGACAATTATCATGAAGTTTTAATTTATAACCATTTCAAAATATAACCATTACATTGGTGTTCAAGGACCACATCTTATTACAGGAATAACAAGAGATGTTTCTTTTAAACATCTTCTCTGAGGTACAAATAGACAGAAAACCATTGAATTCTCGATTATGTACTAATCAGGGTCTATACACTTGCTATTTCGATATTAATAATCTTTTTCCACATATGGAAATTGTAAAACATCATAGACAGATTAAGCTTACAGTGTAAATACATGTACCATGTAATTGCTAATTTTATGTATTTGTAAAGTTACCTTACCCGAGTCCATTTCGATGCAGTCCAGACAGCTTTGCAGTCACTATTGGAACACTCCTTTTCTGAAGGAGGAACCGTTCCCAGTCTGTCACAATGATCAGTATCATTCATGATTTGACCGTTTGATATACAACTCACTTCTCGTCTTTGCAAAGCAACTTTGTCCCTCACACATTCCTTTGAAGAACACTACAAAAGAAATATGTATTGTTGAATGAATGAATAAAAAAAGAACATTGGGCCATCATTAAAAATATCTTTGTTTCCCCTAACCCGACCCTAAAATCTCAAGATGGGTAGGTAGGTAGGCAAATATTTTTTTTTTTGACAGCAGCTTTGAAAATACCTTCTTAAAATTTAATGGAATGATATCTTTATAAATAAGTTAAGTACAAAAGAAAGTGATTTGTAAACAGATAGAATACCATACAAATGCAGATTAAACTCAACATTTAAGGTAAATTAATTCACAACTATTATTCAATCGAACCATCTCATACAAGAGTAAATTTGTTAAAAATCGAATACATCTGTTTAAAAGATTCTCTGGTACGCAAAGACTGGACACCAGAGTATTTTTTTTATACCTACTATCAGCTTCCATTGCTTTGTACTTTTTCAAAGGCTTCGAATTGTGCAGTGCTGCTAGAGCATTTCATTTTAGAGTCTCGATGTAAGGAGCTATTTCTAAGTTGCAGGTTCAAATCCTAATGCGGGACGTTGAGAACAGTTCTTCGAATGGCACAGTAAAAACTTAGGTCCAGTTACGCATTAGATACTGGCACGGGAAAAACAATCCTCATTGCTCATGGCCTTAGGTGCCACGTACACGTCTAAATTTGGAGTCCTTCACCAGACAAATGTTTAAATAAATGTTGTTGTCCCAACAATTATCAAATAGATTCAAATCAAAGAAACAACCAATCTTCCAGGGCCTTATTAAAGAAAAATACACGGACGTCTCAGGAAGCTTGTAACATAATTTCAAATCTATTTGGAAAAAGCATGTTAACAATATTTAATTGAGGCAAACAATATCTAAAAATGATAACATGTCTTACACAATGTCAAAGTTACGAAGTTTAACCCATGATTAAAAGGCGGGAATAAAGGACATTTGAATTCTATTCATTAGGATGAAATATGCATTTACAACTCCTATGGCCCCATATAGTAAACATTGGAATATAGATGAACTGTGTATAAGATCAAAACTCAAATCAAATAAATCGCAATGAAACTGATTGGTGTTTTCACAAGGTGGGCCCATTGTCTGCTCATGAGGGGTATCACGAGGAGGGCCTATGGGCCTAAGCATGCTCTCTACGTACCTTAATTTTAAGACAGGCTAGTAAATACAACCCAAACACTTTCAATTAATCATTGGATATTATATTTTATAAACAAAGTGTTTCAAGAGTGCAGGATTCTAATATGCTAAAGGCATAAGGTTGATGCGTTGCCTTTCTTTTAAAACACGAACTAACCCTCCGTGACCATATGTTGTAGGCGCTATTTTGTTTCCAATAAACGCTTGAAAATCACAGAACAAAATCATCCGATCTGATTAAAAAGAGATTTGATGGAATTTTATTTTATAGAAGTTGATAAACTTAAAAAAAGTATTTGAATAATCTTAGGAAAAAAAACTTTCCAGTCGGCGCGTTTTAATTGGGTCGGTCGCGTTAGGGGAAACAAAGGTAATTTTTATTTTGGCCTTGAAACGTTTTCATAATTGATTTTACATGTGTATGTGTATATAAAATTTTAATATACCTCTGACCAGTTCCCTCGCTGCCATTCAACACAAGGAAATGTATTACAGCTTTGAATCAACATTGGTGCACTGTGTCCAGCTCTAGTACAATATCTCACCGGAAACACTTCATAATAATCACGCGTAATGATCTCACAACTGACATTTCGTGACTGTAACCCGCCACCACACGAAGCAGAGCACGAACGCCATTCCGACTGAACAAGGTACAGGGGCCTGTACCGCCTCGACACTGGGTCAATCTGTTTTGTGGGCACACTACGTGCAACTAAATTTAATGGCTGAAGTCCAGAGAGGTATTTCTCCCTTCGCATTGTAGCTTTAATTATGTCGTACACACTGCTAAAGGTGACACTAGAAGTCGATTGCAGGGACCCTGCCTTACAGGAGTACGTCCCAGAATCAAACTCTGGAATCGCGTTTTTGATTTTCAAGAATCTCTTTCGAGTTAATTTGATTCTTCCAGAATATGTAATAAAGGTTCCATTTTTAAGCCACTTGATATCTTGTATTTGTATCCCCCGTGTTGGACACTTAATTAGTATTGTTGTTCCTGGTAATATGACCGCTGACATTCCAATAGTAAGTTTCACTCGTTTTAGTTTGTCTAGTTGAAAGAACTGCACATCAAGGGACCTTAACTTTGGTTTTGGACACACAGTTTGATTACAGTTTTGAACATCTATTGGCTGCTTGTTCGAATCACATAAATCCGATGTTATATTGATATAATGACCTTTAGCATTCTTTTTGATACAGTACACATCACGTGACTGATATCCAGAACCACATGTTACCGAACACTAAAAAAATTCATAAAATTCTTAAGAGAAACATTAATCCAAAGAAGCAAAACAGAATATGCGTGCAATTGAATATGTCACATACATTGTATGTATGGCAAAAGAAGTTGAACAAACTACAAAGGAGATGGGTGAACAAGGCGTGCAGAATGCCTATATCTTCAGATATGTAAAAAATTTAATTCAGTTTATGAAATTAGTATTTAGAGTAAAGTTTTCTATATTGAAATTCATGAAATTATGATAAACAAAACTTTTCTGAGGAAAAATTTCCCGGCAAAATTTATTCTGTTATTAAAAATAATTGTGGTATTCGTTGGGATCGAACCCCCTAGCAATAAAAATCCTGAGTATCCTAAGACCAACCACTACGCTACACAACTCCTGATGAATAGTGGCATTTAAATTATGTTTGCGATATGACCCTTGACTAAATGGACCAAGTATTTCTCAGAAGATGCGAATGTTATGTCATAAAAGTGTATTTTTAAGGTAGAGTGGGTCTTTGCTCCATGTTTTTGTTTACCAAAAAATGTATAGTTTTAAGCAAACTTTGATGATAACCTTTCAAAAAAAATGGAGCGAAGACCCACTCATATCAAAACATTTTGTTAAAGTGTGAGAAAATGATCCTTTTTGTCATCTTTAGTGTGTGAATGCTATTTCATAGGCAAATAATTTCAAACTTCGTGGGATTTTTGCAAATTGTGGAAATTTTACATAAAGTGTACTTTAATGTTAGATGAAATCTCAAAGAAAAAATTGTTATTGTTGAGATTTAATTTTTCACCTTCATGTTTGTTGCACTATAGGCACTTCGCTCGCCTTGTTCGCCCATCTTCTTTAAACAAATGGAAAATTCACAATAAAATGATTATAATTAATACGAAAAACTTTGAAACACGGGGCGAAAATAACCCTACAGTATCTCGTACGTACAACATAGCAAAAATATTTTCAAGTAACAGCAATACGCTTCCGTTGATTGATAACCATACAAAAAAAAGATGCTTGCAAAAGACTACACATCTTTCCCAGGTTTCCCTATATCTGAATACAAATATGTTTTACCTGTGACCAAGCACCTGTCATCCACTCAGAGTGACAGTCTATTTTATTGCACTTTCTATTACGTGTTGGGATGGGCTGCTCACACATGTTGTCTGGTAGGTGGATCACGTGTCTGTATCTAGCTGCAAATTCTTGGATGCACTCTACGTCACGGTGCATTATTCCACCGCCACAGCTCACTGAGCACATCCCAAAATCACCAATTTTCCATCTAAATATGACGTGCAATTTTTAAATTATCTTTACAATTCACGATATCTGGTTGCATTTTATTAAAAAAAATATCAAAATTGAAAAGTGTAATATTTGGGTAAACAACGAAAAGGGTAAAGAGGTTTTCAGTCAAAATACTACACAAAGTAAAAAAAAAAATAGCATTACCTCTGTGGACAATTGATATCATTGCACACTCTCCTTTCAATGGGAACAAGTTTTGCATTACTGCAATATTTATCGTCCACAGTGGAACCGTTATATACATTCACACATCTGATTATTGTTTGTTGTACACCTGGAACATCAAGATTAGTGAAAATAATCCTAAAATATAGGGAAAAAAACTGATCTTGTCACTTAAAATATGTTTATTTCAACTATCAACATCCGGTAAGTTGAGTTTCTTTACAAAACGTCACATAATATTCATAAAGTTTAATATTAGGTAAAACATCTTACAGCAGCAGCTTCCTAAGACTTCAATACCTGAACGTAAGTGTTTGCCTCTAAATGTACTCTTATAGTTCTCTACTTTGTATCTAACTAGCGAAGAAGTCATAACAATTGTTATATCTTACATATAAATGTATAAATTGAGCATAAAATGTTGAGGTAAGCATGTGGCCCATTGTAATAAATTCTGTTAAAAAGGAGTTTGTCATATTTTCGGTCCTTAAATTGCCCCCATTGCAGGAAAAATTAAATTCCGAAACTTATTGCACATTTGCAAGAAACCACCAATCATAACTCAGAACAAGAATTTAATTAATGTGTGAAATGAACGAAGAGTTTTGGAAACATTTTTTAGAAGACGTCGTTTTTCGGTTTCAAGGTGGTTTTCTTGGTACAAGTTTTTTTTCGGCCCAAAATTTGCCCTCCTCCCCCTTACCAGGATGAACAAGGAAATTCTGAAAACTTAGAGGAAATGGAGGATGAAGATAATGTGACGGACGGACCGGGAAAACAACTATTTTATCAGATTTCAGAGGATTGAAGAAAGCTTTTGGGTGGGGTTCAGGAATGACATTTTCATCCTAAGGGCCAATTGAGTCGAAAAAAGAATATTTCCTTATAAAATCGGATCCCAGAATTCATCTTAAATTGTTTGCAGTAGCCATTTCATCTTTTGAATATAATTGGTGATGTCCTTTATTGGCAATACGGTTTCGGAATTTTTGGTTTCATAGGGAAGGCTTAAATCGGGGGCCAAAATTACATTTTTTCTACATAAAACGATATTCCGAAAACTCCTTAAACATTTAATGCTACAGCCAAATCAATTTCGAGAATATAATTGGTGTGTTTTGTAGATTTGCAATAAGGTTTCGGAATTTTTTTCAAGGAAGTTTATTGGTGGTCGAAAAAAATATCAAAAAAAACTGATTTTCAAAAATCCTTTTTAAACATGTACGGAATCCATGCTTAATAAAATTCTTTTATTTCAGACTAGTAATTAATTTATTGTATGAAATAGTATAGTACGTACTAACATAAAAGACCTGTGGAGCATTTTATAATCAGTTTGATATCTGTATATATTTATGTTAACTATGGACTAACTATTATAATTGCTTTTTCACTAGTTATCTAGGTATAAAAGAGAGTATATTTTGAGTTAAACCCCTACATGTTACTGTCATCTGACATCATCAAGTTGCTTTTCATTTGTATCCAGTGCCTTGAGGAGAACACTTACCACCAAGGCAACTGCGACTACATGACGTCATGCCAACGCTGCGGTACTCAAACTGCTCTACACAATCCTTTATTACACAAGGAGAAGATGTCAAAGGCTTTAATCCTTTAAAAGCAAATTCTTGGTTTACATAATATGTACGAAAGAAAATGAGAAAATTTTAAAGGTTGCAACAGCTGTTGATATTCTTTATTTCTATCGAACACTGAAAAAAGAATTTAAGTTGCTGAATTTATTGAAGTTCTGAACAAAACAACAAATGAATTATTCACCAGGGCATTCCTCGTCCGGAAGTTCTGACATTTTACCAGTGTTTGGGACATAAACTTGACATTTTACGTAACGCCACTTCCGGCCTCTTCCGCACGTGACGCTGCAGGACTGCCATTCTCTCGCCATATATCTAACGGGATTTAAAATTATATAATTTACCTTCCAATGCCCCAGAACAAACACTATTGCTTTTTTCAGTCTATAAATATGTTTTCAATAGATCAACCTGCCTTCAGTACTGTTTATAGGTTCATTGCCATAAAATATATTCACATTAATTAGTTTATGTTAAAAATAGGTAATTCAACTCATATGGAATGTTATCTAAAATCTTAATAGAGTTATTACAACACGAACTTAAAATCTGGACCACGATCTCTATTTCATTTCTTTTATAAAATCTGTGCTGTGCTCCATACAACTTTAGAAATTTATTCCCCATCATTTGTAATTGAATACATGTGACCTTGTACATTTACTAAGCCCACCCCAAATGATTTAAAATTGTATTAGGAATTATTAGCAGCGTAATATTACAGCACTATTGTGCTTTAAAAACAAATTTTATTTGCCTGTAGTATTCTGTTTCACGTAGTAGTTCCGCCTATATTTACATTATGATCGTATTTTCTTTACTCGGCGAGGTACATTTATTCTCTCACACACAAACCTTGGGCGTGGTTCCTTGTCTGTGATGTTCTGGGGTGGTATTCGTTTTATCGACTCACTGTCCGACTCCCCAATCACTACCTCTTGTAAATCTAGATATTATACAAAATTTATTATAAATTAATTTCATTTAGAGAACGCCAAACGCAGTGGAATTTTTTATCAACAATTTTCTATTTCTCATGACAATTAAGCTTTCCATTTTCTTTTCTATCTTCAAATACATCAAGTTATTAATTGTCTGATTGTAAAATCTTTAAATATTGTAAAAGAGTTGATTTAATCCTCATACTTTACAAATGAAGATGCTGAGCGCAGTTTGAAATGTATATATCTGGCATTTGAATACTTGATATGTTAGATGTATGCAAAAATGCACTATCATGCTGCTTCATCTTAACACCATACCTTTAAGCATGTAATCTGCATAGCTGGAATCTTTAAAAGAACAAGCAATAAAAACTAATGTCAAGCAAGCCATGTATAAAGTAAAGGCAACCAAGTACCAATGATGTATCACATAACACATACTAGTAAATATAATTAAAAGCACTTTGCCCGACAGAAACTTTATAAAGTTCTGATTTTGTTAAAAAAAATTCTTGTAGAATGATTTTAAGCTCTAAGACAGACATCCTATATTCTAGCAATATTTAGACACCTTTACCCAATGACATAATTTAATAATAACCATACCTCCAAAGCAAGTCAGGCAAATTTTAATTTTGTTTTAAAATGTGATACATACCTCTTTGAACTAGACACGGAGTAGTATTACAAGATTGAACTGTTATGGGTTTAGTTTTTAGATCACAAAATTCTCTTCCAAAGTGTTGGCAGACGACACCTCTACGTTGAACACCGTCACCACATGATACAGAACACTGTAATTCATAATCAATAAATGTATACTAATCAAAACTTCTAACCCGCCAATCTTATGAACATGTACATGTACCAGAGCATTTTTTATTTGTGATATTAATTATAGGGGTCACATCTTAAAATTGTTTAAATACAATTTTTTTCTTAAATTATTCATTCCATTTATTTAGTAATTGATACTGGTTAAGTTACTGATAAAATTAATGGATAACTGCTCGACACATAAATCCAGATTTTTGAAAAATGCGAAATCACCAAGTAACGATATCGACGAGCAGTAGTTACCCGAAATCTTGACTGTCGACAAAGATCAGCAATACTTCTGGTCACTTGAAACTTCCGGTTCAATGCATTGCCACTTTAATGGAGACGATGCAACTGCCTAGAAACCTTGGTTTCTTTCTTTATGTGTGATTTATGCACTTACTTCGAATCATACTTAAAACTTTTGAAATTAATGAAAATTGCGATATATTGCAGAAATTGACCTCATTTTATGCTGCAAACAAGTCGTGTCGTACCAATGTCTTTCCCAAGCTCAAAACGTTACATTTTATTCCAAATGTAATGGTTTTTCTTTTCTTTCTTTTTTTTTTTAAGAAAAGAAACCAACAACAAAAATCAAAGAAAGCAAATATAGTAGTTGCATATAGTACACGAACACGATTTATCCTTTCATGATAACATTGTCAAGGTTAAATAAATCTTTCAACTTTTTAAATATTTTTGGTGTTAAATCACAGAGTACATGTATCACTAACAGGAGATTCATGTAAATTATAGTATCGCGTTGCCGTTTAGTGCTTAGGCTACTATAAAAAGAAAAATAGAGTGGCGGTTACTTTTTGCTGTGCAAGGAAAGAATAAAATCACTTTTGAGACTAAAATCCTGATGGGAACTATTTAATATAATATATGGTAAAAAACTGAGATAAAGCATCTTACAAAAGCAAATGTTCTTGTCACTATAATATAATAAATATTATGGCTAATTTTGAAGTAGTATGTTAAATAAAAGCAAAAGAAAAGAAAAAAACAAAACAAAACACGAGAACAATATATTACCAGTTTTGGAATTTCAGGTCCAAATGTTGAGATCTCTCGAGATTTTCGCGTTATATCTTTTGTATCCAAATTTCGTATGTGAATTTGAATTATTTTTTTTTTAATTATGACGTCATAATATATACCCTTTTTTATCCTAATGGCAGACTTAGATTGAATAACATGGTTTATGTTCTATTCTTCCAGAATACTTTATTCATACATTTCTGTTTTTTTTCTTTATACACTTTTAATATTACATGTTCAAACATTCACAAAAATGCAGTTCCCGTTATCATAGTATGCTTTATATATTATAGTACCCGATGGCACCGTTCACGTTGCCAGCTTTTATTTGATCTGGCTCAAAAATAAACAATACCTGTAAACTATTACATTATTGAAATACTTCCATTTTATAAGGCTTAATTTTCAATCTATAAAATATTGCTTACTGGTGACCAATGGCCAACATGCCAAACAGGACAGAACTTCCTGTCACACAATCTTCTGGCCTCTGGTGTCAGAGTGTTACAGAATGTTTCATTCACATAGGTTTGGGAAGAATTCGTATAAAACTTAACGCATCGTCTGGCTCTCCGTGTGAATTTTACAGAGCACGAACATTTACTCCAGCGTCCATACACCCAGTCGTACCTAAAACTAATAAGAATTTATTAAATATAAGAACATTTTTGTATAGTAAGCTAAACGATATAGAAAAATTTTATTGCCCACAAATTGAACCCCAAAACTGTGACCAAAATGCTTTCAACAATCATGATCGGAGAATATAAGTTAATGCTTTCCGATATTAAGATATTTCCGATATTACTACGTAATTGTTGTTATTTATTTATTTTTTAATGTGAATTCTTCATCACAACTGTTACAAATAATTTCTACATGAAGGTATAAGTTGACAGGTCTGAGTGTACGTTTGTGGTCCTGTTACCTCTCTCCACATTCCCGTACTTGACAGGTCCGAGTGTATGTTTGTGGTTTTGTGGTGCTCTTACCTCTCTCCACATTCCTGTACTTGACAGGTCTGAGTATATGTTTGAAATCCTCTTACCTCTTTCACATTTCTGTACTTGACAGGTCTGAGGGTACATTGTAGTCCTCTTACCTCTTTCACATTTCTGTACTTGACAGGTCTGACTGTATGTTTGTGGTCCTCTTACCTCTCTCCACATTCCTGTACTTGACAGGTCTGAGTGTACGTTTGTGGTCCTCTTACCTCATTCACATTCCTGTTCTTGACAGGTCTGAGTGTACGTTTGTGGTCCTCTTACCCCTCTCCACATTCCTGTACTTGACAGGTCTGAGTGTACGTTTGTGGTCCTCTTACCTCTCTCCACATTCCTGTACTTGACAGGTCTGAGTGTACGTTTGTGGTCTTCATATCTCTCTCCACATTCCTGTACTTGACAGGTCAGAGTGTACGTTTGTGGTCCTCTTACCTCTTTCACATTTCTGTACTTGAGAGGTCTGAGTGTAAATTTGTGGTCCTCTTACCTCTCTCCACATTACTGTACTTAACAGGTCTGTGTGTACATTTTTTGGGCCTCTTACCTCTCTCCACATTCCTGTACTTGACAGGTCTGTGTGTACGTTTGTGGTCCTCTTACCTCTCTCCACATTCCTGTATTTGACAGGTCTGTGTGTACGTTTGTGGTCCTCTTACCTCTCTCCACATTCCTGTACTTGACAGGTCTGTGTGTACGTTTGTGGTCCTCTTACCTCTCTCCACATTCCTGTATTTGACAGGTCTGTGTGTACGTTTGTGGTCCTCTTACCTCTCTCCACATTCCTGTATTTGACAGGTCTGTGTGTACGTTTGTGGTCTTCTCTCTCGCATACATCTTTTATTGCTGACTTGTTTCCCTGTTACTCGATTATTACAAACCACTCTTGTTCTTCTATATCCTTGATGAAAAAAAAAACTTATGGAAGATTAAATTCTGCTACGGAGTTAATTACTTACAGATTGGGTAAGAAATCACACTAATCTATTTTTACTTTAAAATACTAGCAACTTTTCTGAGAAAAAAATTTCAAGAATTTTACAGATTTAAACAATTCTTATAAAAGTTTATTTGTCTGATTAGATATGAGTTCCTAAAAGAACAAAAAGTGACGTTCAATTGCACGAGAAAATGAAAAAATCGTGTTACCTACACCACAAGTCGATGAACATTCACCAAATCCTGATTGTTTCCACTGAAATTTGGCAAAAGTCGGGGAAATACACGAATTGTTTCCCCCACAAACACCACAATTATCCATCTCTATTTTTGATCCAAGTACATTATCACATCCTACGTGCTACAAAATGTCATATTATCTGTTAGATCAACGTTAAATATCCCAAGACATTATAAAATATAATTATGTCACGCAACCCCAACCATTAGCTTTCCGAAAACTTCATTCTTATCTCTGGTCATAGATGCAACCAAGACGAAACAGCGAATTTTCTTCAAGTGTGACTTTATGAATTAGTTAAAAGTTGTAGGGGTGTTATAATCATAAATAGAACCTTAATTGTGGTGAATTGAAAACTATAACAAAGTGCATGTTTATCTACTTACCCAGCACTTGCCATCAATGCACATATCTTTGGAACCATTACGGCATCTCGTCCCATCAAGTACTTTGTCCGCGAACCTGTGGATTATATTAGACCCCACTGCCTGGCAGTATAGGGCACAGGGACTGGTGGAGTCATGGTAGGGGATCCATTTCAGAAACCTCCCTGAATATGGCTGGTTATTGAAGGACGAACACTGAACAGCCCGGAAATCAGGGTCATCCAAAATACATTCCTGATTAATAAAGATCAAGTTATTCTTTGCCAAAATAAATATTTTGTTGCATTATCTTTGAAACAAGAGACACATGGCCATGGGCCACAATGCACAACCGAGTCACTTTGACCCTGCTGTTCTTCATCAGCTGATTTTTTTTAATGAAAATTTCATCATAATCGGTGACCATGCGTGCCAAAAAAGCACGCACGGTCACCGATTATGATGAAACTTGGTTCATTATTATAGTTGAGAAACATAAGGCAATCAAAATTTGGTTGTTACATGTATGCAGAAATTTTAAAAAAAAAATGAGGTTTTCATATACTTTGAATTTTTACTTAGCCTTATGGACAGATGATACAAACAAACTTTTATCAAAAATTTTGAAAATAACAACTTGAGTCATGTTTATATAAGTAAAATGAATAAGTTTTACCGAATAGATTTTGATTTTTCATTCACATCTTAACAATAATGGGATTTAAAGTGATAAAAACTTGTATAGAATAATAAGGATGGTTGCAGAAAGGTAGAATTTTAAACACCGTAGAAAGTTTACAATTTCTTAATAATTTAGAAATTAATTATTTGCATCATTTACAACCAAAATAGGACCCAAAATATATACCAATCCAGGTATCCATTTTTTTGTTTGTATCATTTGTCCTTAAGAAGGACTTAGAAAACCAAATTGACCACTCACACAAAAACAATGTACCTAAGTACCACTTATGACGTAAAGAAATGTTTGGAATACATTCTTATAAATGTGGAAACTTGTAATCATGGCTACATTTGGCATACATTTTATATTATTAAAAACACTCATTTGACAACATTTACTAATTACAGGAGCTACATGACCAAACTCGATAACCGATGTAAAGAAACAATAAAAACAGTTGACCTTATATGACTAATCATGACTTATAGCAATATTATTCTAAAAATAAATATCATGATAACACAGCATTGCGACACACAAATTGTGGACTAGATTTGAAAAATAATGTCATCTTATGGAGAAAAAAAAAACATGGAGAATAGAAATTTCAAAATATATATCTTTAAGACCTTGTAACTCAGAGAGCAGTATAAAAATATAGGAAGTTCTTATTATAATTATGGTAACCATGGAAACAACATCGTATTGGTTTAAAGTATACATGTACATTAGGAAACAAGTTTAGAACTTTTGAAAAGTGGAAATTTATACCACACTATTGCCTATATAAATTGCTTTCCAGTTATACAGAAAAGATAGAAACCAATGAAAACATAGAGAGTTAATTAGAAATAACTTTTCGGTATTACTGACATAGCATCTACTAGTATTGCCAACCAACATAAAAATATCACATTAAGATATGTTACAAGGATCTTTCCCTATTATTTGGTTATATGAGAACTTTTGATTGCTTTTAAATTTTGAATGTATGATTAATAAAAATGAGTGAGAAAAAATGTTTTTCAATACTTTGTTTCCATAGTAACATATGTAATGGTTATTTTCCAAAATATCTTCGACTTTTGGAAACAGTCACTGTCACTTTTCTTCTTTAAATGATTAGACTCTAAACATGTTGCCATTGGTATCCCTGACACGTATCAACCAATATTAACCTGATATGAGTTAAAAGTATCGCATACTTTTATCATAGGAAATTTCAGGAAATTCTCTGACTATGCGTATGACCCATATAAGAGATAAAATACTCGCAAAGAATGTCTCTTAATAAGGAGATAAGGGGAAAAAATTGTAAATGTACCAGGTATACATTTCCTTAATAGGTTCATTCGCAGATCTACAGCCAGGCACCATCAGGGTGGCTATGTACAATACCAGACTAAAGATCTTAATTTCTCGTAATGTCAATTTTTCTTCCTCTTTTCCTCATGGGTGTGAGAAAGATTTAACAAAAAAATATCATGTAACAAATGATAGAATGGCTCCCTCAGTATGTGGCTAATTGAAACCTGACGCGCCAGACCTCAGCGTAGTGGTCATTTATAGGGATAAATCGCTCTTTAGTGCGCACCCTGTTTGTCCAGCCTCTGTTATTAAACAGATATTAATGAAGATGGGCGGATATGTATGAAACATAAATAACAATCCAATTCTTAACGATGAGGGATACATTACAACCTATTTTTCTTCCCTGGCAGATATTGTACACTATGATAACAGTAAACAAACTTTTCTTCACTATCTAAACAGACATTTTTATGTATATGCCTCGTGTAAGTTATCTTTTATCCTTATTTCTCTCTCAAAAAAAAAAAAAAATACAAGACATGCTCAGATTTATTTCTGATGGTCTCTAGATTCATGAAATTCTACAGAAACGTATTGCGGAAAAGTTTAAGAAGTTTTTAACCAAAGAAAGCTGATATAAAAATTAACGCCCAATTAATAGCGAAGACTTGTACAATTGGAAAAGGTTTTAAAATATACTGTTTGTTTAAACTCCCAAACCCACGCCAACAATGGCATCTAAAGTCGAAATACAATATCACTTAACAAGAATCGAATGAACAAGTTCTTTACACTAAAGTTCTCTTTCTAAAAAAATCAAATGCTGTGGGAGTCCTTACTTCTACAGAAAACATTCAGTTAACAATACTCCAATCAAAGAGGTTCTCTATCCTCTATCTCTTCCAACAAACCACTCGAATTTTGCCTTTTGAATAAGATCTTTGTCGCTGTGGCTGTACACTAGGATTGCAATGCAATTATTCAAGGAGCATATTAATTGACTTTTTAGAGGAATCTAATGCTGTATGTTTCCTGCAATATACTTCCAATACAGAGAGTACAGATACAATGGTTTACACTTGTTCTCTCTTTATAGTGTGTGGATATTGACGTCACTAAGGCTCTTTGTAGTCCTACCTCATTGTTACAGATCTACAATGTAAGCTTTATAATACTTACATCTTTCTTCGAATATTTTTACGTCAAAAAATATTTTTCATTTCTATAATAAAAGAGTTCCACATTACATGCATTAAGTTTACTATATACATGTATATGACCCGCATACACCCCTTATGACGTATACAATAGAAATTCGGTCATAATCTATATGATAAATGATTTCAGATGCATGACATTGCATGAACATGTCCCTTAATGATATTACCTGAGCATTACATAATTTATACTGAACATCTTCTGCACGGCAGCCATATACTATATGCTGGTTTTTGATACATCGTCTGGTCCGATAGGAGGCGCCACCATTACACGTGCGGGAACAAGTGCTCCATGGTGACCAAGGACTCCACAAGTCACTTGTGACCTTCAGGAAAGGAACAGAAAACGTCACATTCAACGGTGTATAGCCAGATAATTTGACGATTAGTTAGAAAGATTTATTGGATGTTAAAAACAAGAATGATGGTATTCGATAACATCAATGTTAATTATAATTTTAATTTTTTCAATATTTTGTAAAAATGATTAAGGTACATCATTTAGATCGCAAACAATCCTAAACTTAAGATTCTATGGTTAACAACATTGGAGATAGCACATAGTCATAAAAATTGATCTAATCATTGAAATATGGGGATTTTTTTTTATTTCTATCTCAGAAATGTAAACTTCTACACTGCTAAGTTTAGCATGTTTGCTTATCGTGTTTGATTGTTGAAATCTCGTAATGTATACATCTGTGAAATCATTAACGAAAACTCGGTTCATGTGCAGACAACACGAATATAATTCGTAGTTAACTTTATTTTTGTACATTGATAATTGAAAAATGATAGGAAAAGAGAGAATAGCAAGGTTAATTGAATCTGATAGACTCCTAATGGGGGGTATTGGCCTTTTAATTCCCTTCCAGTTATTAGGCGGTATCTGGGACTGTTCATAAGAACCATTTGTTTAAATGTTATCTCTTGTTTAGAGAAATACATGGCTTTCCTTGTGTAAACTTTCACGTCTAAAAAGAAAAAAAATACCATCGTCTCGACGTCCATTGTCAAGCAAAGAGCGAGAAATTACAGAATTATATACATATAAAGAAAGTGACATGCCCCAGTTGTTGTATATATAAAATAATTTAAAACACCAAAAAACATAAATTTATATACATGAAGCGAACTTAGGATGTGCAGAATATAAGCGAGTCCGACCCTGATGTTACGTATACATAACAACTTTTCACCCTCACATTCTGACATTAGCCACTAGTCCTTCTATATGTGCAATTCAAGACTAAAATTTTACAAGCCATGCAATCCGAAGGTCAAGATAAGAAGAAAAATACGATTGAAAGGACCTTGAAATTTTTACGCTGAATTTCATGTTCAAAAATAAAATAAAATTTTATTAAATTCCAATCTGATTAAAATCAGACCTTTGTTACGCTCCGAAATTCTGAAAGTCGCTGTACTAATTTACATTGTAACTTTATACCCAATTAAATTGAACATTTCCCATAAGCTCAAGGATAAAAAAAAAAACAGGAGAACAAACGTAAGATCTCAGATTTAAAACACACAAAATAAGTAAAGTCAATATAACAGTAAACACCTATCACAATATTGATAAACACTGTTCCTTACATCACGTAACAACTGAAAATTCGCATGATACTTCAACATGGGAAGGTTATTAGAATTTGATTCTATTAAAAAATAATTTCCAAAGTGAACAAATTTATGAAATTTGCACTTACTGTACTCAGGAAAAACAAGATGCCCAGATAAACTGACAGAACCTTCATTCTGACCAAGTATCCATCATTTTTAGAAACAAGAGTCCTGCTTTTCCCCTCGTCACATCTCGATTTGACAATTCAGTGCAGTCACCGTTGCGGAACCAGTCTTTACTTATTAGTCGGATTCTCCTCCGGGAATTGGGGCCCTTTAAATTGAAAGATACGATAAACCCAGGTCTCACAAAATAGGAGATTTGCAAATGAAATGATAGTAAAAACTTGATCCACGTTAATAAACAAACCGACGTGGAATGTACTCCAACTTAAGAAGAAAAATGTATCTCCTCAAATCTTTCGGAGTCACCAGGTGAGGAAGAAATTCGATACAACCACGAAAGGTGTTCAACTGACCAGGAGTTTTCACACAAATCTTACATTCCCGAGTTACAGTTTTAATAAATCAAATCCAGGAAAGAAAAAAAAAACGTGTGTGTGTTCTTATGCAATGCACTTATTTCAAAACATTTATAGTGCTCTAAACAAAGAGAAGCGGGACGCGATAAACAAACTGAAGTGCTGAAAACTCCGTGAGAGTATGGCTGTTTTCTTTATCTTGTTAAGTTGAAGTTAGCCAAACATATGACTCTTAATTAAAGCCCAAGATGATAAAACATTTAACACAAGGCAACCAAGAGAGAACGATGTTGTATATGCATAAATGCTAATGAACTACATTTAAAAAAGACTTTGCTAAATAAAATTGAAAATATGTTGTATTTTTGCTTTGTATGTTTTCCATAAATGGGTTATTTGAAAAAAAAATTTAAATTGATCTCATTTTTTTTTATGTCCTCCTTGAAAAAACATTGCGTTGCACCAGTCGGTCGGTCGGTAGACCAAATATTATTTGCTCAATATATTAAGAACCCTTTGCTTGGCTGACATCAACCTTGGTACATTGGAATCCTCTGAACCCTATTGATTTTGTTGTCACAAGAACAAAGGATAAGGGTCAAACTGGAAAGAGGATACTGACCGCTCAGTATCCCGAGAACCTTTTTTTTGACAGACATCAAACTTAGTACACTGGTATCCACTGCAGAGTAGATGACCACTCTAGATTTTGAGGTCACAAGGTCAAATATTAAGGGTCAAAGTACTTTAATAGAGTCAAAGGTCAAATTGGACTAGGAAGGTATTGACCACTCAATATCTTGAAAAGCCTTTGCTTGACAGCTATCAAACGTGGTACACAGGTTTCCCCTAGGAATTAGAAGGCACCTGTTGATTCTGTGGTCACAAGGCCAGAGGGCATGCATCAAACATATTAGACATTAGACATAGGAGGAAATTGTCAGCTCAGTATCTTGAAAAACATTTATTTTACAGAAATCAAATTTGTTTCACGGATACATGTACCCTCTAAGAAGTACAAGTAAATTACCCCAATGATATTGAGGTGTGATTGAAACTAAGGAAATATGGAGATAACGAATAATATTCAAACTCAAGGTCCTTTTAGACAATACAAATCGGGAGCTGAGCAAACACGGGGCTCCAAAAACATCAGAGGTGGGATCAGGTGCCATGGAGGGGTGAACATCCTTTGCCGACCGGTCACAACCGCCTTGTACTCCTTGTCATGATCGAGAGAAACGGAAATATACGTAGACAATTCAGTGTGTAAATAATGACCTAACAATTAGCACGAAAAACGTCAGTCAGCATTTTGACTTAATGATAGGTTGTATTTGCTGACAAGGTCATTGTATCGACCATAAAACTTGTGAAATGATGACTTCAAACGAAACTGTGATATCCTTGTTTCATCAACTTGTTTGTCAATAGTTTGTCTTGATTTAGAAATTGTTCATACGTAGAGCATGCTCGAGCGTATCGAATCAAATTGGAGACAAAAACCCCATATGCAGGTGATAAGGGTATACTGCTACATAAGTAAGGGAAATTGACGATTGAAAAATTGAAAATTATCATAAAGCTTTGTTGTTAGATTGTTATGTTACCATGAAAGTCTTTTTCTAGTAAAATATCCAAATATTAAACAGATGTTTCAGAATCTATGGCATCTTTTATTTCAAGCTCACTGGGATATATAGAGTCGACATATAAATGGAGGTTACTATTGTTGATTGATAATTCGTCGTCGATGTATCTAAATGTCGAGTTGATGGCCACAGCAGTGTTTTCTTCTTCTCATGTAGACGTTTTTGAATAAGTTCTACTTCATATGAATACAAAAATAGGTCTGCTAACAAGGGGGCGCAATCGGAACCCAGGGAATTCCAGCAGATTGTTGAAAGCCTGATCTCCAAAAACTACATAGATATTGTCAATCAGAAACTCAAGCATCTTTCTAATATCAACTTGTATCGGAGTACTTGTGTATACAATCAGAATGCTTTTTAACAAAATAATTAAGCAGATGACCAATTACAAGGATAGTATATATATTTACGAGAGTTCCATTTTTATTGAAAAAACAGCGGTCTATAATGTCAAAAAGCCTGCACTTTATCGTGAGGAATGGTTGTATTAAGTGTTGAAAAAGTCGTACGTTTTGATAATGTTTAATAAGTATAATGTTTGCCCCTGACTAGTGGATTCACTAACAATACAGACATTCTTTTAAAGTTGTTCCCTTTTTAATATCGCCACACGGGAGGGGGGGGGGGCATATAATATATGTTTCTCAAACATTTCTTGTTTTTGACAGAATCATGTTTAAGCAAAGCTTTAACAGACTCATCGGAGCAGTTGTTGTGCTGGTGCGATCGCACTCCTTTAAAAAAACTCGAAAATATCATTTTTGAAACAACATATATTCATTATACACATGTTTAATTATAATAAGTGAAAAATGACTTCAAGAATGCACAGACTAGTACCCAACCAAATAGTACTCGTATAAAAAAAACTCTGGCTCAAAACAGGGGCTATACCCCTTCCGGACCCCCTTTTCAGAGCCTGACAGCGACAGACAGATTTCAGATGAAGCTGCGCTCTAAAATAAAATTAGAAAGTTTCTATCCACTCCTCCCTTTAAAAAATGTTTTTAAAAAGTGGATGAAATCAAAAATTGGTGACAAACACATCTTTCAGAAATGCATTCTAATTATTAAAGGGCATAGTTCACATTCATACAGAATTAACACGTGGTATATGCCATGTGCAACATGATTCCACAATTATGAAATTTCTTTAACTAGTTAGTGTGGCAACATGGCCGAAGCAATTTAAATGTTGCAGCCATGTACATGTATTAACAAACAATTAATAAGACAATGACAGGTACATGTAATGGCTACAGTAGAGATTCTGGGTTAGAATCATAAATTAATTTAAAAAAATTACAACATTAATAATTTTAATTAATTATCATGATTGGCAATAAACTGTTGCAGCGTAATATTTTCCTTATCTGTGTTCTGCTGTACTTATAGATAACATTCCGACCTGTTTTCTGTCCATATTAAGTTCAACAGCTGCCCTCTCTCATTACACAAGTTTAATAGGTTTTTCTACTGTTTTCCGAAATGAAAATATTTCTTCTCTTAGTCGTAATTGCTTACTCACAGGTAAGTCAGCTGATTTTTTCCTCTTTTTTTATATGCGTTGGATCTAAAATTATTTTATTTTGGTCAAAGATTATATCAACAAGAATATCCGAGCTACAACGATGACATATTACGCTATTACATTTCGTGTTGTTCTCAACAATCTGCGTCTTTGTCACACAAAGGTGTACCGAAATACACACATTTTACAACTAACTAGTAAAAAAGCTTAAATCGTTGCAGTATCCCGAATAGAAAAGTGCAAAATTTTCCATAAGTGTTTCTTTTACTCATTCCAAAGTTGTTTTTGCAGGCTTTTCTCTTTGACGACCTGTTCGGGTCTCAATGCAAGACAGACGCGGACTGCCGTTCTGGGTGCTGTGTGACAGACGTGTTCGGTGATAATACTTGCGTAGACAAGTATCTCCATTATTTACAGGAATGTCGTCTGGATGGAAACGAGCGCCACAGCTGTGGATGTGGAAACGGTAGTCAAACTTCATAATAAGACAGCTAAAATTTTTCAGACATGCATTTCTTCTGAGGTAATACTGGAAGCACAAGTATTTGCCAAGAAATTGTATATGAAATTGAAAACGTTCATCATTCAGAATTTGCAAAAAAGATTCAAAATGCTTACACAAAGGCGAGTGTAACAGAACATCTTTTCTTTGGCAGGTCTTTATTGTGAAACGTACGCAAACATTCACGGCGCGGCCGTAGAAACGCAACACCTTGGCGTCTCTGGCTATGGTTTGTGTGAGCACAAGACAACTATGACTACTACAGCATGATCGACGTGTAAATAAAACATCTGCAATAAGTCATATAGGGTTTCGTTTCTTTCAGATCTCAAAATGCTGAACATTAATATGGAACATCAAATTCTAATGCAAAGAAATATCTTTTAAGAGGCCCATAGGTTTCAATGCTCACTTTGAATCACACTAGCCCAGCTTTTCTTGAAAAGCTTCTTAAAAGTTTTTCCCTCTAAATTCCTTACATTGTTTGCAAATTCATGTGAATAATCATGTTCTCAAGAAAAAAAAATAAACAATGAAAACTTTAATCTCCTACTGTTGCCCACCCCATCCCTCAAGCCATCATTTGAACGAATTTGACTCTGCATTGAAATGAATCTGTACCAAAGCATGCTTGCATATCAAAATGATTATCATGACTCTGCTTCTTGAGATGTTCCCATGAGAAAAACAAAACAAAACAAAACAAAATCCATTATTGGAGTCTCATCCACGTATGGGGTAATCATGACTCTGCTATTCTTCATCAGATTTTAAAATTTACATATTTTCCTAGATAAAACTTTGATCCCTTATTGTGGTTCCACCCTACCCCTAGGATCCATGATTAGAACGAACTTGATTAAGCACTGCCTGGCAATGGTTGCATTAATACATGTATCACTAAACACTGCCCTTCTGTATAATTATGTACTTAATAGGGTGTTAAATACTTTTTAGTCCCCTACCGGTGAAACCGGAGGGGACTATAGGTTTCCTCTGAGTCTGTCCGTCCGTCTGTCTGTCAGTCTGTCCCACTTGGTTTTCCGCACTTTTTCCCTAAACGCTTGCAGATATTGAGCTGATTTTTGGTATGTGAGTGTATCTTGATGAGTTACAGATCAAGTTTGCATTTCGTTCCGCTTCATTGATTTTTGACGGAATTACGGCCTTTTCAATTTTTACGGGTTTTCCGCAATTTTCTTCTAAACGCTTGTAGATATTGAGCTGATTTTTGGTATGTGGCTTTACCTTGATTAGTTATAGATCAAGTTTGCATTTCGTCCCGCTTCATTAATTTTTGACGGAATTATGACATTTTCAATTCTTAACGGGATCCAGATTACACTTGCCGGTAGGGGACTAGTATTGCTAATGCAATACTCTCAGAATGCTTGTTAACTTTGCATGTCTTTTATTTGAACTTTGATTCCCTTAAGCTTATTGTGGCCCCATCTTATCCAAAGGGGCCAAGATTTGAACAAAGTTTTAACTGCATATTCTTGCATATTAATATCACTAATCAAGGCCCTGTTGTTCTTCAAATGATTTCTTGCTATATATTCCTAAGAAGAAATTTGATGCACTGTTGTGACCTCACCCTACCCCTGAGGGCAATGATTTAAACAATTCAAATATCACCACCTGAGAATGCTTGCTTATTAAGATCACTAATCATTACCCTGCTGTTCTTGAGAAGAATTTTAAACATTTTCCCTACACATTTCTATGTAAACCTTTGATCCCCAATTGTGGTCCCACCCTACCCCCAGGGACCACGAATTCAAATTTTTTTTACTCTGCTCTACCTGAGGATGCTTGCACATTAATATCACTATTCATGATCCTGTTGTTCTTGAGAATAAGAATTTTAAACATTTTTCTTTTATAAATATATCCATATGTAAAACTTTGATCCGTTTTGTTGAATCCACACTTTTTCAAAGTTATGTCCCTTGACCGCCATCTCTGGAGGAAAACCTTCAGAATCCTCACACTTTGTATTTTTCTGATTTGTAACTTTGTCATTTGACTGGAAAAAAATCTGTGCATGTTGTATATTGATTGCCAGGCCATGACGGGGCTACCCATACATTTAGTCCGAAATGTCTGACATTTTCCAGGCTTTTTTCACGATTTTGATATTTTACGTGCCAGGAAAACGTCAGAGCCGGCGCCGTTACGAAAAACTGGAAATTCGCCGCCTCCAACCACAGAGGCGGCATTCTCAGGTTGATTTTCGATACTTGCAAAGCGAATGAAAAGTCAAACTCACAATTTATCATTAGTACAATGTTTTTAGTACTCACCAACATCGTTTTTATGATTTGTTTATAAAATATAGAATCCGATGAAAACATTTTATCTGACTGTCGAGATTTGTTTTTATTTCGTGCATTTTAAAATCGTTCGAGTCAAGTCCTGCAATGATTAGTGGTGCTTTCTTTTCATCGATATTGGTGAGTACTAGAAGCATTGTGCTGTTGATAAATTGTGAAAATGGCATTTAATTCGGTTCCCAGGTATCGAAAATCAACTCCGATTGGAGAGACAAAATTTCCAGTTTTTGTAATGGCGCCGGTTCTGACGTTTTCCTGGCACGTAAAATATAAAAATAGTAAAAAAGCCAGGAAAACGTCAGATATTTCGGACTACCATACATTGAAAGAAAAAAAATTAACACAATGGATTGGATTTATCTGAGCATGCCAAAATGTTTAGTAGCATATAGAGAAATGTTTTTTTTTTCATTTTGACCTATTGGTTGCCACACAACTTTTGCAAAGTGTGGATTGTGGCCCCATCCTTTCCCCAAGGGCTACGAATTGAACAAACTTGAATCTGCTCTACCTGAAGATACATACATATTTTAATATCACTTACATGGCAGTGCTGTTCTTGAGAAGATTTTTAAATATTTTTCCTATATATTCCTGTTTAAAATTTTGATTCCCTATCGTGGCTCCACCATACCCCCAGGGGCCATGATAACACTGTGTCAGGATGCTTTTACATGGGTTTTATCTCTTTTGGCCAAGTGGTTCTCGAGGAAATTTTAAAATTATTCCACCTTATTTTCACTTTTTTAAAATTATCTCTCCTTTAAAGAGGGTGTAGTCCTTCATTTGAACACACTTGAATCTCTTAACCCACGGATAATTTGAGCCATGTTCGGCTGAAAATGGTCCCAGTATTCCACCGGAGATCAACATGTGAAAAGTTTATGAAGACAGGCAACAGACATTTTTTTTCACAGAAATTCAGTTCAGATGAGCAAAAATTATTCATTCAAAAACTTACAGGAAAATCCCTCCATCATTAATACCAAAATTGATCAAAAACTGTAGAAACTGCAATTTGAATTTCATTATTCACTGCTGGCAAGAAAAAAGGAGAGAAAAGCTGAGCAAAGGTTCCTTTGTTTAGATCAATAGAGATAAAAAAAAAGTTATATAATGATTTGTTTTCCCAAAATATACTTCAATAAAAATCCTTAAATGTATTCTTCACACATCATATTTCACTTGATTCAATTATTTGGTTTACTTGCATGATGTATAATCAGAAGACAGATACATCAAAGTACAACTTTATTTTCAATTCTGCATTATTTGACCTACTATGAATGATCAATTCACTTCAAAGAAATTCCATATACCAGGTATAAATTTTTATTTACTAGGATATGAACAAGAAAAATAATTGTAAAAGTCATTGCACATTAGATAGGATTTGAAGGAATAAATATGCATTAAAAATTACAATCAAATAACAATTTCATCACTTGTCCAGAAGTGATTAGATGAATTCTAACTAAATTAATTACATATATCACAGGTATGTAAATATACAAGAAATCACTGAGAAAAATACATAGTGAAAGGCCAGCCTTTCAGGACGGAATGTGTTAAACTTGTCTATAATAAATGTACATGTATTAAAAAGTATATTAGTAAAACAGAACAGCAAAATAGAAACATTCTACATTAAACAGATATACTAAAACTTGGAAATATAAAATTGTGGGAAATCACAAATAGCGGGCGAGTAAAATTTTGCAATCCTACCCCCCCCCCCCTCCAAAAAAAAAAAAAAAATCAGATATCACAGTTTAAATACATGTACTTGCATCTCTCAATGGATAAGGGACGGGATCAATTAAAAATAATATACAAAAACCTTTGATTTCCTTTATGTTTGCAACTATCATTAAATTGACTAACTGGAACAGATGTCAATCATTAAAACACTAAATAGTAAATGAAATATTTCAAATATCTCCCAGAATTTCCTCTTTCTTTACTCATCTTCTTCATTGACAGTTTCTCCTTTCTTTAACTTGGCAATTATCTGCAAATTACAAAATTATATAGGAATGATGAAACTTAATTCACTAAAAATAAATAAATAAAAAAAGATGTTCATAAGTTTTTCAGAAATATAAATTAATATATTTATGTAATACTAACATTTTTGAGCCTGTTGATTTCTTTGTTTTCTGCATTTTTGGAGGCATCATTGGTAATTAACTTCACTCTCGATGCATACCTGTAACAATTAAAAATCTATAAATAGACAAACAGTCAGGTAGCAAAATAACATTTGTACTAGTGACAAGAAAAATTCATGGACTGTTTAAGGTTAATTCCAATATATCTCTTTATTTTTTAAATGAGTATTTAAATACATGTATGAAGAAATGCAGTTTTCAGTTTATATAAAAATAGACTATACATGTACTCTAACATAAAATACATGTAGGTATTTTTGACTTCTCAAACAGTGCATAGCAATGGATCATGAAATACTATGTAATGTGTAAACATGTAAGTGAATGCAATACTTTACAATTGGTAGCCATTTTTAGAGAAAAATGTTACTTAGAAAGACAATCACCTATTATGGTAAGTCAAATTGCAAAAATTCACAAAGGTTATGTCATAATGAAAATTTGTCCAATAACCATTATCTTTACCATGTTGCAAATGCTATCCAGTTAAAAATAAACAGGTACATACATCAAAGTGTATGTACCTAACCATTCATGAGCAAGCTATAAGGAGAGAAGAAACAATTCAGAAAATTTACAATTGTACTGATGCTTCATACACCAGTATTTTAATGATTTACATGAGTGAGATGATGGTTTCGTCTTGGTTGTAGTCAGCGGGAGAGATATTAACAAACATAAGAGTTTTGGCGTTTCCTCCAAGTGAGTCCTGCATCAGCATGGTAAGTTTGTGATTACGGTATGGGATAAACTGCTGGTCACTGCTCAAAGCTGAAATCACATCACCCAGGGCAGACAGTGACTTGTTGATGGACATAGCTTCCTGTTGGTATTAAAAATCACTAGACATTGAATCTTCATCAAATATAGTATAACTTTTACAGAATATGATTTATAAGCTTCTGATTTATAGAAAGAGAAATGTGAGATGGCTAGAGTACAAATCAAAAATAAGACTGCATTTAATTAATAATTTGTAGATATTGAAGTGTATGAAGATTAATTAAAATGATTAGTGACTGTATAATCAGTTCACCTTTAATTGTTCTGCTGTAGCTCCTGTCTTGGCCACTCTCTCACTCCCAGCCAAATCTACCAAACTCAGCTGATAATGATAAAAAAAGACACGTATGATATCAACAAACTCAGCTGATAATGATAAAAAAAGAAGACACATATGATATCACCAAACTCAGCTGATAATGATAAAAAAAGAAGACACATATGATATCAACAAACTCAGCTGATAATGATTAAAAAAGACGTGTGATATCACCAAACTCAGCTGATAATGATAAAAAAAGAAGACACATGTGATATCAACAAACTCAGCTGATAATGATTAAAAAAGAAGACACGTGTGATATCAACAATCTCAGCTGATAATGATAAAATAAAAGACACATGTGATATCACCAAAGTCAGCTGATAATGACTATAAAAAAGACATGCATGATATCAGCAAAACAAACACTGAATTTGTATGTCACAGCGGAAAATTCGATATCTTAAGCTTACAATTATTGGTCAGAATTAAAATACATACAATACCCTTGAATTCAGAGTGAATGACTTCTAAGTTCTTTTTTAAATCGATATGAAAATGATTTCTTATCAATAATAAAAAGATTTAACTTTAATAACTTCAAATGATACTTATGAGGAAAACAAAAAAAATCTTAAAATACATGTACATGTCAATGTCATGCTGCTGTCTTGCAAAAATAGTCCAATAAATATGAGATTTTAAGTCACAAATAACTCACTTTTCCTGTTAGGACTTGTCCAGTTGTTCTGTTTGTTGTTTCTATGGTGATACCAATGATGAGATGGGAACGGGAACTCTCTGCATTCATTTCTATTTTACACAAAGAAAAACAGTTCTAATACATAAACCTGCTACTCCAATGCATATTGTGTGATCATTTAATTAAGTACATGCAGGGAAAATTCCCACGAAATAAAATGATTTTAATGTGCAGATTTTGTAGATAATTTTACCTGTGTTATTCACAACTTACTAGTGGAGGCTACATGTCTGTTCTTGCTTCCCTCCTCAAATAATCCAAAAAGCTCCTTGGCATTTGTAGCATCCTTAATGACTGCCCCCTGTACGTACACCAGGCCCTTCTTATCCTTCTTAATATCCATCCTATCCTGAAAACCAACAGGAAATTGATATCAACTTTCAACAATGAAAGAGCATTGGTCTGAATTTAATGATCTTTGACAAAAGTGTATAATTGCTTAGATTTGAAAAGTATACTTACATCATCAGATGTTCCTGGCTTAGCATACAAGTCAATCAGTTTGTCATTGTACAACTCCAACATATAGGAAGAAACCTTCACATGGAATTTGTTTCTGAAAAAAATTAAATACTGGTGTTCTAAGCAGCTGTACAATACTTTATAATAATATTTTTTTGGAGGAAAAGGCATAAACAATCCTTGCAACTATATTTCACAAGAGTAAACATGGAAATTTTCCAAGGGAAGTAATTTACTCAATCTTCCACAAGAATGCATCTCCCATGATTTTTTTTTTTAAATTCATGTTGGCACCATGGAAAAAATGCCCATATACGAGGGTTGTCCATAAAGTTTGTTGACAATGACATTTTTATGACAAAATGATTGGCCCTAGATATTCTCATTGTCTACCAAAATATATGGTATAAAAATCCAAATTAGAATAGATTGTTTGAACTTAATTTTTTTGCAAAAATCACAATCTATAAAGGTCGCATAGTGCACAAGGCCTAGGGTTAAAATGACATACACTCTGAAAAAGTTTTTGGATTAAAATGATTATGTTGTATTTTCTTCATAAAATAAGTCAAAGCTTGATGAAAATTAAAGGTGTCGCAAATAAAGCAGAATCATCATTTTCCGATACCTTAAGTATGGCTTACTAAACATACTGTGAAAATATTAGGAAAACCCCCCAAAAAAATTTACATAAAAAGCAACATCAGGCTCCTGAATGGAACAGTGTCCAATCATAAAGTTATTCTTTAATATGAATGAAACAACGTCAGAGTCAAAACAGTCAACATAATTGAGCAAACAACTTGAAATCATTGGAATATGTTTAGTACATTGATTTAAAACTGGTGTACATGTATATGATTTTTTAATGGTGTGTATGTGTACAATTTGGGAGACACCACAATCAGTGGAAAACCATTGTTATTTAATGAATACATGATATTCCTATTCATGACATTAAAATCTAGCACAACTTCAGACTGGGCTGTGCAGCCTGTGTATACCAAGTGTTTACACCGATGATGCTGGTATTTATTGTGTATGTTTTGAATTTAAAAAAATTACTTAATCATGCTCTGTAATAAATATTAATGCACACACTTGGCAGTGTGGCATAATGAAGAAAAAATAGAATGTGTCAACGAACATGATAAAAATTAAAAATCCATATTTTTGATGTTATCATGAAACTAGCTTTATATATATACACATATAACATTTGTAAAATAGCTGTGTTTCTTGTTTTGATTTTTATATATTTACTAAATCATGGCCAATATTAAAATATTACCATACAAGTTTGGCAGTGTGGTCATTTACATTACTACAAAAATTATAGCATTTGTATACAAACTTTATGTACAACCCTCATACATTAATAATATATTCTATGAATATTTGTTTTGATGACAAGCATAAAAACTACCACAATTTACCAAGGAGTTTAACCCATTTTCTCAGATTTTTACCTCACTTCATGAGCTAAAGAAAATATTCTTTCAAAAGCTCTGGGAGCTATTCCTGGGAATCTTTGTTCTTTGTCTCCGATCATCGTGAAAGTTTTCCCACTTCCTGTCTGACCATAGGCAAAGATGCACACATTGTAACCATCCATGGCAGACTGAATCAGGTTCTGTGGAAATGGAGCAAAAAATAAATTTAAACATCTGATTAAAACTTTTAAATAAATATGAATCATAATTTAGATTAATAAAACTTTTTTTTCTTTTGATATTTTAAACATTTACATTTGTGTCATCAAAAATCTTTTCCTGAGTTGAATCTTCCATAAAAACCGAATCAAACTGGAACTCTTTTGTGCCTCGGCTGGACTCTACATTAATGGTATATTCATCAGGGGACTTAACTACAGAAAAGTTACCCTGTGAGAGAGAAAGAACATCATTAGGATGTACTGGAAAAAGAAAACAAATTCATATAAAAGAATGATTTTTTTCTTTAGTAACCTGAAATGGTAATTTTTTTTAAAAAAGATTTTGTATACCCTCTCAGTCTCTCCTGAGCTCAATGGACGGGCTCTACAGTACACTCTGATCTTTCCTTTCATGTCCTCTACCATGTTGTAATATTTCTTTCTCAAAACCTTTAATAAAACATTCACATAATATTTAAGTCAAGTATTATGCAATATCTCTTAATTACAAATCAAGACAAAATAAGACTAACATTAATCTGATATGCTGCAATAATCAGTGCTAAATTGGAATCAATAATTTACCCTCTCTGAGTTATAGTTCTCTGTCAGGACTTTATTTTCCTCTGTTAACTTCTTGTTATCAGTCTCTAGTGTTTTGACTTTAGTGGCTGCCTCCATTCCCTGCTTTGCAGCCACACCAAGAGCAGACAACTCTGCTGTAACCTTCTTCAACTCGTTTTCTTTTTCATCTCTTTCCTGTTTCAAAAGGAATAATTTTTTTTTTATAGGCAGAAATTACACAGATATAAAGATATTCATACTAACATATTACAATGTATATACGTGTATGTACCTTTTTAAACAGAAACCTTAAAGCCTGCTTTTCATGTTTGACAAATTTGAAATAGACATCAGAAATGCAGCAACAAGAAGTGACAATTACATGTATACATATACCTTTTTTGTGACTTTGAGCTCCTCCTCTGTGGTCTTAAGATTCTCTCCAAGCTTGGAAGTTTTATTTTTCTCAATTTCGTATTTTTTCTCAAGTTCTTTCAGAATCTTCTCTTTCCTCTTCAAATCATTTTTCTACAAAATTTTATTTTTTTTCTATAACATGCACATTGCTACTTGTTTTGTTTTTATTTTCATTATATGAGGCTGACAAACATACATATAAGTAATGAAATTGGATTGAATCATTTTAAATTTATGTTTATTTCAATCTATAAACTCTGTTTTTTGAATTTCCTGAAAGGACCTACATCCTCATTGCCCAGTGTTGTGGCCTGTCTGGCCCCCCTCTTGATTTCAGCATCCAGTTGTTTAATTTTGGTGTTTAGTTCATTGTTCTCCCTCTTAAGGTTGGCCAGCTGCTCCTTCAGGACTTTGTCTCCAGCATCTGATCCAGCCTTACTCTGATCATTAAAGCAAACAACATATTAATGTCATTTTGACTCAAGAGAATACTGTACAGCAGGAAGTTAACTCGCGGAGTAAATATTCGCTATATTCTTGGAAATAAAAATTCTGCGAAATCAACATACAGTGAATAATTCTTCAAAAATTGATAAGGATAAATTAAAATATTATCGGTATCTGTGATTAGATTCGTTAACTTTATCTGTGTTTCCTTGCAAACATAAAAGTAGTTCCACGTGATAAGATTGTCTTCCTAATTATGTGGGAGTATGGATCAATCACTAATACGTAGTTGTTGGTGTTTTAAAAGCTTAATTGATAAACAAACGGCTATAATTAACATTTAATTCTGCCACCCAGTAGAGGTGCGATGTAATAACCTATAAAACTTGAAAGATTTCACCCGTGTGTATCACTCAGTCATGATCTTCAAGCCACTTTCGTATTAAAAAGAACACTATTAATTCAATTTTATTAAGAGTTCAACATTTTGACTATCGGTAGTGACAACTGATTTAGATTCAGAGGTTTTAAATACACTGCAGTAAATAATACCCTATACTCAAAACATACCTATGAACAAACACCCTATCAAAGGGATTTTTTTTACATGAATGTTAATGGGTTTGGATACTTGAAATTGTTTGAATAAACCACTTGAGTATAGACTCATATGTACGTATTTCATAAATATCTAATAAAAAAAAGGAAAAACAAAAGAAAGAAGAAAATTTATCTGAATGCGTAACATTGTAAATCATACATTTTGTCCTTTAATCGGGATTAGTATGGTGTTTCGTTATATTTAATCTGGTTCAGAATCGACATAATACGCAAGGAAAATACTTGCAGTGCTGAAAAAAGTTTTTTCCCCCAGCAAATTCAAATGACCATGATTTGCTGCAAAAAGGACAAATCGTGATCTTTTCCGACCGCGATTTTAACCTGCTGTACAGTAGTGTCTCCTAACCAAGGAAGGCATTCAAAATTTTAGGTTTTTTTTTATAATTCTAAAATAATTCTTTATTTCTAGTAAATTTACACACTAAAACAAAGTTGAATACATTATTTTATGAAAAAAGATTTAGTTGTAAAATACATCAACAATCTGAGCAAATTAATTGTCATGTTACCCCAGCCACAGCAGCAGCTACAGGCTTAACTCCCCCTGCCTCTAGGTCCCGAATCTTTTTCTCTAGCGCAGCTATTCTCTTTTTGTCCTCATTAGCTCTCTGTTGTTCTCTCTTCTCTATCTGCAGGGTTACCTCCTTAATGGCTTTGTCCTTGTCTGCTTTAGCTGTCTTGTTTTTAGTCTAAGTTACAGAAGATATCATGGACATTATTAGATGCTGTACAACAAAATTCTGATACCCCCCACTCCTCAACACAAAATAGATATCATTTTAAATTTATGTAATTTTTTTTTTTCAAAGTGGAGGGAGGCATATACATGTACACTGTACTGGTTAACATTTTCTAAGAGACGAACACGTGGTTTAAACACAATAAACCTACTTCCAGCTCTCTGTTAGCAGCTCTCTGTGCCTCAGTGTTCTTCTGAGCTCCCTCTAGCTTGGTCTTCAGCTCAGCTATCTGAGCTTGCAATGTGGCATTTGCTGTTCCAGCTCCAGATTTCTCCTTTTCCAATGCAGCCTAAAAATTTAAAAAAAAGTGGTATTGTTGAATGGTGTAAAAATTGTTATCAGAAATACTACACTATGTTGTCCAGAACTAAGAAAATATAGCTTCATTGCTTACAATTTTGGCTTGCAGTTCTTTGATTTCTTTAGCTGTGTCCACAGGAACATTGGCTAGCCTCTCCATCTCCAGCTGTTCATTTCTTGACTTCAAAGCATTGATCTCCTATCAACACAGAATCAAAGAATTGGTAAAAATCTACACATATCCATTTATCTAAAGGTAGAGCACATATTCATTTTTGTAAAGGGAATTCTAACCAAGAAAATCTTCAAAATTTATTTACCAAAACGTCATTGAAACATTTATTTCACTGGTATTCAGTGCAAGTTTAATGATTGCAATGGTAATGATGGAAATATTCTTTATGACTTTATCTCAATACTACCTCTAGTTGTGCTTTATTCTCTGCATCCTTGGTCTTCTTATCACTCTCCCTCTGGGCCCTGAGGTCCGCTTTCTCTGTGTCTACCTCCTCCTTTAGGACCTCCATCTGTTTCCTGAGGTTGTCTAGTTCCTCTCGTGTACTGTTGTGAGCAGTCTTCTCCTGAAGTAAGGCAGATTCTGAGGCATTCAACTGCTTCTGGAGGTCTGTTATCTGCTCTGACAATTCCTAAACAGAAGACATTTATCAGAAATTGAGCTTACACAATGTAATTGATGATTTCATATTACATTTACTGTATTTCAGAAGTAAGCTATATAAAAAGCCAGACAAATTATTGTACCTGGGAATCTTGAAGACCAGAGGCCAAAGTAGTCTGAAGCTGTAGGTCATTCTTAGCCTGTTCCAACTGTAGCTCTAATTCCTGTGAACAAAGGCATTTATTAATTTCTATGATGTCATCTAATATGACTACATGAAGTGGTGGTCAAAAAGCAATCATCAGTTGCCATACACATGTACATGTATAAAAGTTGCTGTTTGAATTTATTCAAAAGGAAAAGAAAAGCAGCTTAACACAAGAGTACATTTCTTTTTAAAATGCACAGAAATTTTACCTTAAGTTTAGCAACAGCATCATTTCTCTCCTTTCTGAGGTTGTCATTGTCAGTCTCTAGATCTGTCAGTTTGTCATCCATAGCTGTCATCTGTTGCTCCATCTTCTCCACAGGTGACTCTTCTTCAAATTAAAAATTAGTATATAGGCTTATACTTCTCTTTTTATTCAGACCACTAAATATTAACCATATTGCCTCTATTTCTCTTTTTATACAGACCACTCTACATTTTATGTTTAGACAGCAAACTCTACCTGACACAGCTTCAATGCTGACCCTGGACTCAGGAGCCTTGTAATCTCCAGTCTTCATGATCTGTAGGGCCTCCATCATTATCTTCTTATCCTCTAAAAGTTTGCCATTTTCCTCCAACACTTTGTATGCCCTTTCTCCATCAGAATCTCTAAAATCATACAGGTTCATTCTTTTTGTTGTAAGGTATACAAATTGCATTGATATTACACCCAGTAAAACGGTTTACCGTAAAAAGAGTAGGATGCACGTGCAATCTCTGTTCCACCTAAATTTTTTACATACTTTGGATGGCATTTAGTGAGATGCACAAAACTGAGATTGATTTTTGATTTACCAGATGTACGAAAATACATGGAATGTGCTAAAACATTTTCAGCCAATTGTATTGATTGTATTATGTTCAATGACAAATCTAATTGCCTGATACTGTAAACCAACTATTATTCGCGACATCTTTTATTCGTGATTCTTCAGTTTGGAATCTATCCATGACTACTAATTTTCGTGATCAAGGCAATACTGTACAAAATACATAGGTGGATAATTGATTCATGACGAGAAATATTCACGATTAAAAGAAGGGCACGAAACTCGAGGATATTTCTTGCTCACGAATAAAAGTTGGTTTACAGTATTTGAAAACTATTTCAAAAAAAGCTTCAAAAGAATCAAGGGTTTTGAAAAGAAAAGACTAAGATCCTCTTCAACATAATACCTACCTGATAAGTACAAAAATAATGTGTTAATTATAAATTTGTCTGTTTTATTTCCTACATGTATTTGACACCTGGTTCTCTACCTGTCTTTGACACCTGGTTCCCTGCCATTTTTCTTGGTAAACTTGGCCACCCAGGCCTCCACAGCCTTGACACTCTTTTCCTGACTCTCCTTAAATTTAAGAGCCTCAGTGGAAACAACTTCCAAGCGATTAGTCACACCCTCAGCTGCTGCTGGCACTTCTCCATGAATCTCATGTACCTAGCGGAAAGGAAATACGGAAATTTTATGATTCAAGAAAGAGTTAAGGAAAAGACCCTCTCTCATAATAGTTTTGCCTTTCTATTATCCAGTGGTACTACATGTTTATATTGAAGTCTGCACTGCACCTGCAAATATATGTATATAAATGTACACTTACATAGAAAGCCATTGCTTCAAGTAGCTTCTTAGTTTTCTCAAAATCCACCAGATCTTTCAGTTTATGTTGGAGCTTTGTATGCTGTTTTGCCATCTTCAACATATCTGTTCTCATTTCTTTATTATCCAATCTAAGTTTGTCCAATTCCTAAAAAACCAAATTCATTTTACAGATGTCAAAAAATTTAATAAACATTGTCTACCATATTCCTTTTAATTCAATGTACCTGTTAATATTTCTTAATAAAAAATTAAATTTCAACACATTCCTAAAAACTCTTTGAAGTAAATGTTACTGGACAGCTTATGTCAACAAAACGAAGGATGCTACACATAATTTTTTTTCATTTACAGTATTGCCTCTAACCTTCTCCAGATCCTGAATGGTCAGGATCTTCTCCTGAATCTGTGTCTCCTTCTCCTGTAGCTGTCGTTCTAACTCCTTAATTTCTGTTTTCTTGTCCTCCAACTGTTGAATTAAGTCTGCATGTGCAGGAACATTGCATCCCTAATAAAATAAAACAAAAACTATGAAGTAGAAAACTGACCAGTCAACAAAGGTCTAACTGGGGAATATATATATATATCTTTTTAATTTTAGTTATAGTCTGAACTTATAAAAAATACGCCATATATATGACTTTAAAATGGACTTAGCTATAGATATAATGAATTTATGGATATAGCAAACTCATTTTGTGTCCCTTAGAAGTTAAAAATGAGAAAATATACATCCTTTTAAAGAAATTTTTATGATCACAAAATTATGAAAATTTGAATTTTTCATAAGTATCTACATTTGAAATTTAATTCATCAGAAAACTTTAGTTCTCAAAGATACCTTTTTAATACTTCTTTGAAAATATTTGGAAGTCATACCTTAAGGAAAACATGTGTAAATTGTGAATTTGGGGGGCCAAAATCATTTTTTATTTGCTTCAGTATATAATTTAATAACTCTGCAAATTCCAGGGGGGTCAGGACCCTCCCCCCCCCTTTCTTGATCCATGCATGTACAGATATAAAAATTATGGAAATAGCGTAGTAAATTAACGACTCTGCAGGTTTTTGCTTTAACCAATTTTTAATGTATATCTCTTGTTGCTTATTCATTCATCTCCACCCCCACCCACACACACACACTATTGCACAGAAAAATTGTGGGAGGGCAGATAGAGTGATTTCTCTAGGTCACCTGCGAATTCTTGCTGAGCCTAAAGTTTGTTTTCCTTTTCATACAAGTTAATAATGTAGTACCGATTATTAAAAGTTTACTGAATATTTAGTTGAGATTTATCATAAGTCTCTGGATATGGATAAAAAACTGAATGAACATAATAACTCACATCAACAGGTTCTGATTTTACAGGCGTGGAAGCAGTAACAGCCACTGCTGCTGTAACTCCTGGTGTTACAACTTGCTGTTGCAATACCTGAAAATAAAAACATGATTTACAATGAAGACAATATCAAAATATCATAAAGAGGTGTCACAATGCATTTTCAGGTAATTCCATGTGCTTTATGTGTAGTTTTCCCAAATTTGAACATTTTGTTTTCGCAATGTGCACCTAGTACCAAAAGGCTAGTTATATGCATATACATGTAATTACAGTTAACAATAAAGTAATAGTTTCAAGGTACCATTTTACTTTAAACATGGTGAGGCATGTCTAATTTACATTTAGACCACAATACAGCTTCTTGAAATACCGAATCATAATTCATTGAATTAGGTAAAATGAAAAGTGTCCCAAAAAGTCTGGGTACCTGAATCTGCTGTAGAAGAGCCTCTTTTTCAGTCTCTGTTCTCAATTTCTGCTCCTTCAGTGTCTCATTTTCACTTTCTACATCAGTTATCTTCTCATCAAGGGAGTTAACTTTCTCTTCCAAAGTTTGCACACGGGTATCAGGATCTGAGGGGAAAAAAAACATTAATTCATAAATTTTTTTAATAAACTATTCTTGAAAACTTCTAATCTGTCCCCTGTACAATCCGTTTCACTGTGAATTCCAACCTTTATTTTCATTTCCATTTTACTATATTCCATGTTCTTAACACTGTATAATGCAACACTGTTTATTCCTTAATTAACAAAAGTTGTCTCCCAGTACATGTCAAATAAGACAGGTTTCACTGTATTTTAAAATTACAAAAATATACATTATTTTCACTGACCAACATTAATTGCTTTAGCTTTTTCTTCTTCTTTCTCTAATCTTTTAAGTAGCTTTTTCATGTCTTTTTTCATATCCTTGTTTTCTTTCTTCAAGGCATCAACCTCCTAAAACATCACAAGTAAATGTGTCTCATTGAATAATTTCAGTTAAGTATAAGATGCAGTAAAGATGATATTTGATAATGCCATATTCCATTATGTGCTCAGAAATAAATAATTCTGACTAAGAGCTAACCTCTGAGTTGGTGGATGTGGCTGCCACAGCAACAGTTCCAGCTTTAAGCGCAGCCTCAAGTTGACTGATTTTATCTCTAAGCCTGGAGAGTTCCTCATTCTGTTGACTTATATGACTGTTTTTTTCTGTGTTCTCTTTCTGGAGTTCAGCAATCTTGGCACGAAGATTTTCCACTTCTGCCTGTTCCTTTTCTAACTGAGCCATCACCATTGGGTCAGGGACTTTGACCTACATCAGTGTTTTTTCATATAGTACACATGCATATGTGCATTTACATTTGTGTCTCACACACTGTATTCATGGAAAATTTTGCTTAATAAGTTTTCTATCTGCCCTTGTCATGAATTTGTAGATGAATTTAAAAATAGGCAAATTTAAAGAAGACAGAGCTATTTCTGTATTACAACTGTGTCTAGCCAAATTTAAAACAGAGCAAAATTCTTGATAAAGGGAATATAACACTGAACAAAATAACCCTGTTTACAGTATTGCTTAAATCATATATATAAAAAAATTTTTCCCTATGATTTGATTGAAAAATGTATAATAATGTATCTCATTACATAATTTGCATGCATAACTTATAACATGTCCAAGCATGTTTTGACTGTAAACTTTACATGTAAAATTTTACTTTCAAATTTAAAAATCTATACTGAGAATCTTCATTGCACCATCTGCTATAAAAGTTTATATCAGACTAGCAGGAAATTTTAGGATTTATAAGTTTTCTTCATTGTACCTCTATTGTTTGGACCTCTGGCTCTTTAATGGGGGATGGGATGACTTCAGGAGGGTCCAGAACAGCTCCACTTTCCAGTTTTTGATAAGTCTCCAATTTTTTGTCCAGAGAGTTCACCATTGTATCGAGTTCCTCTTGTTGTACATACATCTCCTTTATAGAGTCAGTCCTATTCAGTTAGAAATTATTATTTAGATATTCTGAAGGTATTGAAACCATGGCATGAATACTTTATCTACTTTTTATCATTTTAACTGTGTATGTGATCAGGTATACACATACTTGTCCTCCTCCGTTGGTTGTCTGCCATTTTTCTTTTTGAACTGAGCCTCCCACTGTTTGATCTCTTTGTCCAGCCCTGACTTCTCCTGGGTCATCATTGCACGGTCTTCTTCTACCTTCTTCTTGTTCTCCTGAATGGGGAGTAAAAAAAATCAATTCACAACAGCACAAAGAAAACAAACTTGCAGGGATATGTTTTGAAAGTACTAGTAATATCAATGAAAGTAAATCAGAAGATTTAAATTGAACTGTGTAAAATAAGGACTGAAGGACGTAAAAAGTGACATGATAACTGATCTTTTTAAATTTAAGCAGAATGATTCTCACCTTGGCAATTGCCTCTGTGCCTTCTGAGGCAGTAACAATGGCCGCCAGGGCTTGGTATTGGGCTTCTAAAGCTGCATATTTCTCCTGAACCGTAGCTGATTTCTCTGCTTGCTGCTTTATCACTTCATATTTAATTTTCCACTCAGAGCTTTCCTGGAGTTTTTAACAAAATCTTAATCATCTTCACCATTACTTATACAATGCCTATATATATTTGCTAAAGTGATAAATAGGTTTCAGTATCCCTAACCAAAAGTAAATTTAAAAGCACTCACCACCTGCTGAAAGTTATGAAGTTTTAATGTCCAATCATTTATTATACATGTATAAAATTTAAATCTAATAACTAACCTTTGTAAGTAGTGCTATTTCTTGCTGTAGTTTATTGATTTGATCCATCCATTCCTTCTTTTCTCCTCCATAGTTCCTCCTTTCCTCCTCCATTTGGTTTCTTTCCTCATTAATCCTCTGTCTTTCTTCCTCCAGTTCATTCCTCTCTGTGGACATTTTCTCCTTCTCCTCAGAGGATACTGGGACTGCCATTGTCACTGGTGTTTCTTTCTTCAATTCCACTCCCTAATTTTAAGATAAGAAGACATGCTCTCATTTACATGACAAGCAAAATTGTTCTTATGCAGGGCTAGTTCAAATTGACTCATATTCTCTCCCAACCAGTAATCAGTTAATATACATGTATATTAATGATATACGGATTGTTTTTCTTCCTGTGGAGTCTTACCCTGGTTTCTGACTTTTGGTCTGCAGTCACTGATGATGCCACCACAGCTACCCCAGCAGCCGCACGGAGTTTCCTCTCCTCTGCCAGTTCCTTTTCCAGTTGTACAACTGCTGATTTCTCCTTCTCCAGATCTCCCTTAAGTTTCTGTTGGAAAAAAATTAAAATGCTGAAGGACTGTAGAGATCATCTAAGTCACCCAGTGCAAACGTAATAATGAGTCTCCTAAACTTTGGAAACTTGTTCTTGCTTTATCTTAATTGGTTTATAAGTTATATGAATGCAAGCTATCAAATACTTATATATTTAAAAAAAAAACAACTGTAGTCTTGTTTTAATTAGAATCCAGTATTTCTTTTTTTACGAGAAATTTTAAACCTACAGCCTTCAGTTGTGACCAAATCTGATACTTATCTCCATCACAATAATTAATTATCTTCCATGTGAGGGAAAGTAGCCCTTTACCTTGTTTTCATTCTCTAAATCTGTCTCTTTGTTCTTTTCTTCAGTTTTTTCTTTCTCAACTAAACAAGACAGGTAGTTTTTACTTAAATTAATTACATGTATATTTTTTACATTTAAATGAAAATGTCTTTGCGTATTAATAGAATTAAGCTCAAACTGAGACATATATAGCTAGCTTTATACCTGCTGCTAAGGCAACAGTTGCTTTATCTAACTTCTGGGACAGTTCTGTTTGAATCTCAACCTGGTAACACAAATATAAAGTTAAACAAGAGGCCCAAGGTCCTTAACGGTCACCTGAGTATAATACAACAATTTAGAAGTTAAATACACTGATAGATGAAGCTTTGTTGCCCTAAAGCAAGAGAAGTAGGAAGATCAGGATCAACAAAATAATTAGTCTAGTATTCAGTATCAACTCATAACTTAAGTTCTAATCTGTCCCCCACTTAACATTACCACCATGCAGACTATTAACAAACTATTAGTGCTTCTGTACTATTTTTAAACCCATATTAAGACCTCTAGGATTGACCTCTCTTATGGTCTTTGAAGAACTTTTAATAAGATAAGTTATTTTTGTCTCATTTTTATTTATCTATTACTTACAGGTCTGCCTGATTATTAAAACTAAGAAAGTACTTTTTGAATTATACGATAAACATTCTTGCATAATTATCTTATTCTATTAATCTTTCAAATACATTATTTACAGTGATTAATTATCAAAGGTGAATGGAAAAGGGGAATAACTTCTCTCAGTAGAATACAAATTCATAGAGCCCTGTCCAGGACCAGAATGCTTAGACAAATTGTCCAGATGTTCAAAAATCTGGTAGAAATATGCTTACTTATATCATTTAAACTTTTACTCAGTTTGCTTCCAATATGCCCAGAAGCAGAGAAGAATTTCACAGGTACAATGCATTTTCACTACAGATTCAACAAAGCCTTACCCTAACACCAGAATCCAAGACCAAAGGTCAAGAAATTTACAAATTTGGAAGAGTTACCCTCATCATCATAACTATGGACTTCAAAGAATTAACACTTTTCCACTATATTATCAAATAGGAGTGAAACGGTTCACCGCGGTATCGATGCACCGCGGTATTTTTTCTCGGTTTGATACACGGTGCAAAATCTCTAATTTTCGGTTCGGTTCATTTTTCGGTCGGGATCGTTATTCAGTCGGGTTTGGCATAAGGTATAACACGTTACTCAGAATAAATAAGTATAGAAAACGTAAATTTTTGATGACTGATAGCTTGTAAAATAATTTTTAACAGTCAAATAATTTTAATCAATTTCTTCTAGTCAATTTGCAAATAAAATTCGTAAAATATGTGACTAGATTTAGAAAAAGAAAGCATAAAACAACGTAGAATTTGTTTCCTTCTATCAAAATGTATCGTATCGAAAATAACCGAACCGAGACAAAATTATACAATACGTATCGAACCGTGAAGGAGGTGTATCGTTTCACCCCTATTATCAAAAGCCCCCCCCCCTTCCTCGTTATGCCAGAACCCCTGACCCTAGGACCACAAGATTTAAAAATTCTGTTCGAAGCTCCCATCTTCATCATAGCTAAGCAATTTATTTATCAGCTCAACACTAAGGAGCAGACAGGATTAGTTAATGATTAATTAATAGAGTTAATGCATTTTCACTATATAATCAATAGAGCCCCCCTCCCCCCCCCCCCCCCCCCTCAAGAACCCCAAAAACTGAGGCCATGCATTTAAAAATTTTGGAAGAGGCATCCTTGCCTATCTTAATCATGCACTTAGTTTGTTTAAATAATCTCCAGTAGCAAAGAAGAAGATTTTCATAGAATCAATGCATTTTCACTATATAATCAATAGAGCCCCGCCCTAACACCGGAACCCCTGACCCTGGGGCCATGAAATTCACAATTTTTAAAAAGGCATCCTTATGCATCATAACCATGCACTTAGTTTGTTTAAATAATCTCCAGTAGCAGAGAAGAAGATTTTCAAAGAATCAATGCATTTTCACTATATAATCAATAGAGCCCCATCCTAACACCAGAACCCCTGACCCTGGGGCCATGAAATTCACAATTTTTGAAAAGGCATCCTTATGCATCATAACCATGCACTTAGTTTGTTTAAATAATACCCAGGAGCAGAGAAGATTTTCAAAGAATTAATGCATTTTCACTATATAATCAATACAGCCCCGCCCTAACACCAGAACTCCTGACCCAGGGGCCATGGCTTTCACAATTCTGGAAGGGGCCCACCTCCTCATCATAACTATGTACTTAGTTTATCATCTTAATGCCCAGGAGCAGAGGAGAAGATTTTCAAAGAATTAATGCATTTTCACTAGATAGTCGATAGAGCCCCGCCCTAACACCAGAACCCCTGACCCTGGGGCCATGAAATTCACAATTCTTGAAAAGGCACTTTTGCTCATCATAACTATGTACTTAGTTACTTTATTTAATACCCAGGAGCAGAGAAGAAGATTTTCAAAGAATTAATGCTTTTTCACTATATAAATTATAGAGCCCCGCCCTAACACCAGAACCCCTGACCCTGGGACCATGAATTTCACAATTTTGGAAGAGGCACTCTTGCTCATCATAACTATGTACTTAGTTACTTTATTTAATACCCAGGAGCAGAGAAGAAGATTTTCAAAGAATTAATGCATTTTCCCTATATAATCAATAGAGCCCCGCCCTTATACCAGAACCCCTAACCCCGGGGCCATGAATTTCACAATTTTGGAAGAGGCACTCTTGCTCTTCATAATTATGTACTTAGTTACCTTATTTAATACCCAGGAGCAGAGAAGAAGATTTTCAAAGAAATAATGCACTTTCACTATATGATCTATATAGCCCCATCCTGGGGCCAGAACCCCTGACCCTGGGGCAATGAATTTCACAATTTTGGTAGAAGGCTCAATGCTTATTACAATGATGCCAACAGTTTGACTGCTTGATGTCCAGGAGTAAAGAAGAAGATTTTTAAAGATTGCATTATATTTGGTGGTTTTAGCCCCACCCCTCAGGCCCCAGGGGGGGCAGGGACCATGAAATTCACAAATTTTGTTCCCCTTCACCCATAGATGCTATATGCCAAATTTGGTTGAAATTGGTTAAGCGGTTATAGAGAGGAAGCTAAAAATGTTCAAATGTTAACGCACGACGCACACCGCACGACGACGGACGAGAACGGATAGCAATAGGTCACCTGAGTGACTCAGGTGACCTAAAAAAGCAAACAACAAACTTTATAGCTACAGACAAAAATAATTCAATTTCTTCTTGTATGTTTACTTAATCCACTTTTTCGCTTCTACATTCATACAAAAAAAAAATAACATTCACAACTGTAAATACATCTTCATAAATTCCAATATGTAAATAAGGAAGGTGTAAATTGCCCTTTATCATCTGAATACAAATTATCCATGCTTTTCAATAGTATTTTAAGTAGTTGTCCTTATTCACGTATACCTTTTCTTTTTCCAGTCTCTCAATTTCCACTTTATTTTGTATCAGCAAGACTTTCTTATCTTTCAATAAACGTCTGTTCCTCTCTGCAAGACTCTAAATAAAATATTATACATTTAGCCAAATTAATTATTTAATTTCAAGTTCTTTACTTATTACATGTAATTATTACCGGTAATTAATTTTTATATAAAAGAAATCTCAGTGTACCTCCAGCATTTCATTCCAGTAAGATTCTTTTGACTGTAGCTCAGTTCTATGGATGTCAATTACTTGTCGGAATGTTGCTACTTTTCCTTTGTACTGTTCACGGAGGTTGATGACAAATATGTTGAACTGGCTCTGAGAAAAAAAATCAAAGAATATTTAGTTATGCATCAGATTTTTTTCTGCATATTATTGTTATCATAATTAATATTTTAGTTCACAAGAATCATTGTAAATCAATTCTTTTCTTAGCTTAACTCATCCAACAATTTTATTGCAAAGTTCATTAAATTTCTGTCATATGACAAAGAAAAGTTGATTTAAGTCATTAATTACAGCATCTAAATAACCTATACATCAAACTTTTCATGTTTTAGCAAAAACAGAAGATTTTTTGTTTCTTTTGTATGTTAATGAATAAAACAATGAACCTGTGTTTCATCCTCAATGCTTTTATATTCTTTCTGTATGTCAGTGACAATGCGAATGTGATTTGACCTCATTTTCTTCATGTCCTTGATAACTTTGGTGATGCTCTTCTTTGCATAGAGGTAAGGGATATATGCATTCTTAACTTCCTCTGTTTCCTCAATCTCCTCATCAGAACTATCCGACATTACTAAGGAAACAGTAGTAATATCAATCAATACAAAGGAAACAATACAAAGTAGGGCAACTACATTCATGTACTATCACATTTCAATACATGTACAGCTAGCATGATGTAAAATAATATCATGAAAAAGTTTAGTTATTTGTAAAAATATTAGTTTAAGAGACAAGGTACAAATACTGTATAAAATATACAGCAAAATGGGAAATAAGGATATTTTACACTATTCAAAGAAATAAAAAAAAACAAGAAGTCTGTAAGCCAATGCTCACTAGTAATACCCCCGCTCTGATGTGAATATACTACTCCAAGCATGGATTAACAGGAAGTTGACATCAGATTCATACAAAAATGAATCCCACCATATGTCATGTCTAAACAAAGAGTGTGCTAAAATTTCAAGCATCTGCAATGAGTAGTTGCTGAGAAAACTGTGACAAAAATTTGTGATGTATGGTACGGACAGTTGCATGGATAAACAGGAAGCAGACCACGGATTCGTACAAAAATGAATCCCACAATATGGCATGCCTAAACAAAGAGTGTTTTAAAATTTCAAGGATCCGTGATGAGAAGTTGCTTAGAAAACTGTGAGGAAAATTTGTGATGCATGGTACAGACAAACGCATGGATAAACAGGAAGTTGACCAATGATTCCTACAAAAATGAATCCCACCATATGGCATGCCTAAACAAAGAGTGTGCTAAAATTTCAAGCATCTGCAATAAGTAGTTGCTGAGAAATCTGTGACGAAAATTTGTGATGTATGGTACGGACAGATGCATGGATAAACAGGAAGTTGATCACGGATTCGTACAAAAATGAATCCCACAATATGGCATGCCTAACCAAAGAGTGTTTTAAAATTTCAAGGATCTGTGATGAGTAGTTGCTTAGAAAACTGAGGAAAATTTGTGATGTATGGTACAGACAGATGCACGGATAAACAGGAAGTTGATCACGGATTCGTACAAAAATGATTCCTACCATATGGCATGCCTAAACAAAGAGTGTGCTAAAATTTCAAGCATCTGCGATGAGTAGTTGCTGAGAAAACTGTGCCGAAAATTTGTTACAGACAGACAGACAGACACACATACACACAGACAGACACACAAGGGTAAAACAGTATACCCCCCTCTCCTTCGGAGCGGGGGTATAAAAAGGATTCAGATGTACATTCAAACTTCTCAAGGGAAACTTTATAAAGGTCATATATAAAATGTTTTGTCTTTATGCAGATCAGATCACCACATGGTTTGAGACAATTCTGAGATACAAATGGAAAAAATGTGTTTATTGTTAGAGTCAGTACATTTCGAAGCAAAAAAATTGAACACATTCCCCACTGAAATTAGTAGCAACAGATACGTGTATCTACACCTATAAATATATATCAAAACCATATACATCTGCATATATAACAAAGATTCTTTTTACTAAAAAAATTGCAAGGAATGTCATTTGATAAAGGTTTTATAATATAATGGGGTGTTCCACACTGGTTAACTTAATCTAATATTCTCATTGTGAGTACCGGTAAACTGTCTTACACCATGTGAAGTTACTGCAAAATAATAATATTATAGTCAATTCTGTTTTAACCCTCAATAAGATTTACCAAAGTTAACCTAGGTTAACTTTGTAGTGTTGACCAAAGAAGTTGAAAGAAGTAAACTTACTATTATTAGTCATGTAAGACAGGTGGTCACTAAATACAGATACACTAGGAAAAAAGTCTGATCTTACTTAGAAGGAAGTCAGTTAGTGCAGTGGGTCACTAAAGCAGATTTTAACATTACATGTACATACACTATCTTTAATGTGAAACTTATCAACATCCCAGATACACATGTACAGTGAACTAATGCTTAATTAGGGAACACAATTCTGATTGGAATTAAAATTCATAAGATTGTTGTTGCAAAACTGTTTTACCCTCTGCTCGTTGATTAGCTAGATAAGCTCGATTTTCACGTGCAGCCTCTCTAACACTGATGACGCTACTAGCTACAGATGGCGGGGCTGTACAGAGGAAATTATAGAAGTCATCAATAAAACGGAATAAAAAGACCGCATCACCAAAGAAAGGTATCATTAGTAAAAGCAGCACAAAACTGTACAATCTGATAGCTGTATATAAACTTAAACATTCATATTAAATCATTAAAGAGCTAACAGAAAAGAAAAGTTTTAATAAAATACATTGCAAATACAAAGTTCCAGCTAACTAAAAGGTATCATTTTGTATATTAGTATATTCTTAAATATTTTAGTACAGTGTATTTCAAACTAAATTCTTACCAGAGTTCAGCTCAGACATGGAACTTCTATCTGTCCAAGCCTCTATAATAAAGGATTTTAATTAGAACAATAAAACAGCCAAGTACATATGTATACTAACAACCTGATAGAGAACTTAATGTTTTCATATCAACTTGTCTACAACTGAAGCTTTCTTGTTTTTCAGGCAGAATATGTTCATGTATAAATGTAGACATGGATGAATGTACCTCTGACAGTAGAATGTGACTTGATGGAGGCCACACTCCCCATGTTGGACCCTGGAGTGGGTTCCACCACATTCCTGCCAAAAGGGGAGGGTGATCTCCTCTTCTTGTCTGAGATTGGATCTGAGCTGGTTGGACTCTCTTCTTTTGAGGACTTTACATTCTTTGATTTTTTAGCTTTCCCCTCCTTCCCCCTTTCTTCTTTCCCTCTTTTCTTTTCATCTCTTTTGACATTAGTATCTTCAGATTTCTCTACAGAATTTTTATCCTGTGTATTTTTGTTTTCTTTCTCTTGTTTGCTCTCATCCTCTGTGAACTATAAATAAATCAATAAATATTTATGTATCTTAGTTTTAAAATTCAAAAAGTTTTACCGGTATTTAAAATTCTGAATTGCTAATTATAATCAGATGAACACCATTTACATGCACATCAACATTGTATTGATTGATGAAATACATAATACATTGTCACACTTACTTTTTCAGTGTTGTCCACAATAGATGCTGCTTCCTTAACACTTATCTGACTGTGAGCACTAGAGGGTCTCTCACCCTCTGCTGAAAAATCAACAAATAATTGTAAGATTCTAAGCTTTCCTTTCTTTTACTCAAAACAGATTAGCCTCGTACAGACAGCATTTTTTTCCCCCTTATATATAACTGGTACTAATAAATGGTACCATTCCCAGTGCCAAAAAAACTTAATTTTTTTCCCAATTTTGAGACTTAAAATTCCTAATTGAACTGCTGGGGAACAGATTACAATGACATCATATTTCTTTTCATATTCATGAAACATTGTACGAGTTGACTAAATGTTTTACTTCTTCTCAAATCAAAAGTAGAGATAGACGTAGTATGACAGGACGTGTTGTACACAGCCTAGTTGAGTAGTTCATAAATTTTTGACAACATGAAAGCATGAAAATTTGACAACAAGGGTCATTAAAATGAAAAACAATGAATACTTGTTGTTTATTCTTTAGAATGTGGATTTATTTGTAACGAGGTTAGAAAATAAATGTCATTTGTTGATATGACAGAAAATTCTCCTTTGCTTTATTTTGATGCTGTTTTTCCCAACTCAACCGGTTCTGGACCCATGGGTAGGATGGGTAGAGTTTCATTGTGATTGGTATTAACATCACATTTCTAGCATTAAAATATATATGTGACAACCTGTGTGTAATTTTTTGCTTTAAAAATTTATTTCATCCAACTAAAATTACAGTTCAGAATAATTTTGTTAACGAAAGAAGTAGGAAAGAAAATTACTAAGATGTAAGTTTTATCAATTTATTTTTAAAATAATATTACAACAAAAATATTATTTACAAAAAATATATAAATTAAATAAAACAAAATCAATGCCCCCCCCCCAAAAAAAAAACAAAAACAAACTAGGAAGTGTCTGTGAAATTACTGATGCCCCAATATGACAACTCATATTCAACGTGAAAGTTTTTCAAAAGTAGGTCAAACTCCAAGGTCATGAGGTAGGAAATAACAGTATCCAATTGGCCAAAAAAAGTTCTTGTCAAAAGAAACTCACATGTGAAATAAAAAAGCCCTAGCACCAACCTCTCATAAGTTATGGCCAAGGTAAAAGTAAGTCAAACTTCAAGGTCATAAGTAAAAAAATAATGGTACCCAAAGAAAGTTCTTGTCACAAGGAATACACATGTGTAATACGAAAACCCTAACACCAACTGTTCCGAAGTAATGTCTAAGATAAAGGTTTTTTAAAAGCAAGTCAAATTCCAAAGTCAAGATCATTAGATAAAAAATATTGGTAACCAGAGATATGAAGGCCCTAGCAACAACCATTCAGAAATTATGGCCAAGATGAAAAGTAGGTCAAACTCAAAGGTCAAGGTCATGAGGTAAAAAATGTTAGTCCATGTAAAATACTCTTGTTACAAGGAATACACACGTGGTTCTCACTAAAATTTTGTTAACTTGAGTCCCTGGACTCAAAGTTTTTGAGTAGGTTTAGTCCCAGCTAAATTTTATGCATGCCAGAAAAAATATGTTGAGTCTCAAAGGAGCCCCAAACAACAATAAAAATAAATGTTTATTTTATGCAATAAATAAAAAGTAATGTTTACTTAATATATCCAAACTTTATCACCCAATATGTGCATAATTACTTGCGGCCATAAAAAATATCTTTATCTAATATAAACCTAAAATTAATTGCTGCACCAACAAATGAAGAATTTTAAATTGAACAAAGAAGTGTACCATTCACAATCACAACTGTCATGTGCAATGAAGCATAACTACATACATGTATTTGTAACACCATCAGTCATCTACAACTTGGGTGAAATTCACGAGCTAATCATGTCATATATGTGTATATATAGGCAGTAATTATGATTTTTAAATAACGTCATACAAGATTCCTAGGTGTGAAAAACTACTACCATGTGTTTACAGGTACCGGAATTTGGCATACAAATTTTCATGAAATAGGCCTATCTCATAGGTCCCTGTTAACGAAAGGTGATTATTGAAATTGAACATTCATGTTTTTAATGAATTATATTTACATTCAAGATGAATATTACACATTTTTGATTTAATATGTTTCTGATTTCGGACAAATCCTGACATCTAAAATCTCTTCTCAAAACACTCAAATTTTCTTTCTAACAAGGAAGCGTCCACTAATGAGTCTGCAAACGCAAAGATTTAACAGAGATTTTGCTGCATCTATTATGCAGATTCTTGTACTAATGAGAACCCTGATGCACATAAAATATGAAAGCCCCACCACAAACTGTTCAGTAGTTATGGCTACAGTTCAAGTTTTTCAAAAGTAGGTCAAACTCCAGGGTCATCAAGACAAAAATGTTGGTACCCATTGGCAAAGAAAGTTCTTATCACAAGGAATATACAAGTTAAATTTGAAAGCTTAGGTACCAACTGTTCCAAAGTTAACATATGGACAAGGTTAAAAATTGATTGAAGTTTTTCAAAAGAAGGTCATACTCCAAGGTCATGAGGTCAGAAATGTTGGCACCCAAGAAAGGTCTTGTCACAAGGAATACATATGTGAAAACATGGAAGCCCTAGTGCCAACTGTTCAAAACTTATGAACAAGGGTAAAGTTTTTGCTGAAAAACAGAAAATATATAAACAGACAGACTATAAACTATATGCACCAAATCTCCGAAAATCTACCAAAACTATTAAAGGTAAAAGTTGTTACTTTTAAAAATACTTGACAGTGAGAACATTATGACTTTTAGCATTCTTAAGAAACTTGGTTTATGTTCAGTATGTCTACTTTAATATTCATGAAATAAGCATAAATGATGAAACCTATGTTTATGGGCACAACGACAGTTTATCAACAGCCTTATCGAAATAAAAATGACTCAAAATATTGTGGAACGTTTCATAAACATGTTTCTATTTACTAGCAATCTAAATTGTAGTTACTTAAATATTGGATGATATTTTTTTACTTTAAAAATATAGATAAAAAATTACACAAACCTTGATTCACTACTTTGGGCGATTTTTTCTTTATTTTCTCCTTCACTTTGGACGCCATGGCATTTGTCAATAAAGCCCGTTAGACCCTGACCAGCAGGATTTGCCACCTTATCTAAAGCAATGTATATCTATATCAGCTTTTCTAACCATTGAAATAAATTTTCAATATAAAAAATATATATAAACGTAATGGATATATTTGGACACTTACAGTTGTTTTTTTTCCTTTCTTCTGTTTAGATTTATCTAGTTATGTCCGCCATTTGTAAACAAATCCGTTGACGTCATATGTTGAATTCCGATCTCGATGTAAAAACGTGAATAATTTGTTTTTATACCGTCAAAAGATTTTTAAAGTATTCTTCTATCTAATTATTTTTCAAGTTAACGATTACTTTCTTTTTCTTAAAAATTATTATCTAATGGTAGAAACTTATTCTTCTCCTTTTTTAAAAATAAAAATTACATTATCTGTATGCTTAAAAAACGAAAAATAACTCAAATACCCCCTCCCCCCCCCAAAAAAAAAAACAACGCCTGCATCTTTGAATTAAAATACACAATTAAGATGTAATGTAGTGATGTACGGAGTACCCGCATGCGGATCGCAGGTGAGTCAAGAATTGGTAAAGGCATTTCTATGCAAATACTAATCTAATTAAAATGCCTTAGGACTATATCTATTATACAGAGAACATTCTTGGTACCCACGACAGGAGATAACCATTACACATTCCGACATCATATTATGACGTCATTATTCTTTACTACACAAGATTATTATGGACATAAAAAAAATGCTTCGGAGCAAAATTTTAAGGACATGCTCTATTTTATTTCACCAAAACAAGGTATATTTAGAAGCAAAATATTCCCAAGTTTGCTGGTATTGCTGCACAAATATCAACAGATAAGTTGTATAATTTCTATTTGTAAAGTTTTAATTTGAATAAAGGTAAAAATGTACAGTCTGGTAGCCTATAAGTTTCCTCAAATTCCGATCAAATGAGAAAATGCTTAGGATTTGTGCAGCAATATATTATCTAGAGAATATTCTTCTTAGCTTTATACAATTTTATATGAAAATAAATAGGATAATCCCTTGCGTCGAAGCTGTTTTGTTGATGTGTTTTATTATTTCCAGTAGATAAGATCAGTGACGTCATAATATGACGTCACAATATGTACTGGCTACAACATATCGTGGGTACTAAGTATGCATAAGAAAATAAATCAAAGCTTTCCGTGAATAATAAATATACCTCTTATGCATTTTTATTAGTTCATTTGCATAGAAACGCCTAGCTGCAGAACTGTAGCTCTCTGGTTGAGAAAATTCGGACAGACGGTTTATCTGTCCGAATTTTCTCAACCTGAGAGCTACAGTTCTGCAGCTAAGAAACGATTTAATAGATATGATTTATACTTTATGTCCCTCCTGTACCATGTTGTATGGTTTGAGTGAATAAAATGAATGATTGATTGAGAAACGCCTAAACCTAGCCTTAACTCACATGCGATCTTGGTAAAGACAACAGGAAACGTTAACAGAGGACATCCTTCCATTCCGTTTTATCGACAATATATCGACAATATATATATATTTTACCGAAATTATTGAAAATGTAAAATAATTTAAATATTTAGGCATTATATTATCAAGAACAGGTTCATACTGTAAAGCGAAGAAACATTAATGTGAACAAGCACAGAAAGCAATGTATTGGGGTGATCAATAAGAAAAAATAGACAATTTAATTTACCGGTTGAATGTCAGCTTAACCCTTTCGACGCCAAAGCGACATAAATGTCGTTTACTGTGTCAACGCCAAACCGACAAAAATGTCGCTTTTCAATAAATGTTTTACTTTTTCTTTTATTAACCATTTATCTTACGTGTAATTAAACACAGTAATATCTATATTTTAACACACGTATAGGACTTTATTTTTGTATATGTACTGGTCTTAATATGACGTCATATTTTCTTACGTTACGTTACGTTCTTACTTTATGACGTCAGTTTAGGAGTGAGTACGCTAGCGTTGTAATAAACAGAGTAAAGTATGGCGCACCATTCCGACATAACTTCTGACCTAGATTCGGACATAGTTGATTCCGATGATGATGAAGACAATGAAGAATTTACTACATTTCGAGGTCCGTGGTTTAATGTAGTGGATCCTAACTCTTTTATCATGCCTGACCCTGATTTCAGGGAGGAAACAGGACCCGTCAGTTTTTATCCTGGGATGTCAGCTTTGGAGTATTTCACAAAATTTCTCCATTATGAACAACACGACATTGTAGATATTCTTGTGAGGGAGACTAATCGATACGCCGATCAGGAGCTATCAAGGAGAAGCAGGCCCCCATGATTTTAGGTCCGCATTCCAGGTTCCGTGATTGGTGTCCTGTAACTCGAGATGAGATGTTGGCTTTTTTGGGCATCGTGTTGAGCATGGGAGTAGTGAAAAAATCAACTTATGAATCCTACTGGGAAAGTAACACACGTGCGTGGTCAATGGAAACTCCTAATTTTTCCAAAATTATGGCTAGAAATCGTTTTCAAGCCATACTGCAGTTTCTTCATTGCAATGACAATGCTATTGCAGCAGAACCTGGTGATATTGGTTATGACCCTCTACACAAAATTTCACCAATTATTGAAATTTTGAACAAAACCTTCAGCCGAAATTACAAGTATGTTTTCATTATACTACATGTACATGTATATAGCATAAATCTTTTTTATCACGAGGAGAATAAGCAAATTGAAGTTATAAATTAATGTGAACAGAATTTTCTTACATATATCTCTGTATCCAGCCTCTTTCTGCTGTGCTGCTATTATTATTATAATTTTCTATATGTAAGTTTTTCACTAAATATTATTGAACCAGTTTCAGACAATTGCGGATATGTTACAAAACTGGCATTTTCACGAGTATCTTACTTGTGGTTTTGTACATCTTCCATTTGTGCCTCTGGTAGAAATGATTAAAATTCTAACATATTATGATATTTCAATATTATTTAAACGTGAAATGATTGTATATACTTCCTGGGGGCCCTTGATTGGTGAATAAACATAAACATATATAAAAATTTGAACGACAAATTTTTAATGTTGAACACAGTCATGTGATTGTCCTGAATCGAAATGACTTTTTCAGTTATCCCCCACTTTTAAGTCAGATGTTGTTTTTTTATTTTCTTTTAGAGAATTCAGTAAAACTTACAAATGAGAGCTTCCTGTTGACACTTGTATTTTATCCTGTTAGGATTTTCATTTTTTTTTTTTCAAATAAAGGCTTAAGGTAGTATGGGATACCTCCACGTTATGACGTATTTCCGTTTGAAGTATTGTTTTGATTTGCATGAGTGCTTATTATCGGGTCAAAATTTGTAGATACACCGTTGAAAAGAACACTCTGAAGTCTATTTCAATGCAAGTTCTCACAAGTCGGCATTTTAAGTAAAAACAGACAAAAAAAATCGCAAGTATATAAATTTACTTATAATTGTACAACGGACATTTTAAAAAGCAAACCCCTGTAAAAGGTAGTTTCAACATTGCTGCTTTTGAACACTTTTAAGCAAAAGCTGTATTTCAATTGTTTGAGTAACTGTACAGCACCTTGTGTGCGGTGAGGCATGGATAAGTGCGATTACTTCACATTGTGCTGAATTATCACTAATCAATTATCACGTTAACCAGAGCTTTAAGTATTTTTTGTTATTTAATTCAAGAAGTAACTGTTTGGTCACAAATCAGCTAGCTGTTGTATATAGTCCCAAAACGTTCAGATGAATGCAATTGCTCTGAACAAGACACGTCCTGGAAAGCGATTGTCCATGCATTGTTTTCAAAACCGCTCAAAGTTGAAAACGACAGAGTGCGATTTTTTTATAGTTGGGAAAAAATGCTCATCATTTCTAAAATAGCACCCAGGTTTTTTCAACCCTTGGAAAATAAAGAAGGATAACTCTTTCGCTCGGATCTTTTAATTCAAAAAATTTTAAATGCATTTTATATTTTCCATTTATATATATTTTTTCAATTTGTTTATTTCACTTTGCTAACATATTAAGATACATTCTTATTGTAGACTTTCATGAAATGTTATCCGTCTGTTTTCAAGAAATAAAGTTTTCCCAGTTTTTTACGCTTATTTTTTGTTGAAAATTAAAAAATTACTAAGACATATTTCTTGTCTATTTTTTTTTATAAACACTTTATATTAGCAAACGCCTGCCTATAATATTAAGCTTATGAAAAAAGAATTATGCAAGGAAAAAAATCGTTTTTGTATTTCTCATTAGAATAATAAAAAAATTATTAAAATTACACTTTAATATACTGAAAGGTGGGGGTATTTCAAATCCTTCTAATTTGGGTACATAAATATGTAGGAGAAGTTCCGTTTGGTATCCCATACCACCTTAACCGGGATGTTTGCGTAGATGAAAGAATTGTAGGGTTTAAAGGAAGGCATCAACTCAAGCAATACATCTCAAATAAGAAAGCACACAGATGGGGGATCAAACTTTGGGTGCTATCAGACTCCACTTCTGGATACACTCATCACCTAAACATTTACAAAGGCAGGAGAAATGAGCGACGCAGTCCGAACGGACAAGTAAGTGCTTTTGACAGAATAATAATAGTTGTAACTGTTACGAAAGTATTTGACACGATATTTCATTTATATTTCCAATGCAGTGATCCTACAAGTATTACCGGCTGTTTGTTTGTTGAGTCGCGTGCTGATCTTGTGCGGGTGGTCCTGCTTTTCTGTATTTTTTTTTCAAAACCCAAGCAGCATGCTTTTCCGTGAGTACTTTAGTAGGCTTGTCCGCGAGAACTTGAAACTGCTTTTCCACCAGTCGATTTACATAGGCTTATGACGATTTGAAATGTCTTTTCTGCGATTAAAATAACGACAGGTAGAAATACTCTGTTCCACGTCTTTTTTATTCTTTGTATATTTTGCTATACTGGGATTTTATTTCGAGGAATCAAACAAACAGCAGCAAATTTTTATTTGTCAATTTATTCAATACTTGGAATACATTTGGATTAAAAAAATTAACTCAGAGAAGTTTTAGGCAGACCGCATTTTTACAAGTTAGAGAGTATATCAATTACATTCAGACACGTAGCATTTTTTACCAAAAAGGGTGAGTGCAGCCAGCCAGAGAACCATTTACAAGCAAAGGGAAGGTGCCTTGAAGAATTTACACCCCCCCCCCCCAAAAAAAAACAAAACAAAAAAGAACACTAAGTGAAAATCACCCAAACTCGTATATGTTGTAGGGCTATCAGGCAGTAATGGACTTGATGGAACCAAATTTCTATAAAGAGCATCATATCACTTTCGACAGTTTTTTCACCAGCCCCAAACTGGTATATGATCTCTTGGACAAGCAAACTCGCAGCACAGGAACAGTGATCAAATCTCGAAAGGATATGCCTTCCAGTTTTAAGAACGCAATAATGCAGAAAGGAGATGTTAAGGTTAAAACACGTGCTGGAGTAATGGCTGTTCAGTGGGCAGACAGGAGAGTTGTATCTTTGTTGACCACTACTGGTTCCGCGAGGTAACTAAATCTAATGTATCTGATGAGACTGTAGCTCTGTTGGTTTGTATTGAAATTAAATACTGATGAAGAAAATTTTCTCCTAGGTTTGTAATAGTTTTACATTACTTTTACCTCTTAAAATTCAGAATCTTTATATGTATTCAAATGTTATTAAAATCAAACGAAAAGTATGGCTAGTTGGATTTTGAAAGAATTTTACACCTTGTTATGTTTATCATGTAATCGCTTCTCATCAAAAATTGATACATGTAATTCACTTGTTTATAAAAGTAGTTACATGTAGTACACTTTTATTCTAAGTTTATCAAAATATTTAAAAAGATGTCAAAACTGTAGGAGGAGTAAAGTTTAAAAGTGTTACATATTTATAGGCAGATACAAACAACAAATGGAAAGGGTCGTGAAGTTTCTATCCCTGCCATTATAGACACCTACAATCTTGCGATGGGAGGGGTCGATCTCGGAGATCAACTTATTCTCCAATTTGAGCCACAGTTCAAGAGTTTAAAGATGTGGAGAAAACTCCTATTTCACTCTCTTGTAACCGCAGCAGGTATATGTTTTGACTTACACTTCCATGCATACAAAACATATTTTATTAAAGCTGTTCGGAATGTAAATTGTTGCAGAATATTTTTATGATGTCGAAATGTTTTTATCTTAAAATATCCTTGTAGTATATGCCTATGTTTGCTATCGAGATTCCTTCATTGTACAACACAAAATGGACCATCTTAAGTTTCACCAGCAGCTTTGCCAAGAACTTATTGGGGGTTTTCGACAGGGTAGCAGGAACAGACAGCTGCGTATAATACCAGTCCAGCACAGAACCTTGGCAAGATTGTCTGAGAGGCACTTTCCGTCCAAAATACCAGATGGTAACCGTAAGAGATGTGCTGTTTGCGCGGGACATGGAGGCGGATTCAGGAAAACAAGAATTCAGTGGTGGTGTGAGGACTGCAGGGTCGGACTCTGTATAGAAGGATGCTTTAGGAAATTTCACACGAGGATCAATTTTGAGGAGTAATTGGAACATAGATATGACAAACTATTACTCTACTCAAAATAAAACTGCCTTGTGTTTAATCTAAGTGTGGTGTGTGTGTGCGAGAGAGAGGGCGACAAATTTTTTATTACCTATATTTATATTCTTATTACGGATGAATTAAACCTACTTATAGCAGGGCTGGCGTCTGTCATAAAGCTGTCCTAACTGAAATGTTACTTAAATGAATGAAATTTGGAGCTACATTTTCTTATGTTCTTTAAAAATAGACAGTATTATAGCAATTTACCTGAACACATTGAGTAAATTTGCTGACTGTGGCTAAATCAAATATATTAGTTAAGTTAATTATTAAACAATTTCTCTCAATCAAAAGTTACGCACTTATTTAGTTTACAGAGAGGATATCTGTTATGTTCGGTAAATATCAGTTCGTCATATTTTATAAATGTTTTTAACAACTTAAACACTACATATATTGTAATCGTTTATCTTTAAAAATCAATCAAATGATCAATTAATTACTTAATTCAAATTTATTACAAATATGTGTAATATACATTTATAACATTTATCAGAATATCAATATATTATTTGAAAAATATTTAAAAAGTTTCTAAAGACTTTCCTTGTGTATGCTAGCTACAGGAATACATAGGCGGACTCGGGGGATGGCAGCTTAGCTCCCCCCCTTTTTCAAAGATAGCCATAATATAGGCATTGAACATTGGGGCGTGGATTTAGCCCCCCCCCCCCCCACTTTTAACAGGAACGTTTCAGTGTAGTCAAAGATCGAAGGCTAAGTGGTACTGTTTGAAAAAAAAATTGGTACTGAAGTTCGATCCTAACCCCCCCCCCCCCCTAAATAGGATTTTTGGCTTTGAACGATGAACAATTTTCCAATTTATTTTATTTTATTTATTTATTTATTTATTTTTTTGCTTGTCAAGTTTATTTTCAGATTTGAAATTTCTTTCTCTTTCAATTACCCCCCCCCCCCTTTCAATTTGCTTCCGACGCCAAATATTTGCTAAATTTACTTTACGCCGATTAAAAAATTATTGGAATGAATATAACATAACTATATAACATGCATTTTTGCATTTTCCACGAAAACAATGAACATCCTATTACCTTGGTTATACAGGTGCTCGTTTCATGATCAATTTGACGTTTTTTTTTCTGAAGCAATTACTTTACGTCTAGATTGACGTCATAGTATGGCATTCATGACGTTACAGATGTAACCGTATTCGGCGTCGAAAGGGTTAACCCTCTGGCTGCGGGAAGGACATATATGTCCTTTTACCGCTCGCTGCGGGAGGGACATATATGTCCCTTGCGACGTCATAAATGTTGCGTGATTTCTCTCTATTTTTATTGAGATTTTCTTTAGTATTATTACATTTTCACAGCATTTTTTGAGAAAAAAAATGAATAATTTAAAAGGATTTGCATTTAAATGTAAGTTAATTAAGCCAGTAACACATTTATTTAATCATTACATTATATGCACATGTATTTTTTCCCCATGCATTTGATTAATTCTTAAATGCGCAATCGAAATACTTTTTCAAATTGTTATAACTGTGAAATTAGAACAAACGTAAAAGTCCATTATAAAATACATATATTTTTAAAAATTGTCAAGTTATACTAATAAAATGTTTTTATAACATTCCCTATACAGATCAAATGGAAATAACCCACATTCAGAGAGAAAATTGCCTTATCTTTTAGTAATATAATTTTCTTTTCTTTTTTAAATTACAAAATTTTGTCATTTTTTTCATTATCACTTAATCTATCCGACATTGGAAAACAAAAAAGAATTCTGCTTCCAAATTTGATTTTGATTTGAATCCGAAAGCAAAGGTAAAGTTCCTTTGCCATCAATATAGACAAATGTAGGATGTGTGAATGATTTTTATTATCCGGACACTATCAAACCATTTCCGCGACATGGTCGAACCCCCTCCCCCGTCGAATGTTTAAAGAAATTATCACATACTTGATCCTGTTAAATCTTCTTCATAGATTGATGTCCGGAGCAAGTTCTATCTTCGCAACACGACCCCAAACCCTATTCGAGGAAATATATATTGTCAGATACATTATACTAAATACAGTTTATTTAAGTACACTTAAAATTAAGAAATCTTACAGGCATGAATCTCTGGCTTTTTAGGACACCTGCATAGGTGCGTACCCATCTCAGGATCCCGCAAATTCCAGAGATGGGGTGGGGTTTCGGACCCCCACCCCCCACCCCACCCATCCACCCGTGCATGCTGCATATTACATGTAAGATGTTAAGACCAGAGACAGGTTTTATATTCTTTCTCTCTATGTTTCTCCATGACAATGATATCGCAACATATACCTCGCGCGGGACCGCTTATGACCCAACGCACACGTCCATTACTGAACTTGACGTGTACATAAATAGTACATTTTCAAAGGATTACATTTAGCAAGAGATTTACATGTTCTGTATATACATGTACTGATAAAATATGGTTGGATTTAAAATGCTAGTTTTTTTTTGGCATGTAAACACTTGCATTACCTGGATTTTCTATAATTAACCATCTGAGCTTACATGAAATCTGCAAATTACGAAGAATGAGAGCTACTGTGCGTATTTTACTTTTTGTCGTGGTATCGTGTTTAAAGACTTTACAAACACATGTAAATACATATATGCACAGAATTATATGTAAATGTCATCGAGCTCAAATATATATTTGGTAATTTTGGCCTTTAAGAGTCGCAGTGACATCGTACTGTAGTGTATGTGCCTGCCAAAAAGTCGCATAGAAAACTGATGTTTGAGCAGAATCTAATTAATGATACAAGAATTCTCTGTCTATTAACATTACCTTAAAAAATTGAAATCTTTAATGTCTTCGCTTTCAAAACCTAAGGAATTCATTTTCTCACCAAAAAACTATTACAATTAACCCCGATTTTAAAGGAACACAGTCAGGATTTGTTGAAAAATGAAGAGTGAAAATTTCATTTTATGAATAATTAGATAAGAACCAAACAAGTGTATAATTTTGTAATCCCCTCGCTCTCCCGTTGTCAGTAAAATGAATTAAGCCATTGATATTTCACAAAAAAAAAAAAATATGCACGTAGATTACAAATGCAACCAGCATATATGTAAAAATGGGAGAGGTCTCGGTTTGCATTTATTCGGATAAATAGTCCTGAGTGCTGTCCTCTCGTGTTCTAAATATAGGTGTTCATGATTTTGACATTCATTCTCCAATTTTAGTCACAAGATAAGTATACAGAAAATCGATAAACACCTTGTTTACAAACAAACACACACAACCTTTTGGGACCCATTTTGGGATATACTCTTCATCCTGTATTAGTTTATACTAAGTGTATTTATTTTTTATTATCTTAATTCGTACCCCCCCCCCCCTCAAAATCCAGATTTTCATAAACAATTATATATCGTATCGTTTCCCCTTGAAATCCCAAAAGAATTTCTTACATAGGCCTATAAAATAAGAAGAACTTTTATTTATAGTTTCAACCTTGTTCTGAACAACAAAAAGGAGGTGTTATTTAGAAAAAAATACTCAGTAATAAGGAGACGGATAAATATGCTTTTAACTTGTTTCCAAATCTCTTTTAATCTTTGTCAAGTGTATGTTTATTCATTATGCTTGTATTCTAAAAAAATATGGTTTAAACTAGGATTTATTACCCAATGTTAAAAGCAAAAGCAATTTGGTTTTTGGTAAAAAAGAAAACAATGCCCCTGTCAATCGAAGTCTTCTTTTACAAACACCCTTCTTGCTAGTTTATAGAATATCCCATATATCATGGTGAACATTACATCTCATCTTATATGAACAATACAGCTGAATACTAAGATGTGGAAACGGAGCAAAAATTTTCCTAACATTCTAATACATGTAGCATGATTGTATTGGTTTGAATCAAATTTTAAATTCTCATTATCCTTTCACTTTGTCTCATAAAATAAAACATTGTTCGTATGTATTTTAATTTTACAGCATAATTTCAGTACAAAATGCAAAAGTTCCCTGATGTCTATTTTGTATAAAACAACATTGCCGGTATCGACTTGTCCGACAAATCGTTGGAATTATATGACCCCGATATCGGATCGATCAAACAGAATATGGAATACAACCCCAATTTATTCTTTTCAGAATTTTATTTGATATTGACACAGTTGAATTCGTTTATCAAATTTTACTTCCGATAAACTGCAAATATTTTTTTTCCCTTTAATCGATCTCATCCATAAAATATGGAATTACAGAATTACTGTTACTTGAAATTACCTCTGATATATAAATTATACTTTTTCAACTGGTCTATATATTTATCAGTTTAAGATTTTATTTTGTAAGTTTCCCTATACCAAGAATTATTTTTGATTAACACTTTATAGCCAATGCCTATATCATTTATCGGCAAGGAATGGGCTACGCACAAAAATTAGCCATAAAGACTTTTACTCCCGCCAATCTAAAACATCAGGGGCTCGTAACATAAAGCTTGCTAAGATTTTGACTTAAGTAGGGTTATAAGTATGTTTTAGGTGCAATCTTAGGACCTGCCTAAGTACTACTTAAGTATGACTTAAACCGTAACATAAAACGAACTAAGCCAGGTCTTAGCTAAGTCAAACTTATGTTCAAAATATTTCTTATGAATCACCCTAGTTTTTCACTTTATTTACATTTATAGCTAAAAAATGATTCATTAAGGTTTGGAATAAATATATATTAAATTTGATGTCCTCACTTACTGATTTTAGTAACTTAGATTAGATTTCGTATTTAATATCTAACTCTGTTAAAAATTATCACAAAATGGCAATGGTCAATGATAGTGGTTCAATGTAAATGAATGAGTTTTGTTTATCACTCGAGACTGCAATGTTTTCAGTTACCTTTTGTTGTTATTCTTTTGTTTTGAAAAAAGCTCACTCTCCTTGTCATTGTCGCAGACCTGGCACGATAACCGAACGTCTATCTACTTGAAATTTAACCTCTGTTATAGAAGTGTAAATAATATGGACATTTTGAATTTCCCCCACGATGTATCAGCGAATGTCAGCAATAAAAAATGTAGACGTTTTATGATGTTTTCACACTTTATTATTACTTATTTTCAATTCAATCGAGGATCGAAGAGAATTGATTTCAGAAGATAAATGTACTTTTTCGAATGTCCTAATCTATCGACATCTCTCTCTCTTTCTCTCTCTGTCTATTTCTGAAGGTAGTATGCCTTGCATGCATGTCTTAATTCTCATCTGTAGGTTCTACATTGAATCTAATTTATAAACACTCTTAATAAGCATTCTAGTCATCATCTTCTAACTCACCAACAACGTCTTTATCTCTTAAAGTGTATTTCATCTCACATTTTCACAGCGAACATACAAATTTCATGATTTTCTTTGTCCAACTTATATATAGTAAGTAGTGTTTAGAACCTATTCTTCGATTTTTTAAAAGTATCTCCAAAAATATAATTTTTCATGGAGATAAGTATGCCATGTTGAGAATGATACTGGAATCAGTGATCAATAAATCTGTATCCCCCCCCCCCCCCCGCGCAAAAAATCTAAAATTCACATACCAGTAATATGCAGAGATAAATTATTTCTTTAATGCATAATATGAACAGAAGAATGTTTTAATGTCGAGATTCAACATTTAAAAGTTCTAAATTTGTGTATAAGATAGTTAAGACATACTTAAGTCACCTCCACCGGCCGCCTAAGTTTTGCTAAGATTGTCAAATCTTAGCACGCTTCTAGTTACGGTCTTAAGTTTAAGACTGTACTTAAGTACTACTTAAGCATGGTCTTAGACTTAAGTACCCTTTATGTTACGAGCCCCAGATCGGAAGGTACCCTCTCGGCCTTTTGGCCAAATTAACACAGAAGCATTGCATTGAACAGCTTAATGGTAGATCTTTTCTCCGAATTGCTGGTTTATTAATTAAAAAATAAATCAATTAGCCTAACAAGCGTTTAATCGTTCAGTCAACTTTAATGCCAAAATGAAATATTTATACAACTTCTATAGAATTAAGTCTAATAAATCAAATTCAAATTCATGGGATAAAGTTGTTTTATTATGATTTTTTTTTTCTAAGCGAGAACAATTCTTGGAGGAATTTAGCTTGCTTTTTATTTAATTTAGGAATAGAAAAATCTACGCGGACTGCAGAAGCAAAATTGATAGAACGTGGTACGCTTCATGTAAATTTGGACTTTGAGTCCAATACCTCATGTACCATTGTGTGGTTTGAGAGTAATAAACAAACAAACAGCGAAATAGTTTAGAAGGCATCACACCATATAGTAAGAAATCTGAGGCAAATGAAGAATAAGATGGAGAATGAAAAAATACTAATGTTGATCTATATACTATATTTTTACTTAATTATTTAGCAAATGTTTAACAAACTATCGATAATGTTTAGGATTATTCAGCTGATTTGAATTTCGCGTCTGATTTTTATGAATTCTTTTTTGATAATCGATAATCGGTATTTATAGGAAATATCTTTAAAATGTCATAATAATTAATGATAAAAATTGGGACAAATACACATGTAAAAATTAAGAATTTCTTAATCCACATAGTTTTATTGATGTAAAAATTGAATAAATTTCCATACACGCTTTCCTGTGTTTGAGCGCACTAAGCGTAAACCAGAAAAAAATCCCGCAAAGTAATGTCAAAGAAATTGTGACGTCGTTCTAATCTCGCAGTGACGTTATATTTTCTGTACACTGACGTCGCAGCCAGAGGGTTAAGGTATATGTCACTCGTCAGCTTTTCAGAAAAGTTCACACAGAACCTCTTACTTCAAAACTATTTATTAAAATTCAATTTTTATAACAAATTAAATGAAACAATGTAAATTGTTCAACATTCAATGAAAAAACTGCTCAAAAATTCATAAAGAAGTAAGATTTATGAAGGACTATTTCTTGTGGTGGAGGGATATTTAGCAGAAAATTCTGCAAATCTGCACATTTATTAAACTTAATATCTTGGAACTTTAGCCTCACATACTTTTACTCAGAGAATATTTTCCGTTATGATAAGCTAGGAATATTAAATATAGGTCTCAATTTATATTTTTATAATAAATTTTACACCTTCCCTCAACAAAATTTGCCGAGAAGTGAAGATATATTAATGAAGTCAAGAAAAAATTTACACCGTTTTTTTGTCTGAAAATCGCATATTTTGACAAATATTTCAAAATTTACATCACTGAACCCAACTTTTTCTTTCATTATTTAAAATTACTCGATACTTTAGACTGGTCAGCACTTAAGTCGTAAAAAGTTTGATACAAGAAAATATTTTATTGCCTATTTAGATTTTTAAGGTCAAGATCTATTAAATGAAAGGTGCCTTCAGATTTCTCAAATTTGAGAAACAAGTTCTTTAAATGATCCTTTACAAATATAGCTTGGTAAAATTAGGTGTATCGGGTCATAATTTTTAGGTAAATTCAACGAAAAAAGATATTCTAAACTGTCATTTTCAATGAAAAATGAAGGAAGTCAGGTATAAATATGGGAGTTTTTTTCCATCTCAGAAAATGGAAATGTATCAATATTGCCTACAGTCTCTCAGAAAACAGTTTTTCATATCTTCTTGACCTCTTCTTTAAAATGATATTAAATTAAAAATAGGTATCGGGGTTACTTTTGACATGATTTCAAATTGAATTTCATGAAAATGCTTCATTTTCTACATAATTCTATTATAGCCGTAAAGTTCGGGGAAAATTAAGTTTAAATCAATTATGACGTCATAATGAATCTAGCACCAAAAAGACAGTCTAAACTCATTTACTAGATCTTGACCTTAATACCCCAAATATGTTACGTTTTTAGTGCAAAAAGGTCACACAATAATTTATGCGCATTAATTTGCAAGATTTCTTCAATGATAAATATTAATCAAACTATTATACGTAAAATAAGATCATATTTATTGCCATGGTTACATCTGATAAAATATAATAAAGGTTAACGTGATTAACCAAAGAGTAAAAATTTAAGTGTAAAAAGGTCAACTTACTTGTACCGTAGCTCAGTAAAATACACACTGACCCCCTGTTTTCTCTGCGATTTTGAGTCATACTATATGAATACTTATCCAAAATATACTTCTCAAAAAATCCTTGATATAAGAAATTTCACGAGTAACATACCTTAAATTGATTTGTTTGGCAAAGAAGTCACACCCATTTTACGGGTGTGAGATATGGGGCTATGAAAATCTCGATGTTATTGGATATATATTGTTCATTTAAAGATTTTAAAAAAGTATAATTATTTAACTTTAAAAGCTCTATACCAAATTACATGATTTATGGAGAAACAGGACGATTCCCCTGTATATTAATGTTTTTACGAGAATGATTATAGTAATACACTGGTCAAAGATGTACAGAACATAAAATTGTCAGTGCATGTATAAACAACAAAGTAACGATGGTATTAATTGTCAATCGATTGCCGGAATGTATCCATAATTAAGATTTTAAATAATTGGGGACTTTCATATATGTGGCACGAGCAAGGTGATTAAATGGACAAGTGCTATAGTAAATCAGAATTTAAAAGGCCAGTTTATTCAGAAATGGTCAAAAGATACATAGTTCTTCTAAAGGCCAGGTTTACAGAATTTTTAAAATTAATTTAGGATTTGAAAGCTGTATCAAAAATTTACACCCAAACAAAGAAAGATATTTGATGAAAATGCGTACTTCAAATCATCATCTACCTGTAGAAACAGGGAGATGGTGTGGCACCCCACTAAATGAAAGAGTATGTTATATTTAGAGTACGAGTTTCCTACTGTATCGGAGATACAGGGCGGGGCTTAAGGCGAGAGCGATAGCTCGAGCCGGGCCCCGCCCTGTATCTCCGATACAGTAGGAAACGAGTATTCTAAATGACTTGTGACATGACCTTTCTTATGACCTCGCTAATTTACATGTGTATTTGGATATATATCTCTAAACCAATCAGATGATTTTGCAGAAAGTTGATTTAGTACCCCATTTTTAGCAATCGCAACTGAAATGCCGAGTGAAGTGGACGTGCAGGTACCTATCAATTTAAATAATTATAATTATGAGATGCATTATATAATGTTAGTATTTATTCAAAATTTGAGATGAATTAAGAATAGAATTTTACAACGCAAAGTTTCCAGTGGCGGATTCAAAACTTTTAGAAAGGAGGGAGTGGGGCAGTACACAAATGGTTTTCTTCGAAAAAAAAATGTCCAAACTGGAAAATCGGGAGTTTCGTGGGGGGTAGATTCATAATCAGGCCTGACACTATATGTGCGTGATCGTTTCGTAGAGGGGACGAATTGCTAGCTGGCCCCAGGATCATGAAACGTCTTAAGCTTAAGTGAAATTTTTAGTACTGTGCTAAAATGTTGTAGAAGTCAAACAGACCAAAATCAAAATATTCTTCTATATTGCTTCACAAAAGTGTTGTCATCTGCAAATTTAGAGATTAATTCAATAATTAATCAACAATTTACAGACGATTGAAAATTTGACTTAAGTCTAAGTCTGTTTCATGATCCTGGGGCCTGATCTCAGTGCTATAGATGCCAGAAGGGAAAAGCTCAGAGAAGAAATAGAAAAATTACGATCTTCTCCACTGCATGTCTTTCAAGTCTTCAGTGGTACCAGATTCCGGAGTAGATGTTAGGTATAAAAACCCAGACAACAGTTTAGATGAATTAGATTACAGAACACCAAGTGGGTAACACAGGCTATGCAGTTGGACATATGAGATATCCAGAGTCTGGTTATACACTGTACAAAGATAAACAGACCGTTAATCGAACCTTACAGAATGATACAAAAAATAAGCTGCCGCGATTTGGTATAATAAGACAACCAATTTTTACCGAGACACATTTGACACCAAGCCCTTCCTTAAACATAAGGTGTGCTGTATCTCATCAGCTTCCTCCACAGTTATTTGGTCAAACAACCAGAATCCAGTGCAGGAACCAGTATATAGACATCTACATACCCTTGATTTGAGTGATTTGAGTAAGAACGATTCAAATGCACTGCTCAAGGAATATTTATAGTAAAAACAGCAATGAAACCAGCAACGTATGATGGGACTGGGTCTTGGATAGATTATAAGGCCCATTTTGAAGCATGTAGCAATATCAACTCCTGGAACTCACAACAGAAAAGTTTGTACCTTGCAGCCTCTTCAAGAGGACAGGCTCAAAATCTTCTTGGCAATAAGCGACCTGGTGCAAATAGAACCTATATAGAGCTGTGTGATACCCTAGAGTCAAGATTAAATTCGCACCCGCAAATCAAACCGAACTCTATCGGGCTATGCTTAGAGAAAAACGTCAAAAACCAAATGAATCTTTACCAGAACTTGGTGAAAGCATTCGACGATTGGCACCTCTCGCTTATCAAACGGCTCCCAGAGATGTGCCCGAGATGATAGCCAAGGATCAGTTTGTAGATGCATTGGCCGATTTTGATAAGCGCCTTCGCATTCAGCAATCACGACCAAAGTCGCTAAATGATGCTGTACGTTTTGCCGTGGAAATTGAAGCCTTCTGTGGAGCAGAACGCCAGAGAAGAGGAGATGGTGGATACGTCAAGAACACAAGCAATAACCAAGTGGTTCCTGATGCTCAACAAGAATCGATTGTCAGGGAAGAACTAAGGTAATTGAGGGATGAAATACAGGCTTCTATTAAAGATTTAGAAATGAAAATTGCTAATGTTTCGACAAAAGAAGCACCCGCCACTTCAAGTAGTTTAAGCAAGCAAAGCAAATTTCCTTTCGAATGCCACCATTGCGGAAGAAAAGGCCATATGATCAAAGACTGTTTTGTGAAAAATAATCAGGATGAAACTAAGATGCGAAAATCAGACTTGAAGAATTCAACAAGTCTAAAGGAAAATACAGATTCCCAGAAGAAAATTGGTTCGATAGTTTCCAGCACAACCTCACTGAAAGTTGACCAAGACATGCAAGAATCTGGGTTGTTTATTAAGACAATGGTAAATTGCACTCAGTGAAACTTACTGTTAGAGACCGGGATCACTCTGACTATTCTCTCAGATCAATTGTATACTGAAATAGACAAAACGGGTAAAATTGGACTTTCACCAGCTACACAGAGAATTGTGGGTGCTGATGGTGCACCTCTTACTGTGCAGCTGTTACCGAAGATTTATACATGAATTTTCTAGCGTTGCACAACTTTAATTTCGACTAACAGAAAAAGGAAGAGAGTACAAGTAGACGTCTGATTGTCAAAATGCTTTCGATAAACTGAAAAAGTGTTTGATAACTGCTCCGATATTGACACATCCAAACTTCTCCTTGCCCTTTATACTTGATACGGATGCAAGTCAAGTGGGGCTTGGCGCAGCGCTGTCTCAGGAAATAGAAGGCAAGACTAGAGTTATATTATATGCAAGTAGAACACGATCCAAGAGTGACGGGAAATACTGTGTCACCAGAAAGGGATTGTTAGCTCTTGTCTTTGCATGCAAACATTTCCGACATTATGGTCATAAAGTCATAGTGCGCACTGATCATATTGCCCTAAAATGGTTAAAAGAGATTGACAAGGCAGCAAATGTACAGATAGTAACATCAGACTCTGTTCCTGATGAAAATTTCTCCAGTGCAAAGTCTTCATGAGAACGAATCCATTCAATGACCCCATATATTTCCGTATTACCCCTCTAAGTGTCTACATAACGAATTTATCCTGTCAAAGTTTTTTTTATACGTGATGTCGTTTGATGCTTATGTTATTAGGATCCTTGCGCGTTTAAATGAAAACAACATACTGAATATGATCTGGCTCCAATGCCATAAAACTGAGACGAGCTAACTTTTGATCTTGGTCTCACCTTTACAATAGGAATATATAGTGGAAAAGTGAGACAAGATCAAAAGTGAGATCGTCTCAGTTTTATGGCCCGGAGCCTGGTACGTGGATGGGGCATATTGATTTGATATGTGGTGGGTAGGTCATGTGGAGGGGGCACATTAACAATATAATGTTGGTAGGCAGCAGAATATGGTTTAATACAGTATTCTTTTCGACCAATGAAGTTTCAAGATTTTTTATCAGAGGCAGGATAATAGACTTTGTGTTATATGTGTGCATTATTATCTTGCATGTCAACATAAATAAATTACATGTCAACATAAACAAGTTGCATGTCATCATATTTATCTCGCATGTTAAAACAAATAAGTTGCATCTAGCATGTTGGAAGTCACATGTGGGCGATATTTGATAATTTTGGAAAGTTTTCCAAAATTCTTAACTGATTACATTTTTCGTACATATCAGCTTAGTTATGTTGTATGTTGACAAATTTATGTTGCATGGTGACATAATTACCTTACATGTTGACACAATCTATAGGAAAATAACTTGCATATAGGGGTAGAAGTATGCCACCATAGACAACAGCTACTTATGTTTAATCTGTTCAATTCATAAAAACAGCAGGGATTGACGAAATACTAACGAAGGTATTGGTAACTAAAGGACAAGAAAAAAGAGGAAAATTTGTATAGACTGTTTAACAAACTATGAGAAGCAAAGAGAATCCCTAATTAATCGAACAAGGGCCTTACTGTTAAACTACATGTACCAAAGAAAAGAGATCTTTATCTCTGAAAAAAAATTAATAGGCATCACATTGCTTTGTGTAGAAAGATTATAAACAGTTATTTTGAATAGAATAAAAGAGGCAATAGGAAAAAAGTAGTAAGCGACGAACGAACCAGATTGATCTGAATCTCTACGGACCCAAAGCTGTACTATTTTCTTATAGAACAATATATAGAATGACAATAACCACTTTACATCAACTTCAACGATTTTGAAAAAGCATTTGATATCTATAGACAGAGTTTTTTGGAAACTACTACATGTAAGTCATTATGGAATCCCAATTTAAGATCGACAACATGATAAAGACATATAGTATGAGGTAAAAAAAATTCATAAAAGAACTCTGACTGATATAATCGTTTATTGTAAAAACTGGAGTTAAGCAAGATTGTTCCCTATTACCAACACTTTTCCTGATACTTTTTGACAAGACAACCATTTACAAAAGTGCAAATGGGAATTCAGTCCCTCTTCAGTTAGAGAATACACGACCTAGACATTGCAGAAGACCTTCCACTTCTATCTCAAACTCTAACAGACATGAGAGACAGGATAAAAAAAAATAAAACAGGGAAAAGACAGGCTAAAGATCTATATCAAGAAAATTAAATTAATGAGTCATGACCAAGAATGGAGGAAATGTAACATTCGAAGAGGATAATACAGAAGTGGTCAATCAATTGTCTTATTTGGAAGTATCAAAAATAAAACAGAGGAACTGGCTTAAACATTTAAGCTAAATAAAGCGAATATTCGACACCAACGTGAAACCTTCTTTCTTGACATCTTTAAACTACACTGTAGGAAGAGTGATCCAGACAAATGGTTAAATATTTTGTATAAAAATGACTAAATTCAAAACAAGCTATTTTTCTCGTGAATTATCATTATTATATAGTAAGAGCATTTTTATAAAAATATTTTTTAACACAAATAATTATTAAAATGAGAGGTTTACAAACCTTTTGTCTGACATGAAAAATTAAATATCTTTTTTTTCCACTAAAAATTTTGACACAAAAAATTTTAACTCATATTAAACTACCCAATGTTATAATCCAAGTAGTACATGTCTAGTTTTATCATAGTACTTTTTCAACAATTGCAATTAATCAGAAAAAAATCAGAATAAAAACAGAAGAAAACCATGTACATGAATGATTAATTTTTTTTAACAATTTTGGTTATTTTGCAACCCACAAACTAAAAGTTTTGTCTTGATCTTTTGGGACATTATCACAGCTTTTTTGATTCATGGACGTGCATGTTCAACATTCATGTACGCAAGGACGAAGGTGTTACTAGTGGCGGTAATTTAGTAGGTAAAAGTTCCCTCCTAGTTAGTTGGTCGTCATGTTCATCGGAGATAGGGGTCACTCTTCCACTCCTCTTTGCTCCCTTTCTCTTCTTTGATGCTTGGGATCTGTCATCCTTTGATTCCTGGAACTCTGGTGTATGAGAGTTTTCTTTTTCTGAATTGTTTCTTTGTTTACCTCCTCTTGGTGACATTTCAAGGTTTTCTTTTGTACTATTTTCCAAATTTCTTTTTCGCTTTCTTTAAAAAATAAACAGAAAGTCACAAATAGTAGGATTATTAAATGTTCCGGCCTACGAAAAATGCAATTTATTTAAAATAATGTACACAGGCGAATTAAATGTAGGTTGTGGTATATATCGCTAATTACCTATTAAGCAATCTGAAATTGATGTTTACAGTTTTAGTATATGAAAAAGAGGAGCATTCTAAAATAACTCATTTTTACAAAGGTGAACACTAATAATAATTTAAGATAGTTTTCACGTAACAAAAAATTAATGGATATTCATTTGAATGAGTAATATGAATTCCTTACCCTACTTTCAAACAACTTGATTTTTAAATCAGTTTAGTCAGGTTTACGAGCTACATGTAACTGCTGGTCTTAAAAAGTAATAACAAATCGACTTATTGCAATCCAACAAATTTGTCAAATTCAATCCGCTGGTGCCATATGCATTATTTATTTTTTTTTTAAATATGAGTAGCCCAGTGATGTAACGAGTTGACATGGAAATTCGATTTCATCGAGGGTTTTGTTTTTTATTGGTTGTTTTTCACTTACATAGAAATGTTTTTGTCAAAATCATATTTTTAAAGTTTATATCAACTTTTATTTTGCCTTAATCTAAAACTCTACACGAAGAACAACCGAAATACATGGCTTATATATACATTTGAAAATTCATTTTAATGCTCTTGTGCAAGTCTTAGAATCATGCATGGTTTCGGGTCCCACATTCCAAAGTATCGCATGAGAATAGATTTAAATTTAAAGTTTTTCTAACAAATTTGTTTGTACTAACCTCTTACCAAAAACTACAACGTAAAGGAATTGATTTAAAAACAAAAACATGTAAAGCAGTGAATTACATGAGTAAAATATATTACCTGTCTTTTCCAAAGTAGGAATTGATTTTAATCAAAAAAGGGTCTTCTTTCAATGGAAGATCTGTCTTTATCAGTTTACCAAGAAGTACAAGCATAAAAACCTATAATATAATTTTTCATACTGGAAAAATAAAGATCTCTTTAACTTCATATCATCTACTAGTATATTTTTTTTTACATACGTATAAAAAAAAATAAACAAGAGGCCCGAGGGCCTTAACGGTCATCTAAGTAAATTACAAAAATTTAGAGGATCCATAGAGCATAAAATTAACTGATAGATGAAGCTTTATTGCCCAAAAGCAAAAGACAAAGGATGATCATGGTCAAGGAAATAATTAGTCTAGTATTCAGTAAAAACTCATAAATTAAGTTCTAATCTGTCCCCCGTTTATAACTAATCACCATGTAGACTATTAACAAACTATTAGCGCTTCTGTATTATTTTCCACCCCTTATTATAACCTCTTAAATTGGCCTCTTTGTCTTTGAACAGCATTTAATAAGACACATGTAAGTTATTTTTGTTAAAAATGAATAATTATTTATTAAAAATATTTATCTGTTATTTACAAGTCTGTCTGATCACTAAAACTATGAAAGTACTTTTTGTGTATTATACAATAAAATTCTTGCATAATTCTCTATTCTATTAACCTTTCAAAATAATACATTAACTATAGGGAACAACTTTTCTCAGTAGAATACAAGTTAATAGAGCCCTGGCAAGGACCAGAACACTTGACCAAATGGTCGAGATGTTCAACAAGATGCCCAAGGGCCTTAACGGTCACCTGAGTATAATACAACAATTTAGAAAATCAATAGATATAAAATAAACTGAGAGATGAAGCTTTGTTGCCAAAAAAAAAGCAAGAGAAATAGGATGATCAGGATCAATGAAATAATTAGTCTAGTATTCAGTAACAACTCATGAATTCAGTTCTAATCTCTCCCCCCCCCCCCCCATTTATCCCTATCATCATGCAGACGATTAACAAATTATTAGTGCTTCTGAGCTATATTCAATAGAGCCCCGCTTCAACACCAGAACCCCTGACCCTGGGGCCATGAAATTCACAATTTTGGAAGAGGCACTCTTGCTTATCATTACTATGTACTTAGTTAGTTCATTTAATACCCAGGAGCAGAGGAAAAGATTTTCAAAGAATTAATGCATTTTCACTATATAATCAATAGAACCCGCCCTAACTCCAGATCCCATGACCCTGGGACCATGAATTTTACAATTTTGGTAGAGGACTAAATGCTTACTACAATCATGCCAACCGTGTGACTGCTTGATGTTCAGGAGTAAAGAAGAGTAAAGAAGATGATTTTAAAGATTGCATTAATTTTGGTGGTTTTAGCACGACCCCTCAGGCCCCAGGGGGGCAGGGATCATGAAATTCACAATTTTTGTTCCCTTTTACCCATGGATGCTATATGCCAAAAATTGTTTGAAATTGGTTCAGCGGTTTTAAAGAAGAAGCTGAAAATGTTCAAATGTTAACGGACGACGCACGACGACAGACAAAAATTTATAGCAATAATTCGCCTGAGTGACTCGGGTGACCTAAAAATCTGGTAAAAAATACCCATGCTTATTAAAACTTTTACTTTGTTTGTCTCCGATATGTCCAGAAAAGAAGATTTTCAAAGAAATAATACATTTTCACTACAGATACGACACAGCCTTACCCTAACAACAGAAACCCATGACCCAGAGTCATGGAATTCACAAATTTGGAAAAGGTACCCTCATCATCATACATGTAGCTATGCACTTAGTTGAAGATTTTCAAAGAATTAACACATTTTCGCTATATTATCAATAGAACCCCCCTCCCGAGAAACACCAGAACCCTTGACCCTGAGACCACAAGTTTTAAAAATTTTGTAAGAAGCATCGTTGTTCACCATAACTATGCACTTTGTTTATCTGCTCAACACTAAGGAGCAGACAGGATTATTTAATGGCATTAATGGATTTTCACTATATTATCAATAGAGCCTCACCCTTACACAAGAGTATCTCACCTTGGGGCCAAGAGAATCAAATTCTAGAAGAAGCACTTCATAACTTCTTTGATTTTAACCAGGAGCAGAAAAGAATATTTTTGAAAGAAATTATGCTTTTTCACTATATAAACAATTGACTCCACACCCCCCTCCCCCGCCCGCTTTCACCAGAACCCCTGACCATGAATTTCACAATTTTGGAAGAGGCATCCTTGCTTATTATAACTATGTACCTGTAGTTTGTTTAAAACCCAGGAGAAGAGGAGAAGAGAAGATTTTCAAAGAAATAGTGCACTTTCACTATATGATCTATATAGCCCCGCCCTAGCACCAGAACACCCTGACCTTGGGACCATGAATTTCACAATTTTGGTAGAGGGCTAAATGCTTATTACGTTCATGCCAATAGTTTGACTGCTTGATGTCCTGGAGTAAAGAAGAAGATTTTTAAAGATTGCATTACTTTTGGTGGTTTTAGCCCCACCCATCATGAAATTCAAAATTTTTGTTTCCCTTCACCATTGATGCTAGATGCCAAAATTGGTTGAAATCAATTAAGCAGATCCAGAGAAGAAGTTGCAAATGTTCAAATGTTAACGCGTGACGCACAAAGCAAGATGGACGACGCACGACGACAGACAAAAACGGATAGCAAAAGGTCACCCGAGTGACTCAGGTGACCTAAAAACTGAAAATGTAATGCAAAACTAATGACAGTTTAATTTTATGTTCTCAACATCTGATTCATCTTTATAAAGGTAACAATTGCAAACAAAAATAAACAAACAAACACATAAATAAATAAAGTTCTTTAATTTGTATGTCATTTATTTTGCCCAAGAGGACCTCATTTAAAATTAATCTTTTTTTTATTTGTTATGAGATGAAATCATAGTAGAAATAGAAAACTCCTTTCCGGATCAATCAGGCTATATATCGTCGTATACCCTAAATTCGTCCGTACCCTAAAATCGTCCTCAAACTTCACACAGCCCGCACGTTTCGAACTATGTATCGATGACGTCATTTTTAATTGTTATGACTGGTAAACACAATGATGCAAATGTGTTAGCAATTATTTTTTTAGAATATGCAGTTTAAACTAGGAGTAAAATTAAAGAAAATTAAAATTCTTAAACTAAATGTATCTGTTTTTTCCTTAGGTCTATTTTTTATTGAAAGTGTACACGGCAGTTACGTTCCCAAAATCACTTCCAGATCAAATTTACCTTCATTTTATTATTTTATACCTGCCATTGTATTCAATTACGTGCATGGGCTTTTAATTTAAGAATTTGAAAACAAAAATTTAATGCCCCCAGATCATAAGGATCTTATACACTTTCCACCTAGATATTGACGTTACCCGTGTTTGGTTGACATACTATGCGACCAAGCGGGTATTACAAATTATTTCAGAAAAAGTCATCACTGCAAATGATAGAGTGTCCAAAAATCAAAGATTTTATCAGTAACTTTGACTAATAACTGTGAATATTTCCAACAAAAGAATTTCTGTTGGTCCTACAAATTATAACATTTTATGTCATGCTAGTGATTTTTTTTAATAAGTTGTATATATAATCCAGATTTTTTCCCTCCAGAAATCTATTATTAATACGACAAATAAATAAAATAAATATTTATCGTACATAAGAATTTATCATAACTCCCCCCTTTAAAAAAATCAATCTTTCAACATGCCCATGCCCCAAGCAATGATGATCACATTGTTTGAATAGATCTACTTTTGACCTTGCTCAGTCGCTAGTCCTGATCAAAACACCCCCCCCCCCTTCCCCTTTCGCAAAAAAGTCGAAAAGTAGTCTAGTAACTAAGAGGAAAATATTTCATTTGTATAAACCAAAAATTTATTTTATCAAACAGTCGTTTTATTTAGTCGACCAAAGAAGGTGTATTTTGTCACAATTTTTACCAGTTTCACAGGTGCCATGTGCATTGAAGCATAACTAATCCAGCGGTCGTCTACTGGGTATGAAATTCACGACATATTGATAATCAAGTAAAACAATATCTTTACTACCACTCTTTACTTAATTTCTCATCTACTGCAGAGTAGATAAAAAAATTTCCCTGTAAATTGAATATCTCACACATCATAATTAGGTGATCAATTCGTCTACGTCGTAACCCTAACCCCAACCATTCAGTAAATTAAAGTTTTTCTGTTTTTTCCAGATTTTGTCGGTCAAACTTGCAGTGTTCAAATATATTGAATTTCTATCGGTTTTTGCTAGTAAGGCCAATGAATTTTGAAAAATCTGAAATATAACATTGTATAATTCGCATATCAGGTAATTTGATGAGCATGTGTTGTAATGACATCGTTGACAATGTGAATCTGAAAGCACATTGTTTTCGTGTTTCTTAAAGAAGAAAACGGCGTCGGTAATAGCAAAAGCAATTGAATGTTCTTAAATTAATAAGAATATTATTATTATTATTTTTAAAAATACCTTTTGTATAGAAGAACTTTATTTACAATTTTTATTTTAATGATTTTCCACCTTTTGTTTTATCACAAATCACGAAAAACAAATAGACCAATCGCTTGCGGCCGTTTTTATATCAGAAGGACGAAAATAGGGCATGGGTGTCATTTTTAAGTGTAAAAGCTTGATTTTGTAGAAGAGCTCTAAAAATCTTGTCAAGAGTAATATGAAAAAATGACTATTAACATTTAACCAGCATTTCCGTTCTATAGATAGCACTGAAGTTTGTTTATCAATTTGCACGCGCTCGCCGTTACTATGACGTTGAATGTCGTAAGGGGACGATTTATGGGTACTCTAGGATACATTTAACAAAAAAGCAACTCTTTTTCATAATGTGGAATCATTCATTATAAGGAGTATCAAGATAACAACTCACCTCTAATATTATACTGAGTGACGCAATAGTGTAAAATACAGTACTATATTTGGTAAGTCTATCGGACAGCTTTGTGGAACAGGGCTGTAAAATAATTTTGTGCTATCGTATAGTTCAATACAACGCAATCAAGTTGTAAGCATTTGCACATATTTGTCCTCCGCTTTCGCGAAAGCGAGGGGACATTAAATCTCATTCGTCTGTCAGTCCATCAGTCTGTCACAAAAACTTTAACCTTGGTCAAAACTTTTGAATGTTAAGAGATAGGGCTTTCATACTTCACATGTACGTTACCAGTGGCAAGACCTTTCCAAATATACTACGATGTTTGACCCCATGACCTAGAACTTGAAAATTAACCTACTTTTCAAAAATTTAATCATTACTTTTACGTTAACGTTGGTCTTAACTTATGAGAAGATATGTGACTTTCATATGTAACATGTACATTACCTTTCCAAATTTACTTTGATTTTTGACCACGTGACCTTGACCTTGGAAGTCTGACCTAATTTTCAAAAAGTTAAACATTGTTTATAACTTTTGAATGAGAGAAGGTAATATTCATATTTTACATGTGCATTACTTGTAACAAGAAGTTTCCGAATGTGCTATGATATTTGACCACGTGACCTTCATGTTTGACCTAATTTAAAAAAAAATCATTGCTGCTAACTTGTGAAGGAGAGAAGATAGATAGGGCATTCATATTTTACGTGTACATTACCTGTGATAAGATGTTCCAAATGTGCAATGATTTTAACATCATGACATTAACCTTGAAGTTTGACCTAATTTTCAAAATAAAAATTACATTACTGATAACTTTTGAACGAGAAAAGATAGACCATTTATATTTGACGTGTGCATTGCCTGTTTCAAGGCTTTTCGGAATGTTCTCTGTTTTTGACCTTGTGACCTGTACCTTAAAGTTTAACCTAGTCTTTTTTCATTTTTTTTTTACATTGGTAATACATGTAACTTTTGAATGAAAGAAGATGGGGCTTTCAAATTTTACATTACATTACCTACGGCAACATCTTTCAAAAATATAACTATCATAATATCATTTTCGACTCCATGACCTTCACCTACATGTACAAGTTTAAACGACACATAAACAAGACAGTTGAAATATGCCATAGATAATTGCATCCCCCCAAAAAAATTAAGGTTTAAAAAATTGGCAACATACCGTTATGGCCAATTTTTAAACCCTAACAAAAGTAGAAACCAATTTCACAGAATGATATACAGAAAAAATTGACAGAGAAATCACATATTTTCGAGAAAATAAAGACTCCTTATATTTTTTTAGTTATTGGGGGGGGGGTCCACGCTTCAGGTGCCTGTGCATTTAAGATGACAAGAGACGATTCGGTTCAACGCGCTTCGTGCAGATGTCAGCTACAAGAGGTGGTTGCTAGAGGTATAATGATTTTTTTATCATGCAAGTTTGAATAATTTCATATATTTTCACGTTTAGTTACATAAACCAACAGTCTCATAGACGTAAACCAGTTGTCGCATTTACACAAATAAAAAGTCACCTGTGTCAACGTTTTACAGAAACCAGTTGTAGCACCTACAAAATGACTTTGCTAGTTATTGGCAAATTCCATGGAAATTATTAATTTAAAGCACATTGTTTGTGTCCATAGCATTGAATAACATTTAATAAAAGTTAAATTTATCCACTTAGCTGTCCAATTAGTCTTGTAGTTCTTTATCATTCGAATCCGAGTACATGAAAACCCGATGTAAACAGCCATTCACATGAAATGTTTCGATATTGAGCACTTTTTGTGTATGAAAGCAATTCAATAGCTTAACTATTCAATAAATTTGCTTTCTAAAAAATGATTTTTATTGTGCAATTTCAAAAAATATAAATTAAAGTAGACAGTTCACAGTTGCTAGCAGTAGAGAGTGTCCGAAACCAAGAATTTCTCGATTCGCACTTGACCAGCAGTGTAAATCGATATATGGATCATTCAATATACCTCTGTATATCTATAGGCTTCCCCTCCGTAGGAAGTGCATGTTGTGAAGTCAGAGTTGTACTCCTTAGTCAGGGGATTGGAATGACAACAAAACAAAGGTGTTTTATCTTGATGCCCATTATAAGTTGATGTAGTCTGCAGAACAACAGAATAAAAGTCACTCTCGTTGCCATTTGTATATCCACAACACTGGAGCTAAAAAAAACAAGAAAAAAAAAAGAAATAAACAAGATAAAAAAAAATTCACTTTTTGGAAAAGAAAAACAAAATAGTTTCAAATAATACTTTTATTGAACCTCAATGTAACAAACTTACAAAGATATTTGAAAATTTTAAAACAGAAAGCCCTTTGAGAAAAAAAAAAGCTCCTATTATTAGAAATAGTAGTAGTCCCGTCCGTCTGTAAAATTTTCACATTTTCGACATCTTCTTCAGAACCACTGGACCAATTTCAACCAAACTTGCCACAAAGCATCCTTGGGTGAAGGGGATTCAAGTTTGTTCAAATGAAGGGCCACGCCCTCATACAAGGGGAGATAATTCAGAAATAGTGAAAATTTGGTGGCATATTTTAAAAATTTCTTCTCCAGAGCCACTGGCCCAAAAAGTTGCAAATCATAGGAAATCTTTGTTATATAGTGTAGAATCAAGTTTGTTCAAATCATGACCCCTGGGGGTAGGGTGGAGCCACAATGGGGGATCAAAATTTTCTATAGGAATATATAGGAAAAAACTTTAAAAAATCTTCTCAAGAACAGCAAAGCCATGATTTGTCATATTGGTATGGAAGCAGGCTCAGGTATTGTAGATTCAAGTTTGTTCAAATCATGACCCCTGGGGGTAGGGTGGGGTCACAATGGGCGATCAAAGTTTTACACAGAAATATATAGGAAAATATCTTTAAAAATCTTCCTCTCAAGAACAGCAAAGCCATGATTTGTCATATTAATATGGAAGCATCCTCAGGTATTGTAGATTCAAGTTTGTTCAAATCATGACCCCCGGGGGTAGGGTGGGGTCACAATGGGCGATCAAAGTTTTACATAGAAATATATAGGGAAAAAATCTTTAAAAATCTTCCTCTCAAGGACAACAGTCATTTTAGTCATATTCATATGTAAGCATCCTCAGATAGTGTAGATTCAATTTTGTTCAAATCATGACCCCTGGGGTTATGGTGGGGCCACAATGGGGGTTCAAAGTTTTACATAGGAATATATAGGAAAAAAACCTAAAACAAACTTCTTCTCAAGAACAGCAAAGCCTTGTTTAGTCATATTGATATGTAAGCATCCTCAGGTAGTATAGATTCAATTTGTTCAAATCACGATCCCGGGGGGTAGGGTTCGGCCACAAGGAGGGATCAAAGTTTTACATAGAAATATAAGAAAAAATTTTAAAAATCTTCTTCTCAATAACAACAAAGCCATGTTTAGTCACATTGATATGGAAGCATTCTCAGGTATTGTAGATTCAAGTTTGTTCAAATCATGACCCTCGGGGGTAGGGTGGGATCAAAGTTTAACATAGGAATATAAAGGAAAAAATCTTTCTCTCAAGAACAGCAAAGCCATGTTCAGTCATATTGATATGGAAGCATCCTCGGGTAGTGTGGATTAAAGTTTGCTCAAATGATTACCCCTGGTGGTAGGGAGGGGCCACAATGGGGTATCAAATTTTTACAACGGAATATAAATATAGGAAAAATCTTTAAAAATCTTCTACTGAAGAACAGCAAAGCCATTTGTTATATTGATATGAAAGCATCCTCAGGTAGTTTAAAATTCAAGAGCCCCCCCTCCCCCCATGTAAACTTTTTAATACTGAATTGATTTGTTCTTTTTCCTAGCCATTGTGCTCAGGTGAGCGATGTGGCCCATGGGCCTCTTGTTTATTTGTTAGAATTACTAGTACTTCTTTACAGGGTACTTTGTCTTCTCTAACGTCATCTCTAACATTAACAATAACGTCATCTCTAACCTTAACAATAATGTCATCTCTAATGTCATTTCTAACCTTAACAATAATGTCATCTCTAACCTTAATTAACAATAATGTCATCTCTAACCTTAACAATAATGTCATCCTAACCTTAACACGAATGTCATCTCTAACCTAAGCAATAATGTCATCTCTAACCTTAACAATAATGTCATCTCTAACCTTAACAATAATGTCATCTCTAACCTAAGCAATAATGTCATCTCTAACCTTAACAATAATGTCATCTCTAACCTTAACAATAATGTCATCTCTAACCTTAATATCAATGTCATCTCTAACCTTAACAAACAAGTTGTTCCAAGCTCCAGTTTCATCCATTCGGTAACAATCAGATAGCAAAGAGTAAAAGTCGAAATTGGAATTGATTAAAAATCCCTCTGGAAAATTCTGAAACATAAGCCCAATTGGAATTGTTTCAAAATTAATAACATATTTAGTGAATATTTTACGATTAAATCAATAAAAGATTAAGTGAAAATAAACCAAGTTGAAGTAATTCTGCATTTCAATTCTGCATTTAAAGCTGTTTTGTCTAAAATAACAAACATTGAACATCTAGCAATGCAGCAATAATTATTGTACCTCAACATGAACAGCAATCCACCATCCTAAGTTTGTCAGGATCATCGGAAGTCCCAGGACACAAACCAAAATATTCTGTTTCAAAGCAAACTTTTGTCTAAGAGATATTCAAACTTTAATAAGACCAAACAATTATAACAGTGTACGTTTTGTTTATATATGTATTTTTTGAATTAAGACAAAGACTATGTAGCAGTTTTCATACCATGGAGTGCAAAAACTTTGATCCTTGATGAATGGTTAGAATGGAAAATACAGAACTGACAAAGAGGAGAACGCCTGTTGTATTCATCAGCCATCTCATAATGATAAGATTTCTTGAAAATGAATTTCCGGCCATGGACATTTTTTCAAATATCGGTTGAATTTGCCTGTTCGAAAATACATCGTCGTACAGAAATGCTGCACTTTCAGCAAAACCACCCAGGGATAACATCTGCAAAAATTATCGTTTGTCATTTTTTAAAAACAAAATTGAAGCACTTTTATTATAGTGAAATAAAACGAGCGAGTTATTTACTTACCAATAATATACATGCACAAATGAATCCAATTAACCTCGTTTTGAAAGAAACTTCTGAATTCCTTTAATAATTAAAAAAAAAATCTGCATTTTATTCAATTTAATTTAATAAACATTCGTTAATCCATAGTAAAATGTGTATACATAGCAAATTGCGCAATGCACAAGTTACATAATTTATTAACTCACCCAACAATGAAAATTTTTAGCAGGACGAAAAAGAATTTATTTTCTTTTTGATTTTCATTGCTTTTCAGGTAAAGAATGGAAAATACAAGGCAGATTATCTAAAAGAAAAATATGATAAATCAAATGATGACTTTAAATTAATTAAACAGAGACATCTACAAGAAAGGAAATAAAATCTGTTCGAGATTGTTGGGTATTTGAAATATAACACTCTATTACATACCTCAAGAAATGAAGTGATAGACATCGACGCTATCAAACCATTGCAGTAAATGTTTGCAATAGACACAAATTCAGCACCACATGCCTTAAACCAGAAAGATGTTTTTGTCAAAGTTGAACGATTTCTACATACATGAATTCTACGGGAGAGCATCTGTTTTACTTGACGAGATAGTTTTAATTATAAAAACAAAAGTTTTGCACATATGTAATACTCTCCAAAAGCATGTCAGCAAATAAACTGGCTGAGATATAATGTTTAAAGGATTGATGGAAAATTATTTTTTATGATTTCTTTTTGATACAACCTATATTGATGAGTCAAAACTGGTTACTCCCCATTACACACTTACGTACTTTTCATTGTGTTATTTTATTCATTTCGTAATTCGTATACAACCAAACCCATCTCGTTAATTGTCAAGTAAAAGATAGTATTCCCTAACTGGTTTATGGACCGGTGTTGTAGAGCGAAACTCTACCCAAAGTGAGACTTCCCCCAGAAGTCTTCCACTAGAGTGAGTCTTCCCCCCTAGGGAGATGTCTAACTCCAGAGCTATACTCCCCCCCCCCCCCCCAGCCATGTTCTCCCCGAAAGTATCAAAAGAGAGTAAGTATACCCAAGGGGAAGCCCCACTTTAGAGCCTTACTTCCTCCCGCATGATTTGCTCTAGATACTATTCCTTGGGGAAATTTCACTCTAGAGCCATGTTTCCCCGTTGAAGCCTCGCTGTAGAGTAAAACAATCAACTCCCCTCTCTACCCTATCAAGTAAATTTTAAATTTGTTAACTTATTGGAAAGGAAAAGGAGGATATAAATTTTATGTTTTAACTTTTAAGTAATAGTAACATACAAAAAGTAGTATCTCTGCTGTCTATTAACTTTATTTCGTACTATATTAGACATATGAGTACGGTGTACTTATCTAAAATCCCAGTCACATTTCCAAAAACGACCACGGCCAGCGGTTTTTGAGACAAAAAAGGATTCATCGGGCGACAGTCGGCTGTTCATTGACCATTGTCTTGCTCGATTTTGACTTTTTTTCTTTCGTCGGCCCACCAATTTTGTGTCTGTCAGGCCATGTTATAATTTTTCTGCATCGGTGGCCTATTCCTTCAATTGAAGCAGTCGTTGAATAGTCTGTCGACCAACATTCGATCCTCGTCCGACCATCGGCAGACAGTTCATTAAGTCGGACGGTCGACACCTAAGAATTGTGTTTCGTAAATGTCAGCCGACGGTGAACACCAAACTGCGGCTTAGCGAACGATCATCGGTAGACTGTTGTCCGACTTAGAATTATTTAATTTATAAAAATTATCGGTATTCCTAGGAATTAATGTGACAGCTCCTCGTCTCCCGATTCCAGTGTCGGCCGACTATGTTTTTCAGCCGACAATACGAGAAAAATTTGGTCGCCCGACCATCGGCTTTAAATGTGACAAAGGTATAAGCCATAAGAAGTAATGATATGAAATTTCATCGCAAGAGTTCAAAGGTTTTTAAGATTTCGTCCGGAAACGAAAGAGTTACACAAACAGAATGACAGCTAGTCGAACTGATGGGCAAACGGTCGGTCAGACCCCATTTTATAACCCTCCACTTTCAGTGAAAACGGGGGCAATTGGTGCACCGCTGTAAAGTTTTGATAACTAAATAATCTCTGTAGAGATTGTAGTATTAGTAAAAGCAAGATTAAGCGAAGAAGGAAGATTTAGTATGGGGGAAGTCTGACTCAACAAGTAATGGTAGAGGAGTCTTCCCGCAGGGAAGTGGGGCTCTAGAATGATACTTCCCCGGGGGATTCTCCTGCTCTAAAGTCATTAATCCCCCAAGGAGGACGTATCACTGTAGAGTATAACTTCCGAGGGAAGTCTCACTTTAGAGCATGGCTTTCGGGGGGAAGTCTAACTATGGGGGAAGTCTCACTTTACAACACCGGTAGTGGCCATATACGAGGAATAAAATTAGGCAATAAAACAGTTCTTTAATGTCTGATCATGTTTGTTTTATTATCTAATATTATACTGAAAATGTGGACACTGTCAGTCCAATAGATATCGCCAGTCCGAAATTTGCAAACTATTGACCGGTGGGCTAATGGATCATAGATCACTCTGAAGTTATTTCAAATACATATAGTTCAAAGGAATAAATATGCAGACAAAATCGTTAGAAATATTATATAATTAATAAATATCTGTAGTATTAGGTAATAAATTAATATATGAGAAAGGTTATATAACAAGGAAATTCTACAAAAGACAAGATAAGCTAAATTCCCTTTTAGCCCTAATTTGGATGAGTATTAAGTGATAGGGTGCACAGAGGTCACAGAATATGTCAATTTCCCAGTCCTCTTATTTTCATCAATTGTTTCACACACAGCGCAAGCTTGCCTATCTACCTTATCTCAAATGTGACAATATTCTATCAGTAAAATTCTCTAATTTCATCACCCGCCTATAATCTGTATGTACGCTTTGAATCAAAATCAATGCGGTTTTAAACAAGCATAATTTTTTAACTGTTATTTGATTTATATCAAATAAGGGACCAAATTTGGCCCTTACCATAACTTAATCTTTCCAGTGAAGGAGTCGGACACATGACATTACAGATTAAAATGCCTCATTTTTGGATTTGGGCATGCTTTGGAATTCAATTTTCAGAGCTAAAGAGTGCACCAAATTAAAACACAAAAAGAAGATCTCAATGTTTCCCCATTCATCAGATGGTAAAAAAGGTGATACCCCCACCCCCTTTAAATAAATATGGCAGAGGTTCTTTAAAAAATGTGTTTTTGAACAGTGCCTTAATTTATTTATATATACAATAAAATATCTATTAGGATAGTCCGATACACATTTTTGTACGAACGACCTTATACCATTTGAAATCCGAAAAGAGAGGGGTGAAATAAATCTTACCTTTTTCTCACATTGTACTCCATATAAACCGTTACTTGTAACATAATCTTGACCCAAACAACACACGTATGGTTGATATCCAGTAACACTTCCATATCCTGCATTTATGACGAGGGATCTGAACCCATTGGATCCGGTAGAACCACAGCAATCCAACTAATCAAAATATGATTTAAAATACGTACATATTTATCTTCTATTTAGAACATAACCCATTTGCCATCCAATCAGCAATCACTGAATATTCTAGTAATTTGATGTTCAAAAAGCAAGGTTAATTTAGGGTCTTTTTTGGCCCTTTGAATTTCTGAAAAAGTGAAACTGCTTAGTTTTAGTTGACAATGCATTAAATATCATTTGGACCTTTGGTGACTGCGTATCTTTCAAAATGACGTAATTTTCTGTCTAGTCAATGCATTATGCTATTATGCTAAGCTATTTTTCATTATTTTGTATAGAGCACAACCTCTGATCTAAAATGTGCAATTATATAAATAACAGAGATCTGTTTCTGAAGATTACAAACCATGTTTTATTTATTGGATCAAGGGGTGTGCTCATATTTTTTATCCTTCGCTGAAAGTACTCAAATAAACATGTTTTCTATAGAATTCAAGAACAATACAATTTTACATAGTATGTTTTCCAATACCTGGACTCTCAGAGCAAACTTTTTTTAATAGTCTATGTTTTTTTGTGATGTTTGAAATGGGACACAGATTGTATTTAGTCAATTAATTTGTATATCTACAGGGTAATTTTATGCATAAAGTGAACCTAGCTCTTTTAATTGAGAGCTTCGAAAACAAAAACGAAAGAGAAAACATTTGATTAGTACGGAATTCGGGACCAGCCAATGAAAAAACGGGGTATGTTCTAAGTAAGATCATATTAATCCCAAATAATGTGGCGTTTCGATGAATGGAATTTCCGAGACAATTTTTCTCTCTTTTATTCCAAGAAATATAAACGTTTATATCGATATAGTATGGAATCCGGATAGGGCCATGAAGTTCACTATCGCACCATCGCGGTTGGGTCGATAGTGCGATGACGCAATAATGTGATGACGACGAAGAGATGGTGCGATGACACGAAAATGCGATGACGATGGCTCTATGAAGCGATAGCACGACAATGCCAACGATGAAGCGATGGCACGATGACGACGAAACAATGGTGCGATGACGATGAGGCGATGGTCACTATCGCTCCATCGTGCTTTCGCACCATCGTCATCACATTGTGCTCCATCGCATCATCGTCATCGCGCTTTCGCACCATTGCTTCATCGTCATCGTGTTATCGCTTCTTCGTTATCGCGTCATCGCATTATCGCGCCATTGATGACCCTTTCGTCAATGCTCGATGGTGCGATAATGAACTGTGTGGCCCTATCTGTGTTCCATAATATAGCTACTATGCATAAATTTTTATTGTTTCAATTACTACATCGATATGATCACATCACATCTCATGCTGAGATCAATATTTACAACTGAATATTTTGCTAAGTATATATAACTTATAGCAATAAATTAGATTCAATCAAATACAAGGAGGTGCTTTAAATTATTTTATAACACCTAGAAATAATAACAAATACGAGGGTTGTTAGAAACGTTCATGGATACAGTGATTTACGGAAAATTTATTGTGTATTTTGAAAAATTACTTTGATTAAATTACTATCCTTTATTGATAATTATGCAAAAAATAAAGTTTATTTACTTAAAGTTTGAGGGGGAAAAAATACAATCGTTTTTACTTTGCCATAAAAGGTTTTACATAGAAATGTACTCAAATTTAAAAACGACAGAGACAAAGATTGTTAAATTTAACACATTCAGCTTATGTAGCGTGTATTTCAAGTTCTTCCTATCGAAAAGGTCCAGGCAGGAATGAAGCAAAGGGGGATTTCAAAAAATACATGTAAATAAATATCAAAAATCTGCAAAAGTTTTACATGTTTTCTGTACTTGTAACAGAAAAATGCATCCATCTACGGGAGTTGTCATTCCATCTACAGGAATTTTTTTAAGTGAAAAAATATTAATTAAATGATTATAAAAATTCTGCATCTAAAAGTCCTATAACAATTAAGAGAATTCTATGTTAAAAGATAGATATATCTCAATTTTAACAGTTTAAAGGGACTTAGTATAAATATTTTATGTAAACTATCATAAGTAATTAATAGAAAATAGAAATCAATATTTGTAACATAGTTCAGAATTGATTGAATTGACGATATAATGGTCCTCATTAGTAAGTTCTGGTAAGACAATACATTGAGTTGCTTGGAATAATTTCATTCGAAAGTTCTCTTATCAGATGGACATTGCACCTTGAAACAAGATACTCATGGAAAATGTCTTTGAAATTCTTCTTTTTTTTTTTATTAGAAAAAAAGAGATATATCAAGTAACATACTGAAACTTTTTCTTTTCCTCACATTCTCTCACACATTCACACTTCCCCCTCTGACTTTAAACAAGAATGAAATAAAAGAAAATTATTAACAATGAGGTACAAGTATTCCATTTGAAAAAATAATTATTGTTGGTGCTTTAATAAATGTTTATAACTCAAAAATATTAATCCATGTTGACCATAAGTTTTCAAAATTGTTCATTTCAAATTTTTGAATTGATATGCATTTTTCTATTTTGTACTTAAGAGTTAAAAAATGTAGCAGCCCATTAATCATAGGTATTTTGTTTTGCTTCAAGCAGGAAAATATATATTGCTTTGTATAAAGAATAATGAAATTCATCACCCTGTTATGATAAAGTAATGGAGTTTCACCAAAAATAATATTACACATGTTAAACCCAACTCTTTTAGAAGTTTTTGTAAAAATGTGCATACTAAGATTACTCCATAATGAAGAGATTTTTGTGCAATTCAAAAATATATGTTGTATTGTTTCTATCTCCTGTTTACAAAAAGTACAGTGGTCATCAGATAAAACATTTATTTTCTTCAAATAATACTTCACTGGAAGGATTCTATGAAGGATTCTATACTGTAACCATTGAACAGAAGTATCCATAGTTGTTCTAAAACAAACCTTAAAAACATCTTGAACACAAATATCAGATTCCAAAAACACTGACAGTTCCTGGTTCCATCTAAATATTGATGTAGGAGTGACAAGGTTACTATTCAAATATTTGTAAATTATTTTTGTGCACTTCTCGTATACAATAATATTTTCAAAATAAAAAGGAATAAAAGGTGTACATTGTCTCTTAACAGATGATTTGTCTATAGACATTGTTTTTAAATACCTGGATATAGCACAGATAATACTGTTGTATTGCATAATGCAAACATTAAACAAATGAAATCTATTTTCAAAGTCAGTGAGAGTTAAAAAATTTCCTTCATTGTTTAAGAAATCACAAACACTTTTAACACCATTTTTATACCAGGTCTTTATAAACATTACTTTATTTCCCATTTTTATATTGGGATTATACCAGACAGGTAAATTCAGATACTTAGTTTTCATATATGAATTGTTATCGAGTGTGTTCATGTAAAATAGCCATGAATTAAACACATCTTTCCAAAAATCATTATTTTTTACAATCAAACAAGATACAAACCCTTCACCAAACTCAGAAAGTTTAGTCAATATGTCTTTACCATTTATTGTCGAAAAAATATCAAACCATGGTTGATTGCTTTTTGTTAATCTTTTAATCCAGGAACACTTAAGAGAGATAATAAAGTTATTTATATCCAACATTTTTAATCCTCCTTGTAAAAAATCTTGAGTAATAATTTTTCTTTTTACTTTATCACATTTTGATTTCCATATAAACTCAAATATTTCTCTGTTCAATAATGACAAGGTTTCTTTATTTGGATTTGGTAAGGATATAAAAAAATGGTTAAGTTTTGGTAAAATCAATGTTTTCAGCACCGTGACTCTTCCAATAGGAGTAAGAATTCTTCTTCTCCATTGTTGAATTAATGCTTTGATTTTTGGTATTTGAACATTATAGTTAATATCAATAATTTTATCTAGTTCTACTGAAAAATTAATTCCAAGTAAATTGAAAGTTGTGCAACCCCATTCAAGTTTCCAACGAGAGTGGTGAAAAACTTGATTAGAGAATTTTTTTGAACCTATCCAAACAATTTTTGTTTTTGAGCTGTTAATTTTAAGTCCTGTGAACTTTGAGAAAAAATCAATTGTATCTAATGCTGCAAAAAGTGATTCAGGTGAACCATCAAGGGCAAGCCAGGTATCATCTGCATATTGAGATATTTTATGTTCTGTCTTGTTAATTACAATTCCTTTAATGCTTTGATTTTGTTTAATCATTATTGCAAGAATTTCTGCACAAAGAAGAAACAGATATGGTGCTACAGGATCTCCCTGACGACATCCTCTTTGGGTATTAAACTGTTCAGATAAAAATCCACATTGAAGAACAGATGCACAAAATTCTGTATTTAAAATTTTTACCCATTCAATGATGTTTTTACCGAATCCAAAAAATTCTAATACTTTATACACAAAGGTCCAGGATATTGAATCAAAAGCTTTTTCAAAATCTATAAGTACAAGCAACCTCGGTATATTTCTAGATTCAGTGTAAGCCATAAGATCATAAAGAAATCTGTTATTTTCACCTATGTATCTTCCTTTTAAAAGGCCAAGTTGAGTATTTGATATAATATTGTCCAGGGTGGATCTTATTCTATAACTAATACAACCTGATATAAGTTTATAAAACACATTTAAAAGTGTAATAGGCCGCCAATTTTTCAGAAATTCTCTTGGCTTATCACCTTTTGGTAAGCATGTAATTATCCCTAGTCTTTGAGAGATAGGGAGTTCTTTTTTCTGAAATACATCATTTATGGCAGGTACTATTAAATGTTTCAAATCTGACCAAAAAAATTTAAAAAATTCAGCAGTGAAACCATCACTTCCCGGTGATTTATTGTTTTTCATATTTTTTAACACCTGTAAGACTTCATTTTCCATAATATTTCCCTCAAGTGATTTGGCAACATGATTATCAACTTTTGGAACCTCAGTAACTGTAATAATTTCTGCCAGATCTATATCGAGAAGTTCTGCGTCTGCAGAAGTATACAGTGATTTGTAATGCATCCTAATTCTATTTAAAATTTCTGATTGATTGTAAATTACCTCGTTGACTGTTTTAATCTTTTTCATAATCTTAAAAATTTTTGGTCAGGCACAGACCATCACGTGACCGGAACTCCTGACCAAAAATTTTTAGCTCCGCTGATTATCTTAAAAACTTTATTTCTTTGTGGTTTTAAGTGTGTCAAATGTTGTGTAAAGGAATCTGATGTTCAATCTGGTGAGTGTTACATAAGTTTTGGATTTTTTCAATACGTATACAACCGAACTATTTAAATTTAAGACTTTCTTTGTTGTGAACTCGTATTCACCCACAATTCACTCACAATGGCTGATAAAGCGGGAGCTGGAAAAAAGACACCAGACAAAGAACAAAAACCAAAAAAATTAGTTCAGTTAGATTTGAAAGCGGCACCTATGTCCGTCAGAAAGTCTATTGTGTCTGAGAAGGCTGCGGCGAAAAAACCTAGAACTAGTAGTGGAGATCACATCCCTAATCATGATAACAGTAAATCAGAACAGCATGACGAAATCGCTTGCGATCTTAGACAAATTCAAGACAGTCTTTCAGAAATTAGAGACTCAATGGTTAAGAAATCAGATGTAAAACTTTTAGTCTCGGAAATTTTGTCAGAGTTGAAAAATGAACTGAAAGGTGAGATAAAAAAAGAAATAATCACAGAGATGAAGGAGGATTTTGAAAGAAATATTAAAAACACAGTTAAGGAAGAATGTGAAGAAAAAATAAAGAAAACATACAAAAAATTTGAAACACAAACAAAAGAGATCTCTGACGGGTTTAACCTCGATTTCGACACCCTTCGAGAAAAACTCAGTGTCCAGGCGAGTGAAATTAGATCTTTGAAGGAACTACTAAGAAAATGTGAATCTATAGCAGGGTCAGCTATCACCCTCGCAAATCAAAATCAACAATATTCACAGAAAAGTAATATCAAATTTACAAACTGGGCAGAGGAGAAAAATGAAAATCTTAGACAAAAACTATGCACAACGCTTAAAGAAGTGGTGGATGTTGACCTTGACCCCGCCGATATCCTGGCCATTCATCGTATCCCGAGGGGAGATGGAAAAGGACCACGTCCTGTCATCGCAAAATTCCGCAACAACGACATCAAAGTCCATGTTATTAAAAACAGATCTGAGAAAAATCTAAAAGACATCTTTATTATGCATGACCACTTAACACAAATGAACGCTAAACTAGTGCGCGATTTGAACAATGATCCGAGAATTCACAGTGCCTGGTATTATAATGGAAAAGTGTTTGCTCTGGACGGAGAAGGAAATCGCCACAAATTCGATATTCTGGACAATGTGTCTGAAAAACTGAAAGGATACTGAATACAATTGTTCAAATGTGCAGCGGAGCGGACCTTGTTTCGACACCATTTGACTGTGGGATCGGGCTCGTTTGACTGTGAGATCGGGCTCACTATACTATAAATTAAATCATGTTTACTGTTTGTGTAAGTGTGTTGGTGAGTGTGTGCATATTTCCATGTTTTTCTATTACCAATATATGCTTCGATTGTCTGAAAAGATGGTGCCTATCACTTTTTATGATTTCTATTTTATTGCTTTTTTCTAAATTGCTACAAACTAAATAAGTGACTCAATTAAAATAGCAACGGTGAATTGTCAAGGTTTGGCAACAGGTACCAAAAGGCAGGATGTTTAATTATTATAAGAAAAAGGGCTATTCAATTCTTTGTTTTCAGGATACTCACTTTACAAAAGAAATAGAACCTTACGTTGAAACACAATGGGGATATAAATGTATTTTCAATTCGTACAAGTCAAACTCAAGAGGGGTATGCATTCTGTTTAATAACAATTTTGAATTTCAGATTCACAGGGAGAAACAGGACGTTAATGGTAATCTATTAGCTCTCGATATGACAATCGAGGATAATAAAGTTACTTTAATTAATATCTATGGACCAAACACAGATAATTCAGAGTTTTATGAGTTAGTAAGAGAAACTTTATTAGAGCTTGACAATGATTATTTTATATTATGCGGTGATTTTAATCTGGCTCTTGACCCATCAATAGATACAGAAAATTATTGTAACATTAACAATCCAAAGGGGAGAGAAAAACTTTTAGAAATTATGAATGATTTACAAATAGTTGACTATTTCAGGATTTTGAATCCAAACTTGAAAATTTTTACTTGGCGGAAGAAAAATCCAGTGAAACAAGGACGTTTAGATTATATTTTAATTTCTGAAAATATGTGTAATTTGGTTGAAAACTTAGCAATTAAACCAGGGTACAGATCAGACCACTCACCAGTGGTTCTTGATATAAAATTTAATACCTTTAAGAAAGGAAAAGGTCTCTGGAAATTTAAGAACTCTTTACTTACAGACATAACATATGTTAACAAGGTGAAAGAAACAATAAAGTCTATTAGAAAACAATATGAAAAGAATAATGTGCTTATAGATGATATGGATAATAGTACATTTCTTGAAGTCCTCTTAATGGAGATTAGAGGAATTACAATCTCATATTCGTCATATAGAAAGAAAGAAAAAAATAAAGAAGAAGCCTTGTTAATTGCACAAATAGAGAAATTAGAGGCAGAGAATATATTGAATCTACAGTTAATAGAAGAGAAAAAACAAATCTTGAGAATTTGAGAAAAGAAAAGCTACAAGGTCATGTTATAAGGTCTCGAGCCAGATGGGTTGAAGATGGAGAAAAGCCATCTCAATACTTTTGTAAACTAGAATCCCGTGACTATTTAAATAAGATTATGAAAAAGATTAAAACAGTCAACGAGGTAATTTACAATCAATCAGAAATTTTAAATAGAATTAGGATGCATTACAAATCACTGTATACTTCTGCAGACGCAGAACTTCTCGATATAGATCTGGCAGAAATTATTACAGTTACTGAGGTTCCAAAAGTTGATAATCATGTTGCCAAATCACTTGAGGGAAATATTATGGAAAATGAAGTCTTACAGGTGTTAAAAAATATGAAAAACAATAAATCACCGGGAAGTGATGGTTTCACTGCTGAATTTTTTAAATTTTTTTGGTCAGATTTGAAACATTTAATAGTACCTGCCATAAATGATGTATTTCAGAAAAAAGAACTCCCTATCTCTCAAAGACTAGGGATAATTACATGCTTACCAAAAGGTGATAAGCCAAGAGAATTTCTGAAAAATTGGCGGCCTATTACACTTTTAAATGTGTTTTATAAACTTATATCAGGTTGTATTAGTTATAGAATAAGATCCACCCTGGACAATATTATATCAAATACTCAACTTGGCTTTTTAAAAGGAAGATACATAGGTGAAAATAACAGATTTCTTTATGATCTTATGGCTTACACTGAATCTAGAAATATACCGGGGTTGCTTGTACTTATAGATTTTGAAAAAGCTTTTGATTCAATATCCTGGACCTTTGTGTATAAAGTATTAGAATTTTTTGGATTCGGTAAAAACATCATTGAATGGGTAAAAATTTTAAATACAGAATTTTGTGCATCTGTTCTTCAATGTGGATTTTTATCTGAACAGTTTAATATCCAAAGAGGATGTCGTCAGGGAGATCCTGTAGCACCATATCTGTTTCTTCTTTGTGCAGAAATTCTTGCAATAATGATTAAACAAAATCAAAGCATTAAAGGAATTGTAATTAACAAGACAGAACATAAAATATCTCAATATGCAGATGATACCTGGCTTGCCCTTGATGGTTCACCTGAATCACTTTTTGCAGCATTAGATACAATTGATTTTTTCTCAAAGTTCACAGGACTTAAAATTAACAGCTCAAAAACAAAAATTGTTTGGATAGGTTCAAAAAAATTCTCTAATCAAGTTTTTCACCACTCTCGTTGGAAACTTGAATGGGGTTGCACAACTTTCAATTTACTTGGAATTAATTTTTCAGTAGAACTAGATAAAATTATTGATATTAACTATAATGTTCAAATACCAAAAATCAAAGCATTAATTCAACAATGGAGAAGAAGAATTCTTACTCCTATTGGAAGAGTCACGGTGCTGAAAACATTGATTTTACCAAAACTTAACCATTTTTTTATATCCTTACCAAATCCAAATAAAGAAACCTTGTCATTATTGAACAGAGAAATATTTGAGTTTATATGGAAATCAAAATGTGATAAAGTAAAAAGAAAAATTATTACTCAAGATTTTTTACAAGGAGGATTAAAAATGTTGGATATAAATAACTTTATTATCTCTCTTAAGTGTTCCTGGATTAAAAGATTAACAAAAAGCAATCAAACATGGTTTGATATTTTTTCGACAATAAATGGTAAAGACATATTGACTAAACTTTCTGAGTTTGGTGAAGAGTTTGTATCTTGTTTGATTGTAAAAAATAATGATTTTTGGAAAGATGTGTTTAATTCATGGCTATTTTACATGAACACACTCGATAACAATTCATATATGAAAACTAAGTATCTGAATTTACCTGTCTGGTATAATCCCAATATAAAAATGGGAAATAAAGTAATGTTTATAAAGACCTGGTATAAAAATGGTGTTAAAAGTGTTTGTGATTTCTTAAACAATGAAGGAAATTTTTTAACTCTCACTGACTTTGAAAATAGATTTCATTTGTTTAATGTTTGCATTATGCAATACAACAGTATTATCTGTGCTATATCCAGGTATTTAAAAACAATGTCTATAGACAAATCATCTGTTAAGAGACAATGTACACCTTTTATTCCTTTTTATTTTGAAAATATTATTGTATACGAGAAGTGCACAAAAATAATTTACAAATATTTGAATAGTAACCTTGTCACTCCTACATCAATATTTAGATGGAACCAGGAACTGTCAGTGTTTTTGGAATCTGATATTTGTGTTCAAGATGTTTTTAAGGTTTGTTTTAGAACAACTATGGATACTTCTGTTCAATGGTTACAGTATAGAATCCTTCATAGAATCCTTCCAGTGAAGTATTATTTGAAGAAAATAAATATTTTATCTGGTGACCACTGTACTTTTTGTAAACAGGAGATAGAAACAATACAACATATATTTTTGAATTGCACAAAAATCTCTTCATTATGGAGTAATCTAAGTATGCACATTTTTACAAAAACTTCTAAAAGAGTTGGGTTTAACATGTGTAATATTATTTTTGGTGAAACTCCATTACTTTATCATAACAGGGTGATGAATTTCATTATTCTTTATACAAAGCAATATATATTTTCCTGCTTGAAGCAAAACAAAATACCTATGATTAATGGGCTGCTACATTTTTTAACTCTTAAGTACAAAATAGAAAAATGCATATCAATTCAAAAATTTGAAATGAACAATTTTGAAAACTTATGGTCAACATGGATTAATATTTTTGAGTTATAAACATTTATTAAAGCACCAACAATAATTATTTTTTCAAATGGAATACTTGTACCTCATTGTTAATAATTTTCTTTTATTTCATTCTTGTTTAAAGTCAGAGGGGGAAGTGTGAATGTGTGAGAGAATGTGAGGAAAAGAAAAAGTTTCAGTATGTTACTTGATATATCTCTTTTTTCTAATAAAAAAAAAAAAATAAATAAAAAAAAAAAAAATAAATAAATAAAAAAAATTTGGTCAGGCACAGACCATCACGTGACCGGAACTCCTTTTGAAATTCTTCTTGATAAGAACTACAAAGCTAGTGTCAAATATATTCAAGTATTGAATTTGATATCTTCAAACCATGGTCCCAAGAGCAGCCAAGGGGAAAGAAAAAGCGCCTGCATAATTTAAAAAAAGAATCTCAGAATCTAAAATCATTTTCTCGAATTTACAGGACTGCATTAGGAATCTCAATTTTTACAAAGGAGAAAAAGCCAAAGTGATTCAGAAGAAAAACTTTTTACACTTATTAAGGATTCTGGGTCTTTCTTTTCATTTGGCCTGGTTTTCAGAAAAGTTGCGGTTCATTATTTGAAAGTTCTCTTCAAAATTTTGACTAAAAACTGAATAGATGCAATTTATACCTATAAATCCTTACACTGATATAAAAATATGAAGGGTTAGGTGTTGTGACCTTCTCTTCCATAAATCCCATTCGGTAAGAATAGAGTAGGTAACATAAACCTTAACATTTATTGAAAATAAAATATATTTTATACTTACTTCCAAATAAAATTTATTGAGATCCGTATAAATAGATGAACGAGGATTTGAGTATTGGCGATCAATGTTTACCAGCTGATAATTAGTCTCGCTAGAATCAGTCTCTATCTAGAAAAAATTGTTTTTTTAATGTTAACCTAATAGGATACATTGAAAGTTTTGTGTGTACCATAAAAAGAATGAAATAGCATGATTAAATCCATGAGCCAATTTCAATACATAAATGTATTTCCGATAATCCGACATATAATGTTTGCTGAATAGTTATCTTACTCACTTCCCCCTGTACTGGTATCATCAGGAAAATACAAACAAGTTTTGTAAAAATCAAGATGACCAATACTAACACATACTAAAATTAGAAGAAAAATAATTCATTCAAGAATGGGTGTAAATAAAATATGGATTATAAAATACTCCAAAGAACTTTTGGAAAATTTAAAATCTCAACACTTTTCAAAAATCAATAGCATTAAAACATGAAAAAGGTGAGATAACGAAAAGTGATCAATCTCAAATATGTATTAAAACAAAAAACAAACAAACAAACAAAAAATCTACAAACAATATAAATCCGTGAAAAGGGCAGAAAACAAGGACACCTTGAAATTCTGTTGGTGGAATCAGGTGCCTAGGAAGAGTAAGCATCCCCTGTCATACAACTTTTCTACGCTTAATACAACAATTCTAAACAATAAATTTAAAAACAGGCTTTATGACATCATAGACAACTGGCTCCTCATTAAAATTGGAACTCGTAAATTTGTAATTATTAGTAATTTGTAATTAGTCATCTACAAATTACTTTGTTAAAAATCATTCTGATTCTTCAAACAAGTACTCTGAAGTTGACATTTAGAAGATGCTGAAGTTCCTCAATGACAATATCTATGAAGTCTTTGAAGACCAGATCTTTCAACAATCTGCTGGAATTCGATGAGTACTAATTGTGCGCCTTTATCAGCTTTATTAGCTACATGTTATTATATTCCTATGAAGCAGAATGTATCCAAAAACTTTTACATGAAAAGAGCTGTTGGCCTTCAAACTACACATTGGTATATATATATATATATATATCTGTACGGACCACAGCGTCCGCAACATATTTGGATGTTCTGCTGACTATTGACGATAATGGCCAACTAATAACTAAACTGCATGACAGAAAGGATGACTTCAGCTTTTCCATCGTCAAAACATTTCCTGCATATGGTGTTTATTTCTTCAAACTGATTCGACACGCAAAAGCTTGCTCTGAGAAGGTCAATTATTAAACCGAGGCAAGCTACTGACAAATAAGTTGATGTATTTCGTTTAAAGTCAGCTTTTTGCAAATACTATGGTTGATATAATGACCTTGTTTGCAAATATAACTTTTGACTGACATGCTTCATTCCATTTGTTAAATAATTGCTTTTAAGCACAATTTGACTACATTTGCCTGATCAATACATAGGGCTCACGGTGGTGTGACCAGTCAACAGGGGATGCTTTTTTCTCCTAGGCACCTGATCCCACCTCTGGTGTTACCAGGGGGTTTTATGTCACGTTCTCGATTCGTATTCTTTACTCAATTTTTGAAATTAATTACTGCTTGTTACCTTCACTTTTTACATTATATTTAAATTTTTTGTCACATTTGGTGTAAATCGAAAAGTCAAAACTTACAAATTTCATTTTGACTTCACTCCGAATGTCTCTGAACATCTCTGACAGTCCAACAAGACCAGAAGTCATCGATAAAACACCTAACATGATGAGGGAAAGATACATGGCTTCCACAATGTCAACAAAGTTAACACCCTGCAGATAAAGGTACTTGTATACGTGGTAAACGTTACTCCCTGTCATCTTAGTGTCACGCATCAAAACAATGCCTAATACCAGCATACTTAACGATGACAACTGAAAATATAGAATAGTTATTCATATAATAAAATGAACTAAAGAATTACCTGTTTCCAAGGAACAAAAATGCTGTTCGAAGTCGTAATATTACGATAAATAAACAAGAGGCCCAGGGGCCACATCGCTCACCTGAGCACTATGGCTAGGAAAAAGCAGAAATCACTTCAATCTTGAAAGGTTGAAAAGTTTAAATATAAAAGTGGTTGGGGGGGGGGGGTGTCATGAATTGAACAAATTTGAATCTACATTATCTGAGGATGCTTCCATTTAAATATGACCAATCATGGCTTTGCTGTTCTTGAGTAGAAGATTTTTAAAGATTTAACCTATTCCTATTCCTATGAAAAACTTTGATCACCCATTGTGGCCCCACCAGACCCCCAGGGGTCATGTTTGAACAAACTTGAATGTACACTATCTAAGAATGCTTCCATATAAATATGACCAATCATGGCTTTGCTATTCTTAACAAATAGGGTTTTTTTTTAAAGATTTTTACCATGTGTTCCAATGTAAAACTTTGATCGCCCATTGTGGCCCCACCCGACCCCCGGGGGTCATGATTCAAACAAATTTGTATGTACACTATCTGAGGATGCTACCATATAAATATGACCAATCATGGCTTTGCTATTCTTAACAAAATGTTTTTTTTTTTTTTTTTTTTTTTTTTAGAATTTTTACTATGTGTTCCTATGTAAAACTTTGATCGCCCATTGTGGCCCCACCCGACCCCCAGGGGTCATGATTTGAACAAATTTGAATGTACACTATCTGAGGATGCTACCATATAAATATGACCAATCATGGCTTTGCTGTTCTTGAGAAGAAGATTTTTACTATGTGTTCCTATGTAAAACTTTGATCGCCCATTGTGGCCCCACCCGACCCCCGGGGGTCATAAGTTGAATAAATTTGAATGTACACTATCTGAGGATGCTTCCCTGTAAATATGACCAATCATGGCTTTGCTGTTCTTGAGAAGAAGATTTTTAAAGATTTTTCCTATATATTCCTTTGCAAAACTTTGATCGCCCATTGTGGCCCCACCCGACCCCCAGGGGTCATGATTTGAACAAACTTGAATCTACACTACCTGAGGATGCTTCCAGGTAAATATGACCAATTATGGCTTTGCTGTTCTTGAGAAGAAGATTTTTAAAGATTTTTCCTATATATTCCTATGTAAAACTTTGATCGCCCATTGTGGCCCCACCCTACCCCCGGGGGTCATGATTTGAACAAACTTGAATCTACACTACCTGAGGATGCTTCCACATAAGTTTCATGTTTTCAAGCACAGTGGTTCTTGAGAAGAAGATTTTTTAATGATGCCATTAATTTTTCACGAATTCTTAATTATCTCCCCTTGGAAGAAGGTGTGGCCCTTCATTTGAACAAACTTGAATCCCCTTTACCCAAGGATACTTTGTGGCAAGTTTGGTTGAAATTGGCCCAGTGGTTCTTGAGAAGAAGTCGAAAATGTGAAAAGTTTACAGACGGACAGACGGACAGACAGACGGACAGACGGACAGACGGACTACAGACAAAATGTGATCAGAAAAGCTCACTTGAGCCTTCGGCTCAGGTGAGCTAAAAAGGTGGTAAATTCGAAAGTTGGTTTGCATCTCGGAGATCAACTTAAATTAATACTGTTACAAAATGAACATGAAAAACTGTAGGAGAAACAATAAAACTAATCAAACAAATTATAATAGCATCTCAATGACTGCAAACATCATCACACATATTGTATCAGAATGTATTCAAATTAAACAGATAATTCTGTCATCGCTAATTACAGCAGCAATATACATGTATCAAAACAGAAAAAATTGATACAAAAATGTATGCATCTAACTGTAAAATTTAATAGATTATGTCATTACGTGTCGCTGTAATTTCCAAAAGGGTGATTTTAGAAGATATTCCTCTGTTCAGCTTTAACACCTATTGTGGCCCAAACTTCGTTTGAATATATACTTAGTTTATTTATGAAGTTCTCTAACATTTCTGTATGGCACTCTCATTCATAAGTAGAGGCCCAGGGGCCTTACCGGTCACCCGAGTATGATTCAACACTGTAAGGGATCAACTGAAAAGAGAAATCAAACTTCGAGATGAAGATATGTTGCCCCACACAAGAGAAAATGAGTGATCGGTAATCAACAAAGAGTTTAGTACTCAGTACTAAATCATAAAGTAGATCTATTGACTTGCTATTTATATACACACCCATTTGTTAATATCATTAGGCAGACTGACAAAAATAATAGTGTTTGACCCTTCACATTCCCTCACATATTGGTCTCTCCTGATCTTTGAATAATATGTATTATACAAAGATAAGGTTATGTGTCTATTTTTTACAAGTCTACCTGAGCATTTGAGCATTAAAAACTACTGAATACTTTTTGTATTATTATACATTAAAAATTCTTGTTTGATTCTTTTGTTAAATTTGACTTATCAGTTACATTATTAACAGTAATTAATTATCATAGGTGAAGAGGAAAGGGGAAAAACTTTAAACAATAGAGTAAAAATTTCCCTAGAATATCAGTATAGCCCTGCCCAGACCAGAACACTCGACCCTGTTTTCCAGGATTTCACAAATCTGGATAAAACACTCATGTTTATAACAACTATATAATTATGAAACGAGCGCTAAAATAGTTCAGCGGTTCTAGAGAAGAAGCCAAAAATATTCAAATGTTAACTCACGTCGCCCGACGAAAACAAAAACAGAAGGCAAGCTCACAACATATATAGTTCATCGAAATCATACCTCTTATTGATAAATAAAGCGAACATTGATAAAAATGATTTGCAATATTGCACATCTATTTCACTTGGGGTTTTTTTCCGCTAAATTGTCTTTGACAAGCACCAAACAACCTATAAATTCAATATTAAATTAGGCAGAGGTCATTGAGATCCGAAATGAGCAACCAAGCTGTCTGATAGGAGAGAGTAAATGTTGAAAGGCGTACAAACAGGCAGATTGGCAACATTAAGGAAAAAATAAATAAAATATTGAACAGTAAAAAAATAATAGAAGTATGTAAATGTGTTCTTAAAAACCATTAATCTTCTGAATTACACCAGAATTTATTCATCATGTTTTCACGCTAAGACGCGCTTTTAACCATCAGTCGAAGGTCAGTAATGTTTTGCAATTTGAAGTATTTATATAAAATTTAATAATATAGTTTTTCAATATGGTATGTTAAGCATACAACTGAAATTAAATGTTTTACTAGAATAAAATAAATAAATTCCTCAGAAATATATACAATATTATGCTATTCAAAAGTAGAGTGCGCAATAATGACAATAAGTAAAAGAACAGAAACTAATACTTTTCCGTAAATCCAGTGATATCAAAAGATTTTTTCTACTAGGGACTTACCATCGAAAGGAAAATAAATAATGTCTTCCATTCCAGAATTAAAATTTGCCTACAAAATAAACGTAAAATGCTTAATCTCTCTTCAAACAAAAGTACAACGATTGTATGATATTGTTGAAATTTTTTTTTCATAGAATGATTTTGCTCTTTGGATTTTTTATGTCTCAGATACTCTTCTCTAAAATGGAAGATGTTGCAGATTTGGTAAAATAATAGAAAAATTCAGAAGGTCATGAGTTCCACAAATTTAAAAGAGAGCTAATTACTTACTTTTATCATAGAAATAGTTTGCCTGCTAAATGCCCATGAGGTTAATATAGTTATTATAGCTCCGTCCGAAAGCCCGACTCTTAAGACTGATTAATTACATCAAGGGTCATAAATTCGGTAAGAGGTAGAGTACTCATTATAATCATGCAAACAGTTTGCCTGCTAGATGTTCAAGGAGAAGATTTTTACGATAATGCATTTTTGATGACCAACTTAGCTCCATCCTGGGGCTTAAATCCTGAATCCAGGGAAAGAATATATTTAGACATTGCATTAAATCTGATGGTTTTAGTCCCAACTCGCAGGCCTCAGAGAGGCGTGTGGTGGTACATATTATCATTCTGTACATATTGTCGTCGGTGACAATATGTACCTACCCTCACTGCACATATTGTCGCCCATCGGTACATATTGTCGCCGGCTGAAAAGTTACGCATGTACATTTTGTCGGTGACATTATGTGCCTCACCCTCACTGTATTTATTGTCCCCCCGATATTGTTGCTTTAAGACTTTTCTGTAGTTTTGTGAATGTAATTGGTGTGTAAATCACACTGTCGTGTCTCGTAGGCTATTTCATGCAGCGCAATTGTGACGGTACATATCGTGGTCTTGTTCCTATTGTAGCCGGCGACAATATGGACTGTACCTACCCTTATTGCTCATGCTGTCGTCCATTGGCACACGTCGCATGGCAATACCTGACAATGCTTCCATATAAATATGACTTATCATTGCTTTGCTGTTCTTGAGAAGAAGATTTTAAAAGAATTTTCTTATATATTCCCATGTAAAACTTTATTCACCCAACCCTAGTTCTTGGAGTCATGATTTGAACAAACACTTCATGTACCTGAGAATTCTTCAATATAAATATGACTAATCATGGGCTTAATGTTCACAAGAAGAGGTTTTTAAATATTTTCTGTCTAAATTCCTATGTAAAACTTGATCACCCATTGTAGCCCTACCCTTCTTTCGGGGGTCATGATTAGAACACAATTGAATCAATTTATAATGAGGTATTCACCTTTTCAATTTTTCTGGTACGGTGGTTCTTGGGAAAAAGATTTTCACTATTCTCAATTAATATCTCCTCTTGAAAGAGGGTCGTTCATTTTAACAAACTCGAATTCCCTTTAGGATGCTTTGTGGCAAGTTTGGTTGAAATTGGGCCCTTTAGTTCTTGAAAAGAAGTCGAAAATTGAAAAGTTTTCAGACGGACAGACAGATGGACGAGACAAAAGAGTGTGATTATAAAGTCTTTCAGCTCAGATGAGCTAATATGTCCACCCCAAATCTCAATCATATCGGTGTATATAAAATATTTTCCAAATAATCATTACTGAAAATAAAAATTAAAATTCAATCTCAAAGTATATAACGAAGAAAAAAAGAATAGGATGATTTATCAGATAAATCAATTATTCCGGTTTATTTGCATATCATTGTGGTATTCACCCATCCTGGACACAATTTTCCGACAAAACCTATTCTCCCTACAGTATTGCAAGTTATACTAAATAAATAAATACAAATTGTTAACTCATCTATCTGCCATGGACTTTGTCTATCCTTTTTTCTAGCTGCCTGTTCTCTCTCTCTCTCTCTCTCTCTCTCTCTCTCTCTGTGTGTGTGTGTGTGTGTGAATCTATCGGCGACAAAATGTGCAAATGTTCACAGTAATATTGTCGCCGACGCCAATACATGAGCAAACGATGTAGAGTACGTACCGATGCACGACTGTGCATTTTGTCGTCCATTATGCAGAAGGAAAAAAAAGCTCGTCTCGGCTTGTCGCTTGCGACAATATGTACCGATGGACGACATGTGCAGTAAAGGTAGGTACATGTTGTCGCCGACGACAATGTGTACCGCGTCACAAGGCGGGGACGATGAAAATTATATTTTTGTACCCTTGACCTATATATACCTCGTACCAAAACTGCTTCATCTTCACAGAAAAGAAGCTGAAATTGTTCAAAAAGCAAAAACAAAGCAAAAGAGCAAAAATCAAAAACACAGGGCGCAAGACGATAGACGAATACAGATAGGAAAAAGACACTTGAGTGGTTCAGTTAAAAAAATAGTTTCTCCAATTATGAGACAAAAACCTATGACTACATCAAATTTTCATGCATCAAAAAACTTATTATAAGTGATTATCAAATTAACATCAAATTATTGAATAATGCGGCATTTCCATATATATTTAAAAAGATATTCCTAGAAAAAAATGTCAGTAGTCTTAATGTATGAAAAAAAATCTATAATCCAGACAAGATTGAGAAGAACTATAAAATATGGATTAGAATTTCAAATGAAATGCCATACCTCCATTTTCTTTTAGTTTTAAACAGATTGAAGTACTTGTCAGACTGAAGAGGTAGAAATTGGCGTTTTCTCAACTGATATATGATGAGAGTTAGCTGAATAATCTGAAGAAAAAATATCTCTGACGTGAAATGTATCCATCATTAAAAGTAAGTTTCACCGAAGGATTGTATGTGAAAAGTTACATTGATTGAAACAGTTTTAATTGACTTTCACAAGGATGTTTATTAGTTACATATGTACATATACTCGTACACGTATCCATGGAATTCAATACAATAGTTTGATAGTTTTCTAATCATAATTCAGTTAGGGGTATTTTTCGTAGAAGCATATTATGCATACCAATAGAAAAATTGTTAATCCACCACAGGAGAGGAAAGTATTGCTGTAGGCATCCAGTCTTGTCAGCAATGCGTCTTTACAGGACTGGGGAGAAGATATCATTTTATGTACCTCTAATATATTCCAGAATATTCTGTGATCTCAGTGTAAATACTGCACAGAATACAAACATTCTATGTCCACCAATATTTTATATGTAATTGAAAGGTTATTACTTATTTTGTAAGTACCTCATTTAGGTATATTATTTGAAAGTCTGCTCACCGTGTTATAAGACATGTCCGGGTCTACTAAATCAGTGCAATAATCGTTATTAGTTTGGTAAGGTTCCGTTAACGGGTTTTCTTTACAGCAGAAAATGGGTATCTTGTCGTTACTAGATAGATAAGTTACCAATTCACTACCTACGTAGTCATCCACCCCACAACATTCTGCCTGGAAATAGAAATCGTAACAATGCTAAAGGACGGATATACGCCTACTAATTCTCTCTTAGTGTCCATTGAAACTTATTTTTTCTTTGTGAGGACTGAAGTATCTTGCGACTTGGGATAAACGTTTGCTGATTTCTTAGCTTATCACTTTCTTAATTTTTAAATGAAATAAATTTTAAAAAAAATCAATTCGATACTCAGACTGTCGTTTAAAGTATAATAACTGTATGCAGATCATTAGATACCACAGAAAACAAATTGCTCCAGGCTCCATGGGTGCTGTATGAATACACATACGATATGTGTGAGTTGTATTGATGGTTCAAGAGGAACAAGGTCATCTCATCTGCTATTCTGTAACTTATCTGTAAAGTAAAAAAATTATTAAAAATAATATTTACATAAAACCCAATGATTAGCTTTAAATCTTAAATCTTATGTGATTGAAGCTTAATACCGTGTCTTTTATTTTTCCCCACAGACCGGTTCCGATGATCATCAAAGCTAAAGCAATGCTGACAACAATTGCTTGCTGCAATATCAAAAAGTATATTTAATATGACATTCGGTACTAATGAACTGTGAACTAAATACAGTGACCATAGGAGATATCTTTTTCACATGAAAACTTATACAATTACATATGCAAAGTACAGTTCTGACCAAAAACAAAATTAACTTGACTCTGTTATATTCAGATACTATACTGATGCTTAATCACCGGCTGTACTTTTTGTGTTGTTATTTCATAACATAAGTTTCAAATTTTTGGGAAAATATGCTTTCAATATCAACAAGAAATAATTCAAACTCTAGACTTACTGTGACGTGCAAGCATTTTGATTTTTTCCTGAGTGTGAACATCCCAATTCCGCAAAAGATAATTAGAATTATTCCGGAAGAAAACATGAAGGCACAAAATGATGTTCTGATATGATTAAAGCTCAGTGTGTTAAACGATAGGGCGCTGAAAATGACATCTTTAATGATATCATGGTTAAAAACTTTATCATAGCTCAGAATTAATCCCTCCATTATGAAAACGACACCGAATAACTGAAAAAAATACGTTTAAATATTATAACATACATTGTAATATGGAAAGGCTATTTTACTACTCAATTTCAAAAAATATACTTACAACAGAAAGAGCTGCAGCAACCATCAGAATCAAGCGTGGGAAATCACTAAAAAAGAATAATTTTCAATTCGTAGTTCTTGATATTGGTGATCTTTCTTCTTAAAACATGACAAATGTGAAATTAAAAAAACCTTAAAGAAAGTATATGAAATGACACTGAAAGCATATTTAATGCATCTAAAACGAGGCGAGAGTTCCACCTTAACACCAAACCTCCTTATCCAGAGGCTATAAATTTCATAATTTTGGAAGAGGCAGCCTTGCTCATAATAACCATGAAATAATATGCTATAATATGCAATTAGTTTGTCCGCTAAATACCAAGGGATAAGAAGAGGAAATTTAAAGAATTTTTGCACTTTCAACATCTGATCTATAGAACCTCGCCCAAACACAGAACCCCTGACCCATAGGCCATGAATTTCACAATTTTGGAAGAGGCTCATCATGACTTTGTACTTACTTTGTTTGTTTAGATTGATACGCTGGAACAGAGAATATTTTTCAAAGTAATAATGCATTTTCTATGTATAATTGATAGATACCCCTGACACACACCAGAACCTCTGGGGCCACAAATTTCACATTTTTTGGAGAAGCATCCTTGCTCGTTATAACCATGCAATTCATTTGTCTGCTAAATACCAAGGGACAGAAAGGAAGGTATTTAAAGAATTTATTTTCAATATCTGATCTATGGAGCAAGAGCTCAGCACTAACACCATAACCCCTGATCCAGGTACCACGAACTTCACCATTTTGAAAGAGGCACTTTTGCTCATCATAACTATGTACTTACTTTGTATGCTTAACACCTAGGAACAGAGAGGAGGATTTTTCAAAGTGGATTTTCTTTATATATTCTATATTCAATAGAGTCCCTCCTCCCAACATCAGGACCCTTGACCCTGGGACAACAAATTTTCACAATTTTGGAAGAAGAACCCCTGCTCACCATATTTTTGCACTTAGTTTATCTGCTAAATACGCAAGAGCTGAGGATGTTTAAAAAAAAAAGAAGAATTAATGCATTTTTGCTATATAATCAATAGAGCCTAGCCCTTAAACCAGAAAACCTGACTCGCAGGCCATGAAATTCACATTGATAGAAGAGGCGACCTTGCACATTATAACCATTCACTAAGTTGTTTTTATTCCCCCGTAATCGAAGATTCGGGGGCATATAGTTTTTGTCCTGTCCGTCCGTCTATCTGTCTGTCTGTTTGTCCGCAAAAACTTTAACCTTGCCCATAACTTTTGATTGATTGAAGCTATGGCTTTCATATTTCATATGTGTATTCCTTTTGACAAGACCTTTCTTTGAGTACAATTATATTTTACCTTTTGACCTTGACCTTGGAGTTTGACTCATTTTTGCAAAATTTTATGAGACTTTAACCTTGGCCATGACTTTTGAACAGTTTGGGCTTTCATATTCCACATGTGTATCCCTTGTGACAAGACCTTTCTTAGGATACCAACAACTTTAACTTCTTGACCTTGACCTTAGAGTTTGACCTACCGGTACTTTAATTTTGACAAACTTTAACCTTAGCCATAACTTTTGAACAATTTGTGCTAGGGCTTTCATATTTCACATGTGTATTCCTAGTGACAAGACCTTCCTTAAAATACCAACAACTTTGTCCCTTTGACCATGTAGTTTGACCTACTTTTGAAAATCTTTAACCTTGGTCAGAACTTTTGAACAGTTGGTGTTAGGGTTTTCATACTTCACATGTACATTCCTTGTAAGAAAACCTTCCTTTGGATACCAACAATTTTGGTATTGACCTTGACCTTGGAGTTTGACCGACTTTTAAAAAAAATTAACCTTGGCCATAACATTTGAATGTTTGGTTTTAGGGCTTTCACATTTCAGGATAATGTGTATCACTTGTGACAAAACCTTCCCCTGGGCACCATTTGACCTTCACCTCGCCATTTTACTTACTTTGAAAAAACTTTAAACCTTCGTCATAACTTTTCAACGGTTGGTGCTAGGGCTTCCATATTTCACAGGTACTAGTATATTCCTCGAGACAAAACCTTCCTTTGGGTACCAACATTTTTGATCTCTTGACCTGGAGTTTGACTTGCATTTGAGAAACTTTAACGTTATCTAACATAAGCTGTCATACGGGGGAATCAGTGTTTCACAAACACATCTTTTTTTTTTTTTTGCTTAAGAAGCATGAGCAAAGAAGAAGATCTACAAAGAAATAATGCATTTTCACGATAAAATCAACAGAGCTCCTAAACACCAGAACCCCTCACCCTGGGGCCTTGAATTTCACAACTTTGGAAGAGGCATCATAACCACGCTTCTATTGATCTGCTAAATATTAGGGGCAGAGAAGAAGAGCATCACACTAAAACAAAATCCCTGAGCCATGAATTTCACAATTTTGGTAGAAGATTTATTACAATCATGCTAACAGTTTGACAGCTTGATGTCCAGGAGTTAAGAAGAAAAAGATTTTTAAAGATTGCATTCGTTTTGGTGGTTTTAGCCCTACCCCTCAGGCCTCAGGGAGGCAAGGAACATGAAATTCATAGTTTTTGAACACCTTCATCTATAGATACTTTATGCCAAAATTAACTGAAATTGGTTCAGTGGTTCCAGAGAAGAAGCTGAAAATGTTCAAATGCTATTGCACGATACACATCGCACGACGGATCACAACGGATGAAATCAGATAGCAATATGTCACCTGAGTGACTGAGGTGACATGAAAATACAGTCATTAATGAAATGTTTCAGACCCTCTTGTTATTAATTTTTTCGATTTTCTTGGTTTTTTTCTGAGACAAACACTTGAATTTATACCCTCATATTGTGATTTGTCATGATCTTAGTGGATAAGAAGTGCACAAGTTTGAATCTGTAGTACATAATGTTTTAAGAAATTGAAGTCTTTTTAATTCTTTATTTATTTTGTTTGTAGATTCACTGTTCGTTATCGTCACCTTTTTCATTTAAGAGAATCTATTTTAATGTTCCACCGCCTACCTCGGTCCCTTTATGGCCAATTGCCTCCCAAATTGAACAAAATTAATTTATAAAGTACACGTATATCGAAATACTTGCTTTTTGAAATAAGTTATCGTAGTTCTGCTGCATGTTTTTCTGCAAAAAAAGGTTACACAATCGTATCAATTGTTTGCCTGCTTGGTGTCCAGGAGTAAAAAAGAAGATTTTGAAGAGAGCACTAAAACAGCACTAATTTAGATGGTTTTAGCCCCATTCCTCAGGCCAAAGGGGGCACGACCATGAAATTCATAACTCCCCTTCATCCATTGATGCTATATGCCAAACTTGGTTGAATCAGTGCAGTGGTTCAAGAGAAGAAGCTGAAAATGTTCAAAAGATTTTGACTGACGCACGACGAACGTCGACAGACAAAGACAGATAGCAATAGGTCACCTGAGTGACTCAGGTGACCTAAATGGAGAATTTGTGTTTGAGAAGGAATAATTAAGTGTCCTTTTAACAGGTGTCCATGTACTCATGCATGTAATTAATTTACCTTTTGCAATACTGAAAACATTGTTTGCAGATGCCTTTGTTTTCCTCATCTCTGGATTCATCAGAGGAATTGTTCTGTAGATTGTGATTGTCGTGAACATCTTTTGAAGGCATAGAACGTATTTGGAAAATTGTGAACAAAACAGATAATCCCTGAAATATAGCAGGTAATTACATAAAATTAAGTTGTAGTGACGTTTTTAACTTCATGTTTTTAATTTTTTAATCACTTACCTCAAAAAGAATTGAAATGGAGATGGCAATAAAAAAGCCGGTGGTATAAAACCCAATAATATTCTGTATTTTATCAAGGCAACCCTACAATTAAAAAACTCACATATCTATTTTATTTGTTTCAGGTTATATAGATGGGATATTTTTTGAGTTTTGTTTTGATTTTCCCATCTCCAGTAATTTCTAATGTGTTTTACAGATATTATGTCAGATCTCCAAGTGAATATTTACTTTTTGCTTGCTTTGCAATATAGGATTTATATATTTATATGGGGGAAAACTTTAAATTCAAGTATAATCATAACTAAGACATCTAAAATTTATTAGCCTTTCTTTTTTTTCATTTTAATGAGAGTAAAGCGACTAGTTAAACAAATTCAAGTCTGTGCAAATTTACTTACTTAATGACTTTTCTAGTAAATTTAAAGCTTAAAGGTATGACATTAAACAAAGATGTTGAACAAAATAGGGAAATAAACCTGGAAGGTGATTGAAAGTTTAACGATTGATACAAAAATTTTACCATTTGTACAGAATAGCACCAAGTATTGGAGTATATGTAGCTTGTCTGAGTTTGGTAGAGTGTGTGACAACATGTATGTGGAAGTTGTCCTGAAGAGCAAGAAGAACTCAGAGTACAAAAATCATTGCTAGAGTTCAGTCCACAACACTGCAGCTAGAAATAGAATAGAAATGAAAAAAAAATGTAAAACATGGTGTAATCATATACACTCTTCAAAAAAAAAAAAAACAAACAAACAAACAAACAAAAAAAACCCAAACAAACAAACAAAACAAAACCATTTAAAAAAATACAAAAAAAGAAGAAAAAATGAAAACTGAATAAAGTGAAATTAAAACATATACGCTCCTCAGACTCGTGCCTTTGTTTTATCTAACATCCCCCGGTGAATTTCCGATGAAAGCAGGTAATTTTAAAATTTTCCAGTACGAACTACAGTGCGACTTCTACTTGCTACAGTTTCTCTGGTTTCACAGGCTTAAAATTGTTCAAATACAGAACTTAACCAATGTTCAAAGCCCACATGAGTTTACGTCATCAATTTAAAAGATATTCTCATGAATCGTTGGGTAATAGACCACTGATGTGTAATCCTTTATAACCTTCAAATTATTACACAAGCATTTCCATAAAGAGTAGATTTTAATTCAAATCATTGTCCCTTGGTCCACAATAGGGGCACAATAGGAATGGAAGTTTTATATAGGTATATGTATATAAAGTGTTTAGGAAAATCTACACTTTATACACCATTCCTAACGATAAATTAAAATCTAGGCTTTTTGATTTCATAGACAAAAATTTTTAAATTCTTAAGAAGCAACATTTATTCAGAAACTTCTACATGAAAAAAGACACTTGTTGTGGCCTTCATCTCGATATTTAGATATATCGACGACGTTTTATCAATTAACAATTGTTACGTCCATTCATACGTCGATTCGATATATCCCATTGAATTTGAAATAAAAGACACCACAGATTCTACCACATTTGTTTCATATTTGAGTGTTTTACTGACTATAGACGATAAGGGCCACTAACAACTAAATTGTATAACAAACAAGATGACTTCAGCTTTTCAATCGTCAACTTTTCTTATTTAAGTAGTAATATCCCGCTGTCACCTGCATATGGTGTTCACATCTCCCAACCTTTTCTATACTTAAGAGAAAACTCCGAGTATGATAAATTTTTAAACTTAGGCAGAATACTAAAAGATAAGTTGATGTTACAGGGATTTCAACAACTTGTTTAAAGTCAGCATTTCGTAAATTTTATGGTCGTTATAATGACTTATTAGCAATTATAACCTATCATTGAGTCGTACTTTGGCTGACGTTTTTCATACCAATTGTTAGGCCTTTGTTTTATGCTAAATTTGACTTCGGAATGTTCCGTCTACCTAATTAATACATACGGCTCATAGCGTGTGTGAAAGGTCAACAGGGGATGCTTACGCCTCCTAGGCACCTTATCACACCTCTGGAATTTCCGGGTTCCGAGTTTTATGTCCTGTTCACAGATTTGTGTGGCCTGTAGATTTTTTTATAGATCGATCACTGTTCATTATCTTCACCTTTTTCATATCAACAAAATATTATGTATTTGGAATTCTTCGTGCTTAGTATGTTATTTATGCAAAATACCACTGATTTAGATGAAAAGTCGTCAGGAGGGTTTCCACACTTTTTACTGAAACACGCATTTATTCAGAATAATGGAGACTTAATAAAATTGTTAAAACCACATGCATGCGGGAATTTTAAGGCAGTAGCCACAATATAGGGTTTTATCTATGCAGAAGAGAAAGGTGACTCATGTTAGTGTATGGGTCAATGGGCCTCTTGTTTTCAATTAAAAACAAAGATGACTGTACTCACTTCACCAAATAAATAAAACCACTGTCCTCTGATGTATGAAAAACTTCTCAGTAAATTGGTCAGTTGAATTCGAAGATCGTCGTTCATCTGCATTTACAAAAACGTTTGAGTAAGAAAAATACTATTCTGCTACTTTGACAGTAAAGTAAATGATAAGCACATACCCCCTCACCCGTCTAAGTACATGTTACTCGTATATATCAATAACTTAAAAAATGGATTTACTTAATCCAAAACAAGGAGAGGTTTATGTTTCTCAAAAGCAAACTCGACTGAGATAAATAAAAATGTTCAGTCACGCTGCAACCTTATAATTAAGCGTTGCAGCGGTACACTTATCACTCACGCATAATAAAACATTTATTTTGCAAATCAAAACCAGTGAAAATCAAATTTAAAGTCAGACTGGAGATAGATGAAAAGAGAATTATTGACCTTGAACCCCCCCCCCCCCCTCCTCCAAAGCAAAAATATCAATGTTTTGAAAAAAATTTAAACAAACTTTAACTTATTTTTTGAAGAAGGGAAAAAGAAAAAAATAGGAATCTGTGGTAAAAAATGAGACCTGCTCTCATAACTCCTTGCCTTTTAGGGTTGTTTAAGTATATACAAATTCTATTCCATGCATTCATGCATCAGTAAAATGATGTACATGTATGCTAACTTTGAATTACCTGAAGGACCAACTTTATACACACACCAAGCCAGACAATCTTCAGAGACAGCAAAATACCTGTTATAACGATTACCTTGAAAACGGAAAGAGATGCTTCATTATAGATTATTTATTCCATTTCCTCATTCAGTAATATACATGTACAAACTGTTTGAAATAATATTATAAGATCTCAGACCTTTGATACATCTGATTCTATATAACTTCTTTAGTGGAGTATGATTAACTACTCGAGCTAGGACGTTATTAAATTAGCTATAAAAATGTAGCAAGAAGTATTCAGTAGTTTTCAATAGTAGAAAATGGCAAAGCAACTAATTTGACCGAACTAACACCATGTATAATTTAACACAGTTGCCTGAATTATAGTAACAATATATTTTTATTCACTGGGCAAATTTAGATAACAAGATACATCACCATTCCACTCTTAGTCTTGTTTTGTACTACACAGTCAGCGATGACCGCTGAAATGTTTGCAATGAACTCCAAAACTCCAAGGGTGATCATTAGAACACCGAGTCCCCTGATAATGTCCATAAAGTTAAGTCCCAGGATGTAGATATGTACATAGATAGGATCTACAAATGATCCTCTCATCTGGCTATCGTTGAGTAACATTGCACCCAAAGTCACAAGTCCAATTGAAGGAAGCTGTATTAATTTCATGAAACAGTGGATGAAAGAGTTTATCATGTAGGAGAAAAACTGATAATCGTGTGAGTGAAGATAATGTCTGGTTTATAGAAGTGAAAAATCTTAACTTCGAAGTTCATTTAAGAAGAGAATTACTGGTTTGAAAAGGATGTTTGTTCGGGAAAACAAAATCTCCATTCCTTGTTACACAAATTTTAAAACGACAACAACGATAGAAATTTTTGAAATATTACATGTAACATACAGGAGAAAGGTCTCACGGCTACTTACGCATGATAGCAATCTCCAAATATTAGCGATGACACATGACCATGACCTGAAAAATCAGGCTTTTTTCAATTTTTCATGAATATTAACCATTACTAACACAGAATTACGTATTTTTAAAAAATGTCTTTGTGTTGTAAGTTTTAATGAAATCCAATCAAAATTGTATTGTTAGTAATATTCTAGAAATATTTCTGACATATAGACACTATGTATTGTAAACCTTGATATAGATTGATAATAAATAAATAGTAAGTAGAGTAGGAGTGTGAAAATATTTTACAGAAAATTTATATTGAGTGTCAATGCATTCATCTAAATTACGAACCGATTAATACAATTCAGGAATACATTGAAATTAAAACTTTGTTTTGTGGATTATAAAGATACAAAAGTGCGAAGCTATTTGAAAGACATTTACAAAAGAACCATTGTAAAACATGCTATAATCGATTTATCATTTAAATACATGTAGATACTGTAAAAGTTAACTACATTTAAAAAAAAAATGTTTAAATTATAAAGTTTTACCTTAATAAAAATAAAACAATAAATAAAACAATAAAAAGAAAACAAAAACAAACGAACGAAAAGGATAAAGTTGCTTTCTAAAATTTATCAATCATGTTTTCCCTACCTTTGCCACGCTGTTATTATCTTTGATAAACAAGTTCTTGCTAGAGCAAATGGTAGTTTCTGTCCAGAGAGATTACTGTAGATAATGTCACAAAAACCGAGCTGAATAAGCTGAAAGATGTATCAAGCAAAAATATACATCATATTGTGTAAGCACTGTATATACACACTACATTTCATTTTCCACAAGAAAGAAAAAAAAACTTAAATATATTTGAATTAAACCTCACCAGAAAAAGTGTGTGTGTGTGTGTTTTAAGTTTTCATCAAGATTTTAAAAAAATCACTGGATAAATATTGTATTTTACATACCTCTAATAAAAGACATAGAACAGCAAGGCTTAGAAAAGATGAACAGTATGATATCATCTTTCTGGAGAATTTCTCCCAGCAGGTCTTAAAGAGTTAAAGGATGTGTTAAGTAATGAGAAGTATCAGTATTCCATACAAAAATTTATATCCAAAAAGAGAGCGATAGTTAATGAAATCTTAAATTTTCAATTATATAGAAGTGGTTTAACTCACCAAATCGTAACCCGAACACCAATGACTACCCAGATTACTTGTAATACCACAGCATCCCAACTAATCCGATATACGGAAATAAACATGCATATTAGTATCTACAGCAACATGAATTAGAATAAATTTGCGTTTACATATTTTATTTTGATGTCATGCTTTTTTGACACAAAGCAAATATATTTCTTCGTAAAGCTGAGACCTTTATGGTGGCCTCATCCAAGACGATGAGATTAGTATTTGGAAAAAAGGTTTCAGATGTAATATGATTGAATATAGTCGATTCTTGAAAAGAAGAATCAAATACAATATTTTTTTTAAATTTCTCTTTATAAAAGTTTGGAACATTCTTGTCATTGTTGGAACAATTTTATGTCTACATCATACGAGGAGCTTGTTACTTAAATTGACAATGAAATATATGGGGATAACGAACTGTATTCAAGCTCAAAAGTCCATTAAACAATGCAAAATAGGAGCAGAGCAAACACGGACCTCCAAAACATTAGAGGTGGGATAAGGTGCCATGGAGGAGTGAACATCCCCTGCCGACCGGTCACACCCACAGTGTGCTCCTTGTCATGATCGAGAAATAACTGTAAAATCCGTCGACAATTCAGTTTGTAAATAATGGCCTAACAATTAGTATGAAAAACGTCAGTCAGCATTTGACTCAATGATAAACTGTATTTGCTGACAAGGTCATTGTATCGACCATAGAACTGCTGATATTCTTGTTTCATCAACTTGTTTGTCAATAATTTACCTCGTTTTAGAAATTGTACATACGTAGAGCATGCTTTTGCGTATCGAATCAACTGAGAAATATAAACCCCGTATGCAGGTGATGAAGGTATATTGCTGCATAAGTAAGGGAAGTTGACGATTGAAAAGTTAAAGTAATCACGTTTATCATAAAGCTTGGTTGTTAGATTACCATTAACGTCTTTTTCAAGTAAAATATCCAAATATGAAACAGATGTGTCAGAATGTGTTATCTTTTATCTCAAGCTCACCGGGATATATCGTATCAACATAAGAATGGAAATAACCATTGTTAATTGACAATACGTCGTCGATATATCTAAATGTTGAGTTGAAGGCCACAGCAAGTGTTTTCTTCTTTTCACGGATAAGATTTTGGACAAATTCTGCTTCATATGAATACAAAAAAGGTCTGCTCATAACGGGGCACAATTGGTACCCATGGGAATTCCAATAGATTGTTGGAAGACCTGGTCTCCAAAAACCACATAGATATTGTCAATCAGAAACTCAAGCATCTTTTTAATGTCAACTTCAGAGTACTTGTGTGTACAATCAGAATATTTTTTAACAAAATAATTTTGCAAATGTCAAATGACAAGGTAAGTAAATTTACGAGTTCCATTTTTATTGAAAAAGCAGCTATCAATGATATCAAAAAGCCTGGACTTTAATTCATCGTGGGGAATGGTTGTGTATAAAGTTGAAAAGTCATAAGTTTTTAAGCTGTTGATTTTGGTAAAATATTGTGATTTCAAATCTTCCGAAAGTTCCTTGGAATTTTTAAGTATCCACATCTGATTTACACCACTTCTCGAATATATTGTTGCACAGTACTCTTGAAGTTTCTCTTTCAGTACTGTAATAACTGTGAGGAGTAAAGAAAGAGGCTTGGTTGAACATTTACTGAAACCCGCTATGTATCTTTGTTTGTAAGGATTTTTATGAAGTTTCGGAATCCAATATAGATATAGTAATTCAAATTCATTTTGGTTGTTTGGAATATTAAAAATATTCAAAACTGACACATGATTTTGAAGAATTTCTTCCTTAGAAAGGGAACTATGAGTATAAGTTGGATTACCACTTGTAGAATTAAATCCAAGTTCCTCCAAAATACATAAAATATTATGAGCCTTACAAACAAAGACAATGTTGTTACCTGCTTTGTCAGCAGGGACCCGTATGTACTGATCATGTAATCTATCTAATTCTTTTTTCACTTCTGGATTATTGAATACAGAAGGATAGATGGTTCTCATATTGCCCCTCAATCTTTTAATGCGCGATTTTAACATACATCTGATACATTTAATCCATTCTGACATTGTGTCAAGGTCTTCTTTTTCATGTCTGGCCCATCGTCTGACGTAAACCTCTACAGAATCCATAATATTTATGAAATTCCGACGCAAGATGAAGGATCTGGGTTCCCTATATTTAGGACCTTTTAAAATTAATGATCTAAGGTCCTCATTATTAACTTTATTTACGTCACCAGTAATAACAATCTGAAGCCCTGCTTTTTTAAAAAAAAATGCAGAGATTTCAATCCTTATATATTTTGCTTTGAAAAAAAAAAATCCAGATACGGTTTGTGTGGCAGTTCTCCTATCTCATTTGACTTTTCAGTCACGTTAGTTTCTAGAAAGGGAAACTTTTATTTTCTTTTGCCTATACTTTTCAAATTGTTTTATTATATTTGACAAAAAAAAATCCAGTTTTTAAACCCTTACAAATTGAATAAGTTCAATCTTTTTATGGATTATTTTAAAATGCTTTAATGTATCAAGTACCAAATGTAGAATTTTTATGAGTATTACATTTTTTTCATTGGAAAAATACATTTTTTCCCATTGAAAAAATACATTTTTCCCATTGAAAAAAATTCATTTTTTATTGAAAAAAATATTCATAAGAAAGACAACTCTTGCTAATGGATGAATTCTTTTCTTGCAAGTACATATTTTGTGATATTCTGACTTAGGAAGCAGTGCTTTATTATGTTTTCTAATATGAATTTAATAGGTATTACACTAAATATTTATTTCATATACATCTCATATATTTTTAATTTTATGTTGTGATAATACATCATTACTCTTCCTATTGTCTGAGATTAAATCTCTTCATATCATACTTATTTTGAATCCATTGGCTATGCTTTGGAATCTACACTATTGAGAGAAACATTTTTGTAAAAATGCAATTCATATGAAGATCATGAAATATTTTGTAGGTAATCTTTTTTGTGTGAATATTTTTAAATTTGTAAAGTTTAAAACCCTACTTCGTCTCATCTCTTAACCTAACTTTAAACTTATTTGCTAATTTGATAGACGACAGCAAATTGAAAGTGTCTTAAAGTCGGAAATTGCATAAATTTGTTATTTATATGATTGAGTTTAAAAAAAAACCCACTAATGTCAATATTTAAGACATCAAGTATTACAAGTGAACGTTGAAACAAAAAATTATGATCGAAAAATAAATGACCACGCTCGACACCCAGCAACGTATATACATGCAAAATTTTCTCTAAGACCCAATTGCAATGTCAGTGTGCCTTAATTCTGAGTTATATTTATTTACTAGCATCATAATATCCGAATTAATTTCTTTGAGCTGTGCTCCCCTCATATTTATGAATTGTTTTGAATACTAAGTTTATATTTATAAATACTAGTAGCTAGATCTGTCGTCGTTGACAAAGTAGTAAGTTCTCTGATGATGATATTAAAGGACGATGGAGTTCCTCATTGACAACATTTATACCATTGTCTTTTATTTTCCTCAATATAATTTATTATCTCCATCCATGTCTACTCTGCTCTGTTTTTTTTTTTTTTTTTTTGTTTTTTTTTTGCAAAATATAAAATAAAACAAATTGTCGTAAATGGGCATTTATGTAGCCTTGGGAGACCAAGTCTTACAACAAACTGTTGGAACTCTGATGGACACTAATTGTTTTTATATTCCTATGTTGCAGAATTTGTTCAAAAACTTCTACACGAGAAAAAAAAAAAAAAAAAAAAAAACACTTGCCGTGGCCTTCAACTCGACATTCAGATACATCAACGATGTTTTGTCAATTAGCAATAGTTCCTTTCATATGTCGAATCGATATATCCCAGTAAACTTGAAACAAGTAAACACTACATCTTTTTCCTATTTGGATGTTTTACCGACTATAGACGATAAGGGCCAACTAACAACTAAATTGTTTGACAAACGAGAAGATGACTTCAGCTTTTCCATCTTCAACTCTCCTTATTCATATAGTAATATTCCTCTATCACCTGCATATGATGTTTATGTCTCAAAGCTTACTGGATACGTACGTACTCAAGAGCATGCTCTGAGTACAGCCAGTTTTTAAACGAGGAAGGATACATACAGATAAGTTGGTGTTAAAGGAATTACAACAATCTCGTTTAAAGTCAGCATTTCGTAAATTCTATGGTCGTTATAATGGCCTTGTTAGCAAAGAGCCACAGCTGCCTTACCGACGACACGGCCGACTCGAGAATTTAAAAGGAAATCACCCGTTTCTATTCATAGATACATCTTTTCAACTCGATATCAACTTATATTATATCATTTGTGGACGAGTGTTGTATTTTCGTAGGTGCAAGTATGTCATATAACATCATTTTACATGTTAATTACTCTAATTTCGAGACAAAAGGCTAAGGGAATCAGTAAAAATAAAACAAGTAACTATGAATTTGCAAAATTTAACGAAATAGGTTAGAACTGTCCTTTCCCGAGATACTTTCAAAGTGTAACTATATTTTTATATTTTTTGAATTATGTTTATTATAAATAATAATTAAGAATACTAGAAAAGGTGCACAAGAAAAAAATGTTAAAAAGGCATAAATGGAAAATTATGAGCTTGAACTCGCAATCTCAGATTTACGTTCTAGCAATCATACCATTGCGCCACGAAATCATTGATGGCGACTCGATTACTAAATCTTAAGGTAGTATGAGAAGGAAAATTGAATATATATTTTCATCATTTTCAATATGAAGACCACCTTCAACCAAAATTATCTAAATGCAATAAAGCGCAATCATATCTAAGTAAAATCATTCAAATGTTGTTTTTCTGGTTAAAGGTGGTCTTTGGCAACAGTATGTCTTCGTTTAGATAGACAACTCAATATTTACTATATCTTCCATACAAACTCGATGATTTTCTTATTTATCATATAAGGGAATTATTAGTATTTAAATATCATTATTGTGTAATTTGAGTTAACAAATGTTTGAACTAAGATTGTATGACAAAATTTTGGTTTAAAAATGTATTTAAGAAATCACCACTAGAGTAGGCGAAAATGCCTATCAAATGCGCTATGGCTTTTTAACCTATCAGTCGGTCGTATTTTGGCTGCCTTGTGGATCAGTGGACTTTTGCGAGAAGCACTGACTTTTCCAGTCGACGGCTTACTTTGGCATTTAAAAATGCCTTATGTACGGAGGTACGGAATTGATAATAGCTAAGAAAACCTTAATAGTGGTTATAGATATGGTGGTAGGGGCATTAACATGATTTACCGCTATGCAATCAACGCAATAGATGATATGAGGCAGAATTACATAACTTAAATAACTTACTGGTGAGGGACAGTCTCTCCTTTCCATCTTATTTTTCTGAAGGAATGAAATAAGGAAGAAAAAACATTTCGGAAGGAAAACTTAGCAAGAATTGGTCAATGTAGGAATGGAAGGGGTTGAGGGTAGGATGGATGCAGATCCCTTCCTAGACAACGTAATATTTGCTTTGAAATGGTCCACTTTTATTGTTTAATTAACTCGAGCTTAATGTTTATATCGCAAAAGAGCTTCCGTATATTGTCCTAGTGTAAAAGTAAGTCGTCATTTTTAAAAGTCAGCGCTTCTCGCAAAAGCCCGTTTGTAAGGTCTTCGTTTTTATACTAAATTCGGCTACGAAATGTTCCGTCTACTTAATCAATACATATGGCTCACGGCAGGTGTGACCGATCAGCAGGGGATGCTTACTCCTACTAGCCACCTGATCCCACCTCTGGTATTTCTGAAGTCCGTGTTTATGCCCTGATCACAGATTTTTATTGTTTGTAATTTTTTTGAGATCAATTACTGTTCGTTATCTTTATTTTTTTTTCATTTTATAACTTAACTTACCGAGTTTTCTTTTAGTTATCTGGATCATCAAATTTTTTGTTTAAAAGACAACATTTAGGTTTCCATGCAGTGTAATTCCCCTTTTGAAAGTTTGCTACGTTCTACACCATTTGATTTCATAAAATTGTAGCATTGAAAAAAGTACGTCTCTATATTTACGTCCACTGATATTTTTTTCTTTATTTCTTTTGAAAACCAAATCAATTAATCAATTCATTAAATTTTAACTAGTTAGAGCCGGTCTTTTTATATAGCCACCTCTATAAAAATTTCTTAAGCATTGTGCTTTCCATCAATAACACATAACATCAAGTACAGAATAATAATACAACAATTTCCAACCTTAAAACTACTTTATACGATTATTCAAGCAGACTTTAATATAAACAATTATTTGTCTCTCTCTTTGAAAACGCGGGATTAAAGGTTACAGCCATTGCAGAAGAAAATAAGAACCTTCCTACGCGGGTTATTAATTTTCCGCAATTATTTTAAGTAATGACTAATTATTCAGTACTCAGTAAATTGAAACTTAATTTAGGATGACAATATAGGAGTACCGTGGAAAAAAATGTCATCCAATCTCCAATGGCTTCTTTTGGCGAATCGGGATAGTTTATTCGCTCATGGAAAATTGACTGGAAATCTGCAGGAAGTGAAGAGGACTCCATCTAACAAAAGAGTGTGATACACTAAGTACGATATTTTAAAATCAAATTATTGTCGTGTATAAACAGATACTTACTTCATCTAGAAGTATACTAAATATAGAGATGTATATCATGTCTGTACCAAGGAAAATTAGCAAGGACAGCATATACTGTAAAGAAATGAAATTATATAACTAGTCTCATCTTGAATATTAAGATGTATCAATTTTGAGGGGGATACAAACATGTGGATAAGATTTCCTTATGATAACTTCAAGATTTATAACTAGAGATGGCAATCTGTAATCGGTTAACTGAGTTGGGACGATGGTAATCGGTTGGAACATCTGTAATCGGTTAATCGGAAAAATTAAAATATATGTAAAGTTAAATGCGATTTCCATAGAATTCAATATTTTATTTTACAAGACCCTCTCAGTGTGGATAAGTTGGCATTTTCACGTTAATTTGGAAGTAATTTAGGCGCTCCGGATTGAGATAGTAATTGGTCAGTTTGTGAAGTGTTATCAATGTCGTTATCAGCCTTTTCTCTATTTCCTTTATAATATTAATCCACCGTTGATCACTGTGAGCAGATTATAAGGTGTATATTAACCCGTCTTTCCTTTCTAGTTATTTATCAAATTATGTAATTAAACATTGTAAATTTAGTGATAGTTAGATAAAGAAAGTGCAGAATAAAATTGTGTCACATCTGGTCTCAAAAATTGTCAATGTCTTTGATATCGCAGTCATGTTTCACGGCTTTTCTAAATAAATGTGTTCTGAAGAAGCATATAATGCTTGCGTTTTTTACAGTCTTCTTGTGTATATATCAAAAGAGGAATAAAGCTAACTTGAAAAAAGAAACAAGAAACTGTATTTTTACTGGTACTAGTATTTTGATACAATTAACCGGTTAATCGGTCGGAACATTTTGCGGTTAACCGATTGGCAATTCTGTATTCGATTGCTAACCCTACTTATAACACATAAAAATATAAATAAGGGCACTTGTACTGTTCATCATTATTCATTTCAACATTTATCTTTAAAAACTAATTTAATATATGTTTCATACCAAGATAACAAATATCCTTTTTCTACAGAATATTCCTAACATTCCCAAGGCGCAAGAAATCACATATACTGGAAACAGAGACACAGAGGTCAACACTAAAGCATTAACTGTAATTCCCAGTCTTAAGTTTCCAATCCACAGTCGATTTAGGATATCAATCCAGCTGTCTTGAATTAGTCCTGTATGGAGCTTCCAGACCAGTCCCATAACAAAGTAACCAACAGATATACACTGCAGAAACAGGGAATGTTATTAAAATGATTTGAAATGAAAGTATCGACTTTTAAGCTGTTCTTTTTAAATTTTGCATGTTTTAAGGTGTGAAATAAATCATTAGCAGTATGAAGAATTTCTGTTTTTCAAATTCAGAGGGAATTATTCTATTCCAATCTGTATTTGTTATAACACCTTACTCTGACTAGAATCATGCACATGATGATGATATTAACAGGCAAAGCATATGCATTCTTTCTATAAGACCCTGGAGCATATGTAAAAACGTCCAATATGCGTGTTCTGTAAGTAGAAAAACATTAGTATTTGTTTAAAAATAATGAAATCATGTCATTACTAGAAGATATGGTCCAATGTTTTGTTTATACAATGTACAGTTCTAGTTTACCATGAAGGGGCTTGCCAAGGTTCGCGTCCCCATATATTGTCTTTTTTTTCTAAGACGAAGCCGGAATACTAGTAAACAGGTCTAATCACGAAACCCAATTACCTTTATTTTGTAGAAAATCAGCAGTTTTATAATATTTAAAAAACACTCATGACTGTAGTCAACTTAATGAAAAGAGAAGAGTAATTTATAGATATTTCGAATATAAAATGAAAAGCAAATTGTTTAATACTTATTTATTTACATACTTAATTTATTTATTTCTGGTGACATAGTGTTATAATCTCATCTTCAATTTATTAAACATTTTTGAAACTTTGAAACCGAACTGAGAAAAGCAAGAGGCCAAGTGCCTTGAATCGCTCTTCTGATAAATTGTGCAACTTTATCACTTCTACTCTAAGTCTCTCAATATCGTAAATATTTAGATAAAGTCTTGAAATTCCAATAGTAGGTCACAATGACCTATCTTTTGATTAACACACTCTGAGAATTTAAGATGCATCAACTGACAAAGACGGATGATTCCAAGCTTCTTATTATCTGAAATATTTAGATATAGTTTTATTCCAAAAGTAGGTTATTGGTGACCTACTTTTTGGTTGACACAAGCTGAGGATCCAATGAGTCAACATACAACGTTTGTTTCTAAGCTTCTTAGTGTCCTAAATATTAAGATGAAGGTGTGAATTTCCAAAACAAAAATCACGGTGACCTACTTTCTAGTTTCCGCAAGATGCATCAACCGACAATGTTTTATGATTCTAAGCCACTTATTATCTGAAATTTATAAATATAGCCATATATTCCAAAAGTAGTTCGCTGTGACCTCCTCTTTTATTAATATACTCCGAGGTCTTAGGATGCATTAATTAACAAGTTTGGATAGTCGTATGCTTCACAGTGTCCAAAATATGCATATTTCAAAATGAATGCACATGTACTTGCAAAATTCAAAAAGTAGTTCACAGTGACCTACATAAATATGTTTCAAGGCCCCATGATGCAACAAGTTACAAGGTTTGATGATTTTGAACCTCACAGTATCCTAAATAATGAACATAAATGTTTGAAATAATTAGCCATAAAGTTCAGAAATTAGGTCATGGTAATCTACTTTTTGGTTGACACATTCCGAAGGGCCAAGATGGATCAACTGACAAAATTTAATGATTCTACGCCACTTAGATTCTGAAATATTTAAATATAGCCATGATATTCTAAAAGTAAGTCACTGTGGCCTACCTATTTAGCTCAACTGAGCTTTCTGATCACCAGGTGTCCGGCGGCTGTCCGTCCGTCTGTCCGTCAGTTTGTCCGTACGTAAACTTTTTACATTTTTGACTTCTTCTCAAGAACCACGGGCCAATTTAAACAAATTTGACGCAAAGCATCTTTGGGTAAAGGTAATTTTTAATGTTGAAATAAAAGGACAAGTCCTAAGGGGAGATAATCAAGAAAGGGTAAAAAATATGGTGGGTTCATTAAAAAATCCTTTTCTAAAGAACCACTGGGCCAGAAGAGATGAATCTTGAATCTTGAAGAAAACTTCCTGACGTAGTGTAGGCTTTAAATTCCTCAAGTCATTGCCCACCTGGGTAGAATGGAGCCACAATAGGATATCGAGGTTTTACATTGAAATAATTAGAAAAAAATGCTTTAAAAATTTTCTTTTCAAGAACCATGCACTGGGCCAGAAGAGATGAAACTTAAGTGAAAGCTTCTTGAGGAAGTGTAGATTCTAAATTGTTCAAATCATGGTTCATGGTGATAGGGTGGGGTCACATTAGGGGATCATTGAAAGTACTCATAGTGACCTACATTTTGGTTGACACACTTCTATTCCCCATGATGCATCACCTGACAAGGTTTGATGAACATAAATTCCAAAATATGCATCAAAATCAATTTGAAAATGAATACCTGCAAAATTTTAAAAAAGTAGGTCACCATGACCTACTTTTAATTGAGTCATCATTACAAAAACTCCTAAGTAGCATCAATTGACAATATTTGACGATCTTAGTCCTTCAATTGGCAAGGTATCAAAGTTTTGACAAAACATCATTTTAGGACAACTTTGAAGTGACCTTAAGACTATGCCCCTTGCCCCAGGTTGATGCGTTGAAGAATTTTTAATCTACAACATATTCTCATCCTTATGTGTAAGTTTGGTAATAATCTGCCCAGAGGTTCTTGAAAAGAATTTGAGCAACCACTATTTTTGTTTGTATTTCCCAAAATCTCCCTTCGTTTGAGGGTAACAAACCTATTTTAGTAAAAATGATAGCCTTTGGGCCAAGTATACTCTCTGACAAATCTGACGAAAATTGGCCAAGGGGTTCTTGAGATATGGACCATATTCCAAAAACACACATGGCTGACACACACTGCACAAGTGGCCATAGCATTAGCTGTGTGAGCCTTCGCCTAGAAGAGCTAAGAACAGGTGGGGATTAGATTTCAATCAGTAATGTTGAATAAAACGTGAAAACAATATATAATGAAAATACACAAAATTATGTCCTCAAACAAGATACATTTCTTTAAATTCTAACGTTTAACAAAACATAAATTACTCACCCTATAGATTTCATAGTGACTGGAACAGGTGACGATCGGTGCTAGCTTACAGCATCTACAAGAGTAAAATGTGCATTATTCGGAACTTCCAATTGAAAAAAAAACTGAAACATTATATTGACTTAGAGGTATATAATATGTACATAGCTCAAATGCATAAATGTTTGTAAAATGTGTATTCATGATATGCTTAATTATTACAATTTAAATGAGGTTATTAAAAAAAATAATTAGTGTAAAAAATTATTAAAAGTGTAGAATGCTCTTTGACAAGCTAAAAATTCGAATATTTATTTGTTAGAGTTATTCAAAACCATTGGAATTGATGAAACCAAATATTTTGGGTGAAATAAAATGATTTTTTAAAACTGTATGAATACATGTATAGAATTAGTATCAAATAGTTTTAGATATGTTCTCAAATTAAAGGCAAGAAATTGAACATTAGGTGAAGTACATGGCACGCCAAAATACCGTATTCATGTCAGGCGTTTCAATGGTTTCCAATACATCGTTTGACAACACATTTATGTATTTATCATTAAGATACTCTAGTATCTTATTTAATTGGGTTTACTTTGTTGCAGCATATTGCTATATATTAAAGACTGATAAGCATGATAACAAATGAACTATTTTGCACGAAATTGACATCCGAGATACCGGTACTTCTAGTAGTCATAAAATAAGAAGCAATTTATTATTATGGATTAAAGATCTTTCTTTGATTATTCTTTTTTTTAGCTAAGCCTTACAGATAAAAATCTTAAAGAATAAGAGATCGAACACACAGATACTTTTTACACCGGGAAGTTTAAAACAGATCCCTTGATGTTACACAACCTTAATTGGCTTGGGATTTAAAAACAACTGTTCGCACTCCGCTAAACCGCAGATCCCCAACAAATTTACAAGAAAATCATGTTTTCCCTGTGTTTATATGTACGTCCACCAATTTCTCTGTCAGTCTCTAAGTATGTCTGTCTTTCCCCAAAATATATAAGAAAACCAGACTTAAATGAAGTTTTATAGAAAATAAAAGAACAAATAATTGGGGGAGGGGTGAATCTGTGGCAAGAAAAAATGATGTAAATTTGCAAGAGAATCCAAACATCCGGATGCAGAATCTTTTTGTGATATGTCAAAGTTATGTATCTTCGATTGGCTTGTTTATTCAATGTTATATTTTCATAGTTGACCTGCACTCTCTAAGTTCCCTTTCTTGAAATTATTAAGATGTTATATATTTCTGAAATAGTAGTGTTAATCTTATAGTAATTATTCAGACTTCCGAGATTCTGATTTTTTTCTGGTAAATGAAAGCCATTTACTTCAATGATACTTGAAGGAATCCAATAAATAAATAAATAAATAAAATAACACATATAAAATTTTTCATGTCCATTTCAGAAAATTGATATATTTGTATAAAATGTTACATGGATAACATAATCCAAATGAAAAAGAAGCATACAGGAATTCATGAAAAAACATGTGTAAATGAAATTTAGTACAATTACTTTTCATTCTATTTGCATTTTTTAGACTGCACAGTTCGCTGTATCGTAAGGAAAGACAGACCCGAACGTTTATCAAATTCAAAACACAAACCAAACAATGCAAATAAATAATCGTTTGTTTGTTTGTTTAACGTCCCTCTCGAGAATTTTTCACTCATAAAGAGATGCCACCACTTGCCGGTGGAGAGCTGCAAATTTTTGACCCATACTCGACACTTAGGGCCATTGAGCAGTGAGGGATCTTTTTCGTGCCAGCACCTACTGCGACACGGGACCTCGGTTTATACGGTCTCATCCGAAGGGCCGTTCTCCACGTCCCACAGTGGGATTCGAACCCGCGAAGTAAGGATTAATTCCTTACTCCACGACTCTAGAGCAGACGCTCTAACCACAACACCTCGCGGGCGACCAAATAAATAATTGAAAATAAATAAGGACCGACTTACCAATCTAAACGACCCACAGAAATGACATTGCCATTTTCCTTTGACAGCTTTTCGTGCCGCATTGGTTTTAAATGTCCACTGATTTTTTTCTTAACACGATCATCATTATTAGATGAGCATGCCTAACACAGAGTATTATGTTTCAACTTTTTTCCCTGGCGGAAAATCAACCTTATTTTTGCACGCCCAATTACATACTTAGCCATACCTTCAGTATTTCTTTCCTGTGTGTGCAGTGTTTAAACCTACGGCATGGATCAGGAATATGTTGAGTCGCTAAAGCTGACAATAGCTGTTTCTTTAATTACACGTATGTTGGCGTTTTATTCTCTTTTTACAAAGGGATTTGAAAAATTCTTTGAATTCTTTCGTTATGGAGATAACGAACAAATATCAAGGTCAAAAGTCAATTGAAACAATACAAATCGGAAGCAGAGCAAACATGGACCTCTAATAACATCAGACGTGGGATCAGGTGCCATGGAGGAGTAAGTATTCCTTGTCGTCCGGTCACATCCATCGTGTGCTCCTTGTCATGATCGGGCAAACAGAAAAATCGGTAGACAATGCAGTGTGTAAATAATGACCTAACAATTAGTATGAAAAGCGTATGTAACTATACTTATCAAAATTTCTAAGTCCCCAGGCAAGTTTAAGATTTTAAAAAATCCATGCAGCCACTCTAGTGAAATAAATTTCATTTCCAACTACTGTACATATATAGAATTTTCTGTTTATGTACATTCTCTTTGGTTGTCCTTCGTATGCTGTGACGTCATATTTTTGTGGTTGTGAGAAGCTATAGCTAATTGATTACGAGATTAAATTTTAACAATTCGGAGAATTTTGTCAATGTTAGTCCATACCAGGATGGCAAATAAGATACTCTTGCTATCTAAGGACAAGGGGAGTTTTAATAACGCTTTTGTGAAGGGAAGGAAAATCTCCGGTTTTTCTGCACTTTTGGTATTTTATCCCTATTCATTTTAAGAAAGAACTCGAAAATATTTCAGATTGCATCATCCTTGGAAGGAAACTTTTGCAGTTATTTTGAAAAAGTCATAGGAGTTGGTAATTATAAGAAGCTTTATTTTTAACCATTTATATGATCTACAATCAGAAAACAGGGAAAAAAATTAAAGATTCATTTCCAAATCTTAGCAGCAAACCAACATAATAATGAAAGATCAAAGGGTGTGAAGGAGAAATCAGTGTTAAAAATATTTAAACGCTTCTCATTTCAGACTAGATACACTATTACATGTACCAAATAACGACTACACTTGCAACAATAGGGTGGGGCTACATTGAGGGATCAAAGCTTTCACATACTAGGAATATGTAGGAAAAATCTTTTTTAAAATGTAGGCTGTTAATAAAATCACCATGGAACAAGTATTTGACAGGGGATGTTAAATAGGTAATGCCTCTTATAGCACAGAAACATGTACGAATTAACTTTTCCCTACCATTCATTTACAAAGCAAGTTTCTCTATAAAATCTTTCATAAACTATTTAACAGATACATGTATCAGACAGGAATGTGATGGTCTTCAATATTTAATTGGTTGTTTTGATTGTTGTGCATCTTTACGCCTGACAATAATAAAAGTATTTTCATTTAAGATTTTTTTCAGTGTATTTTGAATTCAAATATGAAAAATTCAATGCTTTACATTTTCCCCATTTATTTTCCTTTCCAACAATTCTTGTTTAGTTTTAATTTGCGTTATATTGTTAACCTTAAGCCCTACATAGAAAACAAAAACTTAAAATATAATTTATCCTTGTTTGTTTTTTTTTTTTAGTGAAGGGGGGTGGGTGAAAAGAATTCTTGTTAACGCATACAAAATTTGTCTAAACATCACAAAAATTTACATTGCAAGAATTATCACACATCCTATTAGTATTAAAATAAATTAATTTTCATAATTATTGGCAACATCGTGTTCTTCTGTGTAGTTTATCATGTATCATACAATGTAGTAAGTTGACCCAGAATATGGATACAGTTAGTATCTGTTCATTAAATACGGAGATAACAAACAGTATTCAACCTCAAAAGTAAATTCAAATAATACAAATCAGGAGCAGAGTAAAGACGGACCTCTAAAACATCAGAAGTGGTATCAGGTGCAATGAGGAGTGAGCATCCCCTGTCGTCACAACCGCCGTCATGTGCTCCTTGTCATGATCAGGAAAAAACGTAAAAATCCGAAAACAATTTAGTGTGCAAATAATGGCCTATCAATAAGTATGAAAATGTACAACAATATAAAATACCAAACAAAAGTTGTATAATTAATATTGTCCAAACTCTATCTAACTACATGCAATGAATCGATATAAAAAATTTAGAACACAATACTGTACTTCTGTTAACATATTATATAATAGAGGATATATAAGTCAATATTTGACTTAATAATAGATTATATTTGCTGACAAGCTCGACTATAGAACTTGCGATAGATGACTTTAAACGAGACTGTTGATATTCTTGTTTTATCAATTTGTTTGTCAATAGCTTGTCCCATTTAAGAAATTGTTCGTACTTAGACCATGCTCTTGCATATCGAATCAACTGAGAGATATAAACCCTGTATGCAAGTGATAAGGGTGTATTGCTACATAAGTAAGTGAAGTTGACGATTGAAAAGTTAAATTCATCACGTTTATCATAGAGCTTGTTTGTTCGGTTAGGGACCAGGCAATATTTATCACCAGGGTGGGACCCGGTGCAAAGTATGATGGGACATGCACTTTTTAGGCATTCATTAGAAAGGGACAAGCAGTTTTTTAATAACAGTAATACAGATGAGAGATTTCTATTTTTCCTTTTCATTACAACAAAGCTAAAATTATCACTTAATATCAATAAATAAATCATACAGGTATAATTTGTATGTAAATACCTCAGTATGGAACCTAATATGATATTTTGAATATAATTATCACTTTCTATTATAATGAAGTGAGAGAAAACTTCATTCATAATCATATATGAATAGTATCTATAACCCTATAATAAACCCTCAAATCCCAGATTCTCCAGTTTTTTTCAACAATTTAGACCTGACCTTGAGTTCTAAACTTTACGTTTCCAAGTACGATTATGGAAAATAAAATATAACTTAAGATTTAGACAATATAGGCTATTACAAGAAATACTATACCAAACTTGCAAAATTTCGTTGAAAAAAAGGTTATGGTCAATTAAGAGAACACATCAATATTGATTCAATGACCTTAACAAGATGATAGATGCTTTTTATGGAAATTCAAGTCTTACGAAATATTGCTGAAGATTAAGAAAGTATAGGCTATTAAAAAAAACACTATTCAAAACTTGTCATAGTTCATTAAAAAATTAAAAAAAATTATGGTCAATTAAGAGAATACACCAATATTGACTCACTGACCTTAACATGATGTTAGATGCTTTCTATGGAATTCCGAGTCTTCTTACAAAATATTGCTTGAGATTTAGAAAGTATAAGGTTATTACAAGAAAACCTGTACCAAACTTGTCATTATTCATTGAAAAATTAAAAAAAAGTTAACGTTAAAAGAACACACCAATATAGATTCAATGACCTTAACATGATGATGTATGTTTTCTGTGGAATTTCAAATCTTCTTAAAATATCAGAAATTCAAAAAAAAATTCTACAAGCAGAATTAAGAATTCTTGAATATTTCCATGTGTAAATACATGTAAAGAATTAAATTATGTTTTCAAGGTGTGTACCAAAGTGATCAGAGGTATCCCTCATCTTTCTTTATTGATTAAATCCAATATTTATACATTTTCAAGTAGCATGTAATCCAAAATCACATTTAAACTTTGCCTTGTACCTACAAGTGATAGTCATCTATCCAATTGCTCTAGATGGCTGATGCAAATTAAGGTCATGTTTCATGGATATTAATTTGACTTCACACCAAATGAAGATGGAATATACACTATTTTTTATTATGTAAGGTATGGGACCAAGACTTTTTTCTACTCAATATATTTTTTTTTTGCACCGGTCCCACCCTGGTGATAAATATTGCCTAGTCCCTTACCATTAATGTCATTTTCTAGTATAATACCTCAATATGAAAGAAATGTGTCAGATACTGTGACATCTTTTATTTCGAGTTCACTGGACTATATCGAGTAGACATATGAATGAAAGTAACAATTGTTAATTGATAATACGTCGTCGATAGATCTAAATGTCGAGTTGAAGGCCACAGCACGTGTTTTTTTTCTTATGTATAAGGTTTTGAATAAATTATGCTTAATATGAATACAAAAAAAGGTCTGCTAATAAGAGGTTGAAATTGGTACCCATGGGAATTCTGACACAGATTGTTGGAAGACATTGTATATAGACTATAAACTATATAGATATTGTCAATCAGAATCTCAAGCATCTTTTTAATGTCAACTTCAGAGTATTTGCATGTACAATCAGAATATTTAAAAAAAAAAAATGTTGCAAATGATCAATGACAAGGTAAGTAAATTTACGAGTTCTATTTTTATTGAAAAAGCAGCTGTCAATGATGTCAAAAACCCTGGACTTTAATTTATCGTGGGGAATGGTTGTATAAAGTGTTGAAAAGTCGTATATGTACGTTTTGTTGTCATTGATTTTTGGTAAAATTTTGTGATTTTAAATTTTCTAACAGTTACTTTGAGTTTTTATGTATTCACACCACTTCTCGATTATATTGTTTTGCAGTTCTCCTGAAGTTTCTCATTCACTGCTTTTAAGATTAATATTGTAGTGAGGCGTAAAGGAAGAGGCTATGAAAAAAGCAATAGAAACTAAATTCAAAAGACGGTGAAAATGAATTGTAGGTATTTTCATTAAGGATAATTTGTTTATTTTTTATCTCATAACATAGGTACACTGTAGACTTTTCACTCCGCATCGTCTGGTAATGAATATCTGGTATATGCCGAACTAGCAGCTCTATGTAACAGAATGTTTTCTTAAAAATGTTTTTCTTTTTTTAAAACTTTGTAGATATCAGAGGTATCTTATTTATTTAGCCAATATTATAGTGAGTAAAGTATCTTAACTGAATTACTTTTTGGATCTTATATTTACTAGTGTGTTTTGGAAACAAAACAAAGATATGAAAAAAAAAATTACTCATTTTTTTTTTTATTTTCTTTCTCAATTCTTTTCGAGTAACATATTTTAATTTCCCTCTAATACATTTACCCCTACTCCAGCTAAAAAGAGAAAATCAATGAGACGTTTTGCACATGTGAGGAAATGGAAAAATACATTAATAAACTACGGAAGCGTATTAGTGCCACTTGGACACTTTATTTTTTTTAAATTTCCACACTTTAATCTGTAAAATTTACACTTTAATCTGTAAAATTTACACTTTAATCTGTAAATTTTACACTTTAATGTGTAAATTTTACACATTAATGTGTAAATTTTATACTTTAATGTGTAAATTTTACACTTAAATCTGTAAATTTTACACTTTAATCTGTAAAATTTACACTTTAATGTGTAAATTTTACATTTTAATCTGCAAAATTTACACTTTAATCTGTAAATTTTACACTTTAATCTGTAAAATTTACACTTTAATCTGTAAATTTTACACTTTAATCTGTAAAATTGACACTTTAATCTGTAAATTTTACACTTTAATCTGTAATTTTCACACTTTAATCTGTAAAATTTACACTTTAAAGTGTAAAATTTAAACTTTAATCTGTAAAATTTACACTTTAAAGTGTAAAATTTACACTTTAATCTGTATAATTTACACTTTAATCTGTAAATTTTACACATTAATCTGTAAAATTTACACTTTAAAGTGTAAATTTTACACTTTAATATGTAAAATTTACACTTTAATCTGTAAATTATACACATTAATGTGTAAATTTTACACATTAATGTGTAAATTTTACACTTTAATGTGTAAATTTTACACTTTAATCTGTAAAATTTACACATTAATGTGTAAATTTTACACTTTAAAGTGTAAATTGTACACTTTAATCTGTAAAATTTACACATTAATGTATAAAATTTACACTTTAATCTGTATAATTTACACTTTTATCTGTTTAATTCACATAATCAATTTGGCAACCTCATACATCTGAAGTAACACGCTATAAAGCCAACAGACCATGAATACTGCATGATAAAATTTAATTTTGATTTCTTATTTAACAATAAACGTGGCGAATAATTACTTATCAGATCTCATACCTGTATTGATATAATACAAATAATAAGCAATCTAGTATCACTGATATAAGTGAGGCTTTCATAGAATATTTGAAAGAATAATGAATTCAATGAAAGTGAAGATCAAAGCAAACACACATATCTCAAAGAATATGATACTGACATCATTATACGCAAATTCATTTGATGCACTCGGCAGTTCAATTATTGATACATGTAGCATTAATTGAATTACATTCAACATTTATTATGGGCACCAATTGAATGACTTACTGAATTGAAAATTTTTAAATAGCCAATTAATATATTAATTATTAAAGTATATTAATGTAAATAATTAAAGTATATGATTTTGTATTAATTTTGGAACAGCATAGAAATTAATATCCTTTAATTCAATGATGTTTCTTTATTGTTACGTTCTAAAATCACCGTAATTTTAACTGTTATATTTACATCATGATCATAGACCCATAAATTTACAATAGCAATCCGAACTGCAAAAAAGAAGACAAAAATATTTGAGATATATATTTTTAACTGTTTCGTCGCTCTTTACTATAGTACTAAAGAAATATACTGGATTGAAAGCAGATTCCCGATATTTTGCTGGGAAAAATTACGAGGCCAATGCGCAAATCGCCCATTCTTACTTATCATTTATATATATATATATATATATATATATATATATATATATATATATATATATATATATATATATATATATATGCATAAAATTTTCAGCAAACACTTGTGAACATCTCAGATGACATTTTCAAATGTCATAGGTATAACACTATGAAACGACCGTTCGATTATAACAGATTAAATATATGTTTTTCAGATTAAAGAGTAAATTTTACACTTTAATCTGTAAAATTTACAGATTAAAGTGTAAATTTTACACATTAAAGTGTAAAATTTACACATTAAAGTGTAAATTTTACAGATTTAAGTGTAAAATTTACAGATTAAAGTGTAAATTTTACAGTTTAAAGTGTAAATTTTACAGATTAAAGTGTAAAATTTACAGATTAAAGTGTAAATTTTACAGTTTAAAGTGTAAATTTTACAGATTAAAGTGTAAAATTAACAGATTAAAGTGTAAATTTTACAGATTAAAGTGTAAAATTTACAGATTAAAGTGTAAAATTTACAGATTAAAGTGTAAATTTTACAGTTTAAAGTGTAAATTTTACAGATTAAAGTGTAAATTTTACAGTTTAAAGTGTAAATTTTACACATTAATCTGTAAAATTTACACATTAAAGTGTAAAATTTACACATTAAAGTGTGGAAATTAAAAAAAAATAAAGTGTCCAAGTGGCACTAATACGCTTCCGTAATAAACATATATTGCATACAAGTACACGACAAAACAGTGACTTGTGTTATGACAAAACAGAAGTTCATCATCACATGTCCAGAGTAACTTTACATATGTAAAGTTGGTAAGTTAGTAGGAGAATTTCCACATTGCTTGGATTGCATAAAACAAACATCATATTTTCAGATCCTTATTCTTGTCTTTTACAGTAGATTTCAGTAGAAACATATCCGCTACAGCATGTCAGTCATTTACATCATTATTATCTATCTGTAGGTTATTTACATCGTCCTCATTCTGTCTACTCAGTTCGAGATTGTCTTTATTCAAAGTTCGATCATCTATAGCTGCTGCATCCCTTTCTGTTTCTTCTGTATTAACACCATGGTTCTCATCCCTGTCTGGCTGTGTCGGCAATTCATTGCCGAGAGATGACTCCTCTTTTGTTAGATTCAGAGTGTCGTCGTCGTTTGAAGAGTTGACAGGAATATGGCTTGTATGTTTTGAGTCATCTTTCTGACTTCGAGAGTCAGAAGACGATGGTGCGATATTGTTTGGAGCTTTATTAGTGGTATCATTTGAGACATTTCTTATATTCTCAGGATCAGTGGACATAGGTTCTATCTTGTTGTCCGCGATCTTAACCTTCCTTTTCTTTGAATCTGGAGAATTTTCCTTACTCAACGTAATACTTTCGCTTTCATCTTGCTTGTTTACAGTGTCCTTTGTATCTGTTCGTTTGTTTTTCTTCCTTTGGCTAATATAATAATGAAATCTCAATTCAACTAGAAACATTTTTTTTCACAAATATTGATGCAAGAAAAACAGAAAAAAAAATTAAAATGCCTACCTTTTTGAATAAACACTTTTTATTTTTAGCAATACTTTATCAGCTCTGAAAGGTTCATCATTCTTAATCAGGACCCCTAGTATAATGATTAGGACTATCTGTAATAAGTAAGTTTATATCAACACAGGTTTCAGTTTTTAAAAACTTTATGAAACAAGAAACGAAATATAAAATTACCTCCATTATAAGGCACACTGACATCATGACGTAAAATCCGATGCTATAACGAAGAAGTCTTTCCGAGAGCTTATCATAGCACGGCTAAAAAGATGATGTCATAGAATTCAAATATTTATAATCATCGATTCTATTCAATCATCATAAGAATATCTCTATTATATATTCATTTATATCACACTTTACTTTTCAATTTCACTCACCTCTCTATATTGTGATGGGTAACAATTGCTATTGTAGTTATAGGATTTTGTCAATGGGTTCGAATGACAGCAGAAAAGGGACATTTGGGAAAACCCAGAAGTACCAACTTGCTTATAGGTATAATAGAAATCGAATTCTGATCCGGTTCTATATCCACAACACTCAAGCTACAATTACATAATTTTTGAAATGTATCAGTGACATTTAACGGATACATTCACTGAAAGCAATTTCATTTCAATTCATTACTACTAACCGTATAAAAAAAAAATAAAAATTACAATTTGATAATTAATAAAGCAAATAAAATTGATAGATATATTTTATATGTACATAGAATATGTATTAAATTAACTTATGCAACTGTTTTTTCTGTTAACAGCAATATTTATAAGAAAAAGCTCGGTCAAAACTATGATGACAAATCAGACACTTGCTTACAAAAAACTACGATATTTTAATGGGCGAGATCCCTGACTTCCAAAACCTAAACAAACATAGATTCTGAGCTGAAAACATGTGATATATCGTTTGACATATTTTGTACGAGTATTTTGTTCTGGATTAGCATTTAGCCCAAGCGATTCCCCCGGTACTACACATGTACTCTTCTACATAAATCTGCTGTTTTGTATTTTTTTCCAGTTTTGATCTCTTCTTTTTATAATTTACGAAAGTATAAACTTTTTTTTCACTCAAAACAAGAAATGTAGTTTTTCCCCCAGAACGGAACAAGCATTACACAAGTGTAGTCAGAGTATACAGTTGTACATGTATTTCATTTTACATTTCCAACTCTTTATCTTCTATTATTGGTACAAATCAAAATATATAGTGTTATTTTACTATTTGTTCAAAACAGCCCTGCCCATTCGCCAAAGTTTATGACCCAGGGGCCATGAATTTTATAAATTCTGAAGATACAATCTTACTCATCATAACCATGCATTTTGTCTGCCTAGTATCCAGGACAGAGATATTTTTAAGAAATATTTATTCATTTTCAGTATCTGGTCAATAGAGCTCCACCCTTACACCAGAACCCTACATGAGAACATGAAATTCCCGATTTTGGTAAAGGGCTTAATGCTTACCATATTCATACCAACAGTTTGACTGCTTGATGATTTTTTGAAATGGCATTACTTTTCATGGTTTTAGTCCCACCCTCCAGGCCAGGCCTCAGGGAGATGGAGATCATGAAATTCACAAATTATGTTCCCCTTTAACATAAATTTTATATTAAAAAATGGCTAAGAATTGATTTAACGGTATATGAGAAAAAGATAAAAATTTCAAAACTTTCGACCGGCGACAAGCAAAAAACAGGGGGAAATAGGTCAACTGAGTGTCACAGTTGACCTTAAAACTTACAGTATTGAACAGATTATTCCAAGCACCATCAATCGACCAACTGTAAGCAGAATTCAAGTACGAAGTAAAATGTGTTGGAAAAATGTAATCTGAAAGACCCTGAAATGGAATAGAAGAGCATTTAAAATATTTGAATTTTCACAATTTGTCCATTTGAAATATATATATAAAATCTCCACAATTTTTTCGGTGAAAATTTATTATTCATGTATTAATATATTTACGATATTTCAATTTATATTTATTTTCACGTATTTTGGGATTCAATCTGCAAGTTAAATCTTGCATGAAGATTATAAATAAGTAGTTTTCTCCCTACAGATTTATGGACTGCAATCCACCATCCAGTCACAGCTATTATGGTACATAAACAGAAACTGTGAAAAACAAGCGCCTATATAACAAAAATTCAAAGAATTATTTAATGAAACAGGAATGAACAATGGGAGACAATTTTTTTTCCAGAACTAACACAAGAGAGGACATACGGTCAGATGCAGGAATTTTGATCCTCGTTGAATTGACATCATTGTGTAAAATCCCCCTAACACTAGAAGTATTGCAGAAGTAATCAATAACCACCTCCAGATGATGAGATTCCTACTGAAGGATAGGTTTATCATTGAGATGCTACCGAAGATGAGGTCTATCTGTTTATGGGAGAACACGGAGTCATGGCGAAGAATGAAGCTTTCAGCAACCAGTCCAAAGGAGTTAAGCTAAGTTTTGAGACAAAGATTTTAGCAACATTTTTATGCTTTAACTTTATCTTTACAAAAATTTATAAAATGGTATTTCGCATCTGATTAACTCATAAATAATTTGGCAGTGTCATATTATCTTTTAAACTAAAAAAAACAAAACAAAACAAACAAACAGGATGAGAATCCTGACAGTATTCAATAGCTAAAATCACATGCAAAGACAAAAACTTACAATGATAACAACGGATAGCACTATCCCTGTGGTTATTTTCTTTTTATGACCATCGTATCTAAGCAAAAAATTTAAAAGAAAAAAAAAGAACACTTATAGATAAGCAGTTCGAAGAAAAATACAAAATTTTAGTTCGGAATAAATATTCATCAAAATATATTAAGTATCTGTAAACAGGCGATTGTTTGGTTGTTAATTTCAATATTCAAAAAGTTAGCTATGTACACGTGTAAAAGGGGGCATATGCGTCTTGAATATCCGAACCTTCTTGCTAGCACAGATAGTTTGATGAAGAAATTGAAGACCATAATAAGTTCTTTATCATAAATGATAACTTCAAAAAGAGTAGTGACATTGTAATCGTCAATACCGTTCTGGGATCAAGCCGCGATTTTCTTATATTTTGCGGGGAAATGGATGCGTTTGTATTTGCTGTTGCGGCTGGTGTGGCATGCGCATCTATAAATTCCGTATTTTAGTTTCAGTTTTTCATTTAATAATTTCGTTTTCTTTATTTAATAATTTTGTTTGTTTTTTATCTAATAATTTCGTTTTCTTTATCTAATAATTTCGTTTTCTTTATTTAATAATTTCGTTTTTTTATTTTTTTTTTATTTATTTTTGGTTTGCACTACTGGGTTTCCCTACCTTTAACATGATTTACACAGAGTTTAAAAATTAAGGACAGTAACTTATTTGTTTCGCATGTTTCTGTTCAGGTCAGTCCTTATATGCTCAATTATTTTTTAGTTATTAATATTGATGGATTGTTTAATCTCTGCTGCAGAGATAAATCAAAAAATCTTTTTGTCTGATTATAGTTCGTTAAATGTAAAATAAAAGGTTAATACTGAGGGATATTCATATGATTGCTTCAGTAGTAATTCATTTTTGAAAGGAAGTTCTCGACTGTTGTATTGCATGTTCTGATACTTTAAAAGACTAAAGTAGAACATCCCAATATTTTTGAATCGTCATTCTTCTTTTGATTCCTAGTGAAGGATGTCATACGTGTATGGTTGCTTGCAAAGTCCTAGTTTGTGACTTATCTTTAGCTTTGCTTTTATTGAAATCGCTTACCCTAAAAAAAAATTCTTGACATTTCTCAATACACCAAACTGTTTCGTCTTTTTTAATCTTACGGTATCACGAAGCTCTATGACAATGCAAATAATCTGTAACATATAAAGAAATATTGATTACTGATCAGTTTAAGAATAATAAGTAACTTCTACAAGGGTTGATATTGTTTTATAATATGCTGAATGTCTTTTGCAAATTCAAATTACAACATAAGTAGCATTCATCATTAGGCAACTTAAAATTACCTCAAAGATTGTCGTCAGAGACACGACTGCTATAAATCCATTACTGTAGAGATCAACTGTACTTAAAAACTCTGTTGAACAAGCCTAAAGAATAGAAAGAGGAATAGAGTAAATACATTTGCTATCAATATTACCAGATATTTCTTCAAAATAACGCTCACTAGTGATACGATTCAAAATAACATTAATAAATTAAAAAAAATTAAAATTTGAATTTAGTCTTCATTATTAGTTTGTTGTCTAACGTCCTTTTCGAGAAATTTTTATTCATATTGAGACGCCACCACTTGCCGGTGGAGGGCGCAAATTTTTAGACATATACTCGGCACTTAGGGCCATTGTGCAGTGAGGGTTCTCTTTCGTGCCAGCACCTACTGCGACACGGGACCTCGGTGTATACGGTCTTATCCGAAGGACCGGTCTACACTTCCCACAGTGGGATTCCAACCCGCGACGTAAAGATCAACTCCTTACTCCGAAACTTCATAATTAAATTGTAATGTGGAACTTAATAACATGCTGCAACTCCTTTTCACTATTGACAAGCATTATTATATCTTTCTTTATCTATCAGTTTGTTTAACCTCTATCCCATTCATCACTTGCTTATGATTTACCAGAAGTTCATCAACACCACACTTCAGCAGAACTCTTGCAATTTGTGACTTAACTACTACTCTTTATATCATTTTCCCTCTGAATATTTCTATGAAAACATATCCTTTTTTACCTCACCTTAATAAATAAACCCCTGATCTTCCAATCTCAACATGATACTGCATCGAAAAACATTTTTGATTTGATGAAATCAAAACTTTTATTACATTTTCAACCGTGAAATACTTTGATTTATTTATTGAATAAAAGTGATATTTTCGCACAGTGTGAAAGCAAAGTAAGTAAAAGATAATTTCTGGTCTGTCATAAGAAAGAGATAGTAAGTAACCCGTCTTGATAGAGACTAAAACTGCCAATTTCTTCCCAAATATGTTGCTAAAATCCATGTTACAATGTTTTCAAACTCACAATTACTAAGCTATGACGTCTCAACCGCTCAACTACGACGTCACAGCCTGTGACAGTGTGTTAAGAAAAGACAAAGGAAAAATCAAAGAAAATAATCAATGTTTTGTAGTTGGATAAGGAATTTATTTCACTCGTGAGACAGGATTTTTTTCATATTTTCACTTGTGCTTCGCACTCGTGAAAATATCAAAAAATTCTGTCCCACCCGTGAAACAAATTCCATATCCAACTACAAAGCATTGAAAATCATCTATGTATTTACTATATATGAATATAGTCAGAACAATATACATTGTAGTATCATTTCTGTCATGCGTACCTCGATTGCACATGGTTGAAACAACAATTTTTTTTACACATTTATCCGACAACATGCAGGTTTCGTGATCTTTGAAAACAACTTTTTGAGATACTAGTAAAGTCTAAGACCATTCTCTAGATCTACCCCGAATATCAAGTATCACAAATATATAATAAATGCATAAAACTTTTCAAAACAAAAATATTCTTTTAATACACATGGCGCCATCCTTGCTCTTAAACCAATAAACTTAAAAATAAACTAGTAAAAATGTTTACAAGCAATTACGACTATTATATTAAGCCCTAGATAAAACTTTGGATTCCTTTTCTGAATCCACTGGCGGATTTAAGGGGGGGGGGGGCGTGGGGGGCGCACGCCCCCCCCCCCCTAAAATTTTCAAAGTATGATGTGACTAATATCAATAATGCCATACTTTGGTATATAACAAACCAATACCGTTATTTTTGTGCCTGGTTTTACTCTTAAAATACACGAAAACCCAGGAGCTTCCGGGGGCTTCGCCCCCTAGGCCCCCTCTATTCAAAGTATGATATGACTTGTATTAATAATGCCAAACTTTGGTACATATAAACTAACCAATACCCCTATTATTGTGCCTGGTTTTACTCTTAAAATACACGAAAACCCAGGAGCTTCCGGGGGCTTCGCCCCCCCCTGGGCCCCCACCAGGGCTTCGCCCTGAACCCACTGGGGGCCTTAAGGCAGCCCCCCAGACCCCCTGTCTGAACAAAGTTATCCACGCCCCCCCCCCCCCAATCACAAATCCTGTATCCGCCCATGGAATCCTTAACTTTCATCGGGAATGTCTTAAAAGAACATTTTTTTTTTTTTAAATTTTTGATTCATTAATTATCGAAGTATTTTATATTCTTCATTTCTCTCTTGTCTAGCTGTAGTTATACAAAAAAATTAATTTGGAAAAGTCCAAATTTAAAAAAAGATGGACATGTTAGATAAAAATAACAATAAGTCGGATTCAAGTGACATTAAAAGGAAAACTATTTCTGTCAAATTAAAAGTGTAGCAAAGTTTACAAACTTTCAAATTACCTTCTTTTCACATACGACACTAAGGAGCATAGCGGAAGAATCCAGATATGAATCTCCATAGCAACAGGCATATGGTTGGGCTCCTGTATATCCTGTGTATCCACTGGTAGATGCCATGTTTGCCAGTTCATATGGTCCCCCAGCACCACAGCAATCAAACTGTTGAATAATCATATGAGTTCACGTTTTAAATGGTATGAAAAATTTCATGTACTTTTTTCATTGAATGTGCGCTTTGATATCAAAACAAATAATATCAGCGTTCAGTCAGACCATAATTGAAACGCTCTGAAGTTTAGCCTATAATAAGTATCAATATTCTTTTAGCAGATTAACAGTGACAATTCCTTTCTTACAGGCACGTTGTATCGTTTTTTTAAAAGGGGGCAGAAAAAATTGAAAACTAATTTGAAAAAAAAATTGTCAAGCAAGAAAAGAGGGGGAGTAGGTTCCAATTTTTTAACAACAAAATTTTATTAAAAAGTTGCCACATAACAACAAGGATATAACTATACCGCAACAAGAAGGGGGGGGGCAACCAGCCTTTAAATGAACAGTTAAAAGCTGTTTTTGCAAAAAGGGGAACACCCCCCTCCCCCCGATATTACGTGCCTGTGTCTGAATCCAAAGGACACGAATTCCCTAATATTGAAGAAATACTCTGTAGAGCGTTCGGTAAAGTTACCTGAATTTGCTTGTCTGTTAGGTGTTACATTTTCATTATATACGAGCAATTTATCCCTAAAACCAGGATCAGGGGACGCACTGACAGAGTGAGCAAGTTTCAATATGTGACCAAATATGCCCTATTCCAGAATCGGAACACATTGTATAGGGCTTTTGGCAAGTAAGCTATTTGCCAAAAGGAATGACAAGAGTCATGGCAAAGTTTTTTTTTTTAAAAATGCATTCATTTTGGATTTTGTACCCAAACCATTTGTAAACCATAAAATTGGTTTCATTTCCTTTTACCAAAAAATGCTACAAGCTTGGATGAAATAAATCTTAAAAATCAAGTTAAATCACTTTTAAAGAGGTTGAACTCTGAAAACAGTCAAGTAATAGACACTTACGGGATTAATTATGTCTAATTAAATGCAAGATTATTTTTTAAATTCAGTCTAATATATTTTTCTAAATTTTCAAATATAAATCTTACCACTTTGTAGAAACGATTCAGGATGCTGTACATCATGCTGTCATACAAAGTGTTTTGATTTCGATACTGCCGATCCATATTTGTTAATTGATAGGAAGCATTTTCATCAATCTACCAATGAAATACATATAACTTTGAATTTAAAAAAAAAGCCAGCGAAATTGAATAAATTAGAAACACTTATAACAACAAAGTCCGTTAAAAAAAAAAAAAAAAAAAAAAAAAAAGACGGGTAATATCCCCCTAACCCATATAATAAACAAATAGACATGTGATATAAAATTTAATAACGATACCATAAGAAAAAATAATTTGTTGAAATATACAGTCTGAGTAATCAGGTCAGAGACTTGATGGAATATTTATAAAGTATTTAGAAACATTATTACTTTTTTTAAAATGCAATATTCCTTTGGTCTTTTTTATATGTTTGAACCAGACAAAGACTACAGTAATTAATGTAAATTTTTAAAAGTATCAAAAACGTCTTTAAGAAGTATTAAATGGTTATGTCTGTCAACTCTTTTTTCAAAGACCTTGTCCCGTGCCCATCTTTAAACACATACTTTACATGAGAAATATAGATTTTGACATGATTTTAAAATATATTTTATTTGAATCCTTAAATTTTTACACACGTAAAGATGGAACCCCATTGAACTCATTAACAGTTATGGAGAGTTATAAGGGAAAGATCTAATATTAGTATTTGGCGCCAAAACAATAAAAAAAACAACAACAGCTGATTCAATACTCACGTCTATGCGAACTGTTGCCATCAAGGAAATGCAGACCAGTTTTGTAAGGATTAAAATCGTCACAACACCAGTATACTAAATATAAAACCAAACAAAAAATGTCTTTCTGCAAACAATAATAAATAATAGTTTGTAGTTTATACGTCTAAAAATGGCATACCACGTAATTTTTTCTTTTGTTCTGTAATTCTCGAAACACGTCTGTTAGCTTAAGCAAGCCCATTGTCGCCGACAAGGTTCCAAGGATGATTAACGATAGATACGTATCCTTGACAATGTCCAAGAAATTAACACCTCTGAAGTAAAGATATCTGTACACGTGGTATACATATCCCCCCGTCATTTTCTCATCGTGCTTCATGACAATACCTAGTATTAACATGCTTAAGGATGACAACTGAAAGAAAAATTATAAAATAGGTCTTATAAAAAATTCTACAATTAAATTGCAAGCATTTTTAGGAAAAAAAGTTCTGTAGAATTAACGCATCCAAGACAAAGTGGTAGTCTTTGTGTTAATTGGCTTTTATTAAAAAAAAACCCATCCTGTTCTAGGTGTTTAACTCAAGAAATTAGATGTAGAAAAAATGGAGCTAATTAGATACTCACAAATGCTGCGATGGTGAATATCATTCGTTTTTCGAAAGTAAAGATTTTCCTGCAATTAATGTTTTACAGAATAAATTGTATTTTTATTCCAGTTGAAAAAATATATGTGAATATCAAATCTTCTAATATAAAAACAAAACACATGTTAAAATTACCGATATCCCTTTTCCGTTTTACACAACAGTTTTGTCATCTTCAAGTATTTGTCATTGATGATTGGAATAAAATACCCTTTCTTTAACTTGTAAATTATCAAAATAAACTGGAAAGTCTGTAAAAAGAAAAACAATGCTTAAAACAAGCTTAACTTACTTAACTTAAAACCTTAGAAGTATAAAATGTATGCACATTTGCACATGAGAAGCATTGCTGAGTTGAGTGACCTTCTTGGAATACTAATAAAAGCTTATTACATTTATTTTTTAGAGGTGTAATGCGTTGCCCTCTTTATGAGATTTAGCTATTTACTAACAAATCACAATCATTCTTTAATTAGAGTCAATTGTTAACATTCTTAAATGAAATCTTAATACAAAAATAACGTAATAAAATTTTTTAATTTGTTGTTTCATCATAACGCGTCAAAATATAATTTTTCCTCATTTTTTACTTTATACTTTAAGGATTGTAATCATATTAAATTCCTCATTCTAGTATAAACAGGAATATCTCTATTAATACCATTAGTTAAACAGATATTCAGCTCCAGCCTACATTTTAATTTCACCTTCTAACTTTGTAGTGCACTGTGTGTCCTCTGCGATCTAAGGACAAACACCAATATGAAATTGTTTATAACCTACTTATCAACTGCATGCGTTCTATGTGTCAATTGCAACTTCACAGGTGACAGAAAATCGTGAAATTACAGGGATTTTGAAAGAAATATTAAAAACTATGGTCAAATGGATGTCGAAACGATTCTTTGGATAATTCTATACATAAGTCAAGATATAAATGAAAATAACTTACTAAAACTGCAAAAGTTAAGCCAGAGAGTGCGAAAAATAGATTACTGTAAACATCAAGTCGTGTAAGTAATGCATCTTTACATGACTGTAAAATAAGAATACATAATCATTAAAAATCAGAATTTGTTGGTTACTCTATCTCTCTCTCTCTTCATCTCTCTCTCTCTCTCTCTACATGTATATATATACCAGACAAAATTGCTAATGCAGAACTTGTTATTCTCGCGATCGTTTGTTGAACAAATTGAACCTCTGCCTAATCGGCACTAATATGTCTTATATACCATATTTCCTAATACAGTGAAATTGACATATGTCTTGGTGTTATGACAAGACCCTTAAATAACCTTCTTGCCCGAAAACCAAATTCCTGACGTGCATTACACACAGTTTTGCACAGATATAAAGTGATGATTACCGATGGTGTCAGTAAGGTGGCAAAAGAAGCAGCTTCTAAGTTAAAGATCAAATATTTACATTTCCAATTAATTTCCTTAAGATTCTTTTCAAATTAGAAAAAGTTCACGTTCTCATGAACTACCGTGGGATGAGTAGGAATAATTCCATTGTGATGTGACTGAAGTCAAAAAATAGTGCAAACTTTTTTTTCTTCAAAAAATGATCGTTGAATGACAAAAATATGTGGCAAGTCATCAGAAAAATAAAGTAAATACAAGAAATGAATTTAATTTTTCAGAATTCATAAGGTACATGAACTATAACGCTGCACTTCTGCATATTTATAATGAAGCGCTAAAGCGCTTCATGAAATGTGTCGGCATAAAGCGTCGTAGTTCATGTCCTCATGGATTCTTAAAAATCAAATTCATTTCTTAAACATATACAACTAAGGAAGCCCATTCAGGACCTATTATATGGAAGGGAATTACCGCCAAAAGTCTATTTATCTTGCTTTTATTCTTATTCTGCCTACTTCTTTATTCTTTGTTATTATTGTAAATTTATGTCACTTTATTGTTTTCATATTCATCTTTATTACATTTCACTTTGAACTTTTTTCATTCTTCATTTTGTCTTTACTTCTATGTTGCTTTATTCTTGTAAATTCGTTCTTCTTTCTTTTAAATTGATACAGTTTCTTTAATAAATAATTATGATCATCTCTATTACAAATGTAAATTCAGTCACGCAAACCATGAAGCGCACAGTGTTTGACATCAGAATAACTCAAAAAATTATTTTGTCAATGTCTCATTTGGCAAAAAATATGTAAAATGTCGGCTTGATATTGCCTACCCATCTTAGCAAACTGGAAATCAAAATTCGCCAAAAATAATCTAAAATATTGAGATTTTCAAAATATAAATACATGAATATAAATATTCGCAATTTTCACAGCGAATACAGATAAAACTTAGAGACGTAGCATTGTTTTTGAAAGCGGCAGCCAGAGAAAAAGAAATAACTTACCTAAAAATCTTGACAAGCAAAAAAAACAACAACAAACAAACAAACAAACAAACCAAAACAAACAAACGAGAAAAATTCTTCAAACTCAAAAATTCTATTGGGGGGGGGGGGGGTCCAACTTCTTTCAGTACCAAATTTTACTCATACGTCACTACGTACATGGCCCTTATTTGACTAAACTACAACAAAAAGTGGGAGGGTGTCAACCAGACTTTCGTTGAACATTTTCAGTAGTAAAAAGTTATGGCTAGAAAAATATTTGGTGGCCAGCACCCAGCCCCCTTGCTACCGGTGTCATATATAGTGAGACTTACCCCATAGTGAGTCTTCCCCCCGGAAGTCTGGCTATATAGTGAGACTTCCCTTCTGGGGGGGGGATGACTATATAGTGAGTCTTCCGCCCTAAGCCACCGTAGTGGGACTTCCCCTTCCGTGTTTGGTCAGTTTCGATTTTATTTACATCGACGATGTACATATTGCATATTTAGTAATGATCTTATATATATATAAAAAAAGATGAATAGTTTCAAATGAATCAATATAAAAGTGCGCATTGAAAATTTATCGTGCACAGCAGATTATAGTATTGTTCCGAGACGATTCTTATCAAAAGAAAAAAGACATAATTAGTTTAACAGTAAAGAGGTCATTACCCGTAGAAACGTGCAGTTTACTATGTTTACCTGCATGGTTAAGAAGTTTTAATTATAAAAAACACTATTAAAATGTTTTAATTATTTATTTATTTATTTATTTATTCATTCATATAGGACGGATAACTTTTATCCAAACACTGAAAACGTTAGTATAAAAACATTGTTTTACAATAAAAAAAAAATATTCGGAAACTAAATTAAAGGGGAAAGTTTCGCTATGAAGGGGGAAGACTGACTATATAATGAGACTTTCCCCTGGAGAAGTCTCACTATATAACTAGTCTTCCAGGGGAAGTCTTACCATCTAGGCAGCCTTCAGGGGGAACGAAACCGGGTACATGTCTGAACCTATAACATACATGTACATATTTGAAAATTTGTGTTCGATTGATAAAGTATTAAGGCAGAAAATTGAAAAATCTCGAATAACCTCGGCCCGGGTTTGCGTACCTGATTTTACCAACACTCGCAGCGAACACCCTGCCACCTAGCGTTAAAATGCCGCATTAAATTCACACTACTTGTATTCGTCTTCGTTGAATGCGCTTCATGGTTTGCGTGACTGAATTTACATTTGTTATAGAGATGATCATAATTATTTATTAAAGAAACTGTATCAATTTAAAAGAAAGGAGAACGAATTTACAAGAATAAAGCAACATAGAAGTAAGGACAAAATGAAGAATGAAAAAAGTTCAAAGTGAAATGTAATAAAGATGAATATGAAAACAATAAAGTGACATATAGTTACAATAATAACAAAGAACTAGACCTTTTTTGTCGTTCAACAAAAACGGAGGGCTTTTCGACGCTTAAAATCACATGGACCTTAAAGAGCGATAACTCTTACAAAATGAAAAACATCAAAAAAAAAAAAAAAAAAAAAAAAAAAAAAAAAAAATCAAACCTGATCAAGGCTTCTAGAGCTTTTAAAAATGGAAACCTAAAGAGTATGTAATTTTCACTAGAGCTCTGCAAAGGGGGGTTACTCTTACAATGTTAATTTTGAAAATTACTAAAAGTTGCTATATTTCAGGTCTCTAAAACACCTATAAGGGGTCAAAAAGTGACCCCACGGACCATACTTTTTAAACTGTACCCTTTATGCTGAACTCGGAATCGAAAACTGTTCAAAAATTCATTAAGAAATAAAAAAGTTACATGGGAAAATCAGTTTTCAATATTAGCCCCTTGAAATCCCTTATTTTTCAGAATTTTATTTTCAGACCCTTATTGGTTTGAAACATTATGAAAGTCATTATAACACTCAATTTTCACTAGGATATATTATTTAGTTTAGGAGATATCGTGAAATGTGCATTTTTCCATTTAACATGGGAACTCCCATAGACAAATTCAGAGATTCATAAAACCGGAAGTACTTGTAATATGCATACCAAACTTGAAACCTAAAAAGTATGTTAGCCCGCCAACAAATGTGCAAAGGGAAATAACTCTTACTTCATCATATTTGAAATCAATAAAAATTTCACTATTTCTGTCCTCCGTAGCTCCTATAAGGGGTCAAAAAGTGACCCTACGGACCATAATTTTTAGATTGGACTCTTCAAGCTAAACCCAGAATAGAAAACTGTTCAAAAATTCATTAAGAATTAAAATAGTTATGGGCAAAGGTCAGTTTTCAACTTTGGACCCTAGAAATCCCTTATTTTTCTGAAATATACTTTCAAAGCCTAATGAGGTTGGAACAATATCACAGTCATTATATCTCTAAATTTTCACAAGAATATCTTGATTACTTTAAGAGATATCGTGAAATGTGCAATTTTCCATTTAACATGAGAACTCCCATAGACAAATTTAGAGATTCATAAAACCGGAAGTACTTGTCATATGTATACCAAACTTGAAACCTAAAGAGTATGTAAGCCTGTTAACTGATGTTCAAAGGGAGATAACTCTTACTCCATTATTTTTTAAATAAATAAAAATTACATTATTTCAGTCCTCTGTAACTCCTATAAGGGGTCAAAAAGTGTCCCCACGGACCATAATTTTTAGATTGCTCTCTTTGATCTGAACCCAGAATAGAAAACTGTTTAAAAATTCATTGAGAAATAAAAAAGTTATAGGAAAAAGTATGTTTTCAATGTTGGCCCCTAGAAATCCCTTACTTTCCCGGATTACCTTTTCATGACCTAATGAGGTCGGTACCGTATCTAGGTCATTCTACACTTAAAATCTCACAAGAATATCTTGATTATTTTAAGAGAAAACGTGGTACGACTGATTTCAATTTAACATAGAAACTCCCATAGACAATTTTCTAAGACCCCTAAAACCGGAAGTTCTTCTTGGATCGATATGAAACTTACACTATATGTTTTACTTATTAGTCTTAACATATTTCCATGCTCAAAATAATTTTGAAACCTTAATTGTGACTTTTAAAAATTTCATCCCCCCTTTTTGAATGTTTGAAGTCTTATATCTCAGAAAGTATCAGTGGCCGAAAATCACCGTCGCTAACTTTTTTGTAGGTATTTGTGTCTAAAATTTATATCTTGAATTTGAGAGTCTAGTCTTTGAAAATGAGAAAGATTGTAGCTTCTTTAGAAATTTCAGTTTTTCTTTAGTAGAAACCGGAAGTGAGTAAACCGGAAGTTCAAAACATTACATACGCGAGACATTTAGGTTTGCTTTCTAGTGGTTATAAAACAAAATACCTATTTTCAAAGGTACTCCTTAAACGCTGAACGAAAAAAGTGTTAAGAAAAAGAATAATAATAATAATAACTAGACCTTTTTTTCGTTGTTCAACGAAAATTGAAGTGCTTTTCGACTCTTCTCCCTTAGCCTTTTATTATTTACCATTAATATAATTCAAACCTGAAAAAAAAAAAAAAAAAAAAAAAAAAAAAACCTACTTTCATCCTTTTTAGTCAGAGGACCTTGACCTTTGACCTTTGACCTTTTGAACACAATAAACCCATTAGTAAGCTAAAGATTTCTGTAATGTATATTCTTTATATACATAAACATACTTTACTTTCACCCCCCCCCCCCTCTTTTTTCCCTGCGCAATGGCTACGTAGATTTTTTCTCCAAACTCTAATCCAGACATCGTATTAACCTAAAATTTCAGAATACTTTACAAAACACCCCATAAAAACTTTCTGGAAAGTTTAAAAGGCATTGTCTCATTTACCTAGAAGATATAGTTTTTATCGGCAAGAACAAGAAATTCAGAAGTGCCTAAAATTTCTTTTCTGGTGATCGGAGAAACAAGATATACATTTTATGTAGAATTTCTTCAAATATCTTTGATGTCATTTCTTTCTTCTGTTATGATTAGTCAATTTCCTTTCAGATATTTATCTTCTTTTTCAAACATCAAATTTATTTTAATTTAATTTAGAATTAATTCATCTTGTAAAATATGCTTTTTTTGTGTGATCATGAAATGAGATTCATGTTTTTTTTTCCCCTGTACCTTCTAACTTTACATGATTTGACTTTAATCTATGAAAGTCCGTCTACGAAACACTTGAGGATCCACCCCCGTATTTTTGTTCTACGCATTTTAGGTGGCAGCGAATTTAGTTTCGTACTAAAGTCCCGGTCAAATATCTTAAAACACTGAGATCTCTTATGTTTGATGTGATATTCGATGTAGCAAAATGAAAGGAACCATTCTGGGATACATGGCGAGTCTAGCAGAGCGCTTGTTGAAAAAGTATAGTTACGCAGCCAACAGGACCAAACCTTCCTTTCGCTTTCTACGCTCGCCAACCGTGCAAAGAACGATAACTCTAATTACGCGATGAAATCAAGAGAACTGTAAAAGTACTGTTTTTCAGGCCTCTGAAACTCCTATAAGGGGTCAAAAAGTGACCCCACGGACCATAATTTTTAAAATGTATTCTTCGTGCTTAACTCAAATCCGAACGCTGTTTACAGATCTGTTGAGAAATAAAAAAGTTACAGGGAAAAGCTGTCTTGTTGTACTGGCCCCTAAAAATCCCTTATTTTGTGGAATTTTGTTTTCATCACCTAATCACCTGAAGACAGTGTAAAAGTAAGTATTCCACTTAAATATGACAAGAATTGCTTGCTTCCTTTCTGAAATAATGGAACATGCGTCATTTCAATTTAACATAGAAACTCTCATAGACAATTTTTGGGGACTCATAAAACCGAAAGTTCTGCTTGGATTGACTTGAAACTTATAGTACATGTTCTATTAATCACTTTTAACAATATGTAGTCTTCAAAATATTTTTCCTATATGGTTTTGAAATTTTAAAATTTCCATCCCCCCTTTTTCTTAACTTTGGAGTCTTACAACACAAAAATGTATCATAGGTACAACAACGCTGTCGCTAACTTTTTTGTAGGATTTCCTTTGAAGAATCTATTGCTAAAATTTGAATGAATTTCCATATCAAATAAGAATTGTTTAAGCTCCTAAAGAAATCTGAGTTTTCTACTTGTAAATACCGGAAGTGAAGTTTCCGGAAGTACAAAACCTTACATACGGGAGAGATTCAGATAAGCTGCCTAACGGTTTTATTATAAAATACATATAACCAAAGGTTTTCTTTAAATCCGAAACGTAAAAGTGTTAGGTATAATAATAATAATAATAATAATAATAAAACAAGACCAAAACAATAGGGCTTTTCGCCAAAAGTCGAAAAGCCCTAATAACTAGACCTTTTTTTCGTTGTTCAACGAAAATTGAAGTGCTTTTCGACTCTTCTCCCTTAGCCTTTTATTATTTACCATTAATATAATTCAAACCTGAAAAAAAAAAAAAAAAAAAAAAAAAAAAACCTACTTTCATCCTTTTTAGTCAGAGGACCTTGACCTTTGACCTTTTGAACACAATAAACCCATTAGTAAGCTAAAGATTTCTGTAATGTATATTCTTTATATACATAAACATACTTTACTTTCACCCCCCCCCCTCTTTTTTCCCTGCGCAATGGCTACGTAGATTTTTTCTCCAAACTCTAATCCAGACATCGTATTAACCTAAAATTTCAGAATACTTTACAAAACACCCCATAAAAACTTTCTGGAAAGTTTAAAAGGCATTGTCTCATTTACCTAGAAGATATAGTTTTTATCGGCAAGAACAAGAAATTCAGAAGTGCCTAAAATTTCTTTTCTGGTGATCGGAGAAACAAGATATACATTTTATGTAGAATTTCTTCAAATATCTTTGATGTCATTTCTTTCTTCTGTTATGATTAGTCAATTTCCTTTCAGATATTTATCTTCTTTTTCAAACATCAAATTTATTTTAATTTAATTTAGAATTAATTCATCTTGTAAAATATGCTTTTTTTGTGTGATCATGAAATGAGATTCATGTTTTTTTTTCCCTGTACCTTCTAACTTTACATGATTTGACTTTAATCTATGAAAGTCCGTCTACGAAACACTTGAGGATCCACCCCCGTATTTTTGTTCTACGCATTTTAGGTGGCAGCGAATTTAGTTTCGTACTAAAGTCCCGGTCAAATATCTTAAAACACTGAGATCTCTTATGTTTGATGTGATATTCGATGTAGCAAAATGAAAGGAACCATTCTGGGATACATGGCGAGTCTAGCAGAGCGCTTGTTGAAAAAGTATAGTTACGCAGCCAACAGGACCAAACCTTCCTTTCGCTTTCTACGCTCGCCAACCGTGCAAAGAACGATAACTCTAATTACGCGATGAAATCAAGAGAACTGTAAAAGTACTGTTTTTCAGGCCTCTGAAACTCCTATAAGGGGTCAAAAAGTGACCCCACGGACCATAATTTTTAAAATGTATTCTTCGTGCTTAACTCAAATCCGAACGCTGTTTACAGATCTGTTGAGAAATAAAAAAGTTACAGGGAAAAGCTGTCTTGTTGTACTGGCCCCTAAAAATCCCTTATTTTGTGGAATTTTGTTTTCATCACCTAATCACCTGAAGACAGTGTAAAAGTAAGTATTCCACTTAAATATGACAAGAATTGCTTGCTTCCTTTCTGAAATAATGGAACATGCGTCATTTCAATTTAACATAGAAACTCTCATAGACAATTTTTGGGGACTCATAAAACCGAAAGTTCTGCTTGGATTGACTTGAAACTTATAGTACATGTTCTATTAATCACTTTTAACAATATGTAGTCTCAAAATATTTTTCCTATATGGTTTTGAAATTTTAAAATTTCCATCCCCCCTTTTTCTTAACTTTGGAGTCTTACAACACAAAAATGTATCATAGGTACAACAACGCTGTCGCTAACTTTTTTGTAGGATTTCCTTTGAAGAATCTATTGCTAAAATTTGAATGAATTTCCATATCAAATAAGAATTGTTTAAGCTCCTAAAGAAATCTGAGTTTTCTACTTGTAAATACCGGAAGTGAAGTTTCCGGAAGTACAAAACCTTACATACGGGAGAGATTCAGATAAGCTGCCTAACGGTTTTATTATAAAATACATATAACCAAAGGTTTTCTTTAAATCCGAAACGTAAAAGTGTTAGGTATAATAATAATAATAATAATAATAATAATAAAACAAGACCAAAACAATAGGGCTTTTCGCCAAAAGTCGAAAAGCCCTAATAACTAGACCTTTTTTTCGTTGTTCAACGAAAATTGAAGTGCTTTTCGACTCTTCTCCCTTAGCCTTTTATTATTTACCATTAATATAATTCAAACCTGAAAAAAAAAAAAAAAAAAAAAAAAAAAAAACCTACTTTCATCCTTTTTAGTCAGAGGACCTTGACCTTTGACCTTTTGAACACAATAAACCCATTAGTAAGCTAAAGATTTCTGTAATGTATATTCTTTATATACATAAACATACTTTACTTTCACCCCCCCCCCTCTTTTTTCCCTGCGCAATGGCTACGTAGATTTTTTCTCCAAACTCTAATCCAGACATCGTATTAACCTAAAATTTCAGAATACTTTACAAAACACCCCATAAAAACTTTCTGGAAAGTTTAAAAGGCATTGTCTCATTTACCTAGAAGATATAGTTTTTATCGGCAAGAACAAGAAATTCAGAAGTGCCTAAAATTTCTTTTCTGGTGATCGGAGAAACAAGATATACATTTTATGTAGAATTTCTTCAAATATCTTTGATGTCATTTCTTTCTTCTGTTATGATTAGTCAATTTCCTTTCAGATATTTATCTTCTTTTTCAAACATCAAATTTATTTTAATTTAATTTAGAATTAATTCATCTTGTAAAATATGCTTTTTTTGTGTGATCATGAAATGAGATTCATGTTTTTTTTTCCCTGTACCTTCTAACTTTACATGATTTGACTTTAATCTATGAAAGTCCGTCTACGAAACACTTGAGGATCCACCCCCGTATTTTTGTTCTACGCATTTTAGGTGGCAGCGAATTTAGTTTCGTACTAAAGTCCCGGTCAAATATCTTAAAACACTGAGATCTCTTATGTTTGATGTGATATTCGATGTAGCAAAATGAAAGGAACCATTCTGGGATACATGGCGAGTCTAGCAGAGCGCTTGTTGAAAAAGTATAGTTACGCAGCCAACAGGACCAAACCTTCCTTTCGCTTTCTACGCTCGCCAACCGTGCAAAGAACGATAACTCTAATTACGCGATGAAATCAAGAGAACTGTAAAAGTACTGTTTTTCAGGCCTCTGAAACTCCTATAAGGGGTCAAAAAGTGACCCCACGGACCATAATTTTTAAAATGTATTCTTCGTGCTTAACTCAAATCCGAACGCTGTTTACAGATCTGTTGAGAAATAAAAAAGTTACAGGGAAAAGCTGTCTTGTTGTACTGGCCCCTAAAAATCCCTTATTTTGTGGAATTTTGTTTTCATCACCTAATCACCTGAAGACAGTGTAAAAGTAAGTATTCCACTTAAATATGACAAGAATTGCTTGCTTCCTTTCTGAAATAATGGAACATGCGTCATTTCAATTTAACATAGAAACTCTCATAGACAATTTTTGGGGACTCATAAAACCGAAAGTTCTGCTTGGATTGACTTGAAACTTATAGTACATGTTCTATTAATCACTTTTAACAATATGTAGTCTTCAAAATATTTTTCCTATATGGTTTTGAAATTTTAAAATTTCCATCCCCCCTTTTTCTTAACTTTGGAGTCTTACAACACAAAAATGTATCATAGGTACAACAACGCTGTCGCTAACTTTTTTGTAGGATTTCCTTTGAAGAATCTATTGCTAAAATTTGAATGAATTTCCATATCAAATAAGAATTGTTTAAGCTCCTAAAGAAATCTGAGTTTTCTACTTGTAAATACCGGAAGTGAAGTTTCCGGAAGTACAAAACCTTACATACGGGAGAGATATAAGCTGCCTAACGGTTTTATTATAAAATACATATAACCAAAGGTTTTCTTTAAATCCGAAACGTAAAAGTGTTAGGTATAATAATAATAATAATAATAATAATAATAAAACAAGACCAAAACAATAGGGCTTTTCGCCAAAAGTCGAAAAGCCCTAATAACTAGACCTTTTTTTCGTTGTTCAACGAAAATTGAAGTGCTTTTCGACTCTTCTCCCTTAGCCTTTTATTATTTACCATTAATATAATTCAAACCTGAAAAAAAAAAAAAAAAAAAAAAAAAAAAAACCTACTTTCATCCTTTTTAGTCAGAGGACCTTGACCTTTGACCTTTTGAACACAATAAACCCATTAGTAAGCTAAAGATTTCTGTAATGTATATTCTTTATATACATAAACATACTTTACTTTCACCCCCCCCCCTCTTTTTTCCCTGCGCAATGGCTACGTAGATTTTTTCTCCAAACTCTAATCCAGACATCGTATTAACCTAAAATTTCAGAATACTTTACAAAACACCCCATAAAAACTTTCTGGAAAGTTTAAAAGGCATTGTCTCATTTACCTAGAAGATATAGTTTTTATCGGCAAGAACAAGAAATTCAGAAGTGCCTAAAATTTCTTTTCTGGTGATCGGAGAAACAAGATATACATTTTATGTAGAATTTCTTCAAATATCTTTGATGTCATTTCTTTCTTCTGTTATGATTAGTCAATTTCCTTTCAGATATTTATCTTCTTTTTCAAACATCAAATTTATTTTAATTTAATTTAGAATTAATTCATCTTGTAAAATATGCTTTTTTTGTGTGATCATGAAATGAGATTCATGTTTTTTTTTCCCTGTACCTTCTAACTTTACATGATTTGACTTTAATCTATGAAAGTCCGTCTACGAAACACTTGAGGATCCACCCCCGTATTTTTGTTCTACGCATTTTAGGTGGCAGCGAATTTAGTTTCGTACTAAAGTCCCGGTCAAATATCTTAAAACACTGAGATCTCTTATGTTTGATGTGATATTCGATGTAGCAAAATGAAAGGAACCATTCTGGGATACATGGCGAGTCTAGCAGAGCGCTTGTTGAAAAAGTATAGTTACGCAGCCAACAGGACCAAACCTTCCTTTCGCTTTCTACGCTCGCCAACCGTGCAAAGAACGATAACTCTAATTACGCGATGAAATCAAGAGAACTGTAAAAGTACTGTTTTTCAGGCCTCTGAAACTCCTATAAGGGGTCAAAAAGTGACCCCACGGACCATAATTTTTAAAATGTATTCTTCGTGCTTAACTCAAATCCGAACGCTGTTTACAGATCTGTTGAGAAATAAAAAAGTTACAGGGAAAAGCTGTCTTGTTGTACTGGCCCCTAAAAATCCCTTATTTTGTGGAATTTTGTTTTCATCACCTAATCACCTGAAGACAGTGTAAAAGTAAGTATTCCACTTAAATATGACAAGAATTGCTTGCTTCCTTTCTGAAATAATGGAACATGCGTCATTTCAATTTAACATAGAAACTCTCATAGACAATTTTTGGGGACTCATAAAACCGAAAGTTCTGCTTGGATTGACTTGAAACTTATAGTACATGTTCTATTAATCACTTTTAACAATATGTAGTCTTCAAAATATTTTTCCTATATGGTTTTGAAATTTTAAAATTTCCATCCCCCCTTTTTCTTAACTTTGGAGTCTTACAACACAAAAATGTATCATAGGTACAACAACGCTGTCGCTAACTTTTTTGTAGGATTTCCTTTGAAGAATCTATTGCTAAAATTTGAATGAATTTCCATATCAAATAAGAATTGTTTAAGCTCCTAAAGAAATCTGAGTTTTCTACTTGTAAATACCGGAAGTGAAGTTTCCGGAAGTACAAAACCTTACATACGGGAGAGATTCAGATAAGCTGCCTAACGGTTTTATTATAAAATACATATAACCAAAGGTTTTCTTTAAATCCGAAACGTAAAAGTGTTAGGTATAATAATAATAATAATAATAATAATAAAACAAGACCAAAACAATAGGGCTTTTCGCCAAAAGTCGAAAAGCCCTAATAACTAGACCTTTTTTTCGTTGTTCAACGAAAATTGAAGTGCTTTTCGACTCTTCTCCCTTAGCCTTTTATTATTTACCATTAATATAATTCAAACCTGAAAAAAAAAAAAAAAAAAAAAAAAAAAAACCTACTTTCATCCTTTTTAGTCAGAGGACCTTGACCTTTGACCTTTTGAACACAATAAACCCATTAGTAAGCTAAAGATTTCTGTAATGTATATTCTTTATATACATAAACATACTTTACTTTCACCCCCCCCCCTCTTTTTTCCCTGCGCAATGGCTACGTAGATTTTTTCTCCAAACTCTAATCCAGACATCGTATTAACCTAAAATTTCAGAATACTTTACAAAACACCCCATAAAAACTTTCTGGAAAGTTTAAAAGGCATTGTCTCATTTACCTAGAAGATATAGTTTTTATCGGCAAGAACAAGAAATTCAGAAGTGCCTAAAATTTCTTTTCTGGTGATCGGAGAAACAAGATATACATTTTATGTAGAATTTCTTCAAATATCTTTGATGTCATTTCTTTCTTCTGTTATGATTAGTCAATTTCCTTTCAGATATTTATCTTCTTTTTCAAACATCAAATTTATTTTAATTTAATTTAGAATTAATTCATCTTGTAAAATATGCTTTTTTTGTGTGATCATGAAATGAGATTCATGTTTTTTTTTCCCTGTACCTTCTAACTTTACATGATTTGACTTTAATCTATGAAAGTCCGTCTACGAAACACTTGAGGATCCACCCCCGTATTTTTGTTCTACGCATTTTAGGTGGCAGCGAATTTAGTTTCGTACTAAAGTCCCGGTCAAATATCTTAAAACACTGAGATCTCTTATGTTTGATGTGATATTCGATGTAGCAAAATGAAAGGAACCATTCTGGGATACATGGCGAGTCTAGCAGAGCGCTTGTTGAAAAAGTATAGTTACGCAGCCAACAGGACCAAACCTTCCTTTCGCTTTCTACGCTCGCCAACCGTGCAAAGAACGATAACTCTAATTACGCGATGAAATCAAGAGAACTGTAAAAGTACTGTTTTTCAGGCCTCTGAAACTCCTATAAGGGGTCAAAAAGTGACCCCACGGACCATAATTTTTAAAATGTATTCTTCGTGCTTAACTCAAATCCGAACGCTGTTTACAGATCTGTTGAGAAATAAAAAAGTTACAGGGAAAAGCTGTCTTGTTGTACTGGCCCCTAAAAATCCCTTATTTTGTGGAATTTTGTTTTCATCACCTAATCACCTGAAGACAGTGTAAAAGTAAGTATTCCACTTAAATATGACAAGAATTGCTTGCTTCCTTTCTGAAATAATGGAACATGCGTCATTTCAATTTAACATAGAAACTCTCATAGACAATTTTTGGGGACTCATAAAACCGAAAGTTCTGCTTGGATTGACTTGAAACTTATAGTACATGTTCTATTAATCACTTTTAACAATATGTAGTCTTCAAAATATTTTTCCTATATGGTTTTGAAATTTTAAAATTTCCATCCCCCCTTTTTCTTAACTTTGGAGTCTTACAACACAAAAATGTATCATAGGTACAACAACGCTGTCGCTAACTTTTTTGTAGGATTTCCTTTGAAGAATCTATTGCTAAAATTTGAATGAATTTCCATATCAAATAAGAATTGTTTAAGCTCCTAAAGAAATCTGAGTTTTCTACTTGTAAATACCGGAAGTGAAGTTTCCGGAAGTACAAAACCTTACATACGGGAGAGATTCAGATAAGCTGCCTAACGGTTTTATTATAAAATACATATAACCAAAGGTTTTCTTTAAATCCGAAACGTAAAAGTGTTAGGTATAATAATAATAATAATAATAATAATAAAACAAGACCAAAACAATAGGGCTTTTCGCCAAAAGTCGAAAAGCCCTAATAACTAGACCTTTTTTTCGTTGTTCAACGAAAATTGAAGTGCTTTTCGACTCTTCTCCCTTAGCCTTTTATTATTTACCATTAATATAATTCAAACCTGAAAAAAAAAAAAAAAAAAAAAAAAAAAAACCTACTTTCATCCTTTTTAGTCAGAGGACCTTGACCTTTGACCTTTTGAACACAATAAACCCATTAGTAAGCTAAAGATTTCTGTAATGTATATTCTTTATATACATAAACATACTTTACTTTCACCCCCCCCCCTCTTTTTTCCCTGCGCAATGGCTACGTAGATTTTTTCTCCAAACTCTAATCCAGACATCGTATTAACCTAAAATTTCAGAATACTTTACAAAACACCCCATAAAAACTTTCTGGAAAGTTTAAAAGGCATTGTCTCATTTACCTAGAAGATATAGTTTTTATCGGCAAGAACAAGAAATTCAGAAGTGCCTAAAATTTCTTTTCTGGTGATCGGAGAAACAAGATATACATTTTATGTAGAATTTCTTCAAATATCTTTGATGTCATTTCTTTCTTCTGTTATGATTAGTCAATTTCCTTTCAGATATTTATCTTCTTTTTCAAACATCAAATTTATTTTAATTTAATTTAGAATTAATTCATCTTGTAAAATATGCTTTTTTTGTGTGATCATGAAATGAGATTCATGTTTTTTTTTTCCCTGTACCTTCTAACTTTACATGATTTGACTTTAATCTATGAAAGTCCGTCTACGAAACACTTGAGGATCCACCCCCGTATTTTTGTTCTACGCATTTTAGGTGGCAGCGAATTTAGTTTCGTACTAAAGTCCCGGTCAAATATCTTAAAACACTGAGATCTCTTATGTTTGATGTGATATTCGATGTAGCAAAATGAAAGGAACCATTCTGGGATACATGGCGAGTCTAGCAGAGCGCTTGTTGAAAAAGTATAGTTACGCAGCCAACAGGACCAAACCTTCCTTTCGCTTTCTACGCTCGCCAACCGTGCAAAGAACGATAACTCTAATTACGCGATGAAATCAAGAGAACTGTAAAAGTACTGTTTTTCAGGCCTCTGAAACTCCTATAAGGGGTCAAAAAGTGACCCCACGGACCATAATTTTTAAAATGTATTCTTCGTGCTTAACTCAAATCCGAACGCTGTTTACAGATCTGTTGAGAAATAAAAAAGTTACAGGGAAAAGCTGTCTTGTTGTACTGGCCCCTAAAAATCCCTTATTTTGTGGAATTTTGTTTTCATCACCTAATCACCTGAAGACAGTGTAAAAGTAAGTATTCCACTTAAATATGACAAGAATTGCTTGCTTCCTTTCTGAAATAATGGAACATGCGTCATTTCAATTTAACATAGAAACTCTCATAGACAATTTTTGGGGACTCATAAAACCGAAAGTTCTGCTTGGATTGACTTGAAACTTATAGTACATGTTCTATTAATCACTTTTAACAATATGTAGTCTTCAAAATATTTTTCCTATATGGTTTTGAAATTTTAAAATTTCCATCCCCCCTTTTTCTTAACTTTGGAGTCTTACAACACAAAAATGTATCATAGGTACAACAACGCTGTCGCTAACTTTTTTGTAGGATTTCCTTTGAAGAATCTATTGCTAAAATTTGAATGAATTTCCATATCAAATAAGAATTGTTTAAGCTCCTAAAGAAATCTGAGTTTTCTACTTGTAAATACCGGAAGTGAAGTTTCCGGAAGTACAAAACCTTACATACGGGAGAGATTCAGATAAGCTGCCTAACGGTTTTATTATAAAATACATATAACCAAAGGTTTTCTTTAAATCCGAAACGTAAAAGTGTTAGGTATAATAATAATAATAATAATAATAATAAAACAAGACCAAAACAATAGGGCTTTTCGCCAAAAGTCGAAAAGCCCTAATAACTAGACCTTTTTTTCGTTGTTCAACGAAAATTGAAGTGCTTTTCGACTCTTCTCCCTTAGCCTTCTATTATTTACCATTAATATAATTCAAACCTGAAAAAAAAAAAAAAAAAAAAAAAAAAAACCTACTTTCATCCTTTTTAGTCAGAGGACCTTGACCTTTGACCTTTGACCTTTTGAACACAATAAACCCATTAGTAAGCTAAAGATTTCTGTAATGTATATTCTTTATATACATAAACATACTTTACTTTCACCCCCCCCCCTCTTTTTTCCCTGCGCAATGGCTACGTAGATTTTTTCTCCAAACTCTAATCCAGACATCGTATTAACCTAAAATTTCAGAATACTTTACAAAACACCCCATAAAAACTTTCTGGAAAGTTTAAAAGGCATTGTCTCATTTACCTAGAAGATATAGTTTTTATCGGCAAGAACAAGAAATTCAGAAGTGCCTAAAATTTCTTTTCTGGTGATCGGAGAAACAAGATATACATTTTATGTAGAATTTCTTCAAATATCTTTGATGTCATTTCTTTCTTCTGTTATGATTAGTCAATTTCCTTTCAGATATTTATCTTCTTTTTCAAACATCAAATTTATTTTAATTTAATTTAGAATTAATTCATCTTGTAAAATATGCTTTTTTTGTGTGATCATGAAATGAGATTCATGTTTTTTTTTTCCCCTGTACCTTCTAACTTTACATGATTTGACTTTAATCTATGAAAGTCCGTCTACGAAACACTTGAGGATCCACCCCCGTATTTTTGTTCTACGCATTTTAGGTGGCAGCGAATTTAGTTTCGTACTAAAGTCCCGGTCAAATATCTTAAAACACTGAGATCTCTTATGTTTGATGTGATATTCGATGTAGCAAAATGAAAGGAACCATTCTGGGATACATGGCGAGTCTAGCAGAGCGCTTGTTGAAAAAGTATAGTTACGCAGCCAACAGGACCAAACCTTCCTTTCGCTTTCTACGCTCGCCAACCGTGCAAAGAACGATAACTCTAATTACGCGATGAAATCAAGAGAACTGTAAAAGTACTGTTTTTCAGGCCTCTGAAACTCCTATAAGGGGTCAAAAAGTGACCCCACGGACCATAATTTTTAAAATGTATTCTTCGTGCTTAACTCAAATCCGAACGCTGTTTACAGATCTGTTGAGAAATAAAAAAGTTACAGGGAAAAGCTGTCTTGTTGTACTGGCCCCTAAAAATCCCTTATTTTGTGGAATTTTGTTTTCATCACCTAATCACCTGAAGACAGTGTAAAAGTAAGTATTCCACTTAAATATGACAAGAATTGCTTGCTTCCTTTCTGAAATAATGGAACATGCGTCATTTCAATTTAACATAGAAACTCTCATAGACAATTTTTGGGGACTCATAAAACCGAAAGTTCTGCTTGGATTGACTTGAAACTTATAGTACATGTTCTATTAATCACTTTTAACAATATGTAGTCTTCAAAATATTTTTCCTATATGGTTTTGAAATTTTAAAATTTCCATCCCCCCTTTTTCTTAACTTTGGAGTCTTACAACACAAAAATGTATCATAGGTACAACAACGCTGTCGCTAACTTTTTTGTAGGATTTCCTTTGAAGAATCTATTGCTAAAATTTGAATGAATTTCCATATCAAATAAGAATTGTTTAAGCTCCTAAAGAAATCTGAGTTTTCTACTTGTAAATACCGGAAGTGAAGTTTCCGGAAGTACAAAACCTTACATACGGGAGAGATTCAGATAAGCTGCCTAACGGTTTTATTATAAAATACATATAACCAAAGGTTTTCTTTAAATCCGAAACGTAAAAGTGTTAGGTATAATAATAATAATAATAATAATAATAAAACAAGACCAAAACAATAGGGCTTTTCGCCAAAAGTCGAAAAGCCCTAATAACTAGACCTTTTTTTCGTTGTTCAACGAAAATTGAAGTGCTTTTCGACTCTTCTCCCTTAGCCTTTTATTATTTACCATTAATATAATTCAAACCTGAAAAAAAAAAAAAAAAAAAAAAAAAAAACCTACTTTCATCCTTTTTAGTCAGAGGACCTTGACCTTTGACCTTTTGAACACAATAAACCCATTAGTAAGCTAAAGATTTCTGTAATGTATATTCTTTATATACATAAACATACTTTACTTTCACCCCCCCCCCTCTTTTTTCCCTGCGCAATGGCTACGTAGATTTTTTCTCCAAACTCTAATCCAGACATCGTATTAACCTAAAATTTCAGAATACTTTACAAAACACCCCATAAAAACTTTCTGGAAAGTTTAAAAGGCATTGTCTCATTTACCTAGAAGATATAGTTTTTATCGGCAAGAACAAGAAATTCAGAAGTGCCTAAAATTTCTTTTCTGGTGATCGGAGAAACAAGATATACATTTTATGTAGAATTTCTTCAAATATCTTTGATGTCATTTCTTTCTTCTGTTATGATTAGTCAATTTCCTTTCAGATATTTATCTTCTTTTTCAAACATCAAATTTATTTTAATTTAATTTAGAATTAATTCATCTTGTAAAATATGCTTTTTTTGTGTGATCATGAAATGAGATTCATGTTTTTTTTTTCCCTGTACCTTCTAACTTTACATGATTTGACTTTAATCTATGAAAGTCCGTCTACGAAACACTTGAGGATCCACCCCCGTATTTTTGTTCTACGCATTTTAGGTGGCAGCGAATTTAGTTTCGTACTAAAGTCCCGGTCAAATATCTTAAAACACTGAGATCTCTTATGTTTGATGTGATATTCGATGTAGCAAAATGAAAGGAACCATTCTGGGATACATGGCGAGTCTAGCAGAGCGCTTGTTGAAAAAGTATAGTTACGCAGCCAACAGGACCAAACCTTCCTTTCGCTTTCTACGCTCGCCAACCGTGCAAAGAACGATAACTCTAATTACGCGATGAAATCAAGAGAACTGTAAAAGTACTGTTTTTCAGGCCTCTGAAACTCCTATAAGGGGTCAAAAAGTGACCCCACGGACCATAATTTTTAAAATGTATTCTTCGTGCTTAACTCAAATCCGAACGCTGTTTACAGATCTGTTGAGAAATAAAAAAGTTACAGGGAAAAGCTGTCTTGTTGTACTGGCCCCTAAAAATCCCTTATTTTGTGGAATTTTGTTTTCATCACCTAATCACCTGAAGACAGTGTAAAAGTAAGTATTCCACTTAAATATGACAAGAATTGCTTGCTTCCTTTCTGAAATAATGGAACATGCGTCATTTCAATTCAACATAGAAACTCTCATAGACAATTTTTGGGGACTCATAAAACCGAAAGTTCTGCTTGGATTGACTTGAAACTTATAGTACATGTTCTATTAATCACTTTTAACAATATGTAGTCTTCAAAATATTTTTCCTATATGGTTTTGAAATTTTAAAATTTCCATCCCCCCTTTTTCTTAACTTTGGAGTCTTACAACACAAAAATGTATCATAGGTACAACAACGCTGTCGCTAACTTTTTTGTAGGATTTCCTTTGAAGAATCTATTGCTAAAATTTGAATGAATTTCCATATCAAATAAGAATTGTTTAAGCTCCTAAAGAAATCTGAGTTTTCTACTTGTAAATACCGGAAGTGAAGTTTCCGGAAGTACAAAACCTTACATACGGGAGAGATTCAGATAAGCTGCCTAACGGTTTTATTATAAAATACATATAACCAAAGGTTTTCTTTAAATCCGAAACGTAAAAGTGTTAGGTATAATAATAATAATAATAATAATAATAAAACAAGACCAAAACAATAGGGCTTTTCGCCAAAAGTCGAAAAGCCCTAATAACTAGACCTTTTTTTCGTTGTTCAACGAAAATTGAAGTGCTTTTCGACTCTTCTCCCTTAGCCTTCTATTATTTACCATTAATATAATTCAAACCTGAAAAAAAAAAAAAAAAAAAAAAAAAAAAACCTACTTTCATCCTTTTTAGTCAGAGGACCTTGACCTTTGACCTTTGACCTTTTGAACACAATAAACCCATTAGTAAGCTAAAGATTTCTGTAATGTATATTCTTTATATACATAAACATACTTTACTTTCACCCCCCCCCCCCTCTTTTTTCCCTGCGCAATGGCTACGTAGATTTTTTCTCCAAACTCTAATCCAGACATCGTATTAACCTAAAATTTCAGAATACTTTACAAAACACCCCATAAAAACTTTCTGGAAAGTTTAAAAGGCATTGTCTCATTTACCTAGAAGATATAGTTTTTATCGGCAAGAACAAGAAATTCAGAAGTGCCTAAAATTTCTTTTCTGGTGATCGGAGAAACAAGATATACATTTTATGTAGAATTTCTTCAAATATCTTTGATGTCATTTCTTTCTTCTGTTATGATTAGTCAATTTCCTTTCAGATATTTATCTTCTTTTTCAAACATCAAATTTATTTTAATTTAATTTAGAATTAATTCATCTTGTAAAATATGCTTTTTTTGTGTGATCATGAAATGAGATTCATGTTTTTTTTTTCCCTGTACCTTCTAACTTTACATGATTTGACTTTAATCTATGAAAGTCCGTCTACGAAACACTTGAGGATCCACCCCCGTATTTTTGTTCTACGCATTTTAGGTGGCAGCGAATTTAGTTTCGTACTAAAGTCCCGGTCAAATATCTTAAAACACTGAGATCTCTTATGTTTGATGTGATATTCGATGTAGCAAAATGAAAGGAACCATTCTGGGATACATGGCGAGTCTAGCAGAGCGCTTGTTGAAAAAGTATAGTTACGCAGCCAACAGGACCAAACCTTCCTTTCGCTTTCTACGCTCGCCAACCGTGCAAAGAACGATAACTCTAATTACGCGATGAAATCAAGAGAACTGTAAAAGTACTGTTTTTCAGGCCTCTGAAACTCCTATAAGGGGTCAAAAAGTGACCCCACGGACCATAATTTTTAAAATGTATTCTTCGTGCTTAACTCAAATCCGAACGCTGTTTACAGATCTGTTGAGAAATAAAAAAGTTACAGGGAAAAGCTGTCTTGTTGTACTGGCCCCTAAAAATCCCTTATTTTGTGGAATTTTGTTTTCATCACCTAATCACCTGAAGACAGTGTAAAAGTAAGTATTCCACTTAAATATGACAAGAATTGCTTGCTTCCTTTCTGAAATAATGGAACATGCGTCATTTCAATTTAACATAGAAACTCTCATAGACAATTTTTGGGGACTCATAAAACCGAAAGTTCTGCTTGGATTGACTTGAAACTTATAGTACATGTTCTATTAATCACTTTTAACAATATGTAGTCTTCAAAATATTTTTCCTATATGGTTTTGAAATTTTAAAATTTCCATCCCCCCTTTTTCTTAACTTTGGAGTCTTACAACACAAAAATGTATCATAGGTACAACAACGCTGTCGCTAACTTTTTTGTAGGATTTCCTTTGAAGAATCTATTGCTAAAATTTGAATGAATTTCCATATCAAATAAGAATTGTTTAAGCTCCTAAAGAAATCTGAGTTTTCTACTTGTAAATACCGGAAGTGAAGTTTCCGGAAGTACAAAACCTTACATACGGGAGAGATTCAGATAAGCTGCCTAACGGTTTTATTATAAAATACATATAACCAAAGGTTTTCTTTAAATCCGAAACGTAAAAGTGTTAGGTATAATAATAATAATAATAATAATAATAATAAAACAAGACCAAAACAATAGGGCTTTTCGCCAAAAGTCGAAAAGCCCTAATAACTAGACCTTTTTTTCGTTGTTCAACGAAAATTGAAGTGCTTTTCGACTCTTCTCCCTTAGCCTTTTATTATTTACCATTAATATAATTCAAACCTGAAAAAAAAAAAAAAAAAAAAAAAAAAAAAACCTACTTTCATCCTTTTTAGTCAGAGGACCTTGACCTTTGACCTTTTGAACACAATAAACCCATTAGTAAGCTAAAGATTTCTGTAATGTATATTCTTTATATACATAAACATACTTTACTTTCACCCCCCCCCCTCTTTTTTCCCTGCGCAATGGCTACGTAGATTTTTTCTCCAAACTCTAATCCAGACATCGTATTAACCTAAAATTTCAGAATACTTTACAAAACACCCCATAAAAACTTTCTGGAAAGTTTAAAAGGCATTGTCTCATTTACCTAGAAGATATAGTTTTTATCGGCAAGAACAAGAAATTCAGAAGTGCCTAAAATTTCTTTTCTGGTGATCGGAGAAACAAGATATACATTTTATGTAGAATTTCTTCAAATATCTTTGATGTCATTTCTTTCTTCTGTTATGATTAGTCAATTTCCTTTCAGATATTTATCTTCTTTTTCAAACATCAAATTTATTTTAATTTAATTTAGAATTAATTCATCTTGTAAAATATGCTTTTTTTGTGTGATCATGAAATGAGATTCATGTTTTTTTTTCCCTGTACCTTCTAACTTTACATGATTTGACTTTAATCTATGAAAGTCCGTCTACGAAACACTTGAGGATCCACCCCCGTATTTTTGTTCTACGCATTTTAGGTGGCAGCGAATTTAGTTTCGTACTAAAGTCCCGGTCAAATATCTTAAAACACTGAGATCTCTTATGTTTGATGTGATATTCGATGTAGCAAAATGAAAGGAACCATTCTGGGATACATGGCGAGTCTAGCAGAGCGCTTGTTGAAAAAGTATAGTTACGCAGCCAACAGGACCAAACCTTCCTTTCGCTTTCTACGCTCGCCAACCGTGCAAAGAACGATAACTCTAATTACGCGATGAAATCAAGAGAACTGTAAAAGTACTGTTTTTCAGGCCTCTGAAACTCCTATAAGGGGTCAAAAAGTGACCCCACGGACCATAATTTTTAAAATGTATTCTTCGTGCTTAACTCAAATCCGAACGCTGTTTACAGATCTGTTGAGAAATAAAAAAGTTACAGGGAAAAGCTGTCTTGTTGTACTGGCCCCTAAAAATCCCTTATTTTGTGGAATTTTGTTTTCATCACCTAATCACCTGAAGACAGTGTAAAAGTAAGTATTCCACTTAAATATGACAAGAATTGCTTGCTTCCTTTCTGAAATAATGGAACATGCGTCATTTCAATTTAACATAGAAACTCTCATAGACAATTTTTGGGGACTCATAAAACCGAAAGTTCTGCTTGGATTGACTTGAAACTTATAGTACATGTTCTATTAATCACTTTTAACAATATGTAGTCTTCAAAATATTTTTCCTATATGGTTTTGAAATTTTAAAATTTCCATCCCCCCTTTTTCTTAACTTTGGAGTCTTACAACACAAAAATGTATCATAGGTACAACAACGCTGTCGCTAACTTTTTTGTAGGATTTCCTTTGAAGAATCTATTGCTAAAATTTGAATGAATTTCCATATCAAATAAGAATTGTTTAAGCTCCTAAAGAAATCTGAGTTTTCTACTTGTAAATACCGGAAGTGAAGTTTCCGGAAGTACAAAACCTTACATACGGGAGAGATTCAGATAAGCTGCCTAACGGTTTTATTATAAAATACATATAACCAAAGGTTTTCTTTAAATCCGAAACGTAAAAGTGTTAGGTATAATAATAATAATAATAATAATAATAAAACAAGACCAAAACAATAGGGCTTTTCGCCAAAAGTCGAAAAGCCCTAATAACTAGACCTTTTTTTCGTTGTTCAACGAAAATTGAAGTGCTTTTCGACTCTTCTCCCTTAGCCTTTTATTATTTACCATTAATATAATTCAAACCTGAAAAAAAAAAAAAAAAAAAAAAAAAAAAACCTACTTTCATCCTTTTTAGTCAGAGGACCTTGACCTTTGACCTTTTGAACACAATAAACCCATTAGTAAGCTAAAGATTTCTGTAATGTATATTCTTTATATACATAAACATACTTTACTTTCACCCCCCCCCCTCTTTTTTCCCTGCGCAATGGCTACGTAGATTTTTTCTCCAAACTCTAATCCAGACATCGTATTAACCTAAAATTTCAGAATACTTTACAAAACACCCCATAAAAACTTTCTGGAAAGTTTAAAAGGCATTGTCTCATTTACCTAGAAGATATAGTTTTTATCGGCAAGAACAAGAAATTCAGAAGTGCCTAAAATTTCTTTTCTGGTGATCGGAGAAACAAGATATACATTTTATGTAGAATTTCTTCAAATATCTTTGATGTCATTTCTTTCTTCTGTTATGATTAGTCAATTTCCTTTCAGATATTTATCTTCTTTTTCAAACATCAAATTTATTTTAATTTAATTTAGAATTAATTCATCTTGTAAAATATGCTTTTTTTGTGTGATCATGAAATGAGATTCATGTTTTTTTTTTCCCTGTACCTTCTAACTTTACATGATTTGACTTTAATCTATGAAAGTCCGTCTACGAAACACTTGAGGATCCACCCCCGTATTTTTGTTCTACGCATTTTAGGTGGCAGCGAATTTAGTTTCGTACTAAAGTCCCGGTCAAATATCTTAAAACACTGAGATCTCTTATGTTTGATGTGATATTCGATGTAGCAAAATGAAAGGAACCATTCTGGGATACATGGCGAGTCTAGCAGAGCGCTTGTTGAAAAAGTATAGTTACGCAGCCAACAGGACCAAACCTTCCTTTCGCTTTCTACGCTCGCCAACCGTGCAAAGAACGATAACTCTAATTACGCGATGAAATCAAGAGAACTGTAAAAGTACTGTTTTTCAGGCCTCTGAAACTCCTATAAGGGGTCAAAAAGTGACCCCACGGACCATAATTTTTAAAATGTATTCTTCGTGCTTAACTCAAATCCGAACGCTGTTTACAGATCTGTTGAGAAATAAAAAAGTTACAGGGAAAAGCTGTCTTGTTGTACTGGCCCCTAAAAATCCCTTATTTTGTGGAATTTTGTTTTCATCACCTAATCACCTGAAGACAGTGTAAAAGTAAGTATTCCACTTAAATATGACAAGAATTGCTTGCTTCCTTTCTGAAATAATGGAACATGCGTCATTTCAATTTAACATAGAAACTCTCATAGACAATTTTTGGGGACTCATAAAACCGAAAGTTCTGCTTGGATTGACTTGAAACTTATAGTACATGTTCTATTAATCACTTTTAACAATATGTAGTCTTCAAAATATTTTTCCTATATGGTTTTGAAATTTTAAAATTTCCATCCCCCCTTTTTCTTAACTTTGGAGTCTTACAACACAAAAATGTATCATAGGTACAACAACGCTGTCGCTAACTTTTTTGTAGGATTTCCTTTGAAGAATCTATTGCTAAAATTTGAATGAATTTCCATATCAAATAAGAATTGTTTAAGCTCCTAAAGAAATCTGAGTTTTCTACTTGTAAATACCGGAAGTGAAGTTTCCGGAAGTACAAAACCTTACATACGGGAGAGATTCAGATAAGCTGCCTAACGGTTTTATTATAAAATACATATAACCAAAGGTTTTCTTTAAATCCGAAACGTAAAAGTGTTAGGTATAATAATAATAATAATAATAATAATAAAACAAGACCAAAACAATAGGGCTTTTCGCCAAAAGTCGAAAAGCCCTAATAACTAGACCTTTTTTTCGTTGTTCAACGAAAATTGAAGTGCTTTTCGACTCTTCTCCCTTAGCCTTTTATTATTTACCATTAATATAATTCAAACCTGAAAAAAAAAAAAAAAAAAAAAAAAAAAAACCTACTTTCATCCTTTTTAGTCAGAGGACCTTGACCTTTGACCTTTTGAACACAATAAACCCATTAGTAAGCTAAAGATTTCTGTAATGTATATTCTTTATATACATAAACATACTTTACTTTCACCCCCCCCCCTCTTTTTTCCCTGCGCAATGGCTACGTAGATTTTTTCTCCAAACTCTAATCCAGACATCGTATTAACCTAAAATTTCAGAATACTTTACAAAACACCCCATAAAAACTTTCTGGAAAGTTTAAAAGGCATTGTCTCATTTACCTAGAAGATATAGTTTTTATCGGCAAGAACAAGAAATTCAGAAGTGCCTAAAATTTCTTTTCTGGTGATCGGAGAAACAAGATATACATTTTATGTAGAATTTCTTCAAATATCTTTGATGTCATTTCTTTCTTCTGTTATGATTAGTCAATTTCCTTTCAGATATTTATCTTCTTTTTCAAACATCAAATTTATTTTAATTTAATTTAGAATTAATTCATCTTGTAAAATATGCTTTTTTTGTGTGATCATGAAATGAGATTCATGTTTTTTTTTTCCCTGTACCTTCTAACTTTACATGATTTGACTTTAATCTATGAAAGTCCGTCTACGAAACACTTGAGGATCCACCCCCGTATTTTTGTTCTACGCATTTTAGGTGGCAGCGAATTTAGTTTCGTACTAAAGTCCCGGTCAAATATCTTAAAACACTGAGATCTCTTATGTTTGATGTGATATTCGATGTAGCAAAATGAAAGGAACCATTCTGGGATACATGGCGAGTCTAGCAGAGCGCTTGTTGAAAAAGTATAGTTACGCAGCCAACAGGACCAAACCTTCCTTTCGCTTTCTACGCTCGCCAACCGTGCAAAGAACGATAACTCTAATTACGCGATGAAATCAAGAGAACTGTAAAAGTACTGTTTTTCAGGCCTCTGAAACTCCTATAAGGGGTCAAAAAGTGACCCCACGGACCATAATTTTTAAAATGTATTCTTCGTGCTTAACTCAAATCCGAACGCTGTTTACAGATCTGTTGAGAAATAAAAAAGTTACAGGGAAAAGCTGTCTTGTTGTACTGGCCCCTAAAAATCCCTTATTTTGTGGAATTTTGTTTTCATCACCTAATCACCTGAAGACAGTGTAAAAGTAAGTATTCCACTTAAATATGACAAGAATTGCTTGCTTCCTTTCTGAAATAATGGAACATGCGTCATTTCAATTTAACATAGAAACTCTCATAGACAATTTTTGGGGACTCATAAAACCGAAAGTTCTGCTTGGATTGACTTGAAACTTATAGTACATGTTCTATTAATCACTTTTAACAATATGTAGTCTTCAAAATATTTTTCCTATATGGTTTTGAAATTTTAAAATTTCCATCCCCCCTTTTTCTTAACTTTGGAGTCTTACAACACAAAAATGTATCATAGGTACAACAACGCTGTCGCTAACTTTTTTGTAGGATTTCCTTTGAAGAATCTATTGCTAAAATTTGAATGAATTTCCATATCAAATAAGAATTGTTTAAGCTCCTAAAGAAATCTGAGTTTTCTACTTGTAAATACCGGAAGTGAAGTTTCCGGAAGTACAAAACCTTACATACGGGAGAGATTCAGATAAGCTGCCTAACGGTTTTATTATAAAATACATATAACCAAAGGTTTTCTTTAAATCCGAAACGTAAAAGTGTTAGGTATAATAATAATAATAATAATAATAAAACAAGACGAAAACAATAGGGCTTTTCGCCAAAAGTCGAAAAGCCCTAATAAAGAAGTAGGCAGAATAAGAATAAAAGCAAGATAAATAGACTTTAGGCGGTAATTCCCTTCCATACTATTACAAAATTGTTTTGAATTCGATAAACGAATTGTCGAATTTGTTAAAACGAATAAAATTCGTTATAACAATTTTTTGAATTCGTTATAATGAATTAAATTTGTTTTACATGTAACATAATTGTTAAATTCATTATTAATAACGAATTCAAAGATTTGTTATAACAGATTTTATTCGTAATAATGAATTCTTAAATTTGTTATAACAAATTAAGTTCTTTTAAACAGATTCAAAAAGAGCCATAGCTGCCTCTACGACGACACGGCCGACTCAAGAATTTAAAAGGAAATCACCTGTTTCTATTTATAGATATACCTTTTCAATTCAAGATCAAACTATGTAATATGATTTGAGGACTAGTGTTTTTATTTTGTTCAATACTCTAATTTTGAGACAAAAGATTTAGAAAATCAATTAAAATAAAACAAGTAGCTATGAATTTGCAAACTTTAATAAAATAGTTTAGGACTGTATTTTCCCGAGATACATGTACTTTCAAAGTGTGTATATTATAACTTTCTGAAATTATGTATATTATAAAACGTAATAAAGAAAAACGTAGAAAAGATACAAAAAAAAAAAAAGAAAAAAAAAAAAAGAAAAGCATAAATGGAAAAATGTGGGGCTCGAACTCGCAATCACCATATTTACATTCCAGCAATCATACCACTGCGCCAACGAAGTGAATGACGTCGGATGGATAGATTTAAGACAGATTGCTAAATCTTACGATTATATGAGAAGAAAAATTGAATATATATTTTCATCATTTTCAATATGAAGACCACCTTTAACCAAAATTATCTAAATGTAATGAAGTGCAGTCATATCCAAATAAAATTATTCAAAAGTTGTTTTTCTGGTTAAGGGTGGTCTTTGGCAACATTGTGTCATCTTTAGGTGGATACCTCAATATTTACTATATACTCCATACAAACTGGATAATTTTCATATTTATCATATGAGGGAACTATTAATATTGAAATATCAATATTGTGTGATTTGGTTTTACGCATGTGTAAACTAAGATTGTATGACAAAATTTTGGTTAAACAATGAATTTCAGAAATCACTAGTAGAGTAGGCGAAAATGCCTATCAAATGCGCTATGGCTCTTTGTACTAACGAATTCAATTCATTTAATCAAATTCAACAATTCGAGCCTATGTTTAAATATATATGAATTCGATATATCGAATTACTGAATTTGTTAAAACGAATTAAATTCTTATAACAAATTAAAGGATTCGTTTCAAAGAATTTAATTCGTTATAACAAGTTTAAGAATCGTTCAAAAGAGTTTAATTTGTTAAAACAAATTTTTGGATTCGTTATATCAAATTAAAGAAATTTGTTACAACGAATTAAATTCGCAATATCAAATTGGACAATTCGTTATATCGAATTCCAAATTATTTTTAATAGATCCTATATTGACTTCCGTAATGGAACACTCTTTCACCAAAAAAATTAATCTTTTCATTGTATTAATTTGTTTTAGAAATTTCTCCAAAGAAACACCCTGCAGACACCATACAGACTGCTTTAGCACGCTACAGTTTTGGCCCGATTTCGATATAACTTGGCAAAAAAGTAAACTACGCTGAGATACATGATAATCTCTGTATCGGTTTTCGAATTCAATGAACGATGTTGACATGGTTACTAAAAATAGAAATTTCTGTGAAATACTTTCAAAACGCCATTCCCACTAAAGTTTTGGTCTGATTTCATTGTAACTTGATAAACATTTAGACCACGTCGCAAACGGTATAATTTTTTGGAGTTTTTGATACTACAAACATTAAGAACACAAACACAAAGAAAAATACATGAATTAATTTCTCCAAAAATGGTGAGCACGATGATCATTTAATTTATGAAATGGTGACGCTTCGGTTAACATTATCATTATTTATCAGTTAAGACATTTAAATTTAAGTGCTTTTTTAGCTCTACTGGTCAGAGACCAGAAGAGCTTATGCGATAGTAAGGTGTCCGTCGTCCTCCCGTCTGTCTGTCTGTAAACAGTTTCCAAAATGCTACTTCTCCAACAGTTTTGGCCCGATTTCAATATAATTTTGCAAAAGGTAGACTACGCTAAGATACATGATAATTCTCTGTATCGGTTTTCGAATTCAATGAACGATGTTGACATGGTAACTAAAAATAGAAATTTCTGTAAAATACTTTCAAAACGCCATTCCTCCTACAGTTTTGGTCTGATTTCATTATAACTTGACAAACAAATAGACTACACTGATATACATAATTCTGTATAACGGTTTTTGATTTCAAAAACAATGTTGTCACGGTTACTAAAAATAGAAATTTTTGTAAAATACTTTCAAAACGCCTTTCTTCTAACACTTTTGGTCTTATTTTAATATAACTTAGCACACACGTAGACTACACTAAGTATCATAATTCTGTGTATTGGTTTTAGATTTCGATAAATGGTGTTGCCATAGTTACTAAAACTAGAAATTTAGTATCTGTGAAATAGGCCCTACTTTCAAAACGCTACTGTTTTGGTCTGATTTCAACAAAACCTGGCACAAAACTAGATTACACAGGGATACATACATGTAATAGTCTTTATCTTTTTTTTTTTCTTTTTGATTTTGATGAACGATATTGTCATGGTTATAAAAAATAGAAAATTCTGTAAAATTCTTTCAAAAGGCTACTCCTACAGTTTTAGTCTGATTGCAATAAATCTTGTCACAAAAAGAGACTAAAGCAAGGATCATTATTCTATCTATTGCTGTTGCAAAGGTTTGAGCTTTGAGTTAAAAACAAACCAGAGGAGCTACAGTCTCATCAGAGCTCTTGTTTTTACTTTGATAACATATTTATATATCAAACACATCATGAACACGTTTTGAGAAGCAAAATAATAATTTTCTTTGATGGTGCTTAGCAATTTTGAATAGTGATAACAAATACATTACTTTGTTATGTTGAAGATCAGTCTGTAGGAAGTCCATACAATTGTCATTATCCTGGACGTAGGTCTCTGTGAAGGGGTTTTCTTTACAACAGTAAATAGGTATTTTATCGGCAGACAGATAACTTGATATCTCACTGCCTGCATAATCAAAAATACCGCAACATTCCGCCTACAACAAGAATATTTTAAAAGTATATACAGCTGATATATGCTGTTGTTTTAACTATATGCCCATGTTTGTTATGAGTTTCAAAACATGATGTGATATATTACATTTTCAATTCTGATATTAGCAAGGATATGAATTTAGAAAGAGCATAAATATGAAATATAATAAATAAATAAAATAAGAATCCTTTTGGCTACTAAGATAAGTTAAGTGGTTAATCAAAACAAACGTTTGCTATAATCTTTAAATGCAACTGCCTCGCCTTATACTTGTCTAATCCAATTACAAATATGGATATAAGGTTTGATTAACTTAAAATAGCCCACTTCTTTAATTTGATAGGCAGTTTTAGAATTAAAATTTCACAACTAAACAATCCCTTGCATGTTAATACTGCCTATCATAATAGAGGATATTCATTGTTTTGTAGTTGAATATGGCATTAATATCACGAGTGGGACAGGATTTTTTTTTTTATACTTTCACGAGTGCAAAACACGAGAGAAAATATCAAAAAACATTGGTTTTTCTGTTTATTACATTTTCTTTGAATTTTCCATTTCTTCTGTGTTAGCGTAACTCAGTGTCGTAGTTTGTGATGTCAGTGTTGAAGGACTGAGACGTCATAGCTAAGCGATTTCGAGATTAAACATGGATTTTAGCAATTATTTGGAAACGCTTTGTAGTTTATTAAAAATCATTTTCTCACAACGGGCTAGGGAGTTATTTTGCAGCAATCTTTGTGAAGGAAAGGAAAATTAGGAGTTTTGTTGCACTTCTGATATTTTTTTTTAAGAAAGTTTCAAACGTTTTTGATTTTTAGAAACTTAGAATTTTGAATCAAAGATTTAAATTTTAAATTATCAAAAAACTTTTTACATGTTGAGTTTATAGAAGTTTACTTCAAATATCCAAAATATCAAAGAAGATGGATGAACTTGACGAGCGAAAAGCCTATTGTGTGACAAACATGAGGGTAAAAAATTAAGTAATTAAATCTCAATTATATCAAAATTTTTCTTGATATTTCATCTAAGATTATACTTTATGTAAAAATCTCCATAATTTGCAAAAAATTTTCAAAGATAAAAATCATTTGCCTATGAAATATTATACACACACTAAAGAGGGCAGAAAGAGTCATTTTTTCATACTATAACATTATTTTTCGATATGAGTGGGTCTTCGCTCCATTTTTGTGAAAGTTACATGTAATCCTCAAAGTTTGCATAAAAATATACATTTTTTGGTTACCAAAAATATAGAACAAGGACCCACTATACCTTAAAAATGTACTTTTATGACATAACATTCGCATCTTTTCGAGAAATACTTGAAGTCCATTAAGTCAAGGGTCATATCACAAACATGATTTGAATGCCACTATTCATCAGGACTTGTGTAGTCTAGTGGTTAGCGTGCTAGTCTCGAAAGAAAATGATGCTCAGGAATTTTATTGCTAGGGTTCGAACCCCACGAACACCACATTATTTTTAATAAAAGAATAAATCTTGCAGAGAAAAATTTTCCTCAGAAAAGTTGTGTTTACCATAATTTCATAAATTTCAATAATGTGAACTTTACTCTAAAATACTAAATCCACAAATTGAACATGATTTTTATATATTTGAAGCTTTAGGCTTTCTGCACGCTGTGTTCGCCCATCTCCTTTCCAAAGCCAATGTGATTTTTGAAACACGGTCGATATCAATCCAACTTCTAAAATTCTAAAAGACTCATTACTTTATTGAAAAGATTTTCCAGACATTGATCACGGAAGTAAAAGTAGCGCCAGTCAACTCGCCCCTCGGTTGAATTACCACATTTCATGAAGGCTCCAATGCATATTTTACAAACATAACATTCAGAAGGACGATAAAATAATATGGACGTAAAAAATGGTTTATTTTATTCCTAACATTTGATGCATTGATTAGTAGTCAAGGCATATAAATAGAACCAGGGTTGGGGTGGGGGGTGGGGGTGGAGGTGGGAGTTATCTCTTGGACATTGCAAAAGAATTTATTCCGGTAATCGTATATCAAGTTAAAAAGCTCAGAGATGTCTTTTGTACTGTTTATCTTCTTCCTAAGCTAACATTTCTGTGTTCCTCGCACTGGCAAATTAATGAATTCAGGCTGCGGATCCAGGAACTTTTTCCAGGGGGGGGGGGGGGGGTTCCACCCCAGTCAAAAAAAAAAAAAAGGTCGATCAATCTAATTTTTTAATTAAAGTGTATATTGAATTTTTTAAAAAGAAATATAAATTATGGCAATGGAATTGAGATGATTTAGACCTCGTCACATTTTAAACAAATAATTGCAGATAGAGATTCGAGATGCACCATGAAGTTTCAGTTGTGCATCATTCTCTTAAATCATAAATGAGACTTCAATAATATATCATCGACAATTTAATTAACACCAAAAGTTAATATAATTAAAAGAGCTATGTTTTTTCTCTCTTACCAGTACTGTTTATTTCTCTAAAGTAATAAATATGCTTGCTCATATGTTATTGTATGAATAATACCCCATACCAAGGCGAAAAGGTTACTCCAAGCTGACGATGCTGTATTTGAAAATATGTATCCTACATTTTCGTTGTATCCATAATTTCGTAAAAACGAGGTCATCTCGTTTGCCAGTCTATAGCTTATCTGTAATAAGAGAACACTTTAATGAAATGCAGCTGATCTTCTGTAAAAAATAAATTGGCAAAAACATGAGAGTTTGCATTTTAAAACCTTATACTGAACAGTGAAATACCTTTACGAGGGTCGTTCAATAAATAACGCAATAGGTCATCTAAAAGTGAGACAAGTACGTAATACATATTCTGAACACTTTCAATCCCTTAAAGCATTTCCTGTTACCCTTTACACGTGTCCAAAGTCTTTGTACCCATGACCAGAAAACCTAGAGCATACTCATCTTTAGGGATGCCCCAAAGACACTGAAGAATATCACTTCCCATGACATATCTTATTGAACAATCTTCCTTTCATTGTTTTCATGCGTTTATGGAATAAAAAGATATCACAATGGCTGAGATCTAGCGAAAATGGGGGGTGGCCTACTTGACCTACTTTTGAAAAACTTTAATCTTGGCCATAACTTTAAACATTTGGTGCTAGGGCTTTCATACTTCACATGTGCATTCCTTGTTCCTATGGATACCAACAATTTTGGCATTGACCTTGACTTTGGAGTTTGACCTACTTTTAAAAAACTTTAACCCTGGCCATAACAGGTGAACGTTTGGTTCTACATGTAGGGCTTTCACATTTCACAAACATGTGTTTCACTGTGACAAGACCTTCCCTTGGGCCCCATTTGACGTTGACCTTGCCGTTTTACTTTCTTTTAAACAACTTTAACCTTCGCCATAACTTTTGAACAGTTGGTGCTAGGGCTTTCAAATTTCACAGGTATATTCCTCGAGATGAGACCTTTCTTTGGGTACCAACATTTTTGATCTCTTGACCTGGAGTTTGACTTTCATTAGAGAAACTTTAACCTTCGTCATAAGCCGCTATACGAGGGCATCAATGTTTCACAAACATATCTTGTTTTCTTCAGAATTTCATTTATTGCTCTGTGCTTATTTCACGAAAGCCTATTAGGATCAATCTATGGATAAATAAATTTAAAAAGCGTTACAAACCCTTTCGAAAAGGCGTAATAATGCGAAAAAAGCGTTATCACGCCTTTCAAACAGGCGTAATTACGCCTTTCAAACAGGCGTAATTACGTCTTTCTTAAGTATAGTTCACTATAGAATATACTTCAAGTCTTTCATGCACATACTTTACTTTGATTTTTTGATTAACTATGAAATATTACAATTTTACCAGTATATTTCGATTTACTATGAAACTTTTTTGAGATCTGTAGCATCAGTAACTCCTACGCTCTATGTCAATGATTTAAATTTAGGAAATATATGAATATACAAGTAATTTTTTCTTTTAATATCAAAAAATTGCATGCAAGAAGAAAATGAAAAAACCCCCTGAAGTTCAATGTATAAATGCAGACCCGTAGGAAGCAATTTCAGTTGGGGGGGGGGGGCAAAGCCAAAGATTTTCAGTTGGGGGGGGCACTATCAACTACCAGAATTCTTTGACATGCAAAAAAAAAAAAAGTCATCAGACGTTTTTATTGAGGGGGCACAATCATATAGTAGCTAAGTTTTCTATAGTATTCTAGATATCGGCAAAATTATTGGGGGGGGACGTGTGCCCCCCCCCCCCTCCCCCTGGTGCCATGAAATGCTTTTGTTCACTAAAGTAAATGACTAAAATCTTTGATAACAGGGAAGGAGTAAAGTGCGATGGACCAGACCAGGATTCGAACCAAGGGGACCTCGGTTTGAATCCTGGTCTGGTCCATCGCAAGTGAATGACTAGTAAGGTGCTCAACTAATGAGCTACCTGGCTACCGGCGATCAAACCTGTCTCGCCGCCACATTCCTCCCTCCTTAAATGTCTTCGCACCAAAGACACCAACCTAGGCTCTTTACTTGCAGGTCTTTCACCTGGTCTTTTAGGGCATTACCACGACAACAATGTAAAAGGAAAGAAAAAGACCAGTCCAGAATTCGAACCCAGCCCTCTGAATCACTAGTCCCGTCTCTACCAGCTGAGCTATCTGGCCAACGGCGATCGAACCTGTCCGACTGCCATTTTACTCTAGCAAACTATTGGGTTTTTGTTGTTGTTGGTGGTGGGTTTTTTTTGTTTTTGTTTGTTTGTTTGTTTGTTTTTGTTTTTTTTTGTTTTGTAAATGAGGTATCGCAGTTTTTTCTTTAGTAAAAAATAAAATGGTCTTTCTTTTTTTAAAATCACTTTTCTATTTCACAATGCTTTGTAAATCAGTTAACATTTATTTTCATTGCTGCGAAAATCTTTAAATCAAAGTATTAATTGCTGATTTTGCAGTACGTATGTACATGAATGTACTAGACAGACAAAATATAACAAGAGGCCCAAGGGCTTAAATGGTCGCTCGAGTATAATACAACAATTTAAAACTATGGAAGTACTTTTTGTATTATACAATAAAATTTTTTGCATAATTCTATTAACCTTTCAATAACCTTAATTGCAATGATTACTTATCAAAGTAAATGCCAAGGTGTAATAATTTCTCTCAGTAGAATACAAATTTATAGAGCCCTGGCCAGGAACACTTGACAAAATAGTAGAGATGTTCACAATTCTGGTAAAAATACCTTTACTTATTAAAACTTTTACTATATTTGCCTCCGATATGCCCATGAGCATAGATTTTCACAGAAATAATGCATTTTCACTACCGATTCAAAACAGCCCTACTCTAACACCAGAATCCATGACCCAGTGTCATGAAATTCTCAAATTTGGAAAAGGTTCCCTCATTATCATACTTATGTACTTAGTTGAAGATTTTCAAAGAATTAAAACATTTTCACTACATTATCAATAGAGCAGCCCCACAAGAACCCCTGACCCTGGGACCACAAACAAGTTTTAAAAATATAATTATACACCTTGTTTACCTGCTCAACACTAAGGAGGAGACAGAATTATTTAAAAGAATTAATGCATTTTCACTATATTATTCAAAGAGCCCCACCCTTCACCATAACATCTTACTAAGGAGCCATGAAGCTAACAATTCTGAGAGAAGCACCCTTGCTCATCATAACTATACACTTAGTTTCTTTGCTTTATAACCAGGAGCAGAAAAAGAATATTTTCAAAGAAATTATGCTTTTTCACCAAATAATCAATAGAGCTCCCCCCTTTCCACCAGTACCCCCAAAACGGGGGCCATGAATTTCACAATTTTGGAAGATGCATCCTTTCTTATCATAACCATGCACTTAGTTTGTTTTAATTATACCCAGGAGCAGAGAAGACTTTCAAAGAATTAATGCATTTTCACTATATAATCAATAGAGCCCCGCGCTAGCCCCAGAACCCCTGACCCAGGGGGCATGAAATTCACAATTTTAGAAGAGACAGCCTTGCTCGTCATAAAGCATGCTCTTAGTTTCTTTGTTTAATATACAGGAGGAGAGAAGAAGCTTTTTAAAGAATATAATTTCACTATGTGATCAATCAAGCCCCATCCTAACTCCTGAATCCCTGACCCTGGGGCCAGGAATTTCACAATTAAGTTAAAGGATTTAATGTATGTTATAATCATGACAACAGTTTGCTTGATGTCTAGGAGTAGAAAAGAAGATTTTATGAAATTTTCACTAATTTTTATGGTTTTGGCCCTACCCCTCAGACCCTGCGGGGGCAGGTACCATGAAATTCACAATTTTTGTCCCCCTTTGCCCAGAGTTGCTCTTTACCAAAATATGTTAAAATTGGTTCGGCGGCTCCAGAGAAGAAGCTGAAAATGTTCAAAAGTTTACGTCCGACAAACGACGCACACCGACGGACGAAAACGGATTGCAATAGGTCACCTGAGTTACTCAAGTGACCTAAAAATAAGAAAATGTAACATACAACGTATGATTTGTTGGACCTTTGTATTAAAAACCTTCGGTAACATTTCTTTCTACCAAGTCCAAAAATTCATATGTTTTTCTCATACTCAAACAATATTAAACAACCTCCAAGTGTTTTTTCTGAATATGGGACAAGGCCTAGCGACATTAACTTGTATTGACATGACAACGCGAAATGTAATAGCAACGCAAAATGTAATAAACTGGGATTATTGCGTTTTGCGTTATTATATTTTGCGTCGATATCAACGCAGAATGTAATAACGCAAGATGTAAAAACATACTTTTTAAGATTATTAAATGTTGCGTTATTACATTTTGCGTCGAGATCAACGCAAAATGTAATAACACGATTTTTAGATTATTACATTTTGCGTTGTTACATTTTGCGTCGAGGTTAAGCAAAATGCAACAACGCAAAATGTAATAACATACTTTAAATAATTAAAAAGTCAGGTTGAGAATAATTTTCAATTGAGTAGTGGATGAAGAAAATGAAAAAAAAAATTAACAAAAGGAAAAATAAACATATGCTAATTCTTTCATTAGATCTGATTTTATCATATATTGATTTCATTAGCCATTTAAAATCAGCTGATATCCAAATCATAGGTACACTGTATTGCAAATAAGAAACGCGCGTGCTCACGTACATGTATTTGTGTGTGTGTGGGGGGGGGGGAGTTATTTCGTTGATCAGTGTATCAGTTTGCGTTTGCTGTTTGATAGGCACATGCCTGAAATTTAGAAAAGAAATCTATTTATTTTTACTGGCAGGTGTAAATATAGCGGGAAGGGGGTTTCTTGACAATTAAGATTTCATACTGTTTTACAAATCATGTGCAGTGCAGACCAGCAAAAGTAAAATTCTCTGCCTCTCTCTCTCCCTCTCTCTCTTCAACAATAAAACGGATAGTTTCTGCATGTGCATAAAAATACAAGGATCAACATACGAGTAACCCCTACCCATCACTTCACCTCGCTAGACACAAACACATGCACTTCTAATTCGCTAACCAATGTACACATGCACGTCGTACATGTATATCAAGAGTTTTTAATGGACACATGGTCAATCTTTGATAATTAAGAATGTCAGTGATAGATATATAATACAGACTGATTTATAAATAGACATGCCAATCAAAGTTTAAGTATTCAATAAAAATGTTAGAAACAGCGTTAAAAAATAAACAATAAGATTTAGTAATATCCTTAAAAACCGTAACGTTAAACTTTGTCTCATGGTCATAGATATGTCTGTTTATTTAGTGAAGCGAGTTTCCCCATTGTTATATGTTTCAATCAATGTGATGTTTCGCGTTGTACACAATGCCAAAAAAAAAATATTTTGTTTTATTACATTTTGCGTTGTCCTCAACGCAAAAATTAAGTAACGCAAAATGTAACAAACAAAAAGTGCATTATTACATTTCGCGTTAATCCTAACGCAAAATGTAACAATCCAAAAATCGTGCTATTACATTTTGCGTTATTACATTCTGCGTTGATCTCGACGCAAAATGTAATAACACAACATGCAATAAATCCAGTTTATTACATTTTGCGTTGTTATTACATTTCGCGTTGTAACAATGCACCTCTAAATTCTTTAAATCATTTCTTAGTGTTGGAATTATCCAACATTAAGAATTCATGTTATTGTATCTTTACTTAATTGTTAGAACTTTATGTGTAAAAATACATTTTAAAAGATCTCTAGAAAAGACCAAAGAGTAATTGAGGACAAATATGTCTGTAAAATAAGTTGTGGGTGAAGAAAAAATGTATATTTAATTTGAAACTGAATATTATTTCAACAATCATACTGTATTGCAAAATACAATGAAAAAATGTAACAAGAAAAACGTGAGGACCAAAAAATGTGAAATCCATGAACATTTTCGAGGTGATACCCGCCTTCTTTAGAAAATTCGAATGGTGTTATAATTGATTGTAGGATACTACAAGATAATCATTAATTATTCTTTGTGGCTGCAAACATCATCCTATTGTTTGGTCATAAAAGATATAACAGGGTAGTATACAATTGATATATATTTTAATATAGAACATTTGCAAGATAACCCAGTTTCCTTTTTTTTTTTCAATTTAATGATTGAACATGCATTGAATATATCATGTTCAATCAGTGACCATGCATCATTTACTTCTATATAACTCAAGTCTGTCTTTAATATTTTAGTAGTTTTTAACACCTTGTACGATCAGTTTAAACAGTCATGGTACAGTGAAATGTTTAAAAGCCTCAATGATAGAATATTTACGACTTTATTTTTTCTAGAAAAGTATTTGGTATCTTTGCCTTGCAAGTATTAAATTTTTTTTGTATGTTTAGTACTTGCAATACATAATTTTCTATTGAATTTGGGAGATAAAAATGTACCAAAAGAAAATAGAATTTGTAAGTTATGTTCGAAAAAGGAAACTGGTGATAAATATCATTACTTATTTAATTGTAATTGATCCATCTATTTTGAAATCAAGATTGTCATTTATTTCAAAGAACTTCTATTTATATCTCCATGTATATGCATGTTTATACCTTTAAACAATTTTTTAATGCAAGAATACAGTTAAATTGGAAAAAGTATGTATATTTTATAAAAACTATCATTGAGAGAGTTAGCTGTCCTGGTTAGCTGATTCTAAGCTTTTTTGTCTTTGTACTTTTTCTTTTTCACGAATGCATATATTAAACTATACTTGTAATTTGTCCCTACACTGTTTTTGTGTTAATGCATAAGAATAAATTCATTGTTATTGTCATGAAAGAATGGCAATATATAATTGATATACTTGAATATAGGGACATTTCCCAAATTTCTGTCTTTTTCATTTAATAACTAAACATACATTGAATATAGCATGTTCAATGAATTTATATGGAAAAAAATCAAGCCCCTCTTTATATTTCACTATTTGATATTGTTGTTCATTATACTTACTGTATCTTTTGACTTTCCCCAAAGCCCAGTACCAATAACCATTAAAGAACAGCACAGGCTGACCAAAATTATTTGCTACAACAGCAATCATTTTCATTATTATCATTCACAAATAGCAAGAGAGAGAGAGAGAAATACCTATTTAGAATTTACAAAACACTATGCATATATGTTATCCATACCCTCAATATTAGAGGTATTAATGTGGTAAAATAAATTTTAAAAATTGTCAAATCAATTCAAGATAATGGCTCATAATAAAATTGGCTGAAACTCTTACTTGATAAATCATAAATATGAAAAGTGGCAAAACTAAATATGTGCTTTTAAAATACTCACAATGATATGAAGATATTTTGATTTTGTTCTTAAGGTAAACATTCCTATCACGGAAACCATCAGAATTACAATAGCTGAAGAAATCATAAATGCCGAATAAGACTGGCGTATATGATTGAAGGACAAGCCATCAAAGGATAAGGCACTCCAGAGGACATCCCGGATAATGTCATGGTTGAACACTTTATCGTAAATCAACACTAATCCTTCTGTAAATAGTCCCACTGCAATCATCTGGAAATGTGAATTAATTAATATTCATTAGCTTAATTGTGCTAAAACATATTCTGAAATAATGCAGTGTAAATTGAATGTTACGCTTTAAACGCTGATGATGAGAAAAGGAGAATATGAATAAAATGACATTGTTCACGATAACAGTCTATTAATTCAATTGCGTTGATTTTCACAATTACAATTAGCAGGCCTGTCAAAATTTCTAATGGAAATATTTCACTTTAAAATGCACCAATTGGAAAAAAAAACATTGTTAGGAGGTAAAACATATCCATAAAAAATCACTAGTCGGAAGATATTAAATGATTAATTAAGAAATAAACAACAATGTTAAAAAGTTCTCTGGGAAATGAACTTGGTTGGTCACGTGATCAAATCCTGTGAAGCCCGAAGGGCTTTTCAGAAGATTTGATCACGTACCAACCAAGTTCATTTCCCAGTGAACTTTTTAACATTGTTGTTTATTACTTTTATTTACATTTGAGAGGAATATTCTGAATAGAACTGCATTTATTACACGAACGGCCCGCCGTATTGCTATGTTGTGACGCGCAATGACCTAGAAGTTGTTTGGTCTTGAGAGTTCGCCTCGCTCCAACATTTGAATACTTACATTAATGTTTAGCAGTCCAGTTCAGGAAATATCTGTTCATAATGAAAAAACAATGATCGCTACTGGGAATTATCTTACTATTATTGTACGAGTTCTTTATATATAAAGTCAAAAGCGGTGCTATCGTCTTCAGTTTACATACCTTCAAAGGAATTTCGGGTTAAAAAGGTAAGCGTGATTTTAGGCTAATTAGAAACATTCTTCACACCGAAGAAAGATCTAACGATCATTTGTTGAACGAAAAAAAAATATATGTTTCAATAATTTTATCTTTTTCATCGCTTTGACGGTTCAGAAGTTCCGAAACCAGTGTCACTGTGACAGAAATATGTAGACAAGATATCGTCTCGCTGTGTGATTCGGTCACGCCATGACCTCTGACCCCCTAATAAGTTCATACAGAATTGAACATATTTTCTCTTCTATAGGTTCATCTAAGAAAAATATTCGCAAATGTAAATAAATTAAAAATGTGGTTTAAAAACCTTCAAAACATGCACAGTTTAAAAATATTTAGCATTTTCGTTCACGTTACTGGAAAAAAAAATAATTGTATTGAAGGTTTTTAACCACTGTAGTATCATAGTGTAAAATTGACCCTCTGATATATTTTCTATTTTAAGTATAAATTTATTATCAATTTCAAATTATTTTTATTTCATTAATTTTTATTTACCAGTTGGTATTTTTATTTACTGCAATAAAATTCATGGCTTTGGATTTAGAAGAAATAATAACTTGAGGCCCTTTGTCAGTTTTCTTGAGAAAAGTTGTGAAATCAATTAGTGTCATCCTTTCGTGTAAAATCTGTGCTTTTCTTAGTTTTCCGCAAATGGAACTTTGTTTTCTTAATTACTTAAATTGTATTTTGCCGTAAAGCCCTATTGTTAATCTTCCGTTTGATGTCGAGTCTGAGTCCTTTTAGATTAACGCCCTTTTGTAACAATTAGTGGCAAGAATAACTCAACACCTGGACAGGGGACGCTATCGGGTTTTTGTCCGTCACTTTTGCGACGGACATTCACGAATAAACAGCTTTAATTTTAAGACTGTCTCCTGTCCTGTTTTTCAGGTAATGTAGATTTACTTTGTACTTTGTATTTTCCTTTATTTTCATTTTTATATTTTGTTTAATAGTTCATGTTGATAAAATACATGTAGTAAGTAATAATCCCATATTCACAAAATGTTACTTTTCACAAATCTGTAGATAAACATATGTTGTATTTTATATTTGAAAAGTATGTGTCATGAAACAAAATTATTAAGTAGTGTTTTATAGAGGTTTTGAAAGAAGTCATTAAGTCGATTTTACTGTTTTGACCTTTCCGGATATTTTGCATCTATTTTGTACTGGTTTTCTATTTAGTATTCAAAATATTGTTGTACAAGTAAACGTGCAGTCGATTTTACTGTTCTACTCTATTAATCGTTTGTAAAAAGGAAAAATGCTGAAAGTATCTATGTAAGTAAACATGTTCTTATGATGCATAACTATTATACATGCTGTAGGTGTAGATTGTTTGTAAAATCATATGCAAGACTAGTAGAACGTAGCTTAGTACATGTGTACTTGTACTCAATGACCGAATATGGTAAATGTACTAGGTTTTACTGTAAAGTGTGTTTATTTAGTAGATTAGGGTTTCTTTGTATGTTTGTCCATTAGGACCCCCCCCCCCTTTGTATGACCGGAAGTCAGAGTCTCTATACAGGAAGTAGACTCATTGTAAACAATAACATGTGAATTTTCTATTTTTGGTCTATTCCTTTCATACCCCTCTCATAGCCAAGTAAATGTTTTACAAGCTAATTCTCCCAATTGATATTAATTATATATTTTTATTTTAACTCATTTATTTTTATAATGAAGATATTCAGTAGACATGTTATAATACCTGTAATGAATTGTGTGTTCATGAGATGATGTTTAATTAACACATGTTCTTATTTGTGGCATTATCTTACACTTTCATTTTAATTATACAGAGTATCATTGTTTTATATCTTTTATTATGATTGTAAATGATCACTTTTGCGACGGACATTCACGAATAAACAGCTTTAATTTTAAGACTGTCTCCTGTCCTGTTTTTCAGGTTTAGAAATCTTAGTTATCACCACAGTCCCCAAAGCACGGTAATAGTAGTACCCTTGTAAACGTTCTAGCAAATACATGTAGACTAAAATTGACAATTTAATCTCTTTTGGAAAAATGAAAAATGCTAACATTTATTATTCTTGATTAAAAAACAAAAGAAAACCTATAAAAATCAAATTTAACATCAAATAAACTTACCAATAAAATTGCAGATGTTATGACTATCATTTTGCGCTGTATGTCCCTAAAAGAAGCCTTGTACATAAAGAAGAAGAAGCATTTTCTCAAATATAATTTTCATACATTACCTAGCAATTTAAAAATCTATTAAGAACACTTAAGTCAAAGGAGACAACTTAAATTTAATATTGTTGGTATTTGATTTTTTATTCATTTTTTATATAGACTTAATACATGCAACAATTTCATTTTCCTAAATATTGTATTATAACATAAGTGCATACACCAATATTAATATTCTTATTTTGAAATATCAGTAAATGCATACATGTATTTAACAAGAGTTGGGCTTCACCTTTTACAGTAGTTAATCATCCGTCTACAACTATTTTTTGGGGTCGTTTTCCTTTCCAGCTCGGGATGATCGTCATTTCTCTGCTCTCCATCTTCTATCTCATCTCTATCTCTGAGTGATCTTATATGGAGGAATGTTAATATTATTCCCAAAACCTAAAATGTATAAATATTCATATATCTGATAAAGACATAAATGAAATATGGAGATAACGAACAGTATTCAGTATTCAAGCTCAAAGTCCATTTAAATAATACAAATCAGGAGTAGAGCAAACATGGACCTCCAAAAACATTAGAGGCGAGATCAGGTGCGATGGAGAAGTGATCATCCCCTGTTGACTGGTCACTACCACCGTGTGCCCCTCGTCATTATCGGGTAAACGGAAAAATCCGTAGAAATTTCAGAGTGTAAATATTGGCCTTACAATTAGTACGAAAATAAAACAGATTTTAAAAAATGAATCTGAATCAAGAGAAAAGAGATTTGAAGTTTGAACAAGAGATCTATGGGTCTTGTCTTAGAAGTTACCTGAGTTTACTACAACCTTGAGAAGAAAGCTTTTTGAAGAGGCACCCTTGCTTATTATAACCGTGCATTTAGTTTGTTTGCTAAATTCCCAGAAGCAAAGAATATAATTTTCAAAAAAGTTAATGCATTTCCATTACATAATGAATAAAGCTCCACCCTAACATCAGAGCTCTGACCCAAGGAATTCAAAATATTTGAAAGATTTACCATAGTTATGTATTTAGTATGTTAGCAAAATACCAAGGACAGAGAAGAAGATTTCAAAGAGATAATAATTTAATTGTTGTTGTAACACGGTATTTGATTGGATAAAAAAATTATTTTGTATGGTGTAAATTGCTTTGCCTACGTCACAATGACTTGCGTCAAAAATGTATCGGTCCGCCCGACGTTACATTCAAATTTTGTACAAATTGAACTCGTTTTTAAAGACAATCATCTTTTTTTCTTAAACCAAATGAATGAAAATTAAATTATAAAGAATGAATTTAATAGCTACCCAATTAATATGGTTTAAACTGGGTTGGAACGCGGTTTATAAAGCGTAAACTACCCCAACCCAGTTTATACCGTATAATCTGAGTAGCTATTAAATTCATTCCTTAAATACATTGCCATTATATGAATGGTGCTAAGCGCTTTAAACAGAACCTCTAATCCAGGGACAATATTAGTTATCCAGGTTCAATCATGGGTGTACGGGAATTTACTCCGGTTTTTATTCCATACACCCTGAGGCCGAAGGATGTATGGAATGCAACCCGAGATAAATCCCCGTACACCCTTGATTTGACCTGCATAAAGAATATATTTCCTTTGTACCCAAATAATTTTTTTGTAAACAAGTTCAATCAACTGTGTTCCATGCTATCGATAAGATTTACTACGTCATACAATGCATCGTGACGTCATGAGTTTTTGCTTTTTATCATAGAGAAACTATGCTTTGTGACGTGACTTTTTTTTTACCCCAGAACAAGTCGGGTGTACGGAAATTTACACCCGACTTTGTAACCAATCAAAGCTCGTGTTACATGCATAGGATATAATGAATTTAATTATTTTGAAAGAGGCGCCCTTGCTTTTCATAAGATTGCAACTAGTTTTTCTGCTGAATACCAAGGGACACAGATTTTCAAAGACAAAAATCATTTCATTATAAATTATATAGAGCTAAAGACATAAAGGGAATTATAATTGATGGGGAGGAATATAAACTTTCACAATATGCTGATAATATTTCAATTATATCTGATGGATCACCACAGTCTATGGATGGTATATTAAGATAACTTGACTATTTTGCACTTGTATCTGGTCCGAAAATTAATTTTAAAAAAATTAAATGGTTTGGATTGGCAGTAAAAAAAATTCCAAAGAAGTTTTCACTCGAGATGGAAGTTAGATTGGAATCACTCTACTTTTGATCTTCTTGGTGTAAAATTTTCTATTAATTTAGACGAAATGATTAAACTGAATTACCCCTCAAAATTAAATGAAATAAAGCGTTTGATAAAACAATGGCAGTTAAGAAAAACTTACTCCATTTGGTAGATTAGCAGTGATTAAATCCCTGATTATTCCAAAGATTAACCATTTCATATTGAAATATATGGAGATAACGAACAGTATTCAAGCTCAAAAGTCCATTATACAATACAAAATAGGAGCAGAGCAAACACGGACCTCCAAACATCAGAGGTGGGATCAGGTGCCATGGAGGAGTGAGCATCCCCTGCCGACCGGTCACACCCGCCGTGTGCTCCTTGTCATGATCGGGAAATAACGGAAAAATCCGTCGACAATTCAGTGTGTAAATAATGGCCTAACAATTAGTATGAAAAACGTCAGTCAGCATTTGACTCAATGATAAATTGTATTTGCTGACAAGGTCATTGTATCGACCATAGAACTTACGAAATGATGACTTTAAACGAGACAGCTGATATTCTTGTTTCATCAACTTATTTGTCAATAATTTACCTCGTTTTAGAAATTGTACATACGTAGAGCATGCTCTTGCGTATCGAATCAACTGAGAGATATATACCCCGTATGCAGGTGATGAAGGTATATTGCTGCATAAGTAAGGGAAGTTGACGATTGAAAAGTTAAAGTCATCACGTTTATCATAAAGCTTGGTTGTTAGATTACCATTAACGTCTTTTTCAAGTAAAATATCCAAATATGAAACAGATGTATCAGACTCTGTGGTATCTTTTATCTCAAGTTCACCAGGATATATCGTATCGACATAAGAATGAAAATAGCCATTGTTAATTGACAATACGTCGTCGATATATCTAAATGTCGAGTTGAACGCCACAGCAAGTGTTTTCTTCTTTTCACGTACAAGATTTTGGACAAATTCTGCTTCATATGAATACAAAAAAAGGTCTGCTAATAACGGGGCGCAATTGGTACCCATAGAAATTCCAATAGATTGTTGGAAGACCTGGTCTCCAAAAACCACATAGATATTGTCAATCAGAAACTCAAGCATCTTTTTAATGTCTACTTCAGAGTACTTGTGTGTACAATCAGAATGTTTTTTAACAAAATAATTTTGCAAATGACCAATGACAAGGTAAGTATATTTACGAGTTCCATTTTTATTGAAAAAGCAGCTGTCAATGATATCAAAAAGCCTGGACTTTAATTTATCGTGGGGAATGGTTGTGTATAAAGTTGAAAAGTCGTAAGTTTTTAAGCTGTTGATTTTGGTAAAATCTTGTGATTTCAAATTTTCCAAAAGTTCCTTGGAATTTTTAAGTATCCACATCTGATTTACACCACTTCTCGAATATATTGTTGCACAGTACTTTTGAAGTTTCTCCTTCACCACTGTTAATATCTTAGTGAGGAGTAAAGATAGAGGCTTGGTTGAACATTTAATGGAACCCGCTATGTATCTTTGTTTGTAAGGAATTTTATGAAGTTTCGGAATCCAATATAAATATGCTAATTCGAATTCATTTTGGTTGCTGGGAATATATTGTTAAAAATATTCAAAACTGACATATGATTTTGAAGAATTTCTTCCTTAGAAAGGGAACTATGAGTATAAGTTGGATTACCACTTGTAGAATTAAATCCAAGTTCCTCTAAAATACATTTAATATAATGAGCCTTACAAACAAAGACAATATTGTTACCTGCTTTGTCAGCAGGGACCAGTACGTACTGATCATGTAATCCATCTAATTCTTTTTTCACTTCTGGATTATTGAATACAGAAGGATAGATAGATTGACTATTCCGAACTCTTATAAGGAACTCCTAGATGAATGAGAAAGACCTTTACTACTTTTTATAGGGAAGTAAAATTCATAAGGTTGAGAAAAATGTTATGATTCAAGATTATAGAAATGGGGGTGTGAAAATGATTGAATATGTAGATTTTCTATGTGCATTAAAATCAACATGGATCCGAAGACTGATTTACTCAGATACAAAATGGCTAAAACTTCTTGAATCAGAATAAGGAATGAAAGTTGAATCTCTATGGGTTAGAGGTTTAGAATTTACTGTTAATATGTGTAATAAAATAATTAACAAGTTTTGGAAAGAGGTTTTACTTAATTTGGTAAAATCATTGATTCGGGTCAAAAAATATGCAAAGTCTTCATTAACATAAATGGTTTAATCCAAGAATTAAAATGAACAACTCATTCATATTCTTGAAAAGTCATTTCGATGCAAGCTTTATTTTTGTAATAGATCTGTTTGACTCTGAAGGAAAATTCGTAAGCCTTTAGTACCTCACAAACCTAAATGTAAAAACAAATTTTGTAGAATATGCAGGTTTAGAAGTAGCTGTTTTAAAAATATTGAAAAGTATTGATATTGAAAAAAGAGAAATGGACCTTTTATCCCTAATTCACTTTATATTTTTTATAAAAGTACAAAAGGTTGTAAAGACAGGTACAGTGTACTCATTAAAAGAAAAAGGAAGCAATTAAGGCACTAGAAAAATGCGAAAATAATGGAATATTTTTTGGCGATAAAGACTGGATAAAAATATTTGAACTTCCTTTTAAAGTCACAAAAGAAGCAAAATTTCAGTGGATGCAATTTCAAATTCTGCATAGGATTATTGCAACAAATAAATACCTTTATAAACTCAAACTTATTGATTCACCTGTATGTTCCTTTTGTAAACAAGATGTTGAAACGATTGAACATTTATTTTTCGAGTGTTTCTGCGTTAAAAAATATGGTGTCATATTGAGGAATGGTTTATAGATAAGTTTCATTTTACCATTAATTTTGATAGAAAGGATATATTTTTTGGCAAATTCAACAACAAAAACATGTTTAGACTACACAATATATAAATACTTACTGTTAAGCAATTAACTTTTGCTAGTAGGTTTAAAAATGTGCCTAAACTAAGCATCTCAATGCTAGAAAAAATATTGTGGATAGAATATTAGTTGAAAAAGTTATACTTTTTAAGAAACTGTAAATTTTCAGAATATGAAAAATACTGGAAAACTATTTGTGATATGCTATAATGTATTTATTTTTTCTCAAGTTTATATACAAATGTACAAGTATGTTAAAATACTTAATACTGTTCCCCCACCTCACTTTTTGCACCCTTTCACCCCCTGTTTCCTTTTTTAATTTTATTTCTGTATATAAAGCTTTCACAGTGAAGATTCATATAAATGTACAATATGTCATATATAATTTCAGTTTGATTTTGAAACGCGACATATATTTACTACAAAGAAAATGTATTTAATATGAAGTATCAGGAAGTAGAAATGAAAGTATGTATTGAATGTTATAGTCTGTATATGTGAAAGCACAAATAAAATCTATGAATTGAAAAAAAATATAGAGAGAGCTCCGCCCTTACACCAGAACACCAAACCCAGGAGCCATGAAATTCACAAATTTTACCAAAGTTACCCTTGTTCTTCATAAACATTCACTTAGTTTATCTATTATTAACCAGGAATAGAGGAGAATATTTCAAAGAAATAATGTATATTCACTACATTAATAATAATTCATGATTAATTTATGATTCATAAACAGAATAAAAATTTAACATTTGTTCCTATCATACAAATCCTATTTTTTCTTCATAAAATTGTAAACATTTTTATGATTTACAGTATCTTTTATTAATATTTGAAAATTGGTATTGATATAAAACTTATGATTTAAAATCGATAATCATATTCAAAAATCTTAGATTTATCTGCAAAACCTTTAAAAAATGTGATCTATATCCAAAAAAATTATATTCATACTTAAAACATATTAATTATATGCAAAATCGTGTTATTTATTAGCAGACCAATTTCTGTATTCAAAGCAAGCAAAATTTATTCAAAAACTTATACAAAAAAAGAAAACGTCTATTGCTTTTGCGTGTGGCGATTACTGCAATTACTCTATCGTTAACTTCCCTTATTTATATAGCAATATTTATAACATTATCAACTGCAAATATGTAGTTTACGTCTCCAGTAGATTCGAAACGCAAAAGCATGTTCTACATTCGAACAACAAGCTATTGACAAATTATTTGATAATACAAAGATATCAACACTCTCCTTCAATATCAATATTTCGCAGTTTCTATGGTTGATACAATGGCCATATCAGCAAATATATTCTATCATTAAGTCGATTGTTGTCTGACGTTTTTCATACAAATTGTTACGCAATTAATTTCAAGCTGAACTGTTACAGATTTTTCTTTCGCTTTCCCGAAAACGGCGAGTGTGACCGGTCGACAGAAAATGCTTATTCATCCATGGCACGTACCTTCTCAACCCCTAATATTTTTAAAGGTCCGTGATTGCTCTACTGCCAATTTGTACTGTTTCAATGGACTCTTGAGTTTTATAACAGTTCGGTATCTCTATATTTGATATGGTAATCTTTTGATTTTTATTAGGAAATTTATATGACTATAAACATTACAAAATAGCTTTAAAAGTATCATATTCAAATCCGATGTCTGAACCTTGCTGAAGAATTTATTAATGTACAACCAAGGGTACAAGGATAAGGAAAATATATTAATACTTACCCCAAACAGAAGAGACAGAGATATTCCTACGAAATACCCGGTGGTGTAAGTCTTAAATCTGGATGACACTGCTTCCAAACAGGGCTTTAAATGTAAAAAAAAAAAAAAAACACAGAATATTATTAACATAATAAAATTTTTGATGTGCTAGTAACTCTAAAGTGAGATATAAAAGGTCTGCTTACTGTTAAAAAAACAAAACAAAACAAAAGACCACCCGATTTAATGTATGTTTTACAGTTTTACTGAGTTCCGAAATCTACGTTCGAAATTTTAGGTTTACAAAAGATGCAATGTTTTCCATTTTATAGCATCTTTTAAACAAGAAAATACAGTGATTGACCCTTATAATACTAACTGTGTTTGGCGTACTGCACACTGAAGTGCTATAGAGAGTGTTTTCTGATACATTGTATAAACTGTGCTGACAGCACGTTAGAGGTAGCTGAGAACAATGATAAATTCCAGACGTCAAAGTACATATATCGCTCGAGGCAGTTACACCGCAACACTCCAGCTGAGGAAAAACAATGGAAAAATCCAATAATTTTGTACAACGTTGAAGTAACGATGTGTATCAATTTTCTTTCTTATAAGAAGCAGATGACAATAATCTATTAAACAATATTCTCAAACAATATCAATATATTAAAAATAAATGCTAACTGCATAATGTAATGAGTGTACTTACTTCTCCAAACAGAGTTAACCATGCCCGTTGAAGGCTAGAGAAATTTCTCAATAAATTTGCCATTTTGAATCTCAGATCACTTGTGACCTGTGTTATACAGATAAAGTTATTAATTGGAAATTGGATGGATTAATACACGTATGCTTTTTTGCTACAGTTTATGAATATATACTTTTTGGTCAGCTTAAGAACGCAATTTAATATGCTGAATGTAAGAAAAACTATTTGTCTGTAGAAACAATTCAAGTAATTAACTACTCCAGGCTTATTTGATGTAAGTGCTGGGATCTCTAAAGACATTTCAATAAATATGCCTGGTTCGTGATGTATTGCTTCTTTTTCGAATATGAACAATTAATAGTTTTTCTATTCCTACTTATCATTTTGTTTCAAAGATTTGTTGTTTACTTTAAAAAAGAAAACAAATTTTACATTAACCACGTTGTCTTTTTAAAAAACTAAATGTAAACTTAAAACAGCTTACCTGAACAGCAAGTTTGATGATTAACCCCAGCCAGATAACTTCTGTGATGAATAACAGAACTTTGGTTACTGCAATCTTTTAAAAAAAAAGAGTGTTTATAAAATAAATTGCTTTATATGCAAGTCTTTACTATAATGAAAATTTATAAGAAAATATCAATGTCTCTCTTTTTGTCAATTTATCTTTAGATTTACCTATTTAAGTTTAACACAGTCCTGTGGTTATCAGGTGGCCACGGTAACGATATTGCCTACCCAAATGATTAATGTTATTATGTATACAATGTGTTTTTGTTGCACATTGATGTCTTAAAAATGTCTATATTATAATCATTTTCTCAGCGCAATGTGACTTGGGCTTTGAAATTCTAAGTACATATAAGAATATGACAATAAATTAGATTAAAGTAGATTATGTTTATTGTCGTAAAATAGATACAAAACAGGCCTTCTTTTATTCATTTCTTTTCCAAATCGCTACAATTTTTTAAAATTCTTACACAGAACTAACAGGTTTGTAGTAATCTCTTTTTCTTTCAACATTGTAATCATTCTAAATTGAACAGGAAGTCTGTGCAAGTGTCCAAATCAATGATGATAGAATGGACATTGATGTTTATCTATCTTACCAAGTTTTAAATTTTATTTTTCACTTTAACTAAAACTTTTTGGGAAAGTGCATTTGTTAGTCATGTCTGCATATATTTTATTTTATCTGTTCTATATTTCGACCTCTGAATATTTCACCTCCCTCTATGTGACTTTGTGACGTCTGATTACATTACATGCATGAATTCGTAGTTAGCCTGATCATTGAATCGATTACTTTCTTATTTTTGTTCATAATTTTTCTTGCCTTTTTTGACATATCGTATAATGATAGAATGGTAAACATCTTGACTCTTCATTTAGCTTCATATAACATGAGTAATTTAGATTGTTTTTAAGAAAAAATAAGAAGAAGTTAGTCTTGACTTTGACTAGATGTGACCATACTTGCTTCAGTGCTACGAAATATTCAAAATGGAACTAAGGAATTCAATGATTTTCACATTGCTTTGAAAAGAATTCAGAATATCAAGCATTTTTTAAACATGTAATATATAAAACTGAATAAACACAAAGTAGATTGTTTTTTTTTTAAATAAATGTTATCCTTACTATACTTTTAAGGTTCTTAAATCCTGAAAAAAAATCCCAGGTTGTTTAATTTAAAAGCATCATGTTGTAGTCTTAACTTTATACGGGCCTTATTTACAACCGAGTATGTGGGAGAAGGCCAAATGCTGCTAAAAAGCAAAAAGAAAAAAATAGACACAGAAATTGATATCTTACGTACATCAAATGTAATACATGTATTATAATTATTTTGTAAAAGAATCAACAGATTCAAAGATAACAAAACCAGACCCGTTTTAGCATTGTTACCACTTTGCTCTTTGTCCTGTTATGGAGAATGACGTCGGATATAAACGCTAAAGAATTCACAACAAATTCAACAGATCCTAAAACAATCATCAGTACTCCGAATCCTTCAATAATGTCCCGGAAGTTCAATCCAAGTATGTAGATATGCCCAAAGATTCCGGAGACAAAGGTCCCAGACAGCTTAGAATCAGTGAGGAGCACCGTTCCAAACACTATCAGACACACTGCTGGTACCTTTGTGTGACATTAATGAAGTTATCATAAGTTTTTCTGAATTTGATTTGAGTTTAATTACATGATAAAAAGCTCAGTATTGAATGATTGGGAATGATGTTCAACAAAGAAGCCAAATACATACACATGACAACAGCCTCCAAATGTTTGCAAGAAACCCTAGTCGAGACCTAGAAAAGTAAGAAATATGAAATTTTGTCATTCTCAACACTTTCAAGCAAATACTTTTACATAATATGATAATGAATGTACTTATGTACACTGAATGTGACAGTATTTCTAAATAACATGTACACTGCTTATTCATTATCAATATGTATAACTAAGAAATAAGGTATCATTTTTAAACTTCTATCGGAATGTAAATACGAATTAGTCTTGTGATCAATCCTTCAGGCTTTTGGGGAGATTTAATCACATACCAACCCATATTTACACCCCGCTAAATGTTAAAAAATGATATCTTATATTTAAATTTGTGACTGGTTTATAACAAATATTTGAGTACTATATATTTTTAACCCATGAAATGTTTTCCCCATTTTGTCAATGACTTCCAGTATGCAACATCAAACACTGAAACATGTACATGCAGCTAGGGCATTTCAGTTGTTGTAGGTTATTGTGTCAATGACTTTAATTTCTTATTACCTAAATTTCCTGTCGAACATTGCAGGTTTATTGAGATAATTTTCTAAAATAGTGGAAGAATTTGTTTTTCACTTAATCTCAAGGTCGACCACTTATTCTCTGACAATACATTTATTTCATTTCAATATAGTAATCAGTTTTCAATGCCAAAAAGGACTGGTGCATTTGCATATATTTCTAGACTGACAAACATTTTCATAAGAGTGAATAAATAAATTTATTCTTTCTCAGACAGAGGAAAGCCACGTTATTTATTCCTTGTTTTTGTATATCGCAGAGTATCAAACTCCTACCTGATGCAGCTATACATTGTATATTTAAGCAATGAATCATTATTATTTGAAAAATATAGTCTCATAACTGCAACGGTGTGTGCAAACAAATTGAGTAACGCGCGCAAGCGAAACAACCACGTCAACGAGAGCACTCATTCCAGCTTCACTCTTCAACACAGGTGACAGCCAACACTGAAGTGCTGCTAAAAACTGCTGTGACACCAATTTGATATGGAAATCAAGAAATCACCTGTAATATACTGCTTGATGAAAGGGCTCAAAATTCATTTATTACTAAGGAGCTAGCACAGAAACTTGATATTATGTCAAATGGATCCATTACCCTAAGAATTTCAGCATTTGGAGACAAGAATAGTAAAATTCGTCATCTTGAGAAAGCAACTGTACAATTAGAAACACAAACTGGAGAAAAAATTCCAGTGGAGGTCATTATCATTCCAAAGATTGAAGCTCCAATCTCCAACAGATCACTTGTCAATATCAAGGAACTCCCATACCTTAAGGGATTAAAATTGGCACACCCAGTAAGCACAGAGGAACGAGTCCATATTTCAATGCTTATTGGTGCAGACTATTATTGGAACATACCAGTAGTAGGAGACAAAATGATCAGAGGGAATGGACCCACCGCAGTTGAAATAAAATGCTGGATATCTAATATCTGGACCTATCAACTCATCAGGAAAACAACATCCAGGAATGTTCCATATTTTGGCTGAACATAAAATGGAAGAGATTGAACTTCAAAAATTCTGGAAAATAGAATACATGGGAATTGATGATCAGAATGAAGAGTAGAAAGAAGGAAAAGCTTCTGACCTATGCTACTACATCAATAGATCAAGAGGATGGTCATTATATTGCTAAATTTCCCTGGAAGGGAGAAAACTCTCCTTGCTTACCTACAAATTATGAGATTGTGAAAAAAAAAACAGAAAATGTTATTTAGAGATTAGCAAGGGATCCAAAACTGTTAAAATTGTATAGTGAGATAATCCAGGATCAAGAAAAAAAGATTTATTGAGAAAGTTGAAGATCCAGAAAATTCATAATATACAGTCCATTACATCCCTCACCACCCCGTGAGAAAAGACAGTTCTACAACTCCGATTAGAATTGTGTATGATTGTAGCTGCAAGGACAAAACTGGACATGTTAGTCTAAATGATTGCATTGAGCCTTATTCCCCGCTGATGAATGACATCACATCAATATTGACCATATTCAGATTAAACAAGTTTGCAGTTACAGCAGATATTGAAAAGGCCTTCCTTCAAATTGAACTTAACCAGAAAGATCGTGAGGCAACCGGCATGGTTACTTGAACCCAAGAAATGGCCTGTATGGGATGGACCAACAAACGCAATACTATATTCCACAAGCGCTGAAGAAGAGAGTAATATGAATCGTCAAGCAGAGGATCAAGTTACAGCGGATAACATGACTGGAGGTATACATTCAGTACTGAAACTTGAGAATAAAAGTTCACTCATGATGTTGCATACATCAGAAGATTAATTCACAACTGCAGACATTATAGTGAAAGGAGAGCAGGATTTCTCAGTAAACAAGAATTAGGTGAAGCTATGAGACTGCTCATGATGTACAGACAACAGAGTTTACAAAGGAAATAGAATATCTGAAACATCCATCTGGAAGGAAACCAACATTGGTTCAGCATCTGAAACTGTTCCTTGATAGAGATGGATTTTTAAGGTGTGGAGGAAGAATACACAATGCACCACTGATGGAGAAAAACAAAATTTCCATACCTTCTTCCTACAGATCACCGATTGACATATCTTATTGTTGTTGATATAAACAAAAGGCATGCCCATGTTAGTTTAAATTCAACAATTACCTTACTTCATGAACAATACCAAGGATTCGACATCGTGTGAAAGGGATTCTTAGAGCATGTGTCAACTGTAGAAAAGTCACTGAAAAATAATATCAAGCTCCAGAACCCCCTCCATAACCAAAGGGCCGTTTACAGATGAAACCCCCATTTACCGTGACAGGCATTGATTTTATGTTAAGGATACATTGGGAGAAGATTCTAAAGCATACATATGCCTCTTTACCTGTGCCTCATCTCGAGCTTTACACCTAAAGTTAGTACAAAACCTGACACAGAGTTCATCTCTTCTTGCAATCAGAAGATTTATTAGTAGGACATCAATGCCTAGTATCATGATCTCAGATAATGCAACAATCTTTCAATCTGCATCAATGGAAATCACCAGAGCATCACATGCAGAAAATGTACACCAAAACTTGCTGAATATGGAGTACAATGGAAATTCCATCCCTAGTCGAGATCCATGGTATGGTGGATGGTGGAGGAGATCAATATGATTGACAAAGACTTCCTTACTGAAAGTTCTTGACGTTCAAAGATAAATATGGAGACTCTTCACCCCTTAGTTACGGAGATAGAAGCAATTTTGAATGACAGACCGCTGACTGACATATCAACAGATCCAGATGATTTACAGCCGCTTACACCATCTCAGTTGTTATATGGAAGAAGATTAACATCTCTACCTTATTTTAATGGAGTGGATGCCAACGACAACTCTCTAGTGAATTACGATAAAGCAAATAAATTCACGAAACGACAAATTCAGTTTCTACAAAGCTTTTGGAACAGATGGAAGTCAGAATACCTTACTTCTCTGAAACAATATCACCGAAGGACAGGAACTACATACAACAAAATCAGAATAGGAATTTTTGTCTAAGTCCATGATGACTTCACAAGACTCATCAATTGGAAACTTGCTGTAGTGGTGGATCTCCTAACTGGCAGAGATGGACTCACAAAACCAGCACTCTTACGTCTAAGTAACGGAACCATATTAAACCGTCCCATTACAAAATCGTATCCTCTTGAACTAAGCAAATCAGATTCCACAGAGAGGAGAAGCCAAAGACTTTCCAGTTAATCTTTTTTTAAAAAAAAACACAAAGCAAAGTATGAATTTTCTATCATTGTAAATTTTGATTATTGTAGATTTTGCGTCCCGGAATATGTTGATGAAAATCTTCCTATATGTAACGTTAAAGTGTATGTGACATTAAGTTACTAGTATACTCTTATCATGGCATCTTTATAAATATGACGTTATGGTAACGTTACAATGCAATGCTATGTTTGAATAGGCAGTCTAGATAAACAAGTCAAAGTGTTTAGATGTGTTTTCACTCTATCTGACTCAAAGTAACTAATCACTTTACAATCTCGACATAATATAAATGTGAAAAGATTATCATTCCTTATAATGTAACATGCCTTACTTTTTCCATGCCTCTTGGAGCATCGTGATGCAGGTTCGTGCCAAAGCAAAGGGATATCTCTTATGTGACATTTGGCTGTATATCGAGTCACATAACCCTAGTTGTACAATCTGAAATAAATTGGTGAACCTTATTTACCATCACTTTTATTAGCTACACGTTATTTACAATCACTTTTTATGCTTATCTCAAAATAAGTTATAAATACACTATAATGCTTGAATTATGTCTTGCAATTTATTCCTCAAGTTGTTATACTGTAAAGATTTATCTGCACTGGACCTAAAGATAAAAGTTACCTCAGTGAGTAGGCAAATTCCTGCAAGGCAAGCATATGTTGTCAAAAAAGGCCTCATAGCTGCACCAAATTTTCCCCAACAATTTTCCCACTTGAATAAAGAATAAAAAGAAACATTATCAAATCTGCATTAATACGTGGGTTTATAAAATATAGTTTCTTGAAGAGTATTAGTTCTGGTGAATGAAATTTCCCAAATTAAGGAATGGATTTTAAAGTTTTACGAGCATATCCACGGTGTGAGTAGTTTAAGCATTAAAAGCCGCTTGACGAGATTATCTGGACAATTTTCTAACATAATCTCTAACATATACTTTCTACATGTGCCTCTAAAAATTTGAAAATAAAAAAGTAATTCTAGTGTAACATATGGATAAAATATTTGACAGACGGTAATTGTGGCTTTATTTTATTTAAGATGGAAGTTTATGCGTTTGACTTTTATAGCTAAAATTTTATTTTTATTATATAAATAATTTATATCTCTACACTTACGGGGTTGTAACCAATACATTCGTAGCTGTATGTGCTGTGCTGACTGGTTACACCACAACACCCCAACTGAAAAAAAAGCATTCTTTTACTGTTGGAAATGATAATGCGTACATGTACATGTGACTTTTTCATGAATCGGAATATGCTTTTTCGATGGAAAGACTTGCATATCTTTTAGACCCATATTCTCCCCCCCCCCCCCCAAAAAAAAAGAGAGTAAATAAAACATTTCTTTAAAAAGTTTAAAATACATATATCCAGGGTATTTTTTTAAATTCTTATAAGAGATCTGAAGTTGTCTCTTTAAGCAGTCATTAACTACTTTTTTAACCAATTATGCAGACGTTACAGAAAATGTGGATTGACAATATCCTTAATGAACCTACTGTAGAAAACATGTCAAACCAATCGTCTTTGATGCCTTTAACATCGGTATAAGGCCATCTACGATAAACCGCAGCCATCTGTATGTAAATACCTTGAAAGTCCAAAGCGAGCGATCCTCCAAACTTGAAGATAAAAGAATGTAACTGACTTAAATCTAATCACATTAAGTACATCTCTCTCTCTTTCTTTTTTTCTCTCTCTCTCATTAATATTATACTCACTCCGTCACGAAGAACAACAAACAGCGAGAGGAAAATTACATCAGTCAAGATGAAAAACATTAGCGACAGCATGTACTGAAAATATAATCATATTCAAAGAATTAATACGTATAATGTAAAAGGTGAAGAAAACGAACAGTGATAAATCTCATAAACCCAGTAAACAAAACAAATCAGGAATAGGGCAAAACCAGGGACCCCTGAAAACACCAGAGGTGGAATCAGGTGCCAAGGAGGTGTAGGCATCCCCTTTCAACAGCCACAGTGAGCCTTGTGTATTGATCAAGTATACAGAGGAGTCGAATTGAGCATAAAAGCAATAACCTAACAAATAACCTAACAAATGGTACGAAACATGTCAGACAAAATGAAACCTAACGAAAGATGGTGTTTACAAACAAGTCATTATAACGACCACGGGTAGAATTTGCGAAAGGTTGACTTAAAAGGGGGTTGTTGAAAGCCTTGCAACAATAACTTATTTATCATAGCTTGTCTAGGTTTAAAATTCACATGTTCTTGCCTAGCGAATCACTTGGGAGACTTAAATTTACACCATCTGCAGGTGATGTTGTAATTTCTCTACATAAAAATCGAGAATCTGAAGTCATCCTGTTTGTCATACAGTTCAGTTTTTAGTCGGCCGCCATCGTAAAACATTCAAATGGGAAACAGAAGAGGTAGACTTGGTGGTGTCTCTTATTTCGAGTTCACTGGATATATCGAGTCAATATTTTTGTTTGTTTCCTTGCTTAAAGTCCCTTTCGAGAATAGTTCACTCATATTGAAACGCCCCCACTTGTTGGTTGAGGGCTGCAAATTTTAGACCTATACTTGGCACTCAGAGCCATTGAGCAGTGGGAGATCGTTTTCGTGTCACTACCTACTGCGACACAAGACCTCGGTTTATACAGTCTCATCCGAAGGACCGGTCTCTACGTCCCACAGTGGGATTCGAACCCGCGACCTGAGGATCAACTTCTTACTTGTGAAATATGAACGCCCAAGCCGAGGCATTCAAAAGTTATGGCCAAGATTAAGAATTTTAAAATTCTATGGTCAAAGTCAAAAATATTTATACCAACGGGGGCAAGTCTCACTATATAGTTAGTCTACCGGGGGAAGTCTAACTATACAACACCGGCATGTGGTAGCATCTCAACATGAGTACTTATTACTGCTTATAATTTTGAGTTCGGGGGGGGGGGGTCAAGACTGTAGAGGTTCACTTATACGTTGCAGATCCAATGTTTACCATGGGATGATACTAAATGTATTTATGAATGGAACATTGAACAATTGGGGGGGGGGGGGGGGGTAGCTGTAGTTAATTGTTTTTAGTCACAGCAATATTTATTATGCATACTTTGCATGGACATAATTTTTATTTCAAAGAGAGATGATTTTTATTAATAGAAAAATATGAAATTATCATAAGATTTGCATAGATATTTCATTTCTTATGAATTAGAATGTAGAGACCTTTACGCTTCCGTACGCGCAGCTGTTTTTATTCCGAACTTGAATTTATAGCATTCAAAACTATAATCATCTTAATTTAATTTTAAGTGTAAAAATTGGATTTTCGCTCCATACGTTACGTTACATACATTGTTCTAAAAACCATGAAAAGTATACAGATGGCTTAAAACAGGATTTAACTAGCACATACATGTAAGTTACGTATAATGTATTTATTGCCTTAGTTTTCGATAAGAAATAAAACAAGAGGCCCATGGGCCACATCGCTCACCTGAGTAACTTTGGCCATGCTGTTCATTACCAGACTCCCCCCTTGTAATACCTATTGTGGCCCCACCCTCCCCCCAGGGGCCATGATTTGAACAATTTAGAATCTACACTACCCCAGGATGCTTCCACATAAGTTTCAGCTTTTCTGGTCCAGTGGTTCTTGAGAAGATTTTTAAAGATTTTTCCTATATATTTCAATGTAAAACTTGGGATTCCCCCTATTGTGGCCCAGCCCTATCCCCTGGGTCATGATTTGAACAATTTAGAGTGTACACTACTTGAGGATGCTTCCACATAAGTTTCATTTTTTCTGGCCCAGTGGTTCTTGAGAAGAAGATTTTTAAAGATTTTTCCTATATATTTCAATGTAAAACTTGTATTTCCTATTGTGGCCCCGCCCTACCCCCGGGGGTCATGATTTGAACAATTTAGAATCTACACTACCCCAGGATGCTTCCACATAAGTTTCATTTTTTCTGGCCCAGTGGTTCTTGAGAAGAAGATTTTTAAAGATTTTTCCTATATATATTTCAATGTAAAACTTGGATTCCCTATTGTGGCCCTGCCCTACCCCCGGGGGTCATGATTTAAAGAATTTAGAATCTACACTACCCCAGGATGCTTCCACATAAGTTTCAGCTTTTCTGGCCCAGTGGTTCTTGAGAAAAAGTTTTTAAAAATTTTTCCTATATATTTCAATGTAAAACTTGTATTTCCTATTGTGGCCCCGCCCTACCCCCGGGGGTCATGATTTGAACAATTTAGAATCTACACTACCCCAGGATGCTTTCACATAAGTTTCAGCTTTTCTGGCCCTGTGGTTCTTGAGAAGAAGATTTTTAAAGATTTTTCCTATATATTTCAATGTAAAACTTGTATTTCCTATTGTGGCCCCGCCCTACCCCCGGGGGTCATGATTTAAACAATTTAGAATCTACACTACCCCAGGATGCTTCCACGTAAGTTTCAGCTTTTCTGGCCCAGTCGTTCTTGAGAAGAAGATTTTTAAAGATTTTTCCTATATATTTCAATGTAAAACTTGTATTTCCTATTGTGGCCCCGCCCTACCCCCGGGGGTCATGATTTGAACAATTTAGAATCTACACTACCCCAGGATGCTTCCACATAAGTTTCAGCTTTTCTGGCCCAGTGGTTCTTGAGAAGAAGATTTTTAAAGATTTTTCCTATATATTTCAATGTAAAACTTGGATTCCCTATTGTGGCCCCGCCCTACCCCCGGGGGTCATGAGTTGAACAATTTAGAATCTACACTACCCCAGGATGCTTCTACATTAGTTTCAGCTTTTTTGGCCCAGTGGTTCTTGAGAAGAAGATTTTAAAAGATTTTTCCTATATATTTCAATGTAAAACTTTGATTCCCTATTGTGGCCCAGCCCTACCCCCGGGGGTCATGATTTTTACAATTTAGAATGTACACTATCCCAGGATGCTTCCACATAAGTTTCAGCTTTTCTGGCCCAGTGGTTCTTGAGAAGAAGATTTTTAAAGATTTTTCCTATATATTTCAATGTAAAACTTGTATTTCCTATTGTGGCCCCGCCCTACCCCCGGGGGTCATGATTTGTACAATTTAGAATCTACACTTCCCCAGGATGCTTCCATATAAGTTTCAGCTTTACTGGCCCTGTGGTTCTTGAGAAGAAGATTTTTTAATGACCCCACCCTATTTTTGTCTTCTCTTGATTATCTCCCCTTGTGAGGGGACTTGGCCCTTCATTTGAACAATTTAAATTCCCCTTTACCCAAGGATGCTTTGTACCAAGTTTGGTCAAAATTGGCCCAGTGGTTCTTGAGAAGAAGTCAAAAATGTGAAAAGTTTACAGACGGACGGACAGACAGACAGACAGACGGACAGACGGACGGACGGACGACGGACAAAATGTGATCAGAAAAGCTCACTTGAGCCTTCGGCTCAGGTGAGCTAAAAAGAACAAATGTTTTGTGGATGTACGATAATGTAAATTTAACCGTATTAATTAAAGGAAAACAAAAAGAACACATGAATTAAACTCAATTTTGAACTCTTACTCATTATTGTACAACCATAGTAAAAATAATGTATCTAAGTATGGAAAGCAATTGCAAAATTCAAGGGCTGTTTTATTCTATTAAAGCAATATGAGCTGCAACTTTGAGGCACAAAAAAACAAAGCTTAAACGCAATGCTGGCTTATCAAAGTTAACCACAGAAGAAACAAGAAAACGCTTCCCCAAGTAAAATTTATAGGAAATATTTAAAACATAGGAGCCATAATTCCCCTAAAATTTGGTAAACAGCCCGAAACCTAAATTCGATTTTACAAGTTTCCTTAAATTAATAGTTTAACATACCAAAACAATAAAGATTGGCTTCCTGCAAAATATCCCCATTAATCCGATACATCCACAGATGACGTAAACAGGGAAAAGACAAACACCAGTTAGTACCAGGGCGTTCAATGTGACCCCCAGTCGGAGGTTACCTATCCAAAGTCTGTTCAGGACCTCAATCCAGCTTTCCTTAATCAGGCCGGTGTGGATCTTCCAGACAAGTCCCATCACAAAGTAACCAACCGATATACACTTCAAAAAAATTGACAGTACATTTTTAAAAAGGAAGCACATTATTTTCAGTAATGTTTATTATGCATGATTGAACGTATCATTAAGACTGCCTTACCATTGTATTTCGTGTTCCGATGTTGTTTTTGCTTTTTTTCTTTTTTTTTTTCTTTTTTTTTTTTAGATTTAATTGTAAGGATTTCTTAAGATCTCTTTTTTTAGGAATATTGTTACAAATGAAAAAAAGTGCAACAACATAAGATAATTGAAATAGAATAATCATCAAAACCAAATGATATACGTTATATTATAACATGTTTTGCTCAAATATGACATATATATCGATTTACCCTACAGAAATTTAGTAAATTGCGGATGCATGATTTTCATGATCCTATTGAAAATTACACGTGCGATAATAGAACTGGGTACCAAAAACATGATTACAAAAATATGCTAGCCGAGGGGTCATTTATATAACATTTCATACAAAACTTAAGACTCATGCACGTAGTATCGTTTTTGAAAGTAGAAGGCCATTCAGAAAAAAAAGACAGTTACCTGAAAAAACTTGGGTGGGCTAAGGAGTGTTGGGTTCCAACTTCCTTTCACGACAAAAATGTGGTGGGGGCAACTAGCTCTTCAATGAACATTTTAATAGTAAAAGGTTATATATATAACCCTGATACTACGTGCCTGACTGACTTAATTTGCTTCAACTCACTCTCACAAAAATAATTCCCAGGACAACAAGGTTCGCTGATATGGAGTAAATATTCTTCCTGTGGGATCGTGATGAGTTTTTCATCACCTCCAAAAATTGTTCCCTGAATATTGAAAAAATATACATTTGATGAAGATTTTATAAAGTCAATAACAGATTACTAGTACGACACTTTTCTCCCAAAACAAATATAGTACATTTTATTTTTTAAAAAAAAGAAAACGTGTCTGTGACTTAGTTGTGATGTGCACACACTGATCGAACTCGAGCATTTCTAATGGTAAAATGCCTAAGCGGGGGCATACACAAAGAGTGCATGTGTAGGGGAAAAGCATTATCTCAGTTACATATCATTTATACAACCTTTATAATTTCTAATTTTGAAGTCTTTTATAATTTGACTTTGAAAGGTCATTAGCTCAGGATAATGAAGATTCAGTCATTTCCTTTATTTTAAGTAAATTAATTAACAAACTTACATAAATTTTACACTTCTTATCCTTTGACCCGTCTAAATGAATGTAGGTCAAAAGTGCAATAGTCCCAATGTCATGCTCAGAATGAAAGTTACATGAACAATAAAATTTATTATGAAAATAAATATGATCATAGCATTTTGCAGGAGATTGAATTTACTGAATCTACTCCCACCTAGTTATTTCAAATTTAGAACTTGGTTATCATTAAGCAAGAAGCAAATTGTACATTGTACATACTAGTAATCAAAGGTTTTCAAATTTTTGTTTAGAAGACTGAATATCAATAGATACATGTACCAAGATGAGATATACCAGTGATGTAGAGTAGGATTTCCCCCATAGCTAGCTTTTCCCCCGGAGTTTTTTACTCTAGAGTAGGATTCCCCCTACCCACCCCGAGGGGAAATCTCACAACAGAGTCAAATTCCCCCCTCTTTCTTTCTCAGAGTAGGATTTCCCCTTTTTTAGCAATGCTTAAATCATATAGACAATATTTTGGCTAAAGTTTTTATGAAAGTCAACTGATTTTTAATGGAATATGAGTGTTTTCTACTCAAGAATTGTCCAGTTTAGTATGAAATCTTAAAACATAGAATCTCAGTCCAAAATTTTAACTCCTAGAAAATTGTAATATTTATCACCCCAAGAAATCGTAAGACTCAATGTCTCAACACCTTCTCTCAGTGGTACCTGTTATTCGCGGATTTAAAAAAAAAAAGAAGATGTATATCAGGCCACCTTTCGTGATTTGAAAATTTGCTTGGTCTATAAAAGCCTAGTATTTTATTTATGGATCGATCCTTTTTACAAAGAGTGTGTGAGAAAATGCTAAAATTTATGTTATTGTAAGGTTCCAGATACTAATTTGTGAGTATTTGAATCAAGTAGTTTTTCAAAGGAAAAAAAAAAACAAAACAAAACAAAACAAACAAAAGAAACACTGCTTTTGCAAGCCAAAGCATAAATATATTCCTTTGACCCCAGAGGTGGTATGTTGGATTTGAAAGCAAAATAAATGTAGTTAATATCCTTTAAAGTTTTGCAATTTTTCAAACATTTAGAAATAAATGACCCATTTTAGTTCCAAGGCAACTGCAGTTGTTTTAATCATGTAAACACCATAATCTTGGAGACTCTTACACATCAATAGTATGTACATGAAATAAAATTGGAGAAAAAATCCATATAAGATTAAATTTTTTTGTTTCTAGGATATGCATTTAAAAAGTTGTCTAACCGATAACATCGTACCAATTTATTTTCAGAAACCAGTTTGACCAGATTTAAAAAATTATTCAGGAAGTACATACCATAAAGGTTTTCCTTGCATGGTGACTTTCTGATTTATGAGACTGAAAATAGAAATGCCAGTTAATTTTATTTAGTAAATAAAATATCAAAAAATGTCAATCTAAGTGTAAAAGGAATAATTTATTCCGTTGCTATAGTCCTTTTTGAAGATTTCCAGCCGTACATACTTTCCAGAGCCTTTCTCTTTTCACATATGTTGAATTTTTGCCATTTTTTCAATTTAAAAAAAAAAAGAACACTGGGATAAAATTTAAAATTCGGGGAAAATTTAGCATCCCATATAGTACAACTGAAGACGATTTTAGATTATCTTTCATACCAAAGGGTCATTTCTAATTGGTTGAGTGAAAGGAATGTGTATGTTATATTATGTTCACTGAATGACCTGAATACACAAAGACAGAAATCATTTCAAAACGTAACACGTGGATCTAAATGAATGCGTTCTATTCAGACGTTTTCCATGCGGTTTTCTATGCATCAAGAAAGTCTTTACAAACCTTATCTTTAAAGAACCATATAGCATGCACTAGTAGTTTTGTGATCAATGAGGGCCCTAGCTTAAAAATCAATCGGACTTTACCTTTATTTACCAGACATACATGCATTTACTGTCTACTTTTGAAAATTGATTTTAAACCAGAAAAAAATCGAATTACATGTATATTATTTTAAAAATTGACATGAAAAAAGACGTTATTAAATCAACATTAATTAATAATATTTTCGATGAAACGCTATCTAATCATCCAAAATTGGAAAGGGTATTTCTAGAACTTTTATAAATATCAACAAATCGGTATTTTCAGTGTCAAAGTGTAGCTGTATATATACTCTCCGTGTCTTTGCCCACTTCTGGACAAAAGAATTACAACAACGTTCTTTTTTTTACATTCTAGGTAAAAGGTTGAAATTGTCTTTCATGTAATAAACATAATCTGCTACTCAACTTCAGTTTGTTTTATTCTGAGATGGGGACTTATGATGTGGGTTTGGTACATGTATGATATAATATGGTGTTAATTTTTCAATTTTGTATTGATTATTTTCATGCTGAGGATAGAATTTCATGTAGTTAGGAAATAATTGTCACTAGTTTAATTCAATTGCAGAGAGAAAGATTCATGCAGAAATGTTATACTCTTTTGCCTTGCGGGCAAGTCATCGGTTGGTGACTTAGGCACTTCTCAATTACCAAAGCAGCACTAGGCAAATAAAATATTTTGGGTTCTTTTTATTTTTCTTGATTATATATACAAATAAATAAAGTAAAAATTATTATCCAAATGTAAAGTATTCTCATACGAACCTTTGCTCTCCAACGATTCAGGGTTCCTTCTTATCATAAAGCTACACAACAACCCAATACGACCATTGCATTGCTAGGTATTCTCTTTAAATATCCTGGTATTCAATTCGTATTCGTGGGGCAGACCAAAAAAAATTTGGTGCAAAATTGACAGGAGCAAAACAAATGAAATGTTGATTTTTTTTTATCGTTGAAAAGAGAGCCGCAAATACGATGAAAATAAAATAGTTTAAATAACAGTCAAACGTGGCTCGGTGTGCATAAATACAATGGGGGGTTTAAAGTAAACCAAACAACTTAAAAATAAATCCTTGAAATGAATTAAACCTTTAAATCAGATTGTAATGATCAGAACCTACACAACCAGGAAGTTTTGAAACTAGTGATCTTTTTTTAAAGAGAGTTCACGTAAACACAGTTCCAGTGAATTTTCTTTCAAATAAAATTTAACATCCTATGTGTATGTGTGTGTGTGTTGGGGGAAATGTTTATAATGAAGATTTGATGTGTATAATTGTATGTGTAATTATATGCATGTTAAATCAGGTTGAACCAGTACCCAGTACCCCTGTCTTTGTTAAACAATTATAAAACTTTTTTGTATTTTTTTTTAATTATGAGAGAATGAATAAAGTAACATTCCATTGAAGTATCGATGTCTGTTACTTTAATTTTACTTGGTTTTTTAATTAATAACTACAAAATCAATTGCATAAATTATTCACATACATCTGTATTCAATAAAATTCAACTATTGCAAAATTTTATTTCATACCTATTTTATTTTGTTTTTCTTTATGAATTCATTTTATCATTCTTAAAATTCGAATGCGGGTAAATACTTCTTTGAACTATGCAACGCTAGCGGTTCTGCTAAAATTGTTTTCATGGAATAAATAATTCACTCAACTCCTTTTTTAAATGTACCATTCGTAAAGAATGCATAAGATTATAAACATTAAACAATTAAATTTATTAAGGAGGGATTCTTGTCTGGTTTCTGACTAGATGAAATATTCAAAGTATATTTGCTTATATGTTTGATATATTTAGATGTAAGAGATTTAAAAGATCGTATTTTTGTTTCCTCATCACAATTGTACAACTTTAAATAGAAATGAATGGTAAACTGAGTTTGAAATCTAGCAGGGACTATATTTTTGGCGGAATGGCGGCGTATGAAAATATCTTCTTTTCTGCCTCTCAAAATAATTATAGAACAATGAATTTAGTTATACTTTTTACACAATCAAAGACTTAGAGAAAATTTTTAAATGTAAGTTAAATTAATAATAAAGGACTAAATTTTTAAAATATATCAAATATGATTTTCCAAACAAACTACAATTATGTTAGCTTTTAAAAGCTTCCAATCTAAGTTAAGATTTGAGCCAAAAATCCGTAAAAAGTGTTTTTTCTCTCTTAGTAAACGGTCAGAACTTTTTGCTTTTATATCATTTTGTATCTTTATGTGACAACTTTACCATATGTGAAAATAAGAAAAATTTAAATATTGGAAGCATATAAAAATAACTAAAATATCTTAAAATTTTAAGAAATATAGAGAAAATTCGGATTAGCCAATATCCATTTTAGTTAAATTATTTATGTCAATTTGGTAATATCATCTTATAGACCCTATATGGTAATATCTCTTTATGCAAAAAGAAAAACATTTAATTTATTGAAATAGAAGGAGGCATCGAATGATTGGCAACAGTATTTTTTTATTCTTAATGTCCAGGGAAAAGGTACTGACCTTGACCTGACCTTGCCTCTAATATAAAACGGTCAAATTTAATCTAACTGCTACCATCACTTAGTGATATTGTCTTCTTGATTCTGTGAAAATTTCGTTGATTTTTAAATATAAGAAATAAGTGTTCTTAAGAGAAGAATCCCTCCTTAAGTGCATAATCAACAAACAATTTATTCAAACGACGTCATTCACACCACATTCATACTAAACTGATAATAATAATAATAAATAAGTTTAACTAAAATAAATAATTTAAAAAAAAAATTATATCATAAAACAGATTGAAAACCACCCCCAAAATCTAGCGTATCTATTTCCAGTTATTTAATATCTTTGACAAAAAGTCGTAGATATTTATAACTTTGACTTGTAAAACTTAATACCAAGCTTTACTGTATTTAACAGGTAAGCTTGTTAAACTCCTAAAATACTTTATTAATGAAGGACACAAGCCGTGGTTATTTATAACTAAGGGCAAAGAAAGATAACTCTAATAATCTTCAGTAAGTTTGTCGTGAAGCAACATTTAAATTCACAAGTACTTCAATAAAATTTCTATTAAAAATAATTGAATAAAAAAAATTATGTATCTAGAAAAATTAAATTACTATACTATATGTAAATAAATAATTGACTTTTGTTGAACTATTCAACTTTAATCATCATAAAAGAGAAAGACTTCATAAGAAACATGTAACTTTAGTTACGTAGTTTGAATTAAAATAAAAATTAAATAAAAATGTAGTAAAATTGTAAAACAAAATAAACCTAGCTAAAATAATTGATAAAGAGAACTACCCAGTCATAGACTGTTGAGTCCTTGAAACAACCGATGGCGGACAATAGTATTTTTACGATTAATGTCCTACACGGTTAAATCCTATCCTAATTGAATAAATAAATATATATATTTAGAAAAAATCCTAAATCAAAATAAATAAAGATAGAAAAAATAAAAGTTAAAACAAAATCCTTAAAAAAAAAATCCAAAGGTTCCGTAAAACTGACCTACCAAATCAAAATAAATCAGAAGAGTGACTAAAATTTCTCAGTGTCTAACTTTTATATTATCCTATGACAGAAAATAACGGAAAATGCTGGAAAATAAAGGAAAATAATTATTAATTTTGAAATTTCATTTGATTTCTAATCAAAGATTAATTATACCGAACATTCTGATGGGTCAATAGTAAAATATCACAACCTTTCGCGTGAACAAGTGTCACCAAATATTCTATACTAGTGTGACATAATTAATTCTTACATATTAATCAATTAAATAAAAATATATTTCACAACAAATATTAAAAAGAAAACATTTTATATCTAATACAATATTCAGTGTATATCAGAAAACAGTCATTCGTAAAATACCGCCATTCAAACTCGATATATTCATCGATTATACTACAAATGCAAAGATAAATTTATCAATTACTTCTACAAGTTTCTATACCAGGCTCACACAAATATAGCAAAATATTACAGTCATTGGCTCAGAATGATTTAACACCGTTGTGGATCAATTAATAAATGTCATACAACCTAACTGTCATTGCATAAAAAGGGGGGTGTCACATACACTACACATATGAATGCAAAAATTGATCTCCTAACTAGGGGAAGTAATTGGTACCCATGAGAATTCCAACAGATTGTTGAAAGACCTGATCTCAAAAAACTACATAGTTATTGTCAATCAGAAACGCAAGCATCATCTTTCATATGACTGGAGTTGCAAGATCCGAACACGAAATATTTAAGAAAAAGTTTCTTATGACATCAAAAGAACAAGGTTTAATTAAGGTCTTTTTTGGCCCTGTGAATTTTTGAAAAATCAAAACTACCCAGTTTTAGTTGAAAATACATAAAATTTCAATTGGACCCTTGGTGACTGCATATCTTTTAAAAATGACAAATTTTTCTCGCTAGTCCACGTATGATGACGTCATGAATTGCGTCATTATCCTCAAATCCTGAGAATTTCTTTAAAAATGACCAAAAATTTAAGCTGTTTTTCAATATTTTGCATAGACCATAGCTGCAGAACTGTAGCTCTCTGCTTGAGAAATTTTGGACAGACAAAGCAGAGAGCTACAGATCCAAGTGTTGTAAAAACCTTCGATTTACGCCGCCGCTTTTTTGTCGCTCGCTTCGGTTTTCCCCACTTTAAAAATAGTATCCGATAATTAACCATATATTTTACTCCCATTCTTGAAACCTTATTTACCTTTCAACGATCCCAAACAGCCCTTAATAGTTTGGAATGTCGGTTTAAAAAATTACCATCCCGACGTCCATGTTGGGGGTCGTGCGAAAAATAAAGTCTTTCTAAAAATATATACTTGCCGAGAAAATGTAAATAAAAAATTCAGGAGGTTCAAATATAATTTATATTGTCTACAAAGAATACAATATGTATGTAAAAAAGAAATGAGATAAATAAAACTCGGGCGTGTTATTTCAGGATGACACCAACGTCGACGTCGGAATGCATTTTTTAACTGATATTCCAAAACCACATACGGCCGTCTGGAACTGTTGGAAGGTAAATAAAGTATCAGAAATAGGAGTAAAATAAATCGTTTATTATCGGATGCTATTTTTAAAGTAGAGGGGAAAGCATTAAATACAAGAAGTAATACCCGAAGCGAGCGACAAAAAAAGCGGCGGCGTAAATCGAAGGTTTTTACAACGCTTGGATCTGTAGCTCTCTGCTTTGTCTGTCCGAATTTTCTCAAGCAGAGAGCTACAATTCTGCGGCTACATAGACCCAAACTCTGATCCAAAATGTTCAATTATATAATGAAAGAGCTGTTTCACTAGATTATAATGCATGTTTTATATTTTGGATCGAGGGTTGGCTCATATTTTAAGTCTTTGTTGAAGGTACTCAAAAACACCCATTTTCTTCAAAATTCAGGAACATTGCAATTTCACAAAGCCTGTTTCTCAATATCTGGACTCTCAGAGGAAACTTTTTTATAGGAAATGAAAGCAGTATTTCTCTACTTTATATTGATGTTTGAAATGGGACATTGGGACTTGGTTAGTTAATTGGTTTATGACCAGGGCCATCTTATAGATAAAGTGAACCTAGCTATTACAGAATAAAGTAACGTCCATAAATATGTTAGTATCTCAATTAATAAAGAATAACTGTGGATGTATTCAAAAATGTTACATTCAATTCCAAACAGTGACAAAATGATTTTTTTTGAAGGCGGACAAGCTTTAAATAATGCAATATATATATATATATATATATATATATATATATATATATATATATATATATATATATATATATATATATATATATATTTTTTTTTTTTTTTTTTTTTTTTTTTTTTTTTTTTTTTTTTTTTTTTTTTCCCCAGTCCAACTGCATTTATGGAATGCAAGTCGCGTAGGTTGTCCTTAGTTGCTAAAAGAATAGCACACGTTGTGTGTTTGGTTTCTTTTGAGACAATTTCCCGAGTAACGACTTGTCTTTGAAATGTTTTGTTTGTTTGTTTGTTTATTTGTTGTTGTCTTTGAAATGAGTAATAACAATCTTAATACATTTGTGATATAAATTTGAAGCCGAATAATTTGTCATATTATGAAAGTTTAAAACTAAATTAAGAATTAAGACCAAATGAATTAAAAGCAAACGTGTATTTTGCTTTGTTAATAGTATCTTCGTAATAGTGTACATTTAAAATGTAAATGGCTCGTATGAAACAAGAAATTATATTGTTAGTATTTCTGGAGGGAGATATCAAGATTGAAACTTTAAAATACTTGAAGGAAATAATAAATGCTCGGAGGATTATAATGGATTCGTGATAAAATATTTATTTATTTATTTGTAAGTACATGATCAAGAGGTTTATTTTCAAAGTTTGTATGCCTTTCGAAATTTACTGGACTATTTTGATAAAATTCATTTTTTAGCAAGAAGTCACAATATGTCCTGTGGAAGGAGTTCAGAGGACGATAATACAAATGTACATCTCATAATACTCTAAACTGAAAAAAAACGAAATTATAATGATACTTCTAAAGGAGCAAGTTTTCATTCCATCATATTATGTATTTATTTTTCATTTAAGCTTAAAATGTTTAGCATTAAGAAAATGTAATTTTTTCGTGGTGAAAATTTTGTTCTTTTATCTAAGATTTATTTCAAATTACTGTTTTATCTGTTTCGATGTTTACTTTCTTCACTTTGCTATTGGTCTATAAGCATACACCGATTCTGTTTCTGAATAAATCGAATGGAGCAAGTCAAAAATGCATTAAAATATTTGATATATTTTGAAATATACATTCAGATTCTGGGAAAAAAATTGCTTTATTTTTTTAATATTTAGAATGACGTAAAATCAAAATCTAAATGGTTCTTCGCATACAGAGAAAAAAGAAAATGAGTCATTTGAATGGAAACTTTTATTATATTATAATATTAGATTGAATAGTAAGACACTTCAGTTTTCCTCCCTTTTTGAATTTTAATTTCTTTAAATCCGTCTCTTTGATACTATTACATTTATATTATATAAACAGATCAATATTTTGTGATGCAGTTAAGAACAGTTCCCTTTTGAATATCAGATTTGCCTATCTGATCATCTTACATCGAGCTTTAGTTGCACCATGACGGGCACATGTAACCTCTTCTGCACAAAACTTTAGACATTCTGTTAGCGAAGATGTGACAGTTGTTCGTAACAGGATTGTAAGGGCCGTACACATTTTCATAACTCCTAGCGCATCGTTGGATACAATACAAACTTAGGTAGCTGTATCCAGCTGGAGATCTTTCGGTCCTCCCTGTACAATGGTCACTTGCACGCCAAGTTCCGATTCTCGCACCTTTAGCTGGGTAGAACAGAAATAAGAATTTATTATTTTTTTAAAATTAATGTTTAATACATTATTTTCACAATCAAATTAGCTTTAGTACTGGAAAAGTAAATTCCTCCACTTGTAACGGTTAGGTTGTGACCTGCTCCAAACGGGTACAATTTATATAGTGCAAAAAGTTGTATTGAAAAGTGTTCCTTGTGTAGATGAAAATTACAAAGTAATAAACTTTTTAGAAGCCGAAGATCGGCAAATATTTTCTTTATAAAAAAAATACAAAATTTTGTGTAAACTTAAATGTATAAGTCCAAAAGGGGCCCTGTCAAAGCAAGAAAAAAACTAATAAATTCAATCTAAAATGCTGAAAAATGCACCATTTGGAGCCATTTAAAAAAAATATCTCGGGGGAGGTCCCCTGAACCCCCAACAGAAGGATAAAGAGTGCATTAAGGTCAAGATCTATAAATGACTTTAGACTAACTTTTTGGTGCTAGAACCATTATGACGTACGTCACAATCAATTTCAACTCCTTATGACAAGACCTTTTCTTGGGTACCAACAATTTTGACCCTTGAACCTTGATCTTGGAGTTAGATCTACTTTTGAAAAACTTTAACATTGGCCATAACTTTTCAACAGTTGGAGCTAGGGTTTCGTATTTCACAGGTGTATTCCTTGGGAAAGGACCTTCCCTTGGGTAACAACAATTTTTACCATTTGACCTTGACCTTTGAATCTGACCTACTTTTGAAAAAACTTTAACCTTGGCCATAGCTTTTGAACGGTTGGAACCAGGGCTTTCATATTTCACAGGTGTATTCTTTGTGAAAAAAAACCCTTCCCTTGAATACCTATAATTTTGAACCTTTGACCTTGACTTTTGAGTCTGACCTACTTTTGAAAAACTTTAACCTTGAGCATAACTTTTAAACATTGTTACTAGGGCTCTCAAATTTTACAGGTGTATTAATTGTGACAAGTCATTCCCTTGGGTACCAACAATTTTGATTTGTTTACCTTTATCTTGGGAGTTTGACTTGCATTTGAGAAACTTTAAGCTTCACCATGAGCTGCCGTGCGAGGGTATTAGTGTTTCACAAACACATCCTGTTTTTACTACTGTTTTGTTACTGACTTTAGCCTCATTGTGACGTCATTTATGCGTGAGTTTCTATGTAAATATTTTTATGTGTGACTATGCACTAGGCATTCAGTTCATAGTTGGACTAGTAGTAAAACACAGGAAATGTAAATATTCACAGATAAAAAGTTAATACTATCATTCACAGAGAATAAAGAAATTTTAATATTGCACGTAGCGACAACGAATTTTAATTTCATTTGAAAATCTGTGAGAGACGTCAATACTTAAGAAAATTCATGAGGGAAAATATAAAAGGATAATAATTGATTATTTATATAGTATCATATATACGTAATTATGTATTGTAAACTAGAGTTTTCCTAAGAACTGCAAATTATTAAAGAGACATCGTGACAAAAAAAATAATAATAATAATAAAATAAAATTAAAATAATAATTTAAAAAACAGGGAAAATGACAAGTTTTGCCTGACATATGTAAATTTTAATTCTTGAAAGTATTAGATTTCAGAAAATAACAGGTTTCAGAACCTAAAAAATCTACTTTTATGGAAAACAATATAATTTTTCTTTGCCCAAAGCGTAATATTACACTATGGGTCAAATAATTTATTACACAAACAAGTGCCTATGTGCTCCAATAAGAAAATATTGTTTCACTTCTTCTTTCTTATTGTACGCGTGCGCAGAAATGTTCAGAGGTATCATGGTCTCAATTCGCAAGAAATGAATGTCTTTAGACCGAGGATTTTGATACAATTGTCACCGGGCTTACAGGTGCAAGGTAGAAACTAATTACTGATAACTTATATTCTGTTTTAGATTGACCTAGGGTAAAATGTTTAAAAATGTGATGAAAAAGGGGAATGAGGTGTTTATACTTTGTAAAATAAAGCAAAAAAAAATTGTATAATTACGTTTATCTTTATCAAGTAAATTCGTGATACATAAAAAAAGCCTGGAAATGAACATTGTTTTTTAAGGTTTGTGATTGCAGTGACCTGTACAAAAACTGAATGGTTTGTATTTCATTTTTGGGGGGGGGGGGGGGAGGGAATGTGATTTACTTGATCAAAATTAATAATAACTTTAATATACATGTAAACAAGAATGAAAAATTGTTCAAACATTTTTGTTGAAAAAAAACTCACATAAAAATTCAAAATATTTCCCTCTGTAGTAGATAAAACGATGGGTATAATCCCACGCCCCTCTTATAGGCGCACTGCGTTTCCCTTTTTCGCTGAGTTTCCCTTTTTTTCCCATCATGCAATTCAGGTCTGTTGTACCAAAGTAATACGCCCTGGCATTGCCTGTAATTTTTTTTGTAAAAAATGAATCTGATACAAAAATTTTAATAAAGTAATTATTAAAATCAAATAAGAAATAAATGATGTCATAACAAACAATATATATATCACAAATATATAGAGGATATTCAATGTTTTGGAATTTATTTCTCGAGTGGGATAGGATTTTTTAAAATATATTTTCACGAGTGCGAAGCACAGTTAAATACTGTAGTATTACACGTCATAGGTAAATGATTGTAAGATTGTAAAAATGGATTTCAACAACATATTTGGAGAAACTTTGGTAGTTATTGTCTCTGTCAGGATGGTTTATTTACTCTCTATCTTATAACAGGCCAGGGAGTATTTCTTACAACATTCTTTGTGAAGGGAAGGAAAATCGAGAGTTTTGACGGACTTCTGATATTTCATCATATTGTGTTACAATATCACTTTAATATTATTTCACACTGTGACTGAATACCACTTTTATTCAATAAATAAATTGCTGTATTTAACTGCTGAAAATGAAATAAAACTAAGAACATGTATTTAATTAATAAATATAGCTGGATTTATTTTTTTTTTCGGGGGGGGGGGGGCACACTGGAGCTTATTTAAGGAAAACTTTGAGCAAGTGTGAACAAGATGTCCTTCACGGCAGATTTTCATTGCAAAGTAGGATACTTTTTTAATGTCGACTTAAAAGCTTGGCGTTATAGCATACATGTATCTGCGGTAGAGGGGAATTTAAAATTAATATCAAATCATGAAGTTAATTTTAAATTTACAAGGTGGAGGTACAAAAAAAATCTACATCATATGTTATCATAATTGTAAGTTTTGTATTTACCACCAAGTACATATGGAAAGTTACTGCATACACGGTGTACATGTATATGAAGTTTTTAGAAATTTTTATTATATTGACAACTGGCAAAAGGAATCTTTGTATTCATATCTTTAATAACCCTTTGTGTTTTTGAAAAGCTTGTACTACATTTTACATACTTTATAAACACAGCTATAAACACAACAGAACACAATAAATTGTTTTCATTATAGACAATAATCATAACTGGCGGTTCACCTACCTCTTCTTGGACACCCTCTGTCGTTTCCGCTATTCAAAAGCCACCAACTTTCAACCGGGAAGAACAATGTACACAAGATCAGAAGATGACAAATCTGAAAAAAAAAAATGCTTTTTTAATTTTTTTAGATATCAAAATCATGACAACTTTTATCTTCATCAAAATGACTTACCAAAAACAATCTCATTTTGTTTGTCTGAAGATCACCAAACCAGATCTTTGTGAATGATCTGAAGCTTATTTTGAATTCTCAAGAATCTTAAATTGAAAGCTATGATTGAGATTATATATGCATTATCAGTCATGAACATACAAGTGCTTTTTTCCTTCTGGAGTACAATTCCTCCAATGAAACTGCACAAAACTCTATTCGGACACATCCCCCAACACCAACCACTTCCAGTGTACCAATGCGTCTTCCTATTAATAATTAGGGGGCTGGCAGTTAATGGAGATAAATAATCTGTCCTCAAAAAGGTTGAAAAGAAATAATCTGTCCTCGACCGGCTAGACAATAAATAATCTATCCTTGACTAGTGCTACTAACCCCCCCCTCCCCCCTCCGTTCGTCCCCGTTTGTTTGTTTGTTTGTTGTTGTTGTTTTTTTTTGCTTGTCAAATTTTTTTCATTGAAGAAGAAAATAAATAATGTGTCCTTGATCATCTTTAAAATAAATAATCTGTCCTTGACTGGCATGAAAATAAATAAATTTGCCAGACACCCCACCCGACCCCCCCCCCTCCTCAGAATCAAATGGCCATCCCCTTAATCGATTCAGCAAATTAATCAAATAATTCAGATATCTAATTCTGTGGTTTATGATAGCTACAGCGCTAGCTCACCTATCTTTTTAAAAGATAAGCTTGTCTTTCTTAAAAAATTAACTTGTAAAAAGTATTATGTATACCATTTCGAGTAAAAGCCAATCGCAATGTGATTCATAAGTGTTGTCAGATACTGTTATAATAAAAATACTTACTTAAAAGTGTTTTAAACACTTCCTTATGAAACATATTCATATACATTTTGCCTGATGTCTACATGGACTGATACTTACTTCGTTTATACGTTCGCTACTCTTCCATGAATTATGATTTTTAGATTTAGAACAAAAAAAAAAAAGAGGAATAGACATTTTAATGCGATAAAGATTTTCAAAATTTAAGATTAAAAAAGGATAGTGGAAATCTTTAAAGCATGCATTTTGTTTATCCCTCGATTTTGGTCCATTTAATTTTTTTCTCTGAATCATTATTCATGGAAGAGTGACAAAGACTCGAAAAAAGTATTCTGTGCCCACATATCGTAACCTATTTATTCCTTCTTAAAGATACATGTACAGAACACAAACAAAAAAACCCCGATGCATTGATTGCTATATTTTGATTGTAATGACGTAAATATTAAGTCACTAATATATTTGGAAATTTTAAGTTTTATTTGGTGCAGGAATATGCGACTTTTTCTATTTTCCACCGTGTAAATCTATTTAAAAAATGTAAATTAAAAATAATAATGAAATAAAAAAAATCAATTATAAAATCTTAAGTCAGTTTCATACTTTACCTGGTAAACATTATTCAGTTATCTATATGAACATAAATCTATGAGATAAATTGCTGATTTCTGAAAAACATGTTTTATTTATCCTCAATCTGTTAATATTATTGTGACTTTGGATATATCTTATTATTTTAGACGACGTAAGATGCATCCACAAAAAATTATACAGCCATATACAGCTTATTGATTTCTTAAAACAATGTATTTTAAAAAAACTTAAGTGGGCAGTTCACAAAAAACTTTAAAATGTTACGGTTATATATATATATATATATATATATATATATATATATATATATATATATATATATGTGTGTGTGTGTGTGTGTGTGTGTGTGTGTGTGTGTGAGGGTGTGTGTGTGTGTGTGTGAGGGTGTGTGTGGGTGTGAGGGGGTGTGTGTGTAAAAGACCATTATTATTATTAGGGGAGAATCTTGCTGATTCAATTTCCTAGAAATGTCCTTGAAAACTCACCTTTTCAATAATAAAATCGGGACCAGGACATTTCATAATTGATTGTGCTAGTGAGTGCATCCATAGTGGATTAAAGTCTATTATAGATTCCATTTTTAGTAACACTTGCTAATGCAATTTCATTCAAATCATATCCATAAACTATATGAGCTTACAGGTAGGTGAGCTTGAGATAAAAGGTACCACAGAGTCTGACACATCTGTTTCATATTTGGATATTTTATTAGAAAAAGACGTTAATGGTAATCTAACAACCAAGCTCTATAATAAACGTGATGACTTTAACTTTTCAATCGTCTCCTTCCCTTACTTATGTAGCAATATACCCTTATCACCTGCATACTGGGTTTAAATCTCTTAGTTGATTCGATACGCCAGAACATGCTCTACGAATGAACAATTTCTAAAACGAGGTAAATTATTGACAAACAAGTTGATGAAACAAGAATATCAACAGTCTCGTTTAAAGTCATCATTTCGTAAGTTCTATGGTCGATACAATGACCTTGTCAGCAAATACAATCTATCATTAAGTCAAATGCTGACTGACTTTTTTTCATACTATTTATTAGACCATTATTTACACACTGAATTGTCGACGGATTTTTTGTTGTTGTTATTTCTCGATCATGACAAGGAGCACACGGCGGGTGTGACCGGTCGGCTGAGGATGCTCACTCCTCCATGGCACCTGATCCCACCTCTGAAGTTTTAGAGGTCCGTGTTTGTTCTGCTCTTATTTTGTATTGTTTGATGGACTTCTGAGCTCGAATACTGTTCGTTATCTCCACATATTTTTTGAATCAAATCTATATAAAACATTTACCTAGACTAATTATTGCTTGCTTCTTTGAGAGCTCTAAACAGAGCTTTTAAATGTTATTATGAATAACTGGATTTCATAAACTTAATATTTGTATGAGGTCTCCAAAACTTTCCATATAGAAAAAATTGACAATGTTGTGTGTAAACTCAAATGTCGTGTATTTTCCTTGAAGTTGTACAAAAAATCTTGTTACAAAATTGATTTTATTATTTAGATAAACCTTAGTTAATATACAAACTTGGCAAATGATTTAAAATAGTAAAAATATATTTTTGAAACACACAGAAGTTTGTAAACTTTAAAACATCAATCGGTAAGGACAAAGTTTTTTTTCTTATTGTTTACAATTTTTTGCTCCAAAAATATGAGTAGGTGGTCTAAAAAATACTAAAAATAAAAATAATTTAGAACGCTGCTGACTTCGTTTTGCAGTATCACTGATTTGAATAAAAAATACTATGCATCGAGTGAATTTTTCTAGTTTGACATGACATATTATTATTAACAGTAAACTGCTTCCGCTAAAATTAAAATGTTGTCCTTGTTGTATGTATGGACAGGTACCACAACGCGGATCCTGGCACTTGGTCACATGAAATTCTGTCGGTTCTTTAAAAGAGGACTTAGAATTCGCTTGAGATTCTTTGGCTGCCTCCTACTGTTTATGAATTTAATTTTCTATTTTCAAATATTTTAAACATAGTTTCACCGGTTTTCAAAACGTCGTAGAGGGGATAAACAATTGGTGCAACATTTTTATTTTATGAATTATGAGTCGTTCAGGCGCGGATCCAGGAACTTTTAACCGAAAGGGGGGGGGGGGTTCCACCCCAAAACAAACAAACAAACTTAAAACTCTTTTCCCAAATGTGAAAAACCTATTTCGTTGGGTGAGGTGGGAGGGCGTAGCTGCTCACCTCTTAAGCTTCATTTGTATGACTTTTCATACCAACTTAACAGGGGTTTTCATACCAACTTAAAAGGGGTCAACGTTTTCTAGGGGGTCCAAGGTCACTTTTAGTTGCTTGAGTAAATATATTTTTTAACTCTGCAAATTCAGTGGGGAGGGTCTATTTTTCATTAGCATTATCAATAATTTTGTCGGGATAGCTTTGTTTCCGTAGATATTCTTTCAGCTCTTGTAGTCTTTGTATTCTGGTTGATTTATTATTAATGATGGTGCACATTCTTCTCGCTAAATTATAAGGTATAGCTCTTTTCATATGTCGTGGAAGGCACGAATGAAAATGAAGATACTGATGCGTATCTGTAGGTTTGTAATATATATCTGTCAAAATGACGTCGGTTTCCTTGATTAGCAAAATAATTAAGAAATGGAATTTTATCTGTACTTTCTTCCGCTGTAAATCTTATATCAGGAGTTCATTCATTAATGCTTTAAAACTAGACAGTTAATTCGTTGTCGCTGAATTTCCATACAATAAAACAATCGTCCAGATATCTTTTTCCAGCAATTAGTTTAATATCGATCGGGATTGGCCAAAATTAAAAAAAAAATAATTTCTCTAAAATTTCGCAATTTCATTGCAATTTCTTTTCAAATATGATTATCTAACACAAATAATGTGTTTCATTTTCATAGATAATTCTTTTTTTTTTTTTTTATTTTTTTTTTTTTACAAAATTAAAATGACTATCCAACCTTTCTTTACATATCTTATTAGACATTCATATTATACATTTATTAACAGCAAATTTAAACCATAAAGCATCTTATTTGCAAATAAAACATTTTTTTTCATTTTCTCTGAAAAAATACAAAAATAAAAATCGTATGAAATAATTAAGAGCTGATATCGGTCTTTCAATGCTAAAACCACAGTTCAAAAGCGATGTCTTAAAGATCTATTAAATAAAATTCTAGTGTGGCATTCCTCATTAATTAATTAAATGTTGTTTGTGAGACATTAAATAATTTGCCTCAGAATAAGGCCATTCCAAGTTTTTTTTTTCTATGTTTAGCGTCCGCGTGCGCCTTGCTTTTTGAAACCCAATATCAGGAAAAACTAACAAAATCGGAGTCTTGAAATTGATTATTCTGGTCGATATCTCTCTAAATATTTGTCTCAAATATGTCATATTAAGTATATTCTAAGCATTTAATACGTTGATTTTGCTAAAGAACAGATCCTTCTACGAGAAAATAGATTAATGAAATGAAATTCTTTAAATAACGTCATTTCTATAACTTTAATGTTTGTGTTTTGTTTTAGCTTGTGTATTTTGTGCGAATAGGTAGGTAGTTTTTTAAAGATGGGTGGACGGTAAACAGAGAAAAACCTTGTAATGGCATACATATAATAACAACAAAAACCGCAAAATAAGAATGCACTTAAATCATTGTCGAATGATGAATCCATTGCTATTACAGTAATAAAAGAAGCAGACAAAGGTAATGCGGTTGTAATCAAGGATTCTAATTTTACGAGTTGATGGTATCAACTCCTGTTATGTGACTTGTAAGGGATTCCCCAATGTATCGAAACTAATCACATTTTCGTTTGAGTATTTTGCGTACAGGTTCTTGTACAATATAGGTTTATTTACAATTTTCATGATCTACAGAACAAGAATAAGTTTCCTGATATGCTTAGAAATGTTTATAAAAAAATATTTATTATAAATTTTATTGGAATTTGTGTCAATCCGCGAGAGAAAATAGTGTTAGGGACATGCAGTCAACAAAAGTGATATGTCGTGCAAACAGTTTTTTTTGATAAATCATTAAATGGTTTCTATAATAAGCAGTATTTTGAAGACGATTTTTAAAGAAAGTTAAAAAAAATTGAACATTGTACAAACCAGGTTATTTTTACAAGCTTGACGTGCTGGTGGTATATAAATAAACTAATTCTTGCGCTGTTATGCTAATGAATAGAGCAGTTTTCCCGCGTTAGTATTGAATCGTTCAACACAGAGAACACGGTCCTTGTTTGTAAACAAAGCGAGAAGTTTACAGTAAAGAAGGTCGAAGTAAATCAATTACTAATCTCAAACGGAAGAAATGAGCTGTACCAGTTGAAAAAATAATTTTGAAATTAAAGTTCTTATTTCTTGTGCAAGCAATAAAAAATTTCGATTGCTACTGAATCAAATAATTTAAACCATGGTTAAAACGCCATTATGTATTGGCATGTGAGTTTAGCATGCTTATTTAGTAACATTAAATGTATTAATTGATATTACATGAGCGTATCAGTGATACTGATGTCTAAGGATAATGTTTTTGTAGTTTTCTCAATTTTATGACCTTGATGTATCGAAAACATTTAACTGACTTTTTTTCATGTGTCAGGTAGGCTTAAAGGGTTATATTTTTTTCAGCAGCGGACAACTTTGTGCTTCAAGTTCTTTTCAGATTGATCTAAAGATACATGAGACAAAAGCCGAGATAAATTACACACTAATATTTGTTAAAACCACTGTTGAGAATTCCTATCTTCTACAATCTAGATCTGCTCCACAGTAAGCTTTAAATACAGTAATGGTCACTTAACATGCCTGTGATTCTTATCTCATTAAATGTTTGTATTACGCTGAAAAGCGTCCTCCTTTACTATTTCCAGCCGTGTTTTGCTACATGTATCAGATGCTGACCATATGATAAAGTGAATTATTAGTACTAAAGGCAGTAAATAAAAATAAAAACAAAAAAGATTTTTTGATAAATTAAATGTGAAATGCATAATTATAAATGTGAAGAGACTAGAAATCAAATTAATTCAAGAGTATAAATTGTTAAAAAAAAATTAAAAAAAGATCATGTAGACAGTCAATACACCATGCCATTGTGATGAATTTAAAGTCTTCAGTCGAAAAGTTGTAAGAACTTGTTTCTGATTCTTTTGTGTTAAACAATAAAATATTTTTTTCAAATCAATTTTGATTTTTTTCAAGTCAAATCAAAATCCGAAAGAATTGAAATATTAAAAATGCATACATGTGTCAATGAAAGTCAAGTATTTGAATTGCAAGAGAGCTAAATCAAGAGAAATGAATTATTCGATGTCCATATCAATTAAAGTCAAGTAGTTATATTTCAAGAGTGACTACACCAAACGAAATGACATATAAAATGCTCATTTCAATAAAAAGTTAAGAAGTTGAACTTCAAGAGTAGCTAAATCAAGAGAATTGAAATATTTATTGTGCATATCAATGATTATAAAAGGCAGGGAATTGAATTTCAAGAGTGTCTAAATCAAGAGAACGGAAATATCAAATGTGCATGTAAATTTTGAAAGACAAGGAGTTGAATTCCAATAGTAACTAAATCAAGAAAATTGAATCATGTAATTTGCATATAAAAAAAAAGTAAAAGATGTGAATTTTAAAACTGGCTTAATCACGAGAATTGGAACATATTGACGTGCATTGAAAATGTCAAATTAATTGTCAGTTTAAGAAAGTAGTGAAAATATTCAATGTGCATATTAATAAAATAATTCAATTTGCGCTGTTTGTAAATATTCCCTACTTGTAAAACTCTTGTAAGTTGGGCCTCTTAGTTTGAGTTATGTTTGTAAAATGCTGTTTTTGTTTTTTGTTTATTTAGAAGTTTTTTTTTCGTTCTGTGGTATGATTTTATTAGAGTTGTGCCATTTTCCCCAAATTTGAAATTTCTAGTCATTTTGATATATAATATTTCTGTCAAAAGATATGGAGTGTCCTAAAACTATTCAAGTTAGGTTTAATGATGATATTCTGTGCTCTGTAACCATTTCAATGATGGTACTCTTTAATATTTTGTAAATGAAAAATTACTTTAAATACATGTACAAGCTTAATAGTCATTTTACGAAAAATCCCAAAACTAACTACTATTATTTGTTTTCTATTTTAAAGGTTTGATTTGAGATTAATTATTATACATTCAAGTAGATATTAAAAAAAAAAATAAGAAGAATACGTGTTAGAAATACATGATGGGAAAGGTGCAATAGAAATGATTTAATTTTATTTCTCAAACAAAAAAAATTAAGTGATAGTTTTCTTCAATGCACATAACATCACAATATTTATCATACCTTATGAGGTTTTATTTCACATAACCCAAATATGGATTGGAGACCTCAATTGATTTAAACATTATATATTCAATATCATCAACGTCGCCAGCGTGGCGCAGTGGTATGATCGTCTGCTCTAGAGTCGCGGAGTAAGGAGTTGATCCTTACGTCGTGGGTTCGAATTCCTCTGTGGGACGTAGAGACCTGTCCTTTGGATAAGACCGAATAAACCGAGGTCCCGTGTCGCAGTAAGTGCTGGCACGAAAAAGATCCCTCACTGCTCAATGGCCCTGAGTGCCGAATATAGGTCAAAATTTGCAGCTCTCCACTGGCAAGTGGTGGCGTCTCTATATGAGTGAAAAAATATCGAGAGGGACGTTAAACAACTAACAAACAATACCATCAACTCATAGCAGTACTTTCAGTTCTTTGATTATAATATTTACATAATGAATTTGCTATCAAACACTGAGTACTAGGAAGAAATACCAATCAACAACGATAGAAAAACAATGCAGAAAATTAAGAATCTTTTGAAACGTCATAAAACTACATCGAGTTTAACAGAAAAAGAAGATATCTTCCTAACTAATTATGAATTTAGTGAAAACAATTTTTATGGAGTGCCAAAGATTCATAAATCTAGAAAAATAAGAACCATCAAATCCCAGTGCTAGAAATACATAAATTGTCCTTATCTAGACGATTTCACAATCCGACCAATAGTAGGGGGGACCATCAGCACCAACGCAAAGACTTAGTAATCTACTAGACATCCTTCTAAAACCATTATGTTCTGGAGTCAAAAGTTATGAACAAGATGACTTTGATTTTCTCCGTTATTTCCCAGAGAAAGTTGATAATAACAGCAAGCTAGTTACGTTTGATCACAGGAGTTCGCGTCCCCAACAATTTTACCGAAATTTTCAGTAAATATAAAAAATACGTAATACCTATAATAATACCACAAGGAGTGCAACGCATTCCAGGTCACCGGGGAACCCCTCTCTTCATATCGAGGCTGCCGCGCAATCAATTTTCAATCGAAAATTATAAAACACAAACCATTCTTTTTGGAAGGAACCATTCTTTATGTCTCTTAATGCACATGACTTGAAATGCCTGTTTAACAACAGTAGCAGTGACATTTCTCAATGACTTTGCTCAAACGTTGGTTGTCCGCGACGCCATTACGTGACGTAATACGGGCGCGTCGCTTTACCCAAAAGGAACATATAATGCCTGAAATGAATAATCATATACAACATGATACCAGAGATAAAGCCTTTACCTTGAAATACGGGTACTTGTTTGTCTATTGTGAAATATAAATAAAATATATAAAACATTTTACATTAATAAGTTAGCAGATTTGTGGGGCATCAGGCGGAAGGGGGGGGGGGATGGTCAATACACAACTTATGAATAATAAATCTAAATTTTTATGTATTGATGGAACAATAAGTGAATAATTTAGGGGGCTAACATCATCTTCATTTTTATTCTAAAATACCCCTAAAAATTTTTTTAAAAAATTGCCCGTGAATCTTTTTCATTGATTATTAACTTACATGTACGTATACTAAACTACTCCTTGTTGTCTTGACCTTTTAGACATTGAACGGGTATATAAAGGGTTTGCCTGTTTTCCAATCCTTATTGAATTTATTCAATGTAGTATATTAAAAATTAAGCATAAATTCCTACTAGATTACGTTTGAGGTATTAAAAAAAATTGAAAGCAGGGGAGTCGAGGGGTGGGGGTGGGGGTGTCTAATCCAAGTTAATGTGTTTTCAATTTTGGCAAGGAAATCTTTGACAAGTAAAAAAAGGAAGAACGAAAAGATCATTTTACAATCGTACACTTTGAGAATTTAATATAGGTACTATGACGGAAGATGGCGTACCCATCAATTTTCACTAAATTTTCAGTAAAAAAAACCTATTAAATACTTATTTTAAAAAAAAATACGTAACACATAATTTGTGCTCATGCTCACCTGAGCCGAAGGCTCAAGTGAGCTTTTCTGATCTATACTTGTCTGTTGTTTTCACAAGAGAAAAAGAGGTCATCTTATAAGTATTTATATACGTGGGATGTATTTACTATGTTGATGTATAAGTTGTCGGGGGGGGGGGGGGGGGGGTTGGTTAGATATTCAAGGTTGTTCAATCGCTGAACGTGCGCTTCCATTTTACTTTTATTTATTGGGGGGATATGTGATTTTTTTTATTGAACTACATGTATATCACTCACAATTTTGTTCACATGAATGCAGCTTTACGTTATTAAATAATTCATTTCATTTTACACATGCATGTACAGACCCTCGCACACTTCATGCAAGAATATCAAAAAGTGCCCAAAGCATATTTTGAAATGATGTTTCAAATGTCAAAATGAAATAATAATTATCCTTTAGGAGAAACGCACAGCTCAAAACATTTCCCTGTTACGTTCAAATCATTTGTCTACTGGAAGTACATGTAATTCATTTTGATGTCTTACATGTATCATTTTGTACGTTGTATTCTTCATATTATTTACATCGTCGGTATGTAAAATCGGACTGTTGAATTTGTTTGTAGAACATTCATATCGTATATGACCTTAAATTATATAAATTTACATACTTTTGTTCATCTCAGGCATTTTTTTTTCTTTTTAGGTAAATCAACGCACCCATTATAACGTCACGTAATGGCGTCGCGGACAACCAACGTTTGAGCAAAGTCGTTGAGAAATGTCACTGCTACTGTTGTTAAACAGGCATTTCAAGTCATGTGCATTAAGAGACATAAAGAATGGTTCCTTCCGAAAAGAATGGTTTGTGTTTTATAATTTTCGATTGAAAATTGATTGCGCGGCAGCCTCGATATGAAGAGAGGGGTTCCCCGGTGACCTGGAATGCGTTGCACTCCTTGTGTTATTATTATAGGTATTACGTATTTTTTATATTTACTGAAAATTTCGGTAAAATTGATAGGTACGCGAACTCCTGTGGTTTGATGTCATAAACATACAGTAATACCGGTGTATCAAGTTCCCTGGGAATTGAAGCCTTGGAATACTGGATCAGTTAGAATCCTAAAAAAAATAACGGCAGATTTTTAAAAGACTTTTTTTGGAAGCAATAGATATAGTGTATTCAAATGATACTTTCACGTTTCATGCTATCTTAACATTAAGATACTTAGAAGAGAAAACGTATCAGAAAGTGGCAGAACAATTCAACAAAGAGGTATAAATTGATATTACTAATTGCTGGAAAAGATATCTGAACTATTTTTTATTGTATGGAAATTCAGCGACAACGAACTGACTGTCTACTTTTAAAACTTGACTGGACGAACTTAATCCTGATATAAGATTTACAGCGGAAGAAAGTACAGGTAGAATTCCATTTCTTAATTATTTTGTTAATCAAGGAAACCGACGTCATTTTGACAGATATATATTACAAACCTACAGATACGCATCAGTATCTTCATTTTCATTCGTGCCTTCCACGACATATGAAAAGAGCTTTGCATTATAATTTAGCGAGAAGAATATGCACCATCATTAATAATGAATCAACCAGAATACAAAGACTACAAGAGCTGAAAGAATATCTACGGAAACAAAGCTATCCCGACAAAATTATTGATGATGCTATTGAAAAGCCATGGAATTAGACAGTACGGACCTCCTCAATTCTGCGCAACAAAACAGGACAAATTTTAAGATCCAACCATTAGTAACGACCCATTATCCCCAAATAAAAACGTTGCACCAATTGTTTATAGCGAGCTCAATAGACTTACGTGTAAGAACAGAGGAAATTCGGAATAAAATCTGTACATACGTCAGGCAAATTTTTTTGTGCAACATTCGGAATTCCTTCGCTAACAAGATTCCATGCGTAATTATTACAAAACATACTAAAGACCAATGATAATTTTTCCTTACAAAGAGATAGGTTTACTTTTCTTTCTTTGCGGAGAGCTTAAAAGAAACAAAAAAATAATTGCATCTACTCTACAACGTATTTCATTAAATATTGCACAAGACCTGTAGTCTCATTCAACCAGACGCTCGGCTGTCTCCGTAAATTCCGTCGTCATTGACGTCACAGTCTAGACTGTTTCTCGTGCGGTTTGAAGTTTGAAGAGGCGGATCAACGTTGCTTTTAGGATAAATAACACAACCAAACTTTTTTTCAGAAATCAGCAATATTTCTCGTAGATTTATATTCAAATAAGTAACCTGAATGATGTTTACCAGGAAAAAAGGGAGAACTTTGTAAGATTTTGTGAGTATGTTAAAATATGTGCAAATTTTTTTTATAGAATTATATAGAAAACATAACAAAGTCGCATATTTAAGCACCAAAGAAAACTTACGATTTCTTTATATTTTTATGTCCCCGTATCGAAGATTCGGGGGTATATAGTTTTTGCCCTGTCTGTCCGTCTGTCTGTCTGTCTGTTTGTCCGCAAAAACTTTAACCTTGCCCATAACTTTTGATTGGTTGGAGCTATGGCTTTCATACTTCACATGTGTAATTCTTATGACAAGGCCTTTCTTTGGATACCAACAACTTTGACCTTTTGACCTTGACCTTGGAGTTTGACCTACTTTTGGAAAACTTTAACCTTGGTCAAAACTTTTGAACGATTGGTGCTTCGGCTTTCATATTTCACATGTGCATTTCTTGGGAGAAGGCCTTTCTTTGGGCACCATTAATTTTGACCATTTGACCTTGACCTTGATGTTTGACATACTTTTGAAAAAAAAAACTTTAACCTTTTCCATATCTATTCAATGGTTTCTGCTAGGGCTTTCATATTTCACAGGTTTATTCCTCGAGACAAGACCTAACTTTAGGTACCAACATATTTGATTTACATTTGAGAAAGTTTAACCTTTGCTATAAGTTGCCATACGGGGGCATCAGTGTTTCACAAACACATCTTGTTTATTTATGTAATTTCTATTTAAAATCAGTCAAAAAATATATATCAATCCAGGCATCAAATTTTTGTTTCCACATTGATCCAAACGAATTTTTTTCCGCAGTAACCTGTGGTCCCATGATGCTTTGCGAAATGCATTTCTCCGCAAACTACGTCAACAAAAGTTCAACAAAAAATAAAATCACACTGATTTAATTGATATTGCAGAAAAAACAGTAGATTTAACATTCTTCATTAAAACCAGCACTGTTCAAGGCTTCGATTGGTAATGCAAATTACTTACGACGTCAGGTGACGTCAGAGTCTAGACGTACCAAATATCACGTGCGGTTTGAAGAGACGGATGTAAATTAAAACTGGATACGTATCTGTGCTCGCCCTAACGGTCGCATCGTCATCATATTCACTTCAACGACGTTTTGTAAACCGATGAAACTATGTCTAAAATATTAAATCGAAAATTCATAAACATTAGGAGACAGCCAAAGAACCTCAGACGAATTCTAAGTCCTCTTTTAAAGAACCGACAGAATTTCATGTGACCAAGTGCCAGGATCCACGTTGTGGTACCTGTCCATACTTACGTACAACAAGGAAAACATTTTAATTTTAGCGGAAACAGTTTACTGTTAATAATAACATGTCCTTTCAAACTAGAAATATCATATACGTTAAAACATGTTTTGTTTGCAGAGATTATATTTTGGAGAGACGGGAAGTTCCTTGCGGGAAAGGATCCAAGTCCATAAACAACAAATAACGTGCCGGAATACCGTAAACTTAAAGTCAGTGAACATCAGGACTGATGCAGAAATAAAACTTTTATTTTATAAATTGTACAATTCTTATTCAATCGAAAACGAGATAAAGAAAAACATTTTATTAGGACTTTCAAACTTTCTAAATTAAATAGTTTAATGTAATCAGATGTGGATGCTAAAAAATTCCAAGGAACTTTTGGAAAATTTGAAATCACAAGATTTTACCAAAATCAACAGCTTAAAAACTTAGCTTATTCAACTTTATACACAACCAATCACCACGATAAATTAAAGTATGTTTTTTAATAAAAATGGAACTCGTAAATTTACGTACCTTGTCATTGGTCATTTGCAAAATTACTTTGCTAAAAAGCAATCTGATTGTACACACAAGTACTCTTAAGTTGATAATAAAAAGATGCTCGAGTTTCTGATTGACAATATCTATGTGGTTTTTGGAGACCAGGTCTTGCAACAATCTATTGGAATTCCCGTGGGTACCAATTGCGCCGCGTTATTAGCAGACCTATTTTTGTATTCATATGAAGCAGAATTTGTTCAAAATCTTTTACGTGAAAAGAAGAAAACACTTGCTGTGGCCTTCAACTCGACATTTAGATATGTCGTCTACGTATTGTCAATTAACATTAGTTATTTCCATTCTTAAGTCGACACGATATATCCCGGTGAGCCTGAGATAAAAGATACCACAGAGACTGATACATCTGTTTCATATTTGGATATTTTACTTGAAAAAGACTTAATGGTAATTTTACAATCAAGTTTTATGATAAACGTGTTGACTTTAATTTTTCAATCGTCGCCTTCCCTTATTTATGCAGTAATATACCTTCATCACCTGATACGGGGTTTATATCTCTCAGTTGATTCGATACGCAAGAGCATGCTCTACATGTGTACAATTTCTAAAATGAGGTAAATTATTGACAAAAAACATTTCAAGTTCTATGGTCGATACAATGGCCTTGTCAGCAAATACAATTTATCATTAAGTCAAATGCTGACCGACTTTTTTCATACTTATTGTTAGGTCATTATTTACACACTGATTTTTCTACGGATTTTTCCGTTATTTCTCGATCATGACAAGGAGCACACGGCAGGTGTGTCCGGTCGGCAGGGGATGCTCACTCCTCCATGACACCTGATCCCACTTCTGATGTTTTGGAGGTCCGTGTTTGCTCTGCTCCTATTTTGTAATGTTTAATGGCCTTTTGAGCTCGAATACTGTTCGTTATCTCCACATATTTCATTGTTACAAGTGTATATAGATGCTGTAATATTACTCGGTTGAATTTCGGTACAGTATCTTGAACATCACCGAGACAATAAACTCAATTTCAGTTTGAATTCCATTGTCTTTTATAAGTATATATTTATGCAATTCAAGAAACCCAAGTCTTTTTTTAAATTCTAGCATGAAAAAGCCATCATCTTGTGCACGGAATTTGAAATATGAACAAATCGTGAGATGATGCCTTTCAAGCTGTTGTACCCAATTATCAGGCGTTTTAGAATTAATTACCATTCCATCACATATTGGAAAAATGTTTAAATATGTGTAGCAATCATGTATATTTTAAACTTCGTGTGTTCAATGAGGACGCAACGATGATATTTAGTCTCTTTTTCAGCCCTCCTCCTTTTTTTACAGTTGCTGCAATACCGCCGAATTGACAATTCACGACAACGCATATTGACACTACACGTTCCAGAATGAAATACATATACAACTTATAGAGTAAAATGCAACAAAGTAGTCGTTAAACATTATATTTACTACGTACTAAATTAAACAATGGATAATGGTATCGTGAGATACATGTACAAGAACTGGCTTTAACTTTGGAAGGAAAACCATAGATATTTGAAATAAACTTACATTAAAAAAATATCTCTACCCTAATGGTAAACATATATACACACATACCAGTAAATAGGTGATGTCAAGCGTACATAATCTTGATTTATTGTGTAACTAAAGTAAACAACCCGAGACTCGAATGTAAACCGGAAGTACCCCGTGGAACATTTTCCTAAAATTACGTTATTGGCGTTACTAAACAGGAAATAAAAAACGTTGTCCTGGCTTGACTCAAAACACGGCTATTGCAGTTGACGATGAAGAATATTCTATGGAATCAACATTTTGTTATATGAAATATGTGGAGAGTATTTAAGAGTATGTCAACTGTATTATAAATTAAACTCAAAATACCGCAAAGAGGATAGAACGTAAAGGATGAAAATGAGAAATAGTGATCAACCTCATAAATCCTCTAAAAAAACGAATCGTGTAAACAATACAAATCCTAAAGAGGGCAAAATCACGGACAACTTGAAATCAGGTGCCTAGGAGGTGTAAGCATCCTCTATCGATTGGTTACACCCGCCGTGAGCCCTATTTATTGATCGGGTGGACGGAGTAATCCTAAGTCAAATTTAGCATAAAGGCAATGACCTATCAAACGGTCTTAAACATGTCAGACAAATTATAACCCACTGATAGTTTCTGTTTACAAACAAGATCATTATAACGACCGTAGAATTTGTAAAAAGCTTACTTTAAATCAGGTTGTTGAAATCCTTGTAACATTGATTTTTATTTATCAGTAGCTTGCATCGATTTAAAAATTTATGATACTCAGAGTATGCTCTTACGTATGGAATCAATTGAGAGACATAAAGACCACATGCAGGTGCTGTTGGTATATTTGTACATAAATAAGGGAAGCTGACAATGGAAAAGCTGAAGTCATCCCGTTTATGATAAAGTTTAGTTTTTAGTTGACCCTCATCGTCTGATATAAATAAAACATGCAAATGGGAAATAGATGTGGCAGACCCTGTAGTGTCTTTTAATTCGAGTTCACATGGGTATATCGAGTCAATCTATGAAGGAAGGTAACTATAATTGTTAATTGATACAATGTCATCGATATATCGAAATGTTGAGCTGAAGGCCACAGCAAAAGTTTTCTTCTTCTCCGGTAAAAATTTTTGAATAACCTTTCCTTCAAAGAAATATATAATATGTCGCTAAATAAAGGAGCACGATAAGTTTCCATCGGTTTTCCAAAACTGTTGGAAGACCTGGTCTCCAATGATTACATAGATATTGTATATGTAAATGGGGGAATTCCAGCACCTTTTAATATCCACTTCAGAGTACTTGCATGGAGAAACAGAATGATTTGAACAATTTTGTAGAGTACAATTCACAAAATATGAAAAATGACAATTTCTAATTCTATTAAGGAAGCAGTTGTTTATGATGTCAAATTGCCTGCTCTTCAATTTGTCGTGAGGAATGTTTGAAAACATTGAGGATTTTAATTTTTTAGAATCCATATTTGATTTACACCACTTTACCTCACTAAACCTGAGCCGTAAATACATGTACATCTCGATAGTGTTTACTGCACGTTACATAATTATAAAGGAGAACAATCAGGAAGTTTCTGTAGACAAGATGTGGGATTTCTCATAGGACAATTGGTTCATGCCTATCTTAAGAGCTGCAGTTCTTTTTCCCCTTACAAATAATTTTTGCTTGATAAAGACTTACAGTGCAAATTTAAGAGATCGAAATGAATGAAGATCCAAAGATTTAAAGACTCGAAGTTAAACATAAAGGCCTGCTTTATGATCCGTGCAGATCAGTTTTAACTCTTTGCAGCTTGTATAAAATTATAGATGAATTATACAACATTCTATCTGTCGCAGCAGCCTTATGTGATTTGTTTTATGATAAGACCGTGCATCTGATCTTACATTATCAGATAGTGCTTTGGCATTATATGCTGTGTTTTCTTCAGTAAAGTTCTGTGTTTCGTATAATATACTTTGGTTATTGCATGAAACGATGGTGCTTTTTTGTGGGTATCTGATGTTGCTTTTTCATGAGAAGTTGCATGGTGCTTTTTAATAATACCCCATGGTTATCGTATGACTTTTGCATTATGTGATGTAGTTCCTTCATGATAAGGTTGTGTTTTGCATTATACACGTACATGTATGCTATGGATATTGCATGATACGATTGTGCTTTTTGCAATATATGATATGTGGTCATTACATAAAAAGATTGTACTTTTTCAATAATCATGTTTGCTGTGTTTCCTTTTCGATAAGATAGTGCTCATGTCAAATAAACAACTCTTAAATAATAAAAATAAATTCGGTCTTACAAAATCCATTATACACGATGTCTCTATTGATTCACTATTACCTTATGTAAATAAACAGTTAGGTCTTCATCATATTCGCACCAAACTTTACTCTGTCCCTTTGAAAGTTCTAAATGATCTATTTGAAAAGGTCAAGGAAAGTCAATATTTGGATTCTTCGACTCCAGAATACAGGCTTGGATTCGTGATTCTGGATACTAGTTTTGCAAATCATAGGCTTTTTTAAACCGCCACGTTTTACAGAAGCAAATGTTGCTCAAGCGACCCGCTTGTTCCATAAACTTCAATTTGTCAACAAATGAATTGACGCAGAAAATATTAGTAAAAATCTTGATCACACAAAGGTCCAGTCTTGTTTTTTTTTACTATATTTCAAGTTGAAGTCCACGCCTTGTATTTCTTACAAATATACATCGACTATTCCAAACTACAAAAAAACTCTACAGTTCCTAGATATTGAACATCTGAAACATAATCCTCCTACACGTGTGTTCATGTTCTTCTTCACCCTACAACTATAGTCCTGCTGGACACGTCAGTACCGGTGATGTTAATATAGTTAATAAGGAGGACATTAAATCCTCATTTTAAAAGGGCAAAAATGTTGGAAACCCCGTTCCTTCAACTGGCATCATAATTTTATAATTATTATGAATCTTGTGAAAGATTACGCCAGTCGATGGGCCAAACATGAAAAAGAAGACACTGACACTTTGTCAAATCTAGAATGGATTAAAATTATCAGATGGATTTTGAAATCTCTCATTAAGCGATTGAGGGGCAATATGAAAAACATTTATTCTTCTGTCTTTAATAATTCAGAAGTGAAAAAAAAATTAGATAGATTGCACTGGTCCCAGCTGACAAAGCGGGTAACAAAATAGTCTTTGTTTGTAAGGCTCATTATTTTAATTGTATTTTAAAGGAACATGGATTTAATTCTACAAGTGGTAATCCAACTTATACTCATAGTTACCTTTCTAAGGAGAAAATTCTTCAAAGTCATATGTCAGTTAAATTTTTTTTTAATATTCCCAACGATCAAATTTAATTTGAATTACCATACCTATACTGGATTCCTAAACTACATAAAAATTCTAACAAAGATTCATAGAACTTCTACAAAGACCCTTACTTTACTCCTCAATAAAATATTAACAGCAGTGAAGGAGAAACCTCACGAGTACTGTACAACAATATATTCGAGAAGTGGTGTTAATTGGATGTGGATACTTAAAAACTCCAAGGGAGTTTTAGAAAATTGAAATCACAAATTTTTCCAAGGTCAATATCATCAAAACGTACGACTTTTCAACAAATTATACAACCATTCCCTACGATAAATTAAATTTCAGGCTTTTTGACATCGTAGACAGCTGCTTTTTCAATAAAAATGGAACTCGTAAATTTACTAACTTTGTCAATGGTCATTTACAAAATCAGTTTGTTAAAAAACATTCTGATTATACACACAATAGTGCAGTGACAAACCTAGAAAAAGGCGCTTATTTTTCGAGTTTAATGCACCGACATACCCTACGGCTGAAAGTTAGGTTTGTTCCCATTTCGCCTAAACTGTGAAATATAGGTAAGAAAATGTGAAAAAGTACTAAGGCGAAGTGGGAATTTGATCATTCCTTTGTAAAAACAATATCTGTAAAGTAATTAGATGTTTGTTTTACCGATAACTTAATTACACAGTTAAAAAAGAAATATTTTGGATGTAAAATGACAAAAATAGTAATATGTAAATATTATCATTGGCCTTTAGAGTCATTGTACAATTAAAAAATAAGAAATTTGCAAAAATTATTCATGAAAATGTGAATTATTTCATGTAGTGCCTTAGAAACTACAAAGTATAGATTAAATGTTTCATGTAAATCTTAAATGTATTAAGTCAGTATTCGACAGTATTTTGTATGACTTCACTTTGATCATCTATTTTTTTCAGATTTTGTATCATTTTTGCATAATTTTCACAAAATCACTCATTTTCACAAACTAACAAAATACATTCCCATAGTTACATAATGTAATAAATTACGAACATTTACCTAAATATTTTCAAGATAATTATTCAAACGATGTTTTACGACCAAATTAGACCTAAGGATATCTTCACACTAAGTTTTTTTTTTTAATTCTCCTTGATCTGGAATTTTAAACGTTTTATGTAACCGGAAATGAATTATAGAATCCAAGCACCACCTGTGATTATGGCACCGATTGATTACCGATCAAAATATTGTTAAACATATTAAATTGTCTTCTTCTCTTAATCAAACAAAGGCTAAAAAAGTTTTACTGTATTCATCTTAAAGTTTTAAAAAGAAAAAAATTCAAATCTGAATGTACGCTCGAACGAAAGCACTCAATTTCCAGAGAAAATATGCAAGTTTTGACAAACTTTTAAATTTTCTCCTTAAGACGCCAAATAAAGTCTGGATTTCAATCAATAAGCATTTGAATGTAATTATTCTGTTTTATTTTTCAATTAAAGAAGACGTAAAGGTCAAGCATGTTACTTTCATTTCATGTTTCTATTTGAACAGTGTCTTGCATGATTAGAGATTGCTTTTCTGCGTCGTAAGCAATGCAAATGCGATGCTAAGTTGTATGAAATAGAAAGAGAAGAACGATATAAAGTGATATTATACTTTTATGTAAATTAGTTGAATCTGATTCGTCGAGAAACATTTGTTAAAAACATTATTACCCGCTGAATAATGAAGCCACGCCCTCCAGCATAGCAACAGTCAACATTGCTTGACGACGGGTGATATTCCAAAAAAAATATTGACTGCACAGAATTTATGGGCGCAAGGTTCACTGTAATATGCATTCGTATAAAACATTCAGTATATTATAATAAATACTGCATGTAGTTGAGTGTAACATTGAAAATTTTCAATGTTACACTCAACTACATGCAGTATTTACATATTATTGACACATTCACAAAAAATGTAGGAAATATTTTAGTATATCATTGGAAGGACTATATATCATAAAGATCGTACATCACTTACTTTACTTCCTCTTCAAAAGTGGTGGGAAGGGGGGTGTACACATGTTCATTAAAGTAATTGGGGTATCTGGCCATCAGTATATCCGGCACACTCGGGGAGGACATGCCTTATCCGCAATTCCTCTTGCAAATTCATGCTATCTAATATAGAATCTTTAATACAAACTGCCTTATAATAAGCACCTGTTATTTTACGTTTCCATCGGAATCGGGGTTTCCCAGTCTCCATCTTTTATTCTGAATCCTCCTATTCAACTGAATAAAATTTTATTAGATTTTCACATATTTAATCTTTATTTTAAATCGTTGTGTTGTGCACTTTAATTTTACGTCTTGACCAGAAAGATATTTGGGATTTCTTATATCAAAACATGGACTTTGCCATTATTCTTGTCAAAAGGGGTATCCATTTTGTTAACGCAGTTCCTTCTTAAACCCCGAATGAATATCGATGATATTTTTAAAGAATCACCTTCGACCGGACGAAAACTCCTATTGGAGCGGGAATATCATTTTGTGAGCTCAATCAAGTTTCTATTCTGCTTTTCAAATGAACATATCCTTGTAAAGTGATGTAGTGGTGAACAAGATAGAGAAATTACAGCTCTAGCACATGCATACCGTCAGTAATATAACAATGCTTTCTTTGTCCCGTTTCATAGAATTGCTACTATATCACCGATACATGTCCAAAATCTTCTGCTCCTAAATCCTCGCAACCGAGTATATAACAGGCAGAATTTACGAGTTAACGCTTATTCGAAATCTCATCAGATTTTCATAACCTTTCGAAACATAGACAATAATCAGTAATTTTTTTTTTTTGCAAACTGTATGAGGGAGACGAAAATTATCAAGAGTTTTAGCACTCGGTTGGCTCTTGTCTTGTGACAACAGGTGTGACCCCTAAAAGAACCCCATATGTCCAAAGGCCATATGCGCCGAGCATACACCTGTATATTTCGAAGTATAAGAACCCTTGATAAAACTGCTTTCATATTCATAAAATTGTTTAACGAATCTATAATTATAAACAAAACAAAAAAAGTTAATTATTTTGCTTTAACGTGTATGACGTCATATAGATGATTAATATGCTTCAGGAACAGGAAATGTCTTTTAAGAGTTCAATATATTCAAAATTATTGATGTTTAATGTTTAAATAAAAATATTATTTCAAAGCAACAAAACTCAAATTTAGTCATATCTCGTATATTGGGGGTTGGGGTGAAAGGAGGGGTGTCCTTTTTTGAATTCCTAATTACTGTTTATACATGCACCTGACTTAATATTTTCTGATTGTACTTTATGAACAAAAAAACCTGTACATCAGCACTGAATTAAATCTACTCCAAGACAATTAATTTTAAGGACAGATAGACGGACATTTTAGTTCAAATTTTCCTTGTTTTTCTATGAAATCGATATTTTCACATTAAAAATCAATTTTCCATACAAATTTATTGCAAAATCCGAGAAAAATTATAGATTCCTTTAGCTTTAATTTTTAAATATGTTCATTATTATGGTCAGATTTCAATCATTGATCATTAACTTATTACCTATTATTTTAAATTTTGACCATAGAATTTTCTACGACCGGACGAAAATAATTGCTTAATAATATTCCTTTCCAAAAACGTACAAATTAGCCGTAAGGAAGGGTGGTGCATTAATTTCAAAATTTTGATGGTCTCGACTCGACGATTAGACGTATTTTCATTTTAAAATAGTTACTTGCATTTATATGTCGACTCGATATATCCCAGTGAACTTGAAATAAAAGTTACAGAGTCTGACACATCTGTTTCATATTTGGATATTTTACTAGAAAAAGAGGTTAATGGTAACCTAACACCAAAACTTTATGATGAACGTGATGACTTCAACTTTTCCATCATCAACCTCCCTTACTTAATAATGTAGCAATGTACCCTTATCACCTGCATACGGGATTTATATCTCCCAGTTGATTCGATACTTAAGAGCATGTTCCACGTACGAACAATATATACGTCTACTATGCTTCGCAAGGCTACACAACATTAAAGACCGGTGTAAAGACGAATAATGACCCCCGTAGAATAATGACCGGGGGTCATTTTTCCACATCGAAAAATGATCCCCGGTCATTATGCAACGTCGAAAAAAAAACCTTTTGCCTGTAGAAAAAGTGGCATCACCCTTAAAATTTGCAGACCATACGAGAAGAAAAATGACCCCCGTAGAATAATGACCTTGTAGATTTTGTTAAGGATATACATGTACATATTTGTTCAAACAGATTTGATGATTCTTCTTTATACAAGATCTAGCATTCCTCTGACAAAGGAAAGCATCCAGAACATCAAAGATGGGACATGTATAAAGCACATGGATTAACTGAACTTTGGGGACGAGATATGGATATCTGCATGATCAAGTTTTTTACTGACTTCATCAGGTTGGAGAGAATACTCGAAATCGGGTATTATCCGTGAAATCGCGTATAGTCCCCGATATCAGGGTATCGTTGAATCCGCGAATTCGGGTATAGGCAGTGTAATCACCTTATAAAATTTAAACATTGATATGGGGCACTTTGCCAAGTCAATTTGCACCTGGAGATGAATATAACGCAAAGGTAACAGCAGTAGAGAAAGAATTTCGAAGTCTGGTTTAATGCGCATATGGCAACAAATACTCACGGAGGATAGTGCATTTAACGTTCTGCAACAAAAGAGATGTTCGTTCTGCTTTATATTTTGTTCAGTGTTAAAAGTATTTGCAATATCTTCAAGTTAATACCCTGCACTACAGAACTACAGAACTACAAAATAGTTTAAGTCTGGGATCTATAATAATGCTATAGCAATTCAACAAACATGAACCATTTGTAAATAATTCCATTTGTATGGAAACACATTTCACACAAATTAATTTTCCATATCAACACGAAGCGAAAGGAAAGTCTTTCATATCTTAATATTTGTATATAATTTATTTAATGTATGTATAATATAATATAATATAATATAATATAATATAATATAATATAATATAATATAATATAATATAATATAATATAATATAATATATGAATTGTTTTCATATTTATATTTTGCTTAAAATCAAATTCATAACAAAATGTGTCATCTATTTAATGGATAAAATATTACTAGAACTAGAACTAAATAACAATACAAGTTTATGTAAAAATCAAATAAGATTATACCGCGATTTTGTTGTCATGTTCTCCTTTTGATTCTCGTACATACGGAAGCCGGTAGGTGCCAGGTAGAAAAATATTTTATCTGGCGGCCGCCAGATAAGTTTCTGGCGGCCGCCAAATAATTATCTGGCGGCCGCCAGATAAATAACTGGCGGCCGCCAGAAACTTATCTGGCGGCCGCCAGATAAAAAGATTTGGCGGCCGCCAGAAACCTATCTGGCGGCCGCCAGAAATTATCTGGCGGCCGCCAAATAATTATCTGGCGGCCGCCAGATAAATATTTGGCGGCCGCCAGATAACTTATCTGGCGGCCGCCAGAAAGTTTTCTGGCGGCCGCCACATAATTTCTGGCGGCCGCCAGATAATTATTTGGCGGCCGCCAGATAATTTCTAGCGGCCGCCAAATAACTTTCTGGCGGCCGCCAGATAAGTTATCTGGCGGCCGCCAGATCTTTTTATCTGGCGGCCGCCAGATAAGTTTCTGGCGGCCGCCAGTTATTTATGTGGCGGCCGCCAGATAATTATTTGGCGGCCGCCAGAAAGTTATCTGGCGGCCGCCAGATAAAATATTTTTTCTACCTGGCACCAACCGGCTTCCGTACGTACATAATCTGGCTGGCACTCACTTTTTATGTCCCCCCCCCCTCGATTTTTTTCCAAAACATAATGTTTAACTGTAATTTTTTATCATTTAAAGGTTCATTGAAAAACATTCCCTAATTCGCTTCCCCCACTTTTTTGAAGGATAGTCAAATTCCCCAATCCCAATGTATTTTATTTTTTCCCTTATCAGTAGTGTTCGAAGAACACCCCCCCCCCCCTCCAACGAAATATCATTTTCAAATCTGGACATTTTCCTCTTCTCCCGAATTTTTATCATTAATAATATTTTTTTTGTCTTTGCATGTCAAAGACTTTTAGGAGAGTAGTCAATTATTTTGCTAGCTCCAACCCCCCCCCCCCCCCCTACACACATATATATGTTCAAGAACGATATTACGTGTTTGAACTTGTACAAGTACAGAAACAAGGTGAGGATAACGAAGAACAATCGATCTCAGAATTCTTATTAACAATCTTTGTGAACAGGACATAAAATACCGGTGCCTAGGACGAGTAAGAATCCTCTGCTGACCGGTCATTACCACCGTGAGACCGATGTACACCGAAGATAGTCTTTACATACAGGCATTTTCAGTAATTCAATGATAAAGAAATCAATATTGCTATTAAGGAAATGCTTTAACGTTTATCTATATTATTTCATTTTTTATAATCTAACTTTAAAATTAAAATTTCATTTGTACTCCGTATCCCTGAAACCTGAAACAAAATCTTTGAATCATTCCTCAGCTTTTTGGGTTGTAAAAACTTACATGTGAAAAGACGTGCAAATCGTTTTTATTAATGAACAATAAAAAGATAAATTAAAAAATAAACAGGGAAAAAAATAATACTTTGCTGCAAAATACAAAGCATTTTGAATTTTTAGAGATCTCTGCGGGGGGGGGGGGGGATTTCACGTACCCCACCCCACCCCCCAAAAAAACTCGCTAAACTTGAAAAAAAAACTATTTCGAGAGGTGTGGTGAGATTTTGACATGTAGAATTTTTTTGTAAGGGTAAGGATTTCAGAAAAAATTGACAGGCAAAAAAATATAAATTTATTTTTAAAAATAATAAGAAAATAACATGGGAAAAAATACATGGGCTCTTCATAGATAAAACTCAAAAAATGGGGAGGGGGTGTCCTTTGAATAAAAATTTTGGTCATATACATCTATAATTAATAGCAAACGTATATTCTCAGGAAAAGAGTGTCAGGGCTCTTCTAATACATTTATGAACATTGTATGATGAATTAATTGATTTACTGGAATATTACATGTAACTAGTTAAGTATATATTCTGGTAAATATTTTGAAGTATAGAAAAAATTATATATCTTACGCAGTCCCATTTTGAGGGGTCTTATTTACGCGATTTCACGGATAATAGCCGATTTCGAGTATTCTCTCCAACTTGTTCATTCCTTTGTGGTTTCTCGGGTTTCAAGAAATTTTTACTTGCAGTTTAGGTTAAATTGCTTGCATATCCACTTTAGTGTTTGCAATATACGTTTGGTTAATTAATGCTTGTTCTTTCGATTCTAATAAAAATGTACTAAAAGTATCTAAACACAATTCTTCCTATTCAAATTGTAGGGCACTTTTGCTATATGTCAGAAAATAACATGTGTGTACACTGTTAAAGTCATTGACTTAAAATACATGCCCTCAAATGCAGCTCGATTAACCGTTAGACAGACATTATAAACAATTCTCTCTCTCTCTCTCTGGAAGATACAAGGGAAAAATCTTTTTTTTTTTAATCTTCTTTAAAAAATGATACATTTCTCAAACCAAGACAGCGAAGATTGAAGTCGATTATTGTCAATTTATCATGAAACACAGATTCATTTTATTCGAACGATTTAATGAGACCAACATATCATCCCTGTATCTTCATTTTACATGTACGTGTATCTCAGGTGAGCATTTTGGTTCACGGGCCTTTTAATTTTTAATTATGTCGCCCCGAACGAAGTCGGGCGACATATGGCTATTGTACGCATGAAAACGTTGTCCGGGGAATTTCTCGCAGATGGCTGGGGCATTGTTGTTGGAACTTTCCATAAAAAATGACCATCTGTATTTGTGTGGAAAAAATTTTCAGTTTCAACATGGTTACCGTTGCCATGGAAACGAGCGGGAAGTGACGAATTTTGTCCGGGAGTGTCCTCTCTGGTCCCATGAACATTCATCATGAAACTTTATGGAAATGATATCAGTAACTGTAGTTGTGTAACTCGCATTTAAAATTAAAAATTAAATTAAAATTTTCAAATTGTCAATTGTTGCCATGGAAACAGAGGAAAAGAGAAAATTCTTTAAGTTCGATTTTCTCAGTAACAGCCCAAGCAATCACTTTGAAACTTTAATGGATTATTCCTTGCATTGTGTCAAAGAGATTTCCATTTTTAAAAGAACCTGGAATTGGCCGCACACAGTTACCATAGAAACAAAACAGAAAAAAGTATTATGCTCTCATATGTTCTCAGAGGTCGCTTGGACAATCTTGATGAAACTTTACAGAAATTTTAGTTAGAATCTCTAAGTGTGCAGTCAACATTCAAGTTTTTCTAAATTCCTACCGTTGCCATGGAAACGGACGAAAAGTGAAAAAATCTTTAATTTCTATTTTTCTCAGTAACTACGAAAGCAATCTTTTGGAAACTTTAAAGGTTTATTCTTTCTACTGAGTCAAACTGTTTTCCGCAAAAAAATTGGAGCAGGTCCATCGCTTCAGCCACCGGAACGAATTCGTATTTTGGTTCACCTTAGTTTTGTACTCGAGCGTTCTCGTAGATGGCTTTCAAAATCTTCATGAAATTTTACAGGAATAAAAATCACCAACCCTTTCAAAGTTTGTCGCTGAAGCCAGGTAGGGAACAAGTCGCGGTCACGTGACCATTGTATCTTTTAATCAAAGTACTGAAAGGACTGATACGAGTTGATAGTTTTCCAAGCTTAGCAAATGGGTATTGCTTTAGTAATGAAAAATGAAATGTCTATTTAGAAACAGAAATTTGAATTTCCATTTATTTTTTATGTCAATTTCATGACATTATGCAATGTATTTTAAAATCCAATTAACAGATAATACTTTATGAAATTATAAGAAAACGATATTTCTTTCTTTTTACAGTATAATTATACAAGTTATACATTTATTGAGCATTGCTACCTTATTTCAATAAATGAAATGAACTTGCACAACTATCATAAAATATATTAAAACCACAATTTTTGACATTCCTCAGAGTGTATGCAGCAAGTATGTTTTTGATAAGTGTCGTTTTTCTCTGATAGTTTTTGTTCTTGCGTAATGCTTTATTTTCACATGCAGTTTTCAAATAAAATTCTGTTAACTAATTAATGTAAAGTCAAAAAGTTACTGTACATTTTTACTACCCCCCCCCCCTCCCTTACACACACCCGCGCGCACCTCACCCAGAATAACAACAACATAAAATATTTCTCTTAACCCGAATTCAACCTCTGATCGACTTTAAATCTGCTAAAGACCCAAAATAAATTTTCATGAAAATGTGCTTGCCTCAATTAGTTAATCAAATTTCTGTACTGATGAACGGAGATATAAAATTTACTTTTTGTAAATCAAGTTTCCCTTATTCCGCTGCCGTGATGCCTTTTCTGTTGCTTGTGTGTAAATCATCTTATTTACGATTACTTCATTTTAATATAAACCACTTGTATTGTTAAATCATTTCCGGTATCAGTAGTGACTAAAAACTAGCGATATTATTTCTTCAATACAATCCAATTCTCCGGAAATGTTAGTGTTAGTTACATGTATAAACATCTGTGTTCTGGTGTATTTCATGTTCATCAATCAGAAATAAAACAAAAGAGAGGTTCTTTGAGGAATCATTTTTTTATTAATCACCAATCCTGCCTGTCAAAACTATTATCTCCGCACAACAAATCCTCCACAATCCAAGAGTCGGTAGTCCAATTCCAGCAACTGGACCATGTGTTTTTAAAAGCTTCTTTAAAAACAACAGCAACAACAGAAAAATACACTTTTAGACCATTTCTAATAAAGCCAGTTCGGGGCGACATACGCTATTGCTTGCAATAGCAGACTTTCTAGTTCTTAATCCTTTTAGCCAAAAAGAAAATACACTGTAATTCGCTAAGTTGTCCAAGCAAATATCCAGTTCGCTCGAACAATTCCGATCAAAAACACGGATATTTGTAAATTAGTTAAAGTTATTAATTCAAAATATATAACAAAATTTATAACCTTACAAAATAAAAAAAAATGGAAAAATAAATGTATTTGTCAACAAGGTCATTTTAATGACCCTGGAATTTTCGAAATGCTGACTATGATTGAGATTGTAGAAAGCCCTGTAAAATTATCTTATTTGTCAGCATTCTGTCTCTGTTTAAAAGTCGATAGTACTCTAAACATGCTCCATCTTACCGAAAAAGTTAGGAGACTTAAACACCATAAGTAGGCGATAGTGGAATATTACTATGTCACATTAAAATCTACATGTTCCTAATCGAACACGCAAGCAATTTATATTTACCTGTGGGAAGCCTCCATTTTTCACCGAGTTTATGTTACCCTGTTTTATACCTCAAATCACCGGACCTTTAAAATATTTGTAAGCCCGTGCTTCAGTTTGGACACGACAGTCCTGGGAGAAGGACGTTTTCAAAACTTCTCAAGATCTGTTTGATTTATCTTATACACGTGGCAGACCACTGAGTTTTTACTTGTTTAGAATTTAGTTGTATGGTCCTGCTTCTCTGAGGTAAGCCTTATTTTTGTTTGTTTTTAATATTTTATAAAGTTGTAAATATCTTAAAACACCCAGATACGGAATTTCTAAAATATGCAACTTTAAGCTATTACATTTGATATTTTTAAGTTTTGTTATTTATAGTTACTCAAAAATGTTTGAGTCTTAATTGTACGGTGGATTGTTTGTGTCTTTATTTGTCGGTTCTACGTTCTGTAATAACTATTGTATAGTAAAGCATTTATTGCGTTGTGCATATTGTACTCACGTAGTAAGTTGTATGTCTATTTTATTCTGTGTATAATATTTAACAGGTCTCATTCCTGTATAGTAGTGTAGAGATGGCGGCCGGTACCAGTCACATCTCATAGTCTTGAGCGCAAGACGGACGTGTAACCTCCTCTGCACTGGAGAGGGGTGTCTGAGCCTCATTAGCTGCAAGAGACTGTAGTTAGCCTAAACACCGTTTGGAACAAATCCATAGACGTAGTCGACATTCGAGGGACACGGACGACCACACACCAAAGCAGTTTATTTTGTTGTATAATATTATTTTGTTAATTAAAATATAAAGTTAAAATGTAGAAAAGATTTTCTGTTATTTATTTAGGGGAGTTTGGATCACTATTCTCTACGCAAGGTCATTATTTGACATACTACATAAATAAATATAAGAAGTTGGCGATGAAAAAGCCGATCCAGAAGTCGTCCGTTTTGTTATATAGTAATTGTTAGCTGGTCATAATAAAAAAAGGTGAAGATAACAGTGATGATCTAAAAAAAAAAAAATCCACAAACAATACAAATCTATGGACATGGCATAAATTTTCCGGAAATTCCAGAGGTGGTATCAAGTGCTTCATAGGAGTAAGCATCCCTTGTTGATCGATCACACCCGCAATGGGTCCTATGTATTGATCAGGTAGACGGAACAATCAGTACTCAAATTTAGTATAAAAAATAAAGGCGTACCAATTGGTATGAACAAGTCAGCCAAATTACGACCCAATGATATGTTATATTTGCTAACAAGATCTTTATAGCGATCATAGAATTTATGAAATGCTGATTTTAAAAAGTTGTTGAAATCCCTGTAACATCAAACTTATCTGTCAGTAGACTGCCTCGGTTTAAAAATTCATCGTACTCAGAGCATGCTCTTGAATATCGAATAAGTTGGGAGACGTAAACACCATTTGCAGGTGATAGCGGAATATTACTACATAAATAACTTTAAGTAAACTAAAATATAATTTGCCATAAGCGTCTATAATCAGTAAGATATCCAAATATAAAAGAGATGATAAAGAAAGATTAAGATTTAAACAATAGCCACTGTGACATATCTATTGTTTAACTGTGTGTTGAAAAAACAAAAAGGTGAAATATGAAGATAACAAACAGTAATCAAGTTCAAAAGTCCAAAGATTACATGAGAGCAGAGCAAACACGGGCCTATAAAAACATAAGAGGTGGGACAAGGTACCATGTAAGAGTAATCAACCCCTGTCGACGTCCACATGAAAAACGTCAGTCAATATTCGACTTGTATTTGCTAACAAGGTCATTGTATCGACCAAAGGATTTGCAAAATGTTGTTTTGTTGCTATTTTCCCAAATAAACATGGATTGCTTGGATTTCTTTGGAGGATTGATTTTTACATATTCAACATAAATACACCCTGTAACAAAAAATTAAAATCAATGCATGGCATAAACAAATATTAACAAGTCAATTTAATCGTAATATATTACACTGAACTTTCATTTCACATAATCGCCCGCGTGGCGCAGTGATTAGAGCGTCTGCTCTAGAGTCGCGGAGTAAGGAGTTGATCCTTACGTCGCGGGTTCGAATCCCACTGTGGGACGTGGAAACCGGTCCTTCGGATGAGACCGTATAAACCGAGGTCCCGTGTCGCAGTAGGTGCTGGCAAAAAAAAGAAAAAAGAAAAAGATCCCTCACTGCTCAATGGCCGTAAGTGCCGAGTATAGGACAAAATTTGCAGCTCTCCACCGGCAAGTGGTGGCGTCTCCATATGAGTGAAAAATTCTCGAGAGGGACGTTAAACAACAAACAAACAAACAAACAAAACATTTCACAAAATCTTTATAATTAATTACTTTATTATAGAAATAAATAGAAAATACTGATATCACCATATTGAAATTTTACTCTTACAAAATATGAAAAGAAATTAAATCATTACATACTTCCGATTTAGAAATTATGAAATATAAACAAAAAAAGCAACGAATATAACTTTCAGTAACCAGAACTGAAATAATTCATGAACATAGAAAATAACATGAAACTCAATTTCATGCAAATAATAAATAACACACATATATCCTTAACTCACACGAGGTGTAAAGGTCAAACATGTAATATGCCGCTAAGCAGATGATTCATTGGATGTTTCCCTGTATAATAAATATATAACTTAAGGGTTTAAAATTTTTATATTCTGTGTAAATAATATACTCAATTACTAAAATAAAGGTGTTGTGAAAATTTAACGAGATTATTTAATCCTGCTCACTCTGTCGTTCTCTCATTTAAGACTGTGAAAATAATAATCTGAATTACAATAAAAATGCAAATATTAAAGCTGTAATTTAAGCAACATAACTTTAGACTATATTTTAAAGTTTTAATTGACTGCACTCTCATGCAATACACGTTCTCGCCAACCATACGTTAATATTCGAGTGGTTATTAAAGGTGCTTAGACACAGATTTGAAGTTATTATTTTCTCAAATTTTCAGTATAATTTCATGACTTATATGTTGCTATAGCATTTCATACGAAAATTTGATAAAAAAATCTTATTTTATCTAGAAGTTATTGAAACTTCGAATTTCTGGACGCGTTTGATAGACACATCCTTACACTTTCACAAATTTTAACTTTATCCTTGGTACTTTAGAAAAGTAGCAATTTTGTTGTTTATTAATGAAAAATATTAAAACTATAATGCAGAAATTCCAGAGTAGGAATGAAGAAAGCAAAATCCTCTCACCTATTGCCAGTCCGTGCTCAGTGGTGTGTGCAGAGTTTAACAATTGAACACACACGGTGAAACGTAAACATTAACAACAACAGAGCTCGTGCCCTGTTTACAAAAACAGTTTACGTTTCACGGGTGTATTCAATTTGTTAAACTCTGTACACAACTACACAGCACTGAGCGCGAGCTGACAATACTTAAGTGAGTGGGTTTTGCTTTCGCACATTTTTACTCTGAATTTTCTGGATTATAGATGTAATATTATTTATTAATACTAGGGATGTCAAATCGGTCAATTTTTGATAATCGGTTACTCGGACGTTTTTCCGATCAAGTACCCGGGTACTCGGTAAAAATGAAAATACAAGACAGTGTGTTAATTTTCTTGAGCCCAGTTAAGCTCCTTTAAATCCCAAAGCTGTTTTATCACGTTTATAAATGTATATAAACAACTAAGTCAAAGGGAAATAATTTTTTTGGTACCAAATTTATTTATCAAATAAACTTAAAAGACACAATTAATACATAAAAAATTAAAAATGGTTTACAGTTCTTGTTTAGGACCTATTTCATCAACGCAAAAGGACAATCTGTTACGCAGTTTTGTGATGTTAGACAAACGAAAGAGAAGGAAAAGACGTTGTTGGGATCGTTAATCTAATATTATTTCATAATTTGGTTGTTTCACACTAAACCTACTACGCAAACTGACTTTCAATTTATTATTATTATTTTTTTTTTTTTTTAGAAAATCTTTAGTTATTTCTAAACATTTCTTCACTTTTGAAGTGGGTAGCGGTATTTCTATGCATGTCCGATTTCGCTACCGTATATTAATTAAATAATTTAAAAACGATTTGAATATAATAGACCACACTTAAACGATGTTTACTGAAAACAATCATTGAAGCCATCCAAAAATTAAGGACCACAATAGGTGAGAACTGCTGTGTATCAGGTGATTGGTCATTAATTACTGTATATGCACAGCCACAGGCGATAACAGGTGTTTTACAGGTGTAGATGACGACACGCTAATTACCATATGAATATTTAAGTATTTTTTGGATAAGTTTTTGATAAAAATATGTACTTTGAAATAAGAAAAAAATATACTTCCGAGTAACCGAGTACCATTTTAAGTATTCGATACTCGAACGTTCGATCGAGTACCCGGTTAACCGGGTACTCGTTGACATCCCTAATTAATACACAACAAAATTGCTACTTTTCTTCAGTATTAAGGATAGAGTTAAAAATTGTGAAAGTGCAAGGATGTGTTAAGGATGTGTTAATCAAACGCCTCCCGAAATTCGTAGTTTCAATAATTTCCAGATTAAATAAGTTTTTAATTTTATTTTCGTGTGAAATGCTATAGCAACATATAAGTTCTGATACAAGTATTGGCTTTCTTAAAAAGCTTGTCTGACGTGAGCAAATTTATTATTATACGAAGAATTAATAAAGAAAAGTTGAGTCCATTGTATTCAACATTATCCTGAATCCAGAAAAAAAATTATTTCACTAAGAAACAAAAAAGTTCAATCCTGTAACATCAACATGAAATGAAACTCAATTATGTATTTATCCTATATATACTGACAGGTATTACTTGTAATTTTCTTTTTTTTTCATGGACATAGGAACTCGGGACCCCCCCCCCCTCCGTATTTTGCTGATATATATACCTGTAATTGTATACTTTAAAACACCTTTGCTACTTTATGCTTGTTTCCCATAACTCAAGTAAATAATAACGTATGAAATTCATGATAACCTTTTTGCTTGATATTAATGATAAGGAAATTTTCCTTGATAGTGCCCCTTCCATTGAAATGTTTGGTTGTTGATTATCTCCCCATGAAATTTCTTCCGACTGGCCTTTTCCTAGATGCATAAATATAACCGGTGCTTTCGAAAGAAAAAAGATATAACATATTATTTTAAAATCTAAACATCAGTTGGTGAACAGTTGGGAGAATTATTTTTTTTTTTTAAATTAATCAACTTGTTTTAAATGAGCAAACGTCAGAAAGACGGTATGTATTAAAAATAAACATCTGTTAGTTAATCAGATAATGATATACGGCATACGTGTTGACCTGATCGACCAGCTTCATTCCTGCTGTTTTGCTGGACGTACATGAATGATTGTAATACATAAGAGAGTGGGAAAATGTTATGTTACGTGTAATGTATAATGTGATAATAATTAGGTCCAATGCTTTGGCTTGTTTGGATGTTTAGCCATTAATTCCCATGCTCTCAAAATTGATAGTTAAAGAATGAAGTTTCCAAGATCGAGTTATTACAATAATTCTATTGAACGACTTGGCCAATAAGCCTTGGCTAAAATCGAAGGTGTCTCAGGGACGGGTGAGATTCACTCCGGAACTAGAAGTACGCATGCGCAAAATTCTAAACCTCAAACCCGATCATAATTACCCAAGTCAACATGGCGGCGTCCATGAATAGAAGAAAGCTCAATCAATCAATGTGCGCTCTTCTTAAACTGATCGTAAGTGAACAATTCCTACTTCTTATTCAGTAAAAGCGTTTCTCATTTACGTTATATATATATTTGTTATTGGAAACAGTATAGGTATTAAATTATTGTGTGTGTGTGGCCGGGGGGGGGGGGGGGGGGTTACATATGTATAGCCTTGGGGGGGGGGGATTATCTTTAATGAAAATTTACATAGTAAAATATATATAACTTTCTCCAAAAGAGTGAAGGATGACCTCCCCCCCCCCTCCCAGGCCTACACACACACAACCCCAACCTATGGGCTTGTAAAAAGCTAGGATGGTGTGAAGGGGAAGAAGAAAAGGTTAGGAAAGAATCCTTGGTGAAAAATGTGGCAAAAGAATATTTTACATTTATAATGCAACGAATAATTTTTTTTATCTCTCATTTGTTTTTATTTTATTTATAAATAATTCAATGTTGAGACTAGCTGTTGAACTATTAAAGTAATATCACATGTTATATTAGTTATCAATCTGAGGAATAAATTTTATTTTATTTTTTTCTTAATTTTATTTCTTTTTTGGAAAACGTAACATACATGTATGTTACCATAGATGTGGACCCCTTTACTACTTTCAATGTTGGCAAGTTCATGTTATGATAAGTAGGCAAGTACAAAGTACAATATAAATTTTTCACCTTTCAAATTTCCACTAGTAAAAAAATGAACTTATTTCATCCCTTTTTGGTAAAATAATCATAGCAATTGACAAACATTTTAATCAAAACACAGGAATCTCTTCAATCCATGCAGTTTTCTGTGAATGATGACCTATTGCTCCAAGACTAGTTCACTAAAAATTGTCATATTAATGAAATATGCATTTTTCTCCAGGTCCTCATACTGAGCTGGAGTTTTGCATACTCTGCAAAAGTTATAATGGAGGGAATGACTCTCCTTTGACATAAGATATCAAAATCACAACTTATAAAGTATAGTTTACTCTCATAATTCAAAGCAAACTAATATTTTAATTCAGTTCATCCTAGATTGGACAGATGAACACTAGGGGTTCCACCCCATGCAGACACTTGCCAATTTGCGTTCACAATTACATATGTTTATTTTGCTTATGCAGATGGGTCGTATGGCTTAAAGTTATTCAATAAAGAAAGAAAGTATATTTAAAGAAAAAAATATTTCAACCCATTATCTCAAAATTGGTGAAAATACAAGGCTAGATTATAAATTTATTAATTATTTGAGGCTTCGCCGCCTCGGGAAATAGTTTCCTCCCTCGGGGAACCATAAATTTGCTATTTCCCTCATACCCTTTCCATAACTGTATACTATTGAATGAAATTATTGCACTTGGAGGTAATTTGATGATCATGTTTGAAAAAAAGTATCATCATGATATCATAAGTCTTTTTTATGAACATAATTTGTAATGAGATTCAATAAGGTCTAATATATGGTTCTTTTTTGCCAGCAATACCTTTGAAAAGGCCATTAAAATCAGCTAATTGGCCCATGATTTTATTGAAAGCATTGGATATTAATTTGGGTTTATCCATCTGTCTGTCAGTCTATCTGTTATACTTAAGAAATAAGGTATTGTTTTGAATTTTTTATCATAATGTAAAATATGGATCAAATCCCTTATGGTAGATTTGATGATATACCAACCCAAATTTTCATCATGATATAAATATTAAAATGATACCTTATTACTTATTTTTACATGCTGGACCGATTTATAACAATTGTTTGCACACTTTAGTTTTAAATCCATGAAATGATTTATTTTTTCGAACTTCAATGGTATAAATTGAATGTGTGAACAAGTTGACTGCTTATGACATCACTGTAAAATTATGTCAATCCTTTATGACAATGAATTTATGGTCATAATTGACAAACCTATTTGTATACAGAATTAAGTACTGTAAACATATTACACATAAATAAGAACATTAAAAATGTGCTAATTCAAATCTGTGCTAAATTGTTCAAAAATCAATTTCCGCTAAATATCATACATGCTAAATATAATACTTTTACAGTACGTCTTCTTCAAATAGTATTATATAAAGGAAAACATTTGCAATTGTAAATATATATACGTATATAACTATATATACATATATAATACCTGAATTTCTAAATTATATCCCTAAGAGCATTCTTAAACCAGCTTTAATGTGAAATTTAAATAATTACCTATGACTTACAAAAGATTCTTTTTGATATTGAGGTCAAAGTAAGCTCAGAATTGTGTGTGTTTTAATTTGCAGGGTAAATGGTCAGCTTGGATTCCAGCAGAGGGTGAGAGTGCCACCATCAACGATTTGGGAGGAGGATCAAATTGAAGACAAAAGATGGTAAAACTTCAGTCTTGATATTCACTACACATGCTAAAGGAGTCACTTATATAAATGCAAATAACAATCTTCACCGAGACTCTAATTCGAATAAATGAAGTGCTTTGTGAAATTATTTTAATCTTTGAATTTAATCTTAAATTAGGTTATAAAGTAAGAAAAGGCTTCAAGCAGAAGAAATCTTAATTTATTGAACATCTTGTTGATTAGGAAAGCAAAATATACAACTTACAAAGTTAGAATATATTGAATGCATGATTTGTGATTAGCATTTCTTGTAGTTAATATCTTTTCTTTTTCTTTTCATGTGTGCAACCCTAGAAGCACTCAGAAATGGACCTATAACTTGTGCGTTAAGTCCAGTAGCAGGTTGGCAATGGTAGACAGACTTTTGCCTTAAGCCATTGCTCATTTGGTTAAGCTGGCAGTGCAGGAATTCATCTCAGGATCATGTGTTTTGTTGGGTGATGAGGAGTTCCTTTCATACCCTCAGATTATTGCCAATCTTTATCAGATTTCCTTATCCTGACATTTACAATCCAGAGAGAACTTAATTAGTTAATGTTTACATTTTAAAAGCATGTTTGAAGTACTGGTAATTTTTAGCATTCATATGTTTTAGCTCATCTGAACCAAAGGGTGAAGTGTCAGCTAGCCTTTCTGATTGAAATCTGTCCTTTGTTGTCAATGTATTATATCTTTTCACATATTTGAACTGTTTTCCAGAAACGTCAATTTTCAACCAAACTTGGCACAAGGCATCCTTGAGTAAAGGAAATTCAGTTTCTTCAATTAGAGGACTGTACCTTCTTGGAAGCAGCGATAATCAAGAAAAAGCAAAAATTCGGGGAGAGGGGTGGTCTTAAGGCATGGCTGTCCTCATCGTATATTGAAAATGCATTAAATTTTTGAAAATCTTATTCTCTCTTCTGTAGGCATTTGCCAGGCAAATCAATTGAAAAGTTGTAATGAGCAAGGGTGTTGTTACCACATATGTAAAATTCATAACCACAGGGTCAGGGTTTCTGCTGCCTTGGAAATGCACAATTGATTATGTAGGGTATTTTCACTCAACTTTGAGAGAAGTTAGTCCCCTTTGATTATTCAACAACGATAATGAAAAACTTGGGTGACCACTAAGGTCCTTTGGCTTTTTGTTTTTTGTCAAATTATGGATCCTTGGATAAGGTTGAGGCTAAAATAGTGTATGAAATGAAATAACATTTTTAAAACATTCTTTTCTACAATAAGGTCAATTTAGTTACATGTATATTGATAATGTACATATCCAGTATGTACAATGTAGTTTGATAATGAAGTCCTTCCATTTTGAGTGAATTTAAATTTAGTTTAATTATAATCCCTCGGGGCCAAGGTAGGGTCACCATATTGGGTCAAAATTTTTTTATGGGAATAACGAGGAATTTTTTTTTTTAAAAGTTCTTCAGAAGAACAGGGCTAATATGACTTTTTGAGAGTTATGGCCCATGGGCGTCCTTTTTTCCCTTTTTATTTTGGTTTGTTATTTTAGCACTTTTGGTGCATGCATAAAGGTTCTTTATTGAGAAAAAAAAAGAAAAAATGTTTTTTAACTATTTTAAATGATGAAGCCCAGACAGCTAGTACTCTTGAAAGTTACCTTATAATGTAGTTTAACCTGCTTCATAAGATGTGAATTAAAAAAACAACATGTACTACATAAATTTACAAAATTATTTAATTATTAATTTATACAATTATTATCAATATGTACATAAATTTACAAAATTATTTAATTATTAATTTACATAATTATTATCAATATCTTTCAAAAGATTCTGATTCATTTTTTTTTTTACCTCATCCAATATCTGAGAACATTTTTTACCCATTTTTCCTATTAAAGCAAATAAGAATGTAATATCTGGGTAAGTCAAATATTTATATCTCATGTGTTATGACATGCCCATGCCTGTACATAGATCATTCAAAAAACTTTGTTTAGTTAACATTTATTGTCTATAATTTGAAAATCTTATTGAATAAAATGATATAATAGGTAGACACTTTTATAAACAAATGCAGGATAAACTAAATACATGTGCATATTTGTATGAGTGTAAAGAATATCACTAGTACAATTGTCACCTTTATTTTAAGAACAAAACATTTTAAAGTTTGATTTCATATGTCTTTTTATTCAGCATGTACATGTATGTTGTCATAATAAAAATATTATGAAATTAAATTATGATTATTCTGAGTTATTTTTATATACTGCTTATACAAATGTTTGGCTCAATGTTTACTGTTTAATATTTGAACAATTCACATAAAGATTAAAATATGTGAAAGCCTGGGACTTCTTCTTGTAAATTTTTCAAACATGAGTTTTTATTATAATTCTGTAGTACACGTAATATAAAAGTTAATATTAAAATAGTGTTGTAAGTAAATACACAGTTTTTATCTGTATTCTTGTAAATTTATTTACAGTACTTTTCATTTTTACAAAACAAACATGCATAAACACATGCAAACAAATACACCTACACATGGCAAAAATAAAATACATTTACCATGATGCTTGCAAAGTATAAATTTGTTTGTTCAAAATGAAAAGATGACAACCTACAATATTTATTTGAGAGGTACTAAATAAAATGTATTTGCAAATTCAGATTGTTTAGAGGACGACCATATATTTGAAAGGGGGGGGGGGGCTGCTAGTTTTTTGAAACATATGGTTACCGTAATGTTGGAAATAGATAATTTTTCCCCAGCTGGCAAGAATTTTTTTTCATTGCCTGCTGGTAACACCCCCCCCCCCGACAACCACCACTACCAAACTACCCCCCCCCCCCTCCCCCACAAAAGAGAGTTGTGGAGTAAGTCTGGGTTTTTTTTAATTATCTATCTAATATTTATTTCATATATATAATTATTTTTTTTTTATTGCCTGTTGGTACCCCTCCCCCAAATAGAGTTGTGGAGTAAGGCTGTTTTTTTCCTTTTCTTCTTATTATTATTTGCTTCTTTAACTGTTAAACATAAATAATTCGTCCCTAAATATCTTGGAAATAAACAATCTTCTAGTTTGAAAATAAATAAATAATCTAAACACCCCGCTACGCTACCCCCCCCCCCCCCCCCCCCCGAATTAAACTATCGTCCTCTTAAAATGTAGAGTTGACTCAGGAGTATGCATTATTTTAAATAATAAAATACTTTTTTGAGTTATTTCAGCATAATTGTTACGAAAAAAAGTTTTATATATCGGAAATAGTTGAGTTACTCCGGAATATACTATTTTAGAGTGAAAATTCGGCGCATGTGCTTTGCGATTTCCGGAGTGAATCTCACCCGTCCCCGAGAAAAATCCGGCTAAATCTAGTACTGTCTGACGCCATGACGTCAGACAATTATACAGAAAATTTGAGAAAATATAAACTTCAAATCTGTGTCTAAGCACCTTTAAATGAAATATAGGCAAATTGATACATATTAAAATAACTACCAGGGGTGTACTTATATAACCTTTATTTGCACTATGTACAAATACAAATACCGCAGGTTCTGGCCCCTGGCCGACTCACCGACTGCGTCTCTGGTGCACGTCCTGTCTTCTCGACATCCTGGTGCTGAAAGAGGTCCGTGCGACTGTCCCGCCATCTGACGTAACATCATAAGTAGGTCGTACCATGGGACAGTCGCACAGATACTACAATATGCTACGTAATAAATAAGAATACTAATAAAACAAACCTTAAATCCAAAGACCCAAACTCTAAGTTGACTGTAAAGAAATTAATCAGAACTTCAAATTACAAATCTCAAACTGACTAGCCCGGGAAACGACCAGCACGGGAATGAACTTACAAAACAAAAGTCAAAACAAGTCACCCGTGTCAAAAGATTTAAAAAAAGCAGATAAACACAGAATGATTCGTATTTCTTTAGATAAGTATTTATTTTATTTGTGGTTTATTTAACTGAGATACATTCACACATACACATAATAATATTTAGGCCTACATACACATAAAAAACATTTTCTAAATATATACAAAAGATCACAAGTTATTTAATACTGTAATTATAATTTTAAATTTTAATAAGCTTAGAAAATTGCGAGCCTAGCGTTTACTACCCCGATATTTACTTCCAATATTAGTGAATTTCAGTTATCGTTCTTGATTTATGACTTAAGGACATTGGCAAGGTTCCTGGTTATTGTATAGAATTTTTCAAGAACTTTTGAGTAGGTTTAAATGTACTAAATAGGCTATATTCTGGATCGTTTTACCTACCAATCCAGCATTCCTTTTTAGATTTTGTCAAATTAGTGTTTTTACAATTCTTAATGCATTTCCTATGTAAAATGTTGATAAAAGGGACCTACATAATTTTTCACCATAATATTTCTTCAAAACACATTTATTTCATACAGTTTTTGTATTATATACGTTATTGTAACTTCATTTCCTATGAGTTCTAGATATTTTGGTTTAAATGTATATATAGAAACAAGACATGGATATACCGGCACCGATCATCATTTTTGAGTTGCGTCCCTTAACAGCTAAAATTGGTCAAGAGACTGGTTGATTGTTTTTATCATGTAATTGACTGAATTGATTGAAACACATTGTCATAAAATATTGGCATGGATTTATTTTTAACTTTTATTCGTAATTACTAAATGCTGATTCCTTCACACGACCTAAGAACTGTTCTCAGTCGGCATGGTCGACCTACCTGTCAGCATATGTCACATCTTTGCCCTTCCCAGCATACTGAGCATAAATGACGACCTGTTTGCTCTTTGTCCCTGAATACAATGCACAACAAAGCCATTACTACTTTTCTTTCTTGCTGTATAGATGATTCTACCCGTTGAAGGAAGTATACGTGCTTTTGTTTACCTCTATAACATACGCTTTATTGGTTTTCACCGCTTAGAGAATTCTACACGGGAGATCACTCTCAATCACTATTTTACAAGTGAAAAAACCCATGTATTAAACCTTTTTTCTCCGGAAAGCCCTGACTTGCCAATGTCCTTAACGAGGCCCAATCTAGTTGGAAATTACAAAAACGTACCGGCAAATACTTTTGAAATTTTAATATTTATTTGTTTGTACCATGCTAAGAAAAATTAGATCGAAATTTTGTTACTTTTCCTTGATTGTGTGGAATGGGGGCAATTTCAAAATATGGACACTTTTTCGTGGTTTTACACACAATTATATGCTAAAACTACATGAAAAACAATGGAATTGATAAAAAAAACTAAATGGTGAAATATTTTGCTTATCACATATATTATGTAATTATATCCATTCCTCATTTAAAAAATGAAAAAAGTGTGGATAACCTTTATTGTAGTGAAAAGGGAGCATATCAAAGCACAAAAATAGGACTTCAAATTATATTTAAGATACTTTATCAGGCGCAATAGGTTTACATAATAATTATCAAAAAAAAATTGTTGTATCTCAAAAATAAAGTATGTTACAAAGTTGTTTTTTAATCAAAACGTATTAATTTATTAAAACATAGTAATTGATAAAAATGCTAGAATGAACGAACTTTCAACACGCACAGTCAACATTTTAACTGTGACGTTATTGTATTCAATTGTGACGACAATCAAGGGTACTGTGACGCGTCTGAAACAACGCTGCGTGAAAACGTATGCGGAGATCAAGTAGATTGACCTCGTTAATTTGCTGCTTGAGGGCGTTTCGTTGATATCGCTGATGCAGAAAAGAATCAAATTGATTAAATATCGAATCTGGCATTTTATTTTGATTTAATCAATCTACTGAAAATTAAGGAATGTCTAACTTTACACTAAGCATCTTCTTTTCTTTAAAACTAGCGATACACTGGGTGTCAAATTTGTTCGGGTTCAGGTTGCTCAAAGTTCCACACTTGTCATTAGTCAGCCCGTGGGCTGACTAGACAGTTATCTTACAAAGAACTTCAACTGAGCTTGCATGTCCTGGAATTCTGGGAGGTAGACTGGTACCCTGAGATTGGTTCTAAGGAGCGCAAGGGATTCTGGGAGGTTGACGAAGAGTAGATTTCGTTTCAGTAAAATCAATATTGATTAAACAACGAAATCCCTATTTTAACACCATATACCAATAAAATCATGATAGTAAATACAGTTAAAAACAGTTAGGCGTTTGATGCTGAATTCTCTGGGAAAACTGCCTATATTGATTTTTTTTTTAGTTTGCATTTTCAATAGTTTTATAACCTGGTTCGCAGTAATTTAACTGATTCGCATATATTCATGAAACGTGTGTTATACGCAACGAAGCATAAAATTGTACAAATTCATTTTACTCAGTGTTTGGCGCATCAGTTGAAACTGTTTTGAAAAGTATCTAAAATGTATTTTCATGTATTTTCAATTCTGCAGCATAAATATTGGATTATTTCATATTTTGAAGCTTTTCAGTTTTTATTGATTTGACTTTCGTTTCCATTTCAAGCATTTCGATCCCGATGTTAATTACCAAATTAGCCAAGGCATGCAATGGATAGATCGGGAGAGACACAGTTGACTTCGCCTGCTACATTCTTTATTTATATTCAAATCCTTACTTGTCTATCATTAAGTTAGACTATTAGGCTGTGGAAATTCAGGTTGTAATTATATGGTTATAAGCATAAAAAGACTTGTAATAAATTAATTTTGTAAAAGTGTTTTATTTTCAAATTCTACTTAATTGCAGCCCGGAGGACCGCTTTATACATATAAGTTTAAGTTTTGGTGGATGGGATTGAAGTGGGAAAAGTTATTCAGAATTAAAGGTTAACTATACATTAAAAAGATCATACATCAGAATGTTCTTTCTTCTTTATTGGACTTTTGCGAGAAGCACTGACTTTTACACTCGACAGCTTACTTTGACATTTAAACATGTGTTATGTACGGAGGTTCGGAATTGATATTAAATTAGAAAACCTCACTAGAAGTCATAGGTATGGTGTGAGAGGCACTTACATAATTTACTTGTATGCAATCAACACAAGAGATGATGGGAGGTAGAATAACATAACTTAAAATACCTTGTTCGTGAGGGATAGTATTTCCTTTCAATCTCAATTTATGAAGGAATCAAATAATTCGGAATGAAAACTTGGCAGCAGTTGGTCAAATGGGAAAGAAGGGGGTTAGTATAGGGTGTTATCTCCTTCCCCTCCGTAGACAACGTTATATATACTTTGAATTATTATCGTTTATTTAATAGTTGAGCTAAATATTTATATCTCAAAAGAGCTGCCGTATATTGTCCCAGTGTAAAAGTAAGCCGTCGATTGTAAAAGTCAGCGCTTCTCGCAAAAGTCCATTAAGAAGATGGGTGAACATGACGAGCGAAAAGCCTATAGTGTGACAAACATGAAGGTGAAAAATTAAATTTTAATTATATCAAAAATTTCCTTGATATTTCATCTAACATTAAAATATACTTTATGTAAAATCTCTACAATTTTCAAAAATCTCACTAAGATTGAAATTATTTGCCTATGAAATATTATATACGCACTAAAGAGGGCAAAAAGAGTCATTTTCTCATACTGTAACATTATTTTTCGATATGAGTGGGTCTTCGCTCCATTTTTTGAAAGTTAATCCTCAAACTTTGCATAAAATATACATTTTTTGGTTTCCAAAAACATGGAGCAAAGACCCACTATACCTTAAAAATATACTTTTATGACATAGCATTTGCATCTTTTTGAGAAATACATGAAATCCATAAAGTCAAGGGTCATATCATAAGGATGATTTAAATGCCACTATTCATCAGGACTTGTGTAGTCTAGTGGTTAGCGTGCTAGTCTCGAAAGAAAATGATACTCATAATTTTTATTGCTAGAGTTCGAACCCCACGAACGCCACATTATTATTTTAATAAAAGAATAAATTTTGCCGAGAAAATTTTCCTCAGAAAAGTTTTGTTTATTATAATTTCATGAATTTCAATTATGAGAACTTTACTCTAAATACTAAATTCACAAATTGAAATGATTTTTATATATCTGAATCTGTAGGCTTTCTGCACGCTATGTTCACCCATCTCCTTAGGAGATTTATTTACTTCCATGAAGAATATCTTTAAAAATATATGTTTTTCATATGTAATATACAAAGCTGCTAATCATTTACTATCGAGACAACGACAGGTCCCTTTTTTGGAACATTGAATTTTACTTATCGCGTAAAAACGTACGTTACAGTTTGTGTTTTATATTCATTAAGTCAAATATTTTTTATGATAGGTGATACATATGTCTGATTCTAATTTATATTTTATGCAGCCAATAAAAAATATAAAATGACGTCACAATATGTGTATATTTTCCTTGTATTTTCAATGATACTAAGTTCATTAACTTCCGTTAAACGGTTAATAATTTATCAAACAATTCTCGCTCAAGCTCAGATCACGCTCTTAATATTCAAATTGCAATTTTTGCTGCTATTGTATGCCTTTCTTCAGGAGAGAATACCATCAGTTACCCTCTGAGTCTGAGTAACTTTAAAATAAAATGACAAAATTTGTCGGAATACACATCTGGTGCATCAAAATTGGTACCGTATGTGATTTACATTACGACACCTGGGTCGTGGCCTCTGCTGGTGGATTGTTAGTTCCCGAGGGTCTCTACAGCACAGTAGCTATGTACTTCGGTACCAGCTTGAAAATACAGATATATATTTAATTGCTGTGGTGAAATTTATAAATTTATTTCAAAATTAAGGATTGTCTCCCTCATGCATAGCTCTGTTCCTTCGACGTATTTGGCTCCAGTCATTGGCATCCCCTTTTTTCAGTTCTTCCAAGTTTTTTGTTCAAATACTTCGGATTTCCAACGTTTCGGCATGAGCATCACTGAAGAGACATAATTTGTCGAAATGCGCATCTGGTGCATCAAAATTGGTACCGTATATGATTTATATATATATATATATATATATATATATATATATATATATATATATATATATATATATATATATATATATATATATATATATATAGTTATACAAGAGGCGTGTTATGGGATATTTGGCGTATCTCAGACTCACGTTGTGGGATCCTTAGGTGGTTTATGGGTCATCTATATTTTGACCCATAAACCATGTAGTCTAAACTTCACAGAAATGTTGGAAATGCTATTCCTACCATAAAAAACAAAAAAAATAATTTTTTTGACCCTTAAGGATATATAGAAAAATGTCCCACAACGCAAAATCTATTTTTAGAACAGTCGGTCTAAGTCCCTCGCTTTCAACATTTTGTGTATCTATATATAAATGTCAATTGGAATATCCCACAATACGGTGTAGCGATACACGCAATGCATTGTGGGAGGACAATGGCGGCGTTTAGCAGGGGTAAAGAGCTGTAAGACAGTAAGTATCTTGTTATTATTAGTAGAGCAATTGAATATAACACATATTTATGATAATTAGACGAGAGAACGAGGAACTTTCGAACTTGTTTGATCGTAAGCACAGTTTAAGGTTGGTCGCGGGTTTACTGCATAAAAATTCTTACGGGAAAACATGTTCAGAAAAAATTGATGTAATGTTCCTTAGAATTTGCGGCATATTATCTGAAACTTTTATTAAATTTGCCTACGTGAAGATAAGTAGCTTATCTTCTCTAGTATTATGAAATTCATAATTCTGCCCACAAAGTCAGAATGAACGGTATATTGATATAAACATTCTTCGTGCATTAGAATTAATATGCAGTAACTAGTGATGGGAATCGGTAAGAATTTCATAATCGATGATCGGGCTACTTTAACTAACTAATTATCAATTATAATCGGACATTTACAAAGTCTGTCAATTTAGTTTATCAAATGGTAAGAATGGATGAATAACCACTTTCTGTGGTGGTCCAGCTGTAGTTAGAATAATCTAACTGTGTTTCGGGACAAGCCCTAGTCCTTAGGACAATATTTTAACGATAGAACGTTCGATCTAGTCCAGCTGGTTCTTCATTCATTTTGTAGAATCCAAAGTATGTCCATACCCGGGAATTAGCGTTGTTACCCGGGTATGAATACAATGTCTGTTCATCTACGCCATTACGATACACAAATAAGTTAATAGAAAAGTCGCGGCTGGAATATTTGGCTTGAAAACTATTACGCTTGTAAAATAAAATAAATAACCCGATTAATCGGAATAGAAATTTTGTAATCGAGCGCTTGGATTATGCCAACAATCGACTGATTTTCGATTATAATCGATGATTGGAACACCACTAGCAGTGACACTGCGATAGATAATATAATACAAGTAATGTTAGGATGTTCAAGTTCATTATTAAGAACTCAAGTATAACACGGTAAAGGAAAAAAAAAAGTCCACCATTGAATGTTCTTTTTAAGTCAATCGCAATTCAGTATATAGTCAGAACTCTCAAACATTTGTTCTTTCTTGTTTTTTTTTTCTTTATTAATTTTTCATCATTAAAAAATGTAAAATACTTGCATTCAGCTTAAACACAGATAGCTTAATTTTGTTATAGAAAAAATTGTACTTGAAGTCTTGATACTTGTATTTCGTAATACGTGTACAGTATATTAATATCTGTTTAGAGTGCCATAAAGGTCCGATATGCTGGGTGTTTGTATGAATTCATTTTAAGGGGATGAAGGACACATGGTCACATGACTGTTTAACTACATCATAGTCTCCGTTTATATAAGTGCAATATGTGTAAAGCATTAATTCTTGTATAATTTTTTGACAATTTTTTAACTTTAATTACCATCTTATATAAAAAAATTAAAAAGTTTTTACGTTCTTGTAAACATTAACAAATTATGAAAAAGATTGATCCACTCCTCTGTTTCCCTAAACTGCGTGTCCAACAAGTCGGTGACGTCATACATGATCTGTTAGTACAGCAAGATCATACTCGGTGAACACAGGGGTGGTATTACAGTGGTTCCCGTTTTATCGAATAGTCAAGTTGTCAGCATAGTTTTATCCGAATAGCCGAAAATTAGAATAGCCGATTGCTCCATACCGAGTCCAAAGATAGATGTATAGAGCTACATGTATTGATAATACATCGTAGCTAGCAAATTTCAAGCTTGCACTTTTGTTTTCTTTTGACATGTTTACTTAATGACTTTACTAAAAATAATTTATTTCACTTACTTATGAATTTAATATGAAATTTTTTATCAAATAAATTGACGTATAGAGTATATTCTTTGATAGTTATTGCCATCTTTCTTCAGCACATGTTTACATTCCTTCTTCGATGGTCGCCATTTTGGAAAAGGAAGTAGACTAAATGCTTGACTAATAACCGTAAACTATTTTTCCCTGGATAGATTGTAAATTGAAAATAAACAAAAATATTAAATATATGTAATTGTTTCCTTTGGATTTGTTTCTTTAATACGGTTATGTATTTTATACTGTGTGTGAGTTTACCAGTCTCGTTCTTGTCTGCTGAAGAGAGATTTTGAGAGCCATGTCGAGAAAGTTGGTATGAATTTTGAGACATATTTTTATAGAACGAGCCATTTGTGATTTTTACCATAAATTTTGCACTGAAAAGTGAATAAATATTAAGCCAATTTACCAAGTTAAACGATTGAATAGGGTTATTTCATTATCCAAGCAAATTGTCATACACAAGCTAATCAGTTCAATAATTAAAATTTCACGCCGAAAAAATTGCAGATAACTGTCATAATTAACAAGTGCATCATTGAACCCAAGCTGATCACCACAACTGTAATCAAAACATATCTATTTACTATGCCCACTATTGACACAGGTAAGGTGCCTGTGTGCGTCCAGGCGTAACTAATCCCCTCATTGTCGTACTCAAGCCAGTCAAGGTAATTGGTGTCAAACTGTGTAAACAAAGGCTTCACATACGAAGGTGGAGCAGGGCTCGATATTAATTTTTTCCCCTTACTTGTCCAATCGGGCAAGTGACCAAGACATTTACTTGTCCGAACTTCAACTTCACTGGTCCGAAATTTGTTCAATAAAGATACAATACTGTCAACTTGAAAACTAATATAAAGTCCATTACATGTGATTCATTCGTGATGTTATTGATAAATACAACAAACACATAAAAACAAACTTTTATCTAGACTTTCTATCCTGACAACAACATAAATGTTCACAATTATCAAAAAGAACCTAAACTTCGTAACTTGACGTAACTTCATGCCCTCCTTTGCAGTAGTATGCAATTAGTGAACTTCGATCCCGATCAAGTGTGAACTCAATTACATAGCGATCCATATCGGGATCGAAGTTCGTTTTTTTATGTACTGCTTACGTCTTTACCGATGAACTTTCAATAGTCGTTCTTTTTATTATTTGAAGACTTCTTTATATTAAAATGCACTTGTCCAATCGGACAAGTGCCCAGCAATATTCACTTGTCCGTAATTTTTTTTCGCTGGTACCGGACAAGCGTTAATGTCGAGCTCTGTGGAGGTGTGAACAAAGTGCTGATTATCAAAAAACACTATGATAGTCCAAATTTTTGTATGGGATAAAACAAAATTCCAGTATTTTTTCATCAGAATATCAGGTGAAATTATTAATAAATATATAAGAAATGGTTTTGTGCTCTGATATTATATTGAAATAGCCGAAATATTCGTTAAACCGCTATCCGATTAAATGGAAGCCACTGTATTATGTAAAAGCAGTTCATAATCAGTATATGATGAAATATTTTGAGAAATGGGGAACACAAAAATTATTTTTGCATGGCTGATGACGGAAATCATATGTAGGTATATCTTATTTCGCTTATTTAGCTTACCTGTGACATCATAGTTGGTTTTTCTCGTAGTCGAGAAATGTAACATGACACATTTTTGTCATGCTTATGTCCTCTTTAACGATGTCCTGTGAAATAATGAGGTCAGCTTCATCATTTGAAATTTTTACAGTTATTCAATAATTTGAAGGATTTGCATTTCAACGTAAATTAAAAAATATTGAATGATAGAATTTTTTGTAAATTACGTTTTTTATTGTTTAAGTTGTCTTAAAAAGTGCGTAATTTTCCCTATCCAGATGCAGTGTGATAGACAAAACTTGCTTTTTTGAATTTTAAATCCTAGTTATACTCTGAAATAATTTAAAAGATACATGTCCACTTTGATATTTTTTACATATGCTTAAAAAATCCCATTAAGGACAGAGTAATTAGCCAGGAAACATGGAGAATTAAAACTCCACTTAGATACAGTAGGGCATAGTAATTGTCAATCAATATCTCCAAAATAAGGTAAGAAACCTAATGATATAACTGCTTTAAGATATGTGGGACATACTTAATTAGAAATATACAAAATATGAAAAAAATTGAATGACAAGTATTTTTTCAGCTCAAGGTCCTTCTCCTCCTTATTATAACATGTTTAACATGCATTTCACTGATAAATCAATTCCTTGCTAGCCTGCTTATAAATAGAGAACAACTTTATTAGATTCAAATACAAATATTTTTTTAAAAAAGAGGAAAATTCATTTAATTAAATTTCATCCATTTTTAGTGTTTAGGGTTGATGTTATCCTTAAAATAACAAATGTGTTGTTTTTTTTTGGCTGTGATGAGCAAACATGGTGCATTACACACCTTCTCTTCATTGCAAATTTATGTGCATACATACAGCCTTTCAATTTTTCAATGTAGCAATTTACTGAAACCGTTACTTTCATTTTGCATGCCATATTTTTAACACTGAATCAATTTGATTGACCTTTAGTAGTTTAGTATCATTTTCAATATAAAATGAATTCCATGCATTTTGCATCACATTTATTATGTTTTATAAGTTTGTTCTTATACATTACACATATAATCAGAGCAGAATTAACTTATAATCCTCTAGGTTCATACATACAGTGTGCGAAACTAATCTGGAGAATGAAATAGCCCATTTGACTATCTCATTTGAAATTGGGATAGACCGTAGACAAATAGGAATGTCCAAAGAAAGTAAATTAGGAAAAAATGTGCTCTTGTTATTGTTAAATTTTTTAAAATTTATTCATTTATATTCTTATTGAAGTATCTGCTATATATTTTCATGATTATCTAGTGAAAATTAAATATAATCATGCAGTGTTCATGCATTTCACACCCCAAAAAACTGTGCAATTATTCAGACTCGTCGTATATAAACTTCACTCTGCAGACCAGCTAATATTTGTGAAAGACACAAACTCTAATTTCATCTTTATAGCTTTCCCTTTTCTCGGATTCATTATTTTATTTTCAATTTTTTTGGTTGTCTTTTTGTTGATTCAATTTGTGTTTTAATGCAGTGCTTCCTGCAGTCAGGATTTGTAGCATGCCTGATATACATAAACAGCAAGCATTGGGTAAAAATTGTACACCACTAATTCATCGAAAGATGCACAATGTTATAAATTAATAAGTAAAGAGATTTAACAACAGTTCTTTTACCATGTAAAATATAAAAGTATTAAATTATTTTTTCACAATTATTTTGTTTATAATTATGTGTTAAAAATACGAAATGGTCATTCTTGTTCAATCTCATTTTACCCATGGCCAAAATTGGGATAGAGAATTCGGTCTGTTTCAATTCGGATCGGGGTAGACCAATTCAATTTGAGATAGATTCGGACCATCGGACAGGCGTTAATACTTTCGCACACTGTACATACGCCTCGTATGGACTAGATTCTATTGCTAATTAAAGTAATTTTCAGAGAAATAAGCAGGAAGCAATGCAACATCGCCTTTGTGATGTAACTCACGTCATAATCAAATGTGCACAAAACAACCACTCGAATTGTCTAAATTGTGTACCGAAATTGATGACAAAAGCAAACCCGCGACCTACCTTACAAATGACGGATGCTTCAGCCTGAAGCAGCTGTGAAGCATAATTACCAGCTTGTCAACCTCAAAAAAGCACATGCACCGATTCTGAATGCAGATGGCATACTTGGGGTGTTAGTTTTATGTTTATAGTTTCCATACATGTTTAGGCCAAACAAAAAAATATGTTTGTTTACTGTTACATGCCGAAATAAAATAGGGCCGATAGGTAGGATTTTTTTTATTTTATTGAATTTTTTTATACACAAATTCAAATGAATTGGTTGAAAAACAAGACAGTTTTACCATTGTGTGGTGCTTTACTTTTGTTTGGGCTTGCCATATGGCAATATCTTTCTTGCCAACTGCCTTACAGCTACCACACAATGAAAAAAACTGTCTTGTATTTCTTCTTTAATTCCATGTTGCACTAACTATTTCTAGTACTTTCGATTTCAAACGCTTGACTGATTAAGATGCATGTAAAAGTTAAACCGACGAATGAGTGACTTCTGGATTTTTACGACGAAAAAAAATTTGGGTTGCCTATTAGATATAGGGTCAGTCGGGTAACTGTAAACAAACATATTTTTTTTATTATGCCTTACCTCTGATGAAAGAAAGGAGGGAGAACATAATATAGGGCCTACTACAGAAGCATTAGGAAAAACCTCAGTTATAAAACATTTTTTTGCATTTGTTTGAGATTGGCATGATTCAATTCCCACTACGGTTATTTCTAGATATTTGTGGCTTTTCCACGTTGCATCTTTTGCCATTTGCTCAATTGCTAAGAGAAGTGTTGCACAACTTTTCATACAAACAGGGTTTTCTAAACATTTTGATCATGATCATAAAATTTTTTATGACCAGGACCTGGGAAGGGGCCATATCATGTGCTATATGTGCATACTGCCGAAAAATGGCCCAATGCATTGATGCACTGATGCCATGCAGCACAACACACATTGTTTTCTACTTTGTGAAGTTCATATCAGTCTGCTCTATCGGTACAGTATTCATCGTCGAAGGTAGATGGAATCTGTAATGTATCATATTAAAAAATTGGAACCGACATTCAACATATTTTACATCCATTGGCAAAGAAATGTTGAGTCATTTTGGATGGCTTACCACAGATTTACGAAAAAAAATTTTACCTTACAATGAAAAACCACATCATCGAAGTTTTTTATCTTTGCCTGTCCCTTGATCTCTAAATTGACAATTTAAAAAAAGTGTGTGTTTGGTTTAAATGTAATTTTCCTAAATACTTGCTGTGGTAGATGACGAATGATTTATGAATTTCTTAGAAACAGAAAAATCACTTTTGCTAGTCAATGTCGAATGATTTGTCAATTCCTATGGCATTCTTTAGCAACTTAAATTTAGGTGTCAAAGATACATGTATATGCATTATTATTAGCACAAAACTATGACATATTTTAGAATGACCTGAATATATTTCCTCTAGACCCCTTAAATTTCAAAATGACCCTGGTTAGTGGCTATAAATAACAGGGCCATTTGCCCGCATCTGTTGTTTTACCTTCCCAGGCACTGTATAACAACTTTTTTTACACTTATAAATAATTGAAATTAAATACAGGTACATTGATATTTTCGGAATTTCCCATATTTAACATGACAAGGATCACATCAACACATTGCTGTAAAGATCGCTGTATTTAAAGAGGTCTATATGCTGTTTGTTTTATAATTAAATGCATTAAAGTTGACAGTTTGTCAGTTATAATGCTATATTTTCTCACAATAAGCTAGCTTACAATTAAAAAATTTATCATCTTTTAGAAATATATGTATAAAAGTTCCCACAGGTAACAAGGACTTCCTGTGTATACTGTGTGTGTATAGGTATTAACACCATACACGATCAGCCTCTGGGAAAATCTTAGTCCCTCCCCTCACCAGAGAAAACTGTTCGGTTAAAAATATCAGCTTTTAAAACTGGTCGCTGAAGAGGCTACTTGTTCTAAAATGGTAGTGGCCCATACTGATTTTTAACAGCTGGTATTACAGGCACTTGTTTTGGTAATAAATTTTTCAACCCATAGTATGATGATAACACAAGGTATCCAAATCCATATTACATTGAGTACCCCCCCCCCCTTCCCCAAAATTGAACTTATTTACACTTTCAGAGGAAATGCACTGGCAAACTGTTTATTACCATTGTCCTCTACGATAATTTATCTACACAACTATCTATGACATGTTTGTCTTATTTATTAATTTTCTTTTATTTCCGTAAACAGTGTCAAAACTCTGCTCGCCGAGTGCAAAAGTCGACTTTCTTGTCTAGTCTAACTTTCAAGATAAATTTGTTGTAAAGTAAATAAAACTAATCTTTTAGTATATAATATAATTAAAACTAATTTGATATTGTATATTTAACAAGTAATCAAAACTAATTATATAAAAATATATATATATATTGTATACGCAGCTAGGTTTAGGACTCCCATACTTACATCAGCCTATATGCAGAGCTTCTGGAAATCGATTATGACGTCACAATGAAACTGAACAAATAAATCCTAAATACTAATGTTTTCTTTTTCATACACACTCAAATACAGTCTTTTCTCATAACATGATAAATATTGTAAACATAAATTGATGTGTAACTTATCATGTCATAATAACACTATTTGAATGTAGAATTTAAGCCATCTTGACCTTCCTGCACTGACTAAGATGACGTCACACCCTAGTTTGACAGACAGTTTCTCTGTACTTGAGGCGTAGATCAAGCTATTATTGTAGCTTGTAAATATCAAATTAAAATAAGTGTGATCTGACCAAAACTAAGTCATATTTTTGAATGTATTAATCAATATTTTATAGTCTAATTAGGCCTAAAAAAAATTGTTTGCTTCCTGTAACATTCCCAAAAAATCAAGGGTCGGTAGGTCGGGATTTTTTTTTTTTTTTTTTTTTTTGCTTATGGATAAAAGGGTCAAACATCCCCAGACTGAATTAACCAGGTGTTATATTTAAAGTGGACACCCAAAATGGCTGCTTAGCGGCAGAGAACGAAATTCTAAAAGTTGTGGGTGGAAATTGTTGTTACAATAATGATTACTCTTTATATTCAAGGTAAATGTTGACTAGGATGACATATTTTATATCTCAAATAAAGCTACAATTAATATTTTTTGAATAAATGGAATCAGCTGATCGATCGAACCAAAGAGCAAATGCAGATTTGGCAGGAAAAAAAAATCCGCCGGGGGATAATTTGAATGGGTCGGTCGGGTTACAGGAAACAAACTTATTTTTTTTTTAGGCCTTAAATTGAAAATGTGTAGACCTCATATAAAGCCACAGTAAGGCACATTTATACATTAACTATCTAGAATAACAGGCACAGCCCCTCGAAAATCTCAAAAGTTCAACGATATCTGCTTCACTATAATTTATGAATTTTTATACGCCCGTCTTTAGACGGAACGTATTATGTTATGGCGTTCATGTCCGTCTGTCTGTCTGTCTGTTAGCCTTTCTCGTGTCCGGCTCATAACTTTAATACTATTAGGCCTAGGATTATCAAACTTTGTCAGCTGATACTTCTTTGGTAGAAGGTGTGTCACGCACTAAAAGTAGGTCGTTCTGACCTTTAATTAAGATGCTATGGCCAAATATGGAAAAATCCTGTCCGGCTCATAACTAGAAAACTATTAGACTTATAATCATCAAACTTGGCCAGTTTATGCATCTTAGGTAGAAGGTGTGTCGTGACCTATTTCAAGGTCACTGTGACCTTTAATTTAAGTGAAATTTTTAAAAAAAAAAACTGTCTTTTTACTATTAAATTACACAATCCCAAAAAATGTAGAAGTGTTGCAGTATCCTTATTAAAAAGATGTTAAAATCAAGAAATACTTATTTTTTTCATTATATACTTTACAGCAATCTATAACAAATATAATGTTACAAGAGAAATTCCACCTCTCCCATGGGTGTAATTATCAAGCACTGGTCAAGGAGAATTTTGATAACAGAAAATTGCATGTCAAATTAGCGAGAAATTAGTTTAGTGTGAGGAGCTAACTGGTAGAGCATCTCTGATCAAGCAGGTGTTATCTATATCTCTTGGGAATTGGGCAGAGGAATCAGCCATGTTGGATTAAATAGTTTTTTGTGGGCTAGCCTAACTTTTAAAATGAATTTGGTGAAAAGTAATTAAAACTAATTTGATACAATAATTGTATAATAAACTAATTTGATATTGTATAATAAACTAATAGATAGTCCCTACAAATCTAAGAGTCAAGCAGAAACCTTATTAAAAATGTTGCATCAAGATTACAATTTTTTTTTCTTTTTATAAATCTTTGTAACAAATTGAAAAAAAAAAAATCTTTGTTTTCAAATTTAATTTCAGAATGACATAAATATTCATTTTAATTGCACTACAAAGCAGATAGCACAGATCCATTCATCCCTTGGGAGTAATGAGTGGACATGCATCCAGTTAAAGATTAATTAATGAGTTCAGTGTAGGAAGGCTAGCTGTTCTCAATCATTTCTGTTAGAGCATCTCTGATCAAGCAGTTCTTATCTGTATCCTTTGGGAATTAGACAGAAGAACTGCTGGTCAGTTTATAGCATATGTCATTTGATGGCCAGTCTTTTATTTTATAATTAAATTGGTATAGATTAAGTTGTTAAGACTAAATTGATTTTGTTTAATATGATATTTTTATTTAATTTTTTGAAAATATCAACTAGTAAATTTCAGAGCATCATGTCTCACAAATATGAAAGATCTGTGTGTGTGTCACTGTGTGTGTGTGTGTGTGTGGGGGGGGGGGGGGGGTGCAGATGGGCATTTGTCAAGCTCTAACACTACCAGTTGAGGATCTATAATGTAATATTTGTTATAATGCCTACACCACAGGAAATGTATAAACAAAAATTGTAAGAAATGGAAAAATCTTGGAAATCCTTGTATCAAGGTTGACTTTATTTTCTTGCACTCTAAACTGTTCGTGATAATTGAACAATATTTGACGGGTGTATCATGCTGGGGCACTTTATTATACAAAGGTAGTAACATCCCTACTACTTTGAAAAGTGCCAGGAGCTGGTTGTGCGCTGTTGCTTTTTTCCGTATTTTACCATTATTTCAATGCATATTATGTCAATGTAGGAAGTTTATCAAAAATTTTACATAATTCTCAGGCATGGGGAAGTTGCTCCCAGCACTTTTCAGGTTAAGGAATTTGTCTTAAAGAAAACAAAATTAATTTCATAGTGAAAAGATATCCGTATATCGTTGTACTTTATGATCTTTGTAGCCATACATATTTTTTGTAATTTTAAACATGTCACTTGACAAACAGCTGATGTAAGTAAAGTTGCTTTGGCCGAACTCGGCAAAGACCTCATATATATGAGGGTTGTCCCAGAAAACACAAACTTTTTGTATATTTCAGAAACTATTTGACCAGAACTAATAATTTTTTGCAAGTTGTTGGAAAATGATATTTTCAGTATTATGACAAAATATTTTAGGCTTGTGATGTCATTAATATGTAAAAACGGCATTTAAAGGGTGTTAAATATCGGTGGTCTGCACACTGCAGTTTATTGACTTTTAAAAGTAGCATTGTCAATGAATTTTTCTTTATTACCAGGCTATACGGAAATATAATGTCACAAACTTTACCTCCATAAATACTCTTTGATCTAGCTGATATACTTGTGTATGAAAATTCATTAATTTGATATCATTAATGACAAATATATGACGTTATATGCCAGAACACTTTTAATTAGATATTGTTAAAAATGGTGACGTTTAGTGATAATTTGGAGCACAAATTATTAAGCAGCACTGTCTTTAAAACGGGATAGGACTCTTGCCCATACGATGAAAGAGATATTAGTGCTGGAAGAGACATTTTGTAGACCAAAAGAAATGAAGACAAACTGAAAGTCCTGAGCTTTACGTCATAAGCCTAAGCCAAGGCCATCGTTAAACAATGTGAACTGTTAGGTTTATTATCGGAATTGAGAAATTGTCTATTGAAAGAATTAATTCCACAATCTTTTAGCAACACACGCCGTATTTGAGATGCATTACTTGGTAAATAAAATAAAATTAAATACTGTGCCGAATTTATGCTTAAATAAACTAATTTTATCAGAAGCACATTTCCAGAAAAAATTCACAAAAATGTTGATCATGATCTATGCCTATTTTTAACTTTACAGTATTAGTGAAACAAAAGATATTGAAAATGTTCACGTATTTCTGGGACAACCCTCCTACATATGCAAATAGTAGAATTCCCATTAATCAAAACTCATGCTGTAAAAAAAAAATCAACACTATATTCATTTTCTCGGAATATTTTTAGGCGTATTATTTCCTGTGGGCATCCTTAACCTTGCTGCGTTATATTTTTTATTTGGATTTTTATATCTTTACAACAAATTGCAGAGTGTCATGTCTCACTAGGATGACAATTTTTTAGAGTAAAGAATAACATAATTTTCTTGCACTCTAAAATGTGTACGATAATTGAACAATATCATACAGTGGCAGGGATTTTTATTACTCTTGCAAATTGTATGAAACAAAAATTATTTTTGGAAAAATACATTGTGATTCATATATTGTGACTACTATATTGTGATTGTTGCATAAAACCTGTATTGTTCCTGCAGTCCTAATATTTCATCATATATGTTATTATGTTTATATGTAACTTTAAACTTTTTATTTATGGTTTTCATTATCATTTTACAAGCATTGATGCATCTGACAGCTTCCAAAGGCTTGGAAAGTAGGTTAATGATGCAGCTATAGACAACCCCATCTTATGCATGTTATGAGAAGTTAAAAGTGTTTAACAACTACTCCAGGCTTTTTCTTTGCAAGAAGGGATATTGATAGAGGGAAGGAGATCAGATATGACTATGGTGATCCCATGCCCAATGGACAATCTTCCTTGGAGTTCATCACTCATCAGGTAAATATTTAGAATAATGGATTTTCAAATTTGATACGCTGCATCCTCTTTGTAGTGCATTTTTTTTTCAATGTTCTTGAGAGGTCAAGAGATGAAAAATGTTTTACCCAACAGTGTTCCAAGTCACACTTACTTTCAGGTCACTAAATGAGGACCTAAAAAAAATTTTGGCCACCATTTCAGAATATTTCACTTGCCATAATGAAAATATTTTGTGAATAACAATAGTAAAACAAGGAACTAACACCCTGTATGTTTTATGTCTTTACTAAATCAAAGATGTAAGGTATTACTGTGACTATAAACAATTTGCTAGGTTTAAGGAAATATTTTTATTAGTACAACCACCCTTATGGTTGTACAGTACACAGAGGAACACAAGAAGACTGATCCTAGAATTAAAATTTATTCAAAAGAAAATACCAAGTTTGACACTTATTGAGACAGGACTTTGCCAGCTGTTTGTCATGTTTACTTATTATTACATAGTATGTACCTAACCCATTAAACAGTCATTATTAATGCTGCCAAAACACTTAATTAGTTGTAATATGCAAGCAATTGACCAAATGTTTCAATAACAAGGTCAGGTTCTAAAAAGTTTATGATGTTTGGATGCCATTCTGTCAGGGACGTATAGTATAGGTCCGTGGTTCCATCAAACTGTATAAGTAGTCACTATTAAAGCATGCTGTCATAACATTACGACTTGATGATTAATGATTTTTTTTGCGGACAAACAGACAGATGGATGCACAGGGCAAAAACTATATACCCCCGAATCTACGATTACAAGGGCACTAAAATTGATGTTCAGCAGATGCAAGTTTCTGAAGTTACATCACGTACATTGAAATATATTAATTTGTGAACTTTTTTTCCAAGAATAGGAAAATAGCAATTGGTGAAAATGATGAATTAATTAAATTGATGGGGAAAAAACAACATCTTTTTGTGATCCATATTTTAGATAAGACCAAAAAAATAGTCTTGTTTCCTGCTACCAGCCTGAAAAAAAAAATAGGGTAGGTAGGTAGGAAAATTATTTTATTGTATATTTTCATTTTATTTTTTTTTTTCGACAACATTTTTTGGATATGAACTAATAAAAGATAAAATTAAACATGTCACAGGTCAATATTGTCTTTTAAAATCAAATTTCATGTCTTTTGACTAAACTCAAGTGGTATTCTATGAAAGTCCACATTTAAAACAAGAATTTCATGAAATGCTTGTTTTGTGTTAACACAGAAAACGATTATGGTGACAGAACGATGAAATTCCGGAAATTCGAGATTTTTTTCTTCCAAAATTTAAAAAAAACAAGACTATTATTTTTTTTTGGCCTAAATAAAGTAAATTATTGAAAATAATACCTCTAAGACAAGGTTAGAGTGATTATTATTATTGGATTACAAGATCACCTTGATATGAAATATATGGAGATAACGAACAGTATTCAAGCTCAAAAGTCCATTATACAATACAAAATAGGAGCAGAGCAAACACGGACCTCCAAACATCAGAGGTGGGATCAGGTGCCATGGAGGAGTGAGCATCCCCTGCCGACCGGTCACACCCGCCATGTGCTCCTTGTCATGATTGGGAAATAACGGAAAAATCCGTCGACAATTCAGTGTGTAAATAATGGTCTAACAATTAGTATGAAAAACGTCAGTCAGCATTTGACTCAATGATAAATTGTATTTGCTGACAAGGTCATTGTATCGACCATAGAACTTACAAAATGATGACTTTAAATGAGACAGCTGATATTTGATTATATGTACAGGATCACCTCTTTGCCTCATGCTATAATAAATATATTTACCTAGGTTACACATATCCTTAAAGTTCTTAGTATTGAACAATTGCAGTAATTTATACGTATGGATATTTTTTTTAAAAAGAAATAATTTGCATTGATAATCTCGATAAACAGGACATACTAGTAGAATGTGATATTCATCCTCGACACAAGTATGACACAAAAAAACATTTCCAGTGGGATCTGTTTGCTTTATTATATCCAGTTTCAATAGCTAAAAGGTGTGAAGATAATCTTAACTTTGATATACATTTTTGAAACTTAGTCAGAATTGAATTTCTTAAATAATACGGTAGGTAAAACCCATCAAGTAGATATTTATAGAAAGAACATTTCTGCGAACTTTGAAGTTTAGTATATTTCTTGTTTAGCCTGATCCAAGATCCTTTGATAAATTGTCATAATGGTCCTTACAATTAGGGTCTACCTAATAGGACTTCTCAGTTGATTGTACAATTTACACCTGGGTGACCATTGCCCTTGCTGTTTAGTGTTATATAAAAAAACAATTAGTTTATTTGATATTTTTTATTAATTTATTTTATGTTAAGAACATTTATTTAATAGCATGTTAAATTTCTATTCAAAATGCATCGAAATAGCATACATTAAAGGTATCTGAATGTAGTTGTAGGCATAAATATAATCACAATTAATTTTGTTTTGCACATATATTATAGGAAGCATTTTGGAGGCAAACCCTGTTGCAGCATTTCTACATGTTCCACAGATTGTACAGACTAGTCAGGACCTTGTAAATTCTTATGTTCAACAGCTTAGGCAATTTAGTACAGGTATGTGTAACTCTTCTGAAATATAGGAGGAAATTTCAATACAAGACTTGTAGCATAACTTATATTACATTGTCAGTTCTTCTTTGCATGTTCCTTAGAGTGGATTATTGAGGCAGACCCTGATGGAAAACTTGCACATGTTCCACAAACCAGTGAAGACCATTTTGCAGAATATAAACTTTTTCCGCAGATAAGCCAAGACCCTAATGGTGTTCATGTGTGTGTGGTTAATTATTTGCTCTGAAGCTGATATGTGGACTGAATATAAAACTGTCTTTTTCTACAGTTAAGTCCATCTTAATCTGAAAATACTACCGGTACATTTTGAATTATGCTTTATTATGCAGAAAAAAAAATAATTAGTTTCAAATATGAAAAGTCTGTTGATACACTGCTTTGCAATTCCAAAAGTGATAATGTGATAAGTTTTGATGTGAATATGTGACATGTGCCATTATCAATTTTCATAAATAAAATCAAATACAAAGGCCATTCCAATTTAATGTTTTGCTTGTCGGACCCGCACGCTGTTATTTGAACAAAGCTATACAAATAATATTAATTTAAATCTCCTGCACCTGGGAAATTCTGTGCCAGTTTCTGTTTTATTTCCGCTCTATTTTTTGGTAATTTAAATCTGTTTACTCTACAAATCAGAAAAAAGTAGAAAAAATATAATTGTCACTCAATTTTTTTCATGTTATGCCTAAAAATTTTGCGTACAAAAAAGTAATAATATTATTATTTAATCTCTTGCCCGCTCTTACTTTTTTCACCAGATGTGCGACGAACAAGAAATTAAATTCGCGTGGTGAAATTATGTTTTTTATTAAAACCCATTTAAAGCTAACTGTCTTATTTTTTGGATTCATGATGTGATCAATCGAGTGGCTTGCGTGATAATTTGCATAAACGCCGAAGGCGTTTATGCATAAAATTATCACGCAAGCCAATCGATTGATCATCGTCATGAATCCAAAAAACCTGATAGTTATTCCTTATATTTACATGCTCCTGATTCTGCAAATTCCCATGCTAATAGCCCCGCTTCTGTCTCTATTTGTCCCGCCCCGCACGTGATTTTTTTTTTAACCGCGCCTATCGATGAACTAGTAGATTTATGTAGAAATAAAGTATTTTTACAATTTGTAATTTTATCTCGGACAAAGACATTGGAAATGTAAATATTTATGCAATAAATGATAAATAAAGACTAAACAGTCATGTTCACAAGCCAGAGGTGATAAAATATATATCTATTCTATAGGAAAAAAAGAATTATAAAGTGACATCAATTTTTCAAGTAATGTCTGTCTAGAACCTGTACATCAGATTTCGTATTTTGTGTGATTTTTTGAAGGATTTTTACACTAACAAAGTTAATAAAATCAAATCTTAGTTCTAAAATTTAATAATTTATTTTTAGATTGTCAAAATGCTTGTTAATTATAGTATCAAAGCTTGAATTGTATATCAATATTCTCCAGGAGGTAAATATTTCTATATATTGGTATATTGGTTGTCCCATAGTTTGTGTATAGATTGTGGGTCATTGTCATATCGGTTCAACCTCTTGGATTGTGGGTCACGGTTATTTATTGTTCTAACATTTTACAATTTTTTTTCTGTAGTTTGTTTATGTATTTTTGTATCATTTGTGTATATGCATACATGTATATGTGGTTTGTGGATTACTGTCATATTTACATGCATGTGTCTGTTCATGGTGGATTGTGGGTCACTGTCATAGATTGTTTGTTCTTGCATTTTTCCTGTAGTTTGTTCATGACTTTTTTATGTCTTTGTGTATAGACATTTGTGTATATGCATACATATATATGAAAATGTTCATGGTTTGTTGATCACTGTCATGTAAATAAGTGTTTGTGTCTGTTCATGGGTTGTGGGTCACTGTCATATATTGTTTGTTCTTACATTTTTCCTGTAGTTTGTTCATGACTTTTTGTGTCTTTGAGTTAAGACATTTGTGTATAGGCATACATATATATAAAAATGTTCATAGTTTGTGGATCACTGTCATATATATACATGTATGTGTCTGTTCATGGATTGTGGGTCACTGTCATAGATTGTTTGTTCTATCATGGATTGTAGGTCATTGTCATAGGTTGTTTGTTCTAATATTTTGCCTGTAGTTTGTTCATGACCTTTTTGTGTCTTTGGGTTAAGACAGTTGTGTACATGCATACATATATATGAAAATGTTCATGCTTTGTTGATCACTGTCATATATAAGTGTTTGTGTCTGTTCATGGGTTGTGGGTCACTGTCATAGATTGTTTGTTCTAACATTTTTCCTGTAGTTTGTTCATGACTTTTTGTGTCCTTGAGTTAAGACATTTGTGTATATGCATACATATATATGAAAATGTTCATGGTTTGTTGTTCACTGTCATATATACGTGTATGTGTCTGTTCATGGGTTATGGGTCACTGTCATAGAATGTTTGTTGTAATATTTTACCTGTAGTTTGTTCATGACTTTTTTGTGTCATTGAGTTAAGACAGTTGTGTACATGCATACATATATATGAAAATGTTCATGGTTATTGGATCACTGTCATATATATATAAGTGTTTGTGTCTGTTCATGGATTGTGGGTCACTGTCATATATTGTTTGTTCCATCATTTTTCCTGTAGTTTGTTCATGACTTTTTGTGTCCCCGAGTAAAGACATTTGTGTATATGCATACATATATGAAAATGTTCATAGTTTGGGGATCACTGTCATATATATACATGTATGTGTCTGTTCATGGATTGTGGGTCACTGTCATAGATTGTTTGTTCTATCATGGATTGTAGGTCATTGTCATAGGTTGTCCTAATATTTTGCCTGTAGTTTGTTCATGACTTTTTTGTGTCTTTGAGTTAAGACAGTTGTGTACATGAATACATATATATGAAAATGTTCATGCTTTGTTGAACACTGTCATATATACATGTATGTGTCTGTTCATGGTTTGTGGGTCACTGTCATAGATTGTGTGTTCTAACATTTTTCCTTTATTTTGTTCATGACTTTTTGTGCCTTTGAGTAAAGACATTTGTGTATATGCGTACATATATATAAAAATGTTTATGGTTTGTTGATCACTGTCATATATAAGTGTTTGTGTCTGTTCATGGATTGTGGGTCACTGTCATATATTGTTTGTTCTATCATTTTTCCTGTAGTTTGTTCATGACTTTTTGTGTCCTCGAGTAAAGACATTTATGTATATGCATACATATATGAAAAGTTCATAGTTTGTGGATCACTGTCATATATATACATGTATGAGTCTGTTCATGGATTGTGGGTCACTGTCATAGATTGTTTGTTCTATCATGGATTGTAGGTCATTGTCGTAGGTTGTTTGTTCTCATATTTTGCCTGTAGTTTGTTCATGACTTTTTTTGTGTCTTTGAGTTAAGACAGTTGTGTACATGAATACATATATATGAAAATGTTCATGGTTTGTTGATCACTGTCATATATAAGTGTTTGTGTCTGTTCATGGGTTGTGGGTCACTGTCATAGATTGTTTGTTCTAACATTTTTCCTGTAGTTTGTTCATGACTTTTTGTGCCTTTGAGTAAAGACATTTGTGTATATGCATACATATATATGAAAATGTTCATGCTTTGTTGAACACTGTCATATATACATGTATGTGTCTGTTCATGGATTGTGGGTCACTGTCATAGAATGTTTGTTCAAAACATTGTAGAAGTTTGGTTATGGCAGTTCAATTATGCATGTGTTTATGGTTTCTTGATCACTGAGTAATCATTACTTTCATAGAATGTGATTCACTGTTTTAAGATTTTTTGTTTTAGAATGTGTCTGATTATGGTTTTTGGATCAGTATCAGTTTAAATATATGATATAGATATTTGTCTGTTCGTGTTTGTGGGTCACTGTTGTAAAGTACTTGATTGTGAATACTATTATGTGTGTTTTCCTCACTTTGAGAAATAAATACATAATCTTTAACTGATAAAAGTGTTACCTTATCAGTGTTATCTTACCCCTGCAAATGAAGAGCCTGGGTCTAAAATAATTTTTTTCAGCTGCCTAGCGACCCACTGAAAATGCACCTGACCCAAACTTTTTCCAGCTATTTTGTATTATTTTTTTTAAGCTTCAAGCTTTCAGGATAGTGAAACTGCATGTTTCATTTTCGATTTTTGGTATTATCAATCAGCGACTTATAACAAGAGGAGCTTATGTTAAGTAAGCCTATTTTTGTTTGTTAAAACATATTTGAAAACTACATTTTTTTAGAAAAATAAAAAAAATACCGCCCATTCTAAAAATTTAGGTTGACAACTGCAAACCAAGAATTTTTTAAGCTTGGCCCTGGTATATAGGAATTGCCTTGTCTGTCTGTTTATGTTATGAGGAGGGATTGCCATGTCATGGCCATAACTTTGAAAAAAGCATTTATATGGCTTCTGCTTATATCTTACACAGAGATGGACATGACCATGGGTTTGTCATGACCTTGACCTGGTATTACTTGAACACAGTCTCCAGAGAAAATATTTTGTGTTATGACTTTTATCAGGTATTATTTAGACAAGGTCACAAGGAGAAAAATGTTGGAATTCTGGTGTGAGCCATAGCTGTATCAGAGAGAAGAATCTAACTAGACACAGAGTTTACTTAAAACCTAATGCTGTGTCAATCAGATCATTTTCATTTGATAAGGGTCGGGGTGGGATGTGATAAACTGTGTGTGGGCCATTTTTGTGTTACAGAAATTTAAGAATCTTATGGACACCATAGTTGCTTGTGATTTGAGGGTTAGTCCTGCACCTGACACGAGTCAACTAGACGTGCAGAACGTCAGTTTGGGGAATTGTATGGGGGTCATCAACTTTTTTCAAATTGTATTTTATTTTACCTTAATATTCTGAATTCTATTGTCTCTATATTTTTTTAGAGATTTTTTTTTGAAAGGGGAAAAATCATGAAATTCAATTGATTTCTTTGACTACTTTAGTTAATTTTCTACTTAGTTAATCAAAGTAGTCAAAGAAATCAATTGAATTTCATGATTTTTTTCCCCTTTCAAAAGAAAAAATCTTCAAAAAAATATAGAGACAATAGAATTCAGAATACGGTAGATGTAGGGGTCGAAATGTGACAGAGTATCGCATTTGTCTTAAGGAAAAGGAAGCAATTATGATTTTTCCATACCGTGAAAATTTCTCTCTCTCTCTCATATTCATCTATCTAACTATTGAGAACATGTACGAAACAATGGTTGACTCATTCATTTAATAGCAAGAAAAACAAACCTTAGTCCTCAGGGCTCTAATTGGCGACTAATTTAGTCGCCGTGGGGCTTAAAATATTTGATTGACGCCTAAAATTTTCTACAAGTCGCAAAATTGGCGACCATTATAAACTGACTTGGCGATTCTCAAATTTCGGAACTATCAACATTTTCAACCTTTCTTTCTGAAGAGGAGAAAAGATAATTCAAATTTAGCAATGGGCATGCCTTGCGTTTTCTTTGTCAACTTGTTTGTTGTTCTTTTAGTCACGCACTTGTGAACGAAATTTCGCATCGCATCAGTGCACATACTGCTCATGTCATGTAAAAAAATAATCCTTAGATTTGTCTTAAGACGTGTCTAAGGATATTTTTTAGGACATACATGTATCTTAGGAATATCTTAAGATACGTCTTAGTGTGTAAACCAAAAACGTCATAGGAATATCTTAAGGTCAGACGACGCGTTTCTCAAAAATATATAATTTTTCCCAAGAATTTGCCATTGAAGTATTGCTACTTAAACAAGTTTCCTCACCAAAAATTGAGGTACCCTATCAGGCATTTGGGCAAGATACCAGAGGGTGATATTTCCTATATAATCCATATAGGTAATCTTTTGAATTGCCAATGTTACAATTACTGGTGTACTTATTTTTAAACATATTGAAAACAATTAAGAAATCACAAGACAATGACAATTATGAATAATTTTTGATATAATACCAAGGTATACAATACAAAACATATAATTGAGTAACGTGTCGTCTGGCCTTAAGTAAAGATGTCTGTAGTTCAATTCTAAGCATTTATCTTTTTTCCTTTTTTTTTTTTTTTTTTTTTTTTTTGAAAACAGGTGTTTCATTAAAATTCCTATTTCCAGATTCCATCATAAGCATGTGCAGATGATCAGGAGGGGGAGGGGTGCTCATGGAGTCACCCCGAGTTTTGAATCAGATTTTTTTGATGAGCGTGTCCCCTCCCCCATTGGAAAAAATGCTTGGATTCACGATTGATACCCGAGGTTTTACAATGTAAAAAGTCAGAGGGCATATTAAAAGTAGCACATGACTGCATCCTCCTACCGCCGCCCCCTTCCGAATAAAAATAGAACAATTAATTAATTACTGGTATTTTTGTATATATTTTAAAAGGGTTTAATTGAACCTACTTCAGAACGTTTTTACGAAAGCCGGATAGACTCATTTTTGATAAGAAAGAAAAATTACTCGTTATAACGAGATAGTTATCTCGTTATAACGAGTTGGTATCTCGTTATAATGAGATAATTATCTCGTTATAACGAGTAAGTTATCTCGTTATAACGAGATAGTTTTCTCGTTATTTCGAGATTTAATAGCAATATAGTAAAAATGGCTGTAGTTTTTAATGCCATTGAATTATTAGCTAGTAATTATCAATCAAATTTAACTTGAACAATTGATAAATGGTTGAAAATTTAATTTGCTCTGGGGTTTACTTATGATTAAATCTTGAACTATCTCGCTGTCAATAATCATATTTTGATACGTATAGCAAATCTAAGGCGAACACATTTACACATTAATTCGTGAACGTCTACTCAAATTGTTGCATTAGGATGCGATATTTTTCTTAAAATAATATTACCGAATATACTTGCTTCAAACTTTGTCAATTTATTCATGACAGCTATTTCGGATGAATGACACTATTTCGACATGTTTTGGACGATTTATACACTTTCATATATCAATTTCTATACCGCTAAAATTAGATATGAGAGACAATACAAGTGCAACATATCGCAGGTGTTCATGCAACATATAATAATATATACGATTACAGTGTGATACATATGTTATTTTTTAAATTCAGAATTGTTTTGAAGAAGGGGTATGGTGAGACATCAGCAGTTAGATCATTGGCGTTTTAATAGGGGGCTAATGTCCCAACCACCACTTTTGAAAAGGGGGCGGACAAGAGTATCTTTGTGCCCCTTCCTCCAGATTTTTTTTTTACCTGAGTAAATATCTCCCGAAAATAATGGCAAATACTCGTAGTTGAAATATCAAATTTCTTTTTGCTTGTCAAATATTTTGCTTGGTTTACCCCCCCCCCCCCTTCCTCTCCCAATTGAACTTTGTGACCAAGCTTATGCAGATTGTCCACGATGATGAGGAATGATGAAGCAAAAATGATATAACATCCTTTCTACGTAATACGACGTTAGATCTGATCTGCTGATATTGACATTTTATCTAATATTCTGTCATGATTCACTGTTTAAATTTTTTTGCGGGAGGGGGGGGGGGGGTCAAACTGTAGAGATTCACGTAAACCTATATGAGATTCACGTCTGTTTGGCGGATTTTACAGATTTTACTAAGCCAGTTCCGATTATTACTTAGGATTGATCAACGAATAGGCCTAATACTACATGTATATTATTAATACAACATTGAGACACTGCCGTTAATTATTTTCCTCATCACAATATTTATTATGTATACTTTGCAAGCATATAATTTTTATTTCAAAAAGAGATTGGTGATTTTTTTTGGGGGGGAGGGGGGGTTAATAAATAGAGGATATTCAATGTTTTGTAGTTGATATGAAATTTATTTCACGAGTGGGACAGAATTTTTTTTTTATTTTCATGAGTGCAAAGCAAGAGTGAAAATATCAAGAATTCCTTCTCACGATACAATACATATTTCTAGGCATAATTTATGCTTGAAATACACCTTAAATAAAGCGTATCGTATTGTAAACTTTAGATATTAAACTTTCATTCTATACCCAAAAAGGATCACAAACATGTCAACTGTTTTTACTATCAAAGTGAGGCATGTGAATTCCTACATGCACTACATTCAGCCTGCTGACCTTCACCTTTTTATTTTGCCTTCCGTAGAATAAAGAGCCCCCAAAGTTTTTTATTCTACCACATTGATAATAAGGCAAAAATTACATATTGTACATGAGATTTCATGCCAAATTGGTAAATATTAATAATTTTAATAAACAAAAGAAATATATAAATTATTAAGTGATAAGTACAGTATTAGTTCTTGAAATTAAATTCATCATATTTATTATTGAGGGGAAGGAGGAATTGATGATAAAAACAACGTGATTTATTTTTTTGTCAGACATTGAATTTTGATCTGTATTCCTTGTTAACAGGCAAGGAATTATCAAAATATGGACGTTAAAGCCTTACAAATGGTATATCGACATTTTTAATCCGGAATATATAAAATAATGGGATTATTTCTTTGCATTTTTATAGCGACAAATGTTACGCAAAAATAATAATTTCAACAAAGTCAACAAAGCTTGAACAGGGCAGTTAAAGCAGCCAGAGTATATTTTTTTGTTTTTGATCTCCTTGACAAAATTTTCACGTTATGCACATTCTATTTGAAGATGACACTAATTCTGCAATTTTAAGGTATAAAACAACAACATGAGGCGGTCATATGTTTCCGTATATTTCTCTTCGGTCTTTTCAATAAACAATAATAATCAAAGGCATAACACAAAAAAACTAGTATGTTGTTGTTCCATAAAAACACACACACTTCAAACAAATTTGATCGAATCGCTTTTGTATATTTCCTATTATAATGGTCTATTCTTTACTTAGATATTTAAACACTTTAAATTAATTTTTATCTCGTTATAACGAGATAACTAACTCGTTATAACGAGATATTAACTCATTATAACGAGATATTAACTCGTTATAACGAGATAACTAACTCGTTATAAAGTGATAATTGTCTAGTTATAACGAGATAACTAACTCGTTATAACGAGATAACTTACTCGTTATAACCAGATAATTATATCGTTATAACAAGATAACTAATTCGATATAACAAGACAACTAACTCGTTATAACGAGATAACTAACTCTTTATAACGAAATAACCAACTGGCTATAACAAGATAACTAACTGGTTATAACGAGATAACTTACACTTTATAACGAGATAACTTACTCGTTATAACGAGATAACCATCTCGTTATAACAAGAAAACTAACTCGTTAAAACGAGATAACTAACTCGTTATAACGAGATAACTTACCCGTTATAACGAGATACTAACTCGTTATAACGAGATACCAACTCGTTATAACGGGATAATAACTGGTTATAACGAGAAAACTAACTCGTTATAACGAGATAATTATCTTGTTACAACGAGATAACTAACTCGTTATAACGAGATACTAACTAGTTTTAACGAGATACTAGCTCGTTATTACGAGATAATTATCTCGTTATAACGAGCTAATTTTTTTTGTCTTATCAAAAATGAGCCTATCCGGCTTTCGTACGTTTTAACCTTTAGATGCATAAATTTTTTAATACTTCAATTAATGAAAATGAAATTTTACCAAATATATTGGATTTAATTAGACAATGTTAATTTCATAATTGTAAGTTGTTTTCCTGGCAACATCGCTTTTTAAAATTACCATAGACATGTCTTTTTAATCTCGTGGTCGTTAATTTAAGGATAGCTTTATAAGCATGCCTGCAGAGGTAAAACAGCAGTACCGGGTAATTGTTGGCTTTTGATATGAAGTGTTCATTTCTAAAAGTTTTAAAGTTTAAGTAACAAAAATTAAAAGGTACTATACTATTGTACTATACATGTATCTTTCATCTTTGATACAAAAGTTTTATCCCCATTAAAGGAAAACATGTTCTGTGACTATTAGAGCAAGAGTTTGTGCATTCTTAGGTTCGTTTTATCACATATTATAAATAAGTTTTCACAGTTGTCATTATTTAAAAAATCAAGATAATTTTCTTAGTTGGTGTCAAAAAGAGAAACCTATTAAATAGAGAATGTATAGTTTCCATAATTGTAATCCTCTTTGATTTAGCTCTGGGTAAATAATGTGCAAAAAGCCAAAAATCCAAAATAAAGTCTCAAACCTTTTTTTTCAGATGTTATAAAAAAGGTTAACGTTAACATTTGGACCCTACCGAAATAAAACTTCATGAAACAAATGGGCGATTGCTAAGGAAATTAGATCTCATAAAGATCTTTTCAAATTTCTTTATTGTTCTTCTCATAAAAATGTAGGAAAGATTAAATTTATGAAAAATAACAGACATGACAAAATCAGTATGCCCCTGACCTTCGAACTCAGGGTCCAGGCAATATTTATCACCAGGGTGGGACCAGTGCAAAAAATAATAATTATTGATTTTAAAAAAGTCTTGGTCCAACACCTTAAAGAATGAAAAAAGTAAATGATCCATCCTCATTTTGTTTAGAAAAGTCAAATTAATATTTCTGCATATATAACATGATCTGAATTATCATCAGCTATCTAGAGGGGTGGGGTATAGATGACTAACAATTGTAGCTACATACTCCATTCAGTTGAAGTAAAATTGGCATTTTCCTTTTCAGAACCAAAATGTTTATGTTTTGGAAATTTAAATGTGATTTTGGGATAATATGCAACTTGGAAATGTATAAAAGACGAGTTAAATCATGTATATAAAAATATCTGAGCCATATTGCATTTGAGCGATAGAGGAAGATGAGGGATACCTCTAATAGCTTTGGTACACACCTTGCAAATCTGATTATCCCCTCGCAACGGAGTTGGAGGGATATAGTAACGCAATCGATCGTGTGTGGGTTATGTCCTGTGCGAAACGGAAGTGACGTAATTTGCATCGGGATCGATTTCGAATGCTCCCTTGCATTTATAGAGAAGCTCTTTGCGAGGGATGCTCCTCTTTGCGGTGTCCTTGTTAAATTTAATTTTTAATATGTATTTACAGGCCTGAATAATCAAACTAAATTTCTTAATGCTACTGATTTAGAAAAATAGAGCTTCTGATATTTAATGAGAACTTGAATTTTCATAGAAAGCATGGATCCAACAATCATCATCTTAGGGTCAATCAATCCATATGGTTGTATTCTCGTAATTGACCATAACTTTTTCTCTTATTTTTCATTGAAACATGGTAAATATGGTGTTGTTTTACTTGTTATAGCATGTAATTTCTTAATCTAAAATAATATATTGTAAAAAGACCTGAATTTCCATCGACAGCATCTATAATCATGTAAAGTTCAGTCAATTGCTATTCGTGTGTTCTCTTAACTAACCATTTAAGGTAAATTTGGTATTATTTTTCTTGTAATAACCCACCATACTTTCTAAATCTAAAACGATATCTTAATCTCCAGACAATTTAGAAATGTTAAAGGAGACAAATGACAGATTAGCACTTAATGTCAGGTCTAAATAGTTGAAGTTGGAAGGAACCTGTGATTCTATAGGGTTTCTTTTAGGCTTATATATTACTACACATATATGACTATGAAATGTTCTCCCACTTTTTATGCTGCGTTTGACCAGGCGTCAATAATTTCAGTTAAGGAAAGTGGTCTGTTACCAGCTTATCTTTTGAGATTTACAAACCAATCTTAAGATATACGATGCATATATTTTAAAAGACGTTTTACAGATCAGGCCAACTTTTTGGTCTGTTTTCAGTTTATAAAAAGGGGTACACAAACCAAACTTCCTCCTGAGGTGTATCTACATATCTATGATCATTTCAATGGGTGCTTTGCATGCTTCATCTGGCCTACATTTCATGCTTCCGTGATTCATTAAGAACAGTTTCAATTTTGTCTTATCACAAGGAGTTTACAAAGCAAACTTCCTTAGCACATCCCTGGATGTTCTGTTTAATGCATTTGTACAAATCTGCATTCTCTTTGAGTATGTCCCACAGGATGCACTTTTCCACTTAGGAGACAGCTCTAGTTCTCACAAGTATTTGATGGAAATTTACCTCAAAGAAAAAAAAAATATACACTAGTCTGATAAAATGATATGTGTTTTTAAAGCTCCTTTACAAATCATATTCAATTGTATGCTATATATAACTGTTTTTGCATCCATACATGGTTTGTGGGATATCTCCCCCATATTGCTATGATATGGTTTGTGGGTCCCTACCCACAAGTATGCTGCACTTTACCCCTTAAGAAACACCTTTAGTTCTCACAGGTGCTTTGATGAAAATTTACCTCAAAGAAAAAAACCTCTATACTAGTCTGATAAAATGATATGTGTTTTTTGAGTCCCAATACAAATCATATTCAATTGTTTGCTATATATAACTGTTTTTGCATCCATACATGGTTTGTGGGATATCTCCCACAAAGAATATATATATATATATATATATATATTTCTATGGTATGGTTTGTGGGTCCCTACCCACAAGTATGCTGCACTTTACCCCTTAGGAAACACCTCTAGTCCTCACAGGTGCTTTGATGAAAATTTACCTCAAAGAAAAAACCTATATACTAGTCTGATAAAAGGATATGTGTTTTTTTGAGCTCCGATACAAATCATATTCAATTGTATGCTATATATAATTGTTTTTGAATCCATACATGGTTTGTGGGATATCTCCCACAAAGAATATATATATATATTTCTATGGTATGGTTTGTGGGTCCCTACCCACAAGTATGTTATATATAATTATCTACTATAGATCGCTGTGGGACTCATACCCACAATGTAATGACCCACAACGTTATCTATAGCTTTGAAACCAAATATGAGAAAACTTTATAATTTTTCTATATTTGGGATCTACATCAAAAACTATTCTTAAAAATGTGTTTCCTTTTGAAATAAGCCTATTACAAATGCAGGGTCCCATAAACCATGTTTATGTGACATGACCCGCAAACCACGTCAAGTACGTATATATATATATATATATATATATATATATATATATATATATATATATATATATATATATATATATATATATATATATAAATACTAAAACTAGATTATTCTACTTTCTCCACTTGATCCATATACTCATAGGAAACAAAATGCATTGCAAGTTTGTTGAAACAGGATATTTTACTGATAATAGTTATTTAAACTTCAAATGAAAACTTTGTGCAAATCAAATTTGTAGAACAGTGAATTAAAATAAAAAATAGCACATATTAAAGAAAATTCACTTTTTTGAACCCCCAACAAAACTGTCAGGATAAAAGCACTTGATGTTAATGTTTGTGACCAGGCCTAGGAGAAATGTTTTGGGGAAAAAGTGCTCACATTTTCTCAAATTTGCGAAGTTTCGATTTTCATATGACTGGAGTTGCATGATTAAAACACGAACTATTTAAGAAAAAGTTTCTTTTGACATCAAAAGAACAAGGTTCACTTATGAATTTCTGAACATCAATCAAAATTACTCAGTTTTAGTTGAAAATACATTAAATTTTACTAGGACCCTTGGTGACTGCATATCTACTAAAATGACTTAATTTTCATGCTAGTCCGCGCATTTTTGTCATTATCATCACATCCTGAAAATTTCTTAAAAATTGGCCAAATATTGAAGTTGTTTTTCAATATTTTGCATAGATCCAAACTCTGATCCAAAATATACAATTATATAAGGAAAGAACTCTTTCAGAAGATTATAATCCATCTTTTATATTTTGGATCGTAGGGTGAGCTCATATTTTCTTTGATGAAGGTACACAAATACAGCCGTTTTCTTCAAAATTGAAGAACATTGCAATTTCACAAAGCCTGTTTCTTCATATCTGCAGTCTCCGAGGAAACTTTTTATAGGAAATGAAAACACTAATTCTATACTCTATGTATGATGTTTAAAATGGGACATTGGTAATTGGTCAGTTAATTGGTATATGAACAGGGCCATTTTATGGATAAAGTTAACTTATGAATGAACATTCACAAAATAGTACCGTCCATATGTATGTTAGTATCTCAATTAATAAAGAATAATTGCGGATGAATTTAAAAATGTTACATTCAATTTCAAACACTGACAAAATGAGTTCTTTGAATGCAAACAAGCTTTAATGCAATGTAAAAAAAACTTTTTGCAGTCCAACTGCATTTAGGGAATACAAGTCGCGAAGCTTGTCTTTAGTTGATAAAAGAACAGCAAACGTTGTGTGTTTGGTTTCTTGAGACAATTTTCCCATTAACGATTTGACTTTGAAATGAGTATTAACAATCTTAAATTTGTGACATAAAATTGAAACCGAATAATTTGTCATATTGTGAAAGTTGAAAATTCAATTAATTCCCAAGAGAATTAAGACCAAATGAATTAAAAGCAAACGTGTATTCTGCTTTGTCAATAGTACTTTCTTAAAACGCCAAAGTGTACACTTAAAATGTAAATGGCTGTATGAAACAAGAATTTATATTTCTGGTGTTTCGGGAGGAGGATATCAAGATTCAAACTTTAAAATCCTTGATCGAAGTAATATATGCTCGGAGGTTTATAATGATTACGTGATAAAAATACATATATAAAATCATGCCTTGTATGGACTAATTTGATAAAATTCATATTTTAGCAAGAAGTTACAAGATGTCCTAAGGAAGGAGTTCAGAGGACGATAATACATTTCATAATACAACAAAATTATAATAATATCGCATATTTGAGTTCGTCTCACAATATGCGTCATTATCAAAGCTCTACCCTATTATTAATGTCATCATTCGGCTCTAATTTTGCGAGAAACTGATGACTGAGTAAAGTTGGAATTTAGTTATCCACCCATACAGTGTCGGTACTTAGTCACTATGTTTCCGAGTTATCTCCCCCTTTTTATGCATGAATGAAAGTGAAAGGTAGGTGATGAAAGTATCTGATTTAATTTTTGTATTTGTAAATACCATCCCACCTCAACCCTTGTGTTAGGTGTTTAGTATATCCTTTCTCCTTTCGTACATCTACATAGTTTTAAATAATTGAGCTATACCTATATTTATTGACAGTTATGGAAATGTTATTGAGATTCTTTTCTGATGGGTTTTTTTGTTTTTGTCTTTTCAGAAATTAGCGGTGACGTTAAAGGAGACCAACGATGTTGATCAGGATTGCCTGTTATTTCCGTTTAGGACCTTTTTAATGATTTTGGGCCAAATACAGTATCCTTTCGAGGAGTTCGGGGAAAGACCATACTTCACAATGGTCAAATTGGCGATATCGTCACCTTCAATTTAACCATTGAACTGTTCATATTCTTGACTTGTTGTGGTTGATGTTGATATATGTGATAGTTGATGTTGTTATATGTGATGTTGACTTTGAAAATTATATCTTATATAGAGTAACTCTAAAGCAAAATTATGTAATATAATTGATATAATTAATTATAATTGATATAATCAAAGATAATTTGTGTTGAAATGTGTCCGTAGCACGATTGGGGTCAACCCAGCGAGCTACTTTTCCCGTCAGGGAGGGCACAACTTAATTGTTGATGTTGGGGATATGCCAGTTTGCCGGCTGTCCCACTGTTGTGTAGACCACTGTGGACAATACCTGCCAACTCGAATAAAACATATGAAATAAATAAGGCATTTGTTTTAATATATTTAGGTCTTTGATAATAGTGCTAAAAGAACAAGTTTTCACTCCATCATATTCTGTATATATTTTTCATTCTAGCTTAAAATGTTTTATGTCTTCTAATACTAGGCAAGCTAACCGCAGCTAGTTTTTGCTAAATTTGTACAAAACAAATAAAACACATTCATAGAGATGAATTATGTCATTTATTTAAATGATGGTATAAATGTAAACAATTTAACACACAAGAAGGGGATCAGATTCACAAGCTCTGATTGTAAGTTACGTAGAATATGATAATGTCTGATCCCCCGAAAAATGACTAGAAAAAAGTACATATAAAACAATACAAACAAAACATCACAAGAAAAAGTAAGCAAAAAGATGGCACATCAAAACAAAATGGGCCGTGCTTATAAACACGACAATCAAAATATCACAAGACAAGGTTAGCAAAAAAATGGTATATTACAACAAAATAGGCGGAATCAGACTCACAAGCTATGACTTTAAGTTACGTAAAATCTAAAAATGTCTGATCCCCCCAAACGAGTAAAGTACTATATAGAAGACAATCAAAACTTCGGAGGAAAAAAGTTAGCAGTAAGATGGCACATTAAAACAAAATGGCACATATATTAATTATTAAAAGAGGGGTAGGATCGAAGGGGTGGTGGTGGGTCTTCAAATTAGACGTGCCTCGTGTAAACGGTGGTCAGCGTGCGGGTATCAAAATACAACTGACTCGCTAAGCTGACCACGTGACGTTATAACCATCCTAGACGAAATTAATTAGTACAATGGCCTAGGCGTGGATCTAAATATTTTTTCAATAAAGAAAGTTTACAAGCATTTAATGCTTATGGAATGATGATACGTAAAATCAATATACACTCAGCATTTGTGCATTAAAGATCCGAAGAAATCGAATAGAGCAAGTCAAAAATACATTAAAATATTTGAATTCTGAAAAAAGTTTTATTTTAAATATCTGTTATTACGTAATATCAAATGTAACCACATTCTGTATGGTTCTTCGTACACAGAGAAAAAAGAAAGTCATTTTTATGGAAACGTATATTAGATTGACACAGTAAAAATATACTTCGGTTTTCCTCTCTTCTTAAATTTTAATTCCTCTAAATCCCTTTCTATGATACTTCTGCATTCGTATTTATAAACAGACTAATGTCTTTTGAAGCAGTTAAGAACAGTTCTTTTCTGAATATTAGATTTGCTGATCTGATCATTTTATCTCAAGCTTGAATTTAGTTGCACCATGTCGGGCACTGGTAACCTTCTTCTGCACAAAACATAAGATATTCTGTTAGCAAAGTTGTGACAGTTGTTCAAAACGATGTTGTACTGGCCGTACTCTTGTTGATAATGCCTAGCACATCATTGGATAAAACCCAGACAGTAGCTGTATCCAGCTGGAGATCTTTCTATTCCTCCTCTAAACTTAAAAGATACACAACTACTTCCAATCCTTGCAATGGAACCAACTAAGCGGAAAAAAGGATTATACTTTAGTCTAAATAACGATTAAATTTAATTTTGACACTTGGAGCAAATTTGGATCTAAAAATTCGGATTTTCTTTGAAAATCTTGTTTCCAGAGCTCCTCTTACATTTTATACAGTATCTAAATAATTTTTGAATGTGATTGGCGATGTCCTACAGATGTGAAAAAAGGTTATTTTCACCCCGTGTGCATATTGGGGTAGAAAATTTATTCTACAAGATCTTCTTCCCTAAACTCAGGAAATAGCCATTTCATCTTTTGGTGCCCTGTATTTGTGCAATAAGGTTTCAGAATTTTCATTTTTCACAAAACGACATGTGTTCGACAAAAACCATGGTCCAAAACTCCTCTTTTATCGGCAAATTTATTTTTTTGAATATGATTGGTGTTGACCTATACATGTGCAATAAGATTTCTAATATTTCATTTCTATGGGGAAATAAATTTGGTACTTAAACATTCTACAAAAGACATGCTCACGTAACCCCTCCTACATTTTACGCAGCAGTCAAATCATTATTTTAGAATATGATTCGGTGTGTCACCCAGGAAACAAATTGAGGGCCGATTTTTTTTTTTTTTTAAATACACAAAAACTTCTTTCTGAAACCTTTTTAACAGAAATTATGCTTAGTTATATTCTTTAGTTTCAGACTTGAATTTATTGTATAAAATACTAATATGAAAGACCCATTAGCCACATGCTCAAAAATTATGCAAGTTATCAAGAGTTGTCAAATTTTGCAAGTTAACAAAGCATGCATGCATTCCTTTTTCAAATAGGATAAAGCCGAGTATGATATATACATCTTACTTTAGTTATTGTGTTTACTGCATGTTACATAATTACAGAGGAGAACAATCAGGAAGTTTTTGTAGAAAAATGCGAGATTTATCAAAGGACAATTCGTCTATACCTATTTTAGAAGTGCAACTCTCCTCCTCCTTACAAATTATTTTTTTTAATCAAGACTTACAGTCTAAATTTAAGAGATCGAAATGAATGAAGAAAAATATGCAATATGTACATCCAAAGATAACAAAACAATATTATAAAGACTCGAAGTTCAAACATAAAGGCGCCTGCTATATGATCGGTACAGATCACTTTCAACTTAATGTGCAGCTTCAATAAATGTTGATTCCTTCATGAAATGATGGTGCTTATGTCGAATTAACATGCAACGCTTTTTTTTTAAATATTTTCATTACTCCAATATATATATATATATATATATATATATATATATATATATATATATATATATATATATATATATATATATGGCCATATAGCCAAGGCTGAGGAGCCTTGGAATCTACAAGTCAATTTAAAATGGTAAAATTATACATTAATGTAACATGAGGTTATTTTTGCATACATTCGTCTATCATACACCATTCATCCTGTTGCATGTTTATGCATATATCATGGTCTGATAATAATTCCAGTTATTCCCCACGATAAATTAAAGTCCAGGCTTTTTGATATCATTGACAGAACAATGTTTTTCAGTAAACATGGTCTTATTATACATGTACGTGTATATATGTCCTTCCTGCAGTCAGAGGGTTAAAATGTTTTTAAGATTTTGAAATTTGACATCTCTTTTGCGTGTGCATTATTTACCACAAAAAAGGTTATATAAAATTTCATTACTATAATTGAACAATTGATGTCTTTGGGTTTTTAAAGATTTATTTTAGAAATGAACAGCGTTTTTCAATGAAAATGGTATTTTGAACAACATAAGCAATACAGACACATTCCATGACGCCCGTTAGTTAATTGAAGATATAGAATCGAAGTTCCATTTAATTTGGAGAAAGTTTTATTATACAAATGAATGCAACCGGTGAATGCAGAAAAGAATAAATTCCATATTCAAATACGAAACATTGAATTTCCACTATATAACTAAATATTATACAAGTAGAAAGTTTATTAAAGTATCGAAATTCAAGTTACTCTCATCACTTTTCAGTAACAGGGAATGTATGCATTATAAGCTACAGATGATACGAAAAATCATTATAACCCCTTCACTCATCATTTGTCTATAATTATAGATCTGAATAAATCGAATAGAGCAAGTGAAATATACATTAAAATATTTAAATTCTGAAAAAAAAGTTTTATTATTTAATATTTAGAATTACATAGCACCAGATGTAACCATCATCTGAGTGGTTCTTAGTACACAGAGAAAAAAGAAAGTAAGTTACATTTATGGAAACATATATAAGATTGAAACAGTAAGAAATTCTTCAGCCCCCTTTTTTTCTGAATTTTAATTCCTTAAAATCCTTCTCTTTAATACAGTAAAACGCGCTTATAGCGAACACGATTATGATGAATTGACGCTTATAACGAAGTGATTTTCGTTTCCCAAGACTTACTTCAACACATATCGTTAACTTAATATATAGATATAATGAATTATGCTTAGAACGAAGCCAAATTGTTCGTTCCTTGCACTTCGTTATAAGCGTATTAATCTGTGCTATATGTTACATTTATTTTATAAACAGACCAATGTCTTTTAAAGCATATAAGAACAGTTTTTTCATATCAGATTTGCTTATCTGATCATCTTATCTCGGGCTTGAATTTAATTGCACCATGACGGGCACTGGTAACCTCTTCTGCACAAAACCTCGGACATTCTGTTAGCGAAGTTGTGACAGTTGTTCAAAACGACGTTGTACAGGCCGTACTTATATCGATATCGCCTAGCACAACGTTTGATACAATCCAAACTTAGATAGCTGTATCCAGCTGGAGATCTTTCTATTCCTCCTCTGCACCTTGATCCAGCAAGACGACTACTTCCAATCCTTGTAAAGGACCCAACTAGGCGGAAAAGAAATAGGGATACTTTAGTCTAATCAACAACTAAACACATTCCCAGACATACATGTCTTCTGTTCCATGAATTACATTTGAGAAGTATTTCTGTTTTATTCGTTAAGTAATTTTTTGACTATATAACATAAATTCATAGATTGAGTTCAAACTGTCATCGACTAAATTAAAAATTCGATAATTTTTAAAAGTGTACATATCAATTCAAACCAATAAACTTTATTTTCAAATGAAAATTTGTGGTATATAATACAAAGACGAATACATTAGGATAATAATTTACTAAGAATGATATTATCGGCATCGGTTTTTATCATACAATCTTTCTTGAATGCACGAACATAGTTTTTTTCAGCTAATTACAATGCTAATTTTTGGCTTTTTATGGGGTGAAAATTTTCTTTATCTTAATCACACACACATACATAATAAGCATTAAAATAGCCCCCTCCTTAAACATACTGAACCATAACACACAAAAGTACTGATGAGATGAAAACTTCATACGTTTGGTCCTTTTGTGATATGCTCTCTACATAGTTAAAATATGTCATGTTTAATGTTACCTATATTAGAGAGAGAAGGAGGGGGTTATTTTAATGCTTATTATGTATTTGTGCTCTTAGCTTACTTATCTTCTGTTAATTCTTTTCTGTTTGAATTTTTGGGGAGGACGATTTTGATTTGAAAGGGGGATGTTGGGCTTTAGTCTGAGAGTATTTATTGTTGCCATTTCTGAGACTGACATTGTTTAAAACTGAAGTGTTAATTATTGATATTTATGTACCCCAAGGACATAGCACCTTCTCCTTCATGTCCTTTGAGGGACTTTCATCTGAACAATTAAAGTGACATTTTGTTTATTTAATTAAGCCGTTAATTGATATCTATTTGTATTTTTCTCCCTTCCATTAATTCTATTGTTAAAATATTCCTTTGTATCCTTTGTATCTTTACACTGTATATCATTTCATGTTAGAATATTTGGCAGTTGGAAAGCGACGGCCAAGACGCTCGAATCACCGACTCACGACCTTGCTGATTTTGTTATAAGTTTTTGGAGTTTTAATAAATTTGTAAAACGGAAACCGACTTATGCAATTTCTCTTGGTCACATTTAGAAAAAAAAATGTTTTAATGATCTAAAAATTGCCCTTGACATACATTTAAACAAAAATTCACTATATCTTTTTTTAATGGTCGTTATCTACTGTATCTTCTTATGGTTTGGCTCGTTTTCCTAGTAAAATTGTTCATTAATTTAAAAAAAAACTCACCAAAAAATTCAAAATAGTACCCTCTGTAGTAGATAAAACGATGGGTATAGTCCCATACTCCTCTTGCGGGTGCGCTTCTTTTCTTTTTGCCGTTCAAGCATGAGAGGTCTGTAACACCAAAGTAGAATGGACTAGCACTACCTGTAAGCATTAAGAAGACTCAGATAAGCTTCACAATATGGACTAGTTTTACATGTACCTGCTAGCGTTAAACGGACTCAGAATATCTTTACATATTTTGGCATTGTGTCTGGCAGATATGAGCAAACTGAAAATGTATAACTTGTATATGAAACGAAATTGTAGAATGAATACCATTTTGTTTTGATTCGTAATTTTTATACTAAGTTAAGAAAAAAAATTTGAAAACATTTATGGACGACCCAATATAATGAAGTTTATCGAGTTGCTTACAAATTCTGATACATGGCGGGTTCCAGAAAATGTTCTACCTAGCCTCTTTCTTTACTCCTCACTAAAATATTAACAGTAGTGAAGGAGAAACTTCAGGAGTACTGTGCAACAATATATTCGAGAAGTGATTAAACCAGATGTGGATACTTAAAAATTCCAAGGAACTTTTGGAAAATTTGAAATCACTAAATTTTACCAAAATTAATAACATCAACGACTTTTCAACTCTATATACAACCATTCCCCACGATGAATTATAGTCCAGGTTTTTTGACATCAGTGACAGATGCTTTTTCAATAAAAATGGATCTCGTAAATTTACTTACCTTGTAATCGACGGCTTACTTTTACACTAGGACAGTATATGGAAGTTCTTTTGCGATATAAATATTAAGCTTAACAGTTAATCAAACGATAATAATGGGTTGTTTCAAAGCATATATTACGTTGTCTGGGAAGGGAACGGCAAACACCCTACCCTCAATCCCCTCACTTCCCACATTGATCAATCTTGCCTTCGGCCTCGGGCAACAGTTTCCCAGGTCTTCCCCATTACCTCGGGACAACAGTTTGACTGTTCCCCTCGTAGTCATGAAATAAGTGTATACTGTAAAACAGGTACATGTGGCAATATTTTTACGCTTTTGTTTCAGTCTGATGTTTTGATAAAGTGGACTTGGCATAAGATTTTTTTTAAAAAGACTAAATAATGTCTGCATAACAAATTATACACATTTAATTTTCATTGACGTTCGTGCTTTAATACATATAGGTATATTTTATTTGTATATTTGGAGTTAGGTTAAGGGATATTTTAAGTTCAGACTCTTAAAGGTAAAAAGTAAAATGACTAGTTATTCAGAGTTTGCAGTAAAGCCCACAAACAATTATTATTATATATATATATAGAAAGACAGTGCAATAAAGAAACTCAAGCTTTGATAAGAAAGCTGTCTTGTGAATGTCCAAAATACTTCAATGACACCGAAAGGAAGGGAGTGCGTCAAAAAAAAAATTATATATATATATATATATATATATATATATATATATATATATATATATATATATATATATATATATATAATCTAGTGAACCGATATTTGATAATCTTTCCTATGCTCAAAGAAAGTATAGCTGTGTCAGAATAAATTGTTTTAAATCATTTGTATGGACAACTATCAAAAGTAACCTTTGTATTCACTTCCTTGAAACTATATTGTGTTTGAAAACTTTCACTGCATTTCATTTACAAATTTAATAAAAAAGAAAACACAACAGGACACATCGAATGTTAAGTTCCTTTAACGTTTTTTTCCTTAACAACAAAATAAAAATATTATCATGAGATCACCTACCTCTTCTTGGACATCCTTTGTCGTTCCCGCTACTCACAAACCACCAGCTATCAACAGGGAAGAATAATGTCCACAAGTACAGCAGAAAGGAAATCTGAAAAAATGTATTTAATTTATTTAAATATGAAAATTAAAGATAACATTACTTGCGTTTCAAATGACTTACCAAATAAAATCTCATTTTGTTTAAATCTGAAGATCACCAAACTACGTCTTCGCCAAACATCCGGGTCTGAAGCTTATTGCGGTTTTTCTGAGGCTCCAAAATTGAAACCGTTAGTTTAGTTGTAATTTGAAGTGTCACAAATGTTGAAAATATAACTTTTTTTTCTTCCGACTTTTTCACACGTCCAATGAAAATCCAGCACAACTAAGTATCAGTTTTTTTAATGCAAAGGTTTAAAAGCCAAAGACAACGGGTCTACGTCGCAATAACAAATACATGTAATGTACAGAAATTTTAACATAAGATATGTAATGCATAATTATGATAATTATTTAGATCATTTTATGGCTGCAAGAACCATTTACATGTATGTATCTTTTGTATCTTTTCCGTGTGATACCCCTACTGCGATAAATGTCCACGAATGGGGTATGTTTGTGATAAAAAATAAAATTCAAGGAAGTTTTGTATAATATACGGGATAGATTAAAATCGTTGTTGAGGACGAATATTTTTTTTCCAGTTAGATTTACCAGTTTTTCTGTTCTTTGTCTAAGCAAACGGTCATTCTCTTATTGTACTCCATCAATATCAATACGCCTTGTTACTGCATAAAATGTAGAGTAATTATGCAAATGAACAAAATAGCAAATAGGAAATTGTCAATAAGTGGAGGCATAAAACTCATACTCTTCAATTTAAAAAAAAATCCTCATCAGCAAAGAAAATTAAATATGAATAATATTGTACTGCTGCAGTGGGAAGAGTTTTACAGTTTTAAAAAAGGATGAAAAATAACAGATAAAATGTAATAATACATAAGACATTTCGGGTATATTGTTGTTATCTTGGTCCGTCCGTCTGTCACACTCTCCTCTTCCTCAAACTCCTCTGACATTTTAAGCAATAGTTAATTAAGCTTTTGGAATATGATTGTTACCGGTATGTGTGTAGATGTGCAGTAAGGTTTTAAAATTTTGCTGTTAACCCAGTTGGAGTCATAAAAGAATGGTTTTCTACAAAATCGTCTTCCTCAAACTCCTCTTTAATTTTAAGAAGTAGCCAATAAGGATTAAGAATTTTCATTTTCACCCTGAGGGCCAATTGGGTGTTGAAAAACCAAGTTTTCCCTAAAAAAAATTCTTACTCAAACTCCTCTAAAATTTTGAGCGGTAGCCAATACATCCCTTAGAATATGATAGGTGGTGTCATGTAGATGTGCAATTTCATTTTATAACCTGAGGGCCAAATGGTGACCGAACATATACCGTTTTCTTTTTCAAAATCTTCTTCCTCAAAGTCTTCTAACCTTGTAAGCAGAAGCAAATTATCTTTCGGAGTATGATAGATGATATCCTGTAGATGTGAAGTAAGGTTTCAGAATTTTTATTTTGACCTTAGGGTAAATGGGTCGAAAAAATAGGTTTTTCTACGGAAACCTGGTTCCCAGAACTCCTCTTACATTTTAAACAGTAGACAAATCATATTGTGAATATGATTGGTATTGTCTTGCAGATGTAAAATAAGGTTATTTTCACCCTGGGTACAAATTGAGGTCGAAAAACTTTTTTTTCTTACAAAATCTCCAGCAGTTACCAATTCATCTTTTTGGTGTCCTGTAGCTGTGCAATAAGGTATCAAAATTTTCATTTTTGACCTTGGGGTTGATGGGGTTAAAAAATCGACTTGTTTCGACAAAAAACATGTTCCCAACACTCCTCTGACATAATCACAATCACGTTTAGGAATATAATTGGCGATGTCCTGTACATGTGCAATAAGGTTTCTTATCTTTCATTTGCATGGAGGAGGCGGATTTGGTGCTAAAAACATTCTATAAAAGACATGTTCCCAGTAACCCCTTTCATATTTTGCGCAGTAACCAAATCGTTATTTTAGAATTTGATCCAGTGTGTCCTGTACATCAGATTTTTATTTTATCTAGGAGGCCAAATGAGGGCCAAAATTCATTTTTTTTAACACAAAAAATATTTAAATAGAATTTATACTTCATTATATTCTTCAGTTTCAGGCTGGTAATGAATTTATTGTATGAAATACTAAAATTAAAGACCCATTAGCCACATCCCAAAAAAAATTATAAGTTATCAAAGGTTGTTAAATTTTGTAAGTTATCTAAAGCCTTTTTCAAATAGGATTAAGCTGAGCCTGATATATACATCTTAATATAGTGTTTGTGTTTACTATACACGTTACATAATTACAGAGGAGAGCAATCGGGAAGTTCTTATAGAAAAGATGCGAGAATTATCACAGGACAATTGGTCCATGTCTATTTTAGAAATTGCAACTCTTTTTTTCCTAACAAATCATATTTGTTTAATGAAGACTTACAGTGCAAATTTAAGAGTTCGAAATGAATGAAGACAGATATGCAATATGGGCATCCAAAGATAGCAAAACAAAATTTTAAAGACTCGAAGTTAAAACACTAAGGTCTGCTATATGATCAGTACGGATCACTTTCAATTCTTTGGAGCTTCAATAAAGGTTATGAGTATGTTTCCTTCTTGATATGATGGTGCTCATGTCACTCTTAGTTAGACAATAAAGAGAAATTCAAATCTGTAGAAGTAAAATAACTTCAATTTTTGTATTCTGATATGTTTTGCTTATATGATTTGTCCATTTACAAGATTCTGAAATATGCTTGGATCGGTATATAATCAGATGGATCCCAACACATTATATTACAGCGCGTTTTTGGTCAAACCACGGTTTTGAACCTGAACTCAGTAAAAAAAAATCAGGTACTTTGTGAATCTAACTGTTATGTATATCTTTAGCGATGTAGTTGGAAGAGACAGACAGACACCGCAAAGAGTGATCTACTGGTAAGCGTGTGCCATGCTTTACAAAGCTACGCAAAACAATATATATATATATATACAGAACAGTTTATCTATGTGTGAGAAATTTAGAAAATTTTTGTGTGAATTGTTACATTCAGCCAGTCAATTTATCATATCTATCCATTGAATCTTTAAGGGTTGAAATCAGCCACACCACGAGGGACACTGTGTACCTCTTCTACAGAGTACGTCAGAGAGTCGGTTCACGAAGCTGTTACAGTTGTTTTCAAGGAGGTGGTAGTTTCCGAACCTAGCTCTGTATCGATTGGTACAGCGTTCGATACATTCCAAACTGAGTTCGGTGTAGCCAGCGGGGGAACCTTCGATACCACCTCTACATCGCTGTCCACCAACTCGGTTATAACCAATTCTTACAGAGGAATCATCTTGTCGGAGAAAACCAAGAATTGTTAATCTAGGAGTATTCAGTTTCTCACATATTAATGCTACTTTTTGTCATAAAAATTCATGTGAACCTATACGTTATTCCAAAATATTGTTGACAAAAAAATCTAGAAACATTAATTTTTCCCGAAAAAGCATGCGACTGCAGGAATTTAATAAAAATGTTTGACAAGTCCCCTCTTTGTGCAAATAATTGGCTTTTTTCATCTATAACTTGTCTTATTTTGTTGCAAGATTGTCTGCAAAGTTGTCTTCTATATAGCTGTGGGATTTTCCCTATTCTTCTGTACTGTCCTTTCTGACATACATGTATTTATTTTATCAAATAAACTCTGCAATATGACAACAAGTCACATTGCAGAATTTATTTGATAAAATAGAATCTGTCAGAAAGGACAGTGTTTTAAAAACGTTTGCAATAAAATACTTATATGATAAAACACTTACCAAAAAATTCAAAATATTTTCCTCTGTAATAAATGAAACGATGTGTAAGGTCCCAACGTCCTCTCCAAGGCGCACTGCGCTTGCCTCTTTGACTTAATAGGAGCATAAGGAGGCAATCAAGGTTGGTATTACCAAAATAATACGGATGGGCTCCCTCTACGTGTATTAAAAGGTCAAGAATTAGTATGATTTAGTTTAGTTAAAGCCAACACAAAAGTATAGCCTGCAAAATCACAATCAAATCTGCTACTTATAATTTTTTTTATTTTATATAATGCGTAAAATCGAATTCACGGTACAGCATTCTGGAATTATATAAACATGTCGGTTTCATAAATCATCTGAAAACATAATAATATTATCTCACTTTTGTCGCCTAAACTGTGCAGTTAAAAAAAAGTAAACTTAGGCTTATTGTGCAAGTCTTAAAGTTGTTTTCTAAAATGTGTATTAAAATTCTTAATTTTTTTGTGATACTTTAAAACGGTATCACATTAGTCCTGGAATGTTTTTTTTTTCAATTCGTAGATGTACATTATGCCTAAAGCACTTTTCTGACTCTACATTGAATAAAAAGACATATATTTATGTACACTGATGTCATATTCCCGATGTGAAACATACTTGAAGTTCACAATGCTAAATTAAGATACTCCTAACCCCATCAATTCAACACTCAATGCATGTAGCATCGTCTTTTATTTTTAAAGGGAAAGCCAGAAAAAAAATATTGAACTCAAAAATTCTAAAAGGGGGGGGGGCAAGAAAATGCAAAATAATTATAATAATACTAAATGCATTCAAACAAAAATAAGCAGTCAAAATAGGAAAAAATGGGGGGGGGGGGCTACATGTTAACAAAATAAATACCGTTGTTGCCGAATGATAATTAAAACGTGGGTGGGGATTAAGTTATACAAAGGAAAGGGGTGTGACAGATAAAACCGAAATAATACAAAATGTAGAAGCTGAATGAAACATGTAACTCTCGTTTTCAGCAGAAGAAAAAAAACGGTATTGTTGACGGGGTACACAAAAGGTGGAAGAGGGGGCAACAGGCCTTTGAATGAAAATGTCCCCTCTAAATTTACAGCAAAAGACCATTCTCAAAAGGGGTGGGGTGAGGGGACTGGTATCTCTGGGCTGCTGTTTACCTATTATTAATTAAACGATTAAACAAAATAAACCCATGGTTCAGAAAACTTCCGTGTTTAAAAATGGCGAAAGAGCTAGCTCATCTATCTTTTTAAAATATAAGCTTCTCTGCTTAATATACTGATTCATTTTTAAAAAATGTTTAGATCATCTAAGGACGTTTCAGAATACAATATTGCTGATTTGATAGATATTTTTCTTATGCTACCCCCTTCCCCCAAATTATCCCCCCCCCCAATAATTGTATACATTATATCACTCCTGTATTCCATGTAAAAACCAGATATCGTTTCATTGAAAATTCAGTTTTTGTAAACATTTTTTATGATATTTTATTTGTTGCCATTAAGCTGAGTATCGGTAAAAATTGAATAATGATCAACATCAAATAATTTTACCATTGTCATGTTTCACACTATAGATGGCAAAATAGACAATTTCAACATCAAATTATACTTAGTCTATTATTTTGAAGCTAAACAACAGTTTTCGGAAAACACCTCTTCTGGGACATGCGCTGCTGGATCCTTTTTTGCCCCACATCCACCAACCATTGCAATTAACACAGAGGAGAAATGTACAGAGGAAAAAAACAACCTGCAAAGAATAAAAGATCAATTGTGAAGAGCGATAAAAAATTACAAACTTTTCTTAAGTTAAAAAATGACTTACCGTATAAAAATGCATGGTACTCATATGTAGATCACCAGATCTACGACTCCTCGATGATTCTGCAGAGTAGTTTTTATATGTTTGTTTTAATTTGTATAATTGGAAATGTCAAGTATAGGCAAGTGGCTTAAGTATTACAAGTATTTCGTATTTTTTCTACCGACTTCTTATTACGACCAATGAAAATTTACTCTCTCCATTTTATAACACTCAAGCGTATATCTGCAATCACAGCAAACAGAATTATACTTTCAACTGTCGGGGAAAAAAAGCGGAATAACGGAAAAACAGATAAGTCTACTCTCAGATGATACATGTTTAAAATATACATGTACCTGAATATGAACTTCGTCGAAATGCGTACATATAAATGACTATAATTTTGGCCATTCTGGGATTTTTCCCTATATATACTTGTATATATTCTCGTGTAAAACTTGACCACATGTTGTGGTTCCACCCTGACTTTAAGGAACATGATTTAAATACACTTAAATATTTACTATACACTACATATGGATGCTTGCATATAAAAATCACTAATTTTTGTAACCTTTCTACTCTCCATTAAGATAAGAGTCATTGTTGCTGGGCCCCTTGCGTCACCATTTACCCAGGTGTGAACCCCAGGGATCATATTAATTTCTAAAAAAAAAAAAAAAAAAACTAATTCAACCCTACATGGAGATTGTTTCATATTATAGAGCCTATAACTAACTGTGGCGTTGTTATTACTTAAAAAGACTTTGAATCTTCACTCAATAATAAAGCATTTGTGACGGTTGTTAAAGGGGCTTGGACACAAATTATTAAGTTAACATTTTATAAAATGTTCAGTATAATGTCGTGACTTTTATGTTGCTTGAGCATTTCACACCAAAATGTTAAAAAAGCTTATTTAGAAACTTCTTTTATCGGGAAATTATTAAAACAATGGATTTCAGGACGCGTTTGATTGACACACACTTTCACTGATAAACGTTATCCTTAATATCTAAGAAAATGGAAAAATTGTTGTGTATTAGTGAAAAATCATCAAAACTTTAATCCAGAAAATTCAGAGTAGATATGTGAGAAAGCAAATTCAACTCATCAGTATTGTCAGTTCGTGCTCAGTGCAGGCATGTAGCAACGGGGGGGGGGGGGGCTGGTTTTTCCAAAGACTTTTCTTACTATTTGAAATGTTAATTGAAAGGCCGGTTGCCCCCCCCCCCCCAATTTTTGTTGTAGAATAGTCAAATAAGGGAATAAGGGTTTTGTAATAGTGTATGAATAAAATTTGGTACTGAAAGAAGTTGGAACCTACCCTCCCCCCTCCCCCCCCCCCCGGAAATAGGATTTTCGAGTGCGGACAATTTTCAATTTTCCTTTTTTTTTTTTTTTTTTTGCTTGTCAAGTTTTTTTTTTCAGGTAAGTTGATTTTTTTTTCTCTGGCTGCCCCCCCCCCTTTCAAAAATGATGCTACGTCCCTGCAGTGATAGATGAAGAGTAAACAAATTGAACACACACAGTTAAATCGTAAACATTAAGAATAACCATAGACCTGAAGCTTTGCTTTAGGTCTATGGAATAACAGAGCTCGTGCTCATGTTTGCACAGATGTTTGACGTGATGTTATGTAAAATTTCATTGTCATTGATTTTTAAGAATTTTCATTAAGTTCAATTCATTAAACTGAAGTTATTTCTTGAATAGAAGTAGAAATTTAATGAAGATGGGCCAACAAGGCGAGCGCAATGCCTATAGTGCAACAAACATGAAAGTGCAAATTAAACCTCAATTAAAGCAATATTTTCTTTTGTATATTTCATCTATATTTTTTGTAAAATCTCCAAAATTTGCAAAAATCTCACTAAGATTGAAATTATTTGCCTATGAAATAGCATGTACACACTAAAGAGGACAGAAAGGATCATTTTTTCATACTCTAATACAATTTTTCGATATTAGTTGGTCTTTGGTCCATATTTTCAAAGTTTATCCTCAAAGTTTGCCAAAAAATATTTTTTTTTGGTCAGCAAAAACATGGAGCAAAGACCTACTAAACCTTAAAAATACACTTTCATGACACAAAATTCGCATCTTTTCGAGAAATACTTGAAGTCCATTTAGTCAAGGGTCATATCACAAACATGGTTTCAATGCTACAATTGATCAAGAGCGTAGTGGTTAGCGTTTTAGTCTCAGAGGAAAATGATACTCAGGATTTTTATTGCTAGGGGTTCGAACCCCACGAATACCACTTAATTTTTTTTTTTATAACAGAATAATTTTTGCAGAAAAAAATTTCCTCAGAAAAGTTTTGTTTGTCATAATTTCATAAATTTGAATAATGAGAACTTTACTCTAAATAATAGATTCACAAATTGATTATGATTTTTATATATCTGAAGCTATAGGCATTCTGCGCGCCTTGTTTACCCACAGCAGCAATGTATACTGTGACCAGGCCCCTTTAAATCTCTGATATTGTTTATTCATATTGAGCAGCACCATTCCATTTTCATTATATTCATTATCCAAAGAGATGTGTTACTTGTAATATTTTGTTAATAAAGAAAAATTTTGGTCATAGTGTAAAATATCGAGGTATTTTCTGAGAAATACTGAAAGGCAGGTCATAAATCTAGTTATTTGAGAGTGAATAGTAACTCTTTAGTCACAGGTCTATAATGTACAATAAGTAGTTTATATAATAGAATTCGCATTTTATTACTTTGAATTTAAAGTTATTTGGTTCTAGTCGAAATATGTGTGACCTTTACAAAGTATTTATGTATTTATCAAGCTATGCTCTTTCAGGAAAGCAGCAACACTTTTCATGTTAAGGAATGTTTCCGTTATGTATATTCAATATTCAAAAAATGGTCAAGATCTATATATGAAGTGTATGCCCCTGCGGAAAGGTGAATGAAGGAAGTACACATTTTTCCTCAAATTCAATTTTGTTCAAACCTCGACATTTTGTTCTAAGATACAAAATTTCTCTTTATATGTAATATAAAAGAAATTCAACCATACGTTTTTGGCCCACATAATTTGATATATGGCCTTTCAGACCATGTAAGAAGATTGTGAAATCAGACAGCCGACCTGAGCTTGTGCATTATTTAAAAATAACCAATTGATCTTTTGTAAACTTGTGTAATGCTGCTTATAAAGCAGGTCCGTAGGAAGCAATTTCAGTTGGGGGGGGGGGGGCACAGCCATAAATTTTTCAGTTGACAGTTGAGGGGGCACTACCAAAAATTTCCTGACAAGCAAAAAAAATGTCATCAGACGTTTTTATTGAGGGGGCACAAGCATAATTATAGTATCTATGTTTACTATAGTAATCTATATATCGGCAAAATTAGGGGGCACGCCCCCCGTGCCCCCCTCCCCCGGTTCCTACGGCCATGTAAAGGCAACCTTTTTGTACTAAAATTTAGTAAAATATTTTGATACCGATATATTTGAGTAAAATGTGATGTAAAAATAGAATATACCTGGCCCGGGAATTGAAAATTCACATGTAAATATGCCACGCCTTAAGTCCTATTTAAAGAAAATGTATAATTCAATGTTTACAATAAAATCAACAAAATCAATCAACAGGAAATTTGAACCGGCGGTTCAGATAAATCAAATGCAAAAAAGTAAAGATTCAGTAGATGACGTCACTATATCTGACCTTTGACCTCTTAATATGACATTGACCTTCATTGTACAAAAAGAATGGAGACTCCGTATAAATATGTCCAAATATTAGGTCTCTACTATATATAGATCAAAAGTTAATTTGCATTTAATAACAGTCATATGACATGTACATGTAGATGGCATAAACAAGATCCAAAATGTAGGCTCCCGAATGACCAATATATAGGATGTCTCTAATTTTTCTTCAAAATGTGGTGAAAACATGTCACAGCTTATAATTTTTCTTACAAAGATCCTTAATTATTGACATTATAGTGAAATTATTCACTTTTCTAATGTACTTTATAAGATATGCGTTAAAACAGATTTCATGGGTGTTGTGTACTACCTTAATGAGGCACCTCGGCGTGAAACATGCAAACCCTGTACACAAAAACACAGTAGAACTAATTCAATACATTCTCTCGATAGTTTTTAAATAATGGCACTAAACAAAGGTTTCAGATTTGTATTTATGCTCTACCTAAAATTTGCAAATAAAATTCCGTTTGATAATAAGATACATTTTTCACTGTGAAAAAATTACATGATCCGCCTTTCAAGCACATAAAATGCGTCAAATTTTACCACGATGACGACAAGTGCAGTGCGATCAGTGGCTTGTTTATAAAAAAAAAATCTTGCTGTGTGGGATTTATCTGGCGACAAAAATGAATGCAGTGGTAAGTTTTGATGTAGTATGGCAAGTCAAACGTTGCAATATTCGATCTTTTCCATTTGTATTGTATAATTTTCCATTTATATACTATAATTTTCCATTTGCATTGTATAATTTTCCATTTGTATTCTATAATGTTTATTTGTATAATTTTCATTTGTATTCTATAATTTTCAATTTGCATTCTATAATTTTTATTTGTATTGTATAATTTTTCATTTGTATTGTATAATTTTTCATTTGTATTGAATAATTTTTTCATTTGTATTCTATAATTTTTCATTTGTATTGTATAATTTTTATTTGTATTCTATAATTTTTCATTTGTATTGTATATTTTTCATTTGTATTGTATAATTTTCCATTTGTATTGTATAATTTTTTTTATTTCTATAGTATAATTTTCCACTTTTATTGAAAAATTTTCCTTTTTTATTCTGTAAATTTCCATTTGTATTATATAATTTTACAATACAAAAGTTATTCAATAGAAATCACAGGCCTTTGGATCGTTTAAATCTGACTTCGAGAAATTTGGGTATGGAACTCCTTACATCGGGTAACTAATTTTGCGAATAAAATACTTTTAAATCAAAGTATCTATTTTTTTTTTCTTTCTATTCATATCTATTCATATATAAATATGGTCTTACTAAGTTACTAACAACATATTAGCGGTCTAACTTTTAAAAAATCAGGTCTATAATGCATTTCGGGAAAATTCCGTCCAATCATAACTCCTTTCACATTTATAAACGAAATGGCTGTGCAGTTGTTGAAGCAGACGTTTTATAATTATTTATTCGCTAAAGGAATTATTACAAACTTAACCCTACAATCTGGAATAAAAAATCAACTTTAAAATGTTCAAAGATTGTGCAGATATTATGCAGTTGTTCGCTGCAGTTCAAACATCGTCTGTATATATGTGAATGACCATGGGCCCAAGCTAATGTCGAGTAAAAAAATATAGGTCAATTTTGGAATTGATTTCAGCATATCTTGGGAAGTACACAGAACTTTGGAATGAACTTTGGTAGTAATGTAGAGTGTTTATATATGAATAGATATGAATAGAAAGAAAAAATTAGATACTTTGATTTAAAAGAATTTTATTCGCAAAATTAGTTACCCGATGTAAGGAGTTCCATACCTTTATCCTTTTATTACACCCCAAATTTCTCGAAGTCAGAATTAAACGATCCAAATTACACCCCAAATTTCTCGAAGTCAGAATTAAACGATCCAAATTACACCCCAAATTTCTCGAAGTCAGAATTAAACGATCCAAATTACACCCCAAATTTCTCGAAGTCAGAATTAAACGATCCAAATTACACCCCAAATTTCTCGAAGTCAGATTTAAACGATCCAAAGGCCTGTGTAGAAAACAAATAAAAAATTTACAATACAAATGAAAAATTATAGAATACAAATAGAAAATTTTACAATACAAATGGAAAATTATACAATGCAAATGGAAAATATCGAATATTGCAACATATAATATTTGTCAAGTAATATTTCTTAAATGAGGTAAGAAACCTAATACAGATGTAGGACATACTTAATTAGAAATATACAAAATATAAAAAAAAAAATTGAATGACAAGTATTTTTTTCAGCCCAAGTCCTTCTTCCCCTTAACAGAGCTGCGAAGTGTCAAGTACAGACACGTGGCATAAGTATACAAGTATTTTGTATTTTATCTGCCGGCTTCTTATTACGGCCAATGAAAATTAAATTTCTTCATTTATATATAACACAAGCTTATATCTGCAATCACAGCAGAAATACCCTTTCAACTGTCGGGAAAACCCCCCATTCCCACAAGAATTCGCATATCTTATGCTGTTAGTTAAAATTGTCCTAGTTCTTTGAATACTTCATGACAAATAAAACCACTTTCCTGAACAACCACATTTAACTTTTGTGGCTTTGAGAACTGTTAATTTAGGATTTTAACTAAAGCCATTTTATCAGTGTGAAATTGCAAATCTTTTTTCCACTTACAGACACAACAGAAACCATCACTGATAATATATAAGGCACCTAATTTAAACAACATTGTCTCTCATCATAGCCCGATTTTCCAATATATCAACAACAACACCCACCCCACCCCCCAAATCACATCCACATCCTAGTTCCATCGAGCCTGTATTATCCGTATTAAATTGAAAAACACAAAATAAGCTATTTCTGTAAAACTGTTAAAAAGAAATTTAAGTTACATAATCATACCATGTTTTACAGCAGTGTTATTCCCAATTTCAACATTGGGGTTTGAAAGAGCTTGGTTCACTAGCTCCATAAAATGGCCCCGTCGATATACCAATTAACTGACCAAGTCCCAATGTCCCATTTCAAGCATCAATATAAAATAAATATTTAGTGCTTTCATTTCCTATGAAAAAAAAGTTTCCTCTCGGACTCCAGGTATTGAAATAGTGGCTTAAATTTTGTGAAATTGTAATGTTCTTGAATTTTGACGAAAATCGGTGTATTTGAGCACCTTCAGCAAAGGATTAAAATATAAGCCCACCCTGCAATCCAAAAATGAAATATATGGAGATAACAAACAGTATTCAAGCTCAGAAGTCCATTTAACACAAAATAGGAGCAGAGCATACACGTACCTCTAAAACATCTGTTTTCAAATAAAATAAAACATGGATTATAATCTTCTGAAACAGTACTTTCATTATATAATATAACATTTTAGATCAGAGGTTGGGGTCTATGCAAAATTAGAAAAACAGCTTAAATTTTTGGCCATTTTTTGAAGAATTTTTCAGGATTTGGGGATAATGACGCAATATATGACGTCATAATGCATGAAATAGCAAGAAAATTATGTCAATTTTATTTACATACATGTATGCAGTCAGAAGGGTCCAAGTAAAATTAAATGTAATTTCAACTAAAACTGAGCATTTTTTTTTCAGAAATTCACAGGGCCAAAAATGGTCCTACACTGTAAGTGAACCTTGTTCTTTGCTTTTCATTGCATGATAAAAACATTCTCAAACCTCTCATTGTATGATAAAAACATTCTCAGACCTTTCATTGCATGATAAAAACATTCTCAAACCTTTCTTGCATGATAAAACATTCTTAAACCTTTCATTGCATGATAAAAACATTCTCAAACCATTCATTGCATGAAAAAAAAAAACATTCTCAAACCATTCATTGCATGATAAAAACATTCTCAAACCATTCATTGCATGATAAAAACATTCTCAATTTTTGAACGCTTTACCTTAAAATGGCTTTGGTATTAAAGAAATAAAGTTTTCTAACTAATGTCACTAAGCTACGAACCATAACCTTTTTCCTGTTAAGAAGGGTTTCTAGTAAACCTTCCAATCCTAAAATTTTCTCTCTGCAAAGCCTAATATCCATCAGAATTGTATCTTATCTACATGACCCTCGTTTGCCTAAAAAATATTAAACAAGTGACCAGACCACACGTTTTTAAGCCATTGCCAAAGAAATTCCCAAACCTAAGTAAAATGACTGAAATGAGTTCATTTTATCTAAACACTTACCAGAACTTTTACTTGTACAAACATGAAATTTTCTAAATAATCGGATAAAGTATGCAAATCTGATTTTTAAAAAAATGTAGCCCACTCAAGAAGGTACAATTTTTTTTTATTTACTGAATATAACTCTAAAAAAATATCTATAAATACGTCGATACCATGAGGTCGGAGGGGCGGGGGTGAAAGGGGGCAACAAATGCCAAAGAAATTCCCAATGACTCAGGGGACCTAGCCTTCTTTGACTACCTTTATGTTAACTTATCTCTTAATTGAGCCAATTTGCTAAAACAGAATATCCGAAAGACTAAATGTCTTTGACCCCATCTTATTCAATCTGAAACCCTTTCATAAACCATCAAGCAATAAAATAGTAGCTAGCCTTGCTGGATAATTAGGTAATTTTAAAAACGGGAAATCCTACCTACCAATATATATATATATATATATATATATATATATATATATATATATATATATATATATATATATATATATATATATATATATATATTTAGGACTCCAAAGAGCGATGGGACTCCAAAGTCCGATGGTCACGCCAAAGTCCGGTAATCTGCGCCAAGCGCCGATGGTTTGACGCCAAGGTCCGATGGTGCGGAAAAAGAATTAACGTTTATGTCGTCAGGCTCATAGTACTATCTGTCCCTTACCGCGCCAGGCCAATTTAAAGTCCGATGGTCTATTTATAAATGATACAAATGAATATTAAATATTTGATAGCGGAAGTGAAATGGTTCAATAGAATACGCCAACATTGAATTAAACTATGCTTACCCTAACTTTTCGAGTGGTCGGGAGGTTGGATGCGAGACTAACATTAATTGCTCGAAAAGTGTGCAACAACCGACCTAGATATCTTAATTTGGAGACTGACTAACCCTAATCAGTCGAATAGTGTAAAAGGACCTACCCTAAATCTCCTTGGTGGGTGCGAGACTAACCCAATTCAATCGAATAATGTGCAAGGACTAACTCTAAATCTCTCGGTTAGGTGCAAAGCTATTTATCCCATAATCAGTCCAATAGTGTGCAAGGACTGACCCTTCGAGTGGTGTTCTAGGACTTACCTTAAAATCTTATGTGGGGGCAAGCAAAAAGGAAAATTAGTCAAATTTATATGCGACGACTAATCCTAAGAGGATCGCGCTGCGAGAATTCCATCGGCATCGAAAGCAAGTATTTTGACTTGACTAGATAGCCGAGCGGTCTTGCCCGCTGTTCCTGTACTGTTAGAAGACAGATTCCGTTGGTCGAGAATTCAAACACGGGCGGGGGCGGAAGTGGGTATCCTTATAGAAGTGAATTTCTTTGTGCTTTCTATATTAATATTTCTTCACTTAGGGCAGCTATGTTTGTTTAAGAGTTATTGTAAAATGTGCTTTATAAATAAAAATTAATTTCATTACAACGTGTATTGGTAACGATCCTCTAATAAAACTAATGTCCAAATAACTGTATCTCACTTCCATTCTCAATGGCCGTGTAGTGAAGAGCATCGAAAGCAAGTTTTTTGACTTGCCTAGATAGCCGAGCGGTCTAGCGCGCTGTTCCTGTACTGCTAGGAGACAGATTCCGTAGGTCGAGAGTTCAACCCCGGGGTGGGGCGGAAGTGGGTATCCTTATAAAAGTGAATTTCTTTGTGCTTTCTGTATATATATATATATATATATATATATATATATATATATATATATATATATATATATAAAAGATGGGTATCCCAGAATATATATATATATATATATATATATATATATATATATTGTGGGATACCCATCTTTTAATCTCTTATATGCAACTCCTCTTATACCACTGAATAAAATTTAATGAGACTTTCACATCATCTTTACTACACCTCCTATTTTACTTTTAAACTGGACACATACTTCAGGTTTATCGTTGCAAAACATGGACACTGCCATTCATTTTATAATATCAGGACCCATTTCTTATCCATAACTCCTTCTATAGCACTGAATAAAATTTAATGATACTTTAATCGAATCTTTATTACATACTCCGATTGTGCATCTCCTAATTTATGTTTTGGTCGGACAGAATTTGAGCTTTCCCATTGCAAAAAATGGACTTAATCATATACCCATATGGGAGGGGGACATATTAATTTGTGAGCTCAGTGCTCACATTACCTAGATTTTTTTAAATCTACATGAAAAGAAAAGTTAAAGCATTGAAACATAATTTTCATGAAAAGTGCGGGGTGGAATTTTAAAAAACCTAAAAACAAAAATAATATGTTTGGCTTAATAATTTAAAGGGGGAAATGCATGAAATTGAAACAACAAAAAAAATCCAACAAAATTCTATTAAAGAGTTATCTTTCTTTATTTAAGCCCGTTTTCTAGCTACTGCTTAAAACATAAAAGGAGTTAGAGAAAAAAATATTGCGTGACAGACGGACGGACCAGGATAGCAATAATATACCCGAAGCTTTCTTAAGAAAGTGTGGGTATAATTCAAATCTAGTTTTTCTACCTTGAAGCCTAAGGTACATATTATGTAAATTTTGAATTTACTAGGTGGGGGCTAATACAAAATTTACAAAATGATAACTAGTTATCAAGTTGTAAATTTAGCATTCTCTCCACACAGTAAATTCAAAATTTACAACATGATAATATGAAATGATCGTAAGCATGATTAGAATTATACAGGTTTTCTACACTTTATACAACCATTCCTCGCGATAAATGAAAAACTAGGCTTTCTGATATCAAAAACAACTGCTTCTTCAATAAAAGTGGAAGTCAGGAATTTTAATATCTTGTGATTGGTCATAAACAAAATTACTCTGTGAAAAATCAGTCTGATTCTACACACAAGTACTCTGAGGTTGATATTAAAAAGATACTAGAGTTTCTTATATTGACAACATTTATGTAGTCTTTGGAGACCAGGTCTTCCAACAAAATGTTGGAATTCCAATAGTCACTAATTGTGAAACCAACCTGGTTTTTTTTATTCCTATGAAGCAGAATTTATTAAAAACTTCTACATGAGAGGGAAAAAACATTTGATATGGCCCTCAGCTTGACATTTAGATATATCGACGACGTATTAAAAATTAAATAAATAAAGTCAGCAATGCTTAAATTCTATGGTCGTTATAATGACCTTGTTAACAATATAACCTATCATTGGGTCGTATTTTAGCTGACTTGTTTCATATCAACTGTTAGGTCTTTGTGTTTTTATACTAACTTTGACAACGTAATGTTCCGTCTACCTGATCAATACATAGGGCTCACAGCTGCTGTGACCAGTCAACAGGGGATGCTTACCTCTCCTAGGCACCTGATCCCACCTCTGGAATTTCCAGGGGTCCTAGTTTTATGCCCTTTTCTCAGATTTGTATTGTTTATAGATATCTTTTTAGATCGATCACTGTTCGTTATCTTCACCTTTTGTATTAACGGGGGGGGGGGGGGTCGATTTAAAGAGAATTAAACAGCTTTATGACAAAAGCGCTCAACATGTTTCCTTTTTAATATGATGTTTGTATGTTGGTAAACAGTCTTCATGAACATTCATTATCGCCAGTTTCATTAATTCCACGTAACGCTGTAATACATGTTTGGTGTATATAAAACAAGCATTCTGAGAGTATTGCATTAGCAATACTAGTCCCCTACCGGCAAGTGCAATCTGGTTCCCGTTAAGAATTGAAAATGCCATAATTCCGTCAGAAATGAATGAAGCAGGACGAAATGCAAACTTGATCTATAACTAATCAAGGTAAAGCCACATACCAAAAATCAGCTCAATATCTACAAGCGTTTAGAAGAAAATTGCAGAAAACCCTTAAAAATTGAAAGACCGTAATTCCGTCAAAAATCAATGAAGCGGAACGAAATGCAAACTTGATCTGTAACTCATCAAGATACACTCACATACCAAAATTCAGCTCAATATCTGCAAGCGTTTAAGAAAAAAGTGCGGAAAACCAAGTGGGACAGACCTGACAGACAGACAGAGGGACAGCTAGACAGACAGACAGACGGACGGACAGACTCAGAGGAAACCTACATTCCCCTCCGGTTTCACCGGTAGGGGACTAATAAGGAGATAACGAAGGGTATTTAAGCTCACAAGTCCATTCAAACAATATGTATGTATTTGATAGCTTTTCAGTGACATGTCGTAAACCTGCCTATACAGAATATGTTATAAATGTATATTTATTTATTTTTTTTATTTTTTTTTTATTTTTTTATTTTTTTTTTTTTTTGCAAAGTGTATTTAATTTCACCCCATAGAGAAATAGCTATTAATGTGAACTCATAGAAGAATAGCTATTAAGAGGACAAGACAATTCCATCTTTTGTTTGAGATAATTGCGACTCTTGTATAAGAAAGATGACATAGGGTATAATATCAATGTTTAACCGGCGCCAAAGGATGGATCTAATCAGAATACGAAGCAGATCTTAACATCAGCCTCCAAGTAAAGGGGTAAAGTTTATAATCTGAAATATCGTCATTATAATGTACATGTCTTAAATATGTAGATTCTCCTGCAACACTTATACTTTATATTAAAGGAAAAACGAAATGAGCTTTCCGAAGTATATAAAAGATATAGTTTTCATAAACTTATCTTAAAAATTCACATCCCTATATAGACGGGAAGCCACGTAAGTAAATTACTGAATTTATCTATAGACTTTATTTTTCTACCAAGAAAAAACAGAACAAAAGAAATAGAAGACTTATCAGTCAAAGGAAGAGATATGGGAAGAGATATGGATCTCCAATAATACACAATATATACATATCGCTTTGAGACCTCTTATTGGACAGTCAAAAAGACAGACAGAAGGATGAACACTTTTAATTAAAACTCACGATGTAAATGGGAGATTCACTATCAATACAGGCCCGTAGCAACGGTTTCAAAAGTGGGGGAGCCAACTTCCCAAAATAGTTATAAAAAAACTCCTTAACAGGTCACATCCTGGAATTTGCCATTCCTCGACCTTACAGCAACAAAAAGTGTGTGTGTGTGGGGGGGGGGGGGGGGAACCAGCATCTAAATGAAAGTTTACTATAGCAAAATACTACACTCAGAATAAAGTGGTGCTGACCCCCCGCCCCGCGTTCTACGGGCCTACGATATATGAATTGATAGACAGCAACCTTCACATGAATTATGAAATGATCATGAAATGTTCAGGCTTGGCTTGCTTCACAATGCTAATGATGAAAAACAAGTTGCTGTCCTTACAGACTGTAATATGTGGACCATTGGCATGTATATATATATATAGTATGTGTTGTAATGAAAATTATGTTGTAAAAATATTTCTTTCACCTCGAAACATGTAATTTTTCATTATTATTTAACGTAATAGTCTATAATCACTGAAAGTCGGTATCAATTATACTTGATCAAGGCATCTAATATAGCATTTACCTTTAGCGTGGGAATGTTGGAATTAAACGGGGGTCATCCATGTATGGTATCACCATTACTTTGTATGTGAAATATTTTGCTCAAAGTTTAAAATATTGTCCATTTCTAAGCAGTATTGTCTTTCACTAATTAACATTTTTCAATTGTCATGTACTCACTGGCAATTGAAAATTGTTAATTAGTGAAAGACAGTATTTTACTCCTTCATATCGAAGCATTTCTGTTGAAGACAACATATACACGTAATACCAGGCCCAGAGGAACCGAAAATTAATTTATCATATGTACTAGGAACATGTGTTATTGTTTATAATGTGCTAATAAAAGAGGCCGTAGCTAATTGTCAGTATTTAAGGTCGACACCTGCGCAACAGGTATTCAATTCAAGCCATTCGATGGCTTTTCTTTGCTGCATTCACATCTACCCTACCATCCATACTTTGTTTGATAAAAGAAAGTTAATTTAAATAAATGTTGTTCATGGGATTTAACAAATTGGTCTCATCAGACATTGAATGATTAAATTTCGCGCAATATGAAATATTTGTCCTTTCGACGGGTAAACAAACTGCTTGAGTCGAAACGGAAGTGTAAAATCGTTATATGTAATGATTCATAGCCAACGGATACCTAGCATACATTTTTTTTTTGCACAGGCTCTACTCAAGCAAGTCATTTTTTTTTAATACATTGTAATAAATGACAGGTTTACGTAAGTTTGTGAGATTGAGTCAGCCATTCGTTTTGTTTAGCTCGCAATTGCTGCGGACTTAGGATTCCATAGTTATTTTTTCAGCATAAATCAATGTTGTTTTTTCAGATGGTTTCTTGGGCGACGAGTGAAGCATAGTTGTGTTCATTACATATTAATATATATTTATTTTATTGCTTTGATAATTGTGGTAAAAACAATAGGACCTGACATCGTCTCGCAGTGTGCTGAAATGCGTTTTGTTGTAATCAGTGAAGTGTGGACATATGAACATTGTATTAAAAATGCTTTGTATTGTATTGCGATATTTGATTAATTACATTAGAAGGAAGTTAAAGAATCGGTACCCTTGCACACTTGTGTTTTGTAACTGTATAATGTTTAATTTATGCTAGTGTTCTTGTTATTACTGTAAATAATTTATTTCGTTTGAGTGAAACGAATTAGAACATAAGGGGGGGGGGGGTAACCACAAGATGATATGCTCCCCTCAATAGTTTTGTCAGTAAAATCTATTCAAAAGAAATGTAAGCTAATTTACAGCACCCCCCTCAAGAAAAGTTTGAACATAAGGGGGGATAACCACAAGATGATTAACTTTGCCAATTGAGTGTATTTCTATAGAAAAGAAATTCAATACAACTGTGCCCCCCTCAATAGTTTTGTTAGTAAAATCTATTCAATAGAAATGTAAGCCAATTTACGGTACCCCCACCCCCCTCCAGAAATGTCAGATGATATATTTTGCTTGTTCTTGTCAAGAATTGTAATGTTGTCCCCCTCTCAATTTGAAATTGCTTCCTACGGCCCTGGATGCACCAAAACTCATGCTGAATGTATGTCCAATCCTTGTACCATAGAAACCCGATCTTAAATGGAAAATACTATTTTTAACATATAATATGTAACTTAATAAATATAAACCCATATGAATAAATATACATGTATAACCATATAATTAATTGTACCATAGGACTGGCGGTAAATTTAGATTTTGCTTTCATGTTGCTGTGGTGTATTTGCCAGAAGAATCACAGTTTTTTTTTAAGTCACGCCCACCTTTTGGCATCAAGCCATACTGTGTCAAGACCTTGACTAATGAATGAATGATGTCAATTTCAAGACCAAGGCAATGGCTGATGAATGAATTAAGTCAACATTTTAAATTTCAAAAATAATAACATTATTTAGCTTGTCGGTGTCCGCTTCATAAATGGTTCTGTATGTTTTCTCCGCGTATCCTTAATCAGTAAATGATACGTCCTATCTCGAATTCTCGTCATTTTCTTTCCCGTCTCCAAATACATATAGCAATTTCACATCAGAAGTCCCCGCATTTTTTTACTTCCAATACCATTTCAAACTTTCATTAAAATGTCACAAATCATTTCATTTTTTTCTGTACGCCGATTGCCATAAAGAAAAAGTTCAATGCCGATGTTTCCCATATCCATCCCCCCTTTTTTCAAAAAAAAAAAAAACGATCTAGAAAGATAACTTTTCTTTCAGAGTTGACGGCTTGAACATAAAAGCCTACAATCGGTACCCCTATACCTGTACCTGACAAAAATCATGTTTTCTGCGTCTTCAACATTTCAGAGGTACAATATCTTCACACGTACCAATTCCGATTTTTTTATGAACAACTTGTAGTAGCAGTGCCGCAGTAAAGTATGATCCTTGCAGATGGAGACAGCTATCTATACAGACTCCGGACCGTGTCTTGACACCTCGTAGTAGGCGGTGCTATTTATCAACTCGCTTTTCTCTCATTGGTCCTCTGGTACAAGTAACTTACACAATAGATATTAATTGGTTAGCTGCAAAAAGACCTTGACTAATGAATGAATGATGTCAATTTCAAGACCAAGGCAATGGCTGATGAATGAATTAAGTCAACATTTTAAATTTCAAAAATAATAACATTATTTAGCTTGTCGGTGTCCGCTTCATAAATGGTTCTGTATGTTTTCTCCGCGTATCCTTAATCAGTAAATGATACGTCCTATCTCGAATTCTCGTCATTTTCTTTCCCGTCTCCAAATACATATAGCAATTTCACATCAGAAGTCCCCGCATTTTTTTTTACTTCCAATACCATTTCAAACTTTCATTAAAATGTCACAAATCATTTCATTTTTTTCTGTACGCCGATTGCCATAAAGAAAAAGTTCAATGCCGATGTTTCCCATATCCATCCCCCCTTTTTTCAAAAAAAAAAAAAAAAAAAAAAAAAAAAAAAAAAAACGATCTAGAAAGATAACTTTTCTTTCAGAGTTGACGGCTTGAACATAAAAGCCTACAATCGCTACCCCTATACCTGTACCTGACAAAAATCATGTTTTCTGCGTCTTCAACATTTCAAAGGTACAATATCTTCACACGTACCAATTCCGATTTTTTTTATCAACAACTTGTAGTAGCAGTGTCGCAGTAAAGTATGATCCTTGCAGATGGAGACAGCTATTTATACAGACTCCGGACCGTGTCTTGACACCTCGTACAATGTAGTAGGCGGTGCTATTTATCAACTCGCTTTTCTCTCATTGGTCCTCTGGTACAAGTAACTTACACAATAGATATTAATTGGTTAGCTGTAAATACACTCACAGTTTTTATTCACTCGGGGCTCCGCCCCTCGTGAATGAAAAACTGTGAGTGTATTTACAGCTAACCAATTAATATCTATAGTGTAACTATAACATAGGGCGAACTATCTAGCACTCTAACATTTCTTCATTTTCTGCATATATAGCATCCGGTTTAACCTCGCTTATATATTATCTGCGTGAACCTCATGGTAGTCATGAAACATTAAGCTTCATAGCGAGTTTTCTTCTTACATACGTAGAAGAAAACGTAGTTCACAACATCTTACTGTTGCATTCTAATCCATTATAGGAGGCTATTATTTGAAAAGAAGTATTTTGTTTAAGATTACGGGTATTTGAGCAATGGGATAGTCTCCAGAATAATGTAGAAACTTTTCTAGTCTGCAATGCCATCATCTATCACTAATTGACAATCTTCAATTGCCAATAATGCTAATAGTTGTGTACTCATTGGCAATTGAAAATTGTTTATTAGTGAAAGACACAATAGGAATGAGTCCTTTTTAAGAGTTTACATTACAGCGAACGCTATATACAAAGCAAATATTCCAGACATTTCTTTATAAAATCAGGAAAAATCAAATTGAAGAGACAAATTTCATAGCAATATAATCACAAAAACAAAAATGGATCATTTATATTGCTAAATTGCTCTTCCTTCTTCTACGTCATAATGAATTTGACTTGATTTGTCCATTTTACAAAGAGGGCATCGATAAGGAGAGTTCCCTAGGAGGAGGACGCGCGGTTAACTTAATTTATCATCCTTAACTTAGAAATTTGAGCAATTTATCAATTATTTGATGCACCAAAAATTGTGGTTAAAACGTAACATTGATCACAGGAAATCCTCGCTGGCGGTCAATTTGGTTATTGTTGAGAACAAATTGTACTGCAGTGGGGGTAATCAACTGATGAAGGAAGTTATCAATGACCACATGGCCAAGATATGGTGGAGATTCATTTTCTAATTGTTGCTTTAATATCAACCACAAATTTCTCATACAGGAACATTTACTCCTCTTATTAACAAACAAACATTATATATGTAAATGTACAAAACAGTTATACACATTCGTAAATGGTTTACAAAAGATAATATTAATTGATATTGTAATACAGGAAAATAAACAAAACAAACATACTTAATATAATAATGCTGCAAGGAATTAAATTTTGACTTTGCAATACATAAAACATATGTACGACGACTTCATATGGCGTATCGACCGCCATTTTAGATGAATCCTATGTTAACGTTAAATTGTTGGGTTTTTTTTTTTTTTTCGATTTGTACACATATTCTTTTAATATGTTAAAACTGTATTTAGAATATACATCAATTTTTTAATAATCATATCATCATCTTCTTCATAAAAAAAGCAATGTGTTTTTGAAATTAATCTTTCATTAATCTACAATCTTAATATACTAAGTAGCACTCGTATTATTTAAGATTAATTATGAACGTGATATGAACGCATATAAATTATGGTAGATAATCATGTGTTTCACTTGAGGCTGGGATGTTTGTAGGACAATGGGACTCCAATAGCTTGTCAAAAATGCAAGCCATTCTTACTATAAATTTGATATATAGAATACTACTCACATAATGGGATATCAAGCAATGAATATATACTAATATATATTATAACAGTTAATTGGAATGCATTACATTAGCAAAAGGTAGTCACTTCGAGCACACGCTATTAATCACTGACGATGAGAAATTCCAATGATTCAACAAGATTCATTCTGACATTGGGCTGCACAATAGCAATGTCATAGAAAAACTAAATGTAAATGACATTCAGCAAGATTTCAGCGGTAAATTCCGTTCCATTTTGTCCAAAATCTGAAACAACATACTTTGTAAGTATGCATCACCTTCCAGAATATTCCACAATACATTGATACTTTGTTGGAAAATAGTCAGCACTTATTACAGTTGGGTCCACTTCCAAAACAAATTGTTGTATTCGTTGATTACTTTGCCAGTAGAAAATAAACCCTTTTACAGATCACATACTTCAGTAAATCCATTTAATATAAAATTACTTTTGGCTTTTTACTTTGATTTTTATGTATGTCACAAAGGCCGTTCTTTAATATATTCCTCTCCACATCGACAAGACTTTTCCCAATGAAATGATGAATACTTCTGTCCAGAGCACAGCTTGTAGGGAATCTTGACCACTTCTATCATCTCGTGATCTCAATCCTTCAATAAGAAAATTTAATATAAGTGTGATACAGGGATAAGTATGCCGTGCAATGCAGTAGAGACTACATGTACAGATTATATGCAACATATTTACTTCCGTCATAGAATAAAGGAAAATTGTTTTCCTTTTTCAAATAAATCCAACTACAATGCGATCATATAGAAGAAATGCTCACTTAATAGTCATTCAGCTTTTTTTTTTTAATTTTTAGCCGGGATCCATAGCGTAAGCTACGGCCCGGCTTACGGGAGCGCCGATCTGCGCGGCGTAATTCACCGTATTATAACCCAACAACCGCCAAAATATACATTTGATCAGTTCCCGTTCTCAGATAATTCACTGGTCACTGCTTTGTAAATGAGCCCGGCTCTCTGTTCTTCGGAATACTTTGATTCTTTACCTGAGATCTTTACCTGAGATATTATACTGCTGAACGGTATACATGTAGATACAGGGCATTTATCACAAAGACCTACCTTTTTGTGTGCCAAAATTTCGGAAGTCGAATACTTTCGTGTCACCATTAGTTTCTTCCCTGACTTGTGACACTGTTTCTGGGTGAGTTCGTTTAGCTGAGTCTGAATATGTAAGGACCTGTGTAGTTGTAGTAAGGCTATTTGATCTAGGTTTGGGGGTCGGGTCCATTAACACTACAAATCAATATTAAATTGAAAGATCATTTTTGAAAGACGACTGATTTTCACATTTTTTAGTCTATTATATATACTCCCAAAGTGTCGTTTTTGAATTTTTACAAACAAAAACTGTGTTCTTCGTCAAAAGTTATATTAAGTGAAATTATCCCTAATGCGTATAGTCATAACCAGTGATATTTTTGACTTTTGTACGTAAGCGATACTAAGGCATACCGTCCAGATACATTGATCTCTCGCTTCTTCCATATTTATTGTGCGCTTCACACGTATATTTCCCATAATCCTCTTCACCAATATTTAAAATTCTCAGTGATAGAGTGACTCTGTCAAATAATACAATTATTATACATTATTACTAGGAAAACCCAATTATCCAAGCATAAAGCATAGATATTTCATCAATATTTTATAGTTTAATGATAACAAACAAATTCTAATATTACTAAGCAGTCACCAATGATAAAAACAGCTTTGTATGAAATGTCTTTGTGGTTCTCTGCTGGAATTGCCAGTTTATGTTCTGTTTGTCAATATCATTTGATAGTTTAACTTGGTTCTAAAGTAGCATGTTGTTAAAACACAAAACTAATAGAACTGTAGACATTTAATTATGTGAGAAGTATAATCTAGTAAACTTTTAGTACGAGATTCATTTTCTATGAAATGATCCATAATAATATTATTTATCCTACATGCAAGTTTCCGACATCATAAACACAGTCTAAAAGATGTATTGATTACATTACAGACAAACCCTAAATAACAGTTATTGCCTACACAGTGAGTTTCCACGTATATCGCAAATTTATAATTCTTCCTTATCTTATTTTTTTCTTAAACAAATACAACACTGGAAAACAAACAGCAGCGAATTTATGTTTTCCATATATATATATATATATATATATATATATATATATATATATATATATATATATATATATATATATATATATATATATATACAATGGCGATATCAGTAAACTTAAATGTACCTCATCTTGTCTTCCCTGTACATTTCTGTTCGGTAATTCCGTCCACTCTGCTGGTCAAATTCGCGATCTCCAAATTTCCAGACATTCACGCCCAGAGGCGATGCTGACACGTTACACTGTAGTATTGTCTCCCTTCCTACTCTCTGGGACTGTCTATAGTTAATAAGACTCACCTCCGGAGGAACTGTAACAAGTAAAGGCCTATACATTATAGTTAAAGAAGATTTTTAAAATTTGTATTGACAGTGTATTCTTAATACAAATGGAAACTTTATCCTTATACATTTATCACTCTTTAATATTATATTTGTTTAGTCTTGTTGTTAATCTACTTGTTTGATTCGTTTTTTTTTTTTTAACTTTTTTCTCCTATATACGGTGTTATGTATTGTAAAATGGTTATAGGCAAAAAGAAATTAAAGAGATGAAGAAAAGGCAACTACATGTTTATATAAACTCTCGACTTATAGCTAATACCGTATTGCAGATTTTAACAAATATAAATAATAAGGAAAAAAAATGCATGTATGAAATTTAAAAGTAAGAATTATTTGTTCTGTCATTATTCAGTTAATTTTTGTAATTTAGAGGTAGTCATTACAATGTACGTCCACTTTGATGGTGTGTTGTACCGCCGCCTTTACTCCGTTGTCTGCCATACACTCGTACTCTCCACCACAATGTCGTGAAATATTCTTAATGATCAGCGTGTCTCCCATGTCTCCCACTCCTGTTGTAAGAAATTCAAATATATTAGCTATACTCTGCACTGTATAAAATTATCTCTCCTTTGCTATAACAGATACGGGCTCTCCGTTACAAAAAAGCACAAAACAAATCTAAACCTTATAGCTGTTTCTTCGTGAGAAATTGTACACGTATCAGGAACAATAAATTTATTGTGTGCTTCTAACACATATAAAAATAGTTTGTAAGATTTATGTCAGCTCCAGCTTGTCTGTTTCTTAAAGATAGGGATTGACTTAAAATTTGATATTAAAGTGTCTCGAGGCAATGACGACAGACATACATTCCAACGCAGTGCTGTGATTTTTATTAAAACTATATTACTAATTGAGATAAACGTTTTTCTCTGCGATTAAATACTACTTTACGAATCTGCAAAAAGTAATTGCTGAGAAATCTGCAACCAGAATTTGTAATGTATGGTACGGACAGACGCACGGATAAACAGGAAGTTGACGTCGGATTCTCACAAAAATGAATCCCACCATATGGCATGCCTAAACAAAAAGTGTGCTAAAATTTCAAGCATCAGTGATGAGTAATTGCTGAGAAAACTGCGACCAAAATTTGTTACGGACAGACAGACAGACACACAAGGGTAAAACAGTATACCCCCCTCTCCTTCGGAGCGGGGGTATAAAAAATCCTGAAAATGGCTAATTTTTGTATATTTGTATGCTTATGCTAAAACTTGGATGAGAAACATGATACAAAGTGTATAATGAATGATGGTTCCAAAACAAGTTCTCTTCTGTTCCATATTTGAGTAAATTTTGTTTTTATTCTCTGCAGTTTCAATTAATATGTGTTTAATAATTCTAATTTGCAGAAAATTAAGTTAGAAGCAAAGCAAACGTCCTGTTTTTTCTGTTACATCCTCACTTAACCACGATTGTGTGTTAAATCCACTCTCATTTAATGTTTACTAGTAACCTGAGAAACCTCATCAAATACAGACAACAGAGAATGGTATTAAATATAAAGTAATAGAAAAACATTTTACTCTTTACCAATTTATAAATAATAAATCATATAATGCCATTGGAAAGATAATCTTCAATCAATTTAGAGATTTTGGTTCTGTTAATCAATTTTTACATAAAATCAATGACTTTTGGCCTATCTACACAATAATTTGTGATTTAGTTTAACCAATCACATTGCGTTGTAGAAAGTTTTGTTAAAAAATCTAATATCTACAACTGAACAAAACTTCTACTCTGTGTGGACTCGTATTTAATTCAGAAATATGACTGTAAGTCTGTATGATGAATGGCAAAACCTTTGGATGAAATAAACAACGAATCATTTCGGGGCTTTTCCGTTACAATACCTTTAAAAATCATAATTTGGATAAATCATCGTGAATTAATCACCAACTAAAAACAGAACATTTATTCATATTAGAGATGTTTCTGAAAATGTATTAACCTGAATCAGAAATGAATCTGAAACGAATCTGAATCGGAGGTATCTCGATCCCGATTTGAAAAATGAGAAAAATAAATAACAGCACCAGAAAATTTCTAAATTCAGGCCCGGATCCAGGATTTTTTTTTCCGGGAGGGGGGGGGGGGGGGGAGGGTGTCACCCGATCAAAAAAAATTTCCAACCCAAAAATTTCTTGACAAGAAAAAAAAAACATCCATTTCCAAAACGTGAACAGAAAACGTATTTCGTGGCGGTGGTGGTGGGGTCCGCGTTTTCCAGGGGTGGGTGGGTCCAAAGTCAATTTTTATTCGCTTCAGTATATACTTTTGATAACTGCAAATTCCAGGAGGGGGAGTGGGGGGGGGGACAACTGAATATTTAAAAATGTAACTGAATCCATCTTAAACTACAGAGCAAACTAAGAAACTGAGAAACTGTTTGTATAGTTAATTCTTTTCTCACATTTTAATAATTCTTGTCTCTGTATATGTCATTTCTTTCTTTCTAGTAAAAAACATCAGGATAATTTTTTTTTATATAAATCAAGAAATCTGCTTTGGATTTCTTTCAAAAAACGTTAATGGTAACCTTACAAAAAACTTAATGATAAGGCCATCTTTAAAAAATTATTTCGCTGCCCTCTCCCGACCGACTGGCTAAAACTGACCCGAACATTTTTTTAACCTCCAGGAAGAAATTGTTTTTATACTAGTATAAGATACGCAAGAGCATGCTCTACGTACACACAATTTCTAAAACGAGGCAAACTATTGACAAATACTCCAGGAAATTTGATGAAACAAGAGTATCAACAGTCTCGTTTAAAGTCAACATTTCGAAAATTCTATGGTCGATACCAAGACCTAGTGAGCAAATACAATCTACAAGTATCATCAAGTCGAATGTTGACTGACGTTTTTCAAACAAATTGTTAGGCCATTATTTTCACACTGAATTGTCTACAGATTTTTCTGTTTGCCCGATGATGACAAGGAGCACACGGTGGGTGTGACTGGTCGACAGGGGATGCTTACTCCTCCATGGTACCTGATCCCACCTCTGATGTTATTCCGTGTTTTCTCTGCTCCAAATTTGTAATTTTTCAGTGGACTTTTGAGATTGATTACTGTTCGTTATCTTCCTATTTCAGTAAACTACTATCACAGAAATTACGGAATATTATCAAAAGTAAAATTAATTCAGCTTCAATGCAGATTTAAAAAAATAAGAAATTTAGTGGGTAGAGGTAAATACAAAATACAAATTTACAACAAGATAATAGCAATGCTATAGAATGTTTTATGATTGTTCAAGACTTTGATGCTAAAAGTGTGACTGATTTAGTCAGCTTTAAGAAAACACTCTACAATGTAAACTCAAAGAGTTTAGAACGGATAAGTTTTGTTGTTACAACAATTTCAGTTACTAGAATGAAATGGAAATTCCGAAGTTAAAAAAAACTTCCTTTGAAAAAATACTGTAAAATCACTAATTTTTGTGGGGTCAGATTTTCGTGGTTGAGAAAAAATTATATAAGTTCATGGGGATTTGATTTTATGGTTGCAAAAAATGGTACTCTAGTTTGAAATTTCAACATTTCGTGGAGGACATGAATTCGCGAGTATCTACCTCGAAAAGAACAAAAGTTAACCCTCACCAAAATTATTAATTTCATAGTGCCTTAAAATAGGTATGGAGTACCAGCTCTTATAGTGTATAGGTCTAACAGCTTTAGGATTACTGAAGACTAAATTGTTAAGTGGCTAACCCTAAACTTCACCCTGGCCTAGACCTTTCTTGTTCAAATTTCTCCAAACCCAACTGTAAACAATATGTGTCCATGCTCTGGAAAAAAATCTTCCCAATGGAATATTTTATTTCGATGGCTTCCCAAAACACACACACAATTCGTTATACTGTGTTATTAAGACTGTTATAGTTTCACGAAGGTTTATGCATTGCCAAACACATTACAATAAACTCACGTATTCTAGATTGAGGAATAGTTTGATGAATTCGGAACCATGTGATATTAGGTTCTGGTATCCCTGTTGCATTGCACCATAACGTGACGTCTTGACCCTCCCTGACGCTTCGGTCCTTACTGGAGGCGTATTCTAAAATCCGGGCGGGAACTGTGATTGAAAAAAAAGTCTTGATAGATGAAACCTTTTAGAACAAGTCTCCCTCTCTCTCTCTCTCCATTTTTTTTTATCAAACATATGCTGCCATTTTCCTCTCATAACATATATCCTGCTTTGATTAGTCACTCGTATCATTATACCTTTTACATTTACACCTTGTTATTTTACAATTCAAATATACTTGTAAATTAACGTAGTATGTCCCCTGAAAACATCATTCACAATTATATTAACCGCCAAACAGGAAGTTATTATAATCTAACTGCAGGCTAGAATCTGTAACAGTTCTAAAAACATTTAGGCACGTTCATTTTATCTTTAACCTGTATATTAAATATCTTTCATCAAAAAGATGAAACTGCATGTTAATTGATAAATATTGGTTAAAAATTGATTATGATTGTTTATCAAAAACTGAAAGTAACAGGTATTTGGTACATTTCAACCGCAATAGAGGAAAACTTCCCGGGAAATGTAAACCATATTATAATGGCACGTACGGGGACTGGTATAACTGTACATCTACGATTTAAACAAGAATAGATATGGTTACCCCATATCCAAGATATTCGACTTTTAATTTACTCGATTATTCACTCTGCTCAGACGATCTCTAAGAAAAGAAAAACAAAACTGCACTTGTCCATAGCAAATACTGTCACCAGCCTTGCGTCATTAGCAAACGGTGTGAGCACAAGACCAAATAGCCTATACACACGTGTCTATCGCATCTCGAACCTTTCCGGCGAGCTCGGAAAAACACGTTAGAAAACAAAAACAGACACACACACAAAATTAATGATTAACATTCTTTTTTAGAAGAAATTGTATGACAATAATTAACGAACAATAATCACGAAAGTACTATAACTGGTGAAAAGATTGTCAATCGAAGAATGACCTATATATTTTCGTGAAAAAGACTGAGGAGGCAGCTAGCGTAGGAATATAATTTATACATTTTATTTGCATTTCTGGGGAAAAGATGATTTTCTTGAAATCATTTTACGTAAATTTTGTTTTCTTTCACGTTTTACATACACATTATTAGTCCCCTACCGGTGAAACCGGAGGGGACTATAGGTTTCCTCGGAGTCTGTCCGTCCGTCTAGCTGTCTGTTCGTCTGTCTGTCAGTCTGTCCCACTTGGTTTTCCGCACTTTTTTTCTAAACTCTTACAGATATTGAGCTGATTTTTGGTATGTGAGTGTATATTGATAAGTTACAGGTCAAGTTTGAATTTCGTTCCGCTTCATTGATGTTTGAAGGAATTACAGCCCTTTTAATTTTCAAGGGTTTTCCGCACTTTTTTGTCTAAACGCTTGCAGATATTGAGCTGATTTTTGGTGTGTATCTTGATGAGTTACAAATTAAGTTTATGCTACGTTCCGCTTCAATGATTTTTTGACGGAATTACATTTTAATTTTTTGATGAACCAGATTACACTTACCGGTAGGGGACTAGTATTGCTAATGCAATAGAATGCTTGTTATTCTTAACATTTGTTGTAATGTTGTATTTGCTGATCAATATTCGAACTATATTTTTTCAGAGCAATTGTGTGAAGAGTACCTGACTTTAGTAATATATCTTGGATAGTATGCAACTGATCGAATATATTAAAAAAAAAACGATTCATTGAACATAAAGCCTGAGCTGAGTAGAACTGATCTGGGGTCAGCATTAAAGCATCTCTTCAGATGTGCATGTAGTATATTTATATACATGTATATATTTATATGTTAACTCCAGATATCACTCATTGGAAATTTTTTTATATCCTACACTATGTATTCCGACACCTTGTGCTACCTAATGAATACATTTGTGTGCATTCCTAAACATGGAAAATCAAAGTCGAATTCTAAATAATTGTACTAATGAAATCATTGAAACAACAGATCTTCCTTTTAGAACACCTTTTTCATTATTTCATTACGCACTATTTTTAGAGGCGTAGTATTGTTGATGTTGTAATGCAGTGTAAAATTGCTAACAGAAAAGCGAGAATGGGATAAAACCACAGGTGCTTGGGGACGGCCCCTCATCCATCCCAACCCCGTGTTCCGTACCCCAAGGGTTCTTTGACTTTTTTTAAAATTAAACACTTTTCTATGATACTTTCACAAAGTATTACAACTGAAAAATCCAAAATATAACCTAAAACTAGCCTTTCATAAAAATTCACACTCTCTGATAAAGGAATAAGCCGATCAATCTTTGTCAAGGCCGATCAATTTCTATCTAATATTCCTCTTCTATAATCTGTTTTTTGTGAAAACCAGAAGTCTCTGACGAGACTGTAGCTCTACTGGTTTGTACTGATAACAAGGAAACGAAAAGTAGCACCTGCACTTGAAACTATGCAATTATAGCAATAAATAGAATATTGGTCCTTGGTTTAGTCTCTTTTTGTGACAAGATTTATTGCAATCAGACTAAAACTGTTAGAGGAGTAGCCTTTTGAAAGGAATTTCACAGAAATTTCTGTTTTTAGTAACCATGGCAATAAAGTTCATTAAAATCAAAAACCTATATACATGTATACAGAATTATGTATCTCAAAGCTCACCAAAATCAAAAAACGATACGTAGAATTATGTATTATAGTGTAGTCTACTTGTGTGCCAAGTTGAAAACAAACGAAAACTGTAAGGGGGAGTGGCGTTTTGAAAGTATTTTACAGAAATTGCTATTTTTGGTAATCATGGCAACACCTTCATCGAAATCAGAAACCGATGCACATCATTATGTATCTTAGTGTAGTCTACTTATACATGTATGTGTATGTCCCAAGGCATACTGAAATCAGACCAAAACTGTAGGAGGGGTAGCATTTGGAAAAATTGTTTGCAGACAGACGGACGGACGACGGACACCTTACTATCGCATAAGCTCTTCTGACCCCCCCCCCCCCCCTCAAATGATTCGCATCCTTGTTAAGTAGGGGTTTTGATAGCACGCATCTCTACACGATAGCTTCCAATACTGACTACTGATGACCGTACTGTTCTTCAAATTGTTTCAATGCCGATCACCTATTCTGCCCCTACACGACTCCGGGGGGGGGGGGGGGGGCTTATTTGAAGAAGTTTGACTTGGCATACCTGAAGATACATTCAATTTAATATTGATATGATTATTTACGGCTCTGCTGTTATTGAGAAGATTTTTTCCTACATATTCCTATGTGAAACTTTGATTCTTCCTAATCCTATCCCGGGGGCCCTGATTTGAATAAATTTGAATCTATACTATATGAGAATGCTTGCGTACTAATATGACTTATCATGAACTAGCCTTTCTTTACAAGAAACTTTTTAAAGATTTTTATCCTAAGTATTCCAATGTAAAACTTTGATAACCCTATTGAGACCCATCTTGCCCTGGGGGGGGGGGGGGGAGGGGGCTTTACTTGAACAAACTTGAATTTACATTCCTTACATGTATAGATACATACACATTAATGTGAATAATCATGGAGCGCTGATATTGAAAGACAACTTTTAAACATTTTTTTCTTGCTTATTCCAAACTAATGTGGCTTAACCCAACTTCGGACTATGATCTGAACAAACTTGAATCTACACTACCTGAGGAAGCTTGCATATTACTATCATGGCCTATCTTTTTTTGAGAAGGGTTTCAAAGATATTTTCCTATTTATCTCCCGTTGTGGCCCACCCTACACTGGGGGTCATGATTTGAATAAATTTGAATCTACACTATGTCAGACAGCTTTCACATAAATTTCACCGAAGAAGATTTTTTAAGACACCCATCCTATTTTTGCCTTTTCTTGACTTTATCCTTTGTGCTAAGTTTAGCTGAGATTGGTCAAGTGTTTCCGCAGAAGAAGTCAAAAATGTGGAAAGTTAATCGACAGACGAACGGGCGACAGATAAATTGCTCACTTGGGCCTTTGGCTCAAGTGAGCTAAAAAATTACTTATGATCATGAATACAGTAACTATTAATCGAGTTCCTCAGAATTCTCTGTAATTTTTTAGGGGTTTGCTTCAGCATAAATATGAACTTAATCAAACAAATAAAAATGTATTTTTAAAAGTAAGTTTATTGTTTAAAATTAATGAAAAGTTCTCTTTAAAGTATGTTATTTTTTCACAATTATTTTTATGACTAATACTAAATTATTAATTGTTAATTAATCTAGGGTTTGGCTACTTACCGTATACCATGAGGTTTATCCTTGTTATTCGTACGGGACTAGTGTTTACTGTACACGTATATTCCCCTCTGTCTTCGTATTTGATTTGTCTGATATGAAGATTCCAGTACCCGATGTAGGTGTGTTCGATTGATATTCTCGGATCATCCATAAATCGCCTCTGATTTTTACCTATCAATATCTTTTTTGGATTCATCCATACTACCTGTAGAAAATTCCAATTAAAGAAAACATAGACAGGATGAAAAAATGATATATTTAGTCGATGTATTTCATATATTTCTGTCTAAGCTGATGTCAAATGAGCATTAAAGGTCTTATACATTCTAGAACACATTCTAGATTCTGACGATTAACTTTATTAAATTAATGGTTCTTACTGAAAATGTTCTAATAACGTACAGATAAACACCAGTACAGGCGAATTATTTAGGATTTTGTTGATGTACAATATAGTCAAAGAGGGTGTTGCAGAAACTCGTGATTATTCCCTAAATCGAGAAGGACATTTAAATACCCACGACGCATGAAGAGTTATCTCTAAATATAGATAATGCTACGTTGATGACTTTATTTATATAGCGGGTATGTCAAGCTTGTTACAACAAAACATTTAACATAATATGTTAATATCAAGATAGTTTTTCCTAATATAGACTGGCGAACTGTGAAACTTTTTTTCACATCTATGGTCACTGTCGCCATATTGCACGAGAAAAGTTAGAACGATAAAAAGCACAACTAATGGCAAGTGCACCTCGCACATCACTTTGAAAGATGTACTGTAAAATATATATAAAAATGTGTCCATAATAACACTATTGATGCAATATCCAAGACATTCCATTGAGTCATTTCAATTTAGTTGTTTCAAATCAAAGCCACTAATTGACAGAACAATAATGAAACGAAATGAGTATGAAAAAATTAAATTATTTAAAATGATAGTGCTTTATTTTTTTAAGACATTGCCACTTCATAATAATATTAAATGTATGTCTTGTTAGTTTTAGATCACAATATCAAGGAAAACAATTTAATTCTGCATACATTTAAAATATTACCCATTAACTTTCTGACATTCTCTCCCTCTCTCTTTCTCTCTCAAGAGAGATGTTACATTGTACTTCCATTATAGTGTATAAGAAAAAAAAATATCTATCTACCAGCTATTCCAGGATTCGAACCCATTCTCAGGTAAAAAAAGGTCTTCGCATGTAGTCCACACGCTTTACCACTAGACCAGCTCCAACACTGAAGTATCCTGTGCTTTTTTCATTTCGGGTTGATAATAATTTTTCTTCGATTTTTTTTATTTTCAAAAATATGCCTCTTTGAAACAAAAATCGGAAATGGCAGTTTTGAAGAAAACTCCTGTCTCTTTATGCGTATATCAAATTCATTCTGTTTCAAGGAGGCAATTTTTCAGAACAATATGGGGATTCCCTATTTGAAAAAGAGAAAACTTGACTTATTTTGCTATGTGACTAGTTTACACTTCTTTTAATGGCAAATTGGTAGTCGATATGCATTTTGTAAATATTGTTCTACATTGTGCTGTACATACTGTTGTATCTGAAAAAAATGAAGACCGTTTTCTGTAACTGATTTTTTTTTCTTTTAAACTGCTACAGCTTTAGGGAAAATAACAAAAGAACTGCAACACCCTCTTTAATAACAATAACATCTCTACTTTCTCTAATTATTTAAGCTTTATATCCAATATCTTAGAAAGAAAAACTATTGAAGTTGAGAAAAGTGAATTATGGCCAAGAAACAATATACACAAATGTTTCTTCGGCTTTTAAAATTGCATGAATACATTTGAGTGCTTTTGTAAACGTCAGTTTGGGATTCACTATCGCAAGTCGTGGTAAGGGGAGGGGGGGGGCCAAATTCACAGCTCCCTAAATGAGTGAAAAATGTTATGTTATAAACTTTGTAAGAACATAATTCAAATGTAAAAAGATCAATCGAAATAGAATGATATTCAAAAAAATAAAATGAATATAATAACGATTTTACAACATAATAATATTTTACATTTAATGATTCCCACCTGTTTGTAATTAACATTTAATGCAACAGACTTTACTGTTAACCCCCCCCCCCCCCCCCAACCTGCTTCCAAAGAATCATTTACTAAAGTATCGCTAAAAGTGTATACATTGTATACGGACAATTATAGTTAAAAAGTGTGTTCGATTAAGACAGGTATTCTCAGTTTTTATTTCCTTACATAGATTCAAATATTTCTTTACACAAGTTGTGAGTAAATTGCACCCTTTTTACGAAAGGATTGATGTTTCACACTACATTTGGCTGTTATGCCATTGCGTGATGTTAATTACGATAATTCCAATCAGTTAAATGTAGTAGTTAGTATTTATTTAACAGTCAATCACGCGGTACTTTGTATATTTTTTCTTTTATATCAAGATGATGCGTTTAATCTCAGATGAGGAGAAGCGACGTGCCTGTGTCAAATAACACTCAATATCAATCTTTTTCACACTCCTCTTGATGGCTAACATACATCGTGATGGATTGCTAACGAACACAGAGGGCTCCATTGATAAATAAACTTACTTTCTCAATCACAGAGCTAGCAGAGAGCTGGGTCTCTCTGAAATCGGCTATAGTAATTATATCCTTCTCTCTGATATTATAAAAAATATACAAAAATGATGGCACATTTTGCAAATTTTTAAGTGTTAAATTTGAATTACAGTAGGCTTGCTTTTATATTCAAGGTTCTGTCAATTTTTTTATATCTCCGAAGATCGGAGGAATAAAGGATTTGTTCTGTTTGTCCTGTTATCTGTCTGTTCGCGAGAACTTTAATATATATATTTATCTTTAACCTTTGAATCATAGTAAAACACTCCTGAAGTCTGGCACACACATCTAACTATTTCTGCTTTCAAATATACTCAGCGTAAGGAGCCTGTGTTCGTCTGTTTGTCAGATTGTAATTTTATAATTAACCGGGTGGTAGTCAATTAAAAAAATTACAATATGACATGTTTGTCCGTGATTTATTTACTTATCTTACTAAGATGACAGACGGAAAACATTTGTTAGTGTTTACATGGTATTGCATTGATAGTATCTTTATATTCGATCGTGTTTCTACTTTGTGAGTTTGGACTAGAATTAGCATGACTGTACCAAAGCACCGGACAATAAGAAAACTGCAGGGAAAAAAAACAAAATGCAACAACACCACATACACAAGCCCGTAGAATGTTGGGGGCCAGCCCCCTTTTTCTGAGTATAGTATTCTGCTATAGTAAATTTTCATTTAGATGCTGGTCCCCCCCCCCCTACTTTTTGTTGTTATTAGGTCAAGCAGTGGCAAATTCCAGGTTTTGGTCAGTTAATTAAAGAGGGTCTTTTTTTTTGAGAGAGAGAGGTTGGCCGCCGACTATTGAAACCCGTTGCTACGGGCCTGATACATGTGTCACAAAACCCAGTTTTAATTAATATTTCTCATGTTTATATTGCATCTGAATTTCTAGTTCCTATTAGTTTGTATTGTGAACATTAAATTATACCTTCTTGCCAATAACAGTTGTTGCAGATCGAAATAAAAAAAAGGTAATGGGTTTCACTAATAACATTTGTAGTAAAGGACACATTCAAATTTAAACACGGTCTCTCTATCCACTAAATAATTACTTAAATATATATCAAAAAATTCACATCCCAAATTAGCCATGTTCGGAGGCATTTGTATTTATATTTAGTCTTGTCGGTGACGGTTGCAAATCTAATGTCATTTATCCAGTGTTTTTTTTTTTTTAGCTTATCAATTATTTACGCTAATTCTGTCAATTTTAGAATTTTGAGATATATTGTATTAAACGGCCTTCTTTGCACACTACTAGTATGTTGTTCAATCTTGCAGATAAACTGTGACTCACTGGAGAAGCTTGTGTGAAAGAATCTGCTGTAAGATTTTCACATTTAAGCATTGTAAACAATGGGTTCAGTGTTTGGAAGTTTTATGAATGGAAAAATTTGGATAGGAAAAAAATATTCTTCAAATAAACATTTCTAATATATGCGTGTATCATACCAATTTTTACATTTTTAATGTCTTCAACATTGTTAAAGTTGACTTTGCAGAGAAATATATTTGCTACACAAATATCTCCTTCATCTAAAGTCAATTATGTATCAAAAAACATGCTCATGTAACAAGTTTTCCTGGCTAGTATTCGTCGGAAGGATGGATTAAAGCTTTTGTTCTCAGTCGAGGTTTTTCAAAAAATAATAAAAAAAAAAAAAATCAAAACCTTAATTTTTTTTTAATCCTTTGGCTTTTTCAATAGAAACATCCATTTCTTTAAAAGCAAGACATAAAGAGAGATGCAAAGACGGGAGATTTTTTTTATACAAAAGTGTGTATTTTATGACTTGAAATTGTTATGACCAACTGGGGAATTCGTGAATTTTATACTGATGTAACAGAGATCTATAGACTTGTCTTTAATGGTGAATAACATATCCCCGTCATGATTTTTGATCACCTGATGTGAAAGTCATCTGACAATGATATTTGAGGTTTTTACCGCCTCTGTATCAAGACAAAAATGTTTCTGCTACCCAATCCCTACTGCATTAACACCCGCTGGTTATCGGAGCAAAATGCTTGTCCTCTGGTGAATTCTTAATGTTTTTATTAGCAGTTTTTCTCTACCTGCCCGCCAGACGAGACAATAAATTGTATAATATGATACAAGTATTTTTTATTAAAATGGTTAATTGTTAAAAGAATACATTGCTTAGCATATTAGATTATAGCAGATTTCCACTTTGCTCGATCAATTACGTGTAGTTTGATAGTGACAAATGTTTTTAAGCCTAATATTTTTACAAAGCCACGAATTCTCCTTTTCCGCTTCGCGATTTTATAGCGAAGCAAAGCTAATTTCCATTTTATACCTTTCTATTTGGGATATAAATTAAAAGAAATATTTTCCACTTCATAAGAGGCCTGTCACACCGAATTAACTGTAATAGAATCACGAATTACCCGTGATGGAGAATGTTTATGCTTAGCTAGCATAACGAATTACTCTTAATAAGGAAATATAGCCGTGAGAGAAAAAAAAAACGTAAAAAGAAAACAAGGAAAGGCATTCGAAGAAACGCGTGAATAGTGTTTCCATCTTGAACAAGTTCCCTAAAAAACAACAAACTGTTTCTTCTGGCAGTCTCTATATGAAGGTTGTCTATAGCAATTAAAGTGACAAGTATGATATCCAAAATTTATTTTTTTGCTTTTGGAGGGAAGGGGGGGGGGTTCCCATGTCGAAACATTCTTTTTCTTTACTTTCAAAAGATTAGGTAAATCTGAGTTGTATGGTGGCATATTTCTGCCCCATATGTGCAAGTTATTTTTCTGTCAAATATGTCTATATGCAAGATAAATATGTTGACATGCAAGATAGTTATGTCAACATGCAACATAACTATGTTGACATGCAGGAAAATTGCAATCAAATAAGAATGATAAAAATCTTTAAAAAAATCTCAAATATTGCCCACATGTGACTTCCAATATGCTAGATGCTACTTATTTATGTCGACATGCAAGTTATTTATGTTAACATGCAACTTATTTATGTCAACATGCAACTTAGTTATGTCAAAATGCAATTTGTTTATGTTAACATGCAACTTAGTTATGTTGACATGCGAGATAAATATGTTGACATGCAACTTAGTTACGTTGAGTAGCGGATATACATATAATTTTAAAAAAGTAAATATCCAAAAATGAAATCACAGATCGACGTAAATGTCTGAAGACCCAGGAATGGCGAAAACGTTTACAGTGAATATGATCGATTTGTGATTTCATTGTGGATATATACTTTTTTAGATATGATCGATTTTCAAAATGATAAGATTTTGAATTAAATGATTAAATTTAAATGCAAAAGAAACACGAATTGATACACAATTTGAACATTTGTGCGAGCGTGCAGATTCGTACGTTACTACCCAAGACACGTGCAATGAGGCACGTTCTGTTTTTTTGTCGGTAAAATTGAAGTTAATTTAAATGATTCAATATTAAATATGTTTAATTAAATATGAATCAAGCAGATGTTGCAGTTTAAATTATTTTCTATAATATGAGATGGACAACAAAGTATAAATTGAATTTCCTTAGATAAATGTCCTGGCGATTCAGAAACGTGACCGTAGATTATAAAACGTTTTTAGGGCCCTTCTCTGCGGGCGACCTATAGTAATTACTGTGTCCGTCCGTCCATCTGTTCGTCCGAGGTCTCTTTTAAAGGGTGTGCAGTGACCTTGAACTATGTTTCAAGATCTAAGGTTAAGGTCATAGCAGAACTGTATCTGAAAAATGCATGTAAACATAAATAAATTGCATGTCAACATAACTAAGTTGCATGTCAACATATTTATCTCGCATGTCAACATAACCAAGTTGCATGTCGACATAAGTAAGTTGCATGTCGACATAAATAAGTTGCATGTCGACATAAATAAGTTGCATGTCGACATAAATAAGTTGCATGTCGACATATTTATCGTGCATGTCAACATAACCAAGTTGCATGTTGACATAAATACACGTAAGTTGCATATCAACATATTTATCTCGCATGTTAACATAAATAAAATGCATGTTGACATAAATAAGTAGCATGTTGGATGTCACATGTGAGCGATATTTGAGATTTTTGAATTTTTTTTATAATTTTTATTTGATTGCATTTTCTTGCATGTCAACATAGTTATGTTGCATGTTGACATAACTATCTTGCATGTCAACATATTTATCTTGCATGTCGACATATTTGATAGAAAAATAACTTGCATACAAGGGGCAGAAATATGCCACCATAGAGTTGTTTATAGGTATACATAGAACAACAGAAATGGTACTTAAACTCATGTTGAAATTTAACTGAGCGATTATCTTTCAATGGGAGAGAAATTAGTAAATAGTCGATATATTTTCATACACACTTTTTATACATTCAAAATTTATGCAATAAAATACTCTCAGATTAAAAAAAAGGGGGGGACGCTTGTTAATTAAATCTTAAAAGGTATTTGAACAAAACAACTGGGAAATTCTCAACGCAGCGAAACACCAAAATACATGTTTCACTAAAAATGTTTACAGAATATGTTTTTAAAACAACTTGAAATTTCTATAATAATTATGTTAGGCCTCTTGGAATTGATTTCAATCTTTGGATGGAATAAACAGAAACCGTTATGTCTAGTTAGTGGGCGATTTAGCGACTGAAAATGGTCATTCTTCTTAAATAATTTTGATATTTCTCTGCTTTGATTCTTGAAAATTTAAGGGAAGTTTAAAAGGTCAATGAGAATTTCCAAGTGCACTTGACATATTTTTTCAAGGAATGTTCTTTTTTGTTAAACAGTATTCTCGCCATGGGGTATCATCTTGTATTCAAAAAGATGATTAAATATGTTCTGTAGGAACGATTATGTATTAAAGTCAAGTAATAAATCAATAGGTAGACTCAAAATTGAGGTTACAACATTGATTGCTCAAAGCATACAAGGAAGACAAAATTAGGTATTTTAAAAGAGAACTTTAGGATCATAATAAAATATCATGAATCTTTTCATTAATTTCATTCTTTTAAGAAAATTATAATAAGAGAAGATTAAAAAAATGGATTAGTTTTTAGATGTTTTATCTACATTTATATTGTAAATCTGTTACAGGACATTTTATACATGTATATCTTTTAGAAAAGTTCAAGTAATGTTATAATGTATATATTCATGATTAATTTTAGCTTAATTAAAGGTAAGTTACCTAGGTGAACGTACCTGGTATTTATTTCCTTCGTCGTGTGCTTCACATGGTAAAATGGCCAAATCTCCTTCCGTGATCGTAATATTTCTATGGATGTCGGTTGCAAGTGATTTGGACACTGATAAAAAAATTATAAATGAAAAGATTTGAACTTTAATATATCAATTATGCAACAAAAATTATAAAATACTAGTAAACCATACATTTTGTTTCGGTATATCAGTGTAATCGATTCCATAAGGTAAAGATTTACACCACTTACTGGCATTTAATGCATATTTATTACGTAATACATGTATACACATTTCATTGTTCCGCAGAACGGTACAGTGGTGTGCTGTTATATGCATCTTTCTGGATTTTTTTCTCTTTGTGATCAATGAAAATAGATGGACATTTGCTAAAACTTTAAAATATATATATATATTTTTTTTTTCTGTACGATAAAATCGTTTTCAGCTAAGATCAATCCAAGTTCTTTCTATGTTTATCGTCCGCCTGTGCCTTGGGGAAAAAAATAATGAAAAAAAGCTTTTGAATGCTGTCGGTTTCACGACTATACAGTGTGTTTTATTTTTTTTTCTGTAAATAATAAGTGGACACTAAACCAAGAAAAATCACGGAATGGCCAAAGTACTGTTAATTGAGACAAGAGGCCCATGAGCCACAACGCTCACATGAGTCACTTTGTCCCTGGTGTTCTTCATCAGCAATTTTTTTTTCCCTGAATACATGTATTCCTATGTAAAATTTTGATCGCTTTTTTGGCCCCATCCTACACCCAAAGATGATGATCTGAACAAAATTGAATTCACGCTACCAGAGGATGTTCCATATAAACACGACTAATCATGGCTGTGTTGTTCTAAAGAAGGTTTTTAAAAATCTTTTCCTATAAATTTCTATGTAAAACTATAATCATCTTTTGTGGCCACCCCAACCCCAAGGTTCAAGGTTTCAACAAACTTGAATTTACACCACCTGAGGATCATAGGCTTCCACATGAATGTACTTCATCATGGCTCTGTTGTTCTTGAGAAGAGGAGTGTTAAAGATTTGTCCCTAACTATTTCTATTTGAAACTTTAATTGTCTATTGTGGCCCCACCTTAATCCCTGGGGCCATGATTTGAACAAATTTGAATATTCACTACCTGAGGATTTTTCCATATAAACTTGAGAAATCATGGGTTAGCTATTCATGAGAAGAATATTTTTAAAGATTTTTCCTATATATTCCTTTGATATTGATCGCCTATTTTCACCCCATCCTACTCCCCAGTGACATGATTTGAACACTACCTCAGGAAGCTTTATAAGTTCAATCTTTTCTAATCCAGTGATTCTTGAGAAGATTTTTAAAGATTTTTCCTAGTATATATTTCAATGTAAAACTTTAATCTCCTATTGTGGCCCCACCCTACCCCTGGGCTTATGATTTGAACAAATACAATCTACACTACCTCAGGAAGTTTCACATAAATTCTGGTCCAGTGGTTCTCGAGAAGAAGATTTTTATAGATATATTTCAATTTTAAAATTTGATCCCATGTCGTTGCCCAACACTATTACCAGGTGCCATGATTTGAACAATTTAGAATCTGCACTACCTCAGGAAGCTTCCACATAATTTTCAACTTTTCTGGCCCAGTGGTTCTTGAGAAGAAGATTTTTTAAAGATCCCATCCTATTTTTGCCTTGATTATCTCCCCTTGGAAGGGCATATGACCCTTCATTTGTATAATTTAGAATCCTCTTTACCCATGTTGTTTTGTACCAACTTTGATTAAAATTGGTCCAGTGCTTCTTGAGAAGAAGTCGAAAATGTGAAAAGTTTACAGACGGACAGACACAAGACAACGGGAGATAAGAGAAGCTTACTTAAATTTCAGCTCAGGTGAGCTAATAAAACTTTTGATTGATTAATATAAAGGGAAACATCGTAAATACGGCGATACAATCAAACAATTTAAACAAAAGAAAAAACAAAACACCCCCCCCCCCCCCCAAAAAAAAAGAATTCAAGATTTTTTTAAAAAAAAAAATACATGTATGTCTGAGCTCTAAAAAGAAAAATGCTATACTTCGCAAGACAATAACGTTGCATTTATTCGTGATATGAAAATTTTGAGTAATCTCCGTTCTATAAGTACTAACAGTTCCTTTTGCCATTTTCCCGGTTTGCACATACAAGTCTCGCAAAGGTAAACAAAAATGTAAGTCTCACAAATAAAATGTGATTTAAAAGTATCAAATGCTATTAAATGTGTTATTTTGACCATTTTTAAAATACCATTAAATTATAAATAATTGTAAAAATGTAAGTGTTATAACCTATAAATTCTCTTCTCTGCATATATATAATATTGATTATTCATAAAACTTGCTAGAAATGTCATTCCATGTGAGATATAAACTCAACTCATCACAATTTAAATCATAATTGGCAAACAATGTATGCTATATTTTATAAATGTATTTTGAAGACTACTTAAAATAGAAAATGCACTTATTATCCCATAGTAGATATAAGTGATATTTTAACTATATAATATTCTCAGTGTAAAAATTAATTTGACATCATAAAAATACCTAATACATGTACCACCAATAAGTCAAATGTTAACAATAAGATACTAACACATATAGACATCCATACCCTCCATACAAAAGCTAACAAGTTCTAAGTCAAACCATAACTGGTTACAAATCACTATCCGACATATTTATTTACATTGTCTTTGACTTTCTCCATCAATATACAACAAAGGTCAAAGAATGGTTACATAATTATAGTACGAGATATAAGCGGAGGAGGGTGCATGTTAAAATAAGATGCGGTTTTTTTTCTGGACGCTCCTGAAACATTGTGTGGCTCTCCATCGTAAAACTGCATTCAATTAACAGAAGCGAAGATTTTATCATCTTGTTACTCGCTGAATTAATCTCCCTACAATCGCCAAACGATTCTCAGAGGGATAAGTGAATACAAGCAATCAGGGGAGCTGTCTCTTCACAATTACCGCCCCTTATAAGTAAAGAAAGGAGTAATTAAACCAAGCACCCTTGTGAGCCCGAGAAGAAAGTATTTGGTGTAAATTAAATCAAACTTTGGAACTTAAAGATGCTGTCAATTTTCTGACTGTCAAAGGGAATGCTTTCGGTCATTCTTGGCGAAAATTTTGCTTTAAATCGAACTGGAATATTGAGTGAAAATTTATCTGAGTTCATATTTTTTGGTAACATTAAATATTGCAGCTCTATAATATTTTGTTTAAGATGTATGCAAGTTCCCTTTTCAATCTACCAAGTAACTTATTTAAAACTTACCCACTTATTTAATAGCATCCGTTTACAAGTACTGTTGATGTACGTGTATGTATATGCTTGACGGAGAAGAGCATTTAACGATTTAAGAGCTTAAAATGAAAATGTTTGTTTATGATACGAAGTGAGAATTGAATTCATTAACTGGAAACACGTGTTTTCCTTATCCCATAAGAAATATGTAATTGCCTTGTCAAAAGAAATTCCAGAAGTGAACGTTTTCAAACAGCATAATTAGTTACCCATCAAGTGCATACTTTCTCTGCTATTTTAATAGAATAAGCTCGTTTCGACAGTAACTATATATTCGTGCACTATAGGATACTCTTATTTCTCCTTCTATCAGGTTTCGGTCAATCTATACCCTATTTTCTGTAAAATTTACTATAATTTATTTTAGGACATACTTTATACACACTGAAAATATGAAAGCGAGGTTGAAGCGGATGCTATGGGGGAAAAGCAAGACTGCGCATGCCTAAGAATGCTAGACAGTTCGTCCCTAGTCCTGAGGACAGTTCGTATGTAAGAATTGGAGAAAATGAAATATAACAAGTTTGAAATTCATAGTTAAATATTTTCATTTACTATACCAAAGACTTAAACTTTGATACTACATGCATAGTAAAAAGTTTAGTGTTTTTTTTTTTTTTTTTGTTTTTTTTTTGGACTGTAGGGATTGTAGGAAACGTAGTCAAGTGTCATTTATTCCACATAATAATATAACGTACATGGAGAAAGGTGAAATTAAAATTATAATAGTAAAAACTACATGTAGTAGTGTTTGGCGTGACTGTGGAGATCCTTTGTGTTTCAAATTTGGAAGCAAGACTCGAAGTGCTTTCATTGGAGACTACTGTGCTTACTTTTCCGTATTTTTTTCTCTTTGTAGTTTTGGCCGTATCTGCCTATTGGTCTGTTGTTTCAATGAGTATGTGAAACAGCCCAATTTCAAACAGATGTAATTATGATATGGTTAATATAGCGTCCCATAAGACCAAAATGGAGAAAGTCGATAGCTCCTGGAAGATTAATAAATATCATGTTTCCACATTCAATTTGATAGAAACTCAGATTTATTAAATTAATTTTCTGAAATCGTTTATCAGCAATTCCGGTTCATAATAGATTGTTACTATTGCTTTTTACTATGTATAATTTTTTTTTCAAGAGCGCTGAATCGAAGTATGTGTTACCAAAAAAGGTCGTCCGTTTTCATATCTTTCACTATTAAGCATTTCTACCTGTTACTTAGCCTAAGGATTTGTTTATTGCAGGGAGAGAAAAATCAATGATCTTTTGGTCCTATCGCGATTTAAGCACACTTGTCTTCAATATAACCTTAAGAAATTCACCGCTAAATGTTGTAAATGCCGAAAATCTATCTGTGGCATACCGAAACAGACCATAAATTACCAGATTGTATACATTTAATATAACCGGTCTCTTTGATAGAATGTCTTTTAGATAATCTAACGAATATGATATTTATTGCGAAGCAATCTGCTAAAAGGTGATCGTTTTTCAGTTGATTAGTTGAAAATACACTTAGATACACTATATGCTTAACGAAATTGTAGGCGGGAACATTATTTTCAGGGAAAATGATGTAATCTTCCCATAATCAGACTATTTTCTTTTAATTTCCGTCATTAATGCGCATTGGCATGGCCTAGTTTACTGAGTATTTCAGTAGCCACTTTAATTAGTATATATATATATATATATATATATATATATATATATATATATTCTCCTCGTAAGCTGCTTCATACTGAGCATTTTGTGACCTTCATCTTTAAGACAAAATAAATGATTCACACATAAATTGGAGACAAAAGCACCACACATCATATTTCTCTTCTCCAGTAACTGTATATATATTAACATTTGAGAAATCGTTTTTCGTTGTTGAACATAGTAATTTCAGCAGGCCAGTGTGCGATTTCCTATGTACATATTGGACGGCAGCACTTATTAAGTTTCTTATAATGTCTACAGATATCTTAGATTTAGATCATCTTCCAGAGGAAGGAGCTTCACATACCAAGTGTCAAATCAAATCTGCCAATTATACATGGAAATCAATACCGGGTCAAGAGGAAATTATTAATCATTTTCTCTCTCTCTCTCTCTCTCTCTCTCTCTCTCTCTCTCTCTCTCTCCATATATTAAGAAGTCTGTCAGATATTTTTGTCTTCATCTTAATGTGTTCAAAAGGCTCTATCGATATCCTGACAATTTACCGGGGTTTAATACTGTTTTACATCTGTTTTACCACTTCGTCCCTTCATAAACATGAGTCCAAGTCTCGTAAACCAATCCTTAACTCCATTAATTACCCGTGCAAATAAAATAATTCACTGGAAAGTTGCAATTATCTTCCCAAGAAAAGTGTATTCTAAACATGCGAGAAGAGAAAGCACGGTAATTAGGAAAGAAGAGGACCCACGTTCTGCCATCGGCGCAGTGACTTTTAAGCGGATGATCTTTTCAATAGATGCCAAATCGATAGCTGTCACAGAGAAAACTACAGGTATTCTTTATGGAGTAAATGGAACACCTGTTCATAACCTTGTATTCTTAAAGCTTCTTTAATAGTTCCCTTAGTACACCTTCATTTTAACACAAGTTTTATTGAAATTAATTCATGGAATTTGAAATTATGTTGTCCAAATTGAAACAAATATCTCAATCTAATAGATTTAAAATGATATTCAAAATCTTTATACCAGTAGTTTCGGAGGGGGGGGGGGTCTATGAGGACAAAATTGTTCTCTCACATCAGTAACATGCATGGTGTGAATTTGTGCGGAGGCTATTAGGCTTGTTGACATTACATTTAACGTCATATTAAAACTTCAAACCCTCTGAGGGAGGGAGAAAAAAAAATTAGTACTGGTATTTATTCATTTGCAAGAAATATTATTTAAAGTATTTGTGAATCATGTAGGCTTATTGTGTTATGGTTTTTTTCAGTAAATCTGTCAGTTTAAATGATAGACTCATCCCAAATACACTTTATACAGGGCCTCAATGTTGTCTATTTCTTTGGAATGCACTTATTGACAACTGTCTGATACCTGTAATTGTTTTTATGATCAGTATATCACTTAAAGTGTCTTAAATGGCTTGAAAATAATTTAATAACTAATTACAAAACATCGGTGGTCATTTACCAGACAGAATCCTATTGTGTCTTCGACAAAATCCATCAGTGTCTAAGACAAATTTCTATAGTGTCTAAGACAAACTCCTACAGTCTAAGACAAACTATAAGTCTGCGATAAAATCCTACAGTGTCTAAGACAAAACCCTTAGTGTCTAAGAAAAAAATCGTACATTATCTAAGACTAAATTCTACGAAGTCTAAAATGAAATCCTACAAATCCAAGACAAAATTCTACAGTGTCTAAGACAAAAACTTAGTGTCTTATTCAAATCACTACAGCCTATGCCAAAACAATACAATGTCCAGGAAAAATCTGTGGAGAAAACGATGATAAGCATTTATGCCTACTGTTCGATCCAATTAATGCTTAATGAATAAGATATTTTTAAAACAATAAAACAAAAAAAATCCTACAGTTTCTAGAACAAAATCCTACTGTGTTAAAGTCAAAATCCTTTAGTGTCTTCGATAAAATCTTGCAGTGTCTCAGTCAAACTCGTACAATATTCAAGATAAAATCCTAGATAAAAACCTAGGACAAAATCCTACAGTGTGACCGTGTCTAAGACAAACTCCTACAATCTAAGACAAACTCTTATAGTGTCACATAGTCTAAAAAAAATCCTATGTATAGTGTCCAAAATAAAATTCTACAGTGTCTAAGACAAGCTCCTACAGTGTCTAAGACAAGCTCCTAAAGTGTCTAAGACAAAATCCTACAATGTCTCAGACAAAATTCTACTGGGTTTAAGACTAATCCTACAGTGTCTACTACAAAATTCCATAGTTTAAGTCAAAATTCTAAAATGTCAGTTACAGAGATATAAGTTTCCAGTGTCAATAGTCATGAGCTGCAGACTCCTAGTTCAAAATCAAGTCAAAAGTTTTTTACGGCACTAATTTCAATATCAATCTAAATATCACTGACCTAAGTAAAAGCTACATTGTCGACAGTTAAAACCAGCAGAATCCACGGAATCAACATTCTATGCTAAAGTGTCCTTAGTCAAACCTACTGATGTCTCCACTCAATTAAAACCTACCGTCAACAGTTTATATGTCATTATTTAAAAGCTATGATTTCCACCGTCCCCCCCCCCCCCAACTCTGATCGGAAGTGTTAACAGTCAAAACCCTAGGGTTCACATTTAAAATCAATCTACATAACTAATTGACTATCCAATTTAAAACATACTGAAATTCATAGTCAAAATACAGTATTTACCATGGGCAATTGAAGTTAGTTTAAATATTGGGTATGTGCATGTAAAAAAAAAAAAAAGAAACCTTCCCTTTTTTATACAGTCACATACTCAATATCTATATTAACTTCCAGTGCCCGTGGTATTTACAATGTCTTTGTAAGATTTATATAATCAGTGGTGTATGTATTTGTTAAACCTGAACTTGTTTAAAATTTAGAAGGTTGTGAAACGATTATAATTGTTACAGTCCAAACGCATTTATTTACTTTAATTTAGAGATGAAAAGTTTAAATCAGAAAACCAAAAATTATGCAATGCATCAATGTAATGTTTTATCGGTTATTATACAAGTCACCTGACCTTCAGTAATGTTAAAACGTTTCCAACTACAATGTCATTAGAAGAGCTTTAATCCTCCTTTGGAGACGCAAATTTAACTTTGCAGTTTAAAAAAAATCACCTCGTATTGCCATTTACCAAAAAATAAGATCAATATTGGAAACAGTATTGTCGTAAACCCAAGATATGTATATTTCCTATGAGTGTTTGCAGACTAAAAAGTAACGATGCATTTCTGAAGCATAATGTGTATGAAAAAAAGTTTCCCTTCCAATTATGTTTAGTCATGACCCTGAAGCTAGATATTTATGTTCTCTTTGATCGTATTGCTAACCATGTTAAGACCCCTTGCAGGAAATAATCACATCTAAGGGATCTTGATTTTTATTTTATATAAGACTGATGTTTTCAAATCAGAATACAGTCGCAGAAGAATTTCATAGCATAAATCGATCCTATCAAAGATCTAAATTCATTTATAATCATCAATTTAGTTTGATTGTTTTTATTTTTATTGACTTAATTTGAAATTACATTTGTGAATATGCCATAGGATTTCCTGTGAAAATTCATAGCATTTGAATGAGCGTGCTATGAAGAGGACTTTTCAATCGAGAGGACGATTGACCATTATGTCCAGTTGATGATCCGGCTGATTAAATCTTTTAACACAAAGGACAAGAATGATAAATTAAGAAATCACTTTTAAATTCATTCCTCACATTCTGTCAGAGAATTGTAAACTTATACCTCCATGTTCCACTGAGCTTTTGTTGTTATGAGTGCTGTAATCTGACTTAAATGTGCTGTCTAGAAATGGCGAATTTTTCAACTGTATACTGTTCCAAAATATGCATGCACGATACTGATGACAAGCAATATGCTCGTTACATGAGGGACATAATTATTCTCAAATTCCTTCAGTACTAAAATGGGACTAAACAATTTCCTGTCAGCGGTAGATGATTATTACGATAAATAATAAATTAAGTCGCATAAGATTTATGGATTGTTAATAACCACCATATAACACTTTCGCTCTTCAACACTAATCATATAGCAAGAGGAACCAATTTGGCTACTGCAGAGCTTGGTTTGTTAACATTTGTTAGAAGGGGATGCCGCGAGCAGGATCATAGTAAAACAGCAGAAAAATGTTCTAACGAAGCTTATTACGACAAAAAGTATTATAGTAATGCTGGAAAGTCGAAAATCCGGAGGGATATTTCTAGCCAAATTCCAACAGGAGAGACAAACGTGTCGGAGAAATTACAATTTGCCGGACTAAAAAGGCACATCTAGGCTCCAATTTCCTTCCCTGTTAGGTATACGGCGATTGCTGTCCATTGATTTACGTCTAGAAATATTATTTGTGACCCAATCTGGTCTGTGTTCTTCAGCCGTAGCAATCTTCAGTAATCTTTGTGAGATGAAGGCCTAGAGACAATTACCTCCTGACAATGATACATACGGCCAGTTCTGATTTAATCCGACGCAAAAAAAAGTCCTTTCTTACTAAAGAGGTTATTTATATGATGCATGTATTTTGTTCCGAAGTCATTTTGACGTATGATAACGATGCTATTATGTCTTATATCAAGACATTGATTACGTAATCTACGAGGGCTATATTAAATGCATAAACAAAATTAACTTTACAGAATGATTATTCCTAAAAATATTTCATCGATCAAACATTATGTAAATATGTTCATAGCATAAACTAAAGTTTACATTAAATGTTTGCTCACAAAAAAAGTTATCCAAAAGTATTTTCATCAACCTGGCATGTATAACGATTTTAATAGCACAGATGGGGAATTATCTCCCTGATAATAGATAGCCACTGTTCAACAGACTGAACATAGTTAGATTTGATATACTCACCGTATGTTATTCTGTAAATTAATAGAGTAAATATCCAGTAAAACATCGTCCCTTCTGTTGGAAGTCCTATCAGTCAAAGCATCATTGTAATCCTTTAATAATATTTAGAAACTTGGTCTTGTTACAGCGTTCTTGCGGTAATGGACATCCTATATTTAGAAAGTTTGGCACAAATCAGAAAGAAAAATCAAAAAAGTACATAAATGTTCTAAACTGCTTCTAAAAGTATCTTTGTAAAAGTGTACAAACAAATCAACGAATAGAAATAAGTTAGAGAATGTTGAGATTTTGTAAGGGTGTTTGTCAATCATGTTGCAGTGGGTTTCCGCGTGCAGTAGGCGGAGCTTCGACGGCTAATCTCCAATCGATGACGGCCAAAGAGCACTTTCACTTTCCTTATGGCAATCTCGGGCAACTTCAAAGACACTGTCCCAGGATGCATTCAAATCGTGATAATAACGTTATTTAAAGTAATTATTGGATTTATATTGGCTTTATGATGGAGGATTCGTCAGTATCACTTGCCGACAGACCCCTCATGGAACAATGGACATCATCTTCGGACAAGTTGTTTGCAAAGAAATCATAGACACGAGAATGTTATCATAACTGTTTTATGCCCTAACTTGGTTTTGTTATTTTAGCTCTTTATTTTTAAATTCCAAACATTTTCCCCATGAGAAAAAAATCCCAAACAAAATAAATATAATAAATATAATAAAACAAAGAATATTTTTTAATTGAATATAAAGAAATTGATTATAGTTTCTGATTTGGCCGAAAGCAAAATATTTGGGACCATGGACACAAGAGATCTGTTTGTTTTATGCATTATACAAGTCCCAGATAATCGATTGTTAACTTCACACCAGTAATTATACATTATAGAAATATATGATTAGCTGAAATATCAAAGACGCCAACAGCATTCTATTGATTCACTAAAATTCATAAAAATTATTTTCATTTCCTTTTGTTGATGGGTATAAGTGATCATATCGATCCTGTGCTAAGTGTTTGGGTGAGTCCCGCCATTTATTGTACAAATACATTGTCCTATAGGGTAACTCAAAGAGATCTATCGAATGCATTTTCCAAAATGAAAGCCAAGTTGTAAACAAAATTGTGCTGAATTAAGATTTACCTCTGTGCCATTGAATACTTAATATTTTAAGAGTTAAAATCCTTAATGTTGAAAAAAGTAAACGAAGTAACCGCCATCTTGAATTATTGATGATTTTTTTACTTGAACATCTGACAGTACCTGTTACCATTGTCTTTGAATGTTTTTCTTACCCGAGGTCTTTATTCTGAAACATAAAGAACCGGAACTGGTATATCACAGTTAATTTTTCATCGTAACCAACATTTCTCCACGTCAGCAAGGATCCGGTTAAGCCCTTAATGAAGAGGCAATTTTAATTTTAATAGAAGTAAACCCCAGTTGACCAGAGGTGCTTGTGCTAAAGGTTGTCATTGACATTTTTGGTTTAGCTGACCTTATCAAAGGGAGTGGGTCTTTATTTGAAAGAGCGTTGCTTCAAAATATCAAGTCGTCTATAAAGAAAATTAATAGAACATTTCTGGAAATTTAATTCTGTTCACTTCTACGGACATTTGTTTGAAAAATTATTCTCTTGTCTTAGGAAAATTTTACTCTGTGAGTATTCGCCAAAAAGAGCTAGGTTAATTATCTCAAACTAATTAAATAAAGCCTTTTCCCATTATATGTATGGCAGTCAGTGATATTTCAAACGTGGTCCAGCCTATAATAATAATGTTAAATGTGTTGTAGTGTTGACTAATTTATGGCATTTTACATTTAGTCATGACGACTTCTTTTTAATCACATGCTTGTTCTCTTTTTTTAATCCAAGTTGAATTTTTATGAAATTTAATTGCATACATATAAGATCTCCAAAGATTTGTGATTGGATATGATTTTTTATCCAAGGAGTTGTGTGGGTTTTTTTTATCCCCGAGCCTTGGCGAGCGGATAATACAAACACATCGATTCTTTTTTATCATGTTTTATAAATCATTATCAAGGTTTTACATTTGTTTTTGTACATGTATATAAATTAGAAGATATTCAATATTTTGTAGTTGGATTGATATGGAATTTATTTCACGAGTGGAGTGGGATTTTTCTTTTTAATATTTTCACGAGTGCGAAGCACGAGTGAAAATATCAAAAAATCCTGTCTCACGAGTGAAATAAATTCCGTATCCAACTACAAAATATTGAATTTTCTGTTTATTACATTTTCTTTGATTTTTCCCTTTGCCTCTGTCTTTGAGTTACACAATCTCATAGGCTGTGACGTCATAGTTGAGCGGTTGAGACATCATAGCTTAGCGATTGTGAATTTGAAAACACTGTAAACATGGATTTCAACAACATATTTGAAGAAAATTTTCATATTTGTTCTCTGTCTTGATGGTTTATTTACTCTCTCTTATGACAGGCCAGGAAGTTTTTTTTGAAATAACAACATTCTCGAGTTTTGCAGCACTTCTGATATTCTTTCACACTGTGACAGGGTATCACTTTGGTATCCTTTCACACTGTGACAGAATATCACTTATTCAATAAATAAATTACAATATTTCACTGTTAAAAATGTAATAATCTACATTATTTTACTTCATCACTTCCACGGAAAAACCATTGTGACGTCACAGCAATGGTATTTGGAAAAAATTATATCCAATTAGTGATATCCACATGGAATAAAGGGGAAAACATGTGATAAAAATTATAACTCTATTATCAGTCTTTAAACATTCCTTCTATATTAAATTTTTCAATCCTTAAGAACATTTTTTTAAGTTTCTAAACGCCTCAAGGGCTGTTACATTTTTACCTTTCAAAGCCTTAAAACGTGTTACAAATAGACCTCTCCAAGCTTGATGATAATTATTTTTCATAAAGATGTTCATTTTCAATCTTCGGATTTTTTTTTTCTTTCCTTCTTTATATATATATATATATATATATATATATATATATATATATATATATATATATATATATATATATATATATATATATATATATATATATATATATATATATTAATTTTTAACAAATGTATATCTATCTAAGCTTCATAAACTGTATAAAATTTTACATTATGTACCTTCTAAGCTTCATGAACTATTACAGATATTTTTCTTTTGAGCTTTCCACACATATGTACCTTTAGCTAAACCTTATATTACACTTTTTTAAGTCTGATGAACTATAACAAAAAATTTTCTATTTAAATCTCAAACTATTACAGATTATGTATTTCACAGACTCATTTCTCTAGACCTAGTATTTATCTCTATAAGCATTATGAACTGCTACAGGCTATAATATGTATCTCTCTTAGTCCTACTACCTGATACAGATAAGTACTTTTTCAGCATTATGAGATGCATCAGACTATATGTCTCTTTAAGCTTCTTGACCTGTTACGGTTATGTATCTCTCTATGCTTAATGAGCTGTTACAGTACATGTGTCTCTTTATGCTTAATGAACTGTTACAGTTAGGTGTCTCTTTACGCTTAATGAGCTGTTACAGGTGTCTCTCTATGCTTAATGATGTTTCTCTAAGCTTACCCTGCTGTTACAGTTAGGCATCTTTCTGTGCTAAAAGAGCCGTTACAGCCGCGTATCTCTCTATTAAAGTTAACGAGCCATTATTTTAGTTAGGTTTCTTTCTACACCTAATCAGCTGTTACAGTTGGGTATCTCTCTACACGTAATCAGCTGTTACAGTTAGATATCTCTCTACACGTAAAATCAGCTGTTACAGTAAGGTATCTCTCTACACGTATAACCAGCTGGTACAGTTGGGTATCTCTCTACACCTAATCAGCTGTTACGGTTAGGTATCTCTCTACACCTAATCAGCTGTTACGGTTAGGTATCTCTCTACACCTAATCAGCTGTTACAGTTGGATATCTCTGTACACGTAAAATCAGCTGTTACAGTTAGATATCTCTCTACACCTAATCAGCTGTTACAGTTAGATATCTCTCTACACCTAATCAGCTGTTACAGTTAATTCTCTACACGTATAACCAGCTGTTACAGTTAGGTATCTCTCTACAGGTATAATCAGCTGTTACAGTTAGGTATTTCTCTACACCTTATCAGCTGTTACAATTACATATCTCTTTACTCATAATCAGCTGTTACAGTTGGATATCTCTGTACACGTATAATCAGCTGTTACAGTTAGGTATCTCTCTACACCTAATCAGTTGTTACAGTTGGATATCTCTGTACACGTATAATCAGCTGCTACAGTTAGATATCTCTCCACACCTAATCAGCTGTTACAGTTAGGTATCTCTCTACACGTAATCAGCTGTTACAGTTAGATATCTCTCAACACGTATAACAAGCTGTTACAGTTGGGTATCTCTACACCTAATCACATGTTACAGTTAGGTATCTCTCTACACGTATAATCAGCTGTTACAGTTAGATTTCTCTCTGCACCTTATCAGCTGTTACAGTTAGATATCTCTCTACACGTAACAAGCTATTACAGTTAGATATCTCTCCACACATTATCAGCCGTTACAGTTATATATTTCTCTACACGTATAACAAGCTGTTACAGTTAGATATCTCTCGACACTTAATCAGCTGTTACAGTTAGGTCTCTCTCTACACCTAATCAGCTGTTACAGTTAGATATATCTCTACACGTAATCAGCTGTTACAGTTAGGTATCTCTCTACACGTATAACAAGCTGTTACAGTTGGGCATCTCTCTACAACTAATCCCCTGTTACAGTTAGGTATCTCTCTACACGTATAATCAGCTGTTACAGTTAGATTTCTCTCTGCTCCTAATCAGCTGGTACAGTTAGATATCTCTCTACACCTAATCAGCTGTTACAGTTGGATATCTTTCTACACGTATTACCAGCTGTTACAGTTAGATATCTCTCTACACCTATATAGCTGTTACAGTTAGATATCTCTCTTCACGTATAACCAGCTGTTGCAGTTAGATATTTCTCTACACCTAATCAGCTGTTACAGTTAGGTATCTCTCTACACCAAATCAGCTGTTACAGTTAGATATTTCTCTACACGTAATCAGCTGTTACAGTTATATATCTCTCAACACGTATAACAAGCTGCTACAGTTAAATATCTCTCTACCCCTAATCAGCTGTTACAGTTGGGTATCTCTCTAGACGTATTACCAGCTGTTACAGTTACTTATCTCTCTACACCTAATCTGCTGTTACAAGTAGATATCTCTCTACACGTATAATCAGCTGTTACAGTTAGATATCTCTCTACACCTAATCAGCTGTTACAGTTAGATATCTCTCTACACCTAATCATCTGTTACAGTTAGATATCTCTCTACACGTAATCAGCTGTTACATTTAGATATCTCTCCACACATTATCAGCCGTTACAGTTAGATATCTCTCTACACCTAATAAGCTGTTACAGTTAGATATCTCTCTACACCTAATCAGCTGTTACAGTTAGGTCTCTCTCTACACCTAATCAGCTGTTACAGTAAGTTCTCTACACGTATAACCAGCTGTTACAGTTAGATATCTTCCTACACCTAATCATCTGTTACAGTTAGGTATCTCTCTTCACCTAATCAGCTGTTACAGTTAGATATCTCTCTACACGTATAACCAGCTGTTACAATTAATTCTCTACACGTATAACCAGCTGTTACAGTTAATTCTCTACACGTATAATCAGCTGTTACAGTTAGATATCTCTCTACACGTATAATCAGCTGTTACAGTTAGGTATCTCTGTACACGTATAATTAGCTGTTACAGTTAGGTATCTCTCTACACGTATAATTAGCTGTTACAGTTGGGTATCTCTCTACACGTATAATCAGCTGTTACAGTTAGGTCTCTCTCTACACCTAATCAGTTGTTACAGTTAGATATCTCTCTACACCTAATCAGGTATATCTTTTTCAAAAATGTTAAGAATATTTCCAATTTATAATGTACATTTTTTACTTCCCCTATCACTTTTAAATGTATATTGAATGAGTGTTTTGAATTCTTAGGGTACAGTTTTGTCCGTCAGATTGATGTGCAAAGGCATCGTCCCCAGATGCCCTCTGAATTCAAGCCACCTTTTTTCACACCATACAAAAGTATGCTGCTATTATTATTATTATTATCTATATTTATGCCCCCTTCGAAAAAAGGAGGGCATATTGCATTGCTGCTGTCTGACGGTCGGTCGGTCTGTCTGTCTCTAATTTTCGTACGACTTAACAATTTTTCAAGATTTTCAATCGTAAAAAAATATGACAAAACGAACAGTGGAAATTGGCAGTAATTAATTCTAAATAACATGCTAGTTTTTTAAAGCTATTACCAAAAAAAAACGTTTCTATATTTTCATTGTTAACAGAACTGACCTTTATTGCATGCAAGCTTTACAGCTTGTATATATTCTTTTTCTCTCTTTCTAATCTCGGCAGCAAAATCGGCACGCCGATTCGTACCTCATCTACATATCAGAAAGGTGACGGAATCAGCCGAGGTTTGCCGAATGATCTCGGCAGCAGAGTCGAAGTTTACGGAGACAGCCGAGCATCTGTTCACTTGGTAGGGCTTATATCAGAAAAAAAATAATGAAGAAATACAAAGCCAAGAAATTTTCAAGAATTATACGGCCTGATAGGTTAAGGTCAGTTTACTGTTTAAGGTTGTTGCTAAAGACGGTAAGCTTTTTGAAAAAAGCTCTACTTGTTTGCTTTCCGTTCATAAGAGAGGTTAAGCAGATGACCGTGTACGTCTACGTGTTCGTGTAGCTAGGGAAATCCCCTAATTAACTGCGATTTACGTCATCAGTTTTGGATAGCGCGTAATTCTACAAGTTGTACACAACGTGTAGATTCATATGTACACGTAGGAAAGAACGTGTAGCTTCTAAAACACAAATTATAGAATATATATTTTTCATGCGGTGTTTGTTGTGATGTTGAGAGTTAATTACGTACATCTTTTTTAATCAAAGTCATAGAATTATTTGATACAAATGGATTGTAAAGTGACTTGTTGAAATGACGTTTTACACGTACCGCTACACGTACAGATTGCTAAACAGAACACGATGTTAGTTGCGTGTACTTGTAAAAACACTTCTAGGTTTACACGTACACGTAAACACACATGGTCAAGTGCTTAACCTCTCTATTATCTCTACAAAGGTTGAACAAATTAATTACTGATATATCATGAGAAACGTGTTTTTGCCAAAAATAAGATGTAGAAGACTATTTCTGGTTGATGCATTTTAGATACTAGTAGTATCGGTAGATGACCCCTATTGATTTTAAGTTCAAAAGATCAATTTTACTTCCACGTATACTGCCCATAATGTATACTGCCCATAATAAAGGCTTGTGCACCCTATAATGTATGTACCAGGGGGGGTGGGGGGTGGGGCATAAGTGTTTCACAAACATTTCTTGTTCCATGTGGTTCTGTACCTCTTCAATATTTTTGACCCAGTTTCAGACAATTGTGGATATGTAAAATATTTCACAAATACGATAAATGTGGTTTTGTACATCTATTTACAATTCCATTGCCGATATGCTTAATGTGCTTAAATATGATCATGCTGATATACTTGTAAAACCTCTTGAGGGCCCTTCATTGGTGAATAAACATGTTTATTTACTATATTCAAGACAATGTTTTAACAAATACTAATACTGCACATAGAACTAATAAAATTACATACATTTCAATCAAATTGTAATGAGGTTTATGAAACTGTTTAACAAAATGTGTTTAAAAAATATATACACAATAATTTTCATTACTTGTGTATGCAAAACGACCTTCATGACTGTAGCAATCACACGAACCCCATGAGCGATCCACGATTCTGCAAGAAAACCGGAAAAGGTTACTATTGGTTTAATATCAGTTAAAATCTTCAGTAAACAGTTACGTCATGTATTTCTAACATATAAACTATCGCTCTGCAATAAGCACCTGGCCATTCTAAGACTCTTTTTCTATCAGGCTAATGGCCACCTAATCTCTACGACTTACACCAATTATGAATGTCAGTGGCAGGAAATTAAACGATCAATTTTGAAGTTATAAATTACATTTTGCTTTAAAACAAAGCAATATTTGACGCAAATCTCGCTTTCTAATACCCTGCTATTGGTTTAATCGATCACATAAAAGGTTACTAATATTTTAATAAAATACTTTTGCAGAATTTTCACTTAGTCAATGCTTTTAAAGTCGTGTTAAACAAGCGTTACCTGACGAAAAGAATGGGAATTCTTGATTAACATCTGTCAACAAGGGAGAGGAACACAAACAAAAATTATAACAGACAACATCAGTATTATTTATTGGAGCTTTCCATTCACAGAGAACAGATTGTTGATGTCAAACAAATATGATAGCAATTGAATTACCTACATACGTGAGTTTTACAGCATTGTGTCAACATTCTCCTATGTAAATATTGAAGGCTGTTATTCTGAAATACGTACACATATATAACTTCAGTAATAATAATTCAATAATTTTTGTTTTAGTCTGAATAGTCTGGATTAAATAAGTCTTAAATTATTAAATACTCAGGTTCTGATATGTGGCTTGTTAAAGTCAAATAAATCAATTTACTGTATCTACAGAACAATTTTTTTTTTTCTCTTGCTCTTTGAAAAACGGAAATCCGAATTCTTGCATATCCTAGAATCCAGCATTATTTTTAACATATGGCTTTAAAGAAAAAAAACAACAGCTAAAATAGGACTTTTAAATCAAATTAGCGATGGTTGTTGTGTCAGTGTAGTAGAGATGTGGTGATCGTGTGATGATGGAAGAAAGGTTTGTCTGATTTCGCTGGTAGGACTGTTTTATAGTTATGGGAATGGTCTAGAGATGTTTGTGGTGGTTTTGGTAGTGTTTCCAGTGGTTAGGTGATGATGGTAGTAATTAAGGTTGTCCTGGTGACGACGGTTTTATGGTTTTAGTTATGGAAGTGGTCTGGAGGTAGTTGTGGTGGTTCTGGTGGTGGTTTTAGTGGTGATAGTGGTCTAGAGGTAGTTGTGCTGGTGTGGTGGGGGTTTCAGTAGTTTGATGATGATGATGATGGTAATATTTTTCTGGTGACAGAGGTATTATTCTATATAAAAAAATGTATACATCCAAATATTTTTGATATCATTTATGAAATTTGCAATATACATGTATATACTTCCATCAACTTCATGTGTAAAATAGAAAATTAATATTTTCTGATCTACAATGTACTATGCAAGTGCACATAGCATATGATTACGTTCAAAACGACAGCTCTTGTTTTCTATTTTTAGAACATCAAATATAAAACAAGACAAACACGTACATCCTATGAAATCAATAATTTTTCTTAATAACATGTGATATGTACATCTGATTCTCATTTACATTTTCTAGCATATTCATCAGTAATCATTGATATGCTAAAAACATTAAATTTTACATTCAGGTCTAGATAAGACTAAAACAGTTTTCCTTAGTATGTTTCCTAGGCGTTAATTGATGGCAACATCATGTTTTACTGTTTAAGTTACAATGAGAGTGGTCTAGAGTTAGTTGTGGTGGTCTGGCGGTGGTTCCAGTGGTTTGTTGGTAATAGTATAGTAGGGTTTGTCTGGTGACGGAGGTTATTGTTTTAGTTATGGGAGTGGTCCAGATATAGTTGTGGCGGTCTTGAAGTGGTTCCAGTGTTTTGGTTATGTTGGTAGTAAGGTTGTTCTGGTGACAGAGGTAATTGTTTAAGTTATGAGAGTGATCAAGAGATAGTTATGGTGGTTCCAGTTGTTTGGTGATGGTGGTTGTTAGGTTCTTTTGATGACGGAGGTATTACTGTTTTAGTTATCTGAGTGATATAAAGGTAGTTGTGGTGTTTTTGTGGTGGTTCCAGTGGTTTTAGTGATGGTAGTAGTAAGGTTGGTTTGGTGGTGATAGTTGTAGTTCATGTTTCCTTCTGATGGTTTACATTTAAAAAAAACATGATTTGTATTTGTTCAACGCAACTAAAAACAAATCGTGTTCGATAAAAAACACTGATAGCATCATTCTTTAGTTTCCTTGGGTCACAGATAAATTTTGCCAGGTTCTGACAGTGTTACTGACCTCTTACCACCTCTAATCTCGTCTTGATTAGGTCTCCATCTCTGGTGTCAAACAGCCTCACGCTTCCCAGATAAAAAACTTCTTATTTACCATCTTGTACTGTAAAACATTTGTCACCTTGGAAATAATGAGGTTGATTTAAGTGGCGTTAACCAGCATTACGGTTGGCGCAATGTTCTGACAAATGAAAAGAGTTCGTTTAGTAGGAGAAGCAACAAATGCTGAAAGAAAGAAAGCAGCTTTTGTAATGTACGAACATTTATGATGTTATTAAATCCATTTTAATGACATTTCATGTCAAACTGTCTGCAAGAAAAAGGCGAAGACTATTCACATGCCAATTTTTAGTTTCAACGTAATTAGACAAATTCGAATTATCGAATGAAAATCAGTCACCCCTATTTTATGTATAAATGATAAAATGAAGAAGGAAAGCACATTGAAGAGACACTTTGATTTAGTGCTGTTTTAGTTAATTTTCTTATTATTGACGGATTAATTCCGTCTTGAGTCCCCATTGATCGACGTTCGTCTTCCAATCACGGTTATTACAAGTCAATGTGGCGGGGACGACCGTCTACAGGATGCGTATCCTTAATCACAAAATTAACGGCTTTTGACAAAATTTCCATCACGTGAAAAATACATTTATACACACACAACTTTGTATTATCTTCTTTTGGTCACTCCTGTGCTTTTTCTATTGTGAGAAAATTAGAAACTAAGATTCCATAGCGTCAAAATTATTCATGAATAAATACGAATTTGAACCGTACTTTTGTATGTACAAACAAAATAACCAGAAAAACATGAGTCGTCCGAAGATATTTACCTGGTTATTCTGAATTTTGCAGATCTGAAATGTATACGTAAACATGTATTTCAGTACAGTTCTCATGCACAAAGACAACGAGAGTTAAAATACTAATGTGTTTGGATATGGTCACAGTATCTTCTCTTTTATTGCAGCCCGGAGGACCGGGCTGCTCTATACATATAAGTTTAAGTGTTGGTATATGGGGATTGAGGTGGGAGAAGTTATTCAGAATTAAAGGTTTTCTAAACATTAAAAAGATTGTTAATCAGAATGTTCTTTCCCTTTATAAATTACGAGATACACAATAAATTTACTTCCATAAAGTGAATCTGTAAAAATATATATGTTTTTCATATTTAATACGAGGGGCATTTGGAATTTAATGATTATTAAATAATAAAACCTGTTTAACATAGTTTTTCAAGAAAATTGATTGAAGAAAATTAAAATTTAATCAATTTTCTACAAAACTGTAAATAAATTAAATTTTCTAAATAACGCGAACCCGAGATCTTGACGTGTGACGTAAACGACGTCTGCGACACTATAGCAAAAAACCATGGCAAGTGAGGTTCCTAACCATTTAGAGCAAAGGGCATACTGTAAAGTAAGGGCGCTTCTTGGTTATAACCCGACAGAAATTAAAGCTGATTTGAACAAAGTTTATGGACCTTCTGCACTCTCCTATCCAACTGTTCTGAGATGGGTACGGTCGGCAGACGCTTGCAGATGACCCTCGTAGTGGAAGACCTGCAGCTGCCATCACCCAAAATGAAATTGACACTGTGAAACAGATCATTGAAACTGATGCAAGGTACACCGTTAATGACATTTCTTCTTTCACTGGGATCAATTCGTCAGCAGTATTTGAAATATTAAAACACAGATTAATGTTGAAAAAAGTTTGTGCTCGATGGGTCCCCCACATTCTGACAGATGAGCAGAAGAGGGTACGGGTAGAAATTTGTCGGCAGTTATTAGAAAAATATGAACATTGCGATTTCAGGCGTTTACACGAAATTGTCACTGGTGACGAAACGTGGATTTTCTTTCTCGAACCAGAAATAAAACGAAGTGATAAAGTTTGGGTGACTGACGTCAAGGACAGACCACAAATTGCACGGCGTAGCCGCACAGTTCGGAAAGTTATGTACGCTATTTTCTTTAATTCGAAGGGACCCGTCGTACAAATTCCAGTCCCAGAGTCTACCAGTGTTACTGCTAAATTCTACAAAGAAAAAGTTTTAACCAAAGTTGTGTCACATTATGAAAAGACCCGCCCTCGCACTGGAACCCACGGCATACATTTGCTTCATGACAATGCACCAGCCCACAAAGCCTCGGTTGTTACCGAATATTTGGCAGAGATGAACATTAAAACTTTACCACATCCTCCATACAGCCCTGATCTATCCCCTTGTGACTTTTGGCTGAATCCACTCATCAAGGATGCCTTAAGAGGACGCCGTTTCGAAAGCCGCCAAGCTGTAGGAAGTGCGCTATACCAGTGTCTGAAGGGTGTTCCTAAATCGACCTATAAATCGGCTTTTCAGAAATGGATTCAAAGACTGAAAAAATGTGTAGAAGTTGGAGGAGAATATTTTGAAGGACTGTGATAATCTGTATCTGTGATATTTTTGTTGAATAAAATGCAGCGAATAAGTATTCATTATTTTTCAAATACCCATCGTATATAAAGTTGCTTATCATTTACTATCGAAAAAAAGACAGGTTCCTTTTTTAGAACATCGAATTTTACTTATCGCATAAAAACGTAAAAACGTACTTTACACAGTTCGTGTTTTATATTCTTAAAGTGAAAGACATTTTTTTGAAAATAGGTGATACATGTGTCTGGTTTCAATTTATATTTTATGCAGCCAACATTTACTTGAAGAATTGATAAAGTTTAAAAGGGTATCGTTTTTGTTCGATTTTCATCCGACTATAAGTTTTCAAAATATTCTCGACTATCGTCTCCATCATTTAGACGCATGCCTTTTTCACACATATCGAAGCGGTTTGATGATCAAGACTCATTTCCATTGTTTACTTTATTTATTTCCCGGGCGACAATTGATGGTTACATCAATGTTTTCTTGTTGTTTTGTGGCATAACTATTCTAATATGTTGACTGTGCGACCGTTGGGGCGAGCGCAGTGTTCACTTCATTATTATGATCCGCCTCTTCATTTGGAACGTCTAGACTGTGACGTCACATGACGTCGTATGTAAGCTGCATTTCCATCAACAAAGTTTAAAAAGTGCATATATTTTAACAAAGAACGTTTAATCTGCATGCAATATCCATTAAATTAAGGTGAGTTTATTTTTTGTGAATTTCTAGTTGTTGTCACCGCGTGAACGAAGTTAGCAGCGAGAACAAGAAGCGATGCATTGTGGGTCAGAATTACTGCGGAAAAAAATTCTATTGAATGAATGTGCAGTAGTCCGAATTTTCTCTTCGCCCAGGCGTTGTCGTTAGAGCTCGCAATGACGAGCGGCGCTTCGCGCCGCTCGCTCCGCTCGCTATAAATATCCCATTGTCTTCTCTGGTACAGATTCGATCCATGATCAAATCTATATTGTATTGGTATATCAAAAAGTTTGTATTTTAAAAATTCTCTATCCAATTTAGCAAAAATAAAAAAAATCCTTGGACCTAATTACCGGTGAGTTTTAATTTTCTTTGCTGTCATATTAATAGATCACTGAATCATTTTTATTGTTGTTGTTGTACATTTTATAATCATTTAACCTTACCACGATCGATTGTAGGCAGGTTCTGGGATATAATCTTGTCAATTGATCCTATACATGTGACGGAGAAATCAAGGTGTCCAAAGGTATTCTGTCGGTCTTTTGTAAACTCTCGTCTATTGCAAAGACACACACAGCCCCAAGAAACCAAGCCGAAGTGTCAAAGCAACTGATCGAAATCATTGGACAAGTGCTTGTTATGTTTAGAATAAGTATAATAAAATCAGAACGCTCTTTTCGAGTGTGAATAATTCCTCTCTCCAATTTCGATTTTATAATTATAATCCGCCCGCGATGACATAAATCCTTCTTGCTCGGATCGACTGGAAACGGACACTCTGTTGCAAGTAAGTCGTAAATTTCACTGATGCGCTGACGGAGGTACGGAAAAGAAATTGATCCCAATTTTTCCGAAGCCTTTACTAAAGTGCGATACGAACTTACCCAAAGCAAAGAAATGAAGGTGTCATTCAGTGACAGGATTCTTCATATTATGCATGTCCAGACGATTTACGTACAATCGTCTGACTTCCTCGAGATTTCTCGAGAGTTGCCAATAGAAAGGATGGTGGTTTCGCTTTGGCTGCTTTTGGCATTTCGTAATATGAGAGCGCTGAGTCAGAATTCTCACATGCACTTGCAAAGACACAATTTACTGGGATAAATTGACAATATTGAGCTGTAGAGATTCTAAGACTTAATAGTTTTGTTTAAGTTTTATGTCCTTTATTTATTTAAAAAATAGCGTTAGAAAGGCAAAAATTGGACTAAATCCTCGTCATCAAAATGGCAGTTTTCCCCAACTGGCTATCATGTACCCAGATGAACACTACTGAACTATTCTCTCCTCGTAAAGAACACTATGTTTAAATTTGACTGTCTTTTAATGATGAGATGCTGAAGTAGTGTGAAAATGGTCAACACAAGTCCAAGTGCTTTATATGCAGCATTTGAAGTGCAAAGCATGTTTTTGCTCTGACAGTGCGTATAAAATCCTCTGATAGTACTTAGTATACATTGCTCTGAAAGAACGCAGTGTACAGTGCTCTGACAGTATGTAGTATATACCGGCATTGTTATGACAGTACGTAGTATACAATACTCTGACAGTACGTAGTATACAATACTCTGACAGTACGTAGTATACAATACTCTGACAGTACGTAGTATATAATGCTCTGACAGTACGTAGTATACAATACTCTGACAGTACGTAGTATATAATGCTCTGACAGTACGTAGTATACAATACTCTGACAGTACGTAGTATACAATGCTCTGACAGTACGTAGTATACAATACTCTGACAGTACGTAGTATACAATACTCTGACAGTACGTAGTATATAATGCTCTGACAGTACGTAGTATACAATACTCTGACAGTACGTAGTATATAATGCTCTGACAATACGTAGTATATAATGCTCCGACAGTATGTAGTATACAATACTCTGACAGTACGTAGTATACAATACTCTGACAGTACGTAGTATACAATGCTCTGACAGTACGTAGTATACAATACTCTGACAGTACGTAGTATACAATACTCTGACAGTACGTAGTATACAATACTCTGACAGTACGTAGTATACAATACTCTGACAGTACGTAGTATACAATACTCTGACAGTACGTATTATTATACTTCTGTTAAAATGTTTCCTATATAAAGTTAAGAAGGTAAAATAACTATCTTTTATAGTCTGAAAATTTCCACGCAAAGCAAAGCTATACCCCGGGGTATAGTCTGTGCTATCCACCCCTCGGTAAATTTTCATGCAATTTTTGCCTCCATTTTTGATTTCCTATAATAAGTCTATAGACTGATGATGTCGTCCTGACTTCAGTAGCATTGTGATGTCATCAAGATTTCAGCTCATTCTAGCAGTGTTACCTTATTCCAAATACTTGTTCAAAACTATTATAATTATTCTTTTTATGTTTTGCCTATGAGACTGTAGTATCAGGTAATTCAACCCTCAGAAATTATGATATACATCAGTATAATAAAACACTTATCCACTGGCTGTGAGTGGGATAGCTCTTTCATCAAACCCTTGACAGGAACTATTCCCCTCGGGCAAGCCCTCGGGGAATAGGTTTGATAAAAGAGCTATCCCACTCACAACCAGTGAATAAGTGTATAGTATACAATGCTCTGACAGTACGTAGTATACAATGCCCTGACAGTACGAAGTATACAATGCTCTGATAGTACGAAATATACAATACTCTGACAGTACAAAGTTTACATCTCTCTTATAGTACGTAGTTTTTGAAAGTTTTTCTCACCTGCACGACAGAAGTACAAAAATTTAATCAGTGACATATTTGTGGGCTTTTGATCAAATTTTCCATAGTGTTGACAAAGCCACCATTTCCGGTAATATTAATTAAAAACTATTTGATCACAATATATGTATAACGAATAGTCACGCAAAATAAAGTAACAGAGCAAAAATGTAATCTGACAAATATTTTGTCTGGGATATTTGAACAAGAAACAATACTTAAGGTAACATGTTTCTAATTTATCACTCAACAATCCATCAATAACTGGCTAATAAATTATTTTAAATCTTTACCGGTATAATTCGATATTTTTCATTTTTCAATATTGTCTTTTTTCTGAGGATGATATGTTTAGAGGTAGAACAAGATATTCTGAGAGAGAGTGGGGTTTTTCTTGTAATTGTGTATGCATATCTCACTTAAATATATTTTGAAGTTCCGAATTGAAATCAAGACAATGTAATTCTTCTAATCAACTGAAATTAAAGGAGTCTAGGTAACAGTGATGATTTGAATAGAAATTATTTAGGAGGAGAGATGGGGCACTGAATCTTGATTAGTAGTGTTTAATGGAAATTCGGAGAAATAATTAGATCATGTTAGCTACAATTCAACTTCATCTGCTAGCTTGTTAATGAGGACAGCTTTACTTGTCGTCAAATTGATTTTTCATTCAGTGATTTATTCTGTCTTTTGTATATAATAAGCTTTAGTGGTTAAACCTTGTCTAAATTTGCGCCTCGTTTTTGCCAGTGGTGTAAAAACGCCCCCTACATCCGTCTCTCCTCACTTCCCATGGACACGTTATGTCGGTGATTCATGGTTTGATAGTCTTAATTATCGCTTTCCTTAATTATCTTCAAGATTTCACTGGGTTGAAATAAATTAAAGCAGTTGACTTTTACCTTTTTAGTATGCATATTTACATGTAGACCAATCATTTGTTATGATGTGTATGTGTCGATGAGTGGATTTTTTAAAATTCATCATTCTGGGAAATTTTAAAATCAATTTTACAAAGTTATTTCAAATTTAAATACAAGTGTCGCAATGTAAATCTAGTCCATAAATGAAAATAATTTTTTAATTTGTTGTGCATATATTCTGATTAACACGTACATCTCATAGCTTTCCACCATATCACCTCTGAGAATCTCTGTATAATCTTCCACTGACCAAGGACTCGACCCCTATCATTTTATCTGTAATAATCGAAGAGCGATTTCCAATAAATAATCCACCAGCATCATCAAAAATTCGGAAAAGTTCTTATCCAATTCCAGAAAACTGCCCTCAGCTCATTTCTACATTGACCAGGTCGGAGAAATTAATATTGGATAAAGGTTACCCCCAAAATTCCTCATTTAGCAGATGTCTACTAATTCATTTAACATCACTAGTCTCATTGTAAAATTCATCAGTAAACGTCATTAAGTCCAGGTCTTGTTCATCCTTGAAGATTTCTGTAATTCGGCTCACTAAGATTCAATTCTTCCGCACTGTTGTGTGCTCTCAGCAAAAACCGTCTCAAAATTACCCATACACAGGGAGTATCAGAATCCCCCGAATCGTTTTGTATTTATACTCTGAAATGCCAAAAATACTGAGTATATATCTGCGATAAAAAAGAGAATGACTTAACACAATATTAATTATTTGACCTATGTAACATTTACATATTAAGTAAATTATATTGTCTAAGTGTAAAACAAATCTAGGATTATAAAACTATTTTTTCAATGTAAAAATTGTTTCGAACTTCAAGAAGTCCAGATACATTATTTGAACAACCGAGTTATTCAATATTTTAACTTATATATACATGTGGGGACTGTTGGAGGCTCAGTGAACGAGAACAGGGCCTTCGCCAAGTTTCTGGAAGAAGCGAACGAGGATCTACATGTAGGAGGGGTTCCCCTTCCTCTCAACCTGAGGTAACATTTTGCCATTTTGATGCATTTTTGGTGTCTTTTTCACAAACTCAGTATAAGCAGAGTTACTTTAAACAGATGCATAATGATTTTTTTTTGTTTAAAAATGATCTGTTCGAGTGTTCTTTTTGAAAAGGGAGTGCGATCGCACCCAAAGCATCCCGTTCCGACGGCCGTGTAGTGGGGAATCCACTTTGACCGCTGTACAACATTTACCATTCCCTGTAGTATTAGAAAGTTCAATTTATTCATAATGTTGTGTGTATATATTATGATGATGATGATGATGATGATGACAATTGAGAAAATGGTAGAAAAAAGAGAGGATTTATTACAGTTATATAATACTTCTAAAAATAAATATATAATGACAAAATGGAAAACATCGATTAAGGGGAACAAATATTCTATGGAAGTAAGGGTATAAACGTGACCGATACATGTGCTGTTTAGAGTTAGCATTATCTGTTTATTTGTGCTATAGACAAATTGCTGAGATAACATGGAGGGATCTCGTATTGAAATGTTTGACATTTAAGCGTAGTTCCTCGACAAATCTCCGTCAATTACGGGTCTGCATCATATTAAAAAGTGTGTTTTGTTTCAAATTAACGACCAGCATTGAGTGTAAAAGACCATCTATCTCCTAAACCTCCGCGCTGAAAATAAATAAATTTACAGCCCAAAAGTCAGGTTGACTTAAATAAATTCATTCTCTGGTTTATCGGTGCTACATCTGAGATGAGATGGATCGTTGTTAACGGATCCTAAGTCACGTCCTCTGATGGTATTCTAAGATTCTCTCTCTCTCCGTCAAACCAAAAAGCTCGCTACTCTTGCCTTGATAGGAACTCTCTATTCTATAAAGTTTTAAAATTATGCATAAATTATTCATTATTCTTGTCATAGGGATTATGATATCGTAGTTGATGTAACAATCAAATTATATTCATATGCGGCCCGCTCGGAACTCAGCCATTACTACTGGAGCGAGATGAGTCACATGGCAAAACTCGATCGATCATTTCATCGGTCACAAAATATCAGCTTTATCAGTGATGTATATTGCTGTTTGATGTGGATTTATGGATGTGTAATGTTCATATAGTATAATGGAAAAATCAGACAAGAAGAGTCTTGGCATTTGTTTACCGATTTCGGTTCCATCAGCAGGCTGAGAGATTTCACTGGATGTATACCTTAGAAGTGTCAAGTGCTCCGTGTCTGCGGTACTTTATTGTGCTCACTTGACTGCTTTATGAGCGACAGGTGGACATAGAAACTATCCGAAAGACTGATGCTAACAATTTTAGCTAAAAAGCTGTTTTGTGTCCTTGATTCAGAAACACTTTGTACAAAAACACATATTGCAGCATTTCACAAATTTGTCTCAGATTTCAGATTTTATTGAACCAAGAAACAAACATCTTCTGGAATAAATACCCTACAAAAATAATTACGCAATAAAGCAACGCATATGAACAACATATTTGGTATAATAAGTAAGAGTACATTGTATAATCACGACATTTGTGAATCAAGCATAGGTTCACTTTTTAAATTTGTTTGCAAAAATATGTTTTCCAAGATTGCAAATTTTCTTTGTGCTTGGACTGGTAATTTAAGAAAAAAGAAAAATGAGTGTTAATTTTTCAAAAAAATAATTTTAAGATTAAGAATTGCATTAGGGGTATAAGAAGATACAATCGAAGAAAATGTCCCTCAATTTTAGATTTTGACCTTTAAGGGACCATATGGAGCCTTTATTCAACATTTACTTAGAACATTTTTCAAGAGACATTTTCATGGAAAGTATGAGATTATGAGATCAAAAGCAAACTCAGAACTCATATAAGAGAAAAATTAGCAGTGTATGCTAAATATACAATCACTGATGGTGTATTGTTTCCGTATCTTCATGCTATGCTTCAAAAGCTCAATCTTAAGTTTTATAAATTTTGTTATTCTTGATTTTTACTGCGGTGAATATCAATGTAATAAGAACAACATTTTCCTTCAGTGATGATATTTTTCTTGAGTAAAATTAACTAGTTATGATACGGAAGCGTATTAGTGCCAGGTTGACAATTCTTATTTTTATTTTCCATACTTTAATCTGTAAATTTTACACATTAGTCTGTAAGTTTTACACTTCAATCTGTAAAATTTACACTTTAATTAATAAAAATTTTAATTTAATCTGTAAATTTTACACTTTTTAAAATCTGTAGATTTTACCCATTAACCTGTAAATTGTTCGTATTAATCTGTCAATTTTATACTTTAATCTGTAAGATTTACACTTTTAGTTGTGTAATTCACACAATCCATTTAGCAACCTCATATGTCTTGAGTAACACGCTTTAAAACCAGTAAGACAAAGAATCCTGAATAATATAAATAAAATGAATTAAAGTGAAAAATTTACAGATTAAAGTGTAAATTTACAGATTAAAGTGTAAGATTTACATATTAAGGTGTAAATTTTACAGATTAAAGTGTAAAATTAACAGATTAAAGTGTGGAAGATGAAAAATGTCCAAGTGATACTAATACGCTTCCTTATTATGAGGCACATGGCCTCAAATATTCTTCACTTTTTTAAAGAAAAAAAGGACAAAATATGATTTTACTTGGGTAAAAGGTAATATTACGTAATTGTGAGTGGCAATGTCAAATTTTCTTATAAATATATTTTTTTTACTGGAGTAATTATAATTTTTAAAAACACTGTGAAACTATTGCGCCAACCAAAATTCATGTAGTGACTTAGAATTACGCAGGGTCCAAAGAAAGACAACCGAGTTTTCATTATGTATGTCGACGCAGCTAAAGAGCAATACATTCCAATCAATTTCTTGACATAGCCATAAGAAAACTACATTCATATTGACCTTTTTACCCTGTTAAAGTGAAGTATCAACCAGAGGTCTCGCGCAACAAGTGATGGTTCGAATCCCACTGCGAGATGTGGAGACCAGACCTTATAAAATGAGGTCCTATATAAAGCAGTAGACGCTGACACGAAAATAGGCTCACCGGTCTAAACAGCAGCTTCCACAGGTAGTTGGTGGCGTCTCAAAGGGACGTAAAAAAATTAAGATATATGTTTTTCTTCTTAGGTATGAAACTGCATTTGTGTAACAAAAAAATCTTGCCTGTTCAGTCGTCTTTTGGTTTACATGCCACAGCGACTCCTGCTGTTACAGATGTAATACTCTTCAGAGATTATATATGTTTTGTGATTAATGTAAAGAAGGTTGCCCAACTATATTTATGCATTTACTTTGGTTGTTCTCTCTCTCTCTCTCTCTTTGGAGTACAATTCATTCACCTTTAATCGGGCAAATTCAAAAAAATCAACACTTTCACTTTTGAGTACGACACGTCTTTTCTTCACCTGCTAAATTCTTCAAAACTTTTTGATAATATTGGATCTCTATATAACTAATCGATAATTCTGAAGAGCTTTTTTGAATATAGGATTAAGCCACAATGTTTAATACTTAGTTCAGTGCAAACAAGTCTAATTTTTTGTGAACTTGAAATGGAACATGATTGTTTACTTTCAGTTTCATCTTAGTTTTGTATAAATAATGACAATACATTCCCGTTATCAGTGTAAATTCAACATGGATCTAGAATTTGTTGTCTTTTCTTTCAGATCAATAATAGACACTATCCTATAAAACAAATAACATTCTACTGTACGTGGAAATTTCCACATCCATTGTTTCTTTTTGGTTTGTTTTGGGAGAATTCTTGTTATCGTCTAGATTACTGGTTTTCTCTACAATACATTTATTTATGGTTTGAATGTATACTGTCCATACTTGTGTTTACGTTACATGTAATACATCATTGTTTATATTATATGTAATACATCATTGTTTATGTTACATGTAATACATCATTCTTTATTTTACATATTGTTTATGTTACATGTAATACATGTACATCATTGTTGATGTTACATGTAATGCATCATTGTTTATGTTACATATCATTGTTTATGTTACATGTAATACATCATTTATTAGATAAATCTTTTTGTTTGTATTTGTTTCCTTCTTTAGGGCTCTCTCATTTGCTTTATTGTTTCTTTTTTGTAGTAGTTGTTCTTTGTTTCTCTTGTATTTTTATATTGTATATGTTCTAATTTAATGCTACAAGATTTATGTCTAAAGCAGTAACTGAACTAGCAATTCCATATAAAAGCTCTAAAGATCATAACATTTTGAAATGAACTGGTCTGACAGTTACATCAAAAACCTACGCTGCAGCAAAGTCTCGTTAATGTACCGTGAATTAAATATATTTACGTATGAAAAAGGTTTAATAAATACTCACAATGTATACAGCATATTAAAATAATTTTACAAATCATTCGAATCGTGGTAAAAGATTCACAAACAGTTCAACAAAAGCTGATATTGCTAAAAAAGGAATTCATAATTTTTACTTAAAAATCTCTAAATAAGAGGATTGTTTGGAAAAAAAGAGGGGAACTGAACTTCTGAAGACATCTACTTCTTATATTTTCTTTGACCTAATGTGTGGATAGATACGTTAATAAAGGGCATTTATTTGTTTCCGGTGATGTTTTGTAGCTGAATTTCACAATGAAGTTCATCGTTGTAGCATTTCTCCAATTGTTCTAAAATCGTTAATACACTTTTAATGTTGATCCTGAAAAATCCATGAAAGGGATTATCAATGTCCGCCACGATGTAACAGGACATGGAAATGGACAAGCACGTGACGAAACTCATGCACATCTCCATTCGGTAGGACTCGCACTTCACCATCAAAATTCCAAGGAATGAGGAGTAACCAAGGATCTCCAGAAACGCCCATCTGCACAATAGAACATTGAAAGGGCTAAAATAAAATGAAAATTATATAGCAGCTGTTAAGAGTAAATATGTGTGCACCGATAATTCGAGTCTTCTTGTCTCTCAAGGAACTACAAGTACTACATGTACCAGTATACCCGTTTCCGGTACATTTTATCGAAAATACCGAATTTTAAAACATGACAACTTGGTTCTGTTGTGGTCTCTGCTTGTACTTACTTTGGAGGATGTAATTATGCATGCTTGCTAGTCTGTTCTCTGTAAATCCTTACTTTGGAGGATGTATATGTAAGTCTTTGTTCTCTACAAGTTCTTACGTGAACCTTGGAGGGTGAATATAAGTACATTGCATTGTTGTACTCTCTGTAAGTACTTACTGGGGGATTGTTTTTACAAAGAGGATGTGTACGTCTATAATATGATCTCTGTAAGTATTAATTGTAGGGGGTGTATGTACGTCTTTGCTGTACCCACTATTAGTACTTACTGTACATGACATGCAAGTCTTTGTCATGTACTCTCCAAATACTGGTGTGAGTCTTTGTTGTGCTCTCTGTAATGCATGTACTTAATGTAGATAGTATATATGTAAGTCTTTGCTGTACTTACTAAACATGATACAAGTCTTTATGCTCTCTCGAAGTACGTGTAACTGTAGACAGCACGAGTCTTTGTTGTGTTCTCTCTAAGTACTTACTGTAGATAGTGTATGTAAGTCTTTGTTGTGATCTCTCTAAGTACTTACTATAGATAGTAAATGTAAGTCTTTGTTGTGCTCTCTCTAAGTACTTACTGTAGATAGTGTATGTAAGTCTTTGTTGTGCTCTCTCTAAGTACTTACTGTAGATAGTGTATGTAAGTCTTTGTTGTGCTCTCTCTAAGTACTTACTGTAGATAGTGTATGTAAGTCTTTGTTGTGCTCTCTCTAAGTACTAACTGTAGTCTCTGCTGTGCTCTCGAGGTACTTATTGAAGAGGGTTGTCTGTGAGTACTTACTGTAGAGAGTGAATGTAAGTCTTTGTGCTTTTTATAAGTGCTTACTGTAGAGGGTGTATCTTGGCGTGGAGGGTTCCCACTTTGTCTACTACACTATTCAGTTTCCCCACGTATTTGATGATTTTGTTAATAATGGCTGTGTCCACTTTATGTCTCTGGACTGGAGCCTCGCGGAGACTGTCCAGGATGTCCCAGATGGCGCCTAAACAGTAAAAATTGTCGATCAAGCTTTCATAGAAACTGGATTCCTGCACACTGAATGTTAGAGTCACGCTAATTGTGTTTGCAAAAGTCACATTTAATGGTCAGCTTAAATATCTCAAATAAACATCATTGTATGAGCGATATTTTTTAGCTCACCTGAGCCGAAGGCTCAAGTGAGCTTTTCTGATTGAAATTTGTCCGTTGTCTGTCGTCGTTGTCGTAGTCGTTGTCGTAAACTTTTCACATTTTCATCTTCTTCTCAAGAACCACTGGGCCAATTTCAACCAAACTTGCCACAAAGTATCCTTGGGTAAAGGGGATTCAAGTTTGTTCAAATGAAGGGCCACGCATTCTTCTAAGGGGAGATAATTATGAATTCATGAAAAATTAATGGCATCATTTAAAAATCTTCTCAAAAACCACTGTGCTCGAAAATATGAAACTTATATGGAAGCATCCTCAGGTAGTGTAGATTCAAGTTTGTTCAAATCATGACCCCCGGGTGAAGGGTGGGGCCACAATGGGCGATCTAAGTTTTACATAGGTATACATAGGAAAAAATCTTTAAAAATCTTCTTCTCAAGAACAGCAAAGCCATGATGGGTCATATTTATATGGAAGCATTCTCAGGTATTGTAGATTCAAGTTTGTTCCAGTCATGACCCCCAAGGGTAGGGTGGGGCCACAATGGGCGATCAAAGTTTTACATAAGAAAACATTGGAAAAACCTTTAAAAATTTTCTCAAGAACAACAAAGCCATGATTGGTCATATTATATGGAAGCATCCTCAGGTAGTGTAGATTCAAATTTGTTCAAATCATGACACCCAGGGGTAGGGTGGGGCCACAAATCTCCTTCTAAAGAACAGCAAAGCCATGATTAGTCATATTTAAATGGAAGCATCATCAGGTAATGTAGATTCAAATTTGTACAAATCATGATCCCCTGGAGAATAAAGGGGCCATAACAGGGGATCATACAAAGGAATTCAAAGGATGTATCAAACAAAATTTTCTTCTTTAGAACAGCAAAGCCATTATTTGTCATATTAATTCAAAAACATCCCTATGAAGTTTAGATTCAAGTTAGTTCAAATAAACCAGTTTTATATTTAAACTTTTTCAAGACTGAACTGATTTCTATTTTTTCCTAGCCAGAGTGCTCAGGTGAGCGATGTGGCCCCTGGGCCTCTTGTTTTTTATTCTGGTGGCTCAATATAGAAACAACGCTGTTCTGGAAATCTTGAATTTACTTTGATATGATATTAAAGAAACTGAAATTCTTTGAGATAATTTCCAGTAGAAATAATGAACTACTTGTCGCATTTTAAGATACTTAAAAAGTCATTTACCGGATACCATAATAATACGATTATCTAATGAAAATCAGCTACCCTGTCAATACTTGAAACATTTTCTTATTCTTGAAGTTCGTCAATAACTACAATTTTTTTAATTTTGATTCTCTGTTCATCTGAAAATATTGCTGAGGATTTATAAACTGGTCACTCTATGTATGCAATAAATTGAACGTTTCCCTACGAAAGTAGATTTTCTTGTTGCTAATGAAATTTAAGTAATTAGAATTAATTGACTGAGTACCATTCTTGTTATTTTCAAGTTCAGGCACCTCGGTTATATACTGGACTACCGTCATTATTTCCTCTTTAAGAGCAATATACATCTTCATTCGAGTAGTCGATTTCAAACACGACAATTTTTTGGTTAAATTCATCAGCAGCTCCATTTCTGAAAAATCATTGTTTAATCTTGCTGTTATGTCAATTTGTTTTTGAAGGACTTGCTGAAAGGCAAAACCAAACGACACTGCATAAACCATGCCTGCAGGGGCCAAAAAACAGGCGATCGCTTCATTGATAGCGGGCTGTGTTCGATCAGGCCACAGGAAGTTTGCAATTGGTTTGTAGGCAATCATTATCATCGGACAAAATATTAATGACGTCACTGCTGGTATTGCAATTTTGTACAAATACCGCGGGTTGTTTTGGTACAGCTGCAGATGTTCCAAAATCTCAGCATCAGATTTTGTGTAAAATCCGTTTAGGTCAGCAAATGAACTTTGGCTTTGACTTTGACTGTTTGCTCCTGGGTTAGATAGCAAACTCGTGAAACTTGTGAAGCTTGACTTTGAGAGAGAGGGACCAACACACGCAAGTGACCTTGGCCTTAAATGTCTGCATGAGTGTGATGTACAGATCGCCAACAGAGTTAAGGCTGAAAGATAATGTTTATTTAATTACATAAGATGCATGAATACTACTAAACTCAATTTAATAAAAGACATTTAAGAATTGTGACATCACATCAAGTAGGTTCAGTATATTACTTGAACAGTAAGCAATCATCCGGAGTATAACAGCCATGTTTGATATCGTCATTCGTAACTACTCGGCCATTTCTGTAACATATTGGTTGTTTTTTGGTGTGTTTTTTTTTTTGAAACTTCACTTCATTCATTATTGGTCATTTCTCCCGGGTTATTCATGTTATTAGTTTCATTCTAAATAAATAATAATGTTTCGAAGTAGGGATTTTCTTCCATACTTTAGAGTTTCGAATATTTCTAAAAAATGCTGTAAGAATCCTGCCATAAAAATTATCTCTTAATCATTGCTTTATGTATCGACTAAACTCTATAATTCTAATTCTTAATCTCGCTATGACCCAAAATATGCAGGGAACGTAACAGGACTGTGCGATCGAAAATATACGTATTGATAGTCCAAGCTATCGATGAAATCTATCTATAATAGACACATATAAAATATTTAAATTGTTTTCCAGATTGACAATATGTTACTATTTACAGAAATAGATTAGAATATGATCATAAATGTACATCCCTTGCTCTATCTGGTATAAGTAATATTTTTCCGTGGTCAAATCCATGGTGAAAAACTATTCAAAATGCCCCGTCATTTTGAATGAACGTTACTTTTCATTTCAAAATATTTAGCCCTACTGAATAATTTTTCCTTAAGAAGGTTCCTCTTAATAAAAGTTTAGTAATGATTTTGTGGCAACATGGTTTCAATACAAGATGAAAGTAAGAGGCTTCAGCACTTTGCTATTTAATTTGACCTTACTATGCTAGAACATTTTCAGCAACAGTTTGGACTTCCGGATGTGGCAGCGAAACAAGCTGATGTAAATCTTTAACCTATTGATCTCAGACAACAGGGAAAATCACAGACCTATGGAAACACCTGAGGTAGGTTCAGGTGCCTAGGAGGAGTAAACATCCCCTGTCGACAGGTCATACCTGCAGTGAGCCCTATCAGGTAGACGGAGTACTCCGTAGACAATTATTACTTTTTATTTTTCCTGAAATGTCACACTTTGATTGGCTTAAACGTGACACGTGTCTGAGGCTATATATTCGGCAGATGAAAATTTGGCTGACGCTTTACCTTTTCGATATTGGGAATTATTTACTACAAGGTATATTATTTCCGAAGTACTCAAGTTCGTCTAATTTATTACACTCACACCAAAAGTGGTACATGAGGTATAAAGTATATAACAAATCGTCATAGTTAAATAGTAAAAAGAAAAATATGTGATACAATAACACCAGAGAGAGAGAGGGGGGGAGAAAGAGAGACATATATTTACATTTTTAAATTTCTTTGTCTGTGATAAAACTACTAATAATAAAAATACTTGATTTCTACATAAAGCTACTGGTTCATCGATAGGCGTTGTTTAGAAAAAATTGCGTGCTAGGCGGGAGAGAGAGGGAGAGTAGGCGGGGCTTGGAGCACGTGAATTTACGGAATCAAGAGCATGTAGATATAAGGAATAACTGTCAGACTTTTTGGTGTTATGATGATGATCAAGCAATTGGCTTGCGTGATAAATGTATGCATAAACGCATTGGGTGTTTATGCAAAATATCACGCAAGTCAATCGCTTGATCACAAAACCAAACATTTAGACATTTTTTCCTTAAATAAAACATATACATATGTACTTGTGCAAATTATAGCAACAACATGCACGCAATAAAAAACAGAAAGTAAAGAAAAATATAGATGTAAATTATGGAGGACAAACTGAATGACGTAAATTAGAATGAATATAGAGAAATTTTTTTAAAGATTTAAAACTGTTGGTTGACATATAATTTCGCTAAACTTGAGTACTAGTATCTTTGGCGCTTTACAAAATCAGGGATGAATTACATTCTCAAATGAGATGGAATTCATCTGCTATTTGACCTGAGTTGCATAATGTACAAAGTCTTTCATTCAGTGAGATATTTGACCAACTACCAGTCTCAACTGGAAATTTATGGTCCTCGAGAAAAATAAATACATGTATAATAAGATAACATTACATTCTGCGATTTTAAAATCGTTGCAAACTTGTTATTTGGAAATACTGAATTGTATTGTTGCTATTTCCCTTTACTCGGTTCTCGGGAGGTTAGAAATCCTCAAAGAGCGAAGTCATGCAACACTCGGTTTAATCCATTTCATTCTTTATTTCGATCGACTTGCTTGAAATGAGTTTTTTTTAATGTCGTTAGGAACAAAAGCTCAGCAGACCACGATCTCATGAGAAAAAACAAATGGACAACGAACTGATGAAAGAAAATACTATATGAACTTAACACATAAAGTAATCTGGTAATTAACAATTTCAAGCATTCTGGTAATTTCAAATCTCATTATAGGATGTAACTAGTATTACTTTCACCAGTTGGTCATCAAATTTTATAAGTATATTTATAAGTAGTAAAACGCACACATACCACCCACTGCACTCACACTCCCTATCATACAAAAGGAATTTTTTAAATGTTTTTTGAAACCTTAAAAACATCAAAAATTCCCAATTCGATGTTTTCAGACTTTCATATACATGTAGATCTTCTTTTCATTTGCTTTGATGAAATGAAGAATAATAATATATCGTATTGTGTACGTATGTTGTGTATGATGGAGTGGGTTAATCTGGATAGGGTTTCAGAAGCCGACAGACTGGGGGTATAGCGATCTGAAGGCCAGTGATTTAAATACATTTTTAAGGTGTACAAAGTGCAAGAGGGCTGTTATATTAATATATCCTTATAACGTGTACATCCAAGTATCCATGTCAGTTTTTAAAGAGTAGATTGATAAAGAAATAAGTAATCAATATTTAATCAAGTATTGTTTTTTTTTCATCTGTTTCTTTGATAGATCAGTTTTATAGTGGTTTAATTGTATTCAGACATTGATTTATTTTTTTTTTCTGAAATGCCGCCTTATAGGCATTTTGTTTCCCTTGTCGATTCTTACTTTAATTGATTTAGTTGATTTCACACACGCTGGAACGCTCCCTAACATGCAGAAAGGGTATATATATATATATATATATATATATATATATATATATATATATATATATATATATATATATATATATATATATATATATATATATATATATATATATATCACAAGAAAAGTGTCATACATTTTTTTCTTTGATTTTTTTGTTAACGATGCCGGATGCTATTCTATAGATTATATATAATCATTAGCCAGCTAGCCAGAAAAATCAATTCATTTTATCACCATCTTTTGTTCTTAATATCGATTGATATTTTAGATTCATATGAATTCTGCTTTAACATTTGTTAAATCAAAAAAATAATTAAAAAATGAAATTTACGTTTTCCAATGACCATAACAAACATGCTCGTTAGTTTAAACTGAAACAACCATGCAATGCGAAGCAAGATGTAAAAAGTAAAATAAATATATGTGGTAGGAAATTTATTTCTGTTTTAATGCTATGTTAGCAAAGGAAATGTTGGGCAAATTTTACTAAGTACTTCAGATATTAGGCTTGTGTCATTTAATCGTTTGCGTTTAAAAGCCTGTTGTCATCCCTGTTACAAAATGAGTACTGATTCCAAGCAATATGATACACAAGTCACGGGAGGGTCGCAAAATTAGTCATTTCCAAGTTTTCTCAATTTCATTCAAATTTTCATCAGTTTTAAAGCTCATTTTGTTTCACAAAACATAGATCACAAGCTTGCCTATCTACCAAATATTTATATAACATGCACCAGTATCAGATACATCTTATTTGTGAAAATCTCAGATAAGCAAGCTTATGTTCTACGTTTTCCGCGGTAAGAAGTAAAAATCTCAAATTTGACAAAATGTTCAATTTGTTCATCAGACCAATGCAAACTATTGCAATTTTCACGGTGGCCCATTTAGGATCTATCAAAAAAAATATTTTTGAATTCGATAAAACGAATTATTGAATATGTTAAAACTAATTTACTTCGTAGTAACAATTTTTCTGAATTCGTGATAGCGAATTTAATTCGTTATAACATATTGTTGAATTCATTATATAACGAATTCAACAATTTGATGCAACGAATTAAATTCGATTAAACGAATTCTTAAAATTTGTTATGACGAAATTAAATCGTTTGAACGAATTCTTAAATTTATTATAACGAATTAAATTCGTTTTATCGAATTCGACATTTAGGGCTTATCGAAAAATATTTATCAATTCGATATACATGTAATGAATTGTCGAATTTGAAACGAAACTAATTCGTTACAACAATTTTTTTTTTAATTCGTTATAATAAATTTAACAAATTTGTTATAACAGATTAAATTCGTTATAACGAATTTAAAAAAAAATGATATAACGAATTAAATTTGTTTTAACAAATTTGATAATTCGTTATATCGAATTCAAAAATATTATTTGATAGGTCCTAAATGAAATGATCCTCTGTAATACGATAATTTTGACTGTGTATAAATAAGGGGCCATATTCGGCCGTTACATGTAGATACCATACCCTTGTTCTTTTGTTAGTTTAATGAATGGGAAGTATTTTATCAATATGAAATTGATATTTGAACCTATTGACGAAATAATGCACTTTTAGTGTAAAATTACTCAAAAAAAACGAAGCATATATCGTATGCCAAGCTAGTCACTGATGGCCTACTCGAATATGAAGTGAAATACCATTGTAACCTTACTATAACAAATAACATTAAATCATGCATATCTACTCCAAACATGGTCTGCCACAAAATCGTGTTCTTGGACACGTGCTTGGAATAAATTCAAACTTGAGTATGTTGTACGGTTGATGAATCAGGACCGCGACTCGATAACATTGACTCTGTCGTATCTCTAAAGCCCCTGGACAATGGACACTGATATGTTTAAATTATTACACAAATATTCTTTTTAACTCAGTTACTTTAAGCAGTCAATTAAAATACATTCGATCGCATACGAGGCTGTTTATTTTTAAATTATACGTATTTACACTGATTTACTACTGTAACATGTGAACTTTTTAAATTAATGAAATAGGCAGTTTTAATTTTTTTTTCATATTTTATTTCTCAGCTCGTACCGTATGTAGACTTAGAACTATGGGGGAATCTATCTATATGATACCAATTATAGCATATACATGATAATCACTGAGTGCTTAGTTCCGTTTCAAAAGACACTCCTACATTTTTGTCTATAACTTGAATCACAGGTGCTTGGGGATGGGACACCCCACCCCCACCCCCGCTTTCCGTACCCGAAGGGTTCTTCGACTTTTTTTAAATAAAATATTTTTCTATGATATTTATGAAGTACATGTATTACAATTGAAAATCCATTTAATATGACTTAAAGTCAACTTTTTATAAAAATTCACACTCTTTTAGTAACAGAGAGTATGAATTTTAAAATTGAAAGTAAAAAAATGAGAAAGGGTTAGGGCTTTTCACGTCGACTGAATATTTAAATGAGAAATTTCATAATTCTGTAAGAAAACATCATAAGTGTTGTTTTTGTCTTTTTTCTTCGTTTGGTTTCAGCTCAAAATGATTATCAACAATTGTTTTTTTTTTTTTTGAAATATTCAGTAGACCCGTGTATTTCTGCTTACTTATCATATTTATTGAAGCAACATCACTTGATTCTACATTAAAGGTCAATAATGGGTTAACCGACCCCTAATGAAAATAATAGAGATGAAAATTTAAAAAAAAAAAAAGGTTATTTTCTCATACATGTGAGGGTAATTATTTTTTACACAAGGGGTAGCACATTAACCTTGATATTTTTTATATGTCAAGGGTAATCAAAAAAGGGTTGCAATAGTATTTTTTTTATACGTATACGATAATATGTAGTTTATTTACTCAAAGTTAAGTAAAATTAAATCTTGTACAATTGTCACTCTAAAACACTTCTTACAACAAGAAAACTTTAATGACTCTAAAGTGTCTTTTTATAATCACATCTTTCTTACCTATAGCTCCTCCTAGAAATAATCCGAGAGGGGGCAGAAAAATCTCCGCAACACTCCCGCGCTCTGAAGTTGCGCTCTCCTCCGTTACGTTCATGATTTCTGCGATTCAAGTCGCAGAAAATATGCTGATTGGTGAAGAAATCGATAAACTCACTTAAGCAATTATCATGTTTAATCAATCATATTTTTATACGTAAAGGCTTACTGATTTATAGATTTTGTTGACGTTCTGAGTGATTCATTTGGTGTTGGTAGAAGTCGTCGGATTTTTGGATTCCTCAAAAAGGCATTGCAAAGAATGGAATATTATAACAAAATGTACTTCTGTGGAAGCAATTATTCACATACGTAAAAAATACACATTCTATAAAACTTTGCCATCATAAATCTATAAATTAACATGTATTTATGTATCCCTCGTCGATACGTCGTTTGTTCAGGTTTGTTTTAAATATACCTCCCTCTAATAACAAGATATCAGATATTCTCTTCACAACACAGGTCCGCGGCAACTTCGTTAAACAAGAAGCCCAAAGGCCTTAACGGTCACCTGAGTATAATACAACACTGTAAAGGAGTCATAGGAGTATAAAACAGAATTAACTGAAAGATGAAGCAATGTTGCCCAAGAATTTCAAAAATTCTGGTAAAAATACTCTTGCTTATTGTAACGTGCGAGACCCGAGTGGTTTCCTTGGGATCGTACATGATTTTCCCAACTCTTACAGGGATGATGATAAATGAAAAGTATAAAAATACATGTAAAATAAACATTTGCCTAGTGTGTAAGGTATTCAATATATACAGATATGTATTGACACTTGCCTAGTGCTACAATTAAGTATACAAAGAGAAATATGTAATGTCTGTATAGTCCCGTAGCACTCTGGCTCTCTGTTCACTTGTTCACTTTGATAAAGTATAAAAACAACTTCTTGCATTATCTTGCCAACTAATCTCTGATCTCCATGAATTTACCTGACAATTAGTCGTCAATTGTCCGACAGAACACCACAGTATACACACACAAAGTACAATTGACCCTTTTGTTGAATAAATAACCTTTATTTCAACTTTTATACTGCTTTCCAGGCAAGAATCCGATTTTGAGCATGCTTTGCTCGTTTAAAACAAACATTCACTTTTATTTTGTTTCTATATATAAAACATTCTTTCTTGTATCCTCGTTCCATCAAATAACCTGTTAATAAAATTATATACAAGGATTTTTTGATTTAACACAATTTAGCAAAGGGAGTAACCCTCATTTGCTTCATTGTATTCTGTTTGCTTCCTAGATACCCAGGAGCAGAGAAAAGGCACATTTACTTATATTTATATTTTTACATTTATATCATTGCATTTAGTCTGTTTGCCTAATACTCAGGGGCAGAGGAGAAGATTTTCAAAGTATTAATGCATTTTTGCTTTATATAATCAATAGAGCTCCGCCCAAACACCAGAACCCCTGACCCAGGGGCCATGAAATTCACAATTTTTGGAAGAGGCACCCTTGCTCATAATTAATATGCATTTAGTTTGTTTGCTTAATACCAAGAGGCAGAGGAGAAGATTTTCAAAGCATTGATTCATTTTCAGTATATAATAAATAAGCCCCCCCCCGGAACATCTGACCCAGGGGCCACATCTTTCACAATTTTGGAAGAGGCACCCTTTCTCATCATAACTATGTACTTAGTTCATCGGCTTAATACACAGGGGCAGAGGAGAAGATTTTCAAAGAAATAATGCATTTTCACTATATTATCATTAGAGTTCCGCCCTAACACAGAACCCCTGACCCTGGGGCCATGAAATTTATGATTTTGGAAGAGGCTTCCTTTCTCATCATAACTATGTACTTACATGTAGTTCATCGGCCTCATACTCAGGAGCAGAGGAGACGATTTTCAAAGAATTAAATGTATTTTCACTATATTATCATTAGAGCCCCGGTCTAACATCAGACCCCCTGACCCAGGGGCCATGAAATTCACAATTTGGAAAGAGACATCCTTCTTCATTATAACTATGTTCTTAGTTCATCGGCTTAATACCCAGGAGCAGAGAAGACTATTTTCAAAGAATTAATGCATTTTCACTATATTATCATTAGAGCCCCACCCTAACACAACAACCCTTGACCCTGAGGCCATGAAATTCACAATTTTTACTCAAGCCTTAAACGATGCTAGGCTATCGATTTACTCAGTTTAAAAACACGAATATGTATTATTTGTGTAAATAAGAACATTTCTAGAAACAAAAATGAAGTTTATCTTGAAAATCTCTGTATATTCAAAGATGTCGGATTATATTCTATGACGAAGGAATAATGAGTGATGCTCCGCAGTGATGCAACATATACAGAGATTTCGCGCTTTCGTTTGCGCAGGAATCTCAGGCAAGTTTTCCAACGACCGTATGGACGAGTTGATTGGTTACTCTGAAAGGTGACACAGGTTAACCCTTCGTTAACACCTGACTTTAGTGATAGTACTTTAATAGCACAAATGTTAAATTCTGTCCCCGAACGGCTACTCACCAAAAACAACAAGTAATTATCACACCCAATTAAGGGGCCCTCTAAGGGGTACTGGAAGATTTACCTGTGTTTACCTGGATAACCAGTATTTGATAAATAAGGATATGAAATTTCATTTTTTTTCATTAAAAAAATACATTAAAAAGCCCCAAGATTTGATAAATAAATTTAAACAAAAAATTTCAAAATATTATTAAAACATATTTTATACATTGCTTTGTATTATTGCACCTTTAATACTGTACCTTTAATAATATTTTTTTTCAAACTGTTAAATCCTATTAATGGGGAATTTTTGAACTTGAAGTGGGGGTCCAACCTTTTCTTAAGGTTGCAGCCTTTCAGTAAACATTTTCAATAGTATATTGTTATTTTTTGGGGGGGAGGGGGTGTGAGGGGGGAGACAGCCCCCCTGAAACTTCGTGCCTGGAAGTTATTACTTGTTAAGTTATTTCCACTTTCCTGTGGTGTCATATGTTTTTGCAAAAAATGTTATCAATTAATTATTTTAAATTTTTACCCAATAGAAATGCATCCTTTGGAAGAATGATTTTCAATTGGCGTAAGAAAAAAAAAATCAGAAATATAATTTTAAAAATGAATACTTTCTTTGTTTAATCAACAATTCACTCTTTAAAAATGTTGCTTAGGGCAAGAACTCTTTCTCATGTATCTTCATTCAGGCATTTTATTTATTGTATTTCTAAATGTAAAATGGTTCCTTGATATTCACAGTTCAAACATATTTTTAAAGTAACAGTTATTTTGGACCTAGCATCGGAACATATTTGGAAAGTGACAATTATTTTGGAACTTTCAGCATCCGAATTATCCAGTTGAACCAGTTTTAATATATATTTTTTTATTATGTTTACTAAAAATGTACAATTTTTTTATGCTGAACATACACTTTTGTTTTTTATGTCAAGTATGTCTTAGAAAAAAAATAAGGCAATTTATATATCTTTTGCGGTTATCGATTAATTTAAACTATATTTAGTGAAAATAAAAAAAAAATTAGTGCAGTTTTTCTACTTTAAAACCCATATTAAAATTATGAGGGTTGAAATACCTTAACTGTATACCCTTAGATAGAAATAGAAATTATTTAACAGCAAAAAAAAAAAAAAAAATTAAATAAATTTAAATAAAATAGATAATTAAGTTAAAAATTAAAAAAAAAACATTTAAAATGATATAATCATTAAAAATGACTTCATAGTTTGTTCTGTTTATATGCATTTGAAATTCAGGTAATTTATTCATACAGGTAAATCTACCTGTACCCCTTAGAGGGCCCCTTAATTGGGTGTGATAATTAGATGTTGATTTTGGCGAGTAGCCGTTCGTGGAATAAGCCCCCCGATAGGCCTATATTTTTGTTATTTAAAAAAATGAAGGCTATTTTGGATAACCTTTAAGGACTGGGACTTGACATATCTGTCTTGGATTTGTACGGAAGACTTCAAAATTGGAAAGATGTAGCACAGGCCCGTAATACTAGGGATTTTTTCGGAGCTTGCCATTTCCCTCCACTTTGCAAAAACGTTGCTACAGGCCTGTAACAAGCTATTTGGATTGGCAGTATATCAAATTTTGCGATGTCGTTAAGGAAATAGTAATTCAAATAAATGCATGTTGTATTAAATACGTTTATATGGGCAAATATTTCAATCAATATAGAAATGCTTCATAAAATATTCCTGAAAATGAGTGACATATTGAATACAATTCATTTTTAAAAGTAGTACGATGTGAATTTTTGGTAAAATATTGAAAAATATTTATTTTTCACGCATGCAAGTTCAATTTCGTGATAAAGTCACTTCATGAATGAATATGTACATGTATTTTGTTTTCTAGTACATGTGTATTTTATTCAACAGATCTAGAAGTTATTGAAACTCATTATCCTTCATCTTTTGTCATTTTAGGATATTTTATGACACTTCTTAGTTGACTTTCTACAGCTTGAGTGTCTCTGACATTTTGTCAGAGAATACTTGTTGGAAGAGGCACCCTTCCACATCATAACTATGTACTTAGTTCATTGGCTTAATACCCGGAAACAGAGGAAAAGATTTTCAAAGAATTAATGCATTTTCACTATATAATCATTAGAGCCCCGCCTCAACACCAGAACACATGACCCAGGGGCCATATCTTTCATAATTTTGGAAGAGGCACCCTTCCTCCTCATAACTATGTACTTGGTTCATCGGCCCAATATACATACTCAACAGAGCCCCGCCCTAGCACCAGAACCCCTGACCCTGGGGCCATGAATTTCACAATTTTGATAAGGGAGCTCAATTCTTATTACAATCATGCTAACAGTTTGACTGCTTGATGTCCAGGAGTAAAGAAGAAGATTTTTAAAGATAGCATTACTTTTGATGGTTTTAGCCCCACCCCTCATGCCCCTCCCGAGGGGGGGGGGCAGAGGCCTTGAATTTCACAACTCCTCCTCCCCTTCACCCATATATGTTATATACTGAAATTGGTTCAGTGGTTCCAGAGAAGAAGTTGAAAATGTTTAAATGTTAACACATGATTCGAAACACTATGACGAACGAAAACAGATAACAATAGTTCAACTGAGTAAACTCAGGTGACCTAAAAAGGGGACCCCCCCCCCAAAAAAAAAATTGACAAGCAAAAAAAAAAAAAAAACAAAACAAAAACAAAAACACTCATACCCAAAATCCTGTTTCGTTGGGGGGAGGGGGAAGTTTGACCTTGCCTCTAACTTTTTGATACGTATTTTTAAAATGCTGGAATTTGTCAGTGTTCGACCTTCCGGGGGAGGGGGGCAGCATCTATATTAAAACTACAGCAGAAAAAGTGCCCCTCTTCCCCCGCATTCTACGAGCCTGCAATATAATCGTAATATACACATTAAATTTTCAACAGATTCATTCTCCACACTTGTAAAATATTCATAAAATATAGGCGTCAGAAATATACATCTAGATATTCTTTCTAACAATCATTCAAAAATGCCAGATGGATAGACAGACAAACATGGTCAGCTATGCTGTTAACAGTTACTCTGTGCAAACTCAAGTGTTTGAAGGAATATATCTATACTTATAAATCTATAAATTTTGCAAATAAACTCCGAAACCGATGTACCAGAGTTTTTACTTACTCCTCTAAGAATACACTAGATACAATATGATGTCCGTAAACTATATTTAGATTTCACTGGCATTGTAAGTATCGTGCATTAAATTAAAAGTCTACTTTTATTTTCTATAAAAAGCCATGAAATAGCAAAAACATGAGTACGGTGGCGTTTCCGGTTGGCGGATCTAAGTTTCTGGCAATTTTCAATGAAACTGACAACAATCAATCGTTTACTTATTTCATAAAACGTCATCACTGAATTATTCAATCAAAACTTGATTTAAATGACATAAAAGAAATAAGTTGTGATAACCGATTAAAAAGGGAAATGTGCAAATTATTTTTGTCATTCACCGATCTTAATATTGACGGAAGCTTCTAGAACATCATATAGCATCGAGCCCGATGTTAAAAAGAAAAACGAGACGATCATAGCTGCAGGAACACAAAAAAGGTTATGTGTGAATGGTCATTGAAATAATGGTAAATCATTGATAACACTATAAGTTGTGAATATATTTATATATCGAAAGACTATTAGATATATGTACATGTAGTAGGTTTTCCTAATAAATTTATTGGTAAAATGTGTAGTATATTCATCACTGTGAGAGCATCGTGGCAACGAACCCGAAGTACAATTTCTACTTCGTAATAAAATTGCTTACATGAAAAGAGAAATTTATGAATAAGATATTGCTCAAATACAATTAAAGCTGTAAAATTTTGTGCTTTAATCGATACATTTCAGTTTTTTTTCTGTATACAGTCTTTTGTGTCAAATACTCGGCCTATTCATAGGGCGTTAAAAGCTAATTTTTACAAAGGTACTTGCGTCTTGGTTTATATATATGTATGTACCTTATTGATATGTAAAAAAGGTAAAGTACATTTTTTACATATCAAAAAGGTACGTACATATTCATAAACCAAGACCCGAGTACCTGTGAATTTTTACACCCCCCCCCCCCTTCAAAAAAAAAAAACTATCAGTAAAATGTGCATATTCGCTGCTTTTATCCTTGGCGGAAATGAAATAAGATAGTATAACAGGTTTCACAATAAACATTAATTAATGAAATTGTTATTTTTTCAGGCTTTTACAAAAGGGGGGAGGGGGGGACGCACATGCGGGATTTTGAACAGCGTATTTCTTCCTGCTATAAGCCTGTAGGCTGTCAGTAGAAACTACAATGTATTTTCTGTCGGTAGTGGTATAAATTCAATTACCCGCGCTTGCGCGGGATTTCAACTAGTAATGCATATAAATACTGTCATCCTACTTGAAATACAGATGACCTTCAAAAAATTAGTTCAAAAGTAGTAGCAAGTCCTTTGGTTTAAAGCAAATTACAAACAAAGCTTCTTGATCTGGACAATTTTACATTGTGCATGTTTTGACCTCATCCAGATGACCAGCCTTAGTGACAATGTCCTGTACTCCTAATCAGCCAATGTGCCGTTACCTCTACACATGGCCCCATTTCAAATCCAACACTTTTAACCCCCTTTGATCTTTAATACAGAAAATCTTATTATAATAATACGACAATGTCCTAATCCAGATGACCTTGACTTAAACCATCAGAAAATTCTTTGGTTCCTAATCCATTTTTTTTGCAAGATGCTCTGGTGTATGAATCTCAAAAGAAAATGGGGAGTGGAGAGAATGTAGGAATCCAGGCATATTCTTTCTGAGAATTAGTACCCCTGCAGAGTATACAACAAAATAAACTTAACACTTCATGACCATAGGATATTTATTACAAAAAGAATTCAATGAACTTTATGAACACTAAACAAATGATTCATATGACTTCATGTATAAATGTACAAAATTGTTAACAATGGTGTATTGAGTTTGTATTTGGTAACAATAAACAATAACAGAGGAAAAGATAAACACAAAATAAAATCACTTAAGCCTTAGCCATTTGCGAAGCTAATTGCACTTGCAAGACAAAAGTATTTTGATTTTCACAGAGAATCTTTCTGATGTGTACAAGTATGCATAGCATCAAACATAAATATTTGACATAAATATTGGACGGAGTCGATTTCACATTGAAATGATTTTGTAAGACAACACACAGATATTGCACAAATCAATTCGGTGTAAACCTTAAAGAAAAAGTCATACAAAAACTATAAGCATCTGTGTAAATAATCAAAGAAATATTTTAATCTCAAGTCAAAAACAATTAGCTAATAGCAAAAAAAAAAAAACAAAAACAAAACAAAACAAAACCAAAAAAAAAAAGAGGTCTTGCACTTAACCAAACAGGACAGAAGAAAACAGCCATGATCTTCAATACAGAATGGACCTACTTATTAATTAATTAACATTAATGAGTAATGCTTTTTATGATTCAGCTGATGACATGTAGTCATATTGAAAAAACATAAAAATATAATCATTTATCAAAATACATATACATTAAATATAAAATATCACAGCTATATCATATGCTTATTATAATAATGCAGTTTTCTCATGAGTGAGGAGATTGATTTAAAGAATATAACCTGGTATACGTAATGTCTACATAAATTATGCAACAGTTAAGAATAAAATGCTCTGTCTAAATTAACAACAATCGTTTAGAATCATGTCACTCTTCTGTGATGTGTCAAAATTGTTAGATAAGATTATATTTTTGACATTTTTAAAAACAGTTGATAATATTCTCATCAGAAAATGATGAATAAATTAAATTTTAATTGTATCAAAATTAGTTTTCTACTTAAAAAAAAATAACATGGAGACATATATATCGTACACAACTTTTCTCATAGTTTAACATCAAGTTGTCTGGTGTATGACATCACAAAGGTCTGGATTTTAGTATATCTAAACAAACCAATACTTTGTTTATGTCACATTCTTTGTCAAATATACAAATCTTTACAACTAGTAATCAGGGTCCACAGTACTGTTGATGAAAATTTATTTTTTGGATTTTTTCTTGCTATCTGTATTAAATGTCACAGTCTTCTCCTCATTTTGTTGTGGCCCAAGTTTCTTGATTTCTATATCTTTCTCACATTCAGCCAATTTTCTCAACATCAGGTTTTTCTCCATCTCAAGTCTTGCAATTCTTGCTCGAGTGTCATTAAGCTTAGATCTCACTTTCTTTGCGAGCTGAGCATGCTTCTCTTTCTCCTTTGTAGTCTCCATGAGCTTGCTCTCTGTTGCCAATTCCTCCTCTAGTGAGCGAGAGCGGTCTTGTAGTTCAATGATTTCAGAGTTGATGTTGGAAAAGTCTGCTGTTAAATTGTCATGACGTTCTTGAAGAATTTCCTGGAGAGAAAGCAGAAAAGTTACACTCTTACTTCATTTAAGTTCTAGGAGTGTGACATAATCTTTAATTCATGGACTGTAGATAGCAAGTCCTTGTTCTATAAAAAAGAACTTACCAGTGAGTCTTGTATGACCTCCTCTCGAGAGACATTTTCCTCTTCACCATCTTCATGGTTGGCAAAAGTCTGCCATAATGCCTGTCCAGTCATGTTTGCAGTCACAAAGCGGAATGGGGGTAACTTGCTAAGGGCGGAAGGAGGACCTACAAAATACCATAAATTTAATGTTAGCTTCAAATATCATGCACTGCACATTTCTTTTTTTCACAAATAAACCAATATTTATATCCTAACATGTATTACAAAGAGGAGAAATACATGATATATCATTGGTCTACCGTTAATTTTTGATTTAATAACATCAACGATTACATACATGTATAAGCTAAATTTAGGTCAATTCTTCAAATGGACGTGTAGTTATGTCTAAAAGCAAACTTAAACTTGCTACCTTTTCCAGTTGGTCTTACCTGAAGTGGAAAATCTATGACTGAGTGTTGCCAGCTGATCAATAGATCCCTTAGAGCTCCCTTGAGCTTTTGCCTGTGCCATTTTGTCTTCCATATTTCCCAGCATGTTTTGCAGTTGGTTTAGGTTGCTAAATCCAGAGTATTTGGATAACCTGAAAAATTAACGTCAAGCCATAACTTTACAAGCTACACAACATCCCCTGTTTTCAAATTTGTATCAAAGTTTGATCCATGCATCATAGCATTTCAACATGAAATGTTTCTGTTTGTTCACAGGGCATCTAGTTTTAAGTCAGAAAAGCTTGCTTTCCCATTTCAACAGTGTTTAAAAGCTAATGTTCCAATAGTTAATTAATCAATGAGTGTATGATAGTATTCAACAAGAGGCCCATGGGCCTTGAATCGCTCTTCTGATTAACTGTACAACCTATCACTTCTATTTGAAGCCTCGAAGTATCCTGTATACGAGGGGTTATCAAAAAGTTCGTGGACTAGCACCATAAAATTAAAACCGCTAAATGTACAACAATGAATTTTTAAACATTTAATAAGCATCATCTTTTCTATCTGTAAAATAAACTATAAATCATAAGTTTTGTTTTTTAGTGAATCGTAAATGTTTTTGTTAGCAATGGTATGCCCAGGCGGCGCAACCTCAAACATAACGTATTTTCTACCTGAGTGTAACTGAGAAAAACTCTTCTAATATGAGCATTTGTCATCCGAAAGTCCAATTAACTCTCTTATGTTATATGACACAATTTTTCCTTAACAGTTGCAAATTTCACCTCACCTTGTATATTCTATGAAATTTTATCGTAAATTTTATATTGAATGTCCAAACAATAAAGGGGTTAAAAATGACGTCGAAAGGGGGTAGGGTGTCATTTTACAACATTCTACAAAGTTTCAGCCCCTGGAAAAATTGGTTTAGACTTAGAAAATGTTTAAACAGGCTACAGAGAAATTAAAATACATCCAGGGTACTTGTTTTTAAATATCAAAAAAGATTCAGCAAGAGAGACACACGGATAATGTCGATTTATATTCAGGGTGTCCAAAGTCAGTCATGTCGAAAAGTAACGTTGATCATTGGTTGACATTGAACTCCGACAAGAAAATTATGCTGGCAAATCAAGCGAGGATCTTTTCCTATGTATAGGTTTAATATCTACAATATAAATGCATTGAAATAAGGTGATTATGACCTTGTAAAGTCATATAAACAAGACGGGTTTAGGTCTTTACTTTACTCCAGAGAATCTTATCAAGATAAGTGTATTGTGGCAGAAGGAGCGGGTATTGAGAAATAATGGCGTTGTCGGACGTCATGAAACTAAACGGCGACAGCGCCGGGTGGTCGTATAATACCCTTTTTAGTTAATGATAATTTGGCAAATAATCAACATATCAAGCGGAAATTTTCAACACTTTCTAAACTTTTGTTGTCTTATGTTCCCTATAAAATTTGTAGTCAACGACTACATAGTATTAATTTTATCGCATCAGTCCACGAACTTTTTGATAACCCCTCCTATTTACATAAACCCTTGAAATTCCAATTCACACTCTGAGAACCCAAGATGATTCTAAGCCAATTAGTACCTGAGAGTTGCTCATGGTGACCTACTTATCACTTGTCATTCTCTGAGGACCCATCAACTCAGTTTGATGATTCTAAGCCAATTAATACCTAAAATATTTTTTAAAATTATAATCATAAAATTTTATAAGTAGGTCAAAGTGACCTACTTTTCAATTGTTTTACTCCAAGGACCCAAGATGCATCAACTGACAAAGTTTGATGATTCTAAGCCAATTAGTACCTGTAATATTTAATTAAAGCCATAAATTTTCAAAAGTAGGTCACCGTGACCTACTTTTCAGTTGCTGTACTCCGAGGACCAAAGATACATCGACTGACAAAGTTTGATGATTCTAGCCAATAAGTACCCAAAATATTTAATTACAGCCATAAATTTTCAAAAGTAGGTCACAGTGACCTACTTTTCAGTCAACCTACTCCGAGGACCAAAGATGCATCAACTGACAAATTTTGACGATTCTAAGCCAAATAATTCCTGAAAATATTAAATACAGTAAAATTTCAAAAGTAGGTCACCGTGACCTACTTTTCAGTTGTTGTACTCCGAGGACCCAAGACGCATCAACTGACAAAGTTTAATGATTCTAAGCCAATTAGTACCCGAAATATTTGATTAAAGCCATAAATTTTCAAAAGTAGGTCACCGTGACCTACTTTTCAGTTGTTGTACTCCGAGGACCCATGACGCATAAACTGACAAAGTTTTATGATTCTAAGCCAATTAGTACCCGAAATATTTTATTAAAGCCATAAATTTTCTGAAAGTAGGTCACGGTGACCTACTTTTTAGTCGACCTACTCCGAAGACCCATGACGCATCAACTGACAAAGTTTGATGATTCTAAGCCAATTAGTACCCAAAATATTTAATTAAAGCCATAAATTTTCAAAAGTAGATCACGGTGACCTACTTTTTAGTCGATCTACTCTGAAGACCCAAGATGCATCAACTGACAAAGTTTGATGATTCTAAGCCAATTAGTATCCGAAATATTTAATTAACGCCATAAATTTTCAAAAGTAGGTCACTGTGACCTACTTTTTAGTCGACCTTCCCCCAAGACCCAAGATGCATCAACTGACAAAGTTTGATGATTCTAAGCCAATTAGTACCTGAAATATTTAATTATAGTCATATAAATTGAAAAGTAGGTCACGGTGACCTACTTTTCAGTTGACCTTTTTTGAGGACCCAAGATGCATCAACTTACAAAGTTTTATGATCATAGGACTTAAAATGTCCAAATTATGCCTCTAAAACGCTTTGAAATCGAATGCCTGCAAAGTTCAAAAAGTAGGTCACTGTGACCTACTTATTAATAATTATGTTTTTTGGCCCCAAGATGCATCATCTTACAAGATTTAATGATTCTAAGCCTCCCCGTATTCGAATTAATGACCTTAATTGTTTTAAAAAAGATTAGCCATTAAATTCAAAAAGTAGGTCAAGGTGACCTACTTTTTAGTTGACGTACTTTGAGGACCCAAGATGCATCAACTGACAAAGTTTGATGATCATAGGCCTTAAATTGTTCAAAATATGCCTCTAAATCATTTTGAAAAAGAATGGCCGCAAAATTTAAAAAGTAGGTCACTGTGACCTACTTTTGAGCCAACATGATATGAGGTCCTTAGATGCACCAACTGACAAGATTTGATGATCCTAGTCCTTATAGTAAGCAAAATATCAACATTTTAATAAAATGTAATTTTTGGTCAACTTTGAAGTGACCTTGAGACCACGCCCTTTGCCCCAGGGTAAATCCCCGTGCAAATTTTAATCTACAACATATCCTCATCCTTTTGTGTAAGTTTGGTGATAATCTGCCCAGTGGTTCTTGAGAAGAAGATTTTTTAGCAACCACTACTTTTGTTTCTATTTTCCTAATTATCTCCCCTTGTTAAAGGGTCACAACCCCAGTTTTAGTATGAAAGGGAGCCCTTGGGCCAAGGATACCCTGTGACAAATTTCACAATAATTGACCAAGGGGTTCTTGAGTTATGGCCCATATTCTAAAAAGTTTACGCACACCGCACAAATGGCCATAGCATTAGCTCTTTGAGCCTTTGGCTCAGAAGAGCTAAAAATCTAAAAGAAATTTACCTGTCAGTCAATCTCTCCTTGTTGAAGTGCACACCCTCCATATTAGTGCCTGGCAGGAGTTTGACATCCAAAAGATCATCTACCATCTTGACCTTTTCATCCTCTGTGCGACAGCCACTGAACATTGCCTGCAGCATCTGAAGGGCCGCCTGCTCTGAGTTTCCTCCAGTAGATTTAGAGATGGTAGAGTGCCCTGTTGTTCTCCTGTATCTGGCAAAGAAGAGGTCATCACAGACAACAGCCAGGGCTCTATTGTATTCCTTGATGAAGTCTGGGTTACTGTCGTCTCTAAGGTCTCCTACAAATCAAAGAACAAAAAGACTGACACAAAAAAACACACACATTCTCAAGTTATTTGTAATAATTCAAAACAAGTCATCCATAAAAATAAAGAAAAGATTTTTTTTTTTAATTATGACATTATGTCATCAATTTAGCATCACAATTCTACATTGAAAAAGTGACAAGATACAGAATATTCTATGCATGCCAGAGGAGCTGTTTCCTACCTGCTTTGATGTGAGCAAGGGAGTGTATCAGTACCACAATGAAATCTCCGACTGTGTCTAGTCGGGCTACTCTAATATAGAGAATCCTGTTGTTGGCATCATAGTGGAAGGAGTTCCTAAAGGCATTCCTGGCCAGGTTCTTGTTGGATGGGATCTTGTCCGCTAGGAGAATTGTTACAGGGGCATGATGACACCTGGATGACACAAGGTCTGTGACAAAGCAGCCAAACTTGTAAACAATGAAGGAGCGGGCATTCAGGGTTCCAATGTCCACAGGGACCAGCTCTGTGTCCTTTGACCATTCAGCATCTCTAGTATCTTGATACCCTTCACCTTCAATCACAGGAACATGTTTTAACTACATTATACAACACTCAGTGGAACAAGTTACAGAATATTCTATGCATGTAACAAGAGTATTACTTCCACTTCAACATCAGATATACCAAACACTTAAAAGAGAATTGTAGAGAAAAAGACTCAAATATCAATTATTTCAGTTCATTAAAACAGAGACTAACCAGGATTCATTCTATGTTTGGGTGGTGTGATTCCATTTTTGACAGAATCTTTGATTTGTTCCAGTTTCTGATATACTGGTGATGCCATGAGGAGGGACATCAGCTCTGCCTCATTGAGAGGTGCTGCCATCTGGTATGAGGTTGGCATGGGTTCCTGAGGAGGTGCTGTAGTCTCAGGTTCCTCTGTGTCAGATTGATAATCTTGTTTTGGAGGTGGTGAGGATGTACGCTGGGGGACATAGCCAGAACTGATGCTTTCTTGGATGGCCAATGCCTGAAAAGTAAAAAACAGATTTATATATCTTCTGAACATTGCATATTCACCTCTTCAAGAATATTTCCTTTTACTGTATGATAGCTCACAGTAAGTATTTGTCAGTGAACAGACTGAACAAACTTCTTGTGGTGCTATTCTAAGCACTGGATGCATACCTCATTCTTCTTGATTCTGTTGGCTTCACTCTTCTGTTTTTGTTCCATCTCTCGTTTCTGGTCTTTGAAGTTTTCTTTCAGCTCCTCTTGTTTATGTCTTAGTCTTTCCTCCTTCTTCTTTTTCAGTCTCTCTTGTAGATTACTCTGCATTCTCATCTTGTCAGCATCCATCTTATTGAGTATATTCTGTAAGTCACGCTCATGTTGTTCAATCAAGCGTTTCTGCTCATCCTCACTAGCACCCTGTTGTCTGATCTTCTCAAGTTCCTCCTGGGAAAAAAAATAATAGAGACATTTTTTTGGCTTTCAAATTCTACATTATTTGTTTGTGTAGACAAAGATTTAAATTACGATTTTTTTTAAAATTCAAAACACAATTTCCATAATTTTTTTTTTGAAGGGGGTTGGGTAAAATCTGATTATCTTCACATACATTCATTTTTTGTTTCTTTTCTTTGACCATGTCCTCTTTGCGTTTATTGAGCTGCTCAATCTTGCGGTCTTGCTGCTCTTTTTCACGAATAGTGTCCTTTTCTAGTTGTTTTGCATATTCTTCCATTTCTGCCTCTAAACGCTTTTTCTCATTCTTTTCAAATTCTGCAAGACACACAAATGTGCTACAGAATTTTTATTGAAAAAGAAGGCTTTGCTGAATTAAATAACTTGAAACTTTTCATAATAATACAGAGAATATGAGAAAATTAATGTGTTTAGAATGACAGCTGTACCTTGTTGTTCTTTCTTGGCCTGGTCTAACTGGTTCTTGCGTTCTTGTTCCAGTTCATGCTTGAGTCTCTCCAGTTCCTCAACATTCTGCTCAGCTTCCTTTATGCCATCATGTTCTGGTGAAAACTCCTTCAGTGCCTCAGCAAATTCCTGTTATAGTAACATAAAGCACAGTTATAAAACATTTAGCAACTCAAAGGGGTCCGGTCTCTTGTAATGAACATGTACATTTCAATTTGTCTTTTTTAATACTACAGATGAACAGCCGAGCTTTAATTATACTCTCACTACTAAAACAGTTCATATACACTTGAATCATTAAATGATCAATAACTATGCCGGACTGTTTTCCATGAGTCTACCTTGTAGTGTTTCTCCTTGAGCTCCAGTTTGGCCCTGGCATACTGGACCTCCCAGTCAGTCAGTGCCCCCTTCTCTATCTCGTGTTCCTCCTCAGACAGCCTCCTCTCCAGGTCCGCCATCTCTAACTGCTGTTTGTTCAGGAGCTGTGTTCTCTGGTGCTGATACTCCTCCGGACTTAATCCCTTCTTCTACAACACACAATTTATTCTGTCAATTGTTTTGCAAATTATTACTTTAAAAGTGAATAAAAGAATTTCATAGTTCATAAGAAGTAAAATTGCAAGAAATTTTATTAGTTAAATATTTTTTGAATTCATTCTAAATTGGACTCATTCAGTTTTGTTAAGTTCTTAATTTTCCTTTTCCTCACTTACCTGAAGGGCAGCTAACTCTTCCTGGTGCTGCTTGGACAAACTGTCCCGCAGTTTGTCATACTTTTCATGCAGTTTACTGAGGGCATCATCAACCACCAGCTTTCTCTTGGTTTTAAACTGGTTCTCAAGGTCTTGCATTTCCTGTTGTTTGTATGAAAGTGTTATCACATACAGTCAAACCTTGTTATTTCAAACTCAAAAGGACTGAGAAAACAAGAGGCCCATGGGCCTTGAATCGCTCTTCTGATAAACTGTACAACCTATCACTTCTATTTGAAGCCTCGAAGTATCCTGTATATTTACATAAACCCTTGAAATTCCAATTCACACTCTGAGAACCCAAGATGATTCTAAGCCAATTAGTACCTGAGTGTTGGTCATGGTGACCTACTTATCACTTGTCATTCTCTGAGGACCCATCAACTAAGTTTGATGATTCTAAGCCAATTAATACCTAAAATATTTTTTAGAATTATAATCATAAAATTTTATAAGTAGGTCAAAGTGACCTACTTTTCAATTGTTTTACTCCAAGGACCCAAGATGCATCAACTGACAAAGTTTGATGATTCTAAGCCAATTAGTACCTGTAATATTTAATTAAAGCCATAAATTTTCAAAAGTAGGTCACCGTGACCTACTTTTCAGTTGCTGTACTCCGAGGACCAAAGATACATCGACTGACAAAGTTTGATGATTCTAGCCAATAAGTACCCAAAATATATTTAATTACAGCCATAAATTTTCAAAAGTAGGTCACAGTGACCTACTTTTCAGTCAACCTACTCCGAGGACCAAAGATGCATCAACTGACAAATTTTGACGATTCTAAGCCAAATAATTCCTGAAAATATTAAATACAGCCATAAAATTTCAAAAGTAGGTCACCGTGACCTACTTTTCAGTTGTTGTACTCCGAGGACCCAAGACGCATCAACTGACAAAGTTTAATGATTCTAAGCCAATTAGTACCCGAAATATTTGATTTAAGCCATAAATTTTCAAAAGTAGGTCACCGTGACCTACTTTTCAGTTGTTGTACTCCGAGGACCCATGACGCCTAAACTGACAAAGTTTCATGATTCTAAGCCAATTAGTACCAGAAATATTTTATTAAAGCCATAAATTTTCCAAAAGTAGGTCACGGTGACCTACTTTTTAGTCGACCTACTCCGAAGACCCATGACGCATCAACTGACAAAGTTTGATGATTCTAAGCCAATTAGTACCCGATATATTTAATTAAAGCCATAAATTTTCAAAAGTAGGTCACGGTGACCTACTTTTTAGTCGATCTACTCTGAAGACCCAAGATGCATCAACTGACAAAGTTTGATGATTCTAAGCCAATTAGTACCCGAAATATTTAATTAACGCCATAAATTTTCAAAAGTAGGTCACTGTGACCTACTTTTTAGTTGACCTACTCCGAAGACCTAAGATGCATCAACTGACAAAGTTTGATGATTCTAAGCCAATTAGTACCCGAAATATTTAATTAACGCCTTAAATTTTCAAAAGTAGATCACTGTGACCTACTTTTTAGTCGACCTACTCTGAAGACCCAAGATGCATCAACTGACAAAGTTTGATGATTCTAAGCCAATTAGTACCTGAAATATTTAATTATAGTCATATAAATTGAAAAGTAGGTCACGGTGACCTACTTTTCAGTTGACCTTTTTTGAGGACCCAAGATGCATCAACTTACAAAGTTTTATGATCATAGGACTTAAAATGTCCAAATTATGCCTCTAAAACGCTTTGAAATCGAATGCCTGCAAAGTTCAAAAAGTAGGTCACTGTGACCTACTTTTTAATAACTATGTTTTATGGCCCCAAGATGCATCATCTTACAAGATTTAATGATTCTAAGCCTCCCCGTATTCGAATTATTGACCTTAATTGTTTTAAAAAAGATTAGCCATAAAATTCAAAAAGTAGGTCAAGGTGACCTACTTTTTAGTTGACGTACTTTGAGGACCCAAGATGCATCAACTGACAAAGTTTGATGATCATAGGCCTTAAATTGTTCAAAATATGCCTCTAAATCATTTTGAAAAAGAATGGCCGCAAAATTTAAAAAGTAGGTCACTGTGACCTACTTTTGAGTCAACATGATATGAGGTCCTTAGATGCACCAACTGACAAGATTTGATGATCCTAGTCCTTATAGTAAGCAAAATATCAACATTTTAATAAAATGTAATTTTTGGTCAACTTTGAAGTGACCTTGAGACCACGCCCTTTGCCCCAGGGTAAATCCCCGTGCAAATTTTAATCTACAACATATCCTCATCCTTTTGTGTAAGTTTGGTGATAATCTGCCCAGTGGTTCTTGAGAAGAAGATTTTTTAGCAACCAGTACTTTTGTTTCTATTTTCCTAATTATCTCCCCTTGTTAAAGGGTCACAACCCCAGTTTTAGTATAAAAGGGAGCCCTTGGGCCAAGGATACCCTGTGACAAATTTCACAATAATTGGCCAAGGAGTTCTTGAGTTATGGCCCATATTCTAAAAAGTTTACGCACACCGCACAAATGGCCATAGCATTAGCTCTTTGAGCCTTTGGCTCAGAAGAGCTAAAAATGAGAAAAAATCAAGGATTCAATATATTCAGGGTAAAATACTTAAAGAATAAGTGGTTGGGACTTCCAAATCACACTGACATATCCATGCTATTCAAGATATCAGTATTCTAGACACCGAAATTCAACTGTATTTACTTCAAGTTGATTCTTATTTCAAAGCTATCAGGTCTTACTATAGTTCAGCCTTGAACCAAACAGATAACCTACCTGAGCGTGTCTCTTTGCCAGAACAGCCTTGACCACTTTATCTGTATCTTCTTCACCATTTTGTTTGATTCCTTCCACAATGGCTTCATGTTCAACACCTTTAGCCTGAAGAATCATGCAAATACTTGTACAAATCTTGTACCCACAATATCAATTGCAATATCCTTTTAACTATTGCTTAACAAACAGAATTGAGCATTTAAGATCTTATAAACTTACTTTCTTTAATTTAATTTCATCCACTTCTTTCTTTTGTTCAATCATCTCCTTAGTGGTCTCCACATCTTGTTTTCGCCGTACTTCATCCATCTTTCTATTACGTTTAGCATTGAGTTTCTCCTTCAGACTTAGGAATTGCCTGTGTCTTTCATTCTCTAGTTTCTCCTCTAAATCTTGAAGTTCTTGCTCATGTGAAGCCATCAGCTGGAAATGAGATAATTATGATAAAAAAAAAAACATTCTTCAACATGACATTATTTAAATACAATACTTCACACATATGCTCTGGAACTTATAAAGTATGAGAAAACACCTGATTTGGCTCTTGTAAACATAAACTGACCTCTCTCATTTGATCATCAGTCAAATCTTTGCGTGAGGACAGCTCTGTAGCTTGTCTGTTCCTCTTCTCCCTCAGTAACTTCTCTTTCTGGGAGTCCAGCTCCTTGGCCAGTGACCTCTCTTCTTTTTCCTCCTCAGCATCCAACTTTTCTACTACCTTATCTCTTTCCTGTTTTTGTCTCTTCTTCATGTCTTCTCTTATCCTCTCCTTCAATATCAAGTTTATCTAATTAAATCCTCAGTCACACATCACCATCATCAAAAGAGTCAAAATTCACAACTAAAGAAAGACAGCATTGATTTCTGTTTAGGGGAGATTGGCCCTCTTTCACTTAGTTCCAATTTTGCTGCAGGTGACAATTTGTTAACACAAGAATGAGCAAAATACTGAAAAGTAATCCAATTCATTTAACCCTACGGGTCAAAATCTTAGACAAATCATTGTTAATGATAAAAATTTAATAAAGGAAACATAGTGCTTTATGAATTTTAGATTATTGCTCTTAGCTTTTGATCATTCCTTCTCAACACAATTCTTTCAAATGAATCTATTACAGTTCTGGATTGATGTATTCAAACTTTCCCATGATACCATGGGAACCAATGTATTTCCCCATGATAGTCATAAGACTCATTAGTACCTGTTCCTTCTGAAGAGCCTGCTCTTCAATGGACTGACTGTACTGGACTTTAGGAACATGGGCCAGGTCAGTTTCTTCTTCCTCAATACCTCCTCCTTGCTGCATCTGACGATTCTGTTCTGAGATCAATCGCTGCTGCTCTTCCCCGTCCAGTTTCCTCTGAGCCTCCGCTAATTTACGGGCTCTTCTGGCAGCAAGCTTGGCCTGAACAAATCAAAAAGAGGTTTATATAAGATCAAACATTTAAACAATACTTTTCAAACAATTTGAATTCAAGTAAAAGTCAAATTCTTTTTAAGGGTAAACTTTTCAATGTATCAGACTCTTGACTGAAAAGAATTCCAAGTCATATTTACTTGAAGGTCTGCCATGTGACGACTTCTCTGTACTGCTAACTCTTGTTCAAGAGTCTCTGTGTCATGTTGATAGTTGTCAAGGAGACGTTGCATAGCTGTCTGCTGCTTTTCTGGGCACTGGTCAGCAATCTGTAAAAGAGAATGAAAAGATGGGACTCAGAAAGTCTTTATGATTTATCACACATATCAAATTCTGTAGGGAAATAACATCAGACTTGTTATCTTTTTAAAACATGTTTTACCCAAACACTAACCTGTTTGAATATTTCACTGCGTTTCTTCTTGGAAGCCTCATTATGTTCATCATCCACCTTCTTTATGATGCGTCGTTCATGTTCTTTCTCCTCAGCATCCAGCTCTGCTTCAGCGGCTTCCATTTGCTGTTTATGAAGATTCTTCAGCTGTTCTAACTCCTGCTCTAAATCTTCAGTGTTTCCATCTTGGATAAGTTTTGAAGACAGCTATAAAAATAAGGAAGAAGAAATCAATACTAAGGCTATAATATCCTTATACTTTTTTTGGAGGTGATTATAATAGCATAATATTACACAATTCAATATACATGACATATACATTTACATTCAAATACAGTTATCTAATAATGTAAGCCATCTGACGCGCCTGTAACACCTACATCAGATAGCTCTTGTTCCTGTTCACTGCGTAGCTTGGCCAGCTTCTTCTTGCGTCTGTCTGCCAGCTTGTCTTTAAGGTGAGAGACCTGAGTCTCTCTCTGGTGGTCATGAACCTTCTTCAGGTTCTGCTCAGCTTCTAAGTGTTTCCTGAGCAGTTCATCCTTCTGCTGGGCTGTAATTATGCCCTGCTGAGTCAGTTGGTTCTGGAATGAATGTTATCAGAAATATCAGAGCACAGTTACACACATTGTAGGATATAATGTGCCAAAAAGCAGGGTTTTTGTTTTCAGTGAAATTTAAGTGAAAAAGAAAAAAGAATTAAAACTCACGAGATGTTCCTGGAGTTTTTCTGACTCCAGTCTGCGTTTGTCTTCATTAAGTTGGTGGTCAGTCTCTCCCTCTCCTTTAGCGGCCCCAGCAGCCTCCTCTGCCAGCAGAGTGTCATACAGGGCCTCTGATTGTCTGATCTTTGTGTCTGCAACATGGTCTTCTTCTTCAAGAGGTGGTGGAATACCTGCTTCCTCAGCCTTCAAAACAATAGCAGTTAGAGTTATTTTTTAAGATACTTGGAAGCATAGACATTTTAAAAATTACCAATATTTTCAATATGGCTAATAGATTTCCTTTTGCTTGAGATATATCAAATCACCTCTTGCTTATGTTTTTCTCTTAGTTGAGCTTCCTTTCTCCTTCTCTTCTCAGCCAACTTCCTTCTTAGGTCTTGCAACTGTTTCTCTTTCTCCATGTTAAACTTGTTCATATTAGCATCAAGGTCTTTCTCATATTTGTCTAAAATGTCCTTGACCTGTGCATCTTTAGGGTCACCTTGGAGCTTGCCAGCAAGCCCATCAGTCATCATGTTGACAGTGTCTTTGCGCTGATCCTCGGTACGAGACACCATGTCTGAGATCATGTCATTCTCTTCCTGCTGTAATTCTCGTTCCAACTGCATTCTCTCCTCTCTCTGTTTCCTAAGCACTTCTCCCTGTAATAAAGGTTCATTTATTGTTATTCAAAAACATTTACACCACAATTTGTACAATTTCTGCTTAATGTACCCTTACATGTTGAATTTTAAAACTTTTTTAATCAATAAATAATTCCAGATGTTCTTGAACTTTTATCTGACATAATTTACCTGTTTGCCCCGACCTCCAGGCAGTCTGTTTATGTTGGTAACAGACCCTCCATCAGGTACTACGCCTCCCTTCTGTATCTCCTCCCAAACACTCTGGCTGATCGGCAGGTTCCCAGAGTTCAGTCTGTCTAGGAGGAGCTGTAGGGCAGCCATCAACTCTGCTTCCCTGTTGTTTCCACCTGGAGGATAAATAACAGTTTAAATACAAGAATTAATACCTAGTCTTAAAAATTATATATTTAAGACAAACTATGACTAAGAAACTGAGAAATTCATACCGGCAAATCTGTATTTTCCATCTCTCATATTGGCTTTTCCATTGATGATGTTGAAGACATCCCCTGCTCCTTTCTGCATGCCCTCCTCTTGTTTAGCACGCTCTGCCATCTTCCTCTCTAGTTCCTCCAGTTTAGCTGGGTCCAGGTTCTTCAGCAGCTGCTTGAGCTCTTCATTTTGGTCACAGATCTTCTTGTAGAAGGATTTCAGATCTTCCTGTTGTTTGGCCAGCTGTGATGCCAGGTGGAGGTTCTGATCTTCCAGTTTGTCATAGAAAACTCTCACATTGAAATTCTCCAGATCCTCCACTCCTTTGACAGCTATTAAAAGAGAAATATACTATTAACATTAATACTATAATATCTGGTTACAGTACTGGCAGTTTAAATTCTTAGAACTTTTTTTTTTGATGGGGAATGATAACGAAACTTACCCATTGAGTTTAGAACATCAGCTTCTGCTCCATCACCAGTCACTCTCTCTCCTAGACCACTGTTAGCACTAAACAAATCAGAAAATCAATGTTTAACTGTTTAAAATTGGCCTCCATTGTAAATTAAAACCCATGCAAAACAAATTGACACTCTTTTTCATTAAAAAGTGACCAAGGAGGGATTTTGTGTCAGTACTTACATGGCTTTATCAGGCCAGTGTCCTACATCATATCTCATATAGGAAGGTACAGGTGGTGGGGCTCCAAGGCTTCGATACTGGGGTTTCCAATGTTTCATGGGGTATATTCCAGCCTCCTTAGGTCTCCAGACAATGACAGCTGCAACCAGTAACACGACTAGAGCACCAAAGAAAGCTATCATACCTGTCAAAAGAAATTCACTCAGCATGAAACAATATTATCAGCAATGTGTATGATGAGTATTTTTACAATATATTTCTTTTTAGTTTGATTTCATGGGTAAAGTAATCTTTGGACAAAGTTTTTTTTAGTCCAATAACAATGATTGTAATTTTACCTATGATAAGTCCCCAGTCAGGTGCCACATTGCTGGGGTTTGCCTTATAGAATCCAAGTGACACCAGATTGGAGGCGGTGGCTGCCTGGACTCTGGACCCAGTACCACATGTGGTGCCAGCATTCATTACTTTAATGTAGATCAGGCTGAGAAAAAAAACAGAACAGTTATCCTCACAACATTGGATAACCAACACTGAGACTTCCACTCACTTTGACATATTCATGGTATTAGAGATATTAATGATTGAGATACCAAAGTTCAGTAGTATGAAAACTTACGATGTGGAAGTTGAGTAGTCCTGGAAGACATAATTTCCAGCTTCTGTGAAGACAAAGGCAAATGTGGAGATGTTAACATTGGTTGTCTCAATCAAGTTCTTCAGAGCCAGGAACTGTCCATAGTCAAAGTTGGGGTTATTGCTGAACAGATGGTCCTTTAAGTAGACTGGGTAATGACTCTTGGTGCGGTCCGTATCATTGATCCAAACCTTGAACATGACCATTTCATTGAGTTCCAGACACAAAACGCTATTGGAAATCTGGTTATTTGGGACAGTTGTGGTCAGTAAACGACGTCTACCAATGTGGGTCCCCGGGGCATTGGTCACCCCACTGGCCATCTCTTGAGTTGTCACTGAATCAAATCAAAATATGATGAAACATTTATGTGATGAGTGTAGCCCATGTTAGGATCTCTAAAAATTAAATTAACTTTGCATGATTCTACAGTTATTTTTCATATTTTTTGTTGTCAACAGCATAATTATGTTAAGTATGTTATGATGATTAGATAATATTTTTAGTAAATGTACACAACCAACCTAACAGTATGATTGAGATAGTTGTATAGACTTACAGAACAAATCCTTGGCCTCAGTCTGATCTCTAAAGATTGAGGCTGTGATGCGGTCATCATAAAAATTGACAACCATCACCCCCTTCACACCATTGGTGCTCTCCAGTGGACCAAATATGTCTGTCATAGTCTAAAATACAAAATATCAACAAATATACTGTTTGTGAAATGCTGAAAATTTTCAGAAGAAAATCTGTTCAAGCACACTTTTTAAAATTATATCAAAATATAAATCAGACATTCACCTTTGCTTCAACCACATGTCCACTGGAGTTGGTGATTGTCACTTGCAGTGTTCCGTCATTCTGTAACTCTGCTGTTACAGCAGGTGCTACAGCCAGACATGATGCGTCACAAACAGAATCTGCTGCTATCAAGTTATTACAGAGACACCTGGAAAAATTAATATCAGTGAATGAACCTCAAGTTTGTCTATTAGCAAAACAGGACAAAAAGTTAAAAATGAATGATTATTAAACTTGTGGCAAATCATTTAATACATACACTCCAAGTTCCACATCCAGATATCCAGATGTGTCACATCCTGCATTACAATTGACCATTTCCTTCAGGACACACTGCCGGGTGGAGGAGAGGCGTACTTCATACTCCGTACATCTGGTGTCCACAATCTGCTGACAATCTTCATCTGAGTTCTCCTCTGTCTGCTGAGTATCTGTCTCATCATAATAGATATACCCAGACAGACACACACAGGATCCTACAGACTTCTGGAAGGATCGGTACTTCCCTAGACAGGTACAGATGGAGCTGTTTCCTGTTGAGTAGGAGGAGCTTCCACAAGGCTTACAATGAGTGGCAGCCTCTGTATCACTGTACGTACCAGCAGGGCAGCCATGACAGTCATAGAAACTCTCAGCTCGAAGCTTCTCTCCTCGGTATCCAGCAGGGCATTTTGTGGGATGATCTGAGCCTATAGGACAGTATGTACCAATTGGACAGGGGTTTGTGTTACCATGACCAGTTCCTTCTGGACAATAGAATCCAGCTGGACAAAGCTCACAGGTGGCTCTGGTGGTAGAGTTTCCATAATAGCCAGGTGGACAGATTCTACATGACATTGCTTTGTCATATCTTATTCCAGCATGGGTCAATGCTTGATATCCAAGGTCACAAGCCAAGGTCATATTGCTACCCTGTGGGCAGTAGAATGGGTATACACATAAAATGGGAGTCTCAGTTGCATTTGGACAGTAGTATCCTGGTGGACAGATTGGTGGGGTTCCAGTTACACCTGGGCAGTAATGACCTGGACGGCAGTCAATCTCCATTGAGGCACCAGTGGGACATTCATAAGTAGCTCTACAAGGGATGCCTTGTGTATTGATTGTATCATTGGGGCAGTAGTAGCCACCACGACAAAGTTCACAGTCTGTGTAATTCTCAGCTCCTGCACTGTCTCTCATCCTACCAGCAGGACAAAGTATTGGCTCTGATCCTTCCAAACAATAAAATCCGGGTGGACATGGATAGGTGGAGTAATCAGACATACCTAAAATATTACATCTCAGGTAAATTCTAGTTCAAACACATTTACCTCTGAAACACTTTATACCAACAAAAATTGAACAGATCAGCAAATCAAATGTCTAATCCCATTTTTGGCCTGTTACAGGAATAAAAATATATTTTTTATACTCAAAAATCCCCTTATTTTTTTTCTTCTTTACCTGTCTCATTGCAGTAGTACCCTGCCACACAGGGGAAGCAGTCTGACACAGTGGCTGCCCCTGTGATATTTCTGAATTGTAGTCTGGGACATTCTGTGGTACCATTTCCCTCCTCACAGTAATAACCAATGGGACATGGATCAGGATCAGCAGTGCCTAAATAGAAAACTTGCACGGTCATAATGGATTATCATCCCAATGTCAACAACAATGAAACTTTCATCTATTGATTTCTAGTAGAACATAAATTTTGTTCCTCATAACTGAGGTTTCTTGTAACTGAATAAGGATGTTTTGTGTTTTTGTATACAAAACAGTTCCATATGTTCAAGAATGTATATATACATGTATAATTATACAAGTATTAATTTTCATTTACTCATAACAAAATATTTCTTATAATCTAGTTCTTAATAACCAAATTTGTCTTCAAAAACATAGAAAAGAAATGGCAAGTCCATGGTCATTATTAAAAAATACTTCTATTCAGTCCTATAAAGATGAAATTTTTATGTTGCAGAAATTATACACTTGAACTTTTTTTAACACATCACTGCAAATCATTCAATTGATATTTTAATATTTGTTAGACTATTTATTTCGGCAAATCACATTCCAAGCACATAAAGTCACAAATATCTGATTAACATTACTGCATTGTAAAACTTCATTATTTAACATGCATTTGTCTGGCACATGGAATTTAAAATTGAACAAGAATATTGTTCTTCTGATAATTGCATGCAGCATACTAATTTGGTAAACGAAAAACAAAAGCAAATTAAAGCAGCATTCCATCTATAAAGGAAAATAAATCCTAACAACTGCATCTTTGATGTTAAATGTAATAAACAATGTAAGGAATATCTATATCCTAAATGGTTAGGGAGAGGGTAGGGATGGTTTTTCAAAGTTATTACAGTGATGTCACTTTGTTAAGATAGCATCAATGAATCTCCTACTTTTGGCAAATACATTCTTTAAGAAAACATTATCCAATGTAAAGTGCATGCACAAAAATAAAACAAATATGCCAAGCAAATAATCCTCTAGCATGGCAATTGATAATGAGTTCAAATAAATTATAATGAAATTTCAAGGTTCTGAAATGACAGATATTGAATATTAAGCAGGTTTGGTATATGAAAAAAAGATCCTAGGTTCAGTGTACGTTTTCCCATTTTGGGGTTTAAGATTGCTAAATGAAAGTGCTCTACACAAAGGTCCAAAAAAAATGACTGAGCATATTTTCACTATAACATGAAGAATAGAACTTCTGCTAAAACAAAAAACAAGCGTGTATGTATAATATATTGTAAGGTTTATCTATGGATAACACACTCATTTGGGAATCAGATGGGAAAATGATACTAGGGGGAAAATGGGTTTTCAAAAATCTGTATATAAAGAAGCCATAAATTATATATATAGAATTCTCAAGTGAAAGCATGCAACTTACCAGCTGTAATTTAAAAAAAGAAAGATAATTAATGCATGAATTTAAAGAAATTCCTAATCTTTACTTTAATTTAAAGAAAATGGTTTTAAGACCATATAAATATAAATCAAAACTAGATATTATTGAGATGGTGGCCATCTCAAAGGGCCCCGCTTTCAGCAAGGAACATGAAAAAGTAAAGGAGCTGAAAAGGGTTTATTTTGAAGAGGAACACTTGTGTACTATTAAGGGATGTGTTGTTTGAGTCTAAAGGGCTTCTATGTCAACCTTGTTATAATAAAAAATGGCATGAAAATCACGAGTGCTCCATACCCTCTATCAAAAAGCAGCACAAAAATCACAAATGTTGCATATCCTCTATGAAAACTGTTGCATATGTATCAAAATATGGAAGGAAATTCACAAATGTTCTGTACCCTACGTCAATTGGTAAAGTTTGAGGCTGACTAGACTAATAAGAGAAAGAAACCATGCACCGAACAAAGATTTTAAACAGAGAGGCTATTTTTGACCTTGACCCTTGACCTAGAAACTTCGTTCAAGGTCACTGCACATCCATTGACCAGTGGCACTCTGTGAGTGAAGTATGAGCCACACTGGACCAAGAGGAGAGAAGATATGCTCCGGACAAGGATTTTTCATATAATTCTGTTATGACCTTGACCTTAGACCTAGAAACATGGTTCAAGGTCACTGCACACCCTTTACCCAAAGACACTCTTTGGGTGAAGTATGAGCCAGATTGGGCCAAGGAGAGAGAAAAGATATGCTCCGGACATGAATTTAAACAGAGAGGCTATTTTTGACCTTGACCCTTGACCTAGAAACTTCGTTCAAGGTCACTGCACATCCATTGACCAGTGGCACTCTGTGAGTGAAGTATGAGTCACATTGGACCAAGAGGAGAGAAGATATGCTCCGGACAAGGATTTTTCATATAATTCTGTTATGACCTTGACCTTAGACCTAGAAACATGGTTCAAGGTCACTGCACACCCTTTACCCAAAGACACTCTGTGGGTGAAGTATGAGCCAGATTGGGCCAAGGAGAGAGAAGATATGCTCCGGACAAGAGATCTCGGACGGACAGACGGACAGACAGACGGACGGACAGACTGATCACTATAGGGCGCCCGCAGAGCGGGGCCCTAATAATGCTGCACTGAATTGAATTTGCTTATGTCATGGTGTGTTATTTTTCAATACTGTTTGTGAATATTTCGAGAATCACAAACTCTTTACCTGATGGACAGTAGAAGCCTGCAGGACAAGGGTCACACTGATCCGGAGTCTCAGCCCCTTCTGTACCTCTATACGTGTGCTCTGGGCATGGGACAGGTAGATCGACACCTTGTGGACAGTAGTGACCTCTTGGACACAGGCCAGAACAGTCCTGATTGGCTGAGCAGTTCTGGAATTCCATGGTTCTGTTGACTAGGTTATTGCTTGACCCAGATTTGCACCAGTATCCAGCTAAACACTCACTGGAAATTTGTCCTCCTCTATAGAACAAAAACAACAAATAATTAATATAAAACTAAAATTTGTTTACACATTTACAACTGTTGCAGTTTACTAGTGTAATATCCCGGATTCTTAGGGAGGCAAACCTGCAGTAATTTCCAGGTAGACAGGGCAAGCACTCAGCAGCAGATTCCAGATTAGTCATATTGGAAAAGGTAAATGTTCCATCTGGACAGTTTGTAGGATTCCAGGTTCCTAAAATTCAGAGTTTAGTATTTTATACAATAGGCTCAATATGTTCTTGTTATTCTAGGACTTTCATCTCTTTTTGTTAACATTTGAACAACTCATTTTTCCCCATACATCCTTGAGAGCATCATGCATGATTAAAAAGCAACGTTTCTATTTCTCACCTTCTGGACAATAATGGAATGGTGGACAGTCATATTTGATTGGTACATTTCCAGTTGTGTTACAGAAGTAGCCAGCTGGACATTTGTCACATGTGGACTGCCCCATATTGGCCTGGTACTCCCCTGATGGACAGGCCACAGGATCGGCAGATCCCTCGGGACACTTGTAGTTTGCTGGGCACTGGAAGCCAGTAGGTGTGGCAGAAGCAATGGTTTCATTATCTGGACAGTAGTAGCCCGCAGCACACAGACCAGTGGGAGAGGTCAGTCCAGTGCCCGCACAGTAGTAACCACCAGTACAGGGGAGACAATCTGATGCTGACGCAGCACCTAATACACACAATGCAACACTTTTAATTAATGGTAAGTCTATGCTCAATATTCAAATGAGGTGGATGCTTAAATTTCTACGTTGTTAGAACCTCAGTTCAATTATTTATTCTTATAAAGCAAAAAAAAAAAAGTCAATCATTAATTACCTGGATAAAAGCATTACATAATTTACATGTGTATCTGTGCAAATCAAATCAAATAATTTAGTATCTGAACTACACACGATTTTGTCTTTTAGTTACTATAAACTTATTCTTTGCTAACCTGAGGTGTTTCTGAAGGTGCCAGTGGGACACTCTACTTGACTGCTGGTCCCTGAGGTACAGTATCTCCCTGGGTCACACAGTCCATTGTTGGGGTAGGTCATTGAGGGGGAAGGGGCACGGCTGGTGGCTCCACCTTCGCAGAAGTACCCAGCATCACAGTCACCTGAAGTATAAGCATTAAAACTAACAGCTATTATTTATCACAACTTCTAATTGACTTTTTTCACTGTAAAATCTATCCATGACTACTAATTTTGCACCTTCATTCTTCAAAAATACACAATTAAGTAAATTAATGGTTTGCATCTCTAATTATTTGAGAGTTAAAGAATGTAATGAAATCTGTGGATATTTCTCACAAGTGAATAAAAGTAGGTTTAAAGTATTCATAACAAGTGTACATGTTACTATTTACTTTATCTTAAATCTATTCTACCATTTAAATTCTAAATCAAAGTATCTGGAAATTGAAGTCCAATCTCAGTCTATTAGTAGTAACAGTTTGAAGTATACACGGAGTCTTCAGTGTTGTTATGCCCCACAATAAAATTTGGAAGGATAAATAGGAGATATTCCTATACATATTCCCCAGAATTTATTTATACATGTATAAGGTATAAAAATGTGTTTCAAACTGACCATCAGGGATACTGTTTCCAATTCCTTCACAATATTTTCCTACTGGACAGTCCACACAATCTGAGAGGTCATCCATTCCTGTGGCATTGTTATAGGTACCATTAGGACACGGAATTGGGTCCTGGGCAGCCAGACAGTAATATCCTTCATAAAAAAGAAACATGGAACAATGATAAAGATGTCCACAGAAAAAAAAATCTTAAATGTTAATTGTATGGTTATGCTTTGAGAGGATAACTTTTTACTTGATACTCTGAAAACTGATAGTAAGAAAAAACCTTAAGGACAAAAATTCCATGTATGCAGGTTACTTCCTTTTCTCAAATTATTGTTCATAAATGCAATACAAATACTATAAAATGTTCCCATTTCCGAGATAACCTTGACAGACATACCTGTTTTACAATCCAATGGCAGCGTCAAGTTCAACTCTGTGCACATTTTGCCAGCAGGACAATTGAGACAATGGTCCTGACCCATGTTGGACTGGTATGTACCCAGAGGACAGCCCTGCTCTTGTGTGGTGCCCTCTACACAGAAATGACCAGTGGGGCATATGTATCCATGTGTTGCATTGGGGATAGGATTACTGGCTCCCCCTGTGCACACGTACCTTCATGAAAAATCCAAAATCACATTGCTTATTGTGGATAGAAATCAAATTCAAATCATTAGATTGTAAATTTTGCAAGTATTCTCCATTTAATTTATTAATTTCTAAAACCAAGTTTGATATCTATCAAAATTATACAAAAGAGCAAAATTGAGTTAAGTTTCACATCTTGAAATATTTGGAAAATTGAATATATTTTCCTTTGAAGTTAAAAGTCTGTATTCTACTGATAAAATGAACATTATGCATATTTCATTTCCATAAAGGCATTTCTTGATCAAGAGGAAAACAAGAAAATACAGTAAAACTTCGTTATCTCGAACTCAATGGGACCAAGAAAAAAACTTCGAGATATCTAAAGATTTAAGACATCAGGTAAAATACTTAAAGAATAAGTGATTGGGACTTCCAAATCACTTCAAAATATCCAGGGTAATTGAGATATCAGTATTCGAGATATCAGAGATCAACTGTACAGTGTACCTACCCAGCTGAGCAGTTAGGGGCAGTGGTGATCATGGTGAAGGCCTGTTGATTACAGTACCTCCCTGGTCTACACGGCTGACAGTCAGTCTCCACAGACACCTCCCTCACTTCTGAGAAGGTCCCTATGGGGCACGGCTTGGGGTAGCTTGTACCATTGGGACAGAAATACCCTGTTGGACATCTGTCATTTCCAGTGAAGGTGACATTATGGGTCAAATTGACCTAAACAGAAATAGCAGCATTGCAATGCAATGAATCTTCCTCCAGAAAAGAAAAAAAAATCAGTTTCACTCTTTCAAAAAGTATAAAATTGTTAGTTTCTATACTAATACAATCAACATGGGAAATTAAATTCTATATTTTGACTATGAATCTGTTTGGGTTATGATCTCAAAGAAAAAAAAACTCACATTGTGAGACACAGGTTCAGCAACTTCAGCACCACCTGTACAGTAGAAGCCTCCATAGCACTCTCCAGTAGGGGCAGACAACCCTGTCTGTTCACAGTAGTAACCTGCTGTACAAGACGTACAATTCTCCTGGGCAAACAGGTACTGATTGGGACCAAATGTTCCAATGGGACAGGGATAAGACTGGCCAGAAATTGTACCCTCAGGACAATAATATCCTGTGGGGCAAGCCGTGGGGTTAACCACAGGGTTTCCTAAAAAGAGACATGAATTATAAGCTCCATAGGATATTCTCTAGTTTCTCAGGCAACACAGCATATGGTCAAACACTGCCGAATTGATCAATTTTATTGACATACTGCAAAGGGAAATAACTCAATTTCAATTTTTTTGTATGTTGAAAAAGAAAATAGAGTTATGCCCCTTTTCATACATACACAGAAAGATACACAATATATTTCTAGTTAAAATGGTACTTTATAATTGAAGTTTTTATAAAAATGATTGGAATAAAATTATTTAAAATTGAGTATATATTATAATTAATATAAGAGTACGAAAAAGTAAGAATCAGTATATATATTATTTTGACTGACATGAAAAGAGAATTAACACTTTCTTAAAAAAGAAGACCTGCCTCCAGCATTGAACTTGAAATTTTTTGCCTGAAAAAACTATATCAATTTTCTTTGGGCTTAAATAGGATTTTTCTGCTCTTTTAGATAAAAAATACAATGGTAAATAAGAATAATTACAGGAAATATAGCTATTATTGAAAGCTAGTCCTTAAAATATGTTAACTCTCTAATGTAAGTTTGCATTAAGTAAAAAAAATGGTGAGGAAATTAAGGGTATGGTGAGGAGGACTGTCAAGAAATCTGGAATTACTGTGCAGATTAAATCAAAGCATACATTTTGGACAAGAATATTTTTTGACATGTATTTGATTTGTGAGAAGCATTAATGAATTTATTTCTTCATTCTGATATTTGTATGCTCAGAATATAGTATGTTAGGTTACAATGTTACAACACTATAAAACATGTTAACAAAAGATAGAATTACTGAACAGAGTGTATTATACAAACATGCAAGTGATTTAAATTACCATTCACGTATGTCACATTTCCTGTAAATAATAATAACAAATTTGTCACATTCGTTAAAAGATGTCAATGTTAAATAGATTCATTGTTCCCATGGGAACAGCCATAAACTCTGTATCCCAGACTCTATAATTACCTGTTGCGGAATCACAGAAATATCCAGCTGGGCAGGTCAGACAGTTGTCTTGTCCTGGACTTGGTTGATAGGTTCCATTAGAACACATGATGGGGTAATTTGAGCCCTGTGGGCAATAATGGCCTGCAAAGCATTCCAGACCCGAGGGTGTGCTAGTCTCCTGACCCCCCGGGCAGTAGTAACCTGGTGCACACTGGGCTGTAGGAGCTGTGTTTCCAAGACCTAAGGAAAAAATTCCAGGATAAAATAATACAATTTCTATCTAACAATTACATGTAGTTCTTAAACTTATTCATAAATCAAATAAAACATTTTGTTCAACATTTTGACTGAATTTTTCAAATGAGCTGACTTTCAAACTTGTAAAATGAGAACTATGATTCACAAACATGGGTCTTGCAGTTAGCCATCTAGGATCTTACCATGACAATACTGGCCCGCTGTACAGTTGACACAATCACTGAGGGCTCCATTGTTATCCAGACCAGAGTAGGTTCCAGCTGGACATGGAGTGGGGATGTCTGATCCGGATGGGCAGTAGGATCCAGCTGGACAGATATGTTGGTATTTGGTGGAACTTGTGTGATTGCAGTACCAGCCTGCACTGCAGTTTCCTATTGAAAGTATGCAACAACAACAACATCAATACATGATTTGCTTATTTGTATATAAAAGTATAATTTTAATTGTATATGCAACAAATTTTCTGTCTGTCTAACTTTTTCATTAAATTAAAAAAAAGATCAATTTTAATTTCCATTACGTATATAAATATTGATTATGTATATATTTAGAACCTTAATTCTTTCAACCCACCTGTTGGGAGGGGCAATCCTGGTGTCTCACAGTACATGCCAGGGGTACAAGCAGAAGGCTGAGAGGACCCAACAGGACAGAAGTATCCCATTGGACAGATACCTCCACTGGTCATTTGAAATGCTGGACACACACATCCCCACAGCGGGGCACAGGTGTCATTGGAATACAAGTCACTGAAATTATAATGCTTGGTGTAACATCCTAAAATTCATTTTCTATCACTATTTCTACTTATTAGATGGACCAAGAACTATTTCTTCAAATCTCAAGCATTGATTACTGACTAGTACATGTATTTAGAAGTTCAAAAACAATATATTGTTCATCTGAGTAATGTCTATGTAAAAATTATGATGTAAATATTAAGATAACAACCCATTAAAAGTACTCTGTGAGATACAACAAAGATTTGCTTACTTGGTAGTGCCATTGATGACTGTGAGGTTTCCTGTGTCATACGGTCGTCTCTGGAAGGATTTACCTCCACACCAGAATCCCTCGTCACAGAAGCCTGTAGGGTACACATTGCCTGTCCCCTCACAATACTGGCCAGGTGGACAGTCCATGCAGTCAGTCTCTGCTAAGCCTCCTATTTAAAAAATCATTTACAATGATAAGTCAAAGGTATTTTAAAGTTTGAAATCAGAAACTACAATATCACTTGTATGAAATAAATCACAGATTGTCTTTTTCCTTGTGGGTACAATTTTTAATCTTGAATCTATGACGTTTCACATATTCAGAACACTGCCAATGTGTACTGATGAAGCAGACTTCACTGCAAATTTAAATCCACTGTGGTAAAGAAGATGCTTACCAGTCTGGTTGTAATAAGTTCCTGCAGGACATGGGTAATGGTGGTCAAACTCTGTGTTCTTGGGACAGTAGTGACCTACTGGACAAGTAGTAGGGGTCACAGTGGCATTTACACAGTAGTAACCTAAAATATAGTCATAGAAATATTAAAAAATATTTCAAAATTATGTACATGTAAATGAGGTATGTTCTTTCTTTATGTGTATCTACTTCCTATGCATAAAGAAATACACAGAGTAAGAGAGGACAATACAAACTAAAAGGTAAAAAAACAAAGACAGGTAAAATTCTTGATAATCATACCAGCTGGGCAGTCACTACATGCTGCAGTAGTTCCCATAGGAGCATATCTCCCTGGGGCACAAGGTGTAGGATAGCTGGAGTTGACAGGACACTCTGTTCCAGGGGGACACACCCCTCCATCACCAAGGAAGGTTCCAGCCACAGCAGGGGAGGCAATGTTCACACCTGTAAATCAGAACTCAGTAAGCATTATGTTCTTCAATGAAACGAGAACAGTCCTTGTGCTATTGTCACAGTATAATGATCAGATGTATCCAACAAAACTAAGCAATACACTCTAAGTATTGGTCATTTCATGTTATGAATTGAGAAGTTCCTGTGTAATTTTGAACTTCTGATTTTGAATTACATGTATTAGATTTACCTGAGACACAGTAATACCCTGCATTACATCCCCCAGCTGGCTGGGTAAGGGCCTGAGAGTCACAGTAATGACCTCCTGTACAGGCCGTACACTCAGTCTCGTTACTCAATCTGTCTGTCGCTCCAAATGTACCTAGAAATGAGTAACAGTAAATTTTATCTTTCAGATTTACACAAAAGTATTTATTGTAGTATTTCCTGTATCTGAGACCATTCAACACTACACAAGATTTTTTTTGGTATAATTTTAGAAATACATAAAAAACAGAAATAGTTTTCCCATATTAAAAGCCACAAGATATACTTAATATGTTAACATTCAAAACTTAGTTGTTTTTTTTTTAAGAGCAAGAAAAGCAAGAAATCTGTTTCAAATGATTACATGATACAGCACTTACCAACAGGACATGGTTTCTTGTCTGTACCAGTCCCTATAGGACAGTAGTATCCCTGGGGGCAGGGGTCAGCAGTGCTGCCAGAGGTGCACATGTAACCCTCGGGACAAGTGTAACATACTGCTGCACCTGTGTGGTTCATGTAGGTGGTTGAACTGCAGGGCTGTGGAGATGATGAACCAGTGGGGCAGTAATGACCAATAGGGCAAATATTTCCTGTTGTTCCATCTGTTATGGGGAAAAAATGGACAAAAACAATAAGGTAATAATAGTGAATGTCTAATTTCACTTTAATCAATGGATTAGATCAACAAAATCAGATGGAAAATATCAGTCAAAAATATTTTTATCCTATTTTTTTTTTATCTCTTCATACTCTGTCAGACATCTACCTGTTGGGTTGGGAACCTCAGCTTTACCAATGCAGTAATAACCAGCCTGGCAATCTCCGGTTGTAGTGTCATTACCAGATTCCAGACAGTACCGACCTGGTGAGCAGTCCACACAATGTGACAACTGTGACTTTCCTGTATATATAGCATAATTCTTAAAATGACTGCATTGCTTTCAATGATCTGATCTTCACATACATATAAAGATTGGTACAACATACAGTGCATATGATTTTAAATGCCCTGGAACACTTACGGAACATTGAGAGCAAACTTACCTGTGCCTGGCTGATAGGTTCCTTTGGGACAAGGTACTAAGACTGGTGTTCCTTGTGGGCAGTAGTGTCCAACAGGGCAGATATATCCATAGGCCTGACCCACAGGGCTGGCCTCAATAGATCCCCCAGAACAGTGGTAACCAGCACTACACTGATCATAAGGTTTTGTATGTCCCTGAGAGGGGCAATAGTAGCCAGGCTCACAGGCAATGCATTCATTGGCTGTTCTCAGTCCTGTTGTGTTGCCAAATGTGCCTTGTGGACAGTAAGTTCCTGTAAATATGAAAAAGTGATTCAATCATTGAAAATAATCCATAAGTTTCAAGCAAATGTTTTAAAGACGCTTTGTAAGCAAGTAAAAATGAAAACACAAGAAGAGAACAAGTTGTTCCCAAAACTTCCAAATAAATTTTTGTTCTTTCTTTCTTCAGTTCAAAGGTTCATTCCAGAGCCTCCTTTACCAACCTCTGAAGCTGCCAGCTGGACAGTAACTTCCTTGTGGACACACATCGCCAGTCGTCCCATCTGTGGGAGTGGACGTGTTGGCCCCATTCATACACCAGTGACCAGTGGCACAGTCTCCCTCTGGGGCTGTTAGACCGGGGGTCTGACAGTATTTGCCTGGGTCACATGAAGGACAGGAACCTTTAAAATTTGAAAACATGTTGAGATTATATCAAAGGAATCATTTTATTTTTCTATATAATTTTTTTTTGGCAAAGCAAATTCATTTCTATCAGAATTTATTTTCAAATATAAATATGTGCCTCTTACTACATTCTTGATGATGAAAATATGTTCGAAACTTAAGAACTTTTATACCTATAACCTAAATGTTCTGGTGTAGAATAGCTTGTATAATGACAGTGCTACAAGTTGTGACTTACTGGCAGCAGTTAGGTCTGTGATTGGACTGTACGTTCCTGTTGGACAAGGATAGGTCATGTTGTATCCTGTACCCAACAGGCAATAATAACCAGCAGGGCAGCTTTCTGGGGTCACAATTCCCGTCACGTTACCATTCTCATGGGGGTCACAATATTTCCCTGCTGGACAGTCCAGACAAGTGGCCTGGGTAGTCTGATAGTTGTATTTACCTGAAATCATATAAAGGACATTTAAATTTACTTTTAAAAACAATTAAATATAATAAGATAAAATTCCAGAGGAAAATACTATTCCAAAAAGAAAGAACTTTGCTCGCATTACACATGCATTTTAAATACAGTTACCTTTGTATTTAAAGTTTAAAAGATTTTAAGTTAAATTTTTAACATTCTCCTTTAATACCTCTTGGACATATGGTTGGTAGAGCACTTCCTGTGGGGCAATATGATCCTGTGGGACATACATATGCTGTTGGTGCCCCAGTTGTTTGGCCCTCAGGGCAATAATACCCTGCAGTACATGGTCCTGTTTCAGCCACTAAACCAAGCCCATCACAATAATATCCTATAAAGTACAACAAAATTGTAATTCATGTCAAATTTTGCTAACAAAACAAAACTTCAAGGTACAAATTTACAATGTGACTGTACTTTTGTAATTTCTTACCAGCAGTACAAGGTTTGCAGTCAGTGACATTGCTGTTCCCCGTGGCATTGGAGAAGGTTCCGATTGGACACTGAGTGGGCGTGCCTGATCCCTCCTCACAGTAATGACCAGCAATACAGATGAAAGCAGAAGGGTTAGCTTCAGTCTGACCAATCGGGCAGTAGTACCCAGCTTGACAATTTCCTGATCAACGGAAAAGTTTTCCATTTAATTTTGATAAACATATTCTTTTTTCATTATCTATAACATATACAGTACTTGGAAGTTTACATGAAAAAATATTCTCTTTGAAATTATAGTCAAAAAGTAAAAATGACAATAGATTTGCATCTTTTACAATAGATTTGCATCTTTTACAGAGAGAACATATTTGCCTTTAGGAGTAGCCAATTCAAAGTCATCACAGTACATTCCAGCTGTACACAACGTTGGGGCAGAAGATCCCTCCGGACAGAAGGACCCAGGTTGACATTTACCCCCCGTGTAATTATTGGCTGGACAGGTACACACATCTATACTGGTGTAGTTTCCTGGCAAATATATTGAATGATTATAAGCATTGTGCAACTAAGATCAGCAATACCGCAAAGAAAACTTACCATCTGAAAATTTCATTTAATCAATTCAATTCAAACATTTACATTTCTACTTTTCTAGCATAACAGACACTAAATATCTTGTCATTAAAATCCAAGTTACCAAGCAGCAATGGTTTGGTCTCTGAGGCTCCTCCAGTGCAGAACCAGCCCTGACTACAGTTTCCTGTGGGGGCACTCAATCCATCCCCAAAGCAATAGGTACCAGCATCACACAGTTTACATGCTGAGGAGCTGGTCTGGGTGGGAAGGGGATTGTAGGTACCAGCAGGGCACTTGTACTGGGTGTCATACTGAGTTCCTGGGGGACAATAATGACCCACAGGGCAGGGGAAGGAGCTGGGGTCACTGGTGTTCATTACGCAGTAGTAGCCTCCAGTGCACTGGTCACAAGATCCCTTTTCTGCAAACAGGAAAAAGCAAATTTCTATGTAGACAAGCATTTTTACCCTTGAGTTTTTCTACAGATCTGAAATTATTTTACAACCTCTAACAATACAAGAAAGTACTTGTGAAGTATGAAAAGGGATTTCAAAATTAAGTGATTTTAAATGGAATGACAATGAATTATCAAACTTGAATTAATAATATGAATAACATACGTTTGACACTGGTATATGTCCCAGCAGCACAAGGTGCTGGTGTGGCTGATCCTTTTGGACAGTAGGATCCAAGGGGACACTGTCCTCCTATTCCTTTGTGAGCCCCAGAATCTGTGGGTGTGGCTGTGTCAACTCCAGTTTCACAATAATAACCAGACAAACACTCCCCATCTGGCTGGGAGGCTCCAGGGGTGCCACAGAAAGATCCACCTGTAAAGTTTTTAGGGTTTTTGTTATCATTCAAAATTTTACATACTTCATGTTTAACATACTTCAGAATAAATTTATATAAAATTAATTCCAAAACAGCTTTACCTGTACATGGACTACATTGTGTTTCATTGATAAGTCCTGTGGTGTTTCCGAAAGTTCCTGTGGGACAGGGTTGAAGGTCTGCCCCAGTACCTTCTGGACAGTAATATCCCTGTCGACAGATATCTGCCCTGTCTCTGTTGACACAATAGTAGCCTGCAGGACAGACGTAACAGGAAGAGGCACCAGTGTGGTTCATATAGGTTCCATTTCCACAAGGTTCAGGTTTACTAGATCCCTGAATACAGTAATGGCCTTCTGGGCAGATGTTTCCTAAATAGAGGAAAATACAATGAGTAAAGATTTGGAATATGTGACTTTGCATGAATGTGTTAAGTAATTAATTTAATTCCAAGTTTATATCTCTATAAACGAGCAAAAAGAAAAAAAAGCACCTGTGCTGCCATCTGTTGGTGTGGATGTGTTGGCTCCCAGGGTGCAGTAGTACCCAGCAGCACACTCTGCTGTTACTGCTGTTTGTCCATGTCCATCACAGAAATAACCTATAACAAAGAAAGAACAATATGCTGTTGTATGACATTTGAAACACTCATCAAGTTCTAGAAATACAATTTCAACAACATTACTGAGGATGTCTTTAAACGGTGTCATTTTGAATAATTTTTCTTTCAGAGAATCTGAATCGAGGATTTTCTAATGAAGACATATTTTGGCAGTTTACCTGGAGAACACTGTAGGCAGTCGTTGATGTCTCCCATAGTTGTAGAGTTGAGGAATGTGCCCGGGGGACATGGTGCTGGAGTGTGGGTGCCATTGTTACAGTAGTGCCCAGCAGGACACACATCTCCATAGGACTTACCAATGGGAGCTGGTTCTTCTGATCCAAGTGTGCAGTAATATCCTATGAGAATTCAAAATGAAAAGTACAAACTACATATACATGTACATGTACTCTTTTCTGTGTTAACATAGAAAATAGAAGTTTCATATCTGCATATTGTTTTCCTAGATTAAATCTTGGGGGGAAATATTTTCTCTCATTCACCAAAACACTCATGGGAGCCTGTTGAAATAAATATTAAAGTCACCAAGTAGCAAGACTGAATATTTCATATAATAAAGTTCATACAAAGACAAACCTGCATGACAGAGACCAGACTCTGCTGTAAGCCCAGTTGTTCCACAGTAATAGCCTCCTGTACAGTTGGTACACTCTGAACTGCTCTGTAGTCCAACCTGGTTACTGTAAGTGCCCACTGGGCAGCCCAATCCAGTAATGCTGCCCACTTCACAGTAGCGGCCAGGTGGGCAGATGTTGCCTGTGGTGCCATCTGTTGGGGTTGAATTGTAGGCACCACTTGTACAGTAGTAACCTGCAGAGCACTTTGTCACAGACTCTGTGTTACCTGTAAGTATATTAAAAGTAAAGAAATGATACAATTGAATATTTTTTCTCTCAATTTCCTGTTTTTCATGTTTACAGGAAAACCTCATATAACTTCTCCTAAATAAAAAAGTATTCAACTACAAATCCTTTTACATTTAGACTACGGAAAAGGATATAAGTAAAACTTCAATGATGCTAATACCCGACTGATACGCCAATAACAATTCACAATACCTTGTCCACTGCAGTAATACCCAGGATCACAAGGTGTACATTGTGTGTAGTTGTTCAGGCTTGTCTTGTTACTGTAGGAACCTTCTGGACACAGGTATTCCATGGCGTCCTTGGTGCCTTGTGGGCAGTAGGACCCTGAGGGACAGGCTGTGGGGACAGATACACCACGGTAGCTCCTGTACCTGTTGGTGTAGTTACCTGACAAGGTGACATTTGGTGCATCAAGAACCTCATAATCTCCTGAAATATGTAAAAGAAAATATTATTTCATGACCCCCACCCAATGAAAAATAAGGACTAACCACACAGGAATTTTATAAAGAGAACTATCAACAATCAGTCAATAAAAGAAATTCATCTATTCAAAATGTCACAACTCTTCAATTCATGCAATGTTACACACCAAAGGCCTTGCAGTAGGAGCCAGCTGGACAGATGTCACAGGTTGATCTGGTCCAGTGAGGTTGATACATTCCTGAAGGACATCCTGTCTCATTCCAACTGCCCACTTCACAGAAGTGACCTGGGCTACATGCATATGTGGTTGGTTGTGGTACATCCTGACCTTCTGGACAATAATAACCAGCAAAACAGTCTCCGTTAGGCAGGGCCAGCCCATAATCCTGGCAGTATTGACCAGCAGTACAAGGCATGCAGAAAGAGTCATTGGTGTTTCCTGTTCGATCTGCAAAAATAAGTTAAAGCTCAAAAGTTACTTTTTTGTTAAAATGTAGGACAAAATTTATTTTCTTGAATTCTGCAAAGCACTTAACACTCTTTGCCTTTAAAACCTACTTGAGAATGTCCCTGGTTGGCAGGGCATCTGCACTGTTGTTCCCTCTGGGCAGTAGTATCCCATGTCACACTCCCTGGGGTTGGGAACACTGGCAGTACCATTACAGAAGTAGCCTGCGGAACAGTTTCCTGTAGGAGAGGACAGCTCGTAGGTATCACAGTATTTACCCAAGCTGCACGAGAGGGGCAGGTTACTTCCCACTGGACAGTAGTATCCTATACACAAAAAAATGTGAGAAAATGAACATTAAATAGGTATACATGTATACTTAAAGCTGAACTTTAAGAAAGTTAACTGAACCATATTTACATGTTTGGGTATCAACAATGCCTCAATGGCTTAAAACAAACAAACTTATTCAATCTCTCATTAATTTGAAGTTAAAAAACCTTGTTTCACATTAATGATGATATCATCAATAGTTTTATGTGATTCATTTTGGATTAATCTGTGACAGGTTTCAGTGAGACTGTAAAAGTACCTGGTTCACAAATGCCTCCAGTGTTGTTGAGGGCATAAACAGGACAAGAATAGTTGGTGCTGTACAGTGTGGTGGAGTTGACATATGTGGTGGGTTTGTCTGTGTAGGCACCACCTGAGCAGTACCACCCTGCAGCACAGTCACCACTGGGCTCTGATAGACCATCTCCATTACAGTATTTACCACCTGGTGAAATCAAAATAACTTGGTTATTAAACAGAAACATTGATACTGTGGAATCATCATTGTTCGTGGGGGATCAATCTTTGTGGATTTCGTGGGTCACCCTTACCCACAAATTTACATCCCCATGAACAATTTTTTTGTCAACATACTGATTAATTAAATCCACCAAATAAACAAGCTGCCCACAAAATTACATCCCCATGAACCAGTAAAATTTTGCTTGCCCACGAACATTGACCCCCATGAATTTAAATGATTCCACAGTAATATAAATGTGTACTTTAAGATATGGTATAGAATAATAACAACTTTGAAACTCATATTTGTAGACTTGCCTGTACAAGGTAAACAATCAAATTCACTGTTGGCACCAGTTTTATTGTTGTATGTACCAGCTGGACAGAGGTGTTCTGTGGAAAACTGAGTTCCACTGGGGCAGTAGGAACCTAAGAATATAAGATCAAGGGTGTAAAATAACAATTCAATGCACAGTTGTGTAACATCCCAAGGTCTGACCCAGTAGTAAAGAACCCAGAGACATAGAATAGTGCAAGACAGTTTAATACATTTAATTTTGCTTTGTTACCTGCAGGACAAGGTGTGGACAGGTATGTGGTGGAGTTGGCCAGACAGTAATAGCCTGGCTCACATGACTTGCAGATTTTCTGGTGAGTCAGGTCATTGTATGTTCCGGCAGGACAGGAGATAGGTTCTGTGGTGCCCAGTGGACAGTAGTGGGATTCAGGACAGCCACCTAACAACAGAGAGGTATCAGTATATAGATTTTGTTACATGTTTATATCAGTGGAGGAGATATCTAAAACAACAATAAAACATGAAGTCTTTGAAACTGCAAGTGAAGAAACATACTGCTTTCCTATGCACTAGAAATAATTAATAGCTATACTGTGTAAAAGAGTACTATTGAAGTTTATGAACTAAACTTGGTACAGTCATATTTATTTAAAATACTGTATATGTACCTTATAACCCAATCTATTAAAGTTGCAAGCTTACCTCCAAATCCTGTGTTGTTGTTACTGGGGGCTGCAGTGTTGACCCCACTCTGGCAGTAGTACCCCTCAGCACAGGGAGCGGTCACATTGGACAGCCCTGGTACATCACAGTAGTATCCTCCATCACACTGCTTACATTCAGACTCGGACATCAGTAACTCAGTTGGGTTGTATGTTCCAGGGGGACACAGGGAATAGTTAAAGCCTGTGTTTCCTGCATTTAAAAATAAATTCCATTTCTTGATTTTCATGTCACCAACAATATCATTCTTCCATACATGAGGTCAAGTCAAGAAGGAAATTGCTTTTAAAATAGAAGATATGAGATTTGGACACCTACCAATACAGTATTTGCCAACTGGACATGGATCTGCTCTGTCTTTGTTAACACAGTAATATCTAGCAGGGCAAGGGTCACATAGACTGGCCTGGGTGTGATTCATATAAGAACCTTAATGGAAAAAAATGTTTGTTTATTACTTAAATTATAAAAATATGTGTAAAGAATATGTATTTTTTACTCAAAAATTTCAATATGAAGACTCTTCTACTGAAATTCATTTACCAATTCAAAATTCCAACTTACCATCTTCACATGGTATGGGCACTGCAGTACCCTGGGGACAGTAGTTTCCTGCAGGACACACCCCTCCTGTGACCCCATCAGTGGGCTGGCTAACATTGGCTCCTCGGTCACAGTAAAATCCAGCATCACAGTCACCTAAATATAATTTTTACTTTCAAATATTTTATTTCTTATACACTGATTGCCACCATTAGAATTCCTAAATCATTTAAAGAAAAATATTTCCTTAGTGAAGTACACATATATATCACTAAAAAAAATTCACTTATTCCAAATTATATCTTTGACAGGTTCTCTTATTAAAAATTTGTTCCCCTGTGACCCTCACCTGTGTAATTGGCTTGCCCAACAGTGTCACAATATTTTCCTAGTGCACAATCAATACAGTGGATCTGTAAAGACTGTCCAGTGCTGGGGAGGTATGTTCCAATTGGACAAGGAACAGGACTTCCTGTGCCCTCAGGACAGTAGTGACCAGCTGTACAGTAGTCTCCATAAGACTGGCCAATAGGATTCTGTTCTGTAGATCCCAGGAGGCAATAGTGACCAGCCAAACATTTCCCAGCAGGAGAAGTCAAGCCTAAAATCAGGAGAAGATAACACATCATCATTTCTAAACGATCAAAAACTAGCACCAATCTTATTTCATTATACTCCTCATAATGTGACAAAATTCCACAAAATAATCTGAACCAATTTTTGATATTAATTCTAATATTGTAAACAGATGATTTTTTTAAGAAGTAAGAAACTAGAGGTACTGTGAGCACTGAGCTCACAAAATGACCCCCCCCCCCCCAACTATAATGGCTAAGTTCATGTTTTGTTATGGGAAACCCCAAATATCTGTCTGATCAAAATGTAAAATACATACATGTGATAAGTCAAAGTCCACAAAACTGTACAGGAGCCATAAAAAAACTGGAATTTGGGTGAAAAAACTGTACACTGCCTATCAAAAAACTGTACAAAAAATGGTATAAAATATCGCTTAAATTCTTCTGAAATTCCATCGTAATCATTGTAATAAACATCGTATATTTTATACCTACGAAGATCTGGGTCAGATTCACGTATATTAAGACTAAAGTCATGTATATCAACTTTAGAAGTTGGCTTAATTTTTTTCAATCAAGTTACGTATACGAAACATTAACAGTAATTAAGTACCCCTTAAAAAATAAAGCTACCTAAAGGGGTATTTGATATGGATTTATAGCAAGATAATTATCTCAATTGGCAGTTCACACCTTCACACGCGATGGTTTGTGTACACTACACAATTATCAGAAGGTCAAGTGTCAAACACAGGTGACGTTTTCCAGTGTCTCGCGAGCGAGAATGAGAGGAAAATGGCGGTATTTAGCGAGAAATTCAAAATACTGTACAAATTTTCATATTCCGTGAATTTTGGTGTCCCACCGGTACACAATGAATGGGCTCAAAAAACTGTACATTTTGCGTACAGCCTGTACATATCACATGTATGAAAATAGGAGATGCACAATGGCAAAGTTAACAGATGTACAGACACATGGACAGACACTACCATCACCCTTTTCAAGCTGGGGGTATAATAAATATGAAGATAAGTATTTCATTGAAGGAAAGTTACCGACCTTGTACATTACAATACCATCCAGGTGTGCACTGTTCACAAGATGAGACATTATGGAGGCCAGTCTGATTACTAAATGTTCCTGTTGGACATTTGGTTTCTAACCCAGAACCAGCTGGGCAGTATGCTCCCATTGGGCAGAGGTAACCAGTGGTGCCATCTGTTGGTGAGGAGGAGTTTGCTCCACTTGTGCACACATAGCCAGCATCACAAGGAGCAGTTGGTTCTGTCAAGCCTTTAAAGAAAAGAGATCAACTTTGTTCCAACTCATCAGTGTTTATTTTATAAGGATTAGCTCTGAATAATTCTAGATTAGCTTCCAATCTGAGTTAAGTCTTTCTACTTACCAAGAGCACCACAGTAGTAGCCTGATGTACAGGAGAGACAGGAACTTGCTGCCTGAAGTTTTGTGCCATTGTTGAAGGCCCCTAAAGGACAAGGATAGGTAGTACTGCTGGGGGTGCTCTGGAGGCAGTAGTGACCCCGGGGACAGTCTGTGGGGGTTACCACTCCTGTTCCATTGATTCCCAGTGAGGCAGCAGCTTCCACAGGATCACAGTAACTAAGGAAGGAATTCATGCAAATTTTTAGAATTTAATTGTGTTAGTTAACTTGATTATTAATAGTAGCAGTTTTGAAAAAATAATATATTTTAGATATGCCACAATGTTTTAAATTTTTTTGTTTAAATTTTCAGTATCATTTTGATGCATCAGATTTTGCTTTTGAATGACTTTTTTTGATTTTTTTTATATCTGTAAAAACGAATCTATTTTAAAAAGAAATTCTGATGTATACTAACCTTCCTGCAGGACATGGCAGACATGTTGTAGATCCTACACTGTCTTGGTATGACCCAGCAGCACAGGGCACAGGTTGTCCAGATCCAGCTGGACAGTAATGACCCATTGTACAGTTGTAGTCTAAGGGTGTGGCACTGTCTTGACCACCTGGGCAGTAAAATCCAGCTGAGCAGAGGCCAGTTACATTGGTATTGGCAGTTCCAGCACAATAATAACCTAGGATATAAGTAAAAAATTACCATCAAAACACAAAACCACAAACAGAACAGGAAATATATGAAGCCCCCTTGTATAATTTGTCTAGATATGCTGATGAGATGTGTATTTTTGGGATTTTAAATTTACCTGGAGTACACTGGAGACAGTTACTGGAATTTGTATTTCCCCCGGTGTTGGACATCGTCCCAGCTGGACATGGTGTGGGTGTTCCTGACCCTGCCTCACAGTAATACCCAGCAGGGCACTCATTTCCTGGAGGGTCAGGACGGGTACTGCTAGCATTACAGTAATACCCAGCATCACAGTCACCTTCTGGGGCAGATAATCCAGACTGCATACAGTACTTCCCGGGATCACAATTAACTGGGTAATTTGTTCCGCTTGGACAGTAGGTACCTGGCCAACACTGTCCACCTGTGTAGTTGGCTAATGGACAGGTACAGTCTGGCAGGTTGGTCTGGTTGGCAGTGGTGGTGGGTTGAGCCATGTAGGAACCCCCTGTACAGTACCATCCTGCGGTGCAGTTTCCAGAGGTGGCACCAAGACCATCAGCTAAAAGTAGAAAGAAAAAACTTATAATCATGGAATTTGTTTTGAATCTATTTAATACTGATAATCATATTTTCATCAGTTTAAAATGAAAAATAACATTTCAAATTATTTGATTTTGTCATGCTTTGATGTTATTCCTTTCCCCATGTAGACAATACAAGTATACTTACACTGGCAGTATTGTCCTGGTGGGCAGGTGAGACAGTCGCTGAGGGAGTGGCTAGCATTGACGGGGTTGTAGGTTCCTTTAGGACAGGGATACTGGTATGGATTACTGGTACCCTCTGGACAGTAATAGCCTGGGGGACAGAGCTGTTCTGAGAAGGCAGTGGAGTTCTCCACACAGTAATAACCCAGTGGACACAGGGTACAGTTTGTCTGGCCTGTACTGTCACTGTACAAATATCAGTCCATCAATTAATCTCAATATACACAAATTAATTAACCTCATCAGAAACATTTTGGGGAAAATTGCTATATATGATTCGCTATAAAAATGTGAAATAAATATTCAAGTCCTGTACAATATCAAAATAAAATACTTCATATATTATTATGGTAGTGAATTACATAATCCATGTCCTCACAGATGTTATCAAGTGATTACAAAAAATAATGCATAGTATATACATGAATGTATTTTTACCTGTATTGTCCAGCTGGGCAAGGTAGAGGGGTGATAGTAGCCTCTGGGCAATAACTCCCTATAGGACACACACCTCCTACTCCTGTGTTATTACCTGCAGGACTGGCTGTGTCCACTCCTAATTAATATCACCAAATAATGTGTAATTAATAAAACTGAAGTACAACAACACTTTACACTTTTTTCTTAAATCAATAGCCAGGAGATTATTCAAAAAAAAATTCCTTAAAAAAAGATAAAAGACCAAATAACTTATAAAGCTTAAAAATATTGAGCATGTTAAGATTGATTAGTCTATTAACTCACCAGATGTACAAAAGAATCCTGAGTTACAGTTTCCACTAACAGCAGAGAGTCCTGGCACCTGGCAATACTTCCCTCCATCACACTGTGTACATTGACTGACATTGGCCAGACCAGACACTGGGTTGTAGGTTCCTGCAGGGCAAGGCTGGAGATCCGCTCCTGTCTGGTATGGGCAGTAATACCCAGGTGGACACAGGTCAGCTCGGTCTTTGTTCACACAGTAATAACCCTCTGGACAATCATAACAGGAGGAAGCCCCTGTGTGGTTAGTGTAGGTGCCGTTAGGACAGAACAGGTGCTGTGGAGAGCCTGCAGGGCAGTAGGACCCAGCAGGGCAAATGTTTCCGGTAAGTCCATCATAGGGAGCAGAAGAACTAGCTCCTCCAGTACAGTAGAAGCCATCAGTGCAGTCTCCAGAGACTGCAGAAAGTCCTGTTCCATTACAGAATTTACCTGGGTCACAGGAGAGACAGGCAGTCTGGTTGGTGCTTCTGGTGTTGGGATTGTAGGTACCTGCTGGGCAGGCTGTGGGCTGGTAACTTTTTTCTGGACAATAATGACCAGCTGGACATTCATCACCATATGTTTTACCAACTGGATTGGCCTCCTCTGATCCATTGGTGCAGTAGTACCCAGCTAAACATGACCCTGTGGAAGCATTCAGATTGGAAGAGGAACAGTAGTCTCCAGGTGGACAGAATGTACAGTCATTCAAAGATGGAAGCTGCTCTCTATCTCCATAGGTTCCCTTGGGACAAGGTGTGGGGTAAGACCAGCCCACCTCACAGTAGGATCCCTGGGGGCAAGGGCCACCAGCAGCTGATAGTGATGGTGTGGGAGAGGAAGACTTCAGGATACAATAATATCCAGCAAAGCATTGTCCAGATGGTTCAGTGATATTCTCCGAGTCACAGTAATAACCTGGTGGGCAATCTGTACACTCTGCTACACTCTCCAGGCCAGTGGTGTTACTGTATGTCCCAACTGGACAGGGGTATTCTCGGTCAGTCTGTGTGCCATTAGGACAATAGAATCCTGATGGACAGTCTTTTGGTGTTACAACTCCGTGTGATGAAGCATTCACTCCACTTTGTTGTTCTGCTATCGCCTCAGTCTGAGAACAGTATTTTCCTGAAAAGAGGAGAATTACATCACATTTCTAATATGAATGTCAAGACATATAAATAATCCACTTCAAAAATAGAAGAATGCAGGGGTAAAGAAAAAAATATATGATAGAGTTATTGCCCTTTTAACATTTGTATTCATTCTCCTAAAAATGTGCATATTACAAAAGAAAATAAATCGGCAAAAGAAATGAACACACACACATATTTTACAGTGTATGCATGTACATTTACTTAATTTTACACAATATTGTTGGGAAAATGAATAAGGCAAGCAAGAGCATCACTTTTTTATATTTACACAAACTTGATACGTTTTAAACAAAGAACACAAAATATCTTAATTGGCATTGCTTTAAGAATATCATGCATCAATAAAAGTAATTCATTCAGCTTACCAGCAGGGCACTCTGTACAAGCCCCCTGTCCAGGAAGAGGTTGATAATATCCAGAGGAGCAGGGTGTTTGTGATGGACTGCCCTTAGGACACATATGCCCTGCCAGGCATTGTTTTCCTGGAGGCTGTGGAACAATAGAACCTTCGGGACAGTACCATCCTACGTCACAGTCATCATTGGGCAATGCTCTCCCTGTTCCTGAACAGTATTTGCCAGCTGTGCATGGTAGACATGTGGAGATGTTGTTAGCCCCAAACCAGTTGTTGAATGTTCCCTCAGCACATGGTATAGCATAAGAGCTGGCCTGGGGGCAGTAGTGTCCCTTTGGACAGATGTCACCGTATGTCTCATTGATAGGATTCATTAAAATGGCACCTCCACTACAGTAATATCCTGTTGATAAACATAGACATATGTTACCTACTACTATTACTTAATAAAAATCATCTATAGTATTGAAATGCATTTTTCTAATTTGTTACCAATATTTTCATCCCCTTAAAAATAACTGAAAAATTGAAAAAGTTTAATTGATTATTACCTGGTAAACACTCTCCAGTAACATTATCTAGACCAGCCACATCACAGTAATGTCCCCCAAGACAGGAAGTTGGAGTTGACGATCCTTCTGGACAGAAGGTACCAGCCTGGCACTTCCCACCAATACTCTGAGCTGGACAGTCACAGGTAGAACCAGTGTCATTACCCAGAACTGCTGGTTGACTGGACCAGGAACCAGATGTGCAGTACCAGCCTCCAGAACACTTCCCAGCCGGCAGGCCCAGCCCCGGGGTAGGACAGTACTCCCCTGGAGGGCACATCTGACAGAGACTAGAATCCTGGGCTCCGGTAATGTTGTTGTATGTACCATTTGGACATGGATATTGATAGGCAAACTCCGTGGCCACTGGACAGTAGTAACCTGAAATAGATTTATTTCTGACTTAAGATGTCTTCAAAACATTTCCAGAATTTAAAATGTATTGAATTTTTTTTTTCAAAATACCAAAAAACAACAAACAGAAGCTACCTTGAGGACAGGCAGTAATGCTGCTGCTTCCAGATGGACAGTAATAACCAGTAGGACATGTTGTACAGTTAGACTGCTGGTCAGTCAGAGTGTAGGTTCCTGCTGTACAGTTGATGGCTACACTGGTTCCTGCTGGACAGTAGGTACCAGCTGGACATGGTCCTCCTGTGGCATCAGTGGTAGAGGGACTGGATGAATTTGAACCTCCAGCACAGAAGAAGCCAGGATTACAAATTCCAGTTGGGTACTCCAGACCTGGAACCTCACAGTAGTATCCAGGTGTACACTGTTGGCACTCAGATTCTGCTTGGAGCATGGTTCGGTTGTTGAACGTTCCAGCTGGACATGGTGTTGGGTCCTGAGTCTGTGCTATACAATAATGACCAATAGGGCAAGGTCCAGCATCTCCCGCTGTAGAACCACTTGGAGTCTCATCATCTGATCCACTTCTGCAGAAGTAACCCGCTGCACAGGAACCAGCCACTGCTGTCAGATTGGTCACATCACAGTAGAATCCTCCAGTACATTGAGTGCATTCAGTTACATTTGACAGTCCTGTGCTTGGGTTGAAGGTACCTGCTGGACAAGCTTGCCAGACATGTCCGGTTCCCTCAGGACAGTAGAACCCAGCTGGACATGCCTGAGGGTTAGACCCTGTTGTACAGTATTTACCAGCAGGGCAGATTTGACACACAGAGTTGAGAGTGGTGTCTGTGTAATATCCTGGGTCACATGGAATGGCAGTGGGTGTTCCCTCAGGGCAGTAATGTCCCACTGGACAAGCATTACCGGTCACTCCATCGGTAGGTGTGGCTGTTGTGGCATTACCTGCACAGTAGTACTGAGCAGAACAGTTTCCTTGTGGAGCTGTCATTCCACTGTTTGGACAAAACATTCCAGGAGTACACCCAGTACACTCAGTTAGGTACTGCAGACCTGAAATAGAAAGGTTTATAGTTTTTACATGTTTTAACAAATCAAATAAAGACTTTTGTCCCCTCCTAATCAAGAACAAAAAATCTGTTGTTTTATTTTATTTATAATGAAACTAGCAAATTCATCTCTAGATGTGCAAAACACAAAAATAGAGAAAAGCTTTTATATGCGCACCCCATGGAAGAACTGTACGATATTTTAGCACAGTTTGACGTCATTTAAACTGTGACGTTATTGTATTCAATTGTGACAGCAATTTAGTATGCTGTGATGCATCTAAAACAATACTGCTTGAAAACATATGCGTAAATCAAGTATACTGAGTCTTGTTAAGTTTGAACCTAACTGAATATAAGAACCTATCTTCACCTTAACCAGATTTAATTTTCAATTTTCCAGCCTAAATATTTTTTTAAGCCATGCTTAAAAGCTCTACAGGATCATTAATTGAAAACACATTACCTTGTGTGGGGCTGTATGTTCCAGCTGGGCACAGTGTGGTGCTATTGGATCCTACAGGACAGTAAGCTCCGGGATCACAGATCTTGCCAGTGGTGCCATCTGTTGGTGTTGCAGTGTAGGCCCCCAGTATACAGACATAGCCACCATGGCAGTCACCAGAGGGGGCTGATAGACCTTCCTGTCCACAGTACTTTCCTCCTGGGCAGGTGATGCACTCACTAGCCAACTTCAGGTAAGACTGGTCACTGTACGTACCATTAGGACAGCCAAACTCTGTGGCGTATTTGGTTCCGTTTGGACAATAGTAACCAGGTTGACAAGATGTTGGGTTTTGGACACCAGTGGAACAGAAGGTGCTGTTTTGTATAGTGCCATCACAATAATAGCCTTCTGGGCAGTTCTTACAAGTTCCCTAATATAAAGAAAACCACATAAGCAAAGCTTGAAAAAATTCTAATGATTTATAATTGTTATAAACTTAAGTGTTATATGTTTTCCATGAATGTTTAATAATGGCCAACAAACTAAAAAAGTACTACAATGTATAATCCCCTACGATACATATACAGAATGAAATGGCATTTATTTACCTGTCCTAGTTGATTTTGGTATGAGCCAGAGGGACAAGACACCTCTGAAGGACTTCCAGCAGGACAGTAGTGACCAGGGGTACACACATAAGCTGTAGGGTTACTGACATTTTGGCCAGCTGGACAGTAGTAACCAACAGAACAGTCACCAGTAGGGGCTGAGAGTCCAGTTGTCTCACAGTAAAAACCTAAAAAAAAAAACCAAAAGAAATTTAACTGGTAATTCTTAACTTTATAAACAAGAGATAATTAGTTACAAATTTTGTAACAATTATACCAGGTTCCAGCAAAAATTATCCTTTTAAGAAACTGCATTTTCTCAGCATTATATGAAATCAATTTAAATGTTTCACAGAGTTTCCCTATTGTTTCCTGATGTATTTAATTTCTTTACTGTAATTCATACCTGCAGTACAGAGTTTACAGCCTGAGAAGTCCACATTCCCAGTAGCATTAGAGAAGTAACCAGGGGGACAGCCCTGAGGGACTCCGGTCCCCTGTGGACAGTAGTGTCCAGTAGGACAGGTGCCTCCGGTGGCATCGTTCTGTGGGTCTGATCGTGTTGCTCCCAGTGTGCAGTAGTAACCAGCATCACATGGCCCCGTGACATTGGCTAATCCTGCAGAGCTACAGTAGTATCCTGTAAATCAAAAATATTCCATGCTTAACATAAAGATTCTGATTAGTACCTTATGTGCTTATTGAACAGGATTCACTTTTTAGTGCCATTTGCAAGGTCATCTGTATATGCAATCAAAACATACCATATTTATCAGAGTTTCAACATGACAGTGAGTATACACTTTATTTCTGATATTTGTAAAATTTGAAATGTCAAAAATTGTTGAGAAGATGTCACTGACCTGGAAGACAAGACTGGGGTTGATCTGAGCCTGTTGGACAATACTCTCCTGGTTGACATTTCCCTCCTGTCTGGTTGACAGGACAGAAACAGGAAGACATGGTGTAGTTAAAAGTGGTGATGTCAGTGGGCTGGTTGGATGATGCCCCCCTCACACAGTACCAGCCTGCCATACAGTCCCCTGTAGGGAGGGAGAGGCCAGGTGTAGCACAATACTTGCCTGGATCACAAGGAACACAGTCAGCACTGGATTGCTTGCCTATATAGTCATTATAGGTACCTATACTACATGGATATTGGTTCATGCTACCAGTTCCTGGCAGGCAGTAATGACCTTTGGGACAGTCGTTTCCTACATAGTTTGTAGAATTTTCAGGGCAGTAGTAGCCAGCTGGACATTGTATACATTCAGCCAGTCCAGTGGATGGATTGTATTGTCCTGCTGGGCATCCCAGTGGATATGAGGTTCCATTGGGACAATAACTGCCAATAGGACAGGGTCCTCCTGTGGCATCTACCACTGGATTGTTTGGTGATTGAGCTCCCTGCAGACAGTAAAATCCAGCCCAGCAGTCTCCTGAGGGCTCAGTGAGACCCGTGGAGCCACAGTATTTTCCATAGGAACAAGGTGTGCATTCTGATTGCAGTGTTAATTTAGTCTGGTTGTTGAAGGTTCCCAGTGGACATGGAAGAGGTGTGGTGGTCTGTTGAGGGCAATAATGACCTGTAGGACATGGTCCAGCAACCCCAGTATTGTTGACATCTGGTGATGGTGTGTTCGATCCAGAAGTACAGTAGTATCCAGCATTACATTTACCAGCCAATGTTGTAGCATTAAGTTTATCACAATACCAGCCTCCTGTACACTGTGTACAGTTATCCGCATCCCAGAGGCCTGTGGAAGTACTGAATGTTCCTAGAGGGCAAGATTGCCAGATCTGCCCTGTACCTTCAGGGCAATAATAGCCAGGTGGACAATCATCAGGAGTCAAACCAGTGATACAATAATGTCCTGGTGTGCAGTTCCAGCATTCAGCAGCACCAGTGTTAGTCATGTACTTCCCATCTGGACAGGGGATTGGGACGGCAGTGCCCTCTGGGCAGTAATGTCCTATTGTACATGGGTCTCCAGTTGTGGTGTCATTGGGTGTGGCTGTGATGGATTTTCCTGAGCAGTAGTACCCTGGAGAACATGGTCCTGTGGGTGAAGTCAATCCTGTGGTGTCACAATATTGCCCTCCTGAGCAGTCAGTACATTCTCCAGCCAGTGCCAGACCAGTACTGTTGGACCATGTACCTATATTGTACATCAAGATTTAATTTTCAATGTTCAAAATGTTTGATATGATTATTGGGAACAGAAGTTATTAACTAAAAGTAGCAAAGCATTTAAACCACAGAACCTTTATAACCTGTGGATCAAATAACTTCATCAAATCTTAGATATCAGGTGGCATTACCTAGTGGACAAGGGGTTGGGACAGGAGTTCCTTGTACACAGTACTGACCAGCTGGACATAGTTGACCAGTGACCCCATCAGTGGGTGTCGAAGTAGAAGAGCCATTAATACACCAGTACTGAGCCAAACAGTCACCTATTTAACAAGAAAAGAAATAGTTAGAAAGTTTCTCTTTATTGAAATCAAATGCATGATAATCATAAGAATTACATATAAGTTCAATATTACTATTAAGAGTTGCTGTACTCTAATGGAAATAATACATCCATATTCTATTGCAGCTATATCTTCTTTAATAAAGGACAACTATGTGCTATGTACTGCTAAATATCGAGATAGTTGAAATGCAATAATTAGATTATACACTTTTCAAAAACAGCAACATAATTGTAAACTTCTGGGTACTGACCAGTGACTGCAGTAAGTCCATTAGTTCCACAATACTTCCCGGCATCACAAGATGTACATTCCGTGACATCTCGAAGTTTGGTGTATGGATTGTAGGTTCCTGCTGGACAGGGGTAGTGAGTGCTGGACTCTGTACCATTAGGACAATAGTGACCCTGTGGACAGGGGTAGGGGGAATAGGTAGTTACAGGGGAGTTAGCAATGTCACAGTAATAGCCTAAAATTAAAAAAAAAATATTGCATCAGTAAAATTTATGTATCTGTAAATCATTTTATTTGTAAGGAAATGAATGATGATTTTACCTTTTAATACATGTACTATAAATGTATATATGTACAAGGTACCTCCCCCCAACACAATCTGTGATGAGATACAGACCTGGTGGACACGTTTTACAGGACGACTGGCCTTGCTGGTCCTGGTATTGACCAGATGGACATTTGATCTGTTCAAAACTTCCCACTGGGCAGTAGAATCCAGCAGAACAAACAAATGGGTTACTTATGTTCTGACCAGTAGGACAATAGTATCCTGAAAAATTGCATTTAAAGATGTATCCCAACATTTATTAAGGTTCAATAATCATAACATGTACTGGGGTATTTTTTGAAGCATTACTTGTGACATTCCATCAAACAAATCCTACCTGCATCACAAGGCCCAGTGGGTTCTGTCAGACCCTCATTCTGGCAGTAGTATCCCTGAGTACACGGTGTGCAATCTGATGACAAAGTATTTCCTGTCTTATTCGAAAAGGTGCCTGTTGGACATTTTGGTTGATTGCTTGTGGTTCCAACTCCTGTAAAATAAAATTATGAGAAAATGCTAGTTAAAATGATTACTGATAACTATGTTACAGTTCTTTAAATGTAAGGAAGATTTACAACTTTGAGAATATATTTGTATTTTTGTACGTATATGTGTGTAAAACCTACCACAATATCTGCCTGGTGGACAGATATTTCCTGTTACTCCATCAGTAGGATCCTGGCGGTCAGCGCGTCCTGCACAGTAGTATCCAGCCTGACATTGACCGGCAGTGGTGGCCAAACCTAGAAAACAAATATAATAGAAATGTACTTGTACACAAGAGTTTAAACCAGCCATTTTGTCAATTATATCCCTCATTTTTTACACATAATAATATTTGGTGTTACTGTTTTATACAGAATTATAAGTTGTTTAGATTTACCTGGTGTGTTACAGTAATGTCCTTCATCACACAATGTGGGTTCCCTGGATCCTGTGGGACAGTAGTAACCAGGCTGACATATCCCCCCAGTGCTGTTAGCTGGGCACAGACAGTCTCCTGATGTAAAATTGTTGTAGTCTGTAGGGGTGGCTGACCAGGCACCAAGGACACAGAAATATCCTGCAAACCACAGATGGAACATTAATCATCATTTTATTAAAAATAATAATGATTATATCATAACAGCTATAGTTACTTCATATCCTATTATAGTAATTAAACATTATCCTGTAACTTACCTGCAGTACACTGTCCTGACACAGCACTGAGGCCCTGTGTTCCACAGTAGTTTCCAGCTGTACAAGGGAGACAATCTGATTCACTCTGTCCCATCAAAGTGTCACGGTAACTGCCCTTGGGACAAGGATACTCATTGGCATTCTTGGTTCCATTGGGACAATAATATCCAGTGGGACATGGGAAGGGTTCATAGGAGGTTGTGTTTTCATTACAGTAGAAGCCAGCAGGACATTCTGTACAGTTCCACTGCCCAGTCAGATTGTTGTATGTGCCTGAGGGACAGGCCAGAGGGGTGGATGTTCCTTCTGGACAGTAGTGAGAAACCGGACATGGACCTCCTACATCAGGCTGATCCCCTGTATAAAACATAATCATTAATGTCACAGTCTGGTTATTACAGTAAAACTTGTCTAATCCGGCGACCAGTGGTTCCAAAATTTTTGGCCGGATTAGACAACATCCGGATTGGAGAAAATTGAACCGTTATAGCAAGATAAAAATTACATAGATATAAACAAAGAGTGGTAAATAAATACTTGATCAAACGTTTCACTTGAAAAAATCATCTGTTTCGTTTGCTCTGTTTTTCAGAATTTTCATTTCTGTTTAAAGTTTTTTATTCAGTAACGAAATATGATATCTCTTGGTCATTTATTAAATTTGAAAATCGTTAAATATTTTAAACACACTCCAAAACCTCATCGTAGCTGTAAATATTATTTTGTTAGGGACAGATTGCTAATTAATTTCTTTCTTTTAAAATTAATATGTTTGAATATTTTGACACTGTATTTGTTAATTTCAAATGTTTTGATGAATATTGGAAAAAAATCTTCTGTCGTTATGGTCGTTGTAAACTAGCGACACAAAGGGAAGTAATTCGAATTGCAACGTCGTGCACGCAAAACGAAAGTAGAAAGGAGGTCATGAATAAGTCTCCAAGTTTTTCTACAGACATGCTACACGCAACCATCGCCTTACTTGAGCAATTAATGATTTATTTATCGCGTTTGTTAAAATCTAAACTGTCGATAAAGGAGAGATCATTAACGGGACAATAATTACCCCACACAAGACTTCGGTAATAACCAGCGGGCACAGGTAAAAATAAGTGGCCGGATTAGAGGAGATAATTTGTACTAATTATGAGCAGTTAGTTCTTCAAATAGCGGCCGGTTTACAGAATAGGCAAGATCCGGATTGAACAACATTTATTAAACATAAATTATAAAGAAAATTCTTGGGACTAAAATATTACGCCGGACTGAACAACGTGCCGGAATGCACAACATCCGGATTCAACAAGTTTTACTGTACAATTTCTACTCATTTTGCAATCTCACCATGCACCCTGATTCTTTCCAATAGCCAAAAATGGCAATATGAGAATTTATATGAAACAAAGTCTTTAAAAACACAATTCTTACAAAACTTCCAGAGGATACTCAACATTTCATTCGTAAGATAATTTCATCAGAGATCTTTATCACAGTTTACCTAATGGTGTAGGCACATTGTTTCCTCTGTAGCAGTAGAATCCTTTGTCACATGGTCCTGTAGCATCAGTTAGATTCTTTGTTCCACAGTAATGTCCCAGCTTACATGGCCAACAATCAGCAACTTTCTCTCCCTGGGGTAGGTCTCTGTATGTTCCATTGGGACAGGAGACAGGATCCTCTGTTTGTATTGGACAGTAGAATCCCGGGGGACATGGGCCTCCAATACCACTGGTTGTAGCAGGTGTGGGGGTACTGACATTTACTCCTATAAAACAGTAAGTAATGGTGAAACAAAATACAGAGTCCTTCTGAACTTTGACTGATTGCCTTAACTTTGTTCACAAAGGAAGTCCCTATCATGAAGAATTAAAAATGAAGACAAGATTGAGTTGTTGGAAAAATAGCAACCAAAAAGTAAAAACATATCTCTTTCCCTTTTAATGAAATTTTGGAGACATAAATATTATTTAAAGGTCATGCTCCATGTTCAAGTTTTGCAGTGATATGCAGGAAAATGACTAATAAGCAGAACAAAACAAAGTATCCACTCCTGTTTGATTTTGTGCAGGTGAGGGGATAGCTAGCAGAATTCTTTAAAATTACAAAGTTAAAAGTTTAAAGTGAGTAAAAGTTCTTTGATAAACATTTATCAAATTTACATTTGTAAATCTCATTTCCGTTCTCTTCCATTTCTGAAATTTGATCAGAATTCTGATAGTGTACCTGATTTGCAGTAATAGCCTGCAGCACACTGTCCTGTTCCTGTGTCATTCAAGCTGAAATCAAAATTAATGGCACCAAGTTTGTAACAATAGTATCCCCCAGAACAAGGCAGGCAGTCTGATTCCTTGGTCATTCCTGTTGAAAAAAAACAAATACTTTCGTCAGTTAGCCATTCATGTGATACATGTACTATTATAATACAACTATTCTTTTTCTTGAAAGAGAAAGTAAATGAAAATATTTTCTAAAATAATTCATTAGTACAATTTTCTTTCATATAACAAATTCTGTGCATTGTGCACAATTCACAGAACTGATTAAATACCCAGTAATGATCACACTTTAAAGTAAACATTAATACAGCTTGCTGTACTGACCATAATCAGGGTTATATGTGCCTGTAGGACAGGGAGGTTGGTCAGCTGTAGTGTTGCCAGGGCAATATCTTCCTCTGGGGCACCTCAAGGGGTCCACTTCTCCCGAAACACAGAAAAATCCTGCAGGACAGTCGAAACAGTAGGAGTACCCTGTGGTGTTCATGTAGGACCCTGCTGGACAGGCCAGAGGAGTACTGGTCCCCTCAGGACAGTAGTGACCCTTTGTACATGGATCACCTGTGGCTCCTCCATCCATTGGGGTGTCGGAGTATGCCCCTGACTTACAGTAATAACCAGCTGAACAGTTCCTGTTAGGAGCAGTCAGACCAGCTCCAACACAAGCTTTACCACCATCACAAGCAGTACAGTTACTCTCTCCCATGTTACCTATCAATGGACACAAAAGAGCTTAGTACTGTATTAATATGTCAACATAAATAATATTATACACAATATGTTCAATTTGTTAAGTTAACTACTTGTCTTTAATTTTCATAACATGGATTTGAAAGAGGTCAACTATAGATACTAACCTGTGTAAGCACTGTATGTTCCATTTGCACAAGGGTAATGCTGATAGTCTCCAGTGCCCTCAGGACAATAATAGCCAGGAGGACAGAAGTCACCGAAAGTTTGCCCAACAGGGTCAGTCATGTTAGATCCTAAAGTACAATAGTGTCCTGCAGAGCATGGAGTCACAGCCTCAGGAAGTCCTACAGAATCACAGGCATAACCAGTGGTACAGGGATCACAGTGAGCTTCTTCATACTTTCCAGTATCCTTCAGGAATGTTCCTCGAGGACAAGGTGTAGGATAGCTACTGCCTTCAGGACAATAATATCCTCTTGGACACAGAATCTGATCAACTGTACCAGTCCCATTACAGTAGTAACCTTGACTACACAATTCACACTGTGATGACTCTTTGGCCAGTTGGAATTGACCAGCTGGACAGGGCTCTGGTTTAAAGGCTCCTTCTTTTGTGTAGTGACCAGCAGGTGTGGAATATTGGGTTGGGACTCCTGATCCCCCAGTACAATAAAATCCTGCAGCACACATGGATGAGGCTGAAGTACTACTAGAACCAGCACAATAATACCCAGGGTCACAGGGAATACAGTCAAACTTTGTCTTAGCTCCAGGACTTTTACTGTACTCCCCTACAGGACAGGAAGTAGGCGTGGCAGATCCAGCTGGACAGTAACCTCCTGCAGGGCACAGTCCTCCTGTGAGGCCATCAGGAGGGGCTGAGGAGTAGGCCTTTTCTCTACAGTAAAATCCTGGATCACACACATCTGTCGGAGCAGTTCGTCCAATACCATCACAATAATAACCCCCAGGACAAGGGGTGCAGTCGGTACTCCTACGTAGACCTGTGGAATTGCTGTAGGTTCCCAGGGCACAGGGCTGTGGGAAAGTGCTTCCACTGACACAGAAAGATCCAGCAGGACAATCAATGGGAATGGCTAGTCCCTCTCTATCACAGTAATAACCAGAAATACATTCAGCACAATCTTGGAATGACTCCTTTGCTGAGCCATTCCTGTAGAATCCAATGGGACAAGGATAAGAATCAGGTGCAGCTGTACCAAGTGGACAGTAATAACCTCCTGGACAGTCCCCAGCAGGAGAAGACAATCCCTCTGGTATACAGTACATACCTGGTGTACACTGTTGACATTCTGATACCTGTTTAAGGCCGTATTCTGCATTGAATGTTCCATTAGGACAAGGCACTGGGTAAGGGTTTACATCTCCTTTTGGACAGTAGTGACCTTTGCGACATTTATCCTGGACAAGTTCTGGAGCCCTAGTCATTCCTGGTGGACACTCAAGACCTGCTGGACAGATTCGGTCACTATACATGTAAGTCATACTGGTGGCATTCAGATTACAGTAGTAGCCTGCCTCACACGTCGTACAGGCCGAGGCTCCAGAGTCAGAGTAATTCCCCTTGTCACAGATGATGGGGTCCACATTACCAGTTCCCGGGCAGTAATATCCAGCAGTACAGTCCACACAGTACGTGATGTTCTCACCCTTGATCTGATTGTTGTATTTGCCACTGTAAAAAAACAATCATAGGTGTGAAAATTTACATATTAAATTATTTAAAATAGCTTTTAACTATTTTCAACTAGACAAAACACTAAAAACTTTCATTATTTATCCTTTTACGAAGCAGCAGCAGATGTTACAAAGAGGCCTTTCTGTCTGATAGAATTGTAATGTGTGAAAATAAGAACTTACGCTGGGCAGGCTGTGGGTAGTACAGATGCCTGGGGACAGTAGTGACCCTCGGGACAATCATCACACTGCTCCCAGGCTGTGTTCCCCGTCTTGTTACTGTAGGACCCAGCATGACAAGGGTTAGTAGTGGCTGTTGGTGTACCTATACATCACAGAATTTATCAATTAAAATCAGGCAGTGTGGAAAATTAGTTTAAGCATGGCTCAATTTAAAGTTGCATGAAATTTATATAATTTTGTCCAAAATAACATCCTTCATAACAATTAAATCCATGCAAACATTTACAAATATCCACATGCATTCTCTTGTCTGAGGTAAGAAATAAGCAAAAGTCTCCAAAAATTATAGAAATAAACATAACTTCATAAATTGAAAGCTAAGTTAAACTATTTATAGCAGTTTTTTGGTTCTATACTTATATCTATCTGAAAAAGATATACCAGTAGCTATGTTTACATTTGATTATCATATACTTAGTGTTTTTGATGTTCAGTCAATATTGAAAATAAAGGAACGGTAATAATTTTGATCATAAGTCCTTTGATTATCTAGCACATAAAGTCTTTCCTTAATTTAATTCCTTTTGTTATGTTGCGAATAAAATAACTGCAAATAAAATAAAATTTTACAACCCTGATTTTGCAAAAAAAAAAAACTAGGTTCTATAGCTTTATCTTGGACAAGAGACATTAAGGACAGGTTCTTTGGGGATTCTGTGGGTAAACATGCATACAGGAAAGAATTAAAAATATACTAGCACCAACAATGAATCCATGTACCAATCATCTTAAAAAAGACTTCTCTCAATATAAATCATGCTGGTTTCATGCTCATTTAGAGACAATTCTGAAAATCTATCACCTTGGAATTTACGACAACAATAATTTCTGGATATACTCACTGGATCCGACTACATATTGGAAAATCATGGGGTGATAATATAAGGAATATGGTTAATGCCACTGGTAACAATGGGCCACTTTCAACACAACGATGTACTGGTAATCAGTGGACAAGGGATTTTATATTCATTACGTTCAAACAATGTAAAATAATATATGCCAAAAGTGAAAATGTAAAATTAAGAATGAATAAATTGGACATTATAAAGTGTTAAGTGAACTTTTTTATTTCAAAATACATGAATTCTGATGGTCAAATATGGAATGTTAATTAATTAATACTTAAATATAAAGCACATTGAAATCATCATTTTTACTTTTCCCCCCCCTTTTTTTTTAGCAATAGCTTTTGAGACAATTTACATTTATTTAAGTATGGTAACATTCAGATGAATAATTACGGGATGTACTGTCAAATCACTTATTTTCCTGGAGTCAAATTTTTGTGGTTTAATCGTGGAAAAAACTATTGGTTCTTTGAGATTTGATTTCATGGAGGACATGAATTTGTGGATCTCTTCAAACCACAAAACAACAAACATTAAACCCCACAAATATTAGTGATTTCACAGTTGTTAAGGATCTGATTTCTAAAACAATTTTTTTTAAATTTGCATATCATTTATAAAAGTAAACAAGTAACACTCAAAATAATATCTTAAAACAGAGTATATCAAAAAAAAGTCATGTGAAACTTCACAATCATTTCACATATGTATCTCAAAGATAACGTGAAATCACTGTTTAAGGAGGAACCAATGTTCGTGAATTTTGTGGGTCACACTAACTAAATTCTCCACAGTGGTTCACTGATTCTTGTGTATATATACAACTACGGTCCCACAAACCAGTATAATATTTATTGCCAGCAAATGACCCCCACAAGTTAAAATGATTCCACTGTTAATCATATATAAACACAATGAATGTAAATTGACATAACTATATGTATTTGAATAATACTGTTTCTAAAATCATTCTAAATACTGCAGAAACGAACAGAGAATTATACAGATTTCTTTGAAAGTTAAAATAGTTTAATTGTAAAAATTTGAAAGAATATTAAAGTCCAATATTATTTTTAAAAATTATTATTTCATTTGAAGAGAAAATATATCAATAATTCTGAAGATTTACAGACTTTTGATTCTTACCATCAGGGCACCAATGTCCCTTAGCACACAAATCAGTGGGGGTAGCCGATCCCTCCAAACAGTACCAGCCCCGGGGACAGATGGTACATTGCTCCACTTTGTACAGATTGGTCAAGTTGGTGTAAGTTCCAGCTGGACAGGGATATTGAGTAGGAGAAGCTGTTCCATCCGGACAGAAGTGGCCTTGACCACAGGGAACCGGTGGTTTCTGCTGTCCTCCGGTTCCCACCAGACAGGCTTTGGTTGATCTACAGGTCTCACACTGAGACTGGGCTGTCAGGTTCTTAAAGTCGGTGAATGTTCCAGCAGGACAGGCATATTCTGGTTGGTTGGGTAGATGGTTTCCTCCTGGACAGTAGTAACCAGGTGAACATGGATAATCTGGTTTCGCTAGTCCATGTTTAGTACAGGCTTGTCCAGCAATACAGTCTTGGCAATCTGTGGCTGCTCCTCTCTCTGTATATTCATTGAATTTTCCTGGACTACAAGGTGTTGGTGTATGGGTTCCAGCTGGGCAGTAATGTCCAGCAGGGCAAGATTTACAGCTCTGCAATCCTATTGCCCCTTCTTCCTCTGTGTATTTACCAGCTGGACAATTTATTGGTGCTGTTCCTGATCCTTGTGGACAGTAAGATCCTCTGGGGCAAATATACCCATCATACATAGGATCATCTGTTCCAGGAGGGCAGTATCTTCCAGCAGGACAATCAATACATTCATCAACTTTAACTGCTCCCAAACCACTATAAAATTTGCCATGAGGACATGGACTAGCCTTGTAATCTCCTGTTTTAGTTGGACAGTAATGCCCTCTAGGACATATAAGACTGTTGGTTGGTACACCAGCAGTTCCTGCAGGGCAGTAAAATCCTTGTGGGCAGTCAGTGCACTCAGCTGCTGCTTTGAGTCCTTTTGTTGCACCATATGTTCCCATATCACAAGGTGTTTCAACAGTTGCTCCTAATTCACAGTAGTATCCCAGTGAACAAATGGCGGAAGGTGGGTCCTTTTGAATGCTCCCTGCAGGACAGAAGAACCCAGCATCACAATCAGAACATACGGTAGCTCCTGCAGCACTGTATTTACCAACACCACATATGACTGGTTTTTGGTTGTTGTTGGCACAGTAGTAACCAGCTGGACACTCTGTACAGGTAGTCTGTCCACCTAGACTGTAATAGCCAGTTGTGCATGCTGTCCCTGCACTCGTGGTGGAAGGACACTCCTCTCCGGCAGGACATACAGTGCATTCTTTGGCTCCGGCTAGGGAATAATAACCAGCAGCACACACCACTGAGTAGCTGTCATAAATTGTCGGACACTCGTAACCAGCTGTGCACTGCACACATGCAGCACGTCTACCTTCACTGTAGAATCCGTCAGCACATTTAGTCTCTGTGTTGGTTGTGGTAGATGGACATTCATACCCTGGTGGACACTCAGTACATGTGGTACTTTCAGCTAAAGCATATGAGCCTGCAGTACATGTGATGCTAGAAGCACTGTTTGTGAGTGGGCAAGCTTTCCCAGCAACACATTGGGTACATGATGTTTGACTTCCAACAGAGTAAGTTCCTGGCAGACACTGGGCATTCTGACTACCATCTACATTAGGACACTCCCATCCAGCTTCACATGCTGTGCAGGTGGCTGACCCAGCAAAAGCATACTCTCCTGCACTACAGGGAGTTTCTGTGTTTAATGTGGTAGATGCACAAGCTTTACCAGCAGTGCATAATGTGCAGGAAGATTGGGCACCAACGGAGTGACTCCCTAATAAAATAATTAAAATTTCCAAAATTACTGAACTCAGTAAATTCTACACTCAGAATTGAATTTTGTCCACTTTTTACTCTTTCTTGAAAGTAATGGGAAAATCCAAATACAGTAAAACACGCTTATAATGAAGTGCCAGGGACGGGCGATTTCGCTTCGTTATAAACATAATTTGTTATATCCGTTAGCATCCTCGCAATGCCAGGGGTCCCGAGTCAACACGTTGCCGTTGGACCCCTGGCATATTTCATTAGATATTTTAGGGCTTGCTTCTCTCATTGAGAAGCACCAATCAAATTAAAGCTTTCATAAATAGTTAGATAAGGATCAAGTTGACACCTCAAATGCACGTGTTACAAGTTGTTTATCATAGAAAGGCTTAATGTGATTGGTTGAGAGATAAGAAAAACAATCAAGATTTTTCCAAAAGTCGTCGCTTCAGTTAGCCCACGAATATTGCATGAAATATGCCAGGGGTCCAATGGCAATGTGTTGACTCAGGACCCCTGGCATTGCGAGGATGATCCGTTAGCTTCACAATATGTTTAAAACCCAAGGAGAATGAAAATCACTTCGCTATAAGCGAATCATTAAAAGTGTGTTCACTATAAGTGTGTTTTACTCTAGTTTGGGAAGTCAAAGAAACAAGAATTGCTGATAATCTGCTTCCAAACTACAATAATTTTTGTTAATTCAGATTTATCATACAATACCCTAAAACCTTGAAAATTTGCCGGATTTAATAATAAGCTGGTTTTGAAAATAAGCCACCTATTTCTTGCATTGAAAATTACTTGAAAATAAGCCTGATTTGAAAATAAGCCGGTAATGATAGTTCCATTTAGAACACAGCGTTATTTTTAATTACAATATATTTTATTTTATAATAAACATTCTATGACATTAATAATTTTATTCAACAAAGTATAAGATTTTAAAGCACTATTATTTTCTTTTTAGCTCACAGAAATCTTGTCATTCATTACATGTCATCTTTATCCTCGCAGAAATAATTTTATTTCAACAATGCACGAGAAACTGTTGAACTTCTATACTTATAAATTAATAAATTTTAGAAATAAACTCCAAAACGGGTGCACCAGAGTTCTTACTTACTTCTCTAACAATACACTATATACAAGATGATGTTCGTAAACTATATTTAGATTTCAATTGCATAGTAAGTTTCGTACATTAAATTAAAAGTCTACTTTCATTTTCTATAAACAGCCATGAAATAGCAAAAACGCGAGTACGGTGGCGTTTCCGGTTGGCGGATCTAAGTTTCTGGCAATTTTTAATGAAACTGACAACAAGCAATCGTTTATTTATTTCATAAAAAATCATCACTGAATTATTCAATCAAAACTTTATTTAAATGATATAAAGGAAACAAGTTGTAATAACCGATTAAAAAGCTAAATATGCAAATTATTTTCGTCATTCACCGATTTTAATATTGACGGAAGCTTCTAGAACATCATGTAGCATCGAGCCCGATCATAAAAAGAAAAACGAGGCGATTATAGCTGCATGAACATTAAAAAAAACTTGTGTAAATGGTCATGAAATAATGGTAAATCATTGATAACACTATAAGTTGTGAATATATTTATAGATTATAATATTTATATATTTAAAGACTATTACATATATGTAGTAGGTTTTCCTAATAAATTTAACGGTAAAATTCCTATATATTCATTAATGAGAGCATCGTGGCAACGAACCCGAAGTACAATTTGTACTTCGTAATTAACGTGCTTACATGAAAAGAGAAAATTAATGAATAAGGTATTGTTCAAATACAATTAAAGCTGTAAAATTCTGTTCTTTAATCAATACATTTCAGCTTTTTTTCTGAATACAATCTTTTATATTGAATACTCAGCATATTTATAGGGCGTTAAAACCTAATTTTTATACAGGTATTTTGTTTGGTTTATAAATATGTTAATACCTTATTGATAAGTAAAAAATGAATAGTACATTTTTACATATCAATAAGGTACATACATATTTATAAACCAAGATCCAAGTACTTGTGAATTTTTAACCCCCCCCCCCCCCCCAAATCAATTTATCAGTATTTACTGTTCATATTCGCTGCTTTTATCCTTAATGGAAATGAAAAAAGAGCATCTGAAGTACAATATCCATAACAAAATATAACAGGTTTCACAATAAACTTCAATTAATGAAATTGTTATTTTTTCAAGTTTTTACAAAAAGGGTGGGGTGGGTGGGATGAAGACGAACATTTACTTCATGCGGGATTTTGAACAAAGTAATTCTTCCTGCTATAAGCCTGTAGGGTGTCAGTAGAAACTACAATATACTCTGTCGGTAGTGGACCAGGTATAAATTCAATTCCCCGCGCTTGCGCGGGATTTCATCTTGTCAGTTTCATAAAATCGACTTAAATCTTTATTTAGCAACGGTAATCATGACTGTGTGCATTGCAGTAATCTCTTATTTTCAACAGAGCTCGAGTTATTTTAATAATTAAGTTTCAAAAAACTTGATATTTCTTTTTTTAAATTACTATAATGGACGAAAGTTATAAATCGACCCCAATTATATCAATGAAAATAATCAAAGCCATTGATAATAGAGGTAATAAGAAAATTATTAAACAAACATGTACACTCCTTCACAACAATGGCTTTAATTGGGACGTATACGGGGTGTTTACATGAAATTTCCACTGAGTTATTTAAAATCAAAATAAACTTATAAATTGCTTCTTTTTTTTTTTGAAAACAGAGTGTCAGACTGATTTGGTACATTACGCAAGCACGTGGCAAAGGAATGTGTAAACGTCTATAAATAACATCGTGATATGGCGGCTTGAATATGCAGCTATAATTAATTTTAACGCGCTTTCCAATATCATTTAACCATCAACAGATTATAAATTGAACATTTTCAACAAGTTTACGTTCTTATCATAATTTACTAAGGTTTTAAATATAGCAGTAAACAACAAGAAATTGTCTATGTCTGTTGGTAATGCTACAGTATGTCCGATAGCCGTGCATATTATACTCGGCCAAATGTGGCAGTTCAAAACCGATCGATCATAATTTATTGTTTAGATAATAAGCCGTGATTATGCTCTCGTCGCTTATCGGTTTTTTGTTTTGATAATAAGCCGCGATTTGAAAATAAGACGGTTTTGAAAATAAGCCCCCATTTTCTTACCAAAACTTAAAATAAGCCGCAGCTTATTTTCAAGGTTTTAGGGTATATACAATTGGGTACATTTGTAGAAATTTTCAAAAATTTGGCTTCTACGGGGTAAAAAAATGGTTTTACTGTATCTGGTTCTTTTTTTATTACTTTACCTGAAGGACATGGGTATCTGTTTGACAGGGAAGAAGTGGATGGACAGGCATAGCCAGGATCACAGTCTGTACAACTGGTAGCACTTCCTAATGAGTACGTGCCTGCAGCACAGACGGTGGGGGAGGCTGAGGTCGTGGCACAGGAGTAGCCTGCTGGACAAGCCGTACAGGAAGTGGATTTTACTAGGGAATATTCTCCAGAAGAACAGGCAATCTGATTTGGGCTGTAATAAAAATATATTTCCAGTTTTACTTTATCATTTCCAACATAAAAATTTTGTTGAATTATTTTTAAGTTTTAATCATCAACATCAATAATTTAAATTTTTGTGCATTGGGAATATGCTACATATAGAATTATTGTTTTTATGAAAATTTGGCAACCTTCCATCCTTGTGCAGAGGTCCACAAACTTACGCATTAGCTGGACAGTAAAATCCTGCCTGACAATCAGTACATGACGTCTGTCCTTCCAAGTTCTGTGTGTGGGTTCCGCTAGGGCAGTTGATGGGAGAGATGGAGGGGAAGGGACACATTTTACCAGCTGGACATATGGTACAATTCATCTCTCCTGACAGACTGTAGTATCCAGAGCTACATGGAGTGGCTGTGCTACCACTGCACTCAGAACCTGCAGGACAAATACTGCAGCCAGAACCCTGCAATTAAAGCACAGATTATTTATCTCACACTTAGAACAAATGTAATGATGTGTGTCTTTACTCATCAAAAGAAGGCAAAGATTGGACATTTTCATAATGTATAAAATAGACATGCACATGATAATAAAAGATCCCTAACATTTAGATGGCTAGGTGGGCATCAGCCATGTGGCTGTATTTTATTCCTGCTTGCTAGAAACAGAAATATAGCCAGCAGGAATATGTCACATTTTAATCAATGAAAGTGCAACTTGTCAATGAGAGATAATAATTTACTTTGACCATCAATATCATTTTGATAATATTCAATAGTAACAAGTTAGGCCTCTTACTGAAGGACTGTAATATCCTGTCCCACAACTAGTAGGTGACCCTCCATCACAAGTTGAACCAGCTGGACATGCTGTACAGGATGTCTGTCCAGCATTGGAGTAGGTACCACTGGGGCATGCTACAGGGGAAACATTGTTTGCACTACAGGAAAATCCAGCTGGACACTGAGTACATGAAGTTGTCTGCAGGAAAACAATTAAGAAATGAAATTAACATGAGTTCTAACAAAATTCATGATATAGTATTAAAGGTCCATCATTTCAGAGAAACAAACTCAAGTGAATGGATGAGAATATTTCTATTTCATTCTTGCCTTTCCAGACAGGCTGTAATAACCACTTGTACAAGCAACTGGATTGGTAGGATCCAGACACTGAAATCCGGCTGAACATTGGGAACAGGAAGCGGCCGCTGCAGAGCTGGTGTATCCTACAGAAAATATTGTCATGTGATTATTAGAGCAACTACTATCACAACAATTATGAATAATTGTGTTACTGGATGGGTACATCCATTAATTGTTCAAATTTAAAAGCTCTATTTTGCATTCAATTACATGGTACACATTTAATCTTGATCAGTAAATTAAAATTTTTAACAGAAGAAGAAAAGCTGTTGTGATTTCATGTGCATAATGCCAACATATTTTTTCTCAGACTCCTTACCAAAAATGGGATGTTCTACACATAGAAGAAAATTATCCTCGTCTTAAAAATTAAAACTTGCTAACAAACCTTATTTCACTGTTATGTTAAAGTACCATACATTTGTTAATCATCCATGTCTAATGAAGATTGCATGGTGAAATTAACATATAAATAGTTCCATCCTATATTCATTTCAAAACATTTGACCATCATTTGGTATCAATTTAGCATTTTCTCCTATCAATATGAAAGCTTGTTTGTTAGCAAGACCCTGCAATCATGTATGTCAGTGAAAAAATTTAAAATGACCTACAATGCTAATTCACTGAGTAATCATTAAATAACTGTACACATGCATTACTTATTTCAGCAAATTCTATAATTACATGTATTTTTTTATTTTGGCAAGCTTTCTTACAATGTATTTCTATCTTGACATTGTATAGAATGTCCACTTGCAGAGCAAAAACTTAGTTATTTTTTAACCTTTATCTCTAATTCTATCCATTTATTAATTTATTTTTTTTTATGTTTGAACTACAGATAAAGCACTTTATGAAGGAGAAATTGATCTAAATAAGGGTGGGGTGGGAGGCATTATACAATACTGCACAATACACACATGACATTATCATGAACATTGATAAAAATGTTTGACAACTTACCTGCTTCACAGATTGTACATGTAGTCTGTCCCAAAGCACTGTAGTACCCTGCATTACAGTTAGTAGGCGAAATAAAGTTTGATCCATCGAAACATTTCTGTCCAGCGGGGCACTGTGTACAGGAGCCAGCCTGGGCAGCACTGTAGTAGCCATCGGGACATTTCTGAAGGAGAAGACATTCATCATTTACAACAGATTTAGAAACAAAATCCTACTAGTAACAATTTGTATAAAAAGGAAATGAAGTTTCTCTACTATTTAAGAATTCATAATGAAAATATGAAAGTTACTACATATCTAATTGAATAAAATACATGTACACATTCAATAAGTCTTACAGTGCATGTTTCCTCCCCAGCCAAGCTGAAATATCCTGCAACACAATTTACAGGTGAGGCTGTTTTATCCAAACAGGATTGACCGCTGGGACACTGGAGACAGGAAGTCTGACCTGTGCTGGGCTGGTACTGACCATTACTACAGACCACACTGCCTAGAGTTGGGGAGGCACAGTATGTACCAGCTGGGCAGTCCAAACAGTGAGTTCCGTTGGAGTATTGTCCATTCTGAGTAAAATACAACAACATAAATTACAAGTGCTGAATTTGCAAATAAGTATACAATGTATAAATTCATGCTCAAAGTGAAATATAGAAGAAGCTCTAAATCTATGACACGTGTAATCTCCTTATACTTACAGTGCAGGCTGTCTGGGTTCCTGATGAACATGCATAGCCAGCAGGACATGTAGTGCAGGACGTGGCACCAGCAAGGGAATACTGAAAGATAAGGTGATGTCAATTATTTTTTACTGTAAATGAACACAACAACAAGAAGTCTGTGAGCCAATGCTCACTAATAATACCCCCGCTCTGATGTGAATACACAAGTTCAGTTATGGACAAACACAGTGATAATCAAGAAATTGACATCGGATTTGTAAAAACTGAATCCCAACATATGGCATGCCTAAACAAAGAAAAAATTTCAAGCATCTGCAATGAGTAGTTGCTGAGAAAACTACGACCAAAATTTATTATGTATGGTACGGACAGACGCACGGATAAACAGGAAGTTGACATCGGATTTATTCCAAAAATGAATCCTATTATATGGCATGCCTAAACAAAGATTGTGCTAAAATTTCAAGCATCTGCAATGAGTAGTTGCTGAGAAAACTGCGACCAAAATTTGTTATGTGTGGTACGGACAGACGCACGAATAAACAGGAAGTTGTCATCGGATTCGTACAAAAATGAATCCCACCATATGGCATGCCTAAACAAAGAGTGTGTTAAAATTTCAAGCACCTGTGATGAGTAGTTGCTGAGAAAACTGCGACCAAAGTTTGTTATGTGTGATACGGACAGACGCACGGATAAACAGGAAGTTGACATCGGATTCGTACAAAAATGAATCCCACCATATGGCATGCCTAAACAAAGATTGTGTTAAAATTTCAAGCATCTGCAATGAGTAGTTGCTGAGAAAACTACGACCAAAATTTGTTATGTATGGTACGGACAGACGCACGGATAAACAGGAAGTTGACATCGGATTCGTACAAAAATGAATCCCTCCATATGGCATGCCTAAACAAAGATTGTGTTAAAATTTCAAGCACCTATGATGAGTAGTTGCTGAGAAAACTGCGACCAAAATTTGTTATGTGTGGTACGGACAGACGCACGAATAAACAGGAAGTTGACATCGGATTCGTACAAAAATGAATCCCACCATATGGCATGCCTAAACAAAGATTGTGTTAAAATTTCAAGCATCTGCAATGAGTAGTTGCTGAGAAAACTACGACCAAAATTTGTTATGTATGGTACGGACAAACGCATGGATAAACAGGAAGTTGACATCGAATTCATATAAAAATGAATCCCACCATATGGCATGCCTAAACAAAGAGTGTGTTAAAATTTCAAGCACCTGTGATAAGTAGTTGCTGAGAAAACTGCGACCAAAGTTTGTTACGGACAGACAGACAGACGGACGGACAGAAAGACAGACAGACACACAAGGGTAAAACAGTATACCCCCCTCTCCTTCGGAGCGGGGGTATAAAAACACTCTTCACAGAACATCAAATTTCTGACAATGGATTTACATGTTACACTAGAAGTTTACAATGCTTTAAAAGTTTATACAAGTACAGAAGTACAGATTAAAATTTGCTTTTTACAAAAGAAAATCAACTTTCATATTATTGAGTATGATTAGACCTACCTGGCCACTAGGACAGGCCACAGGAGCTACAGTGGGATCAGAACAGCTGGACCCAGCGGGACAAATGGTACAGGTCACCTTACCTGTAGTGTCGGCATAGTAACCAGAGGGACACTACAATAATAAATCCAACAATACAATATAAATATTTTCTTTTTTACTTCTAAAAAAAAACATTTTTTACCCAAAATTTTATGCATTTATTGTGACAACTTACAGATTTACAAGATTCCATCCCTCTGCCATCTTGGTACTCTCCCTTGGGGCAAGCTTCCTGGGTCACAGTCTTGTTTGGGCATTTATAACCTGTTGACAAAGTAAGTTCCAAGATTAATGATAAAACAACATACATTACATGTAACAAAACTCTAATCAACTGTTTTCTGTTTTTTCCATTCCTCATAAGATTTTTTACCTTGTCCACACTGTGTACAGCTTGTCTGGCCTGTACTGGTTTGGAAGAAGCCTGTAGGACAAGCCAGAGGTTCAGACATGCCATCAGTAGGACAGTAATATCCAGCAGCACATGGCGTACAGGAAGTGCTGGCATTGTTGGCGTAGTTTCCTGCTGTACATAACACAGGACTGGAGCTGGTACTGGCACATGAATAACCCCCTGGACAGGGAATACAGGCTGTGTTTCCTCCCAGTGAGTAGTATCCACTGCTGCATGCAGATCCTGATAGTGAAATATTTAAATAAATTGCATTAATTGTTGTCATCAAGGTGATGATCGATATCCAAAAATAAGAAATACACCAGCTGAAATATTCTTCAATATATTATTAAATTATTAGTATGATCATCTAAGTAGCATTAAAATACAGGTAGAGTTTCCCTTTATAAACTTACTTGCAGTGGTTGTAGGACACTCGTACCCAGCATCACATGGCGAACAGCTGCCCGCTCCACTTCCTGTCTTGTACGTCCCTACTGCACACTGAGTACAGGATGTCTGGCCAGCAGAACTATTACAAAACATTCACTTACTAATAAGACTTTTTACAAACAAAATATCATGGGTAAAAATACTTTCACCCTTTATTGTCATGTCTTTTGGAAAACTTAGGAAGTTAAGATAAACTGTTGATATTCCCTACATACCTTTGGACCACTTTTATTTGCTATGTTTTATATCTAAAGACTGTATTATAAAATCACATCAGATTTTTTTTTATTCATGTTTGCTGTACTTGTATATATACCTGTACTCTCCAGGTGCACATAGTGAGGGTGCTGTGTTCTTGTTGGGACATGCTGATCCTGCTGGACACTCTGTACATGTAGTGGACTGGACTGAATCAGCATACCAGCCATCCTGACAGTCATAACAGTACGAGGAACCCTCAGGACTGTACTTTCCTGCTACACAGTCACTGGCTGCTGAGGTTACATCAGGACATTTTTGACCTGTGAATCAAATCCAGGATTAAAGGAAAATTCTACACATCAAACTCGATCAACAGATTCTAAACAAAACTACCAAAAGTGCAGATATATTCACAAAACATTATTTACATAAACAAAACAAGGTCACAAGATCAATTATAGATAATTGCTATATCTTTTTCAGATATCTTCTCAAAATTTTTTTTCTTTTCTAAAACAAAAAAAAAAGCATACCAGCTGGACAAAGTGTACAAGCAGTGGCACCAGTTGAAGGAGCATAAGTTCCATTCCCACAAGCCTCTGGGGCCGTCATTCCATCCAGAGGACACTGATACCCCTTAGGACAAGGGCTACAAGAAGAGGCTTTGGTCCCTGAGTATGTTCCAGCTAGACACTGAGTAGGAGTTGACGTGGTGGGGCCTGGACAAGCATATCCTGCTGGGCAATCACTGCATGCTGTGGCTCCTGCACTGCTGTATTTTGTGGCACCACAATTTGTTTGTGTGGAAGAGGTGCAGAAATGTCCAGCTGTACACTGGGTACAACTTGTGGCACCAGCTGAACTATAGTATCCTATAACAGTAAATAAAGGCATTTTCAGAACGCAAGTTTTTATTCAGAGGAAAATGGAGTTGGCTTTAAGACTTGCTCAAATGTAATTTCAATTACAATGAAAAATACCTCTTGATTGTTCCTAAAAAAAACCTTTAAGTTTAAAGCTACATGGTGAATAAAACATACAATATAAATCAACAAGCAACTGTCAGCTTTTACTAATCTGTAATTTAATACACATTAATGTACATCATGCCTAGTGTTATAGTTAGAAAATACTTCATAATAATTGTCCCTATTTATAAGCCACATCCACAATTGCTACAATATATGCATGCAACACAGCAACAAATGTCACAACATTAATATTGAATGCAGTGTTGTTCCTATAAACCTGAAAAGCAAAGTTGCAATATATATCAATATAGAAAACAGATTCCACAAAATATAAGCCTGCAAAAATATAATGTGCAGTAAAACACATTTATAACAAAGTGCCAAAGACGGACAATTTTTTTTCATTATAAATGTAATTCCTTATATCTGATAAGCTCCCAATTTATTTAAAAGCCACAGGAAATGAAAATCACTTTGCTGTTAGCATCAATTCATTATAAGCATGTTTGCTATAAGCGTGTTTTACTGTAGGCAGTGGTGATTGATAATAAGGATTATAAGGATGAGAAAATTAAAATGCAAAATAATCTTGTTTCATCATTTCCAATGACCTGGTATACACAGCCTTACACTTTTATAGGAATAATATCATTATATGTTAATACAAGAACACATCAGCATAATATATGATGTCAAACTTTCAAAAAAAAAACAACCATAACCAAGGAATCTTTCCTCATGCAAGCATCCCTCTGAATAACATGCAATATACATATAATATCATAAAACAATGGATTTATATATGCAGGGTTATGGTTTCTTGCATGCACACATTTAGAGTAAAGTAATTGTCAAAACAACACCCCTCCACATGCAGACTTGGTACAGTGGATACCTGAGGAACAGTTGGTACAGCCTGAATCTCCCTCTACACTGTACTGTCCAGCCACACAGTCAGGGGGAACTCCTGCTGCACTGCTACAGTCTTTACCACCAGGACACACACTACAATTACTGGCCCCGGACTCACTGTAATGTCCACCAGAACATGGCCGACATGTCAACTCCCCCTCCACTCCATATGTGCCAGCAGCACAAGGCTGGCTGAAGTTGGAGCTACAAGACATTCCTGCAGCACACACTGTGCAGGAAGAAGCTCCATAACTGCTGCTGTAATATCCTACAGCACAATTTGTGCACACTCCATCTCCTTCCTTACTGTAGGTTCCTGGGGGACAGTCATTAGGGGTGGCTGTTTGACAGGATTTTCCTGAGGGACAGATTGTACAGCTACCTGACCCAGCTGTACTGTAGTATCCTGACATTGTGCAATAGAAATGAGAAAGGATTTTAAACCATCAGAGTCTTAGACCAATTGTTTACTTTGAATGCATCATATTACACCTATATTTTGTAATCAAACTCTAAATACTGATGGAAAACATGAAAGTTTGTCACCTAATTTTAGATTCAAAAAGATGCATATAACAATTCTGCTGCTGAATTTTATTCTACTTTTATTTCAAGTAGTCATTACAGGAGTTGGTGGTAACTAACTTTGGTCAATGCACACCTTGAGAACAAGCTGTACAGCCACTACTGCCCACAGTGCTGTAGGTCATTTCTGGACAATCAGATGGAACACCAACACTACTGGAACAATTCTTGCCTGCACGGCAAACTGTACAACTATCTGACCCTGCACTACTGTAATGCCCTGCTGGACATGGTGTACATGCTGTAATGTTCAGGGCACTGTAGGTCCCTGCAGGACAATCTGTGGGGGTCAGGGCAGGGTTGGAGCAATCTTTGCCTGCTGGACACTCAGAACAAGAGCTGGAACCTGCACTGGTACTGTACATTCCTATAGATGTTTTTTAATGCATATATAATTTTGATTTTAATCATTATAAAGGTATTTTTAAGAATGTGTCAAAGTCATACAGGGCAACAACACTTTGCTTATTGAACTAATCTTGACCTAGTCTTTGACTAGTCTAAATTTTGGCTTAAAGCATGTGGCCATTTTACTGCCAATTGTAGTATATATTAGACTCTGATATATATATATATATATATATATATATATATATATATATATATATATATATATATATATATATATATATATATATATATATATACACACACACACACATGTATAGTCAGATCATTAAATCATTAACCTTTACATTTGACCACATAACCCCAAAATCTGTAGGCATGCATCAGGGTTCAACACTTACGGTGGACCGGCGGCCCGAGTCCACCAAAAAATTGGAAGGTCCACCAAATGTTCTGGACTAGGTGGACCGCCGGTCCACTTAAAAATTAAACACCATATTAAAAAAAACGGTAATTCCACTTTTTCTATAAATCGATATCCGTAAATCAACGATTAATTCATCCATACTTATATTTTACAAGGAATAAATAAGGTATAATTTATTTTGGGTAATCAGGGCAACCTAGCGACTAAATATATATTTTACATGTAATATTGATGACTACAATATCAATAACATTGACTGCAAGAACATTCAACACGGACCTTGAAAAAGAAGCATGTAAAATTCGAGCCAAATTGGTCAGTCTGTCCTTTGTTTGTTTAATGCACAGAAAGGTTTGAAAATATATACTGGGTAACAGGAAATCACTTCATGCCTGAACGCACTCCGATGGCCAGGTTTGGAGATAATGAGAATTGATTGACAGCTGCATTTATGCATTGTCCTCAAACAGGTGTGATTTACATTTTATGAATACGTTATCTGCAGTACCTGTTTTATTCTGCTATACATTATATCACATAAAAGAATCATATGATCGCAATTTATTTGAATAAATAATAATTTAAAAAAATAAATAAATATACTTTTGTCAGTTTTGCATCGTAGTAAAAAGTATTCTAGCCATAGATACATGAAAAATTCATTTGTTTATATGAACAACTCAATTATTGGGATTATAAATTGTATCTACCGTTGGAAGCTAAATAAATGCAGGTTTTTACCATTGTAAATAAATAATATTAAAATAACAAATTATTTGAAGATGTAGATTGTGGGGTTTTTTTTAAATATTGAAAATATGTTTCACAATATTGCTAAAAACTCCTGACTAATTGATTTGTTTCTGTTGACTGGTTAAACTTATATTTTATTAGTCTGACGAGACTGGGTACATAAGTTGGTTTCAAGCCTTGTGTAATGAATTCATTCATTAATTCAAACATTTATAAAGGTCCACCAGAATTAGAGAAGGTCCACCAATATTTTTTGACTAGTGGACCTGCGGTCCACCAAGGTAAAAAAGTTAGTGTCGAACCCTGTGCATCCTCCTCTACTAAATAGTATGTAGTACATGAAATTAGGAAGACCTAAAGTATGTCACATAAATGTATTGAAATTCTGACACATTGACACAATGATAACTATAGAGCTGTACTTTTCAGTAAGGCCTAATTGAAAAAAAATGATATTAAAACTTGATCTGCAAAATCAACAATCATCAGTAATAATGAAGAAAACTGTAAAGATTTTCATTTCATATGTATTGTCACTTCTATCTGTAACAAAAGTTTTTTTGCTCTAAAAAGACATATCATAACTAATACATTACTTTTCAATGTCAGTAAACTAGTTTACATATATGTATATAGCTAACCGAAAACAATATTAGAACCATCCATGCATACCCAGTGTGTGAAGTTTTGAATACGTGTAGAACTTCAAACAAGCACACACATAACATATAACTCAATCAAATATGAATCAAGAACCTGACTTATATAGAAATTTAAAAGTTCCAGATGATAAAGATATAAATCTTTTTAGTGCTTCTGTCGTCAAAGATTAGAAATAGTTATAAAAAATGATAAGAAGAGACAAAATGTGAGGATGAAAACTTCATGCTTAAAAAGAACTATTATATATACATGCACACACATGTGAAAAAAATAATGCAAGAAATAAAAGATGACCATCAATTTCAAACCCTCAATACACTGCAGAATTAGAGAAATTGCCAGAATGTTTTATTGCAGCATGCAGACAAGTTAACAAACAACATCCATTCACATGCAACCCTCCAAGTGCTATGCTGTAGGATACCTGAGGGACAGTTGGTACAGCCTGAATCTCCCTCTACACTGTACTGTCCAGCCACACAGTCAGGGGGAACTCCTGCTGCACTGCTACAGTCTTTACCACCAGGACACACACTACAATTACTGGCCCCGGACTCACTGTAATGTCCACTAGAACATGGCCGACATGTCAACTCCCCCTCCACACCATATGTGCCAGCAGCACAAGGCTGGCTGGAATTGGAGCTACAAGACATTCCTGCAGCACACACTGTGCAGGAAGAAGCTCCAGAACTGCTGCTGTAATATCCTACAGCACAATTTGTGCACATTCCATCTCCTTCCTTACTGTAGGTTCCTGGGGGACAGTCATTAGGGGTGGCTGTTTGACAGGATTTTCCTGAGGGGCAGATTGTACAGCTACCTGATCCAGCTGTACTGTAGTATCCTATCATTGAGCAGCAAATGGAAAAAAATATTTATAGAAGAATGTGAAATATCTGAAATTCCTTTCATGAAATTTTAAAAGCTATAATCAATTTACACACTTTGTATTTAAAAAGAAAAGGGTGAAAAGAAGAATTCAGTAATAAATGAAGATCTTTTAACTTAAGAGTACTGTATTAAAATTAGAATGGTTTATTCTTACTGAAAATGAAGTGACTTTTGTTAAATGTTAGTTTTAATGAACTTTTTTTTTCTTTTTTGGGGTGAGAAAGTTAATTGTTTTGGACAATGCACACCTTGAGAACAGGCTGTACAGCCACTGCTGCCCACAGTGCTGTAGGTCATTTCTGGACAACCAGATGGAGCACCTACACGACTGGAACAATTTTTGCCTGCAGGACAAACTGTACAACTATCTGACCCTGCACTACTGTAATGCCCTGCTGGACATGGTGTACATGCTGAAATGTTCAGGGCACTGTAGGTCCCTGCAGGACAATCTGTGGGGGTCAGGGCAGGGTTGGAGCATTCTTTGCCTGCTGGACACTTAGAACAAGAGCTAGAACCTGTACTGTTGCTATATGTCCCTGAAAAAGTCATTTTTTTTCTTTTTCTAAGGCTCAGAATTTATAACCATTAACAAAATGTGAGGTGACTGACAAAATACCTACTCATGAAAAGAAGAGTTAATCAAACAAAAATTAATTCAATTCTTTCATGTACTTGTTAAACCAAAATAAATTGCTTTCAATTGTCAATGTCCAATTCCTCATTTTTTTTTAATTCTGTAAATGCACAAAAACATAAAATCATCATTTGTGCAATTCAACTGAAAGTAATAAAATGTTATAAAGTTTATAAATCAATACAACGTAACTTCTCTGCCAACACCACTGATTACAAGACATACAGCAATTTACTGTACATACAAATCTGTAATAATAAAAGTGATTGCATGCTGGTCCTGAGTAGTATATAGAAGTGGATCATTACGTTTTATATAAGAAATAAGTAGAGTGGATTTCCAGGCCTGTATACAGGTCTTTAAAACAGTGCAAAATTCATCTAAAGCCAAAAATAAAAACCTAACCTGAAAAGGTAGAAGTTAGATGACTTCACAAATCAACATGTAAACACCAATGTGAGTGAATAGTGACTGAAAAGCAACTTTTCACTTACTTTCTAAAACACCATACAGACAGGAAGACATTATTCATGTTTACCATCAATATAAATCACTTTACATGCAAACACCAATAATCCTTAGGACAGAACAGTGTCAAAGAAAAGACCACAACATGATTTTTTAAACCAAACAAATGCCTTAGGAAAAACAACATTCTACAACATACAATCCCCCGAACATGAATACCTGAGGGACAGTTGGTACAGCCTGAACCTCCCTCTACACTGTACTGACCAGCCACACAGTCAGGGGGAACTCCTGCTGCACTGCTACAGTCTTTACCACCAGGGCACACACTACAATTACTGGCCCCGGACTCACTGTAATGTCCACCAGAACATGGCCGACATGTCAACTCCCCCTCCACTCCATATGTGCCAGCAGCACAAGGCTGGCTGGAGTTGGAGCTACAAGACATTCCTGCAGCACACACTGTGCAGGAAGAAGCTCCAGAACTGCTGCTGTAATATCCTACAGCACAATTTGTGCACATTCCATCTCCTTCCTTACTGTAGGTTCCTGGGGGACAGTCATTAGGGGTGGCTGTTTGACAGGATTTTCCTGAGGGGCAGATTGTACAGCTACCTGATCCAGCTGTACTGTAGTATCCTGCAGAGGGTACCAGTGTAAAAGAAAACTTATGAACAAAGTAAAATTGAACTTCACAACTGAACTGATATGATTATCTTATTATCTGATTATCTTACAAACATTATAAATGAAACCGAAGCAATAATTAAAATTTTGGTACTCCTCAATATTTAAATGGCATGCAAGTTTCAAAAATCTTAAAAACAAATGAACTACGCATGAAGGTAAAGAATTTAGGAAACCAACTTATGAATGGCATTTCCAAAATTCAAGCCAAAAAGTTCTGTATCCTGAAATTAATGCACACCTTGAGAACAAGCTGTACAGCCACTACTGCCCACAGTGCTGTAGGTCATTTCTGGACAATCAGATGGAACACCAACACGACTGGAACAATTCTTGCCTGCAGGGCAAACTGTACAACTATCTGACCCTGCACTACTGTAATGTCCTGCTGGACATGGGGTACATGCTGAAATGTTCAGGGCACTGAAGGTCCCTGCAGGGCAATCTGTGGGGGTCAAAGAGGGATCCAAACAAACTTTGCCTGCTGGACACTCAGAACAAGAGCTAGAACCTGTACTGTTGCTATATGTGCCTGTTAAAATTGTTCAATTTGTAAAGCTTTTTTAAACACTTGCTGAAAGAAATAGAATACCATAAATTCAGGCAAAATTTAAATACCTGTAAAATGAATATTAAGTGTTAATGATTATGACACTGGAAAAGTGACAAACTGCTGAAGAATTCATCATCTGACGTATTTTCTGCTGATAAACAATGCACGACAATACATTGTTTTGGAAAAATCTGCAACCATGAATGTTCTTAGATTATCTACTAACTATCAAAATAATTTTACCTGATGCACATGCTGTACATGTCACCGAGTTTGCTGGTGCATAGGATCCTGCATTACACTGGACAGGAGCAATAGCTGGATTAGAACACTCATGTCCGGCAGTACATGCAGAACACGAGGTCTGACCTGTGTTATCCTGGTACTCCCCTGAAGGACACACAGTGTGGGCCGTCATGCCATTTGTGGGACATTTTGATCCTAAAAGATATACCAGTAATCAATTAATGCCTGGCAACAAAAAAAAAAAACGCAAATTTTACTACACATAAAAAAATTTCTCCATAGATATTTTTTTTTAATTTTACATATTTGGCACCATTGTTTATTCTGTATAACTAAATTTACATTTACAGTTTTAGAATTGCAATAGTAATTGTGATAAAATAGTAGGGATATCAATTTTACTCGGACAGCTTAGTTGAATAGTCGGAGGCTTTAGTTGAACGATAGTCGAGTACTTGTTGAAATTTAAATATTTTTAATTTTTCATGTCATTTTTTCCTATTTGTCTTTAACAGACTGCTAGCCTGTACAATATTTAATCTACACTATCACCATTATACAACGAATTATTGAATCGTTAACATTTACGTAGTGATAAATATATGTATCCAATGTTACAGTATTTGATTTCAAATATAATATTTACTGCACATTTTATCTATATACAGAATATCAAATGCTCACATTTATCCTTTCTTTTTGCTGCTAGTACATGTACCTGTTTTTGAGTTCTTACCTGAAGCCATTGCATGTGTCTTGTCAGTAACCCGTGATTGTTAAACAATTAAAGCTTAATTCTTATAAAAACAAAGAGAGCTTATGATAAATTTTAATTGTGAGATTTTTTTGCAAACAATCAATACAATTTTAAAATGACTAATATTACATGTAATATCAGAAAGAAACACCTTTAAATCAGCTCATAACTGTCCCCAATTTACATGTATTTACAAATATGTAACAGCTGTTTAATTATTAAATAAATGATAGTTGCATTATACGAGATCTTATGGAAATGCAGGTTGAACTTTACAATTTGAATTTGACATCTTTTAAAGTATGCCAATGCATGTTTACCGAACAAAAATTCCTTTGAACAATTAATGAAGACCGGTTCAGTCTTTTCTGGAGTTTTACTTACGAAAACACTGATACGTTAGTAAACGAACTGAGCAGATCCATTTTTTTACTATGATTTTTTTTTTTACCTTGAATAAGTAGCAAATTTTTAATGAATAACCGACTAAAAAAATTTAGTCGATAGTTGGTATGACAGGGTTCGAAATTCTATATACAACTCGCAAAACACGAGTTACAATTCCAAAATTGCGAGTTAAAAATTAGGTAACTCGCAAAAACTTGCGAGTTGATTTTTTTGCATTGAAACTGTAGCAATTTATATAATATGACAAAACACAATGCTTTTGATTTAAATCAGTAATTCAAATAAAAGTCACCCTGTAGCTGTATTTTGTGTATTGTACAGTAGTTAATTTTTCCTTAAGTTACATGTATTTAATTTATATAAATTTAACTTTATATGAAAATTGCGAGTAGTCTTATAAAATTGCGAGTTCACTTTCTTGGTACTCGCAATAATTTGCGAGTTGTAATTTTAGGGAGTTTCTAACCCTGTATGATCAAACGATAGTCGAGTACTTGAATATTCGTTGACATTCCTATAAAATAGATTTAGTTTTTAAACTTATATCTTACCTTTGGGACATGTCTGGCATGAATTATCTGAGGCAGAACTGTAGCTCCCTGCTACACAGTCTGTACATGCTGTCTGGGTACCATCTGGTTCCTTACCAGCTGGACAGTCCTAAGTCAAATATTTCATAATATAAAGCATTTCATACTTTTAACATATTATTCAATCTGGGACTAATTATTCTAAGAAAGATTAACGAAATTCACAAGTGTTCTTTTTTAGTGCTGTATACAGGTTGAATCAATTTTGCAATTACTTTTTTTTCTAAAATATTTGAATCTGTTTGTTGTATATACATGGTAAAACTCAGTTATAAGAAAAAGTCACTGGGACCTTGAATTTTGCTTCCTTATAATAAGAGTCTCTCTTTATATCTGTATAAAGAACACATTGAAAAGTCTTCCACAGGATTTGCAAAAGATTCCTTGTAAATGAGATTTCTTTTCAGCGATTCCTTTAAAACCAAGGTTTACTCTATATATGTCAATACTGTAAATTACTTTTTATTCGCGATAACTTTATTTTCGCTTAATTATGCGAGACAGTCTGCTCACAAATATTTAATTCTCGTGTTTATTCCAAACAAAACGATATACTGAACAATATCCAAAGTTCATGAAAATAAATGTATGTCTTGCATATAAATGCCAAATGACCATCTCACAAAAATAAGGTATCGTAAAAATTTGGTGATCTACAATATATATATGAACTTGTATATGTGCTTGCAGTATGTCTTGAGAGACATTGAAAATTGCACAGTTTCTGTTGAATTTGTAACAAAATTTAATGATGCACCTAGGTTTTGTGATTGACATTTATCACAATTTTGTTTGATTTTATAACTATATATATGGTGAAAATTTGGGATTTGTTTCTGTAAATATAAATAAAAGGGTAATATTAAGTGAAGCCAGCAGTTTACTCGTCTGTTAAATTTTTTTAGTGATCAATACTTATTTGAAAATGGATTTTATATCCATGTAAAAGATAAGAAAACCTAAGGCAAAATCAAATCTGTAGATTACAATTGTTATATTTCTCCCTGATCAAAAAACATTAACAGTATAAAGAAAGGTTGTGTTTTCAATTTATCCTAGAAACTTACAAATGGTTTGAACATTAATAACAAGAAACCCTTTCATTATACCTGTGGAGCCTGGGTTTTAGTTGGACATATTGATCCAGCAGGACATGATGTACAAGTTGTCTCCCCTTCCAATGAGTACTCTTTAGTAGCACAAGCTGTTTGGGAAGTCTGTGAGGAACAGCTGAAGCCTGCTGGACATTTTATACAGGCAGATGACCCAGCGGTACTTATTTCATCAGCATTACAGGTCACACACGCACCAGAAGTGGAGGATCCGGAGTTTGGATTGGCGGTACCAGCAGAACATGCCTGCATACCAGTGACTCCTCCCACACAACTGTAAAACACAAACAGGGTTCTTACTGTAGAGACTAGCACATTTTAATGAAATTATATTTTTGAAAACTAATTGAATTACTTTTTGGAACATCTATTAGATGTAATACCCAATTTTGCTCTTCTTTGCACTTTATTAATATTTGGCCTACTTCAAGAAAAATTTAATAGTTCTCAAAAACTTAAAAGGCCGTATTTTTGGTCAAATATATATTAATTGTTCCAAAAACGCAGCCTTACAATTTTTGGAAGACAGATAATTTTTTCTTGAGGTAGGCCCTGGAGACCAATTATTACTTTTTACTATAATAAAAAAAAGATATATGCTATTCATATACATGTATCCCATCTATGATAAGTTTTTAGGACAAGCTTGTACTGGTACATGTATTAACAGGACAAATTCATTTTCAATTCTTAATATTGTTTCAAAGATCTTTCAGACTTTGTAAAATTTTGGAATTCTTTATAAACATGGTAGCACTGCAAACATATATATACACTCCTAATCGAACATAAATTTGATACAGAAGAATGTGTGAAATGTAGAAATACTTGGTCAACGTTTTTTTATTACATACAATATAAGAATGTCAAGCAAGCAACTTGAACAGTCAGAAGTGCTTTATTGTTACATTTATTTTATAATAATGCTTTATTACTTTTTTGTACTTAATGACATAACATGATTTCATTGCTCTATATGAATGTTTCTTATTAAAATACATTTTAATCATATTACTAATGTAACATGGATTAATAATCGACCTCTATAGGCCCTGAGCACAGTGTATCATATTCAAATGATTACAAAAGCAATATTCACAATATTCCCACAAAGTTCAAAATTGGCTACCATTAAATACCAAAAAGTCAAATAATGGACTTCTCATAATTATGTAATCAAGCTTAGCTTGATACATAACACCAATTACCTAATATGCAAGTCATAAAAGTATTTTCATGGATGTTGACTTCATAATCATAGTAAGTATATTTTTTAATCAAAAAGCCAAATTAAAGGTGCTACTGTAAACAACTGAGCACATCAACACATATTTATAATTAAACCAGATTTCAAAAGATTTCTTCTAATACTAAGCCAAGAACTGAATTTTCATAGATTTAATTATGGTATGCAATATCTTCTAAGCCATAAGAAAACCCACAGACAAATGCCTCCTCCAAAGTGCATTAATATACATTATTTTTAAATTACTTTTCACAAAATTAAATCACCTGAGGTATTCAATACTCCTGAAATGAATTTAAAGTTTTGCCAACAAAAGCATAAACACTAAATACATATAAACCTGAGAGGTATTATTTGTACTTATTTCAGTCAGTGCAAACATAACAGTTCCAAGTAAAATCCAATTAAATCCATTTTATCTGTTGTGTCAGTCAATTAAAAAATGAAGGAGGCCAAAATAAAAAGATCTGATAGATTTATAGAACACATTTCTGTTTCTTCAATAGAATTTGTTCCATGTATAGTCAATTATAACAGAACCTAGAGAAATGTCCAAATTTTTACTCTTACATTTAAACAACAACATCAACTTTTTTTGTGGTCAGTGTTCATTTGTACCGAGGCAATGTATAATCGTAAAATGTGCTCACACCATCTACCTTCTACAATTATTACAGTTTGGATTCCATAAATTTATGATCCTTGAATATTGATTCCTGCATTAAAGCCATATTAATGATCGATTTCTGATTGTTCTAAGAATAATTTAGTGTATTCACACAAAACTAACACAAGGTGAGATTTAGAACATTGAAGTCTGAAGTCTGCATGTTTATACAAATGCAACCATGAATTTGCTTTTTAAACTCAATATTTTGATATAAATTGCAGTTTATGAGGCAAATTAAATTGCTGAACAACATGGTAACTTATCCCATGCCACTGTGGTGGTCACTTGTACTTCACAGGAATGGTAATTACAAAACCAACATTCAGGTATGGGCACATTGTCTGCTTCTATAATAGGATTTATAACCATAAAGCTCAGTATGTAAACAAACGTCAAGAGTGGGTTTACGACCTAATTATTTACCTACAATTTTAACATATCCCATTATGTACCTGATCATTGTCCAAAGGTGTGGTGTGTAAACCAACTGTTTTTAATTATTCATGAAATATAGTGTACTTTTGAGACTAAGAAAGAACCCTTCAATGAAGGAGTGTGTATCAATGTGTTTATTTTTAAACAATAGATCATAGGGTATCATACTTTCTTTGTTGAAACTTTATTTATTAGATACATTAAAAAAATTATTTTATTAATTTACCTTACACATAAACACTTCTAAATATTTACAGTAATTATTGCAGAAAGTGCCCCCAACTTATATTTCCAAGTTTCCAATGGTGTGCATGAACACGGATACAAAATGAAGTGACATCAAATATGTATAATATGGTAGAGAAAAATACTCAATATACAAAAGGTATTAAATTTCCATCTGAATGATAAATAACACAAGCCAGAAGTCCCTGACGACACTGTAGCTCTACTGGTGGGTAAAGAAAGATGTATCTTAGTATAGTCTACTTGTTTAATTGAAATCCGACCAAAACTGTAGGAGGAGTATTGTATTGAAAGACACTTAAAAATTATGTTAAAATCTATCATATTTTCCAGAATTAGAACTTAAAAATAAAAAACAATTAAATAACCTGTTCATTTCGAATTTCTTAAGCAAAACATTTTCAACAATAACAATCATGAACTGCTTCTTGGTTTAAATTATTACGACAAGGTATCCGCAGGAATGCCCCTATCTTTCTGGAAGGGAAGGGGTGGGCAGTAACTACAGATCTGCTGCTTACAGTCTATGGATTGGGGGGAGGGGGGGGGTAGGATTCAGGGCTTGCCAAAAAAGAACTAGCAGCCCCGTTGGATATTTAAACTTGATCATAATTACAGGTGTAAGAATTTTTTACCTTGTATCAATAGTTAATTAATTTGTTCATCAGGTATATTTATAAATCTTCAAAAGCAGAAAGCTTTAACTGTCTTCCAAAATAATTCTCTTAATGTTATCTCCTGTCTATGTCCTTCAAGTTCAACATATTTAGTCAATTCTAAACAAATTTTACTGAAACTTTATTAAGTGGCTCAGTGCTTCGGTAATTTTTAATTTGAGTGCAAGCAAACCTAATATAAATCAACCATTTAAAATTCAAAACTATTAAAGCTTCTAATACCATCAACATTACTTCTCAATGCTGAAGCTTATAAAAACTGCATGTAGTTTACATTTTTCACCTTTCAAATAGCTCTTTGATTTTACCTTTTCAGTTTACAAATTATATTTACCCAGTGTCATAAGAACATTAACAGCATTATTAAGTTGAGTTTCTAATCCAGCACATCAGATAACTATTTTCATATGTAAATTTTAATAGCTGCAGAACTGTAGCTTTCCAAAAAAAAATATATTGTCAGACTGGTCTGTCAATATATTTTTTCAGAGAGCTACAGTTCTGCAGCTAACTATAGCAAAGACTGTTTTTCTGGATCATCCTGAACAAAAATTTTGTGTATTAATTTCTTAAAAGCTTATATATACCTATGATTCCACTGCAATTACAAACATGCTTATAGATCCCCCCATCCCTTTACAACAAATCATGGACTAATGTAAGACAAATCTGTAATCCAAAGTCATGAATAAATAATGTTATATTGTAAATTATTTCTGGGACATTTTCTTCCTTTTCTGGTTATTTATTATGCCTCTATCAATGGATTGCAACATATCTCACTTACACTTATCAGTTCAACAATCTGTGTACCGGCACCTTTAAAAGCAAAACCCTTTCTTGATTTAGATACATGTCAAATGCTTGACCTTCACAGTTCTCTCAATACTGATACTGTCTCTTTACCCTTGGTAAAAACCTTAGCACTGTAATTAGTTTATGTACATACTAAAAGTCAAAGAAATCTATACCAATGACAGCAAAGAGTTAAGATAATTCAAAATAATTAGAATTCAAGTAAACTTTAAAAAAAAAAACATTAAAAAAAGGCTATTGATAATTTTTTTTAAAAATCTTTTGGGCTGTATATTTAAAGGTTCTAATAGCCTTCAAACTTCCCTCTAATTGCATTCAATATTGGAGCTCTTATTATTGGGATACAGAGTTGCATTCTCTACTTTTTTTCATTCCTGGGGCCTATCAAACCTCCTTATTTTATTTAACCATTGTTTACTAAGTCAACAAATCTGGACTTAAGTAGAGTGCTGCAGAACTCATCATCACACAAACTATCTGTCTGCTAGCTTGGTACCATTACCATTGGTAGAAAAATTTAAAAAAAAAACCTGATAAATAAGTTACAGAGCTCTAGATTCTTTAACATTTTGGCATTATATTACTTATTACTTTTATACAATACTGAATGTATTTTACATCTTAAGCTTTATATACTGGACAGGTATGTGTTAAGATAAAGGTAATTCTTAAAATGGTTGTACATGTGGCATCATGTTCTAATTTAGCTAATCAAATGATTAATAATTAATTTGAATCAACTGTGTAAAATTTTCCATTTTCCTTGTGAGAATAAAATGAAGTTGCAGTCATGTAATGTCACCAAAGAAACGAGGCCATAAAATATGAATGTGAAAGGGCTTATAAATAATCAACTTTTCTTGAATCAATACTCTTTGCTCAGAATACATTTGAGGCCTTGCTTAATGGGATTGACAGTACAGAATACATCCATTACTGACACACAATAAAGCTTTAAATTGCACCAATCTGTTATCATGTAATATGTCATTCAAAACAGGACTGAAGCATGGAATTCTTACTCAAAAACCCCAAAAGAATCAAATATAAATTTTCAATAAAATAACTGTTCAATTGAGCAGCTATAAATCTGCAGCAAATCAGTGTCTATAAAGTCTAAACTGTATGTGTTAAGACTTCAGTCACCAGGGAATCAAAGTTTGTTTTCATTACTTACTGCAAGGCTTACACAGTTTGAGGAAGTGTACCGGTACATTTATTTGTCTAACTCCATACTTTTGTTTGTACAAATGCATCAAATGTACTAGTATATGCATGCACATTTATCAGACTACTATATGAAAAAATTACAAGAGTCCATGGGCCACAACGCTCATCTGAGCACATTGGCTAGGAAAACGCACACATCAGTTCAGTATTGAAAAGTTTACGGGGTGGGGGGGGGGGGGGATAAGATTTTAACCTACTTAAGGATGCTTCCATATCAATATAATAAATGGCTTTTCTGCATGTTCTTGAGCAGAAAATTTTTAAGGACTTATTTTTCCTTTGTAAAAAGTTGATCCCCAATTGTTGCCCCTCCCCACCCCTGGGGTCATGATTTAAACAAATTTGAACTTACACTACCTGAGGGTGCTTCCATATTAATATGACTAAATATGGCTTTTCTGTTCTTGAGAAGAAGCTTTTTTCCTATAAATTCCTATGTAAAACTTTGATCCCCCATTGTGGCCCCACCTACCCCTGGCGTTCATGATTTGAACAAACTTGAATCTACACTACCTGAGGTTGCTTCCATTATCAATATGACTAAACATGGCTTTGCTGTTTTTGAGAAGAAGATTTTTGAAGTGTTTCCCAGTATATTCTTATGTAAAACTTTGATCCTCCATAGGGGTCATCAGGGGTCATCATTTGTACAAACTTGAATCCACACTACCTGAGATTATGTCGAAGAGAGCTGGGAGTTCAAATCACTATAATTAACAGAGAAACTAAGTGCATGGTTATGATGAGAAAGAGGTCTTTCAAAATTTAAAATTCTTGGCCCCAGAGACAGGGGTTTTGGGGGTTTTAGGATTGGCCTTTATTTTGATCATTTATGAGAATGAATACTCTAGCTGCTTTATTAGAGAAGTTATTTCCCTTTGTTATTCACCTATGATAATTAACCAATGTAAATAATGTTATTGGTAGGTAAATTGAATAAAACAATTTAACATGTATACAAGAATTTTAAATATATAATATATATAAAAAGTACATTCTAATAGCTTTGAATAGTCAGGTAACTTAGTGTAAGTAGTAGATTAAATCTTAAGAAACATATTTTATTAGATAGCTGTGCAAGTTCCAATAATTAATGGAAACCACCCAGCAAAAACCATCTTAGCACTGCCCTTAAAGATAAGGGCTTACAAGCCTTACATGTAAACTATTTTTGTTTTGTTTTGTTTTGTTTTTATAGATATTAAAGTTAAAATACATATTCATGAATGATATTAGGTATAATTTTATTATAAAGTAGTATTATTTTACAAAAAAAAAAGTATGTCATACATTACAAGTATTTTTTTATTCATGGCTGAAAATATCAAACAGCTATAGTGCCAGAATTCATGTCAGTCTCAGAATCAAATACCAGAAGGATTGTAATAAAATACTGGTAGGTAGAAATGTACCTACTTATTGAGGCAGATTATTATCACCTGGCTACATGTGACAATTAATACCTATTAACCAGTTGTGAGAATATAAGGGCTCTGGTATCCTGTCCAATCTAATGTTTATTTTCTTTCATCAAGAAAAGTCCTTTATAATTGTTAATATCAGTCAGTAAACAGTCTATCCTTTGTCATTATTCTACCAACTGGTTGCATGTTCTGCAGATTTTAATGATTAGGTGGTAATCAAATAAAGATTACATTTTGTGTGTTTTTTATCTCCATGTCAGAAACATTTTTTCAATGGCCCAGAGCATGCCTAGGCATATGCTGACACAGTCTGCCTGCATAGGTATAAACATAGTTATTAATTGTACACAGTACATACACCATGTTCAGTTCTTATATTCAAAGTTTTAAATGATTGTCAAATAATTACATAATCTACCCTCTTCTTTTCAGTCATATCCTGTTGTAATTTTGTATTGTTAAATTTTTTAATTTCAGTATCATAAAATGAAGTCATATTACTTTTGAATTTTTATTTTTTGAAATAGTTGGTAACTGAATAACACTAAATGTTACAGAGCATTGTGTCTAGAAATAGAAATCATCGCAAATTCAGGCAGATATTAGCTTAATTAATGGTTATAAATCTTCATAACAATGGTTAAACTGTTAGTAATTTATTGATTTTAAGAAACTTCTCCCAATTAATCTACAGAATCTTTAAAAGTTTAAAATCTTAGATATTTTATTAATTTATTAAAACATTACTTTTCTCCAAATTTATAGTAACATGAGTTTTATACTCTTACTGGAAATGTACAATCACAATATCACTGACATTAAAAAGATCAAATTTAAGTTCAAACACATTAAGATTAATATACATTTTGCATCAAAAGCGGTCAATAGACAAAAATTATTTTGAAGGTAACATTCATATTAAATGGGTCTGATACATATTTAAGTTTAATTTTGAATAATATGAATGTAAACATATTAAAACCATGTTATTAGCTCACCTAGCTGAGCCATTTAATGCTCAAGTGAGTTTTTCTGATCAAAGTTTATCTGTTGTCTTTGTCGTAAACTTTTCACAATTTCATCTTTTTCTCCAGAACTACTGGGCCAATTTCAACCAAACTTGGCAGAGCATACTTGGATGAAGGAAATTAAAGCTGTTCAAATGATGGACCACGCCCTTACTCAAGGGGAGATAATTCAGAAATAGTGAAAAATTGATGGCATATGTTTTAAAAATCTTCTTCTCAAGAACCACTGGGCCAAAATAAGTTGAAACTTATAGGAAACCTTCTTTATATATAAGTGTAGATTCAAATTTGTTCAAATGATGATCCTTGAGGGTAGGATGGGGCCACAATGGGGGATCAAAGTTTTACATAGGAATATGTAGGAAAAAACTTTAAAAACCTTCTCAAGAACAGCAAAGCCTTCTGTAGTCATATTGATATGGAAGCATATTCTATGGTATTCGATATGTTGTTCAAGATACCATAGTTTAAGAGGGAGAGGACTATCTAAGTTTTTAGAACTTGTGTCCAATCCCTTTGACACATTGTCAATAAAATATGTTCAAAACAAACCAAAGTTTAACTGTACAGTGTTACACACATGTATAGCATTTAAACAATACAAAAATATTTCAATATTTATTGCTGACAACAAACACACTGTTGGTCCTAAGAATTTATTTACCTAAAAATACCCACATGGCCCACAAAGTTTAAATGTTCATTTTGTATATTATGTATATAATTATATTACATACTAAAGGTGTGTATCATTTTGTAAAGCAAAAAAAGATAAGAATTTAAAATGATTACAATAAGGTGACAATCTTGCTCTAGCCTTAATTATAAAAGGATTGAATTACACAATTCTAAATTAGATACCTGTAAAGAGTTATGACTATAGGTTTGAATTTTTACATAAAGGTTTGACTTTGACATGTTTATCAAAATTAATATCTCAGTAGACAAATTAAACAACTGTGTTTCTATTGACCTCTAACTACTAACACCGGATTTCAACACCTTAAAACCAGAATTCATTTTAAATTTTTCTCTGACTGACCCCTTTTGTATAAGCACAGATGTAACTAAAACAGATATAGAAAAATAAACATTTTGACTTTGTACATGCACGATTTGTATTCACTGTACAAAGAAAACATTAAAACACACCACAATTAGAAATCTTGTATAAGTGTACTCCCTCTCTCACTCTGAATAAGTCTGCTTTCATAATATCAAATATTATTCCTTAGAATCATCCCCAACACAAACAGTGTTTGGTAAGACACTAAATATTTAAACATGTACACCAGAAAACTTTCAGGGGTAAGTGTGACATTCCTCCAACTTCAAGCACTTAGTTATTAAAGAACCTTTGATATTGAACCTTTTTGCTCAACAGAATCTTACAGTGAAGCCGTTGGTGTTGGGAAAGGGGGGGGGGGGTGTCAGGAGCTGTTTAAAATCTGGAAGAAATGTTCAAGATTATACTTAATTAAGATTCCTGGACCAGAGGATTCATTCCTGGGAAGTAGAAGAAAAGCAACATCTAACATGACCATTCATGGTTGATATACCCACAAACACTTATAAGAGCTTACAGTTAATACTTGGGAAATGAACCTGCTCAAAAAAAAAAAAAATCTCTCTTCTCGATGTTGTTGAGGTAAATAAAAAAAAAAGGTTTTACTACTTAATCAAACCACTAAAGTCCAATGCAGGGGCATTAAAATTGGCAAATTTGGGATAATACCCAATGAATGCATTCAGAACTCATCTCATTCCAGAATAGCATTTCATTTAATGTTATCTCTCCCACTGACTTTCATTTTGTACATCTGAATGTATTGAGATTTATATTATAGTTCAATATAAGTAAAACTGTTTCATCTTAGCAGGCATCAGATAAATGTCTTTTGATCTGGGTGGCACTACATAGGTTATTTAAACTGTGCCTTTAATTTACAGTTCTAAGTAAATGTGCAGGTATTTTGTTATTTAGATTTATATTTTTTCTCCATAAACTTGAATGCTTGAAATAAAGCAAAATCAGAATAATAATGATTAATAAAATAAGAAATATAGCCACAGGACATGAATGCCCTGTCCGCGGTTCATTTTACATGTATGAAACATGAAAATTTGTATTAGTGTATGAAGTTTGATGAATATATCTTGAATAGTTTCTTTAAAACTAAGTTTTATATACAATAAATAATAAAGTCAAAGGACATAGGAAAGGTCACGATTTAAATAAAAAATATTGGATACAGTTGATAATTTTTCACCAAATTATTAGCAGCTAGTGCATAAGCTTACATAAAAAATATCTTAAATATTTTCTTTGAAACTTAGCTTAATTAAGGCAAAATTAAGAAAAGCAAGGTCATACATGTCACGAATATGTACAGCATATGTGTTTAGACAGAAATATCTTGAATAGTTTCTTTGAATCTTAGCTAAATGCAAATTTAAAAAAAGTGAGGTCAAGGTCCAAAATTTTAATGCAGTTCAATAGCAATCACTAAATTGTATCAGCATTTAAAGTTTGATGAAAATATCTTACCGTAATTAAAATTGTTTCTTTGAAACTGAGCTAATTGCAAATTTAAGAAAAGTGATGTCAAGGTCAAAGGGAAGGTCAAGTCAAATATTTTTGATACATTTGAATAGCTCTCACTAATATGTATCAGCATATGAGGTTTGATAAAAATATCTTGAATAGTTTCTTTGAGACTGAGCTAAAAACAAATTTAAGAAAATTGAGGTCAAAGGTAAGATCAAGGTAAAAAATGTTGACACAATTGAATAGTTCTTATCAATATCTATCAGCATTTGAAGTCAGATAAAAATATCTTGAATAGTTTCTTTAAAACTGAGCTATTAAAACACAAATTTAAGAAAAGTGAGGTCAAGGTCAAAGGAAAGGTCAAGGTAAAAAAAATTGTTGCAGTTGAATAGTTTTCATTAATACATATTATTATACCTCTACTCTTATTACTCTATATAAAACGGGAAAAATAAAGTTATTTTAAAAAAACAAAAATTTCACTGACATTTCGAAGGATTATCGTTGTCCTCTTTTTGCTAAGAAATTCAAGTATGATATTGACATCGCATGTCGAAATGTTTTGACGTCATAGTTACATTTCTAATAACATTACGTCACGGACTCGAGATTCCTTGAACGCTCCGCCCACATTTTAATTGGTTAAAATTAAAAATAATTATTCATGAGGGAGTAGTCCCAGGGAGTAGCTCTGATTTTTCAGGGAGTAGTCCTCAGATGGGGGAAATAGTATCTTCTCGGGAAAATAGACAGTTTTATGGTATTAATTTTATATAGAGTAAAAACAGTAGAGGTATATATAATAAAACTGTTATTTTTTCCGTACTGATACATTATATATTTAACAAAATTGGAATCACATGCATTTTTGATTATTTTTTAAATAATTTATGCCTCTATATTGTTTTAAAAATGTCTAAGTCTCTAGTTAATAAATCTGCTTTGTTTGTTTCGGTATAATAAAACAGTTATGGAATGGGTATGAGGGAAATATCAAATTTATGGTTCCCTGAGGGAGGAAACTATTTCCCGAGGCGGCAAAGCCGCCGAGGGAAATAGTTTCCTGCCGAGGGGAACCATAAATTTGATATTTCCCTCATACCCATTCCATAACTGTATATTATTATACCTACACTGTTATTACTCTATATAAAATTAATACCATAAAACTGTTTATTTCCCTGAGAAGATACTACTTCCCTCATCTGAGGACTACTCCCTGAAAAATCAGAGCTACTCCCTGGGACTACTCCCTCATGAATATTTATTAATAATTTTAACCAACTCAAATGAACAGTGGGCGGAGCATTCAAGGAATCTCGAGTCTGTGACGTAATGTTATTAGAAATGTAACTATGACCTCAAAACATTTCGACAAGCGATGTCAAATTCATACTGGAATTCTAACAAAATGAAGGCAACGATAATCCTTTGAAGTGTCAGTGAATTTATTATATATTTTCTGATAATTTTATTTTCCTTGGTATTGATGCATTATTTATCTTACAATATTTTTAATCACATGTATTTGTGATTATTTAAATGCCTCTATATTGTTTTAAAAAATGCCTGAGTCTCTAGTTTTATAAATCTCCCATGATTGTTTCGGTATAATAAAACAGTTATGGAATGGGTATGAGGGAAATATCAAATTTATGGTTCCCTTTGGCAGGAAACTATTCCTCTCGGCGGCTTCGCCGCCTCTGGAAATAGTTTCCTCCCTTGGGGAACCATAAATTTGCTATTTCCCTCATACCCATTCCATAAATGTATACTAGCTAGCATATAAGGTTTGTTTAAAATATCTTGTCAATAAATAGTAATTAATTCCCTAAGACTGAGCTAGACACTAATTATAATAGATGGACAGATGGAACAATAGAAGACAGACATGATAATTACACTATTTGTCCCTGCCATATTCATGGTGGAGCCTAAATATAAATTACAAAACAATTTACTTAGGATTACGCACTTTAACAGAATTTATTTGCAATTTTATGAAAATGTGCAATAGCATTTAATTATATGGTATCTAGGAAAATGGTGGTTCATTATCTCGATATCTGTTTCATAACTACCGGTACCAGGTATTAAACCACTGGGATTACATAAAATATTTATGACCATTTTATGATAAATATACATTTTTTTCTTATTAATCTTATGAAGTGTGTAAGCTCTATGTTTTCACACTTTAAATGATAAGCAGACCACTTTTCCTGAAGTCTATATCCCTCGATAGTTCTCTTCACTACTTGTCTTCCAAAAACCTTACTAAACACTATCAACAACATTGTGGAAACCTGAGCATTTACAGGTGATGATAAATACAAAAAGTGATTTGTTTAAAATAAATGTGAGGACTTGACGCTTGCTGCACTCTCAGTTATTCTATAAGGTAAAATGATTGATGCATATTTCAGAGCTGGTCATAACTACATAGTTTTGATACCAAGGTATCCATGAAGACCCTTGGCATTTAAGAACAACTCAGGAAAAAAACTTACCACAATCAAGTGTCTTTAATACATGTTATCTATTACTTCCTAAGTTTCAAATACAGTTCAATGGAATTGTCATGTTTGATGTCAAGATAATCAATTTAAATAAAAGCCTGTGCAGATGCATGCGGTCTTTTTTTTTTTTCATCACATATATATCACTGATATCAGTGCAGGATATAAAATGTCATCTCCATGTATTTAGAGACTTATAGTTGTGTTAAATTTTAACTCAGATTGTATTTAAATTAACATTACTACAAAATGGTAGGAAATTTTTTTAGTAATCAGTAATCAAAAAAAATATATCACAGGTCCTGTATTTAGTAGAAATAAATATCTTAAGAGTTAATTTTTTTTTTCTCTGATAGAAGGATGGACTTTCCATGTGTGACTGGTAACATTTAATTAAGACTGAATTCTTGTGTTTAAACAAATATAAAGATGTGCCAGTTTACTGAAGTGATCTTGCTTAGGAGACAATGTCCACATTCATAAGGAAGGTATCTCTGTTGACAGATCATACCCTACATTCAGCTAGTTGATCCATAAATCAGCCTGAATAAATGCTAAATGGTTCGGAGTTTCTGTTTAGCAAACACTCCACTTTCCTCAAAAGGTTGAAAGCCCTATACATGAAAGCAAACATCAGCACACCCCAATATTAATTTTCATTTTAAAACATGTGCTGTATCATTTGTAACATGTACAAGTCATGTACTATGTTCAAGACATATGCATGGCATTTGATTTTTTTTTTAGCTGCTAATAATTATATATATAAATATTTCAGGACATGTACTTATTATATTTATCTATATGTCAATATAATCTAAAGTGGGTTCCATACAATGAATCTTCAGAACTCATCTACACACCAGCATCAAATAATGATACAGTCACCACTCAGTGTATCCATACTAAAGAGTATGATTTGCATTTGAAAGTCTCCAATGTCTAATTAAAGCATTGATTAATGTATGACCTCTTTCTCATGTGTATCTACAGCTTTATCAATATATGTGAACAGAACCATGAGAAGGCAAGAGATTGTAAAGCAATGGTGATTAGCAATACTTCCTTGTTAAGAAATTTAAAGATTAATGAAGGTTGTTTGTTCTTTCATAGTGCATTTAATACTGCAATCTTAGAATCACGTCATGTACCTGTGTTTTTCTCTACCAAGGGTATATATTGGTTTAAATCAGTTGTCATGTGTCAAGGTTTGAATCAACGATACAAGGTTTAATAAAAGCTTCCTCTAAGACAAAGCAAGAAAAAAAAGAAAATCAATATAACTTCAACTTTTAGGCTATAGTTATCGTCTTTATAAATACAGGTAACTCTTGATGGCTCGAACTTCGATCTCTCGAAGTTCTTGATCGCTCGAAGTGAGTCTCCGGTCCCGAATTTTCCCCCTATATAACTAAGCAAATTTACTCTTGATTTCTCGAACTCTTGATCTCTCGAAACCCTTGATCCCTCGAAGTCAAAATGCAGTCCCGCTATGCATATTCTATTAGAATTTACCCTCGATACCTCGAAGTGGCTATGTGTATACAAGGTTATATAATTTGCACCTTTAACTGGACATTTAAATGGCCCCAGGCAGAAGATGCGGGTCTCGAGGACCGGGATGTTTATTCGGGTGACACTTATGCTGCAAGGTGATGATTGATTTATAATTAATCCTATTTTGCCTATATGCTATTAAAATAATTATCATCGTCTGTCTTAGGATGATTTAGAGACGCAGTGTCAGTGAAAAGTAGTAATTGATTAAAAGACGGAACACTAATTTAATTTTTATTTTGAGTCAGTGTCAAAGTTAAACGAAATATGAAAAAGCAGAAACAGCCTCAAAGTCAGTATGACGACTATTATTGGACAAATACTTACAGAACTGCGTTCAGTGATCATGTTTGGAATAGTCAATGCAATGTACGACGCTGTAAAATGTCGTTTTCATGTAACGGATGCGTAGTATGATGTCCGTATTACAAAGAATAAATAAATAAATATGAAATGACAATATACATTTTTTGCTTTACTCAGTTTAATGAAATATTCATTTAAATTTCGAGAAAATATCGTTGTTTTTATAAAAACCACGTGTAAAAGGTTAGCACTGCATGAAAATCATTACATTCGGTAAGACTAATTTTAAAACCTGTCAACAAATCCGGAAAATTCCAGACTCTTGACTCTTGAAAACTCGAACTCTTGATCTCTCGAAGTTTTTCCTCGGTCCCGCGGACTTCGAGGTATCGAGAGTTACCTGTATAACACAGTATTTGCAGCTATTTGCTCATTCCTTACCAAAACTATAATCCCAAGAAACTGTATGTTTTGTCATACAAAAATTGTTAAAATTAAGGTACTTTACTGCAAGAAAACTGCTATAAGAAATAATAATATAGAGTGGATCCTTAGAGTTGAACATAAATTCAAATTTCAAAATTTTTAAATTTCTCTTACATTTAAGGTTCTATCAAATTGACTTAAAAGAATTAATTGACATTATACACAGTCACTGTTTCATTAAAATGGAGGTGGGGGATTTTGAACTTGGATACAAACATGTTACAGAACTCTTTAACCAATGTTTGACGGATGTAACAGGACACAAATTCTCTAAATGTTTTCTATTGTTTTAACCATGTTTAATAGAGAGTAATACTAAGTGATTTAGGAGAACTTTGTCCTCAATATTATCTACTATAACAGAACAAAAAATAGCTTGTCTAAAACTGCAGGCAAAATCAATCTGCTTGTTCATACTAAAACCCATATTAAAGCACAATATAACCTGATATAAACTTAAATTTTAAAATTCCTCACACTACGATCAATACTCAAGAAATATGAGCATTTTTGCTATGCATCATCAATTTTTTTGACACAAACTATAAGTGTCATGCAGCAATCAGCCTGAGAACATTCGATAATTATTGAATCACACCACAAAACAATATATTAATCTCATTGAATTAAAGTTCTTTCAGTAGAGTAAGAGAAGAACTTGGTCCACATCTTTCTATTACACATTTACATAATGATAATGGTCACCCCAACAGGTTGCATAATTTACCTGAACTAATATTTAGAAATGCATCTATCAGACTGCCATTTAGGGGCTTGGAAGAAATATTTAAAGGATATTCAATGTTTTGTAGTTGGATATGGAATTTATTTCACGAGTAGGACAGGATTTTTTCAAAATATTTTCAAGAGTGTGTACCAAGAGTGTGAAATAAAAAATAAAAAATTCTGTCTCCAGAGCCAAATAAATTCCATATCCAACTAAAAAATATTGAATTTTCTGCTTAGTACATTTTCTTTGATTTTCCCTTTGCATCTGTCTTTCATAATACATTGGCATAGCTAGGCTGTGACTTTGTAGTTGAGTGGTTGAGATGTCATAGCTTAGCAATTGTGAGATTGAATACATTGTAAACATGGATTTCAGCAACATGTTAAGAGAAACCTGGACAGTTTTAGTTTCTGTCAGGATGCTTTATTTACACTCTCTATATTATAAAGGATAGGGAGTATTTTTTTTACAACATTCTTCATGAAGGGAAGGAAAATTGAGAGTAAATTGCCATGGACATTTCTGATCACTTTGATATATATCCTTTCACACTGTGATAGAATTTCATTTATTCAACAAATAAATTACAGTATTCCACTGTGAAAATGTAATATAACATAGATATTACACAAATAACACACTTGTCCCTTCTCTAAGATTTTACATGGGTTGTGTGTGTGTTTGTGTGTGTGCATTCCTTATGTACATTGATAAATACATAATTATAATATACTTATTTGTAAGTCTCTGTAAAATTCAGAGTTTTGTATAACAGATAAAGTATATGTACATGTATATGTATTTAGCTTTTTGTGGATCCTGAGTTCTATAGACAGATACACAGAAGCAGGGTCCATGTAAATTGTATACCTTGGCCAATCTAAAATCCTAAAACAAACATTTGAAAATAAATCTGAGGTGTGAAGGCCTATTTAATGATGTTTAAATTCCTTCTCTAAATGTCATTTTACTTATTTCCTGATAACTTTTCAATATGGTTGAGATAAATTTTAAAATGGTTTGATTTATATTAAATTTGACCTTGCACTGAAAGATACCATTATTTCTTATATAATTGTGTAATGCTCTAGAACTGTGAACCCCCATTGAAACCTGACTTTGTAAGTAGGAAAACTTTTAAAACATTAAGTCTTCTCTTCCAACAAAGTCTAACAGTGAGATAAAGCATGGAAAATGTGTGACATGGCAGAGAAAGATATAAATTTTCTATGTTGGTTACATAGGCTAAATAATACTTACTAATGACCGGGCTCACATGTGATACATGATGATGAGGTACTACTATAGTACTGTCCAGCAGCACAACTAGTCACACAGTCGGTCGAACAGTTACACTGGGCAGCGGTCAAGTCTGAAAAAACAAAACATCATTCAGTTAATAATTCTAAAAATCTCAATTCTAACATGTCTGAAGTGTTTGATGTTCCAGGTAAGCACTACTATTTTGGAAACAATTGGTTTCGTATATTTTTTTTTTCATAAAAAATGTAAATTTTTTTTCTTTTGTACATGTTCACACAGTAATACACTAATCTTTGTCACTTAAAAAAAATTTCATTCAACATTTACTGTAATATTTGCTCAACTGTAAATCATATTATATCACATCCTCTAATGTCCAGATTTGGATTAAGATCAGTCAGTGGGACTAAATATTCACATTTGACTGCTGAAGTCATATAAAACATTTTTAGATTGCAGTAACAATAAAAAATAGAAAATTTCAATGTCAGTATCTGTTTAAAGTACTCTGATGTTCTGGTAATAAATTTACCACACTCACAAAAATAAAAAGACATACAGTAAAAACATGGTTATAGCAAACAAATTGCTAACAATAAAATTCATGCTTATGGTAAAGTGATTTTCTTTCCCCATAGATTTAAAAAAGTTACGTGTAATATATACTGTTCATTCCTGGTACTTTGCTAGTTTTACTGTACTAATAAATATTTGGGCAATTTGTAGGGATGCACGATTATATCAATATACCAGTACATCATGATTTTTTATTGTTCAATATATTGCGATATGAAGACTAAAATACAGGTACAGATAATTATAAATTCCAGAAAGCATTTTTTCAAACTTTGAATTAAAATTAGCGGAAGTGGGAAAAATGTACATATTATGCATTTGATAGGGCTGGGTATTGGCTGGGAATTTTGTTTTGGGATATCAGGGTTTGACACTAACGGTAGCCTACTGGCTCAGGACAACTGAAAATTGAGGTCAAGCAACTTAAACATGTCTTTAAGCTTGCCCTGCAGGGCTACTGTAATTTTTTAAATATGTCAGATATTTTTCTTTAAATGCGAGGGATATGAAAGTTATAATATGACAAAGCAAAAGCTATTAAAGACTAGCTCAGGTATACAATGGTCATTGTTGATCTTTTTATCATACACTGAAATACATTCAATACAGATGTGTACAAGCATGCATGAGTATGTTCACGTTAAAGAGTAATATTGTAAGACCTGATAATTGTTTAATTTATTTTCATACATGTTTTAACATCAAAATTATTTTTTTTTGTGAGTCAAAATGTACAAGGTGATTCGGAATACCCTAAATGACTGTAAATGTGGAATTTTTCAAATAGAAAAATATCTTAGGTACAGTCATAGCGTGACATATAATTTTACCCAAATTACAACCAGAATGCAGGATTTGGTATCTCTATTTTCAAAATTTTCTGGGGGAAGCCCCCATACCCCCACCAGTAGGAGGGGGAAACACCCTCCCACACCTACCCTCCTCGTCGCTTTGCGACTTGGCAAGCAGCCTTTGGCTGCTGGACAACTAATACATGAACAGGGCTAGTAAAAAATGGAAATTGCTAGCCCTGCTGGCAACTATGGTTTTAAAGTTAGTGTCGATCCCTGGATATACTGCAATATTTTAAACTGTATTGCAATATGTATTGCAATATTTTTAATAACAGTCAAGATGCTCTTTTCTTATTTATTAAACTCCATTTATAATCAGAGTGAATAAAACTACATGACTATTGTGTATCTTATACGTTGTGCAAAAAAAAGTTCTTGTCGACTTCACTTCAGTTTTACAACGAAATTCAACCATACAACAGGAACCTTATTGCTTGGCATGATTGAAAGCATTTCTGGCATCTTAAATTACTTTTATTATGAGAAAACCCAAGCCCAAGCATTTTACCGTTATACCGACCGGTACTGGAAAAACGTATCACAATACGAAATTTTTTGTTAAGGAATCGTAATATACCGGAATATCGATATTTTTGCACAGCCCTAGTATTTGAGAGAGACTTAACTGTTTAAATCATAATAAAAACTCCATGTTTAAATATCACATAATAGTTATACTTTTGAAAAAAAGTCATGATATATCAAGAGACAAAATTTTTGGCAATACCCATCCCTACCAATTGGTTCCAACCTGTATACTCAATTCTCATTATATCATATGGGTTCCATTGTCGGTTTATGGATAGAATTTGATGAAAAATTAAAGTAAGAAATTTTGATAACTTTTTTTTACACAAAATTTAAGAAATAAGTACCAAGATATTATGAGATACCAATATACAACATTATAATTATGATTGTTAGTTACAAAGGTCAGTTTTTTTCATTTCTGTCGAGGATTCATAGTTTTAGCGATTGTAAAAATTTTCCCTGTCCCATCTATAAATTGCCTACATATCTGGCCATAAGTGAGTCATAATTGCATTTTTACTTACTATAACATATTTCACTGAAAAACCAATTATTTTAAAAACTTATTGTGAGGTCAATTTTAGCCCAATTTCCATGATTTTTTCACTGAATCATGCAGATTACTAAACAAGATACACTAATCATTGAGAATAATTTATTAAATCATCAAAATAAATTTTTTTTCCCTCAAATACTATAATTTTTTAACAAATTTGAGTCCTAAAATTTTTTATTCGCATTTGATGTGTTATATCACTGCAATCCCTACAATTTATTCTGAAATGATGTGAAGAAACAGGGTTCGACATTAACCTTAGTCCGTTAGTCTCAGACTAATACATTTTCATTCGGACTAATAAAATCTATGGCTAATTAGTCCGAACGGACTAATTAAAATTTCTGGAAAAAATCAATCAATTACCGATGTTCGATTCTCGACAACTTTCACTGGAAAGAAAACCCCGCATGTATTTTTAGCTTTCTAGCTTCTTGGCGGGAAGTTAGGTAATTCCGAGTCAATTCGGCGCTCAAATTTAGGACTGATTGATATGAAATTAAACATTTTAGTTCATCATGTTTTAGTATGATACATAAAGAAAGATGTTGGACGTTTGGATGTAATGTATAGAGAAAAACAAACGAGATCGGGAATACGATCGTAGTTCCTGATCACGAGATTTCAACGAATCTTGGAATAAAACATTTCACGTAAATGTTTTGTTTATTTCAAAAAAGTATAAAAAGTACATTGCAATTTTTTTTTTTTAAATTAACCGTTACAAAACATTGATGGTTTATTTATTTATTTTTTTGAGGGACTCATAAAATCGCGTGCGGACTAGTAAAAGTAGAGAAGCACTAGTCCGGCCGGACTAAAGCCTAAAAATGTTAGTGTCGAACCCTGAGAAACTACAAAGAATTCTACATTTTATGGTGTTTAATCATAAAAAAATGAGCAATAAATAACACTGCAATAATATTTTAGAAAAATGCATTTTTCAATGAAATATATAGCGGAAAAATAAAATTATGACTCACTTATGGCCAGGCAATGTATATGTTATTTACTCTCTAGATCTCTGGTCTCAATAATTAAATTAATTTAAAAAATTGTTGTTTGAACAACAAAAACCTTACTATTTACAATACAGGGTCGATTTTTGTATAACCGAAATAGTGGGGAAAAATAATTCGTTACATGCACTTACCAAGTTCTAATAACAAAACACACGCAATGTGGAAAATGAAAATTCGTTGTGTGCGAAACCTTCCTTGCATTTCTGAAGGTCTATATACTATTTAAAGCGATCCAGCGCTTAAATTTTCATCACATGCCGACACCGTTTAATGTTCCCTTGCGAAAATTCTTAATGATTCTACATTCCTCTCTCATATGTAATAGAAATCGCGAAAATCTTGTGTAACAAAAATATCCCTGCCTTCTAAGTATTACATGCACACCGAAACTAGCTCTTTCAAACGCTTACTTGATCGAGACTCGGGTATCGCACGATACGATTGGGTGAAAATTTTCTCAGTGACCCGGAAAGCTCAATGTCGCAAGATTTGGCATAATGTAGCTAAGCAACAACAAGCGTTAAGAAATTTTATGACTTGAAGACGTCACTTTCCGGATCAAAATTGTAGATAGGTATTGACAGGGAATTTAATAAGTCGTTATTTACATCGCTTGTGTAATTATTGTTATTGTCAATACGGCACCCCCTAAGGACTAATAGGACGGTTTAAATGTCCAGGCAGTCGACAGCACCATACATGTATTCATGTTTTAGGCCTAATCAACGTTAGAATTTTTCCACATAATTTGGAATTATACCAAAAAATTTGAAATGTACCAACTTAAAACAAAATCACTAAACGAGATCTCGCGCTTCTCTCAGCTTTCTCTTATAGGCATATCTCTTAAAAACAATTTGTCTCTGACTTTTGAAAACATTCATGAATGTATAGGGGGAGGGGAGGGGGGGGGGGGGTCCCAATAATGTTGCCGATATATAGTATACTATGAAAAAACAAAACTACTTTATTTGCTCCCTCAATAATCAAACCTGATGACTTTTATTGGCCCAGGCTCAAGCAGTTTGATTAAAACCATGCACCCCTTCTCTTACACTCGTCAGGAGTGTAAGGAGAAGGGGGGTGGTTTCAATCAGACTGGGGCCCATGTTGTCAAGGCCGAATTTTTGTTCAATGAAGTGCTCCCCATACTGAAAATTTTGGTTGTGCTCCCCCCTTTCAGTGGCTGATTTTACTTTTATTACAGAAAGTGGAAGGGGAGGGGATCAGCGCTTTTCCGGGCCTAGTGAATTTTGCACAAGATATTCTTTTAAAAATACTACCAATTTCAGTGTAGTGAAGATTCAAATTTGTTCAAATTTAGGGTGGGTAGGGTGGGGCCACAGTGAGCGATCAAAGTTTTACATAGGAATTTTTTTAAAATCTTCTGCCCAAGAACAGCATAGCCTCTCTCTGTCTCTCTCCCTTATTAACTTTTCAATACTGTACTGATTTCTGCTTTTTCCTAGCAAATGTGCTCAGGTGAGTGGTGTGGCCCATATCAGCGTGAGGATAATGGAGTTTAAATTTAAGCACCGAGTTTAAGGTGGGAGGGGGGATCCTCTATGTAGCATATTGAAACAGCTACAGCTCTCTCTCTCTCTCTCTCTCTAATTAATTTGAATTTCTAGATTTCTGGTCATCTGTTTTAAATTGGTGTGTGTGTGTGTGTGTGTGTACTGGACAAAAATATTCCGAATCTTTCATAATGAAAGTTTTGAATTAAATATAAAAGTACAGGAACTACAACATCGATTTCTGGTACTTATTTAATTTTATTTTGTTTTTATTTTTCTGGGGGCGGGTAGGTTGGGAGCACTTAGTATCTCCCTTCCCTATAAGTTGCCTTTTTCTATTTGCTTCAAATGATCCGGCTTTTTTTTGTTTTTTGTTTGTTTGTTTTTTTGTTGTTGTTTGTTTGTTTGTTTTTGAGGGGTTTTTTTTTTGTTTTTTTTTTTTTTGTTTTTTTTTTGTTTTTTTAACACCGTGTATCATTGCAACCCATCTACACAAGCGATATGTTACAGCTATAATAATAAATAAACAGTAGTTTTACCTTCCTTGTATACCGGTCCCCATCCCTTTTATAGAAATTTTTACTAATAATGACAAACTTAAATTTAAAAATAAAAATAATTGACTTTGCACTCCAAATATTAAGAAGACGCTTTAACGGAAAAAAGGAAAAATTGACAAAAGTAGAATTTTTGCAGGACACATGCAAATTTTATTCAATTTTTGAAAGTGTTAGGTTTCAGAAAATTACAGGTTTCAGAAACTAAAAAATCTACTTTTATGGAGAAAAATATAAGTAAAAATAATTTTAGTTTGTCCCAACACGAAAATATGCTTCACTTCTTCCTCTTTAAGGTGCGCATGCGCAGAAAAGTTGAAGACGTTACCATGGTGTCAATTCCATAGATATAAATGTCGGATGACCGAGGATTTCGATATAATCTTCAAAAAAGATAATAAGAATTTAATCCTCACTTTTGATTGCCCCAATTCAATGTTGTTTACAAGTTTCACGCTAAAAATAAAAGACACATAACCTTGACATTGACTATAACAACCACGCCATAGATACAAGTTTTCTTTTTCCGGCACTTACATTTTGCAGTCTCTCAAAACTTCGCCTTATTCATATTTCTCACAACTCTTTAGTTTCATGATATAATTATCTTAAAAGAAACACATGGAATTGATTCACTATGTAACTTTAAAAAAAAATTTCTATAGAATTAATGCAGTTTCACTATACAGGCCCGTAGGAAGCAATTTCAGTTTGGGGGGGGGGGGGCACAGCCATACATTTTTCAGTTGACAGTTGAGGGGGCACTACCAAAAATTTCCTGATTTCCTGACAAGCAAAAAAAAAGGTCTTCAGACGTTTTTATTGAGGGGGCACTAGCATATGGTATCTATGTTTACTATGGTTACTATGGTAACCTATATATCGGCAAAATTATTGGGGGGGCCGTGCCCCCCCCCCCCCCGGTTCCTACGGCCGTGCTATAATAATAATAGTATATGATATATGACAAAGCCCGCCCTAAACCAGAACCACTGACCCAGGGACCAAGATATTCACAATTTTGGAAGAGTCGCCCTTGCTCATCATATTTATATACCCCTAGGAGCAGATAAGATTTTCAAAGTGATCATAAAGTGAATCTTTAAAAATCTTCTCTCCCCATGTATATAACGCAGATAAACTAGGTGCATGGTTATGATGATCAAAGGCGCTTCTTACAAAATTGTGAAATGTGTGGCCCCAGGGTGAGGGGTTCTGCGGGGGGGGGGGTCTATTGATTGTATAGTGAAATTGCATTATTTCTTTGAAAAGTAAGAAAACATCTCTTAGCGCTTTTATTATTTATAACATAAGGCTTCTGAACATATAATCAAATGGTTAAAGCTTTAAGGAGAATTTTAGTATTTTCTTCTCTTTTTTTGTGCTAACCTACGAAAGTCTATTAGGAAAAAAAATTGAAGGCGTTTTAATGCAAAATGAGAAGGGATAACAACGCCAAACAAGAGTCTCATGGGCCATAACGCTCACCTGAGTAACTATGGCCCTGCTGTTCTTCATTAGCAGATTTACCTCCATCTATTCCTATATAAAACTTTGATCACATATTGTGGTCCCACAATGTGTTCCCGAGGGTAAACTCTACACAACCTGAAGAAGCTTAAACATGGCACAGTTTTTGAGAAGAAGATCTTTAAAGATTCCTTTGTAAAACTTTGATCACATATTGTGGCCCATCCTATCCCAGGGGGTCATGATTTGCCACTGAACAAATTTGAATATACACTACCTGAGGATACTTTCAAATAAATGTGACTAATCATGGATTTTCTGTTCTTGAGAAAAAAATTTTAAAGATTTTTTTTTCTCTATATTCTCCAAAGGTAAAACTTTGATCCCCTTATGTGGCCCCAACCTTCCCTGGGGGTCATGATGTGAACAAACTTGAATCTACACTACCTGAATATGCTTCCACATTAATTAATATGACCTATCATGACTTTGCTGTTTTTGAGAAAAGATTTTTAGATTTTTTCCCTATACATGTGTATATTCTCATTGTGACCCCACCGAATCTCCGGGGGTCACGGGATGCTTTGTTTTGTGTTGAACATACGAGGGTCGTTCAATAAACAATGCAAAAGGTAATCTAAAAATAGGAAAAGCAGGTAAAGCAGATTCTAAATACTTCTTAATACTTTCAATCCCTCAAAACTTCCCTGTTAACATTTACACATGTTAAAAATCTTTGTACCCATGACCAGAACATCTTTAGGGATGCCCTAAAGACACTGGTGAATAATACTTTCCATGATATACCTGGAATTGTAAAATCTTCCTTTGATTACTTTCATATGTTTTTGGAAGAAAAAGACCTCACAATGGCTAAGATCTAGCTAATATGTTGGATGCCCAAGCTCTGTAAACTTTCCTTTCTTCAAAATTTTATTTATTTCTCTATGCTTTTTTGCAGCAGCGTTTTCAAGTACAGAAAAAAATATTCCGGGACCAGTATTTGGGCTTGCTTTGAAGGAAATCTGCTTAACTTTTTACATAAAAGTTACCATTGATAGTCCTTCCTTTGGCTATATTACATGTTTACTGGAACTCTTGAATAAAAAGAAAATTACATGTAATAAAACATATTTGGAACCCTTGCTTCTCTTTGCAGTAATAGGACGACAGCTTTCTCTTTTATTCCATATTTTATTCTTGATCTTCCTTTTCGGCTATAAAAAGTACACCCATGTTTCGTCATCCATCACTCAAGTTTATCAAATCTTCTTTTTTGTAAAAGTATTTATTTTTAAATTGATCATTGGCACTAAACGTGTGTTTTCTCTTAGGCATTTGTAAAGAAATAAGGCCCTCATCTGACAGAATTATTGTTAGATTTATTTCATTTGTCAGAACTTTATAAACTGTTATGACGATGAAATGTTTCATGTTTTAGCAAAGTCTATCAACGGAAATTTGGTATTTTCAGATATCATGTTGCTCACAGCATCGATATTTTTTGGTGCCCCTACAGATTTCGATATACCAGTTTGACTGCAATCTTTTAACTGTACTTTTTTCTTTTAAATTTCCAAATCCATCTGAAAACTATACAGCGTGAAAGACTAGTCTTTCCACAAATCAAAATTAACTGTACTTTTTTTCTTTTAAATTTGCAAATCCATCTGAAAACTATACAGGGTGAAAGACTAGTCTTTCCACATATCAAAATCATATCTTTAATATGGGTTGTTCAGCTATATATATATAATGAAGCACAGTTTTTATATACGCCCTCATTTTCATCTTCTTGGCAGAGATCATTTTTACACAATTATCAGCTCAGTGTAGTGACCATGCTTACTTTGAAAGTGAATTCCTTTGCGACAACAATAGGAAAAAGCATGGGGGGTTCTGTGATTATGAGTTCTTAAATAGAACTTTTCAACTGTCTACATTTATTATGATAAACTGTATGTTGCATTACTTATTGAATGACCCTCGTATTTTATTGACAATATGTCAAAAGGATTGGACACAAGTTCCAAAAACTTAGGTAGTCCTTTCCCCATTCATGAATCTGACTAAGCCATATCATTTACATAACATTAAAGTACATAGAAAAAAATCGTTTTTATAGCTAAGGAATATCATTAATAATGACGATTATAACGACGATGATGATTATATTGATAATAGTTTCAAAAGAGATAATACAAACAAGTATTAATTGAAACGATCCGTCTTATGAATAAGTTTTTGAACAATACCATTATTTTTTTAATTTTCCTACAAAGATAAGAATTCTGACATCTCTCATAGCAAATGATGAACATTTAACATTTTTACATTATTATTTACATTATTAATTACAAGTACATTCATCATTAAACGTCTAGCTTCTAAATAATTTCTACACACGAAGAAAAAAAATGATGACTATCCTCATATCCACAAGAACAACTTGGATTCGTTATAATATTACTTCTATATTCACAAAATCATTTAAAATACAATTGTGTCTTAGCCTTGTATGTAAAATGTTCAGATACCTTTTACCATATGATAATTTTCTGTTTAAAATTCCTATTGAAGATATTTTCCTTGTTTCGTTACTGGGTGAATTCTATTTGCGAATGGTTTCGGGGACAAATTACTTGTTAAGTAATTCAAGTTTGCGTTGTGGTAATGAATAATTACATGAATAATAATTCGAAACAGCTTTTCTAACCTTTGGTACAATATTTTTCATGTGTCAGAACCTTGTCTCTTCTTATTACAAGAGGCTCCCAACCAGTTTCAACACAATGAGTTTCTTGATGCTAATACCTGTAACAATTTTTGCAGCTGGCATGCAGTTGAACGTTTTCAAGTTTTTCAATAGCCTGACCAAACGTCAGATGCATCCTCAAGAAGTCGAATAAAGGAAATGTAAATTTTGTTTAAATTATCTCTGAAGATATAAGTTTCTTAAGAAGTCCAGGTTTTTTTGTAGCCTTTACTGACAATACCACCCGAAATCATGATTTGAACAAACTTGAACCTACACATCTGGGGATGCATCCATAACCAGAAGTCTCCGTCGAGACTGTAGCTCTACTGGTTTGTACTGATAACAAAGGAAGAGAAAGGTAGCACTTGGACTTGAAACATGCAGTAGCAATAAATAGAGTAATGATCCTTGGTTTAGTCTCTTTTTGTAGCAAGATTAATTGCTATCAGACTAAAACTGTAGGAGGAGTAGCCTTTTATAAAGAAGTTTACAAAAAATTCTATTTTAATAACCATGGCAATATCATTCAACAAAATAAAAAAATAAAGACAATTGTGTTTCTTAGTGTAGTATACTTGTCTACCAAGTTATACCGAAATCAGACCAAAACTGTAAGAGCAGTTGGGTTTTGAAAGTATTTCACAGAAAATTTTCTATTTTTAGTAACCATGGCAACCGTTCAACGAAATCAAAAACTAATAAACAGAATTATGTATCTTAGTGTAGTCTACTTGTGTGCCAAGTTATACTGAAATCAGATCAAAACTGTAGGAGGAGTAGCATTTTGAAAGTTTTTCACAGAAATTTGTATTTTTAGTATCCATGGCAACACCGTATACCGAAATCATATACCAATAAACAGAATTATGTATCCTAGTGAAGTCTACTTGTTTGCAAACTTATATTGAAATCAGATCAAAACTGTAGGAGGAGTAGCAATTTGAAAGTTTTTCACAAAAATTTCTATTTTTAGTAACCATGGCAACACTATTCATTGAAATCAAACATCGATACACAGAAATATGTAACTTAGCGTAGTCTACTTGTGTGCCAAGTTATATTGAAATCGGACCAAAACTGTAGGAGGAGTAGCATTTTGAAAGTATTTCCCAGAAATCTCTATTTTTAGTAACCATGGCAATACCGTTCATTGAAATCAAAAACCGATACACAGAATTATGTATCTTAGTGTAGTCTACCTATGTGCCAAGTTATATTGAAATCGGACCAAAACTGTAAGAGGAGAAGCGGTTTGAAAAATTGTTTACAGACGGACGGACAGACAGACAGACGGACGAACGACGGACACCCTACTATCGCATAGGCTCTTGTCTCAGAACAGTAGAGCTAAAAATATGTCTAATAGTGGCTTTGCTGTTCTCCAGAAGAAGATTTTTGAAGATTTTGTCCAATAATTTGAACAAAATTGATTCTACAATACCTGGGGATGCTTTGTTACAACGCACTTTGAAAAATTGCGTTAATTTTGGGACCACGTTAACACACTTTGAAAAAAAAATTATTCCTTTTCAAAGTGCGTTAATATCGAACCATATTAACGCACTTTGAAAAAAAAACTGTGCACGGCTTGGTCAATATTCTTGCAAATTTTAGGTATGATAAATAATTATTTGAACCTGGTTGGATAACTTTTCGGTGATGACGTCAGGATCTGAGATATAGACGTTTTAAAGATTTTTAGGAGTTGTCTTGTTTCCAAAGGTTCTAGAAGATGTTATAAAAGGGAAATGGGTCTTTTAGAAATAAAGGAGGAATGATTGTTTAATAGCACAGTTTCGTTTCTTTTTTTCTTTTATTCTTTAAATTTTATCCAGTCTCTAATAAGTTCGGTAGATGTAGGTGTTGATAAGTGACTTAAAGCATTGCATTTTTCTTAGGGAAAAGGGGGTAATCATGATTTTTTCCATACTATGAAAATTTTCTCTCTCTCTCAGCATATTCATCTATCTATCTATTGTGAACATATATGAAACAATGGTTGACTCATTTATTTGATAGTAAGAAAATAAACCTTAGCCATATTACTCACTCGATTGAAATTTTTACCTCGTTCACTATTAACTTTTTCTCAAAAAAGTTATGCAGTCAGATTACTTCTAAATCTGTAATTTGATATCATAAAACCGCTAGACATGTCCAATAGCATGTTTTAGTTACCATGTAAATGCCTTTTTTTCTGAGGAATCATTGTGGATATATTTTGAATAAAGGTTATGAGGCTCTCTTCTTTGATATAAGAGGGTGCGTACCTTTTTTTCAGGAAAGCTTATCTCAATCATTTTCATCTATTTTACGTTCACTGAAATTTATTGAGAGAAATAATATCAAATATCATACCAGTTATGTAAATACATATATTTGTGTGAGAAAGATAGAGTGTTGGGCTGAGGGACTTTCTACCTGTCTTCTCCTCGTTCTCGATGAATTCATCAGTTTTTCGGAAGAAATATAACAAATTAATGCTGTCTATTACTAAAATCTAAGTCCAGAATTTCTGTTTTGTACGTATTTTTTCAAAAAGCGTTAAGTGTCTCCATGGTAAAAAATGTTGATGTACACTCTTAATGCAATTTGGAAAAAAATTTCAAAGTGCGTTGATTTTGTCCCAAATTTAACGCACTTTGAAAATTTTTTTCAAAGTGATTTGATTTTGTCCCAATTTTAACGCACTTTGAAAATTTTTTTCAAAGTGCGTTGCCACAATGCTTCCATATAAATATGACTAATTATGGCTTTGCTGCTCCTGAGAAGAAGATTTTTGAAGTTTTTTCCCTTACATAGACATGTCAAAAGTTGATCCCCCATCGTGGCCTCACCCTACCCCCAGAGGTTATGATTTAAATAAATTTGATTGTACATTACATGAGGATATTTCCATATAAATATGACTTATCATGTCTTATCTATCTATGATTTGCTACACTATCTGTGGATGCTTCCATATTAAAGTGACTAATCATGGCTTTGCTGTTCTTGAGAAGATTTTTTAAATTGATTTCTAGGTCAACTGAGTCACTCAGGTGACCTATTGCTATCTTTTTTCGTCCGTCGTTGTGCAACGTGCGTCATAAACTTTTGGACATTTTCAGCTTCTTCTCTTGAACCACTGAACCAATATCAACCAATTTTGACATGTAGCATCAATGGGTGAAAGGGTAAAAAATTGTGAATTCATGGTCCCTCCCCCCCCCCCCTGGGGCCTGAGGGGTGGGGCTAAAATTATCAAAATTAGTGCTATCTTTAAAAATCCTCTTCTTTACTCCTGGAGATCAAGCAGTCAAACTGCTGGCATGATTTTAATAAGCATTGAGCCCGCTACCAAAATGTTGAAATTCCTGGCCCCATGGTCAGGGGTTCTGGAGTTAGGGTGGGGTTCTAATGATCATGTAGTGAACACACATAAATTCTTCAAAAATCTTCTTCTCTCCCCCTGTATATAAAGCAGATAAACTAGGTGTATGGTTATGATGATCAAGAGTGCCTCTTCCAAATTTGTGAAATTTGTGGCCCCAGGGTGAGGGGTTCTGCAGGAGAGGGGATCTATTGATTACATAGCGAAAGTGCATTATTTCTTTGAAAATCTTCTCTGCTCCTAGGTATTTAGCAGGTAAACCAAGTATATATAGGTATGGTGAGCAAGAGCGCCTCTTCCAAAATTGTAAATATCTTGGCCCTTGGGTCAGGGGTTCTGGTGTTAGGACAGGGCTCTATAGATCATATAGTAAAAATGCATAAATTCTTTAAAAATCTTCCTCTCTCCCTCTCAGTAAGACTATACCTTGTCATTTATTCAACATTTATTTACTCTTTCTTCTTTTCTCTTGGACACCAAGTATGCAAACTTTTTGCAAGATTATACTGAACAATTTGCCTTCCACCAAAAATGTGAAATGGATGTCCCCTTTGTCCAGGGTTCAAGTTTCGCAGAAGGGCATGAAGGGTTGGTTACATATTGAAAATATATTATTCATTTTAAAATCTTTATTCCTGGACATCTAGCTGCAAACTACCAGTATTTAATTTATTATAATGAGAAATTAGCTCTCTACCAAAAATGTGAAATTCATACCCAACGTATCCAGGGTTTAGGTCCTATGGGATGTGCGGTGAGCTAGATTGATCATGTATATATAGAAAATTCACCTTTGTGAATCTTTACTGCAGTCAATCTAGCAGGAACTGTTGCATGATTTTAGAAAATTACATATTCTTTAAAAATCTTGTTTAAATATCTAGCAAGCAAATTGCATGATGCAATGAGCTTTGAGTCCTTTATCAAACGCCTTAAAACCTGGTCCGTTTTACAAAAGGCAATTTTGAACAGAATCATTAAGTCTGCAAAATTTTACAATAAACTGAAGTTTTTGGTCTTAGTCGTAAGTTCTTTTGCCTTTTATCCACATTATGACACATACGTTATAACCTTTTACTCATTATTACGCACTTTTTATCGGAATTAAAGTATATGACAGAAACCAATATAGTTCTTTAAATGCCATTCTAATATGACGAATTAATAGAAATGATTTCATTACTTAATGTATGCAAAAGCGTAAACTATAAAAGATAAAGTAAGGAATGGATAATACTGGTTCAATTTCTTTGTTTTATTCGGAAAATTGCAAAAGCATGTTTATACCTCTAATATATCTCAATCAACTTTTGTTGAAAAAAATACGATAAACAAGCGAAATATTTGATAATTCATTTACAAAAACACAGATACACATATAGACCCCTTATCTCAAGTAAATCTCAAGAAATACTATAATTCACACCTGTTGGTTCTATAAATATGCAAAATGGAATTCATGTCAATCTCCAGCATACTTAAGAATACTTATTGATCCCTTGAGGGACCGGTCATTTAGAACATTCTCTCTCTCTCTCTGCTTTTATCAAATCTGGCTACAACACTTCCCATTAAACATAAATATTTTTAAATGTACAGTTTTTTTCCGAAGTAAATTATGTTTAAAAACATTGTTTATGTCCCAAAAAAGGCAGAATTTTAAACACGTAAGCGCGGTAAGAATACTGCTGCACATATTGGATGAAGCTATTGACAAAAATAGCAAAAAAAATATTGCCTACGTGGATTTCAGTTTGCAAAGCATTAATTAGACGTGAGCATTTAACACTGAGAAGAAAAGATCAATAAATGATAATGTACGCCAATAAATAGGAGAAATGTAAGTGTTTACAACTGTACATAATATAAACATAAGTACAGAGGACGTGATAGAGTGAAGGTCTGTAGATGTCTATCTTAATGTCTGACCATCGGCGAAAAACAACGTCATTGCGACGACTAATTGAGTTACAACGACCAGAGAAACTTATTTCTATGTTCTATGTTCCGATCTGACATCTCTCTGGTAGGCACTCGCTGCAGCATGTTCCGGAAAAAGACAACACGATGAAACGCTTGCGAAATTCATTAATTCACTTGTAGTAAAATGGCAGAAGCGCTTCCTGACATTTCAGATCCTGCTAACGTTAAATGTGATCTATGTTTTTCATATTTCCTTGTGAATTGGGCTTGTCATGATTGTGCCCAGAATTTGTGTGATAATTGTCAAACGTTACACTCCCGAAGTAATGCAAGTAAACAGCATGGAATATGGCTTCTTCGGGAAGACAAAGATGACGAAATGGAATCCGGAAGTGACGCCATTGATATAGATGATATCGAATTACACATCTGTCGCATTCACGAAGAACAAGTATGTGAATTGTACTGCAATTTATGCGACATGCTTGTGTGTCACATTTGTGTTCGGACAATTCACAAGACTCACAATATTTCGGACATCGGTGATGCCGCTGAGCAAAAATTTAACCAGCTGAGAAAGAAATTCGAACACCTTGAAAAATATGAACTTGAAAAGGCAAGAAAAATGACAGAAAACTATGAAGAAAACAAAGCTGAGTATGTATCTAGTGCAGCTCTAAAGAGGGAATTAATAAAAGAAAGAAACGAGAAGTTGAAATTTGAACTGGACAGCATTACTGACAATATGCTTAAGGAAATTGAAACCAAAGAAGAAGTAGACTTACAGTTCATCAATAGAAAACAATTCAAACTGCAAAATCTCTCAACGAAAGTGGCAGAAACGATTCACTTCTGCAGAAACAACTTATCAAACAAAAGTGGTATAAGTTTGCTTGATGCATGTGCAGAGACTGAGCGGAAAGTAGAAAAACTGAAATTACCATCTGCTGAAACCGGACCAGAAAAGATTTGTCCGCCGGAATTTGTTTCTGGCAAACAAGACGAAGAATTCTCCAAGGTGTTTGGAACTTTAGAATACGAACCAAGACCAGTGTTGACGAGACGCCGAACAACCGTCGCGTTTCCTCTCAACGTAAAAGCTCAAGTCATCGCCAGCTTCGCCCAGAAAGCTCGAAATGGGATTTACAGTATATGTACTACCGGAAATGGAAACGCCATGATAGGAACAGAGGAGAGAATTGTTCAGGTCGTCACAATAACTGGAAAAGTTTTAGCCAGCATCAAGGTGGAAATAACGCCATACAACATTGCATGTTCCAAGCTGGGCAAGGATCTTTACATGAGCACATGGAACATGGAAATAAAAAAACTGAAAAATGGATCATTTACCCGCTTTATTGATACCAGTCCTTTCCATGCTCAGGGACTGTGTGTAAACGAAGATGGAGAAATTTTGGCATGTCTCTATCACAAAGAGGATCAGTTTGGCAAAATTGTGCGGTATGACAGCACGGGAAAATCGCTGCAGCAAATTTGTAGTGATGAACGTCGGCGACTGATGTTTCAAAACCCCGCCAAAGTCGCCTCAAGTGTGACAAGAGACATTGTAGTAGTGGACATGGCTAAGAAGTGTGTGGTTGCAGTTGCTGCAGACGGTCAAAGAAAATTTACGTACAAGGGTCTCAATGGTGGGAAATTTGAACCAAAATGCATTGATTGCAGTACGTTGGGTAGCATACTTGTGGGAGACCATGAAGATCGAGTTCATTTATTAGATAAAAATGGCAAGTTCCTGCAGTACATTATGACAAAGGATCATGGGTTGAATGACATTATTGGACTTTCCAGTGACCGAGAAGACAAAAGAATCTGGGTATCATGCTTTGACAAAGTCATCATTGCGACATTAGTTTGAAATGACAAAGTAGTTGGTCACTGTAGCCGTGAGCAGGCTTATTCAGTTAACTAAGGATAGTTCAATATCAATTAACGTTTAAGATTGTCTTCTTTTTATAAAGTGCTTATTAATTGCTCTTGCCTAGAAGCTACGATAAAATACCAATCAACAGAACACAGTTTTGTGTATTGATAGACCAGGATGAGCATTGTGAATACGAACAATATACCTGTTGTATTGTCTGCGATAGACGTTGACTCCTCTGTCGTTGTTGATATTGTCTCGTCTGTCGTTGCATTAATCTTCGGTGATGTTGTTGTTGTTATTTCTGGACAGCCTGAGTCTGAGATTGGTACTGCAGTGTTCTCTGCGAATAATATAATAATTTATTTTATTTTACAGTCAAAGTCATTATAAGTTAGTTTTTGGGGGGGACGTTGTTAAATTAATGTAAATTGTCTTGCTAAAATAAAGAGCCTCTGTGTTTTCATTGAAGCGTTGGTTTGGAAGGAGCGAGGATCCTCGCTTTTTGCGATATTACCAAAAATTAAACGAACTTAAATCATTTTAATTTATTTTTATTCTGGTATTAGTATTGTTTAAGTCCTTTAATGTGAATTACATGTAATATGTATTGGTATTATTTAAGAACCCTCTATACACTAAAGGAACGTGTTTTGTTTTGTTTTTTATTTTTTATTTTTATTATTATTATTTGGGGGGTGGGGTTGAGAAACCTATACTGTGTAGATATTGAGCTTGTCCATTTATTTTTTAACATAGAGTACTTGGCATTTGCCCACAGGAAAAAAAACGAGGTATCAATGAAAGAAATCACTGTTTAAGTGGGGATGCAAATACATACATGCAAATAAAGAGTTCAATTTAATTATCTAGGCCTATTAAAATGCATAAATTAATATCAGATTAAATAATACACGTTAAATTTCAATTTATTTTATATAAGATCAAAGGGCAGATACCTCTTAACTGCATCAAACACCACAGAATCAGAACTCTTTCGTGTGCAGTGTATGAAGTGTTCTTTAGTAATTCAATTTGATGGAAAATGTGTATTGCATGTCGCAGTTAGCTTCATTAGGCCATTCCAAGTTTTTAGCGTCCATCATTGTTCAAGTACCTACCTACCTACCTATTCACAAAAATCACACAAGCCTAAAATTAAACACAAACTTAAAAGTCTTAAAAACGAATGTTTTATCTGTGTGTGTTTCTTTATTTTATTTTCTTGCAGAGAGATAGATTACTATGCAAACGAAAGTATTAAATGCTAAGTATTTACTATTTTGATGGGTTTTTGTTTAAATATAGAATGAAAATGACAGCATTCGGATGTTTCTACCATATTAATTAATTTCGTGACTTTGGATTTTGTGTAGTTTTTTCTGATCTCGGGTTTCAAAAAACCAAGGCGAACGTTAAGCACAGAAAAAAAACTTAAAATGGCCTTATGTAAAGAAGATTTGTCTTTTACTTTTTTACTAACAGTTCAAAGAATGAGTGAAAAAAATACATAAATGATACATTTTCATGAGCACTCCAAAAAGTTCACGCGTTCGTATTAATTAAAATAAACATACATGTATATATTTATTTCTTTTCCTTTCGAAGATTAATGAATTCTTATATTGAAAATATAAAGAGTAAGAAGTGCGAGGAATGTGATGTTTACGTAAATATTCTACCTTTAACCTCACCTACAAATTATATTACGATTCGCAATTTTTTTTTATTTTGTCCAAATCTTGTTGAATATAAAAGTTGAAGTGAGTTGTCCCATTCCCTGTGTAATTCCTCTACTGGATATTTGAGAATAAAAAAAAATCTTCAGGATATAACAAAAAATAATGTAGAAAATATAATGGTGTTTGTATATTATATTCATAGATTTGTATCTACCTAATTTATGGACGATGCCTGGAATGACGTTACAGAGATATACAAAGTCGTCCAGGTGATAGATATAATCTGTGTCTGGATCGTTAGCTATGGCCTGTAGGTCAGAGTACATGAATTCACTACCCACTCCCACTGCATAAACCTCCACTCCAATTGACCGAAGGTCATCTGCTGCTTTATGGGTCTCATTTTGACTATGAGACTTCCCGTATGTCAGAACCACAATTGCCTTGGAAGTTCCATTTCTGGATTCAAAGGAATTTGAATAACTGTAATTCAGAGCCAGATGAGTGAAGGTTCCGCCTGTTGGCATGATGGACTTCAGTGATTGTATAGCGGGTATTAATTCGAGAGAAGTGGCATACGTGGTCAATGGAAACTGTTCTGTCACATTTGAAGCATATGTAATCACAGAAACGAGGGTCTCGTTCCGCTCAATTGTGAGCCATGACGTCACGTTGGCAACGAAATCCACTACTTCTTCAAAGTTATCTTGAGAGATATTTTCTGATGACTCAAGAATAAATAGAACATCTTGGAAAAAAAGACAATGACATGATAGCATAAACTAAAGTGATAGCGTATAAAACTAAGGCGATAGGGTATTATCAGAACGTACATGTAATAAAATGTTAATTTCGAAAAATATCAAATAATGTCAAGACAAAAGATCTTGCAATCTAATTTTCAATAATGATTACAACGAATCTTCGTAGAATCTTTCTTGTTAACTCACAAATCATTGACATAACTTCGGTATAATAATATATACATGTTCTCTCTGAAAATCCAATCAAAATTAATTGTATTCGCCATTTGTCTTTTCAAAAAGCTATAACTTTTTACGAAAATGACACAAGGTTTTATCTCAGACTTTTACAAGTTAACGTACCTTTGTATGCGCTGTATGTCCCACTAATTATTAAACAAAGAAATATTAATATCCATGTATAAGTGTTAAGGAATTTCTCCTGTTTCATGATGGTGAGATACTGGCCATCTTAATCAATAAATTCATACATTATTTATTAATCCCTATAATTGTCAGGAAATCTACAAACAACATCCGTGTTATTCAAAATCAATCGCAAATCATGCAAACAATAAATTGAAAATATGAAGTGTAAATAATAAAGTAAAACAGAGAGAGAGAGGGAGAGAGAGAGAGAGAGAGCAATGAATTAAGAATCAGTTATTCAGTAATTCAATATCAGTAATATAGACATGGACGATGTCTGATACATGCATATACATACATGTATATCAGGTTAACAAAGAAAATGTATGTGACTTTGCTGGGTCGCTTGACTATGGGAATACTTGAAACTTTGGATTAATGACAGTAAAATATTTGTAGTCTGCGAGATAGAATTTTTTTCTAACGCTGTTTCTTTACAACAGTGGCACAATTTTTGATCTGTCCCGTAGAAAACAAATTCAGCTGGGAGTGGGGTGGAGGGGCAAACATAAATTCCTTGACAAGGGAAAAAAGTTAACATGCGGAGACTATTTTCAAGGGTGCAAATCGTAAAGAACTACGCACGCTAACTCTCGATTCCCGCCTACATTTTACCCCCATTTAATTCAATACTAATGGCAATTTGGCCGTAAAATCTTTGTTGAATGCAAAGAACACTTCAATGGTATTGACTGATAATTTTAATACCAGTGTTAAATAGTTCATTACCCCTAATTCCAGCTTTTTAAATAAGGGGGGTAGACGATATTTTTCATTGAAATCGGGCTTTAAAGCATCACCACACTTTAAAATATTCTTGGATATGAATAGATGTTCCTTAAATCTTTTCTTATGTTTTACTCATATAAAATTAAACATATATTATTAATAAAATACAATGTTTTACTTGTAAACCCCTTTGAAATTGGTGAAAAAAATAAGCATTTTTGTGGTTTTTTTGTCTGTAAACATATGCCCCCCACCCCACCCCCCGTGAAACACAAACAGCTTTGGTACGAATTTGTGAAAGGACAGTCCATATTACCTGTAAAAGGGAATTTTTGTTTCACGGGGGGGGGGGGGATGTTTTAAAAATATTTTCCTTTTTCCGTTGATTTCTATAGTGAAAAACACACGTTTTACCAAAATTATAGAGTTATCTCTCTTTGTTTTCCCAACGAAGTAATGTTTTATGAAAATTCATATAAATATCTATATATATAGATATGAAAAATCATTCAAATGTGTTAACTTTTGAAAATTGACTTTGAAGTATGCGGGAGAACAATACTATCGTTCGCAGTTCTAAGTACTGGTATATACGATATGGGGTGGTGTAATTTCGACGGATTTTAATTTTGCACTGAAGTTTTGTTCAAGTATGCTATAGTCTGTTATACTACAGTAATCTTGAAGTTTCTCCTTCATTGCTATTGATATTTTAGTGAGAAGTAAATTAAAGAAAGCGGCTTGGTAGAACATTTACTGGAACCTGCTATGTTTCTGATTAGGAATCCAGTACAGAATCCAGTATAAGTATGGTAATTCAAATTCATTTTGATTAACAATATTTAATACTGACATAGATTTTGAAGAATTTCCTCCTTGTATTACCACTTGCAGGGTTTTGTTATTGTAATCAAAACATCAGGTTTTACAGTTCTTGACAGAACATTTTGAAATAGAAGACATGGGATCGGAAAAGGAATCTTCAAATATATCTCTAATAGAAATTGTACATTCCTTCAATTTTTATGTATGAACTGTTGGTTTTGTACCAAAACTAGGAATATGAAGACTGCACATATGACACATGTTTAATATACCTGAGGATTATTCGAGGGACACCGATTGAACTCTTGAGTCCATGTCCTTTATAGACTCAAAAGACTGACGCCTTTTTATACAGGGTATATCAGTATCTGCCAGTATCATTTCGTTATACTATGTACTACTCATGAAGGAAGAAGTACCAAAATTATCCTCGGGATAGATTGTCCACCAGCAGAGATACAAATACGGTGGTTAAATTGAAATATGGAGATAACGAAGAGTAATCAAGCTCAAAAGTCCATTGAAACAATACAAATTGGGAGCAGAGCAAACACGGGCCTTTAAAAAAAAAATCAGAAGTGGGATCAGGTGCCATGGAGGAGTAAGCATCTCATGTCGACCGGTCATGATCGGGAAAATCCGTAGACAATCCAGTGTGTAAATAATGGATAATGAATAACAATTAGTATGAAAAACGTCGGTCAGCATTCTACTTAATGATAGACTGTATTTGCTGACAAGGTGTTTTATAATCTACACTACAATCGCTGGTAACTTTGTTACAGTGGATCGTAGACGCGGCCGGTTTTGTTTGACAAAACTAATAGAATAAAAGTTCGAGCGTCTTTTCAACACTGAGTTCAACTCAATCAGTCCATAGTGAAGCAATAACTGAATAAAAGGGGTCGAATAACATTCTTTGTTTTGTAAAAAAAAAAAAAATGGTCGATCAAAATCACAGTGCTATCGTTGCAACATATTGGAAATGAGTTTACACAATGAATGTCATTTTTTTGTTCTCCCCCCCCCCTTTTTTTAAATGTTCATTTTATGGTCTCTTGGTCTTCGATCTCTCTGATTACATTTAAAAAAATGTGTTTGCTCGTTTTGTTGAGTTTAAATTCACACAAATAATAATTTAAAATCGTGGAGAGATGGTCCAGAGATAGCAAATCTAAATATAAAGTCGAATGCAACACATTGTATCAAATGAATCATCTGGTCATTTTAGGAAAACAATACACAATATCGGAAAGATATTTCCCTTTCTGAAACCACAGGAACCCGATAAATCATTAGAATGCTAAAATATACAGTGTCGGATCATTTAGACTGTTTGATTTAGGCCCGTAGCATCGGTTTGAAAAAATCTGAAAGAAAGATGTGTTTGTGAAACACTGATGCTTAAGGCGAAGGTTAAAGTTTCTCAAATGCATGTCAAACTCCAAGGTCAAGGTCAAGAGGTAAAAAATGTTGCTACCCAAAAAAGACGTGTCAATGGATATATATACCTGGTAAATATAAAAGCCCAGGCACCAACCATTCAAAAGTTATCGTCAAGGTTAATGTTTTCAGTGAGTCAAACTCCAAGTTCAAGGTCAAAGGGTCAAAATTAATGGTACGCAGGGGAAGACCTTGCCATAAGAAATACACATGCAAAATATAAAAGCCCTATCACCAACTATTCAAAAGTTATGGCAAAGGTTAAAGTTTTTCAAAAGTATGTCAAACTTCAAGGACAAGAGATCAAATATGTTGGTACCCAAGGGAATGTCTTGTCATCGTCAAGGAATAAACATTTGATATATGGAAGGCATAGCTCTAACCAATCAAAAGTTATGGGCAATGTTAATTTTTTTTGCAGACAAACAGACAGACAGACAGACGGACGGACAGGGCAAAAAGTATAATATATCCCTAAATCTTCGATTACGGGGGCATTAAAAAAAAACTCCTTAACTGTCCGAATCCTGGAATTCGTCAGTGCTCGACCATACAGCAACAAAAAGTGGGGAGGGGGGCCAGCATCTAAAGGAAGACTTACTATAGCAAAATACTATACTCAATTTCAATTCAATTTATTGATTCACCAAACATGTTGGCATACAACCATGTTACAAACGAAATGAAAAATACAGTGTGTTTTCAGATTACTAAAACATATACTAAAGTACATACATATATGCAAGTGTACAAATCAGTGAAGTCAACTACGTTTACAACTTGAAGTTATACATAATCATTATGCAAATAGTATAAACAGTATAATATGGACAGAGATAAACTAATTAATGCATTAAATATATATTATTGTGCTCTATTTTTAGAACGCAATTCAAAACATTCATGTAAAAATTCGCATAGCCTTCTAGAATGAACTGCATTGTCAGGATTACAAAGTACTTTACAATGATTTTCCTTCAACATGTTATCATTTAAATTATAGATGTTCAAGGGGTAATACTTTTTTCGCAAATCTTTATATATAGGACAGTCATATATGAAATGTATTTCATTTTCTACAACATTTTTACAATATTGACAAAAACGAGATTCTTTTGGGATACAAGGCTTTGAATATCTGCCTATTTCAATTTCTACTCAGAAAAAAGTGGGGGCCGGGCCCCCTCCCCTCTCTCCGCGTTTTACGGGCTTGTTAGGTGCGCCCAGTTCCCTGTCGAATTTCTTTTTATGAAAGTTTTCGGAAAAATAAGGCCTATCATACAGGTTTTTGTTTTAGATTGTATCTTGGATGAAACTATTAGGTGCAGGGGAGGGTACTGCACGATGTTGTTGATTTGATATTGTCAACCTATTTAGATCACATAATTAAACATAGAAAATGAGTATATTCTAATTGTAATGCTTTACTTTATTTATAATTGACGATATAGACCACAGTGATTATAAATAAAAGCTAAATTTAGTGACCCTTTTGTCATTGACCCCCCTTGTTGCCATATTGAATTCACCCAAAGACCTCTCAATGGCGACTGTGACGATTTTACGACGTGCACAAGTTCTTATCACTAGATCCGCGTTTGCTTCTCATAAGATAACTCGAGCAATGTCCAGCATGTTGATAGATGACCCTAAGTATTCCTGGTTGAAGGATCTAGGACTAGGAGCCACGAATAAAGGAGTATTTTACGGGGTTTGGGGAGGAACTGGCGAGGTACAAGTTTCGGCTACAAGTATTATTTAAGCATTTGAATATGCGGTATCATTTGTTTAAAATTAGTTTTTATTTTTTATCAATAAATTTATATAGTTTCTTCAGTTCTTTTTAAAAGAGATGACAATTTCTATAATGTGCATTCATCTCTCGTTGTTTTCCGAAGTGAAAAATGTTTTATAGGAGAGGTGTGTGCAAATGAACAATTTTGATTGGCTGGTATAAGAACTAGGTAAATCAGCTGTTTTGTTTTTCTTTCTTACAGGAGGTGACATCATTTTGTCCAACAAACAATCAGCCTATTGCGAAAGTCACACAGGTGAGAAGAAATATATTCAGTATAACTCCACCTTTTTTGTATTCTGTCAACAAGGTCAAGCACAATCTCTTGATTAAGCTATATAGCTTGAAATGGCTATATTGCTCTATAATAGCTTGATAAAGCTATTTATTTGCAGTTTTTCAGAAAAATAATTTTTTTGTAAGAAATAAACAAAAAGTCGCAAGTATTTGACCATTCATACCTGTGCTATGGGCTATCAAAACAACAACCGAAATTAAAGATAGTTCCAACATTGCAGCATTTGAATACTTTTAAGCAAAAGATGAATTTTCATCATTTGAGTAACTGTACACTACCTTGTGTGCGTTGAGATGTGGATAAGTATGATTGCTTCTCATTGTACTGAATTATTACCAATCAGTTATCTTGTTGACCATAATTGGCCTCCTATTTAATTTCATTAAAGAAGTAACTGTATCAATTGCTTTATATAGCCCCAAAACTTTTAGAACTTTGAGTACAATGTCTCCTAAGGAGACGCAATTTTCAGAAGAGTTCAAGGTTGAATATTATCACTGCATCAAGGTGTGACCTTTTATGCATGCTGAGAAAATAACACATTTAAGAAAAAAGTGTGATAAAATAGCTAAATCAAGCTATTCTGAATAGCTTAATAAAGCTATATTGCTAAATCAAGCTATATAGCTAAATCAAGAGATTGTGCCGGACCTGCCAACTACTGTTAAATTCGTTACACTTCTCAGAATTATTGGCTATATGCAAATCCTTGGAAAGAGGCACTGGATTACACATCTACCTTAGAAAAAAAGATGGTCAGACAGGTTCAGCTGCCAGTGGGCAGATTGCTCTATTGGTAGAGTACCTCTTTAGAGTTCAGTGGGTCTGGGTTTGAATCCTGCTCTGATCCATTGCATTGTCTGATGATATCATATGTGTGTAACACACAAAATTGAGCTTTTATTATAGTGTAAATTTTTGCAGTTAAAATTCTAATATTATTTGTTTATAGGCCAGTCCTGCTGACTATGAGAAAGCCATTGTTGCTGTTAGAGAAGCATGGCAAACCTGGACAGAGGTAATGTTCATTGTAAAGACTAAAATTTTTCATCAGCATTAAATATTTTGTGAGTAATACCAGGGATTTGTATACTAAGGGGGTAGGCAAATCTCACAAATCTTTTTCTAAATAAAAAATTTACAGTGAAATTTCACTATACATACTCCTTTAGCAGGTCCAGTCCAAAGACGTTTTCTACTTACATACCTATTTATAGCAGTGTAGGTATTTAAGGGAGCCAACTGGGGTTTTATTGTGTGAAAACTCTTTAATTTTATACCATATGTACCTTACATTGACTTCGGTATACATGCCAAGTTTAGTGAAAATCTACCTTCTGGTTATTTTTAGCTCTACTGGTCAGAGACCAGAAGAGCTTAGCTCTACTGGTCAGAGACCAGAAGAGCTTATGAGATAGTAAGGTGTCCGTCATCCGTCCGTCTGTCTGTCTAGCTGTCCGTCTGTCTGTAAACAATTTTTCAAAACGCTACTTCTCCTACAGTTTTGGTCTGATTTCAATATAACTTTGCACACAAGTAAACTACACTAAGATACATAATTTAGTGCATCGGTTTTTGATTTCGATGAATGGTGTTGCCATGGTTACTAAAAATAGAAATTTCTGTAAAATTCCTTTAAAATGCTACTCCTCCTACAGTTTTGGTCTGATTTCAATATAACTTGGAACACAAGTAGACTACACTAAGATACATAATTTAGTGCATCGGTTTTTGATTTCCCTGAAAGGTGTTGCCATGGTTACTAAAAATAGAAATTTCTGTAAAATTTCTTTAAAACGCTACTCCTCCTACAGTTTTGGTCTGATTTCAGTATAACTTGGAACACAAGTAGACTACACTAAGATACATCATGTAGTGCATCAGTTTTTGATTTCAATGAACGGTGTTGCCATGGTTACCAAAAAATAGAAATTTCTGTAAAATTCCTTAAAACACTACTCCTCCTACAGTTTTGGTCTGATTTCAATATAACTTGGCACACAAGTAGACTACACTAAGATACATAATTTAGTGCATCGGTTTTTGATTTTGATTATTGGTGTTGCCATGGTTACTAAAAAAAGAAATTTCTGTAAAATTTCTTCAAAACGCTACTCCTCCTACAGTTTTGGTCTGATTTCAATACAATTTGGAACACAAGTAGACTACACTAAGATATGTAAATTAGTGCATCGGTTTTTGATTTTGATGAATGGTGTTGCCATGGTTACTTTAAATAGAAATTTCTGTAAAATTCCTTTAAAAAGCTACTCCTCCTACAGTTTTGGTCTGATTTCAATATAACTTGGAACACAAGTAGACTACACTAAGATACATAATTTAGTGCATCGGTTTTTGATTTCCATGAAAGGTGTTGCCATGGTTACTAAAAATAGAAATTTCTGTAAAATTTCTTTAAAACGCTACTCCTCCTACAGTTTTGGTCTGATTTCAGTATAACTTGGCACACAAGTAGACTACACTAAGATACATAATTTAGTGCATCGGTTTTTGATTTCAATGAATAGTGTTGCCATGGTTACTAAAAATAGAAATTTCTGTAAAATTTCTTTAAAACGCTCCTCCTCCTACAGCTTTGGTCTGATTTCAATATAACTTGGCACACAAGTAGACTACACTAAGATACATAATTTAGTGCATCTGTTTTTGATTTCGATGAAGGGTGTTGCCATGGTTACTAAAAATAGAAATTACTTTGAAATTTCTTTAGGAACGCTACTCTTCCTATAGTTTTGGTCTGATTTCGGTATAACTTGGCACACAAGTACACTACACTAAGGTACATAATAGTGCATCAGTTTTTGATTTTGATGAATGGTTTGCCATGGTAAATAAAAATAGAAATTTCTGTAAAATTCCTTTAAAACATTACTCCTGCTACAGTTTTGGTCTGATTTCAATCTAATTTGGCACACAATTAGACTACACTACGATACATAATAGTGTGTATCAGTTTTTGATTTCAGTGAATGGTGTTGCCATAGTTACTTTAAATAGAAATTTCTGTCAAATACTTTCAAAATGCTACTCCTCCTATAGTTTTTGTTTGATTTCAATATAACTTGGCACACAAGTAGACTACATTAAGATACATAATTCTGTTTATTGCTGCATGTTGCAAAGTTTCAAAACCGAGTGCTACTTTTCCTTTACGTACAGACCAGTAGAGCTACAGTCTCATCAGAGACTTCTGGTTTAGGGACCATCTCAGAATACAGGTACATTTACTATAGGATTATACAGGAAAATACCATTTTTTTCGCACTTCAGAGCAAATTATACAAATGCTATTATAGACTATTTGCTCAAATTATATCATTTGATGGGTCATACTATATTGTACATTTTGTGCAAGAAACACGAAATTCTACCGTCTGGTTTCCAGAGGGGGCATCTATAAATGTCAAAATTCATGATATTTTCCCGTTTTTATGGAGTAAAAGAAAACATGACAGATACCACAGATTTACATAAAAAAAATTATAAAAATGATTGTTAGATTCTCATTTTCCTATGTTTAAAATTTCAAGAGCATATATTTCATACTTTTTATTTTATGGCATAATTAATGACCCTGCTTAAGAACTATGGTTATTCATAACATCAAAAACGCACTATTACGACGTCTATCAACCCATCATTTGAAAAATCATTTAAAAAATCAGTTATTCAAAAACGTAATTGGATTTTTTAAACTGAGATTTCCTAAATTTGTTAATTTTTATAAATTATGTAAAAATAGTTGCTTTAAAAGAGTAAATACGCTTTATTTTACTATGCTGCACGAAGTATTGCGCAATGAAAACCCCAGTCGACCCCCTTAAACCTACTCCAGGTAGCTATTTTTACCTACTTTTTGCTTTACAATCATTTTGTGGCCAAATGAATGTCACAATATGGTGAGTACCAAATACCTTGATACAGTCAGACTGACGATGAAGACGATAAAAATTTTGGCAAAAAAATTACTACTTTATAACTTATTATTTATGCTTCAATAACTACATCTAGTTCCATTTTTCTAGAAGCTAGGGATCAAAGTGGTGCATGTAAAATGCCTAAAATGTCTCTCTGTAATAATATTAAAACTTACCTTCAAGCATCCTTAGATGAAAGGTTTTAGGACGATTTGGGATGATTCTTCATGCATTTCATCTCCTGTCTCCATCTTAATCAAGTTTACAAATTTACATCCCAAATTTTGCCGTGCAAGTGCACAACATGATAAACATCAAGTTTGACTGGTTTTAAGTAATAATTATTTCTATTTTTAAAGATATGTAAAAAGTAGGTAGAAGTTGCTACTTTCAGTAGGTTTACCGGTAAATACCTAGATAGCTATTAATAGCTACATAGGTAGAGAAAGTCTTTTGACTGGATCTGTTTAGCTTAGTATTTTTACATCGTATTTTTAATATTAATGGAAGTCCCAGAACGGCAGTATTTCAGAAATTTTGCTGAATTTTGGTGGCTGTTTGCTTATTTTTACAATATATGGCAATACATTGAGAAGATAAATGGGTATTTTGGTTTTGTTGAGTTTTTGAAAATTATTTGAAGGTCCCAGCTCCACAAAGAGGAGAGATTCTCAGACAAATGGGAGAAGCCTTAAGGGAAAAGAAAACTCTTCTGGGAAAGTTGGTGAGTTTGGAAGACCACTAAACACATAATTTTATGACTGCATGCGCTTAGTGACAGATGAACGCTAAGAGTGCAACGATAAACCGTTTGACGGTATATCGCGGTATATTTTTCCATGGTTCAATTCACGATACACTAAACTGATACCGGGGTTCAGTTCAATCGGTCCAGAATTATCCGAATCGTCCGTTTTGTTTCCTTCTTTACAATTTCAAAATGGCTTCTGCGCAAAACGTGAGGTCGACATAACCAGCTGATAATGCATTAACGGCATTTAAACTCATCTACAGCATCTTACAGACCTCAGATTTAACACAGAGAAGGACTTTATGTGATTAAAAGTTATAGATGTGAAGACAAATGATAAACCCTTTAGATCTAAACGTATTCTTTGGTAATACACCATATCTCATCACGCATGTATTTCAATGAAAATTAATTCGCTGTCTTGTTGACTAAAACATGTTAACACGAGAAATATGACAACTGGTTTTCTATGTAAATAAAAGGAATAAAAGAATGAATGTCTTCCTTTTTCATTCCAATTTAAAAGGAAGATTATTAGGAAAGGTCCCTGTAGTTCCCTGTAAATGTTCATCACTGGTTTAGAATATTGTTACAACTCAAAGATCTACCTATCAATCTAGTTCAAGTTAACAAAATGATATTTTAATTATTATCAAAAATATGAACATTTGATATAACCCTGTCAAGTTAAAAAAAAATATGATGACAAACTTGAAAGACTTTTTAACCTTGTCATGTATCGTGATACGTATCATATCGTGAACTAAATACTGTGATACGTATCGTATCGTGAGGTTAGTGTATCGTTGCACCCCTAATGAACGCCCTTAAGTTGTAAAATCCTAAGTTGTATAATCCTCATAGTTAGATATTCTACACAAATCCTTAAGATGTGAGAATAGTTGTTTTTGACTACTTTTGAGGATTTTTAAATTTCTATGACTGTAATCATCAGTATCAAAAGAACGTGCACCTATCATATGGAAAACAGTACTGTTTTGAAGATTTACTAGTGAAAATATATTCAGAGCTCCAGATAATTTTTTACCTCAAAGTGTATTCACTCCCTGATTTTCAAATCAATGCAGATTTTGCTTTCCAGCAAAATAATCAAAAAGTATATTGTTAATCTATTGCTCTTTTGACATCCAATGTGATTTTTAGCTTGTTATCGAAATAAGCGTTTTTGAAAGAGGAATGTAAAAAAAAAAATAAAAAATAAAAAAAAGGGGGGGGGGGAGTTTCTGCATTTATCAATTAGGTTAATGAAATATATTAAGTTTTGCTATATAGATTGTTGGCATCGATCGAGGTAAAAGTTTTAGAGTTACTCCCTGTTTGCATTAAAAGTCGCATGGCGCTTATTTATAGCAAAAGAGTTATGTGGAAAGCGAAAAAGCATTTATTTTCATACAATTAATAAAGGTTGTCGGCGGACTTTAGATGATATTGCTACAGAAAATTGAAAATATAAAAGGACTGTTTAATAAACAGTGATAAAGGATAATTTAGACACCATGCATGTTTTTGTGGAATTTAGACAATTTCGACGTGTACGCATCAAGAACGAAAATTTGGATGTTATATGAACAATGGAAATCTGTGATATTTTCAGACAAAATACGAGTATATTTAATATTCAAAACCTTCTCCCGAACTGGAAATCGGCCTAGGTTATTCCAAATACGCTTATAAATCAAAATTTCCTTTTGATAAAAATTCAAACACTGAGCTGACCTCAGTTCACATAATTAGTACTTGTATCATTCAATCCCTCGTACATGTACGCAGTACTTTTGTAGTGTAATGCTTATTTATGATTGCTAATGCGTAATTGTATGCCCTGTTTTAATTTTTAATGCGTATTTTAAAAAATTCAATGCATATTTCTGTAAATACGCACCTTATCTGGAGCTCTGTGTATTGCACAATAATGGAATGAGGATTCTTTCTAGTGTTGATTGAATAAATGATCAATGATTGAATTTGATACACCCAAGATTGACAAACTTCCAGTAGTTTGTAAATTGAAATATGATTTTTACAGAAATCTGTAAAGATCACATGAAAATTGGTAAAACATATACACTGGATTTTGTAGTTACCATGTTTGTATTTTGACTGTAGGAGTCCCTGGAAATGGGCAAGATTTTACCTGAGGGGGAGGGAGAGGTCCAGGAATATATAGATATCATTGACTATGCTGTGGGTCTGTCCAGAATGATTGCAGGCCATGTGTTTCCCTCAGAGAGTAAGTGAATCTCCTTGAATAAATTACTTTTTAAAGGCATTTTATCTGGTTATAAAACTAGGAACATGTAGTACTGAAGTTGATGATCCATGTTCAGCTGTAAATATGATATGCTTTGAATGTTGTCTATGCACATTAACCTCTTGAAATTCCTAAAATGTTAGTCCTCTACAAAGCACAACCTTTAGCTCACCTCAAGGGAGATGGGGGAGCTAATGTAATACCATTGGTGTCCCAGATTAAAGTATTTGGAGTAGATTTCTTTCCAAGTACTTCCATGCCCTATATTGATCAGAGATGCATGGAGGATGCTTCTTGTATGTTACCTTGTACCACTTAGGTTTCAGATGCTGCAGTTTCAGCCAAAGAATGACCAGCTTAATGTTTTTGGAGGTGGTTAAAGTTTTGAGAGCAGGTCTCATTTTCAAGTTACTATAAGACCTATGTTTACCAAACTTGAACATTCTAAGGATGCACACTACCAGACTTGTTTCAGATGCTGGATCTGACCTACATTTTCCACATGAGTGACTAGGTTAACGTCACTAGATCATATACCAGGTTCATTTCAGTGTAACCTCTAGCCCTATCTGGACAAACTTGAATGAATGATGCATCTATCAAACTTGTTTTGGATGCTAGATTTGACCGTAATTTTCTGGATGATTGACTAGATTAATGTTTTTGGAACAAGTTTATTTCAGTGTAACTTCGAGCCACACTTAGAGCAAACTTGCATTGGTGTTACTTCTATGGATGCACACTACTGGACTTGCTTAGGATGCTGGATCTGACCTACATATTCCAGATGAGTGACCAGGTTATCAACAGGCATCAACAACAAGTGAACAGATTAAGTTTATAGAGCAGGTTCATTCCCAGGCCTACCTGGACCAAACATGTTTAGATGATGCATCAAGGGATGTACACTACCAGGCTAGCTTTGGATGCTGGATCTGACCAGCACTTTCTTGATGAGTGACCAGGTTGTAGTTTAGAGGAAGTCCATTCCCAAGTAAATTCAACCCATCCCTGGACCAAACTCACATAAATTTTGCATCTCTAGAGATGTACACTATTACTACATTATTTGTTTAGTTTGGAACTTGCCTTAATTAAAAATATTATTTATTGAGGTGAGCTCTGTAATCTTTGATTGCCTATGTTTCTATATGGTAAGTTTTTCTTTATTGTTCTGCATTTTGTATTGCCATTATTCTTAACCTGATTATTTCTTTTACAGGAAAAGGTCACATGTTACTTGAGCAGTGGAACCCACTGGGCATTGTTGGAGTAATTACTGCATTTAACTTCCCAGTGGCGGTTTATGGGTGGAACTCTTCTATTGCTCTGGCCTGTGGAAACTGTGTATTGTGGTAAGGAGAACTTATGAGGTGTACCTTTCACCGCACATGAATCTTAAAAATTCTATATCATGGTCTTTAGGTTTTTCTTAAGGTTCTAATATTACAAAGTATAAGTGTGAAGTTTTTGTTTAGTGAAGACCTCAGTTAAGTACTTTTGCTTTATATTGTTTTTGTTATGTTGTATCAGTACTAATTGTTGACTGACTGTTACAGGAAAGGTGCTCCTACAACACCCTTAGTCAGTGTCGCTGTTACAAAGTAAGAGACTTCACAATCAGCTGACTGAATTAAACATTATTGTGCATGAATTGATTTTAAAATATTCAAAACTTGGTGTAAGGGCACTGTATATAATTTGATTATATGAAGGAATTATGAAGTGCTCTGATCAGAATGTTCAAGTATTTTACAAAGATTTTTCCTTATCTTGGAATACTTATGTTTGCACAAAAAAGATGAATCCTGTTAAGAAAAATAACTTACCTAGTTTATCTTCTTGATAAAGGCCATTATATTTTCATATTTACACTATAAAAAATTACGGTAAAATATTTCTCATGTTAAATAAAGAGAATGAATCATATTTTTGATTTATCTCAAGAAAGGTAATTGTTTATTTTACTGTCAATACTTTGTAGAATTCTGGAGACAGTACTAAAAGCCAACAATCTGCCAGGGTCTGTATGTTCCCTGGTTCAAGGAGGGTCAGACATAGGGTTAGTAAATCAATGTCAATGCAGACATATTTATTTCTTCAACATTATGAATCGTGGATTATTTTAAGTTTATGATTATTTTTCAGAACATTGATGGCAAAAGATGAAAGAATCAACCTGTTATCTTTCACTGGGAGCACACCAGTAAGTAGTTCATGTAAATGTATATCTACTTTGCCAACATAAGTATTTTTGTATGCCTCATTAGGAAAATTCAAAAAATTGTTTGCCAGTATACAGTATTGATCCTTAGTCCCCTTATATCCAGTCTCAATTATAATATACAGTAGATATTAAGTTTTCATTATAACCCCCCCCCCCCCCCCCCAATAAGTTGGGGGGTTGTTATGTAGGAATCACCTGTCAATCTGTTAGGGCAATCTTGTCTGGACTATAGCTTTGTAGTAAAGAATCATTGGAAGCTCAAACTTGGTATAAAGATTGTCTATGACCAGAGAGCATGGCTCAAGGTGATTCCAGCAAGTTCAAGGTCACTGGCAGAAGCGGTATAAATTTTTTGTCTACAACTGCTTTTTGGAGAAACATACTTATCACAAATATTGCATATGATTTAAGGGTTTGTATTGACCATGACCCAAGGTCATTCCAGCAAGTTCAAGGACACTGGCAAAAAAAGTGTTTCCAGTATTTGTATCCTGACTATAAATCTCAAATGGAGATTAAATGGAAGTTGATGCTTGACACAAAGATTGCGTATGGTGTAAAGGTGCTTCATAATCTAACCCAGGGTAATTTTGGCAAGTTCAAGGTCACTTTGAAATGACAGTGTTTTTGAATTTATAGAAAACTGATGCATTTGAGTTCATTCAGCTGTAGATTTAAATAGCATACCTCTTGATATGAAATATAAACAGTGTATACCTAAACATCAATGAAAGTTCTTTCATTAACTGTGAAGTTGGGGCTGAAATATTAGCTATCATGGAAGAAATTTCTTTTTTTAAAAATGGGTACAGTGATTCAATTTATGATATTAGTGAGAGGAGCGAGCTCTTAAAGCAGTACCTTGGCAAAGAGAAAATTCTGAATGTACACATTGATCCAAATGAATTTTTTCCACACTATACTAAACAAGGCTTCGCAAATTACAGTTCCTGCAATCCTTTGCCCAAAAATATGTTCTTGCGATAGAAGTTCACATATGAAAATGAAACTCTTCTTGCATAAGGAAATTGCAGATAGATCATTGATTGAATGCTCTTAATCCAAAAAAATTGTTGTTTAAATTCTGTCATGTAACTTGCATACATCATATAACATCATAGTAAACCTTCCAAATGTCTCATGCAGTTTGATGAGGCAAATCTTAGTTAAAAGTAATTAGCTATCCTGTTATTCTACAGAGCTTGCTCATATGGTGCACCATCAACATATTAATTATGATCAAGATACATGTAATTCAGATACCATTGAAAAAATTACATCACATTTTCACCGTAGACAGTGTATGTAGTCTTCATGGGTCTGATTGATATTTTAATGAAGTATATAATAATGTTTATAATAAAATCGAATTTTTAAATTTTTTTTTTAGAACCTTGACTTATTGGATGTGAAAAAATTGGAATTTGTTATCTCAAAATGTTTACACACCATTATTTATTTCCAGGTTGGAAAGAAAGTAGCTTTAATGGTACAGGAACGATTTGGTGAGCTCAACTTAGGATTTATCAATGAGATACAAATAATTTAACATTTGTATGAATTAATATATTTAAAGATCAAATTAACATCTAACTAGTTTACCTGAACTCGATCCCTTTCATCAATTTCAGGTAAATTTCTGCTTGAACTTGGAGGAAATAATGCCATTGTTGGTAAGTAGTCACACTTTTCAAGATTCATATTTTAGTTAACTGTGTTGTCTGTAAATTCTGACATTAAATGGTTTGTATTACAGTAAATGAGGATGCTGATTTGGACATGGTTGTGAGATCAGCTGTGTTTGCGTGTGCAGGCACAGCAGGACAGAGATGTACGACCACCAGGAGACTGGTAAGATTTGGAATGAAGACATGAGGATTTCAATATTGATAGGAAATACTGTAAAATCATTTATTTTTGAGGGGTCAAATTTTTTTGTGGTTTGTGGAAAAATTATTGGTTCCTTGGGATTTGATTTCTTGGTTGACAAAGTGAAGAGGTGTTATATATCTGAATTTAATATTTCTTGGAGGACATATAAATAATTCTCAATCTCTACATACTATGAAAACAACGAAAATTAAACCCCACATAATATTGGTGATTTCACAGTATACAACACTCTGAAGAAGACTAAAAAGATGCTGTTATGATATCATTTTACATAAGATTCAATGATTTCTAATAATTGTGATTCTTCTATCCAGTTTTTCTTTTAAATATCATCTAATGAACATAAATTTCTTTTTAGGTTTTACATGAGAAAGTCCATGATCAGATTGTTGAGCGTCTGGTGAAAGCCTACAAACAACTCAGAATCGGAGATCCATTGGAAGGTAAGTTTTCTGAAGTGAAGAAAATCTGCATCAGATTTATACATGCTCTATATGTCAGTAAGAGAGATTTAACCACTCTTTACAGATGGGACACTGTATGGTCCTATGCACAGCCAACAAGGAGTAGATCTTTATTTATCAGCTATAGAAGAGGCAAAGGCTCAAGGAGGCAAGATAGAGTGTGGAGGAAAGGTAGGCACAATTAGGAAAATAGTTTTTTTTTTAATTATCAAAAACCTGCATTGAACTAAATGATATACAAGATCTTAAGTAATCCTTTTTTTTAAAAAAAAAAAAATTATGTCCGGGCATTTTAAAAAATATATATATATTAAAATGAATCCAGTCGATACAGTAAAAGTTGTCTTGTACTAACACAGATTTTACAGATATAATTAACTGTTTGGGGGGTCTCCAGCAACATTCTGAACAATTCCTTGTAAAATGTTATGGTTATAATGGACTCTAACAAATTTATGGATTTAGCGAGTTGATTTTGTGTCCCATAATTCCAATCTTTGATGACAAAGGTCCGAAAATTTTAAAATAAGCAAACATTCATTTTCGTAGGTATTTATCATTTAAACTTTATCAAACAGAAAATTTTAGCTCTCCAAGATAGTTTTTGTATAAAATACTTTAATGAGATTGCCCAAAAAGAGTGTTTTTGAGAACTGTTGCTGAGGTGCTATGCCCCACCCAAACCAAAAGGATCATTTTTGATTTCAATGAGTATATTTGGTAGTCATAAGGATGAAGACATGTACATATATATTGCAAATTTGCTACTTGTATTTTTTATGAAAATTTTTTTATTGATGTAACAAATTTAGGATATAGTGAAGTAAACTGCAAATCTCAAGGACCTCACAATAACCAAGTTTAACTGTATATCTAAATACAGTAAACATCTTTTATAACGTATCTCAAGGGACTGTGATAAATCCTACATTATAACCAGTGTACGTTATAAACGGAGACCGGAAGTACTCAGTACACCTTTACCGTAAAAAGTTTTCAAACTGCTAGTGTGTTATTAATATTTTAAAGTATGTATAGATTGTAAATGATTTACAAGTATATTTGGTTTCGTTTCTTATATTAAGAAAGATTAATATTCAGTAAATGATTTACAAGTATATTTGGTTTCGTTTCTTATATTAAGAAAGATTAATATTCAGTAAATGATTTACAAGTATATTTGGTTTCGTTTCTTATATTAAGAAAGATTAATATTCAGTAAATGATTTACAAGTATATTTGGTTTCGTTTCTTATATTAACAAAGATTAATATTCAGTAACGTTTTTTTATTGATCGTCAGATCATATAAAAAGTCCGTAATGTTAGCCTGTTTAGCCTGATATCATTTATTTACAAAAGTCTCCAGAGTTGCCAGAGTAGTGAAAACTTCGGACTAATGTCTGTTGATCGTCTGGGTAGATGGTATGCACGTGTCAGGCATGGCCTCGTTGTCATCGCGGTTTACTGATATTGAATCACTGTATTTTTCTTTCACTAGTTTAATTAAATCATTTTCAGTTATATTGCTATTTACTGACTCAGATAATTTTTATTCAAACAATTTTTTATGAATACATCTACTCGATGAACTTTATTCAAACAATTTATTATAAATACAGCTAAACTTCCAAATCTCAAAACACGGATATCTCGAATACCCCGGATATGTCGAAGTAAGGCCGCGGTCCTGACGACATTTGCTTTATAAATGATTAAAATAAACCCCTCTATGTCGAACACGGTAATGTCGAACACCCCGGTTATCTCGAAGTAAAATTGTGTACCCGTTCACTAAAATCACATGCGTTATCTCGAAGTCAGGATAATTTTCCGCTCTGATGATCAAGTCCGTTAGGTAAAGTGAATGCTCTATTGATAACACCCACCTGTCTGTCACGCTCGGGTTACCTGTGTTCCTGTGATCAACAAATAATAGCGCGTTAATTATACAAAGTGTATGTATGGCTTACCTTGATTTTAATTATGCAAGCCAAAGGTTGTGTGTATTAGTCTAATGCATACACGTGGATGACACGTTGTTTTGTGGCTTGGGTACGTTTATCTTGATAATCGCTATTTAATGCTATGTGAAATAAGCGCGCATACATAGTTTATGCATATGTGAAAATTATAAAGATCGAAGTAAAACAAAATTCTGTAATTTAATGCAATTAGAATTTATTTTTCCTATATGAGCGTGCAGAATTTACAATCGTCTATACACACCATCATGTGAGCGTGTGTCGCAGTGAAAACTTGTGCTATAGTGCCCTGTGGTTCAGTGTTGTTCTATTGTAAGACAAAAGTGTGTGATTCTTCTTTTGCATTTGATTTTATTATGGTAAAATAATTTCTTTTAACTGATTATACATATATGAACATGGTTTTCTAATAATAGAAAATGTATATTTCCTTTTCTTTATTCTGACAGCAACCGGTTTTAAAATTACAATGCATAGACGATATCTGGTTATGTATACATGGGAAACGATGCTAGAGGTTGACTTGCCGGGTTGGTAGAAGGATTATACTTCTGTGCATATCATACAAAGTTTTTATTTTGTGAATTATAAAGAGGATGTAAAAATCTTTTTATTGCTAAATAAATGTACATGCATATTAAAGAAATCGCATACAGAATTTCAAATAAGAAGGAATTTGACATGTTTTTACTATTAAGTAAATATTCAATGCACTAAGTTTATTTGAAGTTCATTTGAATTATAACCCTCGATATATCGAACCCCCGGATATCTCGAAGTTCAGCAACGGTCCCGTCAACTTCGAGATAACGAAGTTTAACTGTACATCTACCTGATACAACAAAGAAACCTCGTTAGAAAAACACCCAATACGGAGAAGATATGAAGTCAACAAACCGTGACTAATCCGTCGTCACTGAGCTGATAGAAAAGGTGTGAAACCAGGTGTCAGAATACGTTACAAGAGGTGTAATTAAGTAACGGGACCAAATTTCTAATACTTTATAAGCGATACTACGTTATATACAAATACGTTGTAAGCGGTGTTTTTAGCTCACCTGAGCTGAAGGCTCAAGTGAGCTTTTCTGATCAAAATTTGTCCGTTGTCTGTCGTCGGCGTTGGCGTCGTCGGCGTCGTTGTTGTCGTAAACTTTTCACATTTTCATCTTCTTCTCCAGAACTACTGGGCCAATTTCAATCAAACTTGGCACAAAGTATCCTTGGGTGAAGGGGTTTCAAGTTTGTTCAAATGAAGGGCCACGCCCTCCTCCAAGGGGAGATAATTACGAAATAGCAAAAAATTAATGGCATTATTGAAAAATCTTCTTCTCAAGAACCAGTGGGCCAGGAAAGATGAAACTCATGTGGAATTATTGTCAGGTAGTGTAGATTCAAGTTTGTTCAAATCATGACCCCCGGGGATAGGGTGGGGCCACAATGGACGATCAAAGTTTTACATAGGAATATATAGGAAAAATCTTTAAAAATCTTCTTCCCAAGAACAGCAAAGCTATGATTGGTCATATTTATTTGAAAGCATCCTCAGGTGGTGTAGATTCAAGTTTGTACAAATCATGACCCCCGGGGGTAGGGTGGGGCCACATTGGACGATCAAAGTTTTACATAGGAATATATAGGAAAAATCTTCAAAAATCTTCTTCTCAAGAACAGAAAAGCTATGATTGGTCATATTTATTTGGAAGCATCCTCAGGTGGTGTAGATTCAAGTTTGTACAAATCATGACCCCCGGGGGTAGGGTGGGGCCACATTGGACGATCAAAGTTTTACATAGGAATATATAGGAAAAATCTTCAAAAATCTTCTTCTCAAGAACAGAAAAGCTATGATTAGTCATATTTATGTGGAAGCATCCTTAGGTGGTGTAGATTCAAGTTTGTTCAAATCATGACCCCCAGGGGTAGGGTGGGGCCACATTGGACGATCAATGTTTAACATAGGTGTACATAGGAAAAATCTTCAAAAATCTTCTTCTCAAGAACAGCAAAGCTATGATTGGTCATATTTATGTGGAAGCATCCTCAGGTGGTGTAGATTCAAGTTTGTTCAAATTATGACCCCTGGGGGTAGGGTGGGGCCACAATGGACGATCAAAGTTTTACATAGGAATATATAGGAAAAATCTTTAAAAATCTCAAGAACAGCAAAGCCACGGTTTGTCATATTTATACGGAAGCATCCTCAGATAGTGTAGATTCAAGTTTGTTCAAATCATGACGACCACCCCCCCCCCCCCCCCCACTCCATTTTTAGGGTAGGTTGGGACCACTTATGCATTTAAGCTTTTCAATACTAAACTGATTTTTCCTTTTTTCCTAGCCACAGTGCTCAGGTGAGCGATGTGGCCCTTGGGCCTCTTGTTTCCAATGGAATATAGAGGCAATTTGCTGGGACTACGGAATGGCTACTTTATATCCGGAGATACTTTATAACAGAGTACGTTATAAAAGAAGTTTACTGTAACTGCTGTTGTCAAGTCTGAATTCTTTGTATTTATTAATAGAAAATTGACAGACCAGGAAACTTTGTGGAGCCTACCATTGTAACTGGACTGAAGCATGATTCCCCAATTGTTCTGAAGGAGACATTTGTACCTATTGTATATGTAGTAAAATTCTCAGTAAGTGCTATTAATGACTAAAAATCCATCTTAATAGAAATGTTTTATACATTTTATTAGCTCACCTGAGCTGAAAGCTCAAGTGAGCTTTTCTGATCACATTTTGTCCGGCGTCCGTCTGTCTGTCCGTCTGTCTGTCTGTCCGTCTGTCTGTCTGTCTGTCTGTAAACTTTTCACATTTTTGACTTCTTCTCAAGAACCACTGGGCCAATTTCATCCAAACTTGCCACAAAGTATCCTTGGGTAAAGGGGATTCAAGTTTGTTCAAATGAAGGGCCACGCCCTCTTTCAAGGGGAGATAATTAGGAATTAGTGAAAAAATAATGGCAACATTTAAAAATCTTCTTCTCAAGAACCATAGGGCCAGGAAAGATGAAACTCATGTGGAAGCATCCTCAAGTAGTTTACATTCAAGTTTGTTCAAATCATGACCCCCGGGGGTAGGGCGGGGCCACAATGGAGGATCAAAGTTTTACATAGAAATATATAGGAAAAATCTTTAAAAATCTTCTTCTCAAGAACAGCAAAGTCATGATGAGTAATATTTATATGGAAACATCCACAGGTAGTGTTGATGCAAATTTATTCAAATCATGACCCCCGGGGGTAGGGCGGGGCCACAATGGAGGATCAAAGTTTTACATAGAAATATATAGGAAAAATCTTTAAAAATCTTCTTCTCAAGAACAGCAAAGTGATGATGGGTCATATTTATATGGAAGCATCCTCAGGTAGTGTAGATTCAAGTTTGTACAAACTATGACCCCCGGGGGTAGGGCGTGGCCACAATGGAGGATCAAAGTTTTACATAGAAATATATAGGAAAAATCTTTAAAAATCTTCTTCTCAAGAACAACAAAGTCATGATGAGTCATATTTATATGGAAGCGTCCTCAGGTAGTGTAGATTCAAGTTTGTTCAAATCATGACCCCCAGGGGTAGGGCGGGGCCACAATGGAGGATCAAAGTTTTATATAGAAATAATATATAGGAAAAATCTTTAAAAATCTTCTTCTCAAGAACAGCAAAGCCATGATGAATCATATTTATATGGAAGCGTTCTCAGGTAGTGTAGATTCAAGTTTGTTCAAATCATGACCACCGGGGCTAGGGCAGGGCTGCAATGGACTATCAAAGTTGTACATAGAAATATATAGGAAAAATCTTCTTCTCAGGAACAGCAAAGCCCAGATTGTTCATATTTATATGGAAATATCCACAGGTAGTGGAGATTCAAATTTATTCAAATCGTGACCCCAGGGGGTAGGGCGGGGCCACAATGGAGGATCAAAGTTTTACATAGAAATGTATAGGAAAAATTTTAAAAATCTTCTTCTCAGAAACAGGAAAGCCCTGATTGATCATATTTATATTGAAGCATCCTCAGGTAGTGTAGATTCTATTTTGTTCAAATCATGACACCCGTGGGTAGGATGGGGCCACAATGGAGGATCAAAGTCTTAAGTAGAAATATATAGGGAAATTTCTTCTTCTGAAGAACTGCAAACCATGATTAGTCATTTTGATGGAAGCATCCTCAGGTAGTGTAGATTCAATTTTGTTCAAATGATGACCCCCAGGGGTTGGATGGGGCCCATTGGGGGATCGAAAGTTTTACATAAGAACATATAGAGAAAATATTTCTTCTCAAGTACAGGAAAGCTATGTTTAGTCATATTGATATGGAAGCATCCTCAGGTAGTGTAGATTCAAGTTCAAATGATGAACCTGGGATAGGGAGGAGCCACAATGGAGAATCAAATTTTTACAAAGGAATATATGAGAAAAATTTTTTAAAATCTTCTCAGGTACAATAAAGCCATTTGTTATATTGACATGGAAGCATCATCAGGTAGTTTAAAATTCAAGCCCCCCCTCCCCCCCCCCCCACCCCCAGGTAATCTTTTCAATACTGAACTGATTTGTGCTTTTGCCTAGCAAATGTGCTCAGGTGAGCGATGTGGCCCATGGGCCTCTTGTATATTTTCTGATGACCAAAATTCATTTGCATATAAGACATTCAAGAAATAGTTGCATCTATTTAGGTTTTGTTGATTTTGATGCATAATCTCTTCACAGAATCTAGATGATGCTTTCAAGATTAACAATGAAGTCAAGCAGGGCTTATCCAGCAGTTTATTCACCAAGGATATGAATGCCATATTTAGATGGCTGGGGTGAGTTTTTATGCAGAAAATTGATAGTTTTTTTTTTAAAAACTCAGATGTGTTAAATCTTTACATGTTTATGTATTTAAATATTTTTAGCTCACCTGAGCTGAAAGCTCAAGTGAGCTTTTCTGATCACATTTTGTCTGTAGTCCGTCTGTCTGTCAGTCCGTCTGTAAACTTTTCACATTTTTGACTTCTTCTGAAGAACCACTGGGCCAATTTCAACCAAACTTGCCATAAAGCATCCTTGGGTGAAGAGGGTTCAAGTTTGTTCAAATGAAGGGCCACGCCCAATTCCAAGGGGAGATAATTAAGAATTGGTGAAAAATTGGTGTCATCTTTTAAAAATCTTCTTCTCAAGAACCATTGGGCCAGAAAAAATGAAACTTATGTGAAACCTTCATTACATAGTGTAGATTCAAGTTTGTTCAAATCATGACCCCCGGGGGTAGGGTGGGGCCACAATGGGGTATCAAAGTTTAACATAGGAATATATAGGAAAATTCTTTGAAAATCAACAAAGCCAGAATTAGTCATATTGATATGGAATCATCCTCAGGTAGTGTAGATTCAAGTTTGTTCAAATCATGACCCCCGGGGGTAGGGTGGGGCCACAATGGGGGATCAAATTTTTACATTGGAATATATAGGAAAATTCTTTGAAAATCTTCTTCTCAAGAACAACAAAGCCACAATAAGTCATATTGATATGGAATCATTCTCAGGTAGTGTAGATTCAAGTTTGTTCAAATCAGAACCCCCAGGGATAGGGCGGGGCCACAATGTGGAATCAAAGTTTTACATAGGAATATATAGCAAAAATTCTGAAAAATCTTCTTCTAAAGAACAACAAAGCCAAAATTAGTCATATTGATATGGAATCATCCTCAGGTAGTGTAGATTCAAGTTTGTTCAAATCATGACCCTAGGGGGTAAGGCGGGGCCACAATGGGGAATCAAAGTTTTACATAGGAATATATAGAAAAAATTCTGAAAAATCTTCTTCTAAAGAACAACAAAGCCAGAATTAGTCATATTGATATGGAATCATCCTCAGGTAGTGTAGATTCAAGTTTGTTCAAATAATGACCCCAGGGGGTAGGGCAGGGCCACAATGGGGGATCAAAGTTTTACATAGGAATATATAGAAAAAATTCTGAAAAATCTTTTTCTCAAGAACAACAAAGCCAGAATCAGTAATATTGATATGGAATCATCCTCAGGTAGTGTAGATTCAAGTTTGTTCAAATCATGACCCCCGGGGGTAGGGTGGGGCTACAATGGGGGATCAAAGTTTTACATAGGAATATATAGGAAAAATTTTTAAAGATCTTTTCAAGAAAGGAAAGCTATGATTAGTCATATTGATATGGAAGCATCCCCAGGTATTGTAGATTCAAGTTTGTTCAATGCATCCTCCAGTAGAAGGGTGGGGCCATAATGGAGGATCAAAGTTTTACGAAAGAAAATATATAGGAAATATTTTTAAAAATCTTCTTCTCAAGAACAACAAAGTCATGATTAGTCATATTGATATGAAAGCATCCTCAGGTAGTGTACATTCAAGTTTGTTCTTATCATGACCCCACCCCACCCCACCCCCAACCCCCAGGGTAGGGTGTTAGACATCTTTAAAATTCCTTTTTTAAAAACAGCAAAACCATGATTAGTTATCTGAATATAGCAGCATCCTCAGAAGGTTTATATTCAATTTCATTCATAACATGGCACCTGGGGGTAGGGTATGCCTAGAACAGGCGATCAAAGCTTTATATGAATATATAAGAGAAGAAATCTGCTGATGAAGAACAGCAGGGCCATATTGACTCAGGTGAGCGTTGTGGCCCATGGGCCTCTTGTTTTCCAGACCTAAGGGTTCAGACTGTGGCATTGTAAATGTGAATATTCCAACAAGTGGTGCAGAAATAGGTGGTGCATTCGGTAAGAAAAAACTGGATGCTTATTGAGATAACTGCAAAAAACAAAAAATGTCAAACTTATAAGTCAGCTCATAATGAAAAAAGTATAGGTAAATAGGTAAAGAATTTTCCCCGAAGTTAATGTGGGTGAAACTTTATCAAAATTCAAAGTTTAATTTATTCTAAATTGCATTTCTTGTAAAGTACATTTATCATACAACAGAAGTTTATAGTGTAGATATGATAATAATGTTAATTTTGTTACTATATAATGATGATAATGTTGATTTTGTTTCTATGTAATGATAATGTTGACTTTGTTTCTATGTAATCATAAAGTTGATTTTGTTCCTTTGTAATGATAATGTTGATTTTGTTCCTATATAATGATAATGTTGATAATGTTGATTTTGTTCCTTTGTAATGATAATGTTGATTTTGTTTCTATGTAATGATAATGTTGATTTTGTTCCTATGTAATGACAATGTTGATTTTGTTCTTATGTAATGATAATGTTGATTTTGTTCCTTTGTAATGATAATGTTGATTTTGTTTCTATGTAATGACAATGTTGATTTTGTTCCTATGTAATGATGGTGTTGATTTTGTTTCTATAAGGTGGTGAGAAGGAGACTGGTGGAGGCAGAGAATCAGGAAGTGATGCCTGGAAGCAGTACATGAGGAGGTCTACATGGTAAACATCTCTTCATTTGGAAAGAAAAACTTGATTTTGCGCTAACCTGAACTGAAAGCTCAAAGTGAACTTTTCTGATCACATTTTGTCCAGCCTCTTTCTGTCATAAACTTTTCATATTATCAACTTCTTTGTACTAAAAACCACAGGGCCAATTTTAACCAAATTTGCCACAAAGATCCTTGCGTAAATGGGAATAAAGTTTGTTCAAATGAAGGCCATGCCCTCTTTCAAGGGGAGATATTTAAGAAATAGTTAAAATTGGGTGGGTTCCTTAAAAATCTCAAAAACCACTGGGCCAAAAAAGATGAAAACTTATTCGGAAGCTTCCTGACATAGTGTATATTCAAGTTTGTTCAGATCATGCCCCCAGTGGATAAGGTTGGGCCACATTAGAGATTAAAGTTTTACATGGGAACATAAAAAGAATAATGATTTAAAAATCTTCTTTTCAAGAATCCCTGGGCCATGATTAGTAATATTAATATGCAAACATTCCCAAATATCTACATTGCATATGTATTTATAAAGTGTGTCGAAAGCTTTGGCATTCAGAAATTCCAAAACGCGGACAGGAAGGTCAAAAGGTTAAAGTTATGATTTCATTTTTACATCTTAAATGTTGAATGCCATATAAGTGCAACATCATAAATGAAAAAATCATGCTCAGGAAGAGTAATTGCTGCTCCCTCAATTTAGCTATACAAGTGCAGTGTATCATTTAAACAGGTATATTGTAATCAAAGAAGTGATATTTTATCAATCTACAATGTATGTGTACCATGTAATTAATAAAAATAAGTAAAATCAAAGTTTTGAATTTTAGATTTTGGATGTTCAACGTGTCCTAGCATGGACAGCTATTCAGAAAAATTTTTAAAACGCACTAATGCATTATTCAAATTGACACATTGATTGTTCAAAATTTAAAATTCAGCACTAATATAGTGCAGATTCAAATTTGTTCAAATCATGGCCCCCAGCTAGTAGGGTGGGGCCACATTAGGGGATCAATTGTTTAAATTGAAATTTATCTGGATTAAAAAATTCTTTTGCAGACTTACACTAGATTACATTCTGAAGTTGTGTGTGTCTATTTTTTTTAAATATTGAATTGTGGGGTTCAAGGAAGGCCAGAAATAGGGGGCGATTTTTACATACTGCATTTTAAGTTCCTTTGCAGATCTTAATTTCATTTTTAGTGGGAAACTTGAACATTTATGCATAAATGGAGTGGTACCATTTGTGGACTTGTATCAGAAGTCGTATTGTAGCACCATGTTCACTGTTGACAGCATGCTTACTAGTATTCTTGATTACATCCAAAATAGAAATTCCCTTGATGAATATAAGCTTTAACAAGGCTATATCTGGTTGCTTGTCTGGAATTAAAAATGTCCAGATGAGCTAAATTTTAAATAAGTTAGGATTAGTATACATATAGTACTGTATTTAGATTCACTTTTTACTCAATTGTGTCTTTTTTTTCAGCACAATTAACTACAGTACGGAGCTTCCCTTAGCCCAAGGAATCAAGTTTGAGTGATCTCGTAAAAAACACAAACTCTACAAAAAATGTTTCTGTGATATAACAGTTTGAAGTGCTAAACAACATTATAGTGCTAAAGAAGGAAAACTGTCCAAGGAGAGAAGAGATTATTTTGATAAAAAAAAATGCATGTTTATAAGAATGGCATCTATTATTTTAACATTGAATACATGCAGAAATTTTAAGGAAAAAATGAAATCGTGTTTTTGATTTTTTTTTTCTTTTCATTATATGTATTTTTTAAATGATATTTTTTGGGTGTTAAACGTGCCAATCTATACATTTTCTGTTACTTGGTTATGCTGGTCAAATCCTATATTCCACTCGTGTGTCATGTTTTTTGTGTCATTTTGCTTTACAAGAAGTAAGAAACTGGTCATTTAAAATTTCATCTGATTATGTAATGATTACATGTATTCTACAGAATCTCAAAAAGTACATGTATTTTGTATGAAAAGTTGAAGTATGCAATAAAGTTTGTGAATGTCAGTAACAATTATTTTAATAATTCAAGGGGATTTTTTGTTGGTGTTGTACATGTTAATTTTCATCAGTTTGTTCTCTATGTGAACATTCTGGATATGTCTGAAAAGCAAGATACCACTATTGTAGTTCTCCACTGGCATGTGGTGGCGTCTCCATATGAGTGAAAAGTTCTCGAGAGGGACGTTAAACAATAAACAAACAAACAAACATAAAAATATCTAGGTCAAGTTCTGTTTTGGGAACGATCGAGCAATTTTTGTCAGAGTTATGCCCCTTGGACTTGGAAAAATTCCTATTATTTGGGGGGGGGGGGGGGCATAGGTGTTTCACAAACATCTCTTGTTATACTCGCTCTGGGAGACGCATTCTATTTTTTTTTTCATGCATTTCACATAAATAAAATACGTATATTTTTATCTTCTATTTCTATGCTCACATTTACAAACAATTGAATTATAAACGTATTTTGTAGTATATGTGAATAAAAATTTCACGTGGATTCCCTGGACCAAGACTATAGTAACTTAGATGTCCATACTTATCATATATTGGCCATACCATGCTAAACATGTGATGGTTTTGTGATGGGATTTCAATCTATTATTTAACTCGGAAAAAAACATCCTTTCTTCATGTGAGCATGGAATATCTTTTTTAAAACCTATCTTTGTATTTTTTATAAAAACAATGGAAATGAGTTTCAATATTGTCTTTCCCGCATTTCAATATAACGATAATTACCTCGTAAATTGACTCGAACCACGTGTTTGTAGTAAAATGTAAACATATAGTAAACCATCATAATCTGCTGTTCATTTAGCGGATTGGACGAGGTATATGTATGCTTTTTGGGACAACTGTTCATGGTAAGCTCTGCTGTGTGCCATAACTACAATTGCCATATAAGGTAGATTCCTCGACCTGTTCAACCAAAGTCAGTAGTTGCAAGTTCTGATTACAATATAAAAGCAAAATACATGTAACTATCAAATCTATTTATCTGATATTATGTTAGAAAACCATAATAACTGTCAATTTCATTTATTATATATACATGTAATTGAAGAACATTGGAGTGGAAAGTATACTAAATGATTTCCAAATTTTACAAAACTATACATTCATAATACAATTGTTAATATCCTTATTTTTCTCTTTAGAATATATGATTTACATCTGTTGCACTTAAAAAGCTGTAAAAATGTATGCTACATGTATGTATAAATACAATATTTTTATTGTAACAGGAAGGGAGAAAAATGCATGGCTGGACCGGGAATCGAACGTGGGACCCCCTGTATCTCTAGTTAGACGCTCTACCTACTGAGCTACCCAGGCCGACATACACTGTAAATGTAGGTTTATTAACATGAAATGAAACACTCACTGTTTGCTACAAATATCTTTAAAAACAAGATCTGTCATAAGTCTAGTATTCTCGTACAATGATCATTATACTTTTCAATGCAGTGGTTAACGGTACTACTAATGATGACGTCATTCGAGTAGATACCTACCCATTCTCACATGTCAGGGGTCCTGAGTCCACTAGTTGACGATGAGCAAATCAGAGAGATACATTGTAGGAATTATTCAATCATATGATAAAATAAAATGGCTATAAAAATGAAGTAAAGGAAAAAAATAACAAGCATACTTTACACTGGGCCTTTATTGAGGCTTGATGTCATACTTAAAATCATAGTCTTTTTCTTTTAGATCTGAGTAATACTTTTTTCCTCCATTCTCCACATGACCCTATGTCCTATTGTGACTTCACAAACCTATGTTTTGGTATACCTAAGCTCATTGACAAAAATTTGAACACTTTTGAATCAACACTACATTGGGATAAATTATGTTCCTTTTGTTCTTTTTATAGAACCTCATAATTTGACCCCATCCTAGTAAATGTTGATCATAGTTTTGATTAATTGACGATCTGTAAGGAAATAAGGAACTTTTCATACATTTTTTTAAATGACCCATCCTCTTCACTATGCTGAATTTATCTCGTTCGAAAATAGGGCATGGCTGTTTAATTTGTGTCAAGTTTAGTTGTAACTGGTCAAGTAGTTCTAAGGTAGAATTCGAAAATGTGAAAAGCTGACAGAAGACACAGGACAGAAACAGACAGACAACGCACGCTTCTACCACTAAACCTCGCGTAATTCTCTTGCTTAGTTTTAGGTAAAATCAAATTCTCGATCACAAAAAAAGGATTACTGAACGAGACCCCTAGGTACACCTTTAATAAGTGTAAAGTCGACAACAGCCTATCAAAATGAAGTAAGAGTTTCGATTTTCTGATCCGCTACTCTCCTCATCCTCATAGAGGAAAGTAGTTGATCATAAACCCTTATGAATCTACATCGGACGATTAATAAATGCCTCGGGTTTTACTACCAGGTCATCAAGACTATATGTCTTTGGGGGAAAGCAATTCAGGTCTTCCGTTTTAGTTTGCCTCTTAATTGTTAATGGCTCCAACGGATTTTTGGAATTTTCATAATGAATGCGGATGTTGTCACGGATACCAATGCTTGGATCCTCGTGGAAGAAGTTGAATGGCAGCAGGAGGAAGCTGACGTCGGTTCCAGGTGTCGTCACTACGGGGAGATCTTCTGTATGGGGAATGTGATGGGTTCCCATGGTGATCCAGGCAACCAAATCCTTGCAGTATAGGGAAATAAGTACATTTAAAATATTACATAATTTCTAAAAAGGTCTCGATATCACTTTCTCGAAAAGTAACGATTAAAAGACAAAAAATACTTACCTCTCTTTGTATATTTTCGTCCCCAATAAAACTTTCGAAGTCAACAGTAGGTTGTTCTCCATCAAAACTAGCGTATTTGGAGGAGCTGTAAGGTTCATTTTCTTTGCGCTTTGTGACAACCATTTGGTACCTCATCCAAGACGCCCCGGGTTCGTTTCCATAACCTTCTGGTAACACACTTTTTGACATACCCCTGTGTAGTATTCTGTAGGCTTTGCGATTACCGTATTTGTCCTTGTGAGCATCGTCTACACTGTAGAACACGTGGTATTTTGGGATGCTGAAGTTAAATTTATATGCGGCCTCTCTTTCGGTAGCATAATTTACTTGTGCGATCTTCTCTTGGTACCATTTATCTGGATTTTTCTCCCTTGAGAATTGATTTGCAATGCTGTCTCTTTCTATGTCAAAAGTGGAGTAGCTATTGATGGAATCCCCTACATCAAGGTCAACTTTGAAATGAAACATGTGATGATGTATGGTACCAATGGAACGGTCATTTAGTTGAAAGCCATAGTGTCTTTGTGATAACACGGGTGAAGTTAGGATGACTCCTGTTGATGTCACCTTAGTTTCAAGGACTCCATTTTGATAGAAGATGAAATCGAATATGTAGTCATAATTAACGATTGTTGCAATCATTCGAAGAATAAGAACAATGCTTGGTACGCCTTCGTAATATCCAGAAGGAGCTTCATAAAATCCATGATGGCGTCGCAGTGGAATACCCGTGTTATGTTCAAACACACAAATTGCCTTGCTTTCCGTAGCAGGTGCTCTTGATAGTTCCGACATGTGCGTATAATCAATAAAAGTAGCGTGGTTCGGACAATCTACCCCAGGAACCAGAGTACGTATATTCTTTCCAATCAATGCAATGCTGTCAAAGTAATTGGCAAACATTCTGGAGGGATCTGAAGACGAATAAAAGACCAGGATTTCTTGTAGCCCCAACTCATAAACAATTATTGTATCTTTGTATTTGATTTGGTACAACCGAGGACCATGAGTAACAGATATTCCAAATTGAAAGCTCCAGTTCATATAGGACACTTTTCGGTCTTTTACAGTGTACCGTTTCCCGTCTGGTTCGATCTCAATGGGAGGTCTTTGTGGGTACTCGGGAAAGACTTCAGGGTGTGTATGCGATGGCGGGAAATCCACACGCTGCTTAACGACTTCTCCATTAAACCATTTCTCCTTAAAACTTTGTAGTGAATCAAACAATCTATTATTATACCAAATGTCGCTGGTTTCGGGTCTTGCAGTTCCATTCATTCTTAGCAAGACAGCAAAATCAACTGGATGAAGATTGCTTGGTTCTTTCTGTTGCAGGAATAGAGCCCACATACCACGATAGCCTTGACCGCGTATTCCTGCTATGTGAGCAGGAAAAGGAACAAAATCTTTGAGTCCTAAGCATTTGTTCCCACAATTAAAAAGATGTCCTCCGAAACTTTGCTGCAAAATATCTCCTACAACTTTATCACACTCTTCTTTAACGACCCTTTCAGAGACTGCAAATTCTATAGAAGATAATGGTCGGAAAGAAAAGGGAATAGACTTTGTCGACAAAAGTAGCTTTGGTGGTGATGATGTTATATCTACATGGTACTCTACAACATCGGGTTTGGTGTTTGCTCCCTGAAATATTGTCACCAATGCACGTCTTTTCACTAAAGTCTCGGGATAAGGTTGAATAATGTTGCTTTTCTTGGGAAGAATCAATTCCACAGAGTATATATAGTTTGATGCAATGGTGGCATTTTGAGGTTCTGTTAGATTCAACTTTTTCAGTGAGTACATGAAATCCAAAATAGTTTGGATTTCTTTCCTAGTCAAATCGTGGAAAGCAGGAGGAGAATCTGGTTCTGTCAAATCTATAGGACCTGAAGCAGGAAGTCCATAGCATTCTGAGATATCTTCCGGTTTCTTTCTGCTGATTATCACAATACTCACTAAAATCACCATCAAGAGTACTAAGGAAAACATTCCAAGAATAAAGGTAAGGTGTTTCCAAACTTTATGAACCTTTGATTTCTCTCCTTTCTCCAAAACTTTATCCATCATATCTGAATGAGAAAGGTGTAGAAATTTTCGTCGAGAAAAAAATTACTCCTGAGCACTTACACTTTGGATCTACATGGGACTTTTAGCATCCCTCCCATTCAAATGCACGGGAAATGTCAACCGAATTAACGTGTCACATGATCATTATTTTTTGTGTGTGTGAATCACAGCAATTGATAAGGATTGACCTTTAGTCTTGTTTTGTAAAACCCATACTCTATTTCTAAGTTTAATAATTATATGTAGCTAAATACAGAATATATGTTTTTATACGAATTCTATTTTTGTTATCAAATACAAAAAAGTATGCGTTTCATAATCAGTTTTTGTCATGGTCTTAAATTGCATCATCGACTAATGGGTCCTATGGATGTTCAAAAATGAGTAAAATTACATACGATGTGATTCTTTGTAATCGATTGTGTCTGCATTCCAATGTGTTGTGGAAAAATCTTAAGTTCAATTTTCAGAAGTTAATTTTCAACTTTAAGCCCAGACAATGCAAGGGCGGATTCAGAAACGGGGGAAGGCGTCACAGGGGATCCCGATGCGACCTCACCCCCAACCTTTTTGTGGACAAAAACACACATTTATGCGAGTTCATAAAATATGACTGAATAGGAAGTCTAAGAACTGTCTCCAAATCTGCATAATATTACGTACATTAGCAAGGTAGGGTGTGTCTTAACGATCATACGGGTATCATTTTCACAAATTCCTGGATCTGTCTATACAGTGTATGAAAAATACAGCATTCCGAATATCATGTGTCAAAGACACATTCATCGATTGATTGATTGATTGTATGTTGTTTAACGTCCCTCTCGAGAATTTTTCACTCATATGGAGACGCCACCATTTGCCGGTGGAGAGCTGCAAATTTTGTCCTACACTCGGCACTTACGGCCATTGAGCAGTGAGGGATCTTTTTCGTGCCAGCACCTACTGCGACACGGGACCTCGATTTATACGGTCTCATCCGAAGGACCGGTCTCCACGTCCCACAGTGGGATTCGAACCCGCGACGTAAGGATCAACTCCTTACTTCGCGACTCTAGAGCAGACGCTCTAACCACTGCGCCACGCAGGCGACCACATTCATCGAAACCGAAGTACCCGAATATTATATCAGAGAAATTCAACCGAAATTGCAGGATATTTTGATGTTGTATTTAATTTGATTAATAAGGTTCAAGTTTCGAAAAGGGTCAGGTTTCCTTCACGAGTCACATGGTACTAGTATCTGCTATGATACTGGAAAGTCGCAAATTACTTTTAATCGGAACTAGAAGTTGGGAAATATCTGCTTTAACCTTTTGAACCATAAATCAATCGTCTTCTTTCTATGGCCACCTCCTACCAGAAATACTGAGTAGGTGTTCCATAACAAGGTTTCCCCTTACAGAAATCCCCGGGGAAGGTTTGCTATATTGCAAAACTTCCTCCGGATTATTTGCTACTGTAAAAGCAAAAATATTCGTTGTGGATTAAATTTCGTTTATTTCGTTGTTAACAATCATCAACGAAATAAAATCCCTCACGAAATTTTAATATGACTATATATTGAATAGAGTTACTTTCGAAACAACGAAAAGTAATGCCAACAAAATCATTTTAGAAGACAAATCAACGCAAGTCTTTCTCTTAAGTAAGAAATGTTACGAGTGTATTGCAAATCTTCTCCCGAGGAATGATTGCCAGACAGCAAATTTTCCCTTCTTTATTGCATTTCTTACCCCTGGCATGTTTGCGATGTAGTAGATGCTCCCCAAATTATAATTGTATCCGGGTTATAATTATTTCGTTTTAAACTGTTATACTATCGAATTCTACAGAGCTATTTTCGATTATTTGATCCTTACAGCTTTTTATTTGAAAACATAAATGCACGAGACCTTGTTTAATGTGATATTACTGTCATGTTGTAAATTTTGAATTTACCGAGTGGCAGTAAATACAAAATTTACAACATGACAACTTGTAAATTTTGTTTTTACTACCACCCGGTAAATTCAAAATTTACAACATGGCATTACAGAGAATCGGAAGATCTGTGAGATACATGTTAATTGACAACTAGCATTAAGATTTTGGACTGTTGGAAATACCCAATTTAATGCATTTTGAACAATGAAACCAAGAATTAAAAAAAAAAATTCAAATCGCTAGGTAAACCAATTGTGGCTATGACCTTTAATTGCACTGACATCTAAAGTTAGAACAAATTATGTACATATAGGAAGATCTGCTATGCGGAATCTTTATTATAAAAGCAGAACTCCTATGAGGGGGAATTTACTACATACTATATAGTAGTTCATCCTTGGAGATTCTTTGCTAAGGGTGAAGTTTTGCTCTCCAACCGGTATCTCTGTTGATTGAAAGGTTAAAAAGTGCTTCCAAAGAACTGTCCACTACTGTTATAATGCATTCCATGATGACGTTTTGATGCACAGAGGATACTCTTCATAACTCTTCATATATAACATATCCTGTTCATAAAGTTAACCTCGGTCTTTTGTCTTAGATTAATAATAGACTCTTCTTTCATTGAGCACATCGCATTTTTGTAACAAGTAAGGACATTTATTCAGCTGTAATGACATTCACGAAGTTGCAGACAACTATGTTGTAAGAAGATGAATAAGCAGACATTGTATGTGGTCAGGAACATACTCATAATACGATTTTTAAACCATCTGTAGATACAGACTGTTCATCTAAAAGTCCTCTTGATATCGGACCAAATCTGTAGGAGGAGTAGCTTTTTGAAAGAATTTCACTGGAATGGGTATTTTTAGTGACCAGGACAACAGAGTTTGTCGAAATAACGCCGACTTTTGGGTCTTTATAGGTCTTTGCTTTTATATCTAAACCGAAATTCACTTTTGTATATTTATGAAAGAATCCTGTCAGTTTGGAACCAAATTTCAATATTAAAATGATTTTAGCCTGTGATACAATAAATTGATTCAATGTTTTTTGTCCTTACTCTTTTCCAAACATAGAGAATTTACACTTACCTGCCCTTGATTGAACATTAGGTATGTATGAGAGGTGGAGCTTACATTATAAGAACAGTTCTAAAATTAGATTAGATAAATAACAATGACATGTACGAAAAAAACGTGATCACTCTTTCCTATTTCCCTCTCGATTCTCTATAGTACAAGTAAACTACTGACAAAAGTTTCAAAACGAAATTAACAATATGAGCACGTCTATGTAATAAAGAAGGATTTAAATCAATGCCAGACGATTTAACGTGTTCGAACACAATGTCCTAGTTAGCACAAAACATGCTACCTTACAAGTCACGTGAGGAATTTAGTATTCACAGAGTTACCCGAGTTAAGAAATCACGTGGTGAATTATAATATTTAACATGCCACGACCCTTGGTTACATCAGAGAGAACAAATGTAAGAAGAAGCTGTTTTTTTCTCCTTTTAACCATGAGTGCATGTTTGTCTATCAATCTCCTTTTGATACATCGATATTAATGCAAATATACAACTACTGTGAAACGGAGAACATGCATGCTGACTATGTATGAAGTCAGTAAAAAGTGGGCGTCCTCATTTGATGTTGACCATCCTTTCAATAAAAGAAAAATGCGTTTTTTTCTGTCATTTCCTGTCATTTTGGAACCAAATTTACATGTTAAAATAATTTTAGGCTGTGATACAATAAAATGATTCTATGTTTCCTGTCCTGACTCTTTCCAAACATAGAGAATTTACACTTACCTGCCCTTGATTGTACATCAGAGAGGTGGAGCTAACATTATAAGAATGGGTTTAAAATTAGACTAGATAAATAACAATGACATGTATTAAAAATATGCGATCACTCTTTCCCATTCCCTCTTTATTCTGTATGGCACAAGTACACTATTTACAAAGGTTTCAAAACGAAATTAACAATATGAGCACGTCCATGTAAGTAAAGAAGGATTTAAATCAATGCCTAACAATTGAATGTCTTCGAGCACAGTGTCCTAGTTCAAAACATGCTTCTTTACAAGTCACGTGACGGAATATAGTATTCACAAGTAAGAAATCACGTGGTGAAATATAATATTCAACATGTCACAGCCCTTGGTTACAATAGAGAGAGCGAATGTAAGAAGAGGAAGTTTTTTCTCGTTTAAACCATGAGTGCATGTTTGTCTATTAATCTCCGTTTGACACAACATTAGTAATGTAAATATACAACTACTTTAAAAGGAGAACAGTAGACAAACATGCGCTGACCATGTATCAAGTCCGTAAAAAAGTGGGCGTCCTCATTATCGTACGGAGATTCAAGAAATTGTGATGACCCCCGCCTTTGTAAACAGATTCGTACTTCGTAAATATATACTTTTATTTATGTAATTACGTAAAGTTATAGATTAGATGTTGACCATTCCTGCAATTAAAAGAAGAAAATGTTTGTTTTGAAAATTTATTTTGTCGCAAATTTCGCATGTCCTTAAGTGCAGTCATCTTTCGCATGTCCTTAAGTGCAGTCATCCTTTCAATTTCTAATATACATTGTATAGGATTATTTCAGTAGTACAACAGTTATTATATGTTGCGAGAATTTACCTGAATGTCAATATTATTAGGTCACCTGAGTCACTCAGGTGACCTGTTACTAACTGTTTTCGTCCGTCGTAGTTCGTCATGCGTCGTCGGTTAACATTTGGACATTTTCAGCTTCTTCTCTGGAACCAATTTCAACCAATTCTAGCATATAGCATCTACGAGTAAAGGGGAACAAACATAGTGAATGTTTTGGTCCCTACCCCCTTAGGGCCTGAGGGGTGGGGCTAAAACCACCAAAACCAATGCAATCTTTAAAAATCTTCTTCTTTACTCCTGGACATCAAATAGTTGGACTGTTGTCATAATTGTAATAAGCATTGAGCCCTCTACCAAAATGTGAAATTCATGACCCCCGGATCAGGGGTTTTTGGAGTTAAGGCGGGGCTCTAATGATCATAAAGTGAAAATGCACGAATTCTTTAATTTTTTTCTTCTCGCCCCCTTTGTATTTAGCAGATAAACTAGGTGCATGGTTATGATGAACAGGGGTGCCTCTTCCTAAATTGTGAAATTTGTGGCCCCGGGATCAGGGGTTCTGGATGGGGGATGGGGGAGGGGCTCTATTAATTATGTAGTAAAAATTTTTTCGAAAATTTTCTTCTCTGATCCTGAATATTAAGCAACAAACTAAGTGCATAGTTATGATAAGCAAGGGTGCCTCTACCAAATTTGAGAATTCCATAGCCCCTTGGTCAGGGGATCTGGTGTTAGGGCAGGGCTCTATTGATTATATAGTGAAAATACATTGTGTCTTTGAAAATCTTCTTCTCTGCTCCTGGGTATTAAGCTTAAAAACTAAATACATGGTTATGATGATCAAGGGTGCCTCATCCAAAACTGTGAAATTTGTGACCCCAGGGCCAGGGGCTGTGGTGTGTGTGTGTGTGTGGGGGGGGGGGGGTCTACTGATTATTTAATGAAAATGCATCATTTCTTTAAAAATCTTCTGCGAATTCACAAATTGAGTGCAATGTTATGATGAGCAAGGGTGCCTCTTCCAAAATTGTGCATTTCAAGGGTTCTGGTATTAGGGTGGGACTCTGTGGTTTAGATAGTGAAATTGCTTTATTTTTTTGAAAATCTTCTTCTCTGCTCCTGGGTATTAAGCAAACAAACTAAGTGAATAATTAAATTGAACAAGGGTGTCTCTTACAAAATTGTGAATTTCATGGCCCCTGGTTCAGGAGATCTGGTGTTAGGCAATGGGACAGGAATCTACAGATCAGATACAAGAATTCTTTAAATAACTTTTTCACTGCTTCTTGGTATTTAGCAGACAAACTAATAGTATGATTACAATAAAGAAGGATGTCTCTTCAAAATTATGGAATTCATAGCTCCTGGGATTTTGGTGAAAGGGAAGGGCTCTTTTGATTATATTATGAAAATGCATTATATCTTTAAAATCTTCTTCTGCTCATGGGTATCAAGCAAACAAACCAAGTGCATTGTTATGATGAGCAAGGGTGCCTCTTCCAAAATTGTGAATTCCATGACCCCTGAGTCAGGGATTCTGGTGTTAAGGTTGGGCTGTGCTGAATGTATAGTGAAATGCATTATTTCTTTCAAAATCTTCTGCTCTGTTCCTGGGCATCTGGAAGGTAAAGCACAAAGATGTAATAAACAAGGGTATTTTCACCAGATTTGTAAAATTCCGGGCCACTTGGTCAAGTGTTCTGGTGCTTGGCAGGGCTCTATTAATTTGTATTTTACTGTGATAATAAATCACTGTACAATGTAATTTTAAGGTCAATTGAATTTAACCGTAAGTAATTCTTTGTATAGTGTAAGTTGGTCCATCTGTTGATATTCCAAGGGTTTTGCGTTTTAAACAGAAAATGGCATCTATGTCGGCAGTACGTTTTTTTTTTGTGTTAGCCTGAGTACCTTTGACATTTCTTTTATTTTTGGGATATCTCAGCATGTATTTAAGGCCTTGCTGGCATGTTTTACTCACTTGGGTTTGGCGAACACAGCCTAATGGCTATCTCTTTCTTTTTTTCTTCAGCGTTTCTGTTTAGAACACTGTATACCAACGTTGTCAAAAGTAAAGAAGACCCGTGGGGACATAGATACTGTTATTTTTTTTTTCATAAGTCTCACATCTTTTGTAGGTCCCCCACATTCCTGCTTTTTTTTCATAAACTATTCATTCATTCATTGAGATACTTGTTATTAATTTATTCTTCTTGTAATTGAATTATATTTTTATCTAAAACTTTATCTGGGTAGATCGCCACAGTTGAGGTAATTTTATTACGAGTATTTTAATGAATCAGAGAAGCGCTACTTCCGGCTACAATCAAATGACCGCTGATCCATCGAAAAAAGAACGGAACGAAAACATTACAAAAATAAGTTTATTGTCATCAGAAATTAAAATCATTTCTGAACAATTATAAATAATATTCGATTGTAAGCTGTTATGTACTAAAAAGTGAAAATACAAGCAAGGGATGGTGTAAAAATTTGTCATCTTTTACAAGTTCATTCTTCAAGGTCATCAGAATGTAATTAACTTTTATTCAGGTGAGAAACAATAATTTGAAATGACGTGTCATCTGAACAAGAATAAATCTTCTAAAAACTTAATAAAAACTGACAAAAGATATGTACAGAAATGTAAGGGAAAAAAAGAAATTCTGTATGAAGGGTTTAAACTTTTAAAAAGATTACATTTTGTAACTCATCGATTGACTTTCCATGGTTATTAAAACATAACTATTTCAACTTTTCCTTTAAAAAGAATTCAGCAAATCTTTGCTCAGTTTAAATGCATTTTTTACTCCTGTCCTGTAGACGTATATGGTAAAATTGTTACATTCAATCATCCTTCTTTTCTCAATACCTTTCTTGAAAGCTGAATTTTAAGTATAGAAAAAGTTAACATAAAATCACACAGTCGCTATAAACTGTGCTTCATATAAATAATTGCAGAAATGAAAATAAAGCATAATAATAATATCATAAACGCAAGCCTAGATTACTCGGCTCTTTCTTGTGAAGGAAATCTTAGTTGTTACAAAATCACTAAATACCCTGGGAAATACATGCATTTCTAATTAAACAAAATATGAATAAAAGTGCAAATATCAAAGTAAGAAAAACGAATTCTCGCACATTTACACAGAATGATCATAAACGAAATGTTTTTAAAAAGTATTGGTATTAAAAAAGAAAACAGGGGTCAAGACCTTAATGGAACACATGGCCTGGAGATAAAAATGCAGACAAAAATTGAAATGTTTTCTGTTAACATATGGAATCATGAATAATAGATAAGACTTCCAAATCCGCTAATAAGAACAAGCTAACAATACCATCTTATTAAAATTACATGACGTGAAAAGCAAATGTATCATTCAACAGTTATTTTTCAATTAACAAAGAGAGTAATCATGCATCCATCTTACAACTCTTCTAAAATAACTTTCTAAATACTGTACAAAATTGACTGAGTAAAAAACTCGACATAAATAATTGAAATAATACTGCTAGGCTAAAATGCAAACTGGGTTTTATTCTCATAATTTCACAAAACTGAAAATGTCAATAACAAAATTTAAAGAAACAATCATGAAAATGATCCAATTTCCGTTGTGATATAAATGTGTTTGCCCAGCGCTGCTTTTGCTCATGGAGTATGGTGCACCTGAAAACCAAAAATATAATGATATCTATAAATAAATGTATAAATTTTACGGAAAAATCTAATACAGTCTATGCAAAATCATTGAAATTGTCGCCACGTTTTATGACGTCATATTTTCCCTTAAAATCTATTCAGACTTTAAAATAATTTATATGATTCTGTTATTTGATATATAATATTGTATCATAAGTTCGACCTTATCAACACTCTATCATGTTGATAACAAAACGCACAAAACAGTCTAGTTTTTATTTTTGTATTATAAACTGTAAATTGAATTTATTGCGCCTTAAATTGTTATCCACACTTTTTGCACTTTTTTTATTAGAGTTGTATCACAGTAATTTGATAAATTACTACACTGTGTGAGCTATGGTAGGGTTCACATGAACAATGTCAGCCAAAAACGACGGGAAAAAATACCCAGATACTTTCAAACAGTGATAATCTTTTTGGGACATCATCTTTGTTCCTTGTATATATGTATGATACTGTATGTGTCGGGGAAAAAAACTCGCAAATATCTCGCTGTTAAACACCTTAAGCAACAGTATGATTCACCGTTTTCTTGAAAAAAAAGCAATTTTTCCAAATATTTGCTCGGGGTGTTTAACAAAATGCTACATTTTGATATTGTGAACATTCTTCTCTTCCCTCGATTGGATACATGCAATAGTACTCCTATAATCATACATGTATGTATTAACGACAAAATCGACCAATATCTTACCACAAGAGATTGTTTAAGGTTCATCGATACTCTGATAAGAGAGATAACTCTAACTGATATAAATTACTATTATTCTTTTACGAAATTGTCACATTTAAAGGCCATTTCTGTCAAATTTTGCCCCGCAAAGTATGCTGAGAATGTTTGCATTTTAATTATAAATTACATGGTATTACTTTTGGGAAATCATAAGCATTAAGAAAAGATTTTTTATGAGTGAGCAGAGGGATGTTGAACCTTAAGCAGACTTTGTTTCTCGTTCACACATGCACTGAGAGATATAGGCATCGTGACCTATATTTTATTATATATTGCAGTAACTGTCCCAATCCTGTCTAGCTTAGGGCATCAGCAAAAATACAGGTAGATACAAATGTACCAGATGCTCTTATTTCTGGTAAAGAAGCAGTAATAACCTACCTCCTTCAAAGTATTCACTGCATTTATCCCAAGTTTCGAACCTAAACTTATCGGGTATGAGTGGACATGGAGATTAATGATCACATACTGACCTTAAGAAGGATCATCTCTCTCTCGAACCAACACTCCCTTATCAAACACGTAAACTCATGTGGTTCATTTCTTGAAGTGTAAATTTTTCTGTGTAAATCTTGTTTTCATATAGATAACTTTAAAATAATTATATATTCTATGGAGAAAAATATTTTTTCCTAAAAGTCTATTATCAAAGAGCTGTAGAATATTAAGGTTCCAGTCGTTGAACATTTACAAAAATCCAATACATGTGTTATCTTGAAAACAATCCAAAGTCATCGAAATTTTTACTCAACGTTTCATATATTATAATTAGTAAGGAAAAAAGGATGAAAGTTCCCATGAGTTTCAGATACAGTGATAGATCAGAAAATTGTTTCTGGAAGGAATTGAAAAATCAGACATGCGCCAAACCCCTCTAAAACATGCTTATTTCACGTACAAATTCTAACAATGGCGCCGGTACACTTAATTCCAACTTGTTGTCCGTCGTTTAATGTATCATTACCCGGGTTATGTCCGTTTCCGTTTGGATTGTATGGGATGAAGTCGTCGTATTCTGAGGGCTTTGCTATCCTGTTTCTCTTGCTTAATGTTGTTGTCGTAAATAAGGGGATTTGTGTTGTGGTCACTGGTTTTGCTTTGGTGGCAGGAATGAACTCTGTAAAATCAATTTTCTATTTCATACATTTTGTTGTGAGTAAGATTTTTAAATAATTTAAAAGAATAATTTTTAAAATTTACGCAACGTTCAGTGAATTGCAATGCTGCAAGAATGACAATGATTAACTAAATACACATGTAACTTAGATAATCTTCATATAAATCAGTTTTAGAATGACACTGAATCTAGAACTGTATTACTGGAGAAACATTCATACTGAGCACATTCAAAACAAGTGGATTTGAAAAATATGCATTTAAAACTGAAAGATTTTACATTGCCATTTCATGCAGCCTTAACTGTCTCCAAGCGTAATCAGACATAAGATCGTGACAACTCCTCCAGACAAAAGCAACCACTTCCTTAGGTACGATTTTCTGAAATCTTTGTATATCACAGCTGTTAAACAGATCTTTCCTTTTCAAATCCTGTGACCTTGTGAAATGACCTTCTCAGAATATGAACGCTATATACCCTCCGTCATAAGCAACCTTCCTTTTTACTTCGTTTGAGCATTTACTCTGGTTTTTACCCCGGAAGATACTCTACACTAACACATCTTTTAGCATTACCTTTGACCAATTAACCAGGAGTAAGACACACCCGCAAGTCTTAAGCAGTCTTTGTGTTAAGTTACTTATTTCTCATAGCAAACTTATGGTGTACGTATAAATTTCAAGCTTTGGAACTCTTTGGCCTTGATCTTGTCGAATGACTTCGCATCAAGTTTATATGCACCCTCTAGTCATAAATTTTGTGCCTGTTAAAAATGCCTATTAAAAAGTTAAAACTCAGATGCAAAGTGGAACTGACGGACGGACAGACAGAAGATCATGGTTATTCTTACATACACCGATCCTGCAATGTTTGCTACATATGCATAATTATACGCACCACGTCGTTTAAACTTCTTCAAAAACAATTTTGCTAAAATTATATTGCATAGTGAAAAGAAAAAAATAGAATAGGAAGTAAAGGACACTTCTGTGAATTATACTGGAATTCATAAAAATAGCACATGGAATTCATAAAAATAGCACATGAATTTAAATAATTGATGCAGATGAGAGTCTTAAAAGAGGTGGATACTTCGTTAATGAATTATTTATTACCATATAAGGTCATTGCCTCCTCGTCCTCACCAAAAGCATTACTAGCATAACAGGAGTACTGCCCGAAATCTTCCTTTGTAATGTTTATGATTCGCAGACTAAGAATGATAGTATGGCCTTTATCTTGATAAATGTCGATGCGGTGTTTGTGCGAGTTGGAGAGAAAGTTATTTTGAAAGCGCCATGCTGACACTGCTTGTGGGAAGGCGGTGACTTTGCACTCTAAAATGGTCTCCTTTCCAATGGACTGTCCCAGTCTTCTGTTGTCCAGCCATACTTCTGGTGGAACTTAAAACAATATCCCTTGTTAATGGCTTCTATAAATGCTGAAGTCTTTAAGGTCAGACGAACGTTCCTCATTAAAATGTAATTTATCCCAAGAATCATTGCTATTTTAACAAGTTTCCTCACAAAAAATGAGGTATCTTACCAGGCATTTGGGTAAGATACCAGAGGATAGTGTTTCTTTTATAATCCTATTGGAAATAACTTGAATTGCTGATGTAACAATTTTTGGTGTTTATACCATTAAAGGCAATTTTAAAAAGGATCTAAACAAAACAAAACGAAACAAAAAGATGACAATAATTTTATATATTTTGGTATATTAGAAAGAGATACAAAATCAGTTATCCAAGGAATATAGTCTCCAAAGACTTACTCGCCAACTTTTAAAGCTTATATTGAAAATATTTACTGACTCAAACATTTGATACAGTCACAAATCCCATGCATTAAACGATTTCTTAAAACCACAACTCAAATATACATGTTGCACTCTAATTCTGTAAAGATCTTAAGGTCAAGATCAAGTAAATGAGCTAAATTAGACTTTCTTCTTGGTGCTAGATTCATTATGACGTCATAATTGATTTAAACTAAATTTTTCCCGTACTTTACGGCTTCAATAGAATTATGTAGAAAATAAAGCACTTTCATGGAATTAAATTTGAAATCATGCCAAATGTAACACCGATACCCTTATTCCGTTTAATATCATTTCAAAGTAGAGATCAAGAAGATATGAAAAACCGTTTTCTGAGAGACTGTAGGCAATATTGATACATTTCCTTTGTCTGAGATGGAAAAAACTCCCATATTTATACCAGACTTTCTTCATTTTTCATTGAAAATGGGCAGTTTATAATATGCTTTCGATGAGTTTACCCCAAAACTATGTCCGGATACACCTTATTCTACCAAGCTATATTCGTAAAGAATCATTAAAAGAAAGTGTATCTCAAATTTGAGAAATCTGTGGGCACCTTTCATTCACTAGATCTTGACCTTAAGATCTATTAACGCTTAAAAATAGATATTAAAAATATATTCAAATTTTAATATAGTTATACGCTAAAAATGTTCGTACAAATTGGTATTTATTCCCACTAAACGGTGTATGATATATCTGTGTCGCCTGCAGAGCAGAGCGGCACTTAGGGGTCACTTTACCCAGCGTCTGTCTGTCTGTCAGTCTGTCACACCTTATATCTCGACAACTGTACGAGGTATATCATAGTGTCGTTATATACAGGGTATTTTTTTACATTTAAGAGGTAAGTCTAAGCTATTAACCATGTGCACTGCACTATTTGTCAAAAACTATTATCAGAAATACCAGCATTACAATCCACTTGACCCTCACCTTTGACCTACTTTGCAAAAAATACCCCGGGAAGTTTAATTTTACTGATGACTTTTGATTTTTAAGAGTCAGGATTTTGATAATTAGCATATATACATGTTGCTGAGATCAGGCTTTTGTACTTTGAAACTGTATGATATTCAGTTACCACACAAACTAATATTTAAATAATATGAAAATACATCGGGATCAGTATTCCACAGTGGATCGTGTAGACTGACAATTGCAGTAAAGAAAGGCTGAAATCTCTTTTGGAGGATTGTTGGAAACACGCATTAATAAATGATAAATACTAATAGTCATTTCAATAATTTCAATTTAATTATTCATTTGAAGGTTAGGGACCCATATTTTCTTTGATTGTCAGATTCTATCGAGGTCTTATACAATCCATGGATGCCATTTTTTCTTTGCAGGCAAATGCATAAACTATCATGCTAATAGTAAATAAAAAGCAGACCACTCTTAGATTTATTTACATCTTTAATGACAAGGCAGGCGACACATATGTTCCTTGGAACACTCTAGTTTTTAAATATCTTTTACTCCCATCTACACTAAATTGTATCATACAGCCCTAAAAAACACACATAACTTGTACTCACATTCCACCATAACGCTCATAACGCGGTTCACGGCTGGAGGGACGTCATTGAATGCCACACACTCATAGATTCCATCACAATACCTGGATACATTGTGAATAATCAGGATCTCCCCGTTAATCCCCACCCCTGAAGGAAATGACATTATTTTAAAGTACAACTCTATTTGAAATATTGTTCTTAGTAATATTGAATAGTGAATATTTTCAAGATGAATTGATATAATTGAAGTGGCGATGATGAATGAATGTAAAAAAAAATCTTTCAGTTTATGATCGAACTCTCGTCTTTTCCATTCCAGTAAACGTAAGCTTCGAGACTTTTTATTTTTGAAATATAGTACATACCAATGGTAAAATTTAATAAAGCATCTTCATAAAAAAAAGTTGCTTATAAACATCTTAAGAATACATTGTTACACATGATTATGGAAGCAAAAAGCTGATTATGATAGTATAAAATGCATGAATTGAAAACGACAATTGTTTATAATTATAATGCAGTAAGATTTGGCGATTGCTATATACTTTTTTTTGGTAGCACACAGACAATAAAGTGATAACGTGATGGTGTATGTACGTTACTTTTCCCATTTTCGTTTCTTACAAATAACTTTGAAAGAAACTTTCACTATACAAATACAAAACACAGGAATGCAAGCCACGTTAAAAGGAGGAAAATGCAACCCACAAAAAATAAATATACATTGACATTTATTGTTTAATGAATATAGTAAATGTTCTTTATGAAAATTGTTAAGTCGACAAGATTACTTTTCGTATTTATACATGGTTAATGAAGATCTATTTGTTTGTAGAAGTATTCTGCTACGGCTTGTTAACAGAAAAACACAGTTAGCACTTGCATCTGAAACTGGTATATTAATTAAGGTTTTATATGATGTTACTTTTGATATATTCTATTTAGTGAAAATTATAGTGAAAAAAATCTATTATTGCCATTAGACACTGTTATTCTAAAGCAAACAGCAGAAAAGTGAGAGAAAGAGATAGACGAGACATATTCATAGGCTTTGACCTGTAGAGGAAGACAGAAATAAAAGCAAATCGTGCGGAAACCACACTCCAAAACAGGAAGTATAGAGTGTACCATTATTTACCACCGGATCATGTCCGATAACCGTGGCTATCGGAGCGGAAGTCAACTCTACTTCGAACACTGTAACAAAAATATGGTAATACGTCAGATCACGTGTCTCATACTATGGCAACATATCTTATAGAAATCGAGGAATAAGAATGGAAATTATGGGGTTTTTTACATGAATTATCAGAAAATTATGGGTATCCGTCACACTGATTAGACTCTACCCTTCACTTTATTTTTTTACAAGTCAAATTCCTTCTCGACCCCATTGTACAAGATAAGTTGCTCTTGAATAGTTCTGATATCAATAATCAGTTTTTTCTTTATATAAAATAACTTCAAACTTAAATCTTGGTACATAAGAAATTATCACGGAAGAAATTATTATTGAACACTAAAGCATATTTTGTTAGCTACAAGTCAATGTATTCTCTGTAACCATGACAACAAAAACTTTTTTTCTGTAAAGTGCTTCTATGTTTGGATTAAATTTTACAAATTTTGATTTGACGTTTTTGTTTCTTGAATGAATTATTTCATGAGCTTAACTGGGGTAAAAGTTACAGTATATATTTAAATTTAAAAAAAAAAGCTTCTTTGAACAAAAATATCACTGGAGTATTAATATCCAAAGTTGTCCAAAAATTAGCTGCAGATCTGTAGTTCGCTGGTCTGAGAAGAAAAGGGGATGGACGACCAAAAAAAACTACAGTGCCACCCATTGAAAAAAGTGTGTACATGTTTTAAAAAGTGCACTGTTTCTCGATCTATTTCGCTGTATATCGAAACTGCTATCTCAAAATATTAGTAACCGTGTGTTCATAACATACTCTTTGACTACTTCCACACCATAACATTCCCCCAAAGCGTTTTTAATAGCCCTCCCGGGCCTGAAATTGAGACCATCGAAAATTTTGCCTATTTATTTAGCCAATTTGGGTGGCATGACTTGTCCATACAGTTTTGTTGTGGAAATAGTAAATAAATAATAAAATATATACTATATATACTTTTTTCAATGGGTGGCACTATAGCTCTCTTGTCGTCAATCCCAATTTTTTTTTTTTCAGAATAGCGAGCTACAGATCTGCAGCTACCAAAAACGGAATCCCCAATATTAAATATTTTTAGTTGAAAAATAGTATTAGTAACAATTGAAACCAGTATATGACAAAAAATCTTATGATCGAACCCTATGCAGTAGGTAACCTACACACAATAAAGTTTCAACTCTGTCATTAAATATGGAAGTTGTTTCATAGAATTCCCATGCTCTTAATTTTTTTAATGATTGTCAGATGATAAAATCATTTTCCAAAATCTTACAGAAAGAGAGATCGCTAAAAAGTGATTTTCAAGTATTTTGTTATTATCTGTTAAGCAAAAAAAAAAAAAAAAAAAACATGTTTGGTGATTTGATATGTGTTAATTCGCAAATGGTGCAAAAACATATGTTATTCAAGTTAAAATCCATACCAAAATTTGTTCATTAAAAGAAGTGCATAGTTTAGAAAAGTGATTTTAAAAAATATATATTTATTAAATTAAATTGTTTTCTAAATAAACCATAGAGATATTTGTGATAATATGTAAGAGGACATGAATGCCCAATGTTAGTAAGAGAATTACTCTTTGCTCTTGAATTAATATACGTACATTTGTAATTGCACAGCCTAAACTATTTAAACTAATTAATCTACAAACTATATTTCATCCCCACAGATGTTTTTTAATATAAAATATGGGTTAGGATCTAACTAGTTAGTGATTTCACATTGATGATGTGGAAAGCAACAAGCAATGGTCATAGCTGTGGATTTTTTGGGGAAATTGAAATGTTAACTGTTTATATCAATATTTTTCATAGATGTCTCGTATTTATTTTCCCTATGAAAAATAGTCCACAGTATGTACACTGCTTGATTATGCATGCGCACGCATCTGACATAGACATGTACCTCGATGACTGACTGTGTATAAGCAGTGGTCATCTGACAGCTGGTTACCATAGTGACCGTGGGTAGTCGTCTTCACTCCTAGTTACAAATGTGTAAAGTTTTCTAAGTGCAATTAAGTCACAACGATCCCTGGGAACAACTTGTTTGCAACTTAAAAGGCATGAAATATTAAGTTTAACGATACAAAACCTAAAATATGTGTAATGTCATACATAGGGTGCGAATTCAAAAAAACACAGAAACATATTTTCACATAAAATCTGCACCAAGGCTTGACAATCAGAGGAAGTTAACGTTAAGAAAGTAAATAAATATTCAAGACATAATGGATTAATTAAATACATTTATGCTTATATTCAACTTTCGAATAAATCTCTCTAAATCGTATACAGGTACTATGTTGCAAAGCCTATATACAACATTCTTGGAAAAACGAAAATGGGAAATACTCTTCTAATTTCAACAAGTGCAACACTGAAGCGGTTGATTTCCCCTTCTAAGACAAATTACTTCACACTTTTTTTTCAAAACTAAAATTATTCTAGAGAAATTAAAGACTTACTTTCTTTATGTTGGTCTCGACTGTCCGCATGTGGCTTCCTAAACCATTGCACGGTTGGCCTTGGGATACCAGTGACATTACAGGTCAAGGTCACTGTGTCACCTTCCTTTGCCGTCATGTCACTACTTGAAGAGTCCAAAATTTCGGGCGGAACTGAATAGTCAGATCAAAATTTGTTAATTAAAGTTCTATGATTTCTTTGGAAAAAAAATCATTTCAATATTTACTGAATATTCAAACCATATGTATGCATTTGCAATATTGTAAAGAGGTCAATACGATGATGAACCAAATTCAAGTAAATGTTATATTTAATAAACAAAAATCATATTGTAAGTTAATACTAAATATATACAAGTACATATATGTATATTTTGCACATAGTGACGTACATCATACACAAAGATTGCCAATACAGAGAATAGTTGATCTAAAAACAATCATACAGTGTGATAAATATGTGTTTACGATATATCGTTATTTTAACTACAAGTACTCATCTTAAAAACTAATAGTCATCATAAAGTGATAAAAAATATTTCTTGTACTTCATTGTACATTTCAAAACATTCAATTAACACATACACAAGAACAGACAAAAAAAAAGCATCGAGTCATTTTATTTATTTATTTCGTGGGTTTTTGTGTCTAACTGACAGAAAACTGTGAATGGTTTGACCAAAAACTTCAAGATTAGATTCAAGTCCATTAAAGAAACGAGAAAACCTCTCAACTACTGCAGAGTTCAACTAGTTTGCAGATGTTCCTTATGTATTATTCCGTGAAATGAAAAAAAAAAATTGCATTAACCAGAATAACTGGAATAAGACTCTGGTTCAAATTTCAAATAAAAAAAGTGCCATATATATATATATATATATATATATATATATATATATATATATATATATATATATATATATATATATATATATATATATATATACGTATTTGATCTTCGTGTCCTGTGATTAAAAATGTGAAAGAATAAAGCATATCATTAGCGCACGCAAAAGCAACTGCAAAGCCATGTACGTGTTAAATACCCAAAGTGTCCTGTTAAGTTTCCATATGGGTGAAGACTAGCTACAAGAAAAGTCTTACTATACAACTTAGTTGTGTGACATCCGAGTTAATGTGAAGTCTACCTCTATTGTTAGTAACAGTGACGTTATTGTGCGCCAAGCTTTAGAGAAGAGAGAACTGAGAACTTGCGTCAGAGGTTAAAGCTATGGGTGTGAGTTGGGCGGTTCTTGATACAGTGGTATCCAATCGGTGTGCAGGACACAACATATAATTTGTGAAGGGGCAGGACCTCTAGACAGTGTGTAAATTACTCATTTCCAAACTTTCTACAATTTTTTCATGATTTAATTTTTTTAACTTGTACAAGATGCAGTATAATGTGTGCTCTATAATTTTGAGAGTAGTAGGAACACGATGTAAATCATATTTTTAGTTTAGACCTCCAGACCCCCTCCCCCAAGAGCATTTATGAAATTATAAATCGTATGATCTGTTTGCCTATTTTAAGTTTGCATTTTTAAAAAATAAGTCTCACATTGGAAACATTGCCCTTCCAGACTGCAACGACCATAATGCTTTATGGCTGTTTGCATTAGGAAATTACCCTAAACGTCATAGATAATGAAATAGAAAAATTGCACAAGTTCCGAGCTATAATTGCAATGCTTTAAGATGAAGTTAAATAATTCACACACTGTTAGTTCTAATGGGTCAGGGGGCAGTGTACACGCAGCCTTACCCAACACGTTCAGGAGGACTGAATTTGTTTTAATGGGCAACGTGTTGATCTGACATACATAATTGCCCTGGTCAGTATATTGTACTTCACGAATAAGTAAATTCCAGTCCCTCAGACGGGGCCTTTCTACCGAAATTCTTTCATCGTTGATGATTCGACGATCCCCATATGTCAGCAATGTGGACCACCGATCGGTCCATACCACCTAAAAATAGACATGATGTCATACGATAATGAAAGACTTGTAGATAAAGTATATAAAAGAACATACCTAGAACAATCAATTCTATGGTTTTAGTTTTGATTGGCATTGTATTAATTTGACAGGTATAGCGCCCTTTATCTTCATATTTGACGTCATGGAGTAAAAGATTCCAATCTTTTGTGTGAGGACGGTCTAAAACCATGCGTTCGTCATCTATAATGCGTTTTTCATCTAAAGTCAGCAGAGTGGAATACTGATCCGTCCAAACCACCTGCAACACCACAGAAGTTATCTTTAAAAGAACTTTATTGTGCCTTTACTGATTTTTGACTCTATGAAAGCAATTCAATGTTTGTTTAATCCCTAAAATTCACTTGTCTAACTATCGTCTCCAAAAGCAGATCTTATTTTCATGGCATAAGATCAACGTTTGATGTACACCAATCAGAGACATTGTGGGTGGAGCTTACAACATAGATAGACTGCAACCTTAACCTTAGTTGAAAGACAAAAAATGTGCTTTCAACAGTCAATTTGCAACGTAGTGAGCGGAACCTTGATTCAAGTTTTTGTATCAGTATAATAAAACAAGGTATATCTTTTTGTAAGATAGATTCTGGTTTCCTTGATCACACCTAATGTTATATACCCAACTGTGTATCACTCAATTCTACTGTTGATTTCGCACTGTCACGTGACAGTGTGATCCGACTTTCCGGATCACTACATTTCTGAATCCATATCACCTCTTTCTGAAACTGATGATATGATAATATATATATTTCTCACAGGCTTTGTCTCTGGAAATATATATCTAGGTCTGATCTCAGGGACCAGAATCTTCCTAACTCCCTGATTGATATACGTACGTATACGTTTACTCTACGTAAAAACTATCCTCAGAAGTGGGTAGAAATGACAATTTTTACAGTACATTCTGAAAACCTGTAAACTGTAAAAGGAAGAAAGTTGACCGTGATTTTTTGTAAACTGCGAAAGGAACCAAAAATAAATTTCGCTAAACTGCAAAAAATAATAGTGGGAAAAAAAAGGTTGAGGAAAAATTTTAACTGTCTGAATGGAAACCTTATGTTCATGTATTTATAAGCACTGAATGCACAAAGAGATTTAGAAAGGAGAGATGATATATATAATTATTATGATTTATTATAATCAAGTTGTGAGGAGACTTCGAAATTCTTATACTTCAAAAGAAATGGTACTAATGATTATCTACTCCGCTCAGGTTTCTCAGATACCTAAGTATTCTAATTACACAATGTATACTTTTTTGAGTTCCCCACTAACTGCAAGATCTGTAAGGTGGAATTTCTATCGGATTGAAATGTCACACTTACATTGGTTTAAATGCGACTCGTGACTGCCGGCTATATTTCTATGTCCGGCAGGTGAGAATTAATATCTGGCAATATGGCCGACGCGTTGCGTTTACATTTCGATATTACAAATAATTTATTACGAAAACTACTTTCCATGTTGTTTTCTTTTTGAAATTAGAGTATAGCGACCCTTTTAAGAAATGACGTCCGATTTGTTGTGACTGCATCACAAGTGATGGTAGCGTCGAGATTCGCTCAAACGAGAGAGGAAAAAAGTTTAAACAGAAACAAATTATTAAAAGTAAACAAAGGTATGGTGTCCGGATAGGGTCATTTGCAAAAGCTCAACAGCGTGTTCAGAAAAACACGTCATCGCACAACACACCATCACGCTACCACAATTATACAAAACACGCCATTGCACTTACACACAACACGCCGTCGCGCTAACACGCTTTTAAACAACACGCTGTTGCGCTAACACTTTACACAACACTCTGTCGCACAACTCGCTAACACAACTTTGTGATAGCGCGACGGCGTGTTGTGTGTTAGCGCTAACACACAACACGCCATCGCGCTAACATATCATTGAACAACACGTCGTCACGCTAACACAAGTTTGCACAACACGCCGTCGCATGACGGCGTGTTGTGTGTTAGCGCCACGGCGTGTTTTTCTGAAGCTGTTGACCTTTTGCAAATATCCCTATCCGGACACCATACAAAGGTTTCTCAAAGATTTTTCAAGAAAAGAAATAAATACTTCAACATGCACGGTTCTGTAGAATGGATTCTGGATTTAAAAAGAGAGATAATATACCATAACAGAAAATATCCACCTCAATAGCTCACACAAACAAAAGAGTTGGAATATAATAAGGATTTGAGGTACTTATCATTGAAACTTTTTTCCCAAAATATTTGACATAGTATTCCGCAAAAAGACAAAAAGACCCTCATCCTTCAAATCCTCAACTGAACAAAGTAAAATCTTGTGAATGTGAGCGTAGAAATTTCCCTGCTAATGATTTTAATCTTTCATGTTTCAATTATCTGACTGGATGTAAAAACAAAAATTAAAACATGAACACCTTAAATTGCCTTATTTTTCGTAGCTGCAGAACTGTAGCGTTATGGTTTTATATTTAATCTTTGACGAACAAAAACCAAAATAAAAAACCATAACGCTACAGTTCTGCAGCTACGAAAAATAATTGCAGAACTGTAGCGTTATGGTTTTATATTTTAGTCTTTGACGATCAAAGACTAAAATATAAAACCATAACCTACAGTTCTGCAGCTACGATAGCTAACCAATTTACTTTACAGCTAATACATCTTCGTTTTGTTTCTAATCGTTTACTTTTTTGTTGACAGGTTTACTACATACTTACCCTCAAACCAAACTCTCAACAATGACACTTTGGTGGCACAATATTCTTTTATATATTATTTTTAGCAATAGAAAGAACAATTATTAGTATCAAAATAGAACCAACAATTTTTATTTCATGATGTTTGGATGAAAATATATGAAGCAATTCTTTTTAGTTCTATGAATCATTACTGCGTGTTTATATACAAAAGTATTTAATTTACAAGCATTAGAAGGTTTTTAACAAAAATTTAGCTGTGCAGACAACAAATTATATGTAAATGCAGTTTTCAATTTTAAAAATCTGTTTTAGAATAACGATAGTCTAGCACACCGTCATAATTACATTGAATTTGCCATTGTGTGCTATTTTGCCTTGACGCTTTTATCCAGAATTTTAGAGAATAATGACTCCATATTGTATCAATTTCACTTTTAAGGATTGTAAATTTCAAATTGTCGACAAATAATTTTTCGATGTCAGTTTTCACACGCAGAAAAGAACGACATTTCGTGATGGGTTTGAAAACTGAAATAGAAGCCATGTATTAACATGCACAGCTTGGTAATTTTTTAACTACTAGTATCATTTTCATGAGAAGCATTCCCACAAGAAGGCTTGTACCAGGAAACTATTTCATTAATTGATGTATTACTTCCACTTTTAGTCAATTTATGTAATGAAATGCTATATTGTAAATGAATTCCTGCAACATTCTTCTCCTCAAGGTGATTCTACAATAGAGAAAGCAATAGCTTGACAGAAAATTGTGCAAAACCAACGTCAAACCAACGTCAACCCACTCTTGAATTAAAAGTACTCGTATGTTTAATGTTTTATTCGTAACGTCAATCCATCTTTCTTCACTTTAGATTGTAAATGTTTACATTTTGAAATAAATTATTGTTTGTCCCTGTAAAAGTTATATGAACTTTTCAAGACGACCAGTTATCTGTTCATCAAAATAGTTGATTGTCTGAAAAAAATCACTTTTTATTTCTATGTGATCTTTTCTCAGAATTAGACTTATCAGCCCAAATCATTTTTAAAAAAAATGAAAAAAAAATTAAGCCAAAAGAATATGTATTAAAGTACAGAGTTAAAAAAAAATGTTACAACATATTTAGTCGTCAAAAAATCCTTTAAACAGATGAATAATCTAGCCCCTTATGAAGTAATGTAACCCACCTTGAATTCTCCTAACGACTCAATGGAACAGGGAAGAACAGCCGTTTTACCAGCAACCACGGTTATGTTGACGATAGGCACATCAAAGCTAGGTTCTACTGCCATTATATCTAGTAAACAACAAATCAAAAACATTTTATTTCCAAAATCTTAAACCATATTTTATTCAACACTTGAAATTCTTCGAAGATTTAGGTGTTACAATCGTGTTATTTACCTGCTTCAAAGTTTTAAATGAATGTTCCAGATATATCTTCCCAAAAAGATTTAAGGGACCAAAAGATTTTAAAAAAACCAAAAAGTTCTATTATGTATAATGTTCATTCACAATCAACCAGACATAGTCATAACTGTCGTTTAAGTGGACTTGATTGTCTTAAAATGACAGTGAGAAAAATTTACACACCGAAATTTTGGTTTTTAATTTAAACATCTTTCAAGCAGGGATCATTGTATACCCAGGTATATACATGAAGTTGCTATCATTGATACGACACTTAAGAGGGCTGGGTGGTTGTGGCCATTTTCAGACTATATTGATCTCCTTTAGAAGAAGAGCTCCATATAAAGATATATAAAAAGGATCAAATTTTAAAACTAAAATGTATGAAATTTTTGTTTGCCAAATGATAGTTGACAGCTTAAGATATCAGATCTAAAAAAACTAAGTTATATCTGATGGTTAATTCGTTGACCCCCCAGCTTCCTTAAGGAAACTGAGAACGGAATAAATTGAATTAAATTGTCGATTAAGGCAAGGACAGTGTTGTTTAGCAATCTTTTTTTTTTTACAAATAGTAGTATGTTTGTTCAAAAGAGAATAAAAAGGGTAACCCCCCCCCCCGAAGTTCCATTTACCACAAATATAGAGTTGATCTTTTCAACGTAGGGAATGAAAATGAGGATACTCTTTGATAACTTGGAATGATGTAAAGCATGCTTTCAGAACTAAATTTTATTGCTTTTAAGAATGTTTCTATTCCAATGAGTATATTTATTTCATTAATTTCCCTTATCTAGAAGTAAAACACAAACACAATTTTGGATAATATTTCCGGGACAAATTATACGGTCAAAAGCGAACAATTCCAAAGATCGCTAAAAAGGTGTTTTTACTGGAGAACCTTGATCGTTCTTAATGCAATAAAACTGACACAGAACTAGTGGAAAGTCCAAAGATACTCGCGTGGATTGTTGATAATATCCAGACAACACAACTCTGATCATTTATGGTTGTTCCATAACTTGTTATCGACCATCAGGGAATCAAACGCTTTAAAGACGCCCGCAAGCGTCACAGAGAGGCAGATGTCAGATGGGAAAGACATAATGGCGAGTGATGGCTGCGCTTCAAGATAAACTGGTTATGAAGACCTAGTGATGAAGAATTACATCAAAAGATAGAACAAGGTTCAAGTGGACTAAATGTCAAGCCATAAAAATACCATTTGGGATCCAATGATGTATTTTATTACTACATTCTAATCAGTTGTTTTTTTTTTCTTTTGAAATTCAAAATACTTTGTTTTACCCTAATCTATTTCTAAGGAGAAAAGTTAATCGCTCAAATGTTTTAAAAATTGTTTCTCTTTTAGGATTAAATTGCTAACATTAAGATTTTTGTTTTTAAAAGTTCGCATCTTTTATGACGACTAGGATTGGCTGGGATCACTTGATGACATCACTCAGGGAATCCAGTCACATGAAAGTAATTAAGTTGGTGTGTTTTTAACAACACGACATTCATAATTTTCATTTTACCAAATCTCTTGAAAAATAAAATTCATGAACCACAATAGACGCAACACGTATCATCTTCACTGAAACCAAAATGCTCCGATTTTAAGATTCATCCTATTTGTAATGGAGATTGAGAAAAAGTCATCGGTGCCGTATTGAATATTGCTAACACTTTCTGTGTCATGTCACAGCGTCTTCTGAATAAAAAGTCAAATAGTCATTAGGTTTTCTGATTCTCACGAGAATTCCTTTGAATTTAAACTTGAGAAATTTATTCCATATCAATGGAGATTCTTTAGCAGGGGAATATCAACCGACAGACTTAAACATTCACTTCACGGAAATGGCTCTTATTCAAAACAAATTGTTAATGCAGAATGAACAAGTATGGGATTATCCGGCTTTATGTTAAGCGCCATCTGTGATTATCTTGTGGATATCTTGTAGAATCATTAACATACTGATTCATTCAAATGAACTGGAGATTAAGATACAAAACCTGTGATTCACGTCAAAAGAATAAAAATGATTACTACTCTGAAATCTAAATCTTTACCAAAACCATACATACAGTGGATATATTTAATTGTTCATTTTCAATCATTAGTATTATATATATAAAAAAAAAACAACAACAACCCATCATTAATCTGTATTTTAGTGACTGATAACTTATCCAGTGAATAAACATGTATATTCTTATGAAGTTTTTTTTTCTTATTCTTATATCAACAGAAGTATATTGTTATTATATTTATGTAACATACCTGCATGACGACTGTAATGTAAATTTTGAGAACTTGTTGGGTGGCAGTAAATAAATACAAAATTTGTACAGTAGGAAAAACGAATTGTATTTTGAAGATAAAAAATGACACTGGTGATGTTGATTATGATATTATCTCAGCTACATTACATTTTCATAAAAAAGAAAAATAAAGAAATTTCTTTAAATTTAAATTAAAAACAGGTAGAATATATAAAAGTGCAATACACTTCATCATGGTACCATAGTAACTAGAGACATTATTCTTTTTGAACATATTACTAATTTGTTTTTGAGACAATTACATTTTTACTCCTTGTAATTCAGACATTTGTCTACGTTTCTGATAATTATACCATGATCATTGATCTCTGCCATAGAGCTCAGCTGCAATGCAGGTTAACAGAGATACCTCTTAATATATTCTTGTATACTGACGTATAATTCAACCATTTCTGATTTTAGAAAATCTATAGTAAACAGAAATAGTAAACAGAAATGCGGCATGATTCCTGATAATATTTTACCTTATTCAGTGTTAAAGTTTCTGTAATCATGTTCTTTAAAACATCAAATTATATGTATAATTATTATTTTTTAATTTTTTTTTTTTTTTTTTTTTTTTTTTTTTTTTTGATTTTTTAAAATTTAATTTTAATTAAAATTATCTAAATCTAAAATCTAATTTTTTCAAAAGGATTCATTTTTTTTAAAATTCCAGTTGGGGAGATGTAAAATCTCCACTGCCTAATTTAAAATTAGGAAGTGTCTTAGTTACAAATAATAATCCTCAGACATTATGATTTTCCTGCTTTTAGAACCAACTTGGATCTAATTTCTCAGGAAAATCTGCAAATGTTGAGCAAGACATTTGCACGCTAAGTAAATTTTCGTCTGTTAGATTATACAGACATAAACAAAAAGAACAAATATGATTTACGTTGCTTAATTCTTAGCCGAGGTTGTCAATCGGTCTTAAATAACAATTCTAAATCAGACAAATTAGAGGCATCGTGTGAAGGCACGCCAGAACCAAATTAATGTCAAAACTACAAGAATCATCTTAAAGAAACGGTCTGTGGGGTACATTAGTCAGTTTATGGTCAAATATAAGAGAAAATGTCATCCAGGATTTCGTGAATAAAACATTAGAAAAGACAGTAAGTAGAAAGAATGGTGCACGTCCATTTTTCTGCGAGGTCATTTCCTAATAACTACATTGTATAGAATGCGTGCGGCCTTTTGTTTCTTTTTCTTATATTGTGTTATATTGTGTTATACGTCGTGAGTCATAAAGGAAGCTTAGTATAGGTATCAAAGCAAGCTCTAGAAAATCAATGGCTTTGTATAGAAAACGGCGGAATACTTGCAGAAGTCGGATATCAAATTATATAATTATTTACGAACTTTAAGCATGCAATTCGTACTTAAGACATTTTTGCAGTCAGGAGATGTAACTTGAAAGGGTATTAAAGATAACAGTTTTCTCTTAAACAATTAATAGTTAACAAACTGTTTAAAGTTAAGAAGCAAACATAAATCACAATACTATAGCCTTGAGTTTTAGAAAAAACCTAAGGACAATTTCTTTTTATTTCTAATTTATATTTACTTAAAGGTTTCTTTCCTTGTCAAAGTTTTTGACAAAGGATTGTCCGTTTTACCGATTTCTGCCTCAGACACAGTTGCAGTATATAGAGGAAAAGGCTGCACGCAAACAAAGCGACAATTCTGACATCATTAGACTTTGTTTCTCAATAGTCACCACAAATTACAAACAGCAAAAGCAACATGGCTTTATTCTTTGTCAAGGGACATGGTGTAATTTGGCATTTAATGACCACACTTTGTAAAGCACAAGAAACATTCATTTGAATTTTGAATGAAAGGATATTCAAGCGTAGGCGAAAGAGCAATGAGGTACATTGTACACGTGTACAATATGTACATAATAAATGTACATTGTTTTAAAACGTACATACGATTTTGTTTCACAGGATCCCATTAGATTCATAAGGACACCGTTTCATTGGCAAAAAATCCTGGAATTGCATTTAGCACGCTGATTTAAATAATACAGTAATATATAATACCATAAACAAAACATCAATAATTTTCTACCCTTTTTATATAATTTAAGGAAGAATGTCTAAAAAAAAAATAGAGAAATGTGCCCTGAGAAAAAGTATATATGTGTGCAACAGTTTACTAGTGTGTGCTATGAAAAAGCTGTGTGCGCATATATTTTTTTTATACTAACGCATGCGCATTCAACGAATTATAAAAAATTTAAAATATTGGCGCCAAAGTTTATTGGTGCATTTTTGAAGGACGCCGCATGCTTTGCGCTGTTGCAGGTGCCAGGATTAAAGTACCTTTAATATCATAGATTCGTGTGGTGGATTCCCGCGCAATGAAGCCTGAAATAGGACTAACATATGTCAATATTTCTTATTTTTCATGATGAATAATGGATACTGACAGAGTTGTCATGTTGTGTTCTGTATAGTTGAGAAAAGGCCAATCATCTAACGCAGAATGGATAAAAGTGTGGACAGACATTCCCATTCCTGTCGATTCCCATCCAACAAAACTTGCACAAAAGATAAACTCCTCAATGGATGCGTTAAAATAATAATTGTATTTAGGAAAAGATAAGAGGCTAGAGAACATCTTATAAACTTTGAAGACTAACTTAAGCTTTTTTTAATGGAAACTTTTAGTGGTTATATGTCTTTGTGGAGGTACAAGAAAATATATTATGGACTTCAACTTATCATGAAGGTGAAAAAAATCTGAAAATGTGCACAATCAGTTTGGAAGTCGTTGTTTATTTATAAAGTTCAATCTTATCTCTGTCTGCCAATACACAGCAATATGGTTCTGTGGCTTCCCAACTTGTTATAGAATCAGATTGTCAGACAAAATAATAAACAGAAAAAGACTTCTTCATCACTAACTACATTGGCGGCCAGGAGAAATCTCTTCTTAATTGGTGTAAACATTTTCCCATTCGCATGCCATCAAGATAATTAAAATGTTAACAAAATTAAGGGAAAAAAAATCGAATATTTTCAATCTCCTCACATGGAGTTACAAAAAAATATCTATTGGATTTGGATCGATTTCTTGGTGGAACGTGACGTGTTTTGTGCAAATTAGTGGATTAACCACGCGCTTGGGTGCAACAATAAGTAACTACTAGAAGCCGCCTCGCCCGACCTTTTCTACATTAGAACTTGTGGACTATGGCGCCTCCAGTACGAGACTGAAAAAACTTGATAATTGAAGACGATGTGAACACAATTATTTTCACACCTCGCAAATTTCTTGATTTTTCTTTCACCATCTGAACAAAAAGGCACATTCACTCTTTGAAGACTTGGTGATGTTCATTTGTTAATAAAATCCAATGTCAAATAAGAATCCCTCCAGGCACTAAAGCAGGGAGGGATTATTTCTTCATGTCAGACATTGTTTGTAGCTCAGTAAGACATAAATATCACCAATCCGAAGGATTCAAAATTAGCCATAAAGAACAAGTAATCATTACATATTTGCTTTTCATAAAATTTCAGTCATGACTGAATGAATGTTTCAGCACACCAGTTATAATTCTCACCTCTATAACGATTTTCAAGTGTTGGTGTCAATGGTTATATTTACTTACAAACGATTTGCAATAGGATGTCACTGAAATGTATTTGCTTGAAAAGATTTTGCAGTTATTGAAAAACCTCGGATATTTAATGTGGAAGAATACCAAATATTTTAAAACTGTTTGCAAACATGGTCGAGTATCTTCTAAATGGGAAATCACATGAATCAAAAAATCTGGGGGGAAAAGCGTTGGATTGGTGATAAAGACCCAAAATGAGGCTGACAAAATAATAATTGATGGACAATAGAACTTATGTTCCGAGAGCCGTCAAATTAACCACATAATTGACAGTTTGTGCTGGTTCGGAAATTGGTGAAAGTAAAAACGACGGAATTGAAAACTAATCGTGAAAAAACATCTCTCTTAAACGCTCTGGTCGATTACTAGTTCCTAGCACCTCGCAAATTATCTCAGCTACCTCCAAGACAGGACTGCCAGCGCAAAACGGATACACTTTAGCTATTATTGTTTTCACCTTCACATTTCATTTTAAAAAGCAATCGATTGCTGATTTTTTGTGTTCGATATACGGTGACCTAAGAATATAGAAGTTGCGTTTCGGGGATAAAATGATACTCAGAAGATATCACCCCAGAACTCAGAGAATGAAAGAAAACAATAAAATTCTCGATTATTAGGTTAATTGTAACTCCTAATAATAGTATCATATAAGGGAAAAAAAGATACACATAAACCACGTTTAAACTCCACACGAGACATTTTTTCAGAAAACACAAAAAGGAAGTCATCACGTCATGAATTTTTGGCATAACGTCCGGTGAATCGTAAATTACGGAAACGATACTAAGAAATTGTTTCTGCGTTGTTAAAAATTTATGCCTCGTAAATTGGCCCAGTAGGTAGGTTTCTATAAAATATTCGAAAGCCAGAATTACAAATGTGTGATAATACCACAATTGACAAATTAGGCATGTATATTGAAGTTCACTTCCAATCACTGTGAATTATTTATAATTTCAGTTTTTGAGAGCTGTGATTATCTTGATAGTGCCCAAATTGTGAAAAATTGGCCACATAATTCGAGTTGTTTCGGCCCATTTTTTCTATCGTGTAAAGTAAGCGGTGCCTGATTTTTCTATGGTGTAAAGGTTAGTTTTGCATGGTGATTTTAAATGTTCATTGATAAATTTAACACTCAGGGTTATAGAATAAAGCATCATAATAAGAGAGAGAGAGAGATAGAGAGAGAGAGAGGTCTTACAAACCTAGCATAAAAGGGAAGCATCTTGGCTCTACCCTAGAGAATGTAACCATATGACATGAAAATATATGTAAAATATTCTTTTTCTCCATTCAATATTTTTTTCTTGAAAATATTAAATGACTGTTCCTTCAAAAGCAATTGTTTTCTGCAATCATTAAAATATATACACAACTTTAAAAAAATGTTTTTGGTTTTCAAATCGGGCAAGGACAGATTTGTTGCCATATAATGCAGGTAATATATTGTCATATAATGTAATGTAATATACTGTTATGTCGGCTAAGATATTAAGTCAAAATTTTAATACGATGGTTTCATACAACTAATACTAAGACATCGTTTAATTATCGGAATTTTACACGCCACTGGGGCTTATTCATCATAGATTTTTGGAATACAATTAAAACAAAGACACACTAAGTAAGAAACAACTAAAATTAAAATTTCTAAACGATTTTATTTTTCTTCAGAATCTTTCGAATATAAACTGACTGTAGTATTTATTTGTTTATATATGGTATATTCTACTCCTTTAAGTATCATTTGTATTCCTATGCAAATCTATTGCTTAAGTTTGGTATTTATCTGAACTTAAGAACTTTAAAAGTAGCTTTCCTGAAAAGTGGCTTTAAAATTATAAAGGCACTTTAAAAGGACAAAACCTATTTGTAAATTAAAAACTGGCAATCCATTAAACTTTGTGGAAGACTGAGACACTAGTATACGTGTACGTCTTTAAAGGATATTATAAGTAATCATGATGAGAGAGATTGAGATCATCGCTAGTCTGTTCGTAAATGTCTACCATAAGAATCGTAACTTGCTTAATTTATATACCATTATAAGTAAATAAAAATCCATACAGTTGGAAGACAGCGCGAGTGAATCTTTTCTGTTCACATAAACAAATCTCCGGACATAGCTCAGGAACATTGACCACATTGGCTGAACCATTCTTTGAAGGAGCAGCTTCATCAAGTACAGTGGACAAACTAAAGCGTTCCGATTGCTAATCACAATCCATTGACCAAAACTTATTACTAAGTTATCTTAGAAATGACTCAATGACAGAGCCAGTGTGTCTCCAAATCAAGATATGCTTGTGTTGGTTTGCGATATATCCATTAAGTGACCAATGGACCAATCGAGCCTGCTTAGGACTATATTGTTCTCTGAATTCAGGATTGCCAAGAAGAAAAGTTTTGATAAAATTACTTTATGCTTTAAAAAGCAGATTCGTCCTGCATAAATAATTTAATAAACAGAATGTAAATCAGAAGCAATTTATCTCGGAATAGGAGATTGTTAAACTGAAACAAATTAATGATCAATTGCACATTTCTTTTATTGGTGCCTCTTTTGTCTCGGATTACTCGGATGTAACATGATTCAAGATCAAGTGAAATATATATATATATATATATATATATATATATATATATATATATATATATATATATATATATATATATATATATATATATATATATATATATATATGCAGTTTTCAAACTTCTCGTTAGAGCATTAAACAATATGGAAAGGGCTATAGTCTACAGAGTCCATAGCAAATTAGTATAATAAAAAACAATGAACATGAAGCAGATTAATGCCATACCTACTTTAAAAAAAGAAGAAATAAAATTACAAACAAGAGCGTAAAAAATAGAATTTCGTACTTATTCATTACCTAATAAACCTTCATAAGATGTTTCTTAAATATGAGTATTAATGTTTTTGATCAATTTAACCATAGAAATTGGTATAATTTAAACTAAGAATTACCAACAGGACATTAAAAAGCAATACACTTATGTATTTAGTCGGCAAAAGAGGACTTAGACTTAAACATTAGTAAACAATAGACGATTGGATCGATCACTCGTTATTTGTGAGATTAACGGTTTATCAAATCAATCTTGGATAGAATTAGGAAACTGTCTATGAAAAATGGTAATATTTGCAATAAAAGCAAGGTATTCATGGCTTAAAACAAACAGAGAGGGTTTTATGTTGTATTACTGTCAAATAATTATTGATACAAAAATTCCAGACCTCGTGTAGATTGCAAAGGGTAGATTAAACTTTGAATACCAACATAAAAACGACAGCTGATATCTGCTTAGTCGTAATTTTAGTAAATTTTACCAATTAATACTAGAATTTCCGACAAAAGCCATGCAGCTGGCAAGTTACTTATGGATAAATCCATTACAAGCGTCTGTATAATAAAGTATCAAAATGACAGAAAAAAATTATCTTACATTGGTATAAAAACATAGTCTTTGAACATGATTTTCAATACAATTTGTTTTTTTTTTTAAATAAATATAAAAAAAAATATTTATGCAGAAAAATATTATTAAGTAAAAATGAATACAGACCTTTGCAAAGAACTCCAAGAAAACAAAATGCAATTTCGGTGAATCTGAGTACTTCATACACTTCCATATTTTTGATTGTAGAAATTTATTATCTCACATACTAACGCTAGTCAATATAAAGTCCTCATTTTATTCCACGAAAAACCCTTTCACTCATATGACAAGGTTTTTATAGTACTATAGATGTTCTCTTAAAGTAGTATATCAAAGTAGATATATAACATGGTGAAGTAGTAAAGCGACTGATGAACCGGATACTGTTCTGTGTCTCCTGTAATCTTCTGCTATTGACCGCCTTGTCTTAGAAATCTCCGATATAGTAATGACCAGCAATCAAATTTCACTAGATATAAGCACGTGCAGAGCGTGATCTCACAAAAAATTCAGCAGAGCTGTATCGATGGTTGTCAGGAAGTGCGCGCAAGTTGCAAGTTTCTAGCGCGTTTTTTCTCGTGAATCTGTGGGAACGGAGGCACGTGCGGAGAAGAAAGAAGCGCATCGCCTGACAAACAGTCAAATATTGACTGCTATTAGTAAATGTTCATAACTGTAAATCAGACCTAGTAATCAACATTTCCGGAACGCTCGTCTGTCTTTATTATGTTCGTCTGCTGTCTTTTGTTGGTCTTCTGTTGACGGAAGGGAGGATAAAATGATGAACCTGTCACAGATCAAATATCCACCATCGACCCATCCACAATGCTCACATTGACCAACAGGATATAGACATGTTTGCAAACAATTTGCTCGCTTCTCCTTATAAGAGAATTTGATAAATCGTGTAGGACCAATGATTGCTATAATATTTGTTTTAATAGATTTTGGGATATTTTGAATTGAGAGATCTGTCACTTCTCGATGTTAAATGTTAATTTGATCGACTTACAATTAGGGGCATTCAAAAGAGTTTGAAAGAGGCTATTCATGTCATGTGAGAAAAAAAATTATGCATGGAGCAATAGAAAATTGTACCTTTACAATGGAACACAATGAACGTGTTTTAAAAGAGAAAACAGTGAACTGTTTATATTGGATTGGTTTCATTAGTTAAATATGTAAGTTATGTTGTAATATTCAAGGTCTCTGAAAATCGTTCGTAACGTACTATATACTGCTGTACTATAGTTTATTTTTGCAAGACGTCGGTCTACTGGACTCGCTGCGCTCGCTAATATGTTTTACGGTGTGACTGTTTGGGCAAGCGCAATTGTACCATCAAAAAACCTGTACACAGCTTACATTTGAAACTTTGATCTGCCTCTTCAAACTTCAAAATCGTACTCGAAACAGACTACCGGATAGTTGCATTTTCGAAACGAAGTCTAAGTAGGCCTCATGCAATTTTTTAACAAAAGGGTTGATCCTTACGTCGCGGGTTCGAATCCACTGTGTGTGACGTAGAGATGAGACCTTGGGATGAGACCGTATAAACCGAGGTCCCGTGTCGCAGTAGATGCTGACACGAAAAAGATCCCTCACTTAAAGGCCGTAAGTGCCGAGTATAGGTCTAAATATGCAGCCCTCTACCGGCAAGTAGTGACGTCCCAATATGATTGAAAAATTCTTCTAGGGACATAAATCAAGCAAACAAACAAACAAACAGATAATGAAGTTTAAAAGTATTTGTTTTAATAAGTCTGGAATAACTTTTACTAAGTTATTTCATAATGAGTCGTCTTGCCAGAGCAAAGTTACCCTTCCAACTATGTATCTGTAGAACAGTGAACGAACCTGCCTGATCAGTATACTTTCACCTTCATGCCTATAATTTGCACATTTAAAGACACCAGTCCAGATACATCTCATCTGTCACTCCCAGGACATGGTCAGGACATCAAACTCCCCTAGTAAATTCAAAATTTACAACATGATACTTCATTTTATGTATCGATGTATTGACCCCCCTCCAGCCCTCTGCATCACAATACGACAATGACGTACCGATAATCAGGACACGATTAACAAGTAAAATTGATGCAAAGCATCATATCGGCCGCAAACAAAATTTTGCATTTCAAAAAGTTCTTAAGCATCCAAAAAAAGCACAAGAAATTCAAAGCTGAAAGAGTGATTATTTTTATTTCAGACTGTCTTCAAAGCAAAAAGTAAATAAATAAAAAAAAAAAGGAAAAAAGAAAGAAAGAAAGAAATCAAATCAAATCAAATAAATAAATAGAAATTTTACTGCCTTTGTTCATCAAATTAAATTGTCGATGTAAAAATGTCAGTGATAAAATACATTTATTGACTGGGTTCGAGGGCAACATGCGTTTTGTCGGACCCAAGAACCAAACTGTTTGCCTGAGGCCGTTAGGCCGAAGGCAAACAGTTTGGATCGAGGGGTCGACAAAACGCATTTTGCCCGAGAACGCAGTCAATAAAATGTTTTGTTATACCTTTTATTTATTTGTTTTATTATTTTTATTTGACATACATTTATGTCGAATACCAACGAATGCAAATGAGATTTAGCTGACCCCGCCCCTTACGTGACGTAAGTTGTCCAACATCTCATCGACAGGTCCAGTATCTCACTCGGCGGATTTTTTTATGACTGCTCAGTAAAACATTGGAAATGTTAGACTTTTTTTAGTATTGATTTATAAAGAAACAAATTTTTAAAGGTATAACAAACGAATTTATTGTCATCAAAATGAAGATGTGGGCCTATTTATATTCAGATCTTAAGATGAACCACGTGCTGATGCTCTGGATCTTTGTCACGTGATGATGCCGATGATTACTGCAGAGTAGGCTATGCTGCACGGCGCGGTGCAAAATATATGATTGATTGTATGTTGTTTAACGTCCCATTCAAGAATTTTTCACTCATATAGAGACGTCACCATATACCGGGGAAGGGCTTCAAATTTTGACCTTTACTCGGCATTCAGGTCCATTGAGCAGTGAGGAATCTTTATCGTGCCAACGCCTGCCGTGACACGGACCGGGGCCTCGGTTTTTAAGGTCGCATCAGAAGGACTCGCAAATTTCACTTCAAAGTGCCGAGCGCATGGCGAAGGAACAGTTGCTACCCAATTTTTATCGACTTAGGTCAGTCGCGGCCGAGATTCGAACTCACGACCTCCCGATCACGGAGCGAGCGCTCTACCGATTGAGCTTCCGTGAACGGTAGGTGCAAAATATAGAAAAATATTCTAGGCTTGTGTCACTCGCAGCTATGGCATATTCAAAACAATTTATACTAGTTGGACAACTTTTCATTTTTTATTAATCATGCACTTTTACCACTTATTTATTATCCGGAAAATTATATCGTATCTATCGTTCGTATCTTACACACTCCCAGGTTGGGGAGTACCTATTGTAAATTCTTTTTATATAATCATAAAGTAATAATTATCTGATGAGGAATGAAAATGAAATTGAAACATAATAACAACAGTTAAGAGTTAGTTTAAGCAAGTTTTAAAATATTTTCTCATGATTTTATACACGTTATCAATAAAGAATTTTTTTATTCAAATAATAAAGAAATAACGTCTCACTTTCTAACACAACCTCAAATAGATCGGCCGCTGTTGCGGCCGATAATAAAAGGGTATTTTAAAAAACCAGGATGATTCGGGCCCGTGAGAGAGCTCTGCCCTCTAATATTCCACAATCACCTGCATATGGTGTTTATGTCTTCCAACTGATTCGATACTCAAGGGCATGTTCTGACTGCGATCAATTTTAAACCAAGAGAGTCTACTGACAAATAAGTTGATGTTATCGGGTTTTCAATTTTTATCGTTAAAAATCAGTATTTCGCAGATGATATGTCTGTAATAATGACCTTGTCTGCAAATACAACCTATAGTTGTGTCGTATTTTGACCGAAATGTTTCCCATCAATTTTTAGGCATTGATTTTATATGACCTTGACTACGGATAACTACATTTACCTGATCAATACAGGGTTTGTTTACTCCTCCTAAGCACCTGACCCCACCCCTTGGTTTTTTTTTAACTCTGGTCACGATTCGTATTCTTTACTGGATTTACTAGTAAGAGTACTGTTCGTTCTCTTCACCTTTTTCATTAAGTTCAGAAGATGGACAAAGCCTATTCATATTGCAGTTTTTCTTAACTTTAATTTCCTATGAAAAATGCATTTTCTTCTCATTATTCTCTTTACAATGTAGAATATTCGCTGAAAAAAAATCTGATTATCTGACTCACTTTTGCGTCTTGATCTTTGTCTCTTTTTTTTTTTTTCGTTTATTTTGTGAAAGTCTGAATAAGCATTATACATGTATATAAATCTTAGCGTGTTCTAATTAGAAAAATCCGAGGCATGATTTTAAATGTAGAAAAAAAAATGAATAGGTCAAAACTCGAAAAACCGTTCCTCCACCAACATTAAATTCAAAACAAATACACAAGCAAAAATAAATATATAATTTTAAAAGAAAATCAATCAAACAAACAAACAAACAAAAACAAACAAAGAAACAAAAAGTAACGAACTAAAAAAAATAATGAGATAAAACAAAATTTAAAAAAAATTAATAAAATAAGAATAAATAAAGTGATTTAAAAAAAAAAATCCTGAGAGTATTCATTTTTCGATGACTGTGATCAAGATATTGATTTTTTTTTTTTTTTTTTTTTTTTTTTTTTTTTTTTTTTTTTGTTTCCAGAAACTTACTGAAAGATATCTAATTATCAACAGAATATCAAATAATCTACATATACATGTAATCTCTATATTAATTCAGCTACTGTTTTACTTAAATGATGCACATTTTAGTAGTATGTATTTTATCACATACAGGGCCTGAAATTTTTATAGATTTGATCTATTTTGGCCAATTCTTTCGATTCTGAAAATCCTAGGAAACATAGGATGTTATTTCATTTTCTGGTTTGAGGAATTTTTGCACTTTGGTCGTATAGAATTTAGAAGAATGAATATTCTTGCAGAAAGCCATTCTCCCCTCGACTGTAAAACTACTGGACTATTCACAAGAAAAACCTTGTGAAATTCCATATTAAATTATATTATACAAAGTCAAGGTAGTTTGGCAATTCATTCTCGGCTTTTGAATTAAGGTTTTCGAGAAACACAAACGCATGCATTAACATGGTATAAAAACACTATAAAAACTATCTTAGCATAAATGATGACCGAAATATAGTTTTCTCTCTATCGTATCTGTCTTGTTCTTACTACATTAAATCGACCATCATAACTGACAATTCTACCCGTCTTGGGTTTTGTGATTTATGTATCACCTAAATGACATTTGTTATCACAACAGTTCACGCAGCGACCGCTAGGTGGGGTTTAATTACAGAGATTGTCGTATCTAACCAATCATCATCACACATTTACTTTTCATGGCGTTCTGATAGATAAAGCAATGATTCAATTGCATGAAATTGATTTCTTCTGCTATCTTCTGCTTAATTTTTTACACAAGAATAGTTTACACGCGTCTTGATAGAAAGTACAGTAAATTACCAAAACAAATGATAGCATAATAAACTGTCGTAATTAGGAATTTTGCTTCAGACTCAGGTATTTTCCTCGGGCTTTGATTACAACTATATGCAAATATTTGTATTGTTAGACATAATTGACAATAAAAAGCAACATTGAAAGGTTATCTCATCGCCATACTTCCAAACATGACTTGCACCAATATCCAGAAATGCTTTAACCTTACCGAATTTGCGCAGATGATGCTAGTTAACTTCATGAGAAAAAATGAAACTAAGCATATGCACTCGTGTTTGTATCCAGATGATATTTTTTTTAATTTTCATTTTTCACAAATTTTGATAAAGAAGGCTTAAGCTCGCTTTCATCAGCTGTTCATTCTTAATTCTTGTTAATTTCTATAGTTTGTCTTCTAATGAATTATGAAGTGTAACAAGTACAGGGCATGTTGATTATGGTCCATGATAGAGAACTTCTTATACCAGTATATATTATTTACGTGCAATGGTGTGGAAGTACGAGACTGCGTACATCACGTGACCATATCCGTGCCAACAGATCTACAGAATAACGCCAGATTGCATGTCAGAACTCCGTTTTACTTTCAATCATTCAATATAAGAACTAAACTGTATGTTTTTCGTTCTTCGATTTGATTTAATGCTCAATTTTCCCACCAGAAATTTCAAATAAGATAATAAAAATATATTAACATAAGCACTGGCTCACATTGAAAGAAGAAAAAAAAAAGTTAAAATAGTGTGGTCTATAAATTTGCCAATTGTTTGCGCTGTAAAATAAGTTGGCAACATGCATGATGTTTGAATACCCAAAATATGGGGAAAGTGCATTCATGTTTTTTGCAATGAATTTCAGTGTAAATTTGGGGAGTATAAAAGAATAAGGCTTGTTTGATAGGAAATTTTTTTTGTTAAGCATTAATAAATCTTGTACAAGATTTTTTTAAAAACAAATTTCTATAACAATTTTTTTTTAGTATCCTACGTCTTTAAATAAAAGGTATTTCTCAAGTAAATGCTCATTAGTTTTAGCAGACATATCTTATAGAGATATCAAACATTACCGAAGGCGTTTAATCAAACAAAAATTATTCTAGTATTTACCATCGAGAGTCCTCAAATGATGATTTTGTAAATCTATTTATTTTTTTTTTCTCGATATCCGTGTTTATATTTGTGACCAGTATTTAACATTTGACCAGTTTCGGTACTGAAAATTAATGTGTGTTGTACTTTGTTTCCCCCTTTCCCTTGGGGTTTGAGGTTTAAAGTCTGTATTTTTTAAAATCGCAATTACTTTGGCTATTTTCTTAAAATAACTTGTTTGCCAAGTGTTTTTATCACTTATTACTAACATGTCTCCAAAGTAAGGGACTATGCCATTTAAAAGTTAAAATTCTTTCGCCCAAACAACTCAATATTTCTCTCAATTGTCATCTCGACCTCATTTTATAAACTATCAAACCTTCTTCGAGTATAAGTACACGTCTTGATTCACATGGGGATGTCCATGAAAACGTAGGATAGCAGATATTTTTGAAACAACAACGTCAATTTTATTACGACATTCATGGAAATGTGCCACACCACACAAATATGAATTGTACTTGGTAAATACATTTCTTCTTCCGTTCGCTGGTTCTCCCTTGTTATCACTTAATACAAGACAATTAAAGTAACCAATTGGAGATTAATTGTCATATCTCCATAGCATTGGATTCTCCCCGTAATGAAGATCATGATAGTGATCAGACTTCGCAAGTGATGACTATGGATGTCGATAAAATGAGTAATGTTCAGCTCTCAATTGTCTTCGTTGCCACAAAACAGAACAACCAAGAACGACATCAAATTCATTTCTTCGCACAGTTTTTGGGAAAGTTAACCATCATAAATATTCATGGGGTTTCGTCTGGCTAAACACAAGATTGAGGGTCAAGACGGTTTGAAGAAATCAGTGAATGGTTGGTTATAAATCCGTATATCTCTGCGCTTTATTAACTGATCTCGAGCTAAAAAGCAAATAAAAGCCAAGGAATGACTACTGTCTTGTCTGGCATGTTTTTTCAAAATCTTTCATATTTAAAATTCAAACAAATCCTCCTTAACTAACTTCTACATTTTTCATACAATGTCATTTGTCAAGAAAAGCTAGAACATCACTGTGCAGTTAAAATTTTATCGAAGAAAGCATATAGTCCTTGATGAAATAACTAGGAACATCTGAGGCCAAATGTTACAGTCTCTATAGACTGCTGTAATTTCTTTTTTCCTCCCAAATGTCACGAATTTTATTACACCTTGAAAGACTCCTCTAGAAAGAAGTGCATATTTTACTTAACCACGAGCGACATAATCGTATTGATCCTTTCCTTGCAGTAGCCATAAAGCTTCTATATTTATGCCTTTCTTTCACATTCGGTCCAAAGAAACCGATCGGGAAAATTTTCACTCCATGTTAGATCTCACTGAGTATCACGAAAAATGCATCTGCTTTATAATAAAGGGGCCAAACAATTAGCTACCTCTGTTGAATTGATTAAATTAGGACCCTCGTTAACGTCAAGTTTTGTTTCCAGCAGAATAAAACATCGCGCGCAAAACAGAATCATACCAACAGGCAACGAAATACCAAGATGTATGCACTGTTGTTTCCGATATTTGGCGTCAAGTTTGTCACCAAGGTGTAAGACATAAGAAAGGTCCAGTGATCACTTAAAATATCTCTGGTCACTCACCAAAACTCATCACCACAGAAATATGTTGTGGCAGGAGGAAAACTTTTTAATTTCACATCTGGCACAGAAGGTTCAAAAGTGCAAATAGACAACTACAAGGAAACAGGCAAACAATTGTCCCGAGGCAGTGGGAAAGACCTGGGAAACTGTTGCCCGTGATCGAAGGCCAAGGGCATGTGTTTCCCAGGTCTTCCCCACAATCGAAGGACAAAAGTTTGACTGTTCCCCGAGACCATGAAATAAGTGTTGCATTACCTAACATATTATATAGTTTCCTAAAGTAATAAATCAATGGACTTTTTTAAAAATTGAACTGAATGCAAACATTGTTGTTAAATCAGAAATAATAATAGGGTTATTATCACTAAAAACGATGTATGCATGCATGTATTGTTTAGTAAACAACTTAATGATGACTTGACCATGCGATAGTTCATTCTGTAGCCGGGTTTGTGAACATTTTGATTATTTAATAAAAAGCAAAATCAATTTATACTCGGTAATACCTATTAAAATAAGATATACAATAATTGATGTTTGTATATATATATATATATATATATATATATATATATATATATATATATATATATATATATATATATATATATATATATATATATATATATCCTTATTCTTTAACACAACATATATTACCAACATTTGTGACCAATACCGGGTATATGTATATGTATTTTCCGAAGATATTCACAAAAGCAACTTATAATCTTCGCATATATACATCTCATACAATCAGATTATGATATTTTTTCTTCTACACAACCAATTTCGAATACTAGTTTAGTAAGAAAGCATCTCAACAATTTTGAGGGAAAAAAAAGTTTTTTAAAAAAGGAAAGAAGTCGGGCACATAAATTCTTACTAATTACTGAAAATATTTCTTCAGAAAAAGTTAAATTTCACAGAAAAAAGACTGAGTAAATCTAAGAATGAACAGAATTGCGAGATCTCTGTATCCATTTCATGGCTGGTTAACATTTTACAATCACTTCGACTTTTAATCCTCTCGGGGAGTTAATCCGATATCAATTTCCTCCCTGCCTTGGCTTCACGCGGTTCCCTAGAAAGATCCGTTCCAAAGTCGGGGGGTGATAATTTCTTATCAGTGCGTCAACAGTCATGACTTCTTCGGAGAGAAAATTGAAATCCGTCCAAAACCATTGAAACAACAAGTGATAGTTTTCTGTCAAATTCTATATATATATATATAGATTTAAAAAAAACCCTTTTTAGCCTGTTTAATCTTTTGTGGATTAAATTAAATGCACATTTTGAAAATACATGTAGATATAATGCTACAAAACAAAGGCGCGAACAAAAGAAAAAATTAGAAATTTTATTATAGTTTTTACATTTATAATTAACATTTTTATGCCCCCGTATCGAAGATTTGGGGGTATATAGTTTTTGCCCTGTCTGTCTGTCTGTTTGTCTGTTAATCTGTTTGTCCGCAAAAACTTAAACATTGCTCATAACTTTTGACTGGTTGGAGCTATAGCTTTCATATTTCACATGTATATTCCTTGTGACAAGACCTTTCTTTGGGTACCATAAAATTTGACCTTTTGACCTTGGAGTTTGATCCACTTTTGCAAAAAAAATTTCAGATTTTAACCTTGGCCATAACTTTTGAATAGTTGGTGATAGGGCTTTCATACTTCACATGGATATACCTTGTGGCCCTATGACTTTGACCTTGGAGTTTGACCTACTTTTGAAAAAAACGTTAACCTTGGCCATAACTTTTAAATAATTGGTGCTAGGGCTTTCATACTTCACATGTGTAGTCCTTGTGACAAGACCTTTCTTTGAATACCAAAAAACTTTGACACTTTGACCTTGGAGTTTGACCTACTTTTGAAAAACTTTAACCTTGGCCATAACTTTTGAACGGTTAGTTTTAGGGCTTTCATACTTCACATATGTAATCCTTGTAACAAGACCTTCCTTTGGATATCAACAACTACCCTTTGACCTTGGAGTTGGATCTTTATTTGAAAAACTTTAACCTTGGCCATATCTTTTGAACGGTTGGTGCTAGGCCGTTCATATTTTACATGTGTATTTCTTGTGAGTAGGCCTTTCTTTGGGCACCATTAATTTTGACCATTTGACCTTGACCTTGATGTTTGACTTACTTCTGAAAAACTTTAACCTTTTCCATATCTTTTCAATGGTTGCTGCTAGGACTTTCATATTTCACAGGTATATTCCTCGGGACAAAACCTTACTTTGGGTACCAACATATTTGATTTGCATTTGAGAAAGTTTAACCTTCACTTTACGTAAGTTGCCATACGGGGGTAACACTCTTGTCTTTTCTAGTATTTAGTTGGTCTTTTGTACGAATAACAGTAATGTTAAATTTGTTTTTGTTAAGTTTTAACAGAACGTTTTTGGAAATGAATACCATTCCCTCTGAAGACTCTTCCTCATCATGTCTTTCTTTAGCCGTTGGCATGTTTTTACCAAAGTCTTCCCAGTCCACCATAAATTTCACGTGTTAAGCTAATATTTCCCAAAAACGATTTGTATGTGTTATTTAGCGACATGAAAAAGTACTAGAGAGTTTCTGAGAGGAAATGTAGTCTCTACACTTGTGCTCTGGAAAACTCCTGATTCAAACCCAAATAAAAACAGTTGGGGGCAAATAAAAACCAAACTTTACTCATAACATGAAAACATCTTATAAGTATGTATGGAAAAGACTCGAGCGAAACTGATGCTCGATTGAAAAAAAAGAAGTTCTGTGCATTCACAACATATGTGAATACATTAAAGTTGTAATTTGTTCAAAAAGGAGAAAAAATGAGTATAGAACTTCAAGATAAATTATCAATCATGAATATCAAAACTTAAATAAAATTGCAAATTTTATGGTATATGTTATTTGCGCCTTTGTTTAGTAGGGTTATATCTATTTCATCAAAATGTGCATTTAATTAGTTCACAAAATAAAGCATGTAAGATTCAAAAGTTTTTTTTAGATATGTATTATATAATCAGGAGTTTCATGTATTTCTGGAATTTTAGGAAATACGTGAAATTCCTATTCTGTTAAGGGAATACGTGTATTTATTGTTTCCAGGTAGGAAATACATGCATTTACTGAATTTTTCAATACTTTTTTACACATATAAACTTGTTTTTCGTGAGATAATTTAAAGTATGAATAAAATATGAACAGATACACAGTAAATTGAATGTTTACATGTACCTTACCAACTTAAATCCGTCGAGTAGAGTTCAATAACTTGTTGTACATACAATAGTTTTTAATGGATTCACTTTCCATTTCAATTGGTTGGTGATAAGAAGAGGCTTTTCATCGAGAAACTCTTCACTTGGTATCAAAATTATATGTCTGTCAAACTTTGATTGTAAAAAGAAATGCTGGAGGAATGCTGCCCCAAATTTTTATTAAATGAATGTTTAGGACACCCCATTTAAAATATGGCCTCAGCTTTGAATGACCAATATAAGTTCTGAATTTTTTATATTGTTTTTATATTTTGCTTTTTTTCAGAGAAAATGTAAAAATGTTTTATTTGCTAATAAAATGCTTTAGAGATTTCTACTGTTAATGAATATCTAATAAAACATATCAAGATCACTCGAAAGAACTAGATGTGTAAAGATGACAAGAATACTCCCTACTGACATGCAAGTTTTAAATATGTGAAAGTCCAAGAGTATTAAGATAACAATTGGGTTAAAATGGCACAAAAATAAAATCCATACTGATAAGCTGCTTTCATTTTCTGGGATCAGTTGTCTATACCACTACATACTTAATTGTGTGAAATGGTTATCATATAAAGGAAAAAAATATTTTTTATAATTTTATCTATTTTAAAAAACCAAAATCGCTTACTGACTTTTCTTCACATGTTTAATTAAAAAGCTATACTATGTTACTGTGCATTTATTAATCGCAAATTTTAAATCCTGAAGCATCTTATTTGCAAATACAAAAAATTCTTATATTGTCCCAGGAAAAATGACAAATTTTTTTTACATTACATATATAATGTAATAGAGCTCTTGCCATGGAATGGAATTTTAGAAAGACAGTACACCGAGTCTTGCCCAGAATCGGAAATTATTCTATGAAGAATGTCAGCTTTGTAGAAAAAAATCTGATAAAATGGTGTTTTAAAAGCATGCATACTAGATTTGTACAAATGAATATTTTTCAAAACATATGCAAAGACATCCTGTTTAGTGCAGTGAAAACGTGTAAAATTGGTTAAATTTTTCAGTAAATACATGAATTTCCTAGTCTATTCAGTAATTACAAGCAAATATCATAAGACTTTTCCAATTCATTGATTTATTGATTCATTAGTCAATTAATTATGTTGCTATTTTTGTCCATCTAAGTATCTTGACTTTATCTACCTTTCCCAATACCAGAGCTATTTTTTTTAAAAAAGATTTTCCAGAAAAAAATATACTCGAAAATATGAAAATATACAAGTGCGTATACCGCTTACGCAGTGTGTTTTTCCTGCAATGTTGTTTAATTAATGGCTGAGGCTTAGAAAATTAATGGAAGATTAATTTTAATTCAGGTGCTTGTTAGCATTGGTTTGTTAATAAGCCAAATGTTATTATTAATAGCTCTGTAATAATAAAATAAATATGATAAATTATTGTGATAATAAAACAATCTTTAAAAAGAAGGATACATGCATTGTCTACGGATTTTTCCGTTTGTCAGATCATGACAAAAAGCACAAGGCGGGTGTGTGACCGGTCGACAGGGGATGCTTACTCCTCCATGGCAACTGATCCCACCTCTGGTGCTTTTAGAGACCAGTGTTTGCTTTGCTCCCGGTTTGTATTTTTTATGGAATTTTTAGTTTGATTACTGTTCATTATCTCCATATTTCATGCTGATATTTTAAATTAGCCCTGAGGTAACAAAATATTTTAAAATGGTGGAAAAAGAATTTATATAATTTTTAAAATTTCATTTTTTTTTAGTGTCTCATATGTCTTTGAGGTAGGATGCCAATATTTCCGGCCCGTTGAACGCCGGGGGCGGGGGTGGGGCGCTTTTTGTGGACATAGGATTTTGCTATATTAATTTTTTATTTAGAACCCCCCCCCCCATTTTTGTTGCTGTAAGAGTGAGTAATGGCAAATTTCCAGGATTTGAAAAAATGTACCAAAAAGTAAGAGAAATGTCCAAGCTAAACGAAGCTAATTCGAATTAAATTTTGACGCATGCTATATAGCAAAATTAAGTCAAATGCCACATGTCGATGGTCAGATATAAGTACTTATGCTATTTTTGAGTGAAAAACAAAGGAATATTAAAGTTTATTACTTTTAGTCACTATGATATTATAAAAAAATTTATATCTGCATAAGGTGACGTGATTTGTAAATGACATCATAAAAGCCTTACCGTAAAAATAAAAGGAGATGGGCGAACATAGCGTGCAGAAAGCCTATAGCTTCAGATATATAAAAAATCATGTTCAGTTTGTGCATTTAGGATTAAGAGTAAAGTCTCATTATTGAAATTTATGAAATTATGATAAACACAACTTTTCTGAGGAAAATTTTCTCGGTAAAATTTATTCTTTTATTAAAAAAAAATTAATGTGGTATTCGTGGGGTTCGAACCCTAGCAATAAAAATCCTGAGTATCATTTTCTTTCGAGACTAGCACGCTAACCACTACACTACACAAGTTCTGATTAAGGGTGGCATTTAAATCATGTTTGTGATATGACCCTTGACTTAATGGACTTCAAGTATTTCTCGAAAAGATGCGAATGTTATGTCATAAAAGTATATTTTTAAGGTATAGTGGGTCATTGCTCCATATTTTTGGTAACCAAAAAATGTATATTTTTATGCAAATATTGAGGATTAACTTTTAAAAAGGTGGAGCGAAGACCCACTCATATCGAAAACTAGTGTTTTAGTATCAGAAAATGACTCTTTTTGCCCGCTTTAGTGTGTGTCTAATATTTCACAGGCAAATAATTTCAATCTTTGGGGGATTTTTGCAAATTGTAGAGATTTTACATAAAGTATATTTTAATGTTAGACGAAATATCAAGGAAAATTTTGATATAATTGAAATTTAATTTTTCATCTTCATGTTTGTCACACTATAGGCTTATCGCTCGTCATGTTCACCCATCTCCATCTCCAAGGACCCCCACCCCCACCCCCATCCCCCTTTTTTTACTACAGAATATATGGAACTTCACCCAGAGATTTAAAAATTGGTTTGAAAAGGAGATTTTGATTTAAAAAAAAATGAAATGAAAGATTGACAGACTAGTACCATGTGTCTAGTCTTGTCACTTAAAAATGATACAAGAGGGAAATGGTGGTGTCATGTAAATGTACCCAAAGCACTGCAATTTTTTCAGTCAATAACCTGTTTTAAGAATGTTCTGAAATTAGGAGTTGAATTATGATTTGCATTTTTAACAAAAGAAGGAAATATGGAAATACAGCAGGTGGCATTTAAAGAATCACGTTTCATATCCAAAAATAGGGTTACCGTTTGAAATTAACAAGTCAAATTTAGAAACAAATGATATAAATCATGGAAGGATACACAGCAGTGATATTTCCTGTCTGTTATAGAGGAAAACACATGGAGACAAACCCAGTCAGAATATGTATCAATTTTAAAATTTTACAACTGACAGTGCTCACCCTACTGGATGCCATGATTTTCAGAAATAATCAATTTCTTTATTGCACATTTGGACAAAATCATGTCAGAAATACTTCTCCACTTAAAAAGATTTACTCCGCGAATCTTTGTAAATTCTATGCAGATCTTTTCTACTTTATAGAAGAACACGGTATTTATGGCAGAGAGGCTGAATAACAATTTTCAGTAATGGAGGGGAAGGTCCGTACGCCTTATAATGGAAGTGTAATTGAGATTCTTATGACATAAACGGGAAAAAATTACAGTTATTTAAAAACCAAATCACTTTTATTATTCCTATTATAACAAATACCAATGGAAAAATATTTTGATTCATTTTGTGAATCACGAAACATCTTAGCTTGGCGCAATGCGAAGAGGCATCCTAGCGGTTGCATAAGTTTTGAGACTAGAGATAGCTGAGGTATCAATAAGATGGACTTTGTTGGGGAAAAAAAGAAAAAAGAAAATGGCCTGATAAAATCTGTTGACAAAAATATCGTTAAGATAAAAGTGATATCTTTGCCAATAGAATAAAACATTACTTTGCTTCGAATATATAATGTTAGACATTTTACGGTCAAAGGGATATTTTGCTTGAGGTATAATGGTAAAACAAAATGTACAACTATATAATGATATGTGGTGAAAGCGATTTATTGAATGAGTCATATAAAATATATGATTCTTATGTGATTCTTTAACAATTTTATAGTGTTGTCAATGAAATTTGGAGATAACGAACAGTATTTAAGCTCAAAAGTCCATTCAAACAATACAAATCAGAAGCAGAGCAAACATGGACCTCCAAATCATCAGAGGTGGGATAAGTGCCACGGAGGAGTGAGCATCCCGTGTCGACCGGTCACACCTGCCGTGTGCTCCTTATCTTGATTGAGAAAAACGGAAAAATCCGTAGACAATTCAGTGTGTAAATAATGGGCAAACAATTAGTATTAAAAACGTCAGCCAGCATTCGACTTAATGATAGATTGTATTTGCTGACAAGGTCATTTTTTCGACCATAGAACTTGCAAAACAATGACTTTAAACGAGACTGTTGATATTCTCGTTTCACCAGCTAGTATGTCATTAGCTTGACGCGTTTTAGAAATTGTTCGTACGCAGAGCATGCTCTTGGAAAGAGAGCTATGGGTATAGGTTGGTTTACCACTTGCAGAATTAGATTCCAGTTCCTCTAAAATACAACTAAAATAATGGTCTTACAAACAAAGACAATGTTGTTACCTGCTTTGTCAGCTTGGACCAGTACAAACTGATCGTGTAATCTATCTAATTCTTTTTTTCACTTCTGAATTATTGAACACAGAAGGATAGGTGATTTTCATATTGCCCCTTAATCGCTTAATGCGAGATTTTAACATTCATCTGATACATTTAATCCATTCTGAGAAAGTGTCTAGGTCTTTTCATGTTTGGCCCATCGTTTATATTATATAGTATATCTTATAGTAAAAACAAAAGCCTTTTTCCTAATATTACCTATTTTGTAAGGCTAAATTTGATGGACACATATTGTAAGAAATGGTGAACTGTAAGAAGTAATTATGCAACGGAAAGAACACTGCATGAAACATTTCAGTGCGCTGACTAAAAGTTACACAATGTTTTATGTCATGCTTTTTAATTTAAAAACTCTGCATTTAACATACATTTGTTGTCTGTTGAGGCTTAATTTGAAGAGAGAAAAAAATGACCAAACACATATTTATTATCCTGCACTAAAAATACAGGGGATGTGAGTAATTTTCTATGACTCAGCATGTGTCTTTTGATATTGGCTAAATATCAGCCTAATATCTAATTGATATCTTAATTTACAAAAAAGTAGTACCCAAAAATGATGCTTAAAATGTAAGGAGTGCAACACCTTTTTCTGACATTTTGAAAATTTGATTTTTTTTTTTGAAGATCCGTGAAATAAACAATAACGGTTCGTGTTGGGAATAAAGACTTTCTTAATAAAATTCAATGTATTGAGGTTTTAATTTAGACTACCGTAACTTTTGTTTGACCAAGTTATGGTAATCAGCATAATGCTGAATAATATGTTATCCATGTCAGGAGTGCAACGGAAAAAATGCAATGTTGCCAAAAATCATTGATTTTGAAAAAAATGTATGTCAATTAAATTAAAAAAGAATTTTCAAAGTGTATAGCAATAACCAATATACCATTTAAAAGTTAAAATTTTTATAAGAATCACAAGCAGCATTAATGAGAGTCAAGTATCTGTGCATACCCATTTATGTCATGAGTGGAACATTTGATGTTTTGCCCCCCCCCCTTCCCCAACATAAAAAAAAAACTTATCAGTATGATTCTTTGCTTTCTATTTTAGAAAATCAAGACACAAAAAACATTTTTACCAAATAAATCTATGAAATACAGGATCTATTTGTGTTTCGGATCAATATTTCTAAGGTCAGTAATGCAACACATTTTTTAAAGACCTAATGACTTCTATTCCATTTTTACCAAATAAATCTATCAAATACAGGATCTGTCTGTGTTTCAGATCAATATTTCTATGGTCAGTAGTGCAACACATTTTTAAAAGACCTAATGACTTCTATTCATATCAATAGGTACTCCTTGGTCAGTAAAGATCTATTTGGATAATTCAGTACTAAATTATTGACAGTTTTATTATTGAAAACTGTAATTTTTTTTTTCAATTTTAGCAATTCAGGTGTGTTTTTATCTTTTCTTTCATTTTTTATGTAATTAAATATAAAACACTGAAAAATTGTTATAAAATTCAAGTAATTCCACCTCAACTTCACTTAAACAACAGGACACGTGTTGGTGTAATTTATTCTGCACAATTCCACTTGAAAGACTCATATGCTCTTGGTTAGGAGCGGAACAAAAATCTTAGAATCAGTGAAGATCAAATATGAATTAGATATTTAAAATCAATATGAAGAAAAAAATGATGAGAAGATTGTTTCTGGTTGACCTCTATTGCTAACAGTGTTTGTCACATGAAATAAAATGTCCTACAAAACATACTTTTCAGGCCAGTGGCAACGGTTTCAAAAATGAGGGGGGGGGGACTCCCTCCCCCCAAAAATCTGACAAGCAATGTGAATAATTTAAGGTATAAAACCAAGTTTAAACAATGTTTTTGTGTTTTAACCATGAAGTATTGGGGATATAAACATTGCACAATTTCATTACAACTTGATGTTACCAAAACTTTATAAATTTGTGTGTCCTTTGGTCTTTATATTAGAGTTTACTGCTGTCAGGAGTGCAACAAAACTGTAATATAATATTATCATCAATGAACTACATCCATCTTTGAATTCACCCATTACAAACTAGTTATACAGAGCAAATTTTCAGAATTGACAACTTTAATGAAATGTTTGAACTCCGAATACATCTATAACATTAAACGTTTAAATCTTAATTTAAACTGAACTACGAAGAGACAAATTTAAATTGAGATTAAAACTTAGCAGACCTATTTTTTGTATTCATATGAAGGAGAATTTATTCAAAACCTTATACATGAGATGAAGAAAACACTTGTTGTGGCCTTCAACTCGACATTTAGATACTGTATGTGTACTTATAAAAGCGGGCTTCATATTTTACGGGCTTTGGCGCGGATAGGGATGCGCTAATTCATGACTACCGCTAAGAAATCATTTTATGAATACAATATACGGCGCGGGAGTGTGTAGCGCAAATTCATAAATACGCCAACATCTCAATACCTAGTGATTGCGCTAAATTTTAAATACGTCAATTTATGTACACGTTATATCTACAACGTGTTAACAATTAACAATAGTTACTTCCATTCAAATGTCGACTCGAAATATCCCAGTGAGCTTGAAATAAAAGATACCACAGAGTCTGACACATCTGTTTCATATTTGGATATTTTACTAGAAAAAGACGTTAATAGTTACCTAACAACAAAACTTTATGATAAACGTGATGACTTCAACTTCCCTTACTTATGCAGCAATATACCGTGATCAACTGCATGTGGAATTTATGTCTCTCAGTTGATTCGAAACGCAAGAGCAATTTCCAAAACGAGGCGAGCTGGTGACACAAGGATATCAACAGCTTCGTTTGAAGTCATCATTTCGTAACTTCTATGAACGATACCATGACCTTGTCAGCAAATACAATCTGTCATCAAGTCGAATGCTGGCTGACGTTTTTCATACCAATTGTTAGGCCATTATATACACACTAAATTTTCTACGGATTTTCCGTTTTTGCCGATCATGACAAGGAGAACACAGCCGATGTGAGCGGTCGACAGGGGATGCTTACTCCTCCATGGCACCTGATCCCACCTCTGATGCTTTTAAAGGTCCATGTTTACCTTGCTCCTGATTTGTATTGTTTAAATGGACTTTTGAGCATGATTATTGTTCGTTATCTTCATATTTCATGTAAGTTTAATTCTTATGGACACATGCAACAAAGATGCATAGATTGTTCTATATTTTTATCTATGTTTATGATTTAAGGTCAGACGACATGTTCCTCGAATATCTGTTTTGTGTTTCTTCGAATATTTATAAAAAATATTAATGATTATCATCATCTTGTGATTTCTTAACCTAAAGGAAATACTCCCAAAAATATGATACTGGTTATTCAAGTTATTTCTAATATGATAACCAAATATCTGTGCAAGATACGAGAGGATGGTGTTTCCTATGTAAGGTACCTCAATTGTTTTTTGAGTAAAGTTGTTAAAGTAGTAATACTTTGATAATACTTTTTTTTTTAGGAAAATTATACATCATTGAGGAAAGTGTCATCTGACCTTAACAGCTACATGTGGTTTTCGTCGTTGTAGTGCATAATATTTACTTGGTCACCAGTAAAACTGTTTCACTTCTTTTTCACTTAATTTGGCTGAAATTGAAAGACTATATACCAAAGACAATGTTCCATGCTCACATTAAATATTGGAGTTGTTTTTAGATGATTATTACTTGCGTCAAAAACCGTCTAAACTCTTTGACGTATGCATACATTAAATACATTTTGAAAAACAAAAATTGCACACTGGTGTATTGATGTAAAGATGAAAGAAAAATATCTTAAATACAGGGGATGCTTACTCCTCCTAGGCACCTGATTCCACATTAATAATTTCTGGGGTACGTGTTTTATGCCCTGTTCACAGATTTGTATTGTTTGTGGGTTTTTTTTTATTTGAGATCGATAACTGTTCGTTTTCTTCACCTTTTTGATTTGAATAAAAAATAAAACTTTATGTGGCTTAACAAGTTGTCATGTTCTAAATTTTGTATTTACTCCCACCCGGTAAATTTAAAATTTAGAATATGACACTTAGTTCAAACTCATCTATATCTAGATGTTTAAATTTTATGGTTTAACTTTCGATGTAACATATCAAATATATATGTTTAAAAAGGTCTGATTTAATCGTTTATTTCGATATTGCACACATTCCAAACAGCAACACACAGACACACACCCTTCCCCCAAAATCCAAAAAGATTACATCTTTTTGTCTCCAAATTTCATCTTCCTAGAAAACACTTTAAATTACAAATTCAGAACAAATTTCTAAACTATATGTATTTGAGTTTGTACCGGACATTATTATAACGACCTGTTGGTCGACACAGTGGTGGCATTGACCCCACATCCTGAATGATTTCAACTCTTGTTTAACATATTGTGGTGTTGTATCATTATGTTGGATTTTTTCGTTTTCTTTCTTCTCATTATACCAGGTAAGTTAGGGTTCTGAGTTTGGTTTCAAAGAACTAAAAATCTGAAAGATTTGATGCCGTTGAAAGTCAGATTTATCTCTTTTTATTTCAAAGTAAAAAAAGAGGATATATATATTGAACAAATTTATAGAGGATATTCAATGTTTTGTAGTTGGATATGGAATTAATTTCACGAATGGGACAGGATTTTTTGATATTTTCACTCATGTTTCGCACTCGTGAAAATATAATAAATTCCATATCCAACTTCAAACATTGAATTTTCTGTTTATTACATTTTCATTGATTTCCCTTTGCCTTTGTCTTTTCTTAAGGAGGTTGGATCCTGTTATCAAAAGTATTGAGAATTTTTTTTATCAAGTATATGTTTAGAATCTACACACATAGCTTAATCAAAAAATCAAAAGAAAAATGGGGGTCAGTGAGCTTGTTATGGCGCTACGGAACATTTAATATGACCTTTTTGCACTGTAACAGATATACCAATTTTAAAAGTTTTTCCTAGAACATTTTTATCCAAATAAATTATGGGAACAAACAGTCTTTTTTCATCTTGAATAGTCGCATTAAAATTTGTGACAAGAAAAGAAGTTTCAAATTACTTCGCATAGTCAATTTTTTTAACCTTTCTGCACTTAAAAAATGTCATTTTTCTGGCATTTAAAATTTAACAAGCAATAAAATTATTTGAAAGTAATGACATTTTTCTGAATTTAAGCAAAATGGTTAAAATTATCTTATATATTCAGAAAAGAAAATTAAAAGTGTTAATTTTTAGATATTACTAAAAAAGTGTTTATTTTAAGCTTAAATTGGGCTATCCACTCCCAACTTTTACAATATATTTGTCAAATATGATGAAAGAATTCAGCATAAAACATTTCACTACACAAAATAACTCTGTGTGCAGGCTGCATGTAAAAATAGGAATCCAAACTTAACAATACTGTATATACTTTAAAAGAGAACTTCTAAAAATCTTTCCGCCACAAAATATAGTTCCTCACTTAATGCTTTCGGTATGGAATTTAATCATGGGGTTTTAATTGAATATAATTTAATTGGCACTGTAGAATCCAAATTTATTGTAAGAACTATAAAATTATGCAGAATATTTAAAATAGAGGTCAAGACAAAAATCTGCTTAAAAGCTCAGGAACGAACCTCTTTAACACAGTGTCATAGGCTGTGATGTCATAGTTGAGCGGTTGAGACATCATAGCTTAGCAATTGTGAAATTGAAAACATTTTAACATGGATTTTAGCAACATAATTGGGAAGAAATTGGCAGTTTTAGTCTCTATCAAGATGGTTTAGTTACTATATCTTATGACAGGCCAGAAATTATTTTTTACTTACTTTGATATCCTTCACACTGTAACAGAATATCACTTTGATATCCTTTCACACTCTGACAAAATGTCACTTTTTTCAGTAAATAAATCAGAATATTTCACTGTTAAAAATGTAAAAAAAAAAATGCTTTGGATTTATATGCAAGAAATGTAAGATACAATTTTTAGTTCACAGTTGAGTCAATTTGTGCAGTGATTTATTACAGTAAAGTTACTCTTCTAAATATGTCAAAGAATCTAAGTAAGATCATGGTTTTTGACACAGGAGAAGCCCCATTTACATTAAGCATCAACGCTCCATCCACAGTGACCTTCGGAGCGGACCAATTAACCATCACCTGTAGGCTGTCAGGAAGTAGTGCTACCATTATCAAACAGATCCAAATAGACAGGAAATCTTCCAACCAAGACACCTACAGCACAATAGTAGAGGTAGAGGAGCCATCAAAGACCCCTGTCTTCAGAGATGGTAAATAATACCTAATGATATACACAATGCAAACAAAAATATTTGTGACACATACAATTTTCTGTATGAATATGTATTTAAGTGATTGTTTTTAGGTCCCTTTACGAGAGTCTTTTTTCCTGTGTCATATGCACTGGTCATTGACTCAAGATGAAGACATTGAATTGTACATGGCTGACCCCTGGTTAAACTTGATTTGAAAAAAATGTAAAAGCATATCGACCCCAGTTACTGTTTTCCCTTGCAGTTTTGTTGGAAAGGAATAAAAACCCATCAGGAGATTTCGTTCTACTTTCTAGATGAACTAAGGATTACCTTTTCTTTATAGCCCACATGGGTTTTTGGTCTATTAACTTCCCATGTCCATCTCCTTTTTTAGAACCAACAGGTTAACAAAATATTCTTGGGTAAAAGGAATTCAAATGTAAATTAAGGTCCAAATTCCCTGGTAAGGAAAAATAATAAGTTAATAAACGAAGAGCAGGTCGCTAAAACACATTTTTTTCCTAGAAACAGTCAGAAAAGTCAAAGCTTAAATAAAATTCTAAAACAACGTGTAGATTTAACTTGTTTAAATCATGATTTTCTAAAAAAGGATAAAGTCACAACACGGGTTCTAATCACGCTATATAAGAAAAATTTATACAGATCACCCCCTTTGGAAAAGCAAGGCTACATGTATATATAGTGATATATACAAACATCTCCATTATAGATTGTAGTGCGAATTTATGCCGATTCGTCTTGTCCTCTTGGTTAGTAAGTACCTAAATAGAGACTCAATGTTTATATTTTAGGAATTTAATTATAAGACAAAAATATTTCAAAACACTCTCCTACGAATATTGGTCAGGTCATGAATCTGAAATTAAGATGTGGCCACATCAGGGGCTAAAAATGTTCTACATTTAAATAAATACTAGTATAACTAAACAAAAATACATGTAATCAGCTTTTTTCAAGATAAGGTAGGCTGTAAATAGTCAATGAGTATGCAAGTACCCCCATAAAAAGCAGAAATCGACAAAGATGTTAAAGTGAAAAATGAACGGAAGCGTTATTACCGTTTTTCCCTCTTAATAATTTTGATCATGATATGTCTATTTTTTTAGGGAAGCATCTGTTGTGAAGATTATTTTTGTTAATCTTATTAGTCATTACACTTCAAGGGTGATACGAAATTTTAAAAAGTATACATGGCCATCTTAAATCGTAAAAAAAACCCCTATAATTGTTAAATTGTTATATGTATGCAATTGTAAATGTTAAGGGTGAATTAAAAAATAATGACCACCAAATTGAAATTTTTTGAAAATATTCAACTACCCATAACATATTTTTCACTTGTATCATCATATTGTATATGCATTCTAGTTAAAATTCCTGAAGTTGCAAAAGAACAGACAATTGGATAAAAAAAAATCAAAATTTTTATTAGTAAAACTTTATTTGAAAAAAGAAAATATCACTACATCCTAAAAGACTTTCTAAAATACAAAGTAAAAAAAAATATAGTTTAGTTAATTATTAATCTCAAGACTTTAATTAAAACATGATTATTTGCTGTGTGTAATATATACATTGTATTTAAATATATGTTAAGAGATAAAAACTATTCTCTGAATTGACTGTAAAATATCTGTAATTAGTTGAAAGACATAATGTTATGAACACCAAATAATATCGAACTTTTTTTTCATTTATTTTTTAGTAAAGATAGATAGAGATCATTGATAATTATTTTAAAAAATTTGTTGCACTCCTAACTGCAGTAAAATTAAAAATTAAAACCATAGAACACAAAATTTCATGAAGTGTTGGCAACATGAATTGGTATCGAAATTGTGCAATATTTATAGTCCAATACTTTATAATTAAAACACACGAACGTATTTAAACTTGGCTTTATATCTTGAATCATTCCCTATTTATGTAAAAAAAAAAAGAAGAGAAAAAATAGCTAAAATATATATTTAGGAGATGAAATATATTTCACAGAATATGTTCCTTCACAGGACAAACACTGTAAACAACCAGAAACATGCTACTCATCATTTTTTTTTCTTTATATAAATTAATATTTTGATCAGCAATAATTCTAACATATATGTTGCAGTCCTGTCCAAGCGCATGGGAGTCTTTAAAGTAGAATTATGAAGCAAAAATCACATCAGAACTTGTTCTGTTGTTTCAATGAAGTTGAGGTGGAATAGCTTGAATTTTATGACAATTTTTCAGTGTATTTATTTTTTTATATTCATATAAAGATAAAAACACATCTAAATTGATAAAATTAAAAAAGAGAAGGTTTTAATAATAAAACTGTCAATAATTTAGTACTAAATTATTCTAATAGATCATTATTAATTAAAGAATGTTTTAGCATGAATGGAAGTCTTTTATCATATAACTTGAATCTTTAAAAAAAAATGTGTTGCATTCCTGACCATAGAAATATAGATCTGAAACACAGACATACCCTCATTAAATTGATAAATCTATTTGGTAAAAATGTTTTTTATGTTCTGATTTTCCAAAATAAAAACCAGAGAATCATATACAGGTAAAAGTTTTTTTTCATTCTGGTGAGCAAAACATCAAATGTTACTCTCCTGACATTATTGGGTATGCACATATACTTGACTCTCATTAATGCTGCTTGTGATTCTTAAAACATTTGAAATTGTATATCAGTTATTGTTTTACACTTTCAAATTTTTTTTTTTTTGACTTGTCTTTCAGATTTTTAAAATCGATGTTTTGGCAACACTACATTTTTATCTGTTGCACTCCTGACGTGGTATATCATTTTTTTCAACATAAGCCATGACCACAACTTGGTCAAACAAAAGTTGCTATAGTCTACATTTAAAAGATCAATACTTTGAATATTATCAGGAAAGTCTTTATTTCCAACATAAAACATTATTATTTATTTCACAGATCTTAAAAAAATATTGAATTTTCAAAATGTCACAAAAAAGGTGTTGCACTCCTATATTTTTGGACATGACTTTTTTGTGAATTAAGATATCAATGAGATATTTGTCAGGTATATCCTTAGACACTATCTAAAGACATATGCTGAGACATAGAAATTTATTCCCATTGCCTGTATTTTTAGTGCAGGTTGATAAATATGTGTTTGATAATTTTTTTATTTCCCCTTAAAATTAGTTTAGGCCATGTACAAAAAGAGAGCTCATCCCATGAGCCTCCTCTTGATCACTTTAATCACGAGTAACCCTCTATTAACTAGAACAATCATATATTTCTTATACGATTACTTTTGTTTTTCATGATTTGAAGAATCATTCAGAAAGTTGAAATATCATATTTCCTAGAAGATCTTGGACAAAGGGCCACTGCAGAGGGACGTGCGGGGGACCCAGCGGGGGTGTATTTACAATTGCAGGTACCAGGAGACCGCGCGAATTGCAACGAACAAGGGTTTTATAAATGCAAGATTATCTGGAGCGAGGCTGGAGATACTAAAACAATATCATCTTCATCTGTGTATATAAATTTTGCCGGTGAGTAACTTATGTCCTTTCTTCATATTTGCATATCTGCTGAACAGAATATTTGTATATGATTGGCTGCCGGAAAAAAGGATTTGAATTGAGAGTGGCAGTATTTTTCGTCGAATATCATTTCTGGAATTTAAGCTATAAATAAATACGAAACCTAATTAATATATGAATTATAAAATATAAATAGCTTTTGAACAGATGCTGATCAAGCAATGATATGCGTTTTGTTAATTTAGTTCCACCATCGTCTTCGAATCCATCATTTACACTCAGCCCTTCCAACACTCCTGACACATCATCTTCAAGCCTTACTTACATTAAAGGAACCACCGTATTACTGAAATGTACAGCTCAAGTTGGTAAAGAGAATTCATAAGTATTATACATTTTAAAGTAAGGTCAGAAGTGAAAGACATCCAATTTTAATAGGAGAAAATTAAGTAAGGGTAACGTAGATGTGATAGACAGTTTTGGAAAAGGTTACCTTTCAGCTTCAAATGTATCAGATGATTCACCATGAAACTACAGAGAATCAAATGCCATATTCGATAGAATTTTTTACAGGTAATCCTGCCCATCCAATGCGATTCTGTTTGAAAAAATCTAGTGGCTATCAACTTATGAACCTTCAGGCAAATTTCCTTGTGCCTTCTTCTAAAAGTTCTGCTAAGTCCTGTGTCATGTCCAGGACCATTATCGCTTCAATACAGGTGTTTGATGCGGGAAAAGTTTATTGTGATGTATACAATGCTACAACAAACCCAGACTGCAATGCACATTTGGTGACTGAAGACAAAGTCTTTTCTGTGCAGGATTTTCCAGGTAAAAATTCTGAAAATGGATTTTGTCGTTTTACCAAGTTATATTCTTTGTTCCTTCCTCTTGACAGAGCACATATGCCTCCCTATTGAAAACTTGGTCCAACTCAATCATTAACATAACTAACAATTGCTAACGTAACAAATACATAATTGCTGTATAATTTCACATAATAGGCAGAAAAATAAGGCTTACATTTTCATTTTCTAAGTGTTATAAGTACCAATTTCTTTACTGCAGTTCTTCAATGTGATAAAGATAATGTTGTCATTGCTACAGCATCTTTTTCTGCATAAATAAAATCAATTCATGTTTTACCAGATAAAGACTTTTCATTTTTTTATGTTCAGTATGCAATGTGAGTACTACTATAAACACAAGTTTGTCAACAAAGAAAACTTCAGTCACACAGAGTCCGGAAGTGACGTCAAAAGGTGTCCTCGTCCAAGGAAATCCGGATGTTCTAGTTGATACTGAAATGGGAGGTCAGTATTCTTTTCAAGAAAATTTTCTGCTGTAAATATAAGAAATTGCAAAATATTTTACAAATCATATTCCTCTCTAGTTAACACAAAAATTATTGCATTTATCATGTCTATAATTATTTGATTTGATATTGTACATACATGCAATTTTTGTTACCTTGGTTAACACTAATACTTTCAAATGATGATTGAAGCTGAAAAAGGCCAATTCTCAGCTAAATTTCATGAAACTTTTTTCAATTTTTTTGGTGGTGGCCAACAATCATATTACTTTTACTTAATTTGAATAGAGTGTGAATACAAAAACATTAAACATGATGAAGTTCAATAATTTTTGTACATGACAAAATGAATTCATGTTATAACCTCAATTTCTTGTTTGTGTGTTGATTATTGCATCTTTATCCTCAAGACTCACATTCCTGGTCCTTGGTTGTGTAATAGACAGATTTGCAATTCTAGAAACTGAAAACTACTTATATCAATTGCTATAGAGAGTTTTGATTTTCTAAAATTGCAGAACTTTAATGTAACAATTGTGTGTTGACAACTGTGTCTTTATCCTCAAGTGTCCCACTTCTTGTCCATAGTTGTGTGTTGAATATTAAATCTCTATCCTCAAGTGTCACATTCCTTGTCCTTGGTTGTATGTTGAAAACTGTCTTCATCTTCAAGTCTTACACATCTGGTCCTCCGTTGTATGATGATTATTGCAACTCTCTCCTGAATTGTCACATTTCTTGTCATTGGTTGTATGTTGAAAACTGTTTTCAAGTGTCACACATTCTGGTTCCTGGTTTTGTATAGATTACTGTAAATTAAACATCACGCCTCACATTTCTGGTCCTAGGTTTTGTGTTGATAACTGTGATCCCTAGGAAACTCATTCCTGGTTATATACATTTGTGTAACTGGTTTTGTGTTTATTACTTTGCTTTAATCTCAATCAGGTGTCACACACTTTGTCCTTGGTTTTGTATTGATTATTGCATCTTTTTCCTCAAGCCTCAGACTTCTGCATGGTTGTGTTGATAACTGTGTATGTATCCCAAAGTTTCGCACTTCTGGTCCTTGGTTGTGTGTTGATAACTGTGTTTGTCCTCAAGTATCGCACTCTTTGTCCTTGGTTTTATGTTGATTATTCCATCTTTACCCTCAAGTATCGCACTCCTTGTCCTTGGTTGTATGTTGATTATTGTATTACTACCCTCAAGTATCGCACTCCTTGTCCTTGGTTGTATGTTGATTATTGTATTATTACCCTCAGGTGTCACACTTCTGGTCCTTTGTTGTGTGTTGATAACTGTGTTTGTCCTCAAGTATCGCACTCCCTGTCCTTGGTTGTATGTTGATTATTGTATTATTACCCTCAAGTGTCACACTTCTGGTCCTTTGTTATGCGTTGATTATTGCGTCTTTATCCTCTGGTCTTGGTTTTGTGTTGATAATTGTAACGTTATCCCCAGGTTCTGGTCCTCGGTTGTGTAGAGATTGCCCGACGCCGCCACAAGCGTCAGGCAGGTGAAGGATCTTTTTCTCCAAGGTGCAAAACTAAGGTTTGAAAGCTAGCCAGCTTAATTTTGTGCAAGCTGATTTACATCGAAATTTGTTACCTTCGTTTTAACAATCAAAGTTAGCAGAAGAAAAAATCATATTACTGATACAAAATATTGATGTTTACTATTTCTGCAAATTCTATACTACTGGGTCAGCCAATGTCACGATTAAAGCTTCGTGCTTTTTCCTTGGAATGTTCTATTGAATGGGTGTAATATCCTGAGCATAAGAATTTTTGTTTAAAATTAACATATCAAATATGGGCAGATAACGCTTTAAGCAATGGATTTGCTATGTTTTCAATCTTATTTTATTTCCGGCTTTATCCCACATGTGGACTAGTTTAATTAATCATCACTATCATAATCATGATAAACAAAAAGCCAGTAAATAACTTGCAAGTGATGCTGGGAATGAAGATAGAAGTAACATCACATATTTATAAAGATTTAAATTAATCAAAATGGAATAGACCAAAACTTCGTAAGAGAAAACTGGCTTAATGTACGAATGGATGATAATTCTGGCGATTCATATGTGTACATTTATAAATGTGGTAGTGATGCATGTGTAAGCATGTATATCTATCATAACAATTAACAATTTCTTGTAAATAATTTCCGTGTACATTTTTCTAAAGATAATTTATAGTTTTTCATTCCAAGACATTAAATGAAAATTTTATCTTCAGACATATATTTAGTATTTTTTTTCAATATACTGAATATAGACATCCTCTTCAACAAGGGAAATTGTGTACACTTTTCTTTATCATGATAATCTTTTGTCGACATTTGGTTAACTTTTCTGGTTGCCTTGCATCTTATACAGTACACAACATTGTGGTGACCTTTATATGTCCTTACTTCTTTTATTAAGTTTTTGAAAACATTGTTATTTGTCTTCAAAATTCTGAGAGAAAAAATAATTAGTAAAATACGAGGGGTTATCAAAAAGTTCGTGGACTAGCGTCATAAAATTAAAACCGCTTTAGGTACATCAATGAATTTTAATACATTTAGTTAGCATCATCTTTTCTATCGATAGAATAAACCATAAATCATAAGTCTTATTTTTTTAATAAATTGTTATTGCTTTTGTAAGCAATGGTATATCCAAGCGGCGCAACCTCAAATATGAAGTTTTTTCTACCTGAGTGTAACTGAGAAAAACTCTTTTGATATGAGCATTTGTCGTCAAAAAATCTCGTTAATTCAGGCACGTGGTACGACACATTTGTTCAGTAAAATTAGCAGTTTTTACCCCATTCTGTATTTTCTATGAAATTTTATCGTAAATTTTATATGGAGTATCCAAACAATTATGGGCTTGAAAATAACGTCAAAAGGAGAAGGGGTTTCTTTTTCAAAGACTCTATAGAGTTTCGCTCCTGGAAAAACTGGTATTGACCTAAGGAATGTTAAACCTGGCTACAGAAAAATAAAATGCATCCAGAGTACTTGTTTTTTAATGCCCAAAAAGATTCAGAGAGATGAAATATGCACAGTTAGTGTTGATTTGTAGTCAGGGTGTCAAAAGTCAGTCACGTCGAAAAGTGACGTTGATCATGTGTGGTAGAAATTGAACTCCAACAAGCTAAGTATTCTGGCATAATCAAGTGAGGATCTTTCCCCATATAAAGATCCATTTACAATATTATTTGCATTGAAAACAGCTGCTCATGACATTTTAAATTCATATAAATAAGACGGGTTTAAGTCCTTACTTAACTCCAGGTAATCTCATCAAGATAAGTGTATGATGTAGAGAGAGCGGACATTAAGAAACAATGACGTTAAGCGGACGTCATGACACTAAACGGCGACAGCGCCGGGTGATCACATAAAGTCTTTTTAATTTCAGAATAATTTGGCAAATTATCAACGTATCAAGCTAAAATTTTCAACATTTCTTAAACTTTTGTTGTTTTATGTTCCGCATAAATTTTGTAAGCAAAGACTACATATTATTAATTTTATCGCGTCAGTCCACGAACTTTTTGATAACCCCTCGTAATCATTCATAAAAGAACACACAGAAATTCAGATTCCATTAAGATATTCCTTTCTTTAAATTATAACAATTGGTATTAAGTAGTTATATTTTCAGCTGTTGACAAAAACTTTGTTCACTTTCCATTCTTCTGACGAGTCTCAAACAAGTTAAACTTTTAGAAAAAGGTCATGATGTTTTGTACAAATTCTTCAAAATGTATGGCAATAAAATACAAACTCCCCCCCCCCCCCCCCCGCCAATTGGACGGAAATGTTTACCACTTATTATGCTTTAAGTTCTATAAATATTGATTGCTTTAGTCAGGCAAGGTTTTTGAAAAGCTATTACTTGTTACAGCTGACTTGTTTCAGGTGTTACATTTCTGGTCGTCGGTTGTGTGTTGATTACTCTGTCGGGAGCTTTATTCTTCACAAGTGTCATAATCTGTATAAAGGCCAAAAAGATCAGAAAAGGTAAGTTGACATTGATTTTTTTTTTTTACAATTACTTCTAGAATAATATCTTAAGTACAAGAAAACATACACATGCATTTGGGGATAATGATGTTTGTATATGAATCATGTCTGTATATGTTTTCTTTTGATATTTTACAATCGATAGTCACATTGTATGTTTTCTTTCTTTGATATTTTGCAGAGGCAGAAATGGTATCGATAAGGTAAGTTGAAGTTTCTTGTATTTTCTTTTCTGAATCCAGAAGAAGACATTAGAGAGGATAATAGAATATTCTTTACTTGTAGGAACACTTACGATAGAGTTACTTTCAATGCAATACCAGCCTCCACTTACTCTTCTCTTCGTAAGTATGAGAGAGAGAGAGAGAGAGAGAGAGACGAAGAGGGAGAGAGAGAGAGTACAGTAGTGTTAAAAGTGTATTTTCAATCTTTAAGGATTAACTCAAGAAAATATACCTGTTCTCCAAGTTAAAAGGATTCTTTTGTGATTAGAATCCTCAAACTTGATAAGGTAATAACTGGAAACTACTTACATTGGTATTTCAATAATCTCAAATGTTGGCAATAATATCAGGTCTAATTGACATTCAAAGCACAATCATTGTTATTCTAGTTAAACTAAAATTGTTAGATTTTCAAATTCTACGATCTTTTCCCGATTTCAGATAATTTAACAACTACTTATCACCGCTCTCTAGAAAAACAAGACAGTGACGGTTATGTGGAGCCAAAGACTTTTACATGACGCAAGTGGGGCATTTGTGAAAAAAAAAAACTGAAACTAGATACATTGTATATGCAGCATCGTCCTTGACAGCTTTTGATTTATTTATTTTTCTACAATATAAAGCTTACATGAGACCAGCTCTTTTTTGTCAACATATGTATTTTTGGTCCTTGCTGACTCTGATAAGACTTCGCCAAAAGCGAAGAATTTATACATTTCAAATTACAACCAAGGAACCGGTTTTGTTTCCTTGTGAAAAAAAATGATCAAGATCTTTTTACTCAAACATCTTTTTTTCAATTTTTTTTGTGAATATTATATTTGGATACGATAAGAAAATTTCAAATTAATTCCTATGAAAAGAGAATGCTTTCTGATCAACACCCCATCCTCTCTCTCTATATATTTATAGAGAGAAAGAGAGAGGTGTATATAAATTCTTTCCAAAAGTCTATTTTAAGCCCTGATAGTTGTTTCATTTAAATACAGAAAATGGAAACTAATATTCCACTCGAAAAACTGGTTCACAGAAAAAATCCCTGTCCATCCGAACAAAAAGAATGATTTTATAATATATATCAGTACGTGTTAATGACAAAACAGCGTATCTCTGTCACACTCAATACTGATACATGTATTTGATTCATACTCAGTGGTACGTAATACTTACTGTCATCCGGCCACTCACTGATGACGATTGACCGGTCACCCTGGACCTCGTAACTCTCGTATCCTGAATGATGTTACCCTCTCTATTTACTATCTTATAATTGTCATTTTTGTGTTAAAATGTTGGAAGTTTTCTTACTTATTCTTCTAACTGTACCAGGTAAAGTCGTATTTCTTTTGAATTGCCAATATCTTATTAGAGTTGTAAGCATTTTACCAAAATGGTAAGGGGCATCGATTATATGAAATAAAGTCAACTTTTTGAACTTGAAAAACTCGATCTTTTTAAGAACGACTAATCAGTCACCCTGCTTAGTTTATCGAGGTACATATTATATGTATTCATACTTAGTGAATTTACAGCTTTCTGTAGAATTGTTAACAAACTGGTTAACCTTTGTCTTGTTTACAACTGTGTTGTTACTAAAGACGGACGAGTGAGTTAAGTTAGAAAAAAAATACATATATGGTTAAACTAATTTTAAAATGCAATTAAAAGTATATCTTGTGAAAATATTTAACATATAAAAAAATTTTAATTACTAGTACAAAGCTTAATATGCTTTACAAAATATGACAGGAGAATCACAAGTAGCTCAAATCGAGGCACCAACGACAATAAATCTTGCAAATGAACTCAGAGTGAAATGTTCGCCATCAGGAAATGAGTTTAACTTTATAAGCGAAATCCAAATACTGCATAAGCCTGTGACAGGGTCGACATACAGCACAATACTGGAAGTGGAGGATCCGCCCAGGGGTAGCAATCCTGTCTTCAGAGTTGGTAATGGTTTACTTAAAAAATACATAATTCAAATGTTCTTGTTTTAAAATCTAATTTAAACTATAGCCTTTATAGCAGGTTTGTACTCTTTAGTATAAATTTGAAAGTACCTTTTAGCATTAATTTACGAGAAAGAGGATGCGGAGGGGGCTTGCCCCCTCCTGTTGGTGGGGGTCTCACAAAGAAATTTTCAAATTTAAATTTTTTTTTAAAAATCCTGCGTTTCTAGAGAATTTTGAGGTGTATAAATGGAAAGAAACTGGGGGGATAAGCCGAGCCATATGCCTACATAACGATCGATAAAAAACAGTAAATTCATTTTTAAGAAATTTCACTTTTTCTTGAATTAGTGTAATGCTAATTCCCATTTGGATACAAATTTGACAAAACCTGAATATTGTAACAGCAAAAATGATTCTGATTAACACAAAAAAATGGCATCACGCTCAATTTTCACAAAAACTGACATAAATTGAATGATATAACTACATTTTTTAAATAGAGTGGGTCATCGTACCATTTTTTTTAGAACGATTAATGAAAGGCAATGGAAAGATGTTGCTTTTTACACTTGCAAAAATTTGGTACGAAGACCCACTCTACATTAAAAATTAAGTTAACTTACTTAAATTTTCACCGTGGTCTTAAAAAATTCTAAGTCCAAATACGCTTGCTAAATAAAGAGAACTGTATGCTATTTAAATGGGTATGTATGTGTGACTCCGTGGTATAGTGGTTAGCGAGGAGCTATTTAAAGGGACGTTTATTGAGGAAAGTGTTCGAGTCATGATTTTTTTTATTTTTGGGGGAGGGGGTTAATTTTGTTTTACTTTATAAAAAATGTCTATAGGAATAACATATTTTTCACTGGAAATAATATATATATGTAGTAATGAACTCATTTACAGTAAATTATTTAGAATGCCTGATAAAAATTATAATAGATATTTGAATACTTTTATTCCCGTTTTTATTTATTTTTACTACAAGTGCTTCTAGATCACCACTATCATTATATACAATGTTAACATTTTATAATATCTCCACTATAAGTGTTAACACTCAATATGCAGATTAATTAATAGAAGTCCCTACCCATGTTAGACACTTGTGACAGTAAATGAAAGTCAACTGTTTAGCTTGTTTAGAATATAAATATCATTTTGAGAACTACTGCAAACATTAAAATGCTTAAGTAAATTCGAACAATTGAGAGATTTTGTCCAATAAATGTTCTTGCATAGCCGAAAAATGGGCATGGGCACATGGCTCGTCTTATTCCCCCAGATTCTTTAATGACAAAGATTTAGCTTGAACCGTGAGTTGAAGTTTTATTCTCTCAGTACAATGATCTTTTTGAGTTGGGAAGTACTGTATGTACCTACTGATTCCAGATGAGGTAAGAGTCAGAGCGTCAGCTGAGGGTCGGGCGGGGCGACCTTCGGATGCGTTCCTAACGCTTATCATCAATCAAGGTCAGGTCTACTGTTCAGATGGCGGATCATACCAGTGCAAGATAGTAAACCGCAGCGGTGACAATGTGTCGACAACAATCACATCCACATCTGTACCTGTCACCATAGTGGGTAAGGCAATGTTCTAAATAATGTCGTCTTAGGAAGTCAGCTACAAAAAATGTGTTCAAATCAAATCAATCTGTTTAGATAAAAAAAATATGCATGTTACTTGTATCTCTGTTAATTTTTTCTTCTTCCAGCTAGTCCAGACTCTACACCACCTATTTTAACTCTCAGCCCCTCCAACATTCCAGGGACAGGGGGGTCAGGGTCGATGTACTTAAAGGGAACCACCGTCATGTTAGTCTGCCAAGCAGAAGTTGGTAAGCAATTTTTTTTATCCTTAAAAGGCTAAGATTTCAATTATTTTGGTATTAAATAGTGTCTCGAACGAGTTTAAATTGTGAGCATGGGAAATATTTTTCACCTCATGTATTTTTAACTATCTATTTATATGTATACAAGACAAATACCAGTACATGTGTATACTTCTTATAAAATGTGCAAATAAAATATTTAAGCAAGCAGCTTACAGTTTCACTTTATTGTCCTTACTAGGTAGTCCACCTTACCCAATGAGATTCTGCTACCAGACCGCAGGAGTGAGTACTTTTGAAACTGTAACAAACATTGTCTCAAATGTTACCACCCCACAGTCTCTGGAATCGGAGAAGAGTTGTCTTATGACGAGAACCATAGTTGCCTCCGCCGAGATTACCGACAACGCTGGGACATTCTTCTGTGAAGTGCATAATACTGTAAGCGATCCTGGATGTGGAAGCAATTTGAAGGTCTCGAACACCATGTTCACTGCTCAAGATTTACCAGGTATATTACTTATTCTTTTTAATTATTAGAACGTAATTGGAATATACACAAACTTCAAAAAAATATCATGTATACCTGTAGTAATTCTCTTTGTGCAATTGAAAAACCACTCCGTTTTTATCTTACCCTATGATGTGTTTTTCCAATCTCAAATGTTAATTTAGAGTAACCAGGAAATTATGAATGATTTTGAAGAACAAATATATTTAGGTACTAAGTTTTAAATGCCTGTACGTACAAAGTAAAGGTTCTGGTCTGTTCAAGGAAAATTAGCGGAAAATCACACGATGCATCTTTGACAAATATCATGTCAAAAATATAGATTGGTTTTATTATTAGATTAATAAAAGTCATGGGGGATTTTGCATATACATGTATTGTTTTTATCATATATTAGAATAACATGTGTAATTAAAAACTAATTTCCAGTATGCAATTCGAGCACTCTCATCACCACGAGCAGACCTTCCACCACCACCAGGACCACATCAACGACAATAGCACCACCAGCAACAGATGCTCCAACAACAACAGCTGCCCCTATCGAGGGTAACGTAGAGGTCTTAGCAGTCACTGACAATGGAGGTTCGTTTTTATTTTATAGACTGCAAAAATTCAAACGAATAAAAAATATCGACCAACAAGTCAAAGATATGTTGTTGGGTTTTTTTGGAAGCAGTACATATTCAACTATTTGAAATGCGACTTGGCATTTTCATCCATTTAGTAAATTTATGGTATCAAACTTTTATTTAAAGACATCTGTGTATAATTGTAAGAAAAGAAAGAAATGCATATTAAACTATTTGATGAAATTCCACTTAGAATTGATGTACCGGAATTATTAGTTATTTACCCGACACTGCAATAGTCACAAGTGACAATTTCATGTCATTTCTTAATAAAGGTAAAAAATGTTGCTCGCATTATACCTTCTCTATTGCTGTAAAAAGCTTCTAGTCGCAAATACTCCTTTACACATGTAGTCAATCAATATCTATCCTGAGTCATTTAACTCATTTTACATGGACATGCTAAATATTGATATCGTGATATCACTTATTTTCGTGATCATTAATTTTGTTCAAAAAAATTTTATTTTTATTATTATTATTATTATTATTATTATTATTATTATTATTTGGTTTTCCTGCATGGTAGAAGAGATCCGCGAATTTATGTCCTCCAGGAAATGATAAAATTTTAATCGTATCAGGACAACTTTACTTACCCTCAACCACGACATTAAATCCCCACGAACCAAATTATTTTTCTCCAACCACGAAAATAAATGAGCACACAGTACTTTGTACATATTCGTGGAACTTGACTTCATGAGTCTTATTCACTGTTAAGTCCTCAGAGTTCGTACAGTTACTTGCGTGCTTTCATTTTGTTTGTGTGCTAGTTTTGTTTGCTAGTCATTTTGTTTGTGTGCTAGTTGTTTTTATAAAGGCCACATGTTTGTTCTTTTTATTTTCTGGTTTCACTTTATTCTTCAAGGTTAACACGTTGTTTGCTAATTTTGAGATGTTTAGGTTTATAATTTGATTTCTATGAAATACTAGTAATCGGTTTGTTTTTCAATCTTTAGGATTCACTCTTCTACTATTGGGAAGTGGACTGATCGTCGTGTCAGGAGCTCTTTTTGCAGCGAGTTTGATTATCTTCATGAAGGCGAAAAAACTTAAAAAGAGTAAGCTTTAGTGAATAGAGAATTTTAAAAGATATTTCGAAAAGTTTGTTATTTTTTTTAAAGAATGTATTTACGAGTGAAATTCTGAGCAAAGCTACGATTTTTTTGCAGGTGCTGAAATGTCAATGATAAGGTAAACTATGCTTTTAATTTACATGTATTCATTTAACTTCTTAATTTTTTTATTTATTTTCTTTTTATTTATATATATAATATAAATATGTGTTTTACGCTCCTCGATCATTTCCTTTCAAAAAAGAATTCAAGTAATTGTTTTAATCTACGCCCCCCCCCCCCTCTTTTCTGGCTATTCACTTCTGTAAAAAAAAAAAAAGAAAAAAAAAGATGGTATGCATGTCTTATCTACAATATCAATTGGTTTTATTTAATTTTAGGAGTACCTATGATTCTGTGCATTTCAGAACAACACCAGCACCAAATTATACCTCTTTAGGTAAGAGTTTGATTACACGAGCGTATTGATTTGTTGAATTCAAGTAATGTACATTTTTATAGTGTGCAGCAGAGCAGTATTTCAACAAACAAAGTATATATATATATAACCTTAAAACGTGTATTAAGTAAATTACATTTCAATTTTAGATGATCTTAGATCACCAGACCATCGTCCTTTGGAAAAACAAGACAGTGATGGCTACATGGTGCCCTCGTTAGGAAATTTACAGTGATGTCACTATGACACATAAGAAATGAACAATAGAAATTAGGTCTTCGAAGATTCATTAAGTACTGAAATATTTCGTGAATCAGTGATTGAATAACCTTTGTATATCTGCCTTCTGTATATTGCGAGAGAAGTGTGAAAAATAAGTACAAGAAAGGCCGAAACATTTCCAAGAAGTGCGCTGAAACATGAAAATACAATAAAACATGATACAGTGGGGTTCTGAAGTGTTGGGATTTTATGTTCCTGCAGGGAATAGTCAGGTACAGAAAACAGCTGAGACTCACAACAAATGGTTGTCAAAATAACGCCTTACTGGGTTCACCACGGAGCAAAAGGCTACATTAGAAATTTTATTTACTTAATGATATTTCTTACAATAATAATGGTTCCTTGCAAGAAGTACATGTTGTATGACAATTATGCTTTAGATTCTTGGCGTATCATTTGGGATTTTTTTTCAACAACAACAATGCAAAATCTATTACGTCTCGATCATTTAGAGGACCATTGGTGTTTTGTCTTCAGCTTGGTGAGAATGGAGAAAAGGGCATCAGATAAAAATATAATTCTGACAAAATTTATCTCTCAGAAGCAGGGGACCAGCTCCTTTCTGTTTAGTCTTAGAAGCAATATATCCCATTTCCATTATATTTGGTTGTGGCTTTGTTATCAATGCTCTTTATTCTGTATTACGCTGAATGGCTCCGATAAACTTTTGATTGTAGGTTCCCTAATTCCTTTATCTCCGCTACTGAACACGTAAAGATACAAAAACCCAAAGCTCAATGTGACTGGAAAATATCTGGAAAAGCTATACAACGGAAAATGTTCCAATTACGGCAAAAGCCAAGCCAGGCGATAAACAATGAACAGCTCCTCGTGAAAATAAGCAGCTTTTAAATTCCCCATAATTGGTCCCAACATTTCAAATACTTCATAGAGGATTTGTGAATTCTGCGACCGGGCCGGGCTGATTCCAGTGCCATTAGGGTATACAAATCAATTATAGAGTCCCTCATGCATACAGCGCAGCCAGACCCAAGGGAAACGTATTAAAGACGAATAAATATGGAATATTCCGTATTTAAGTATGATATATTGTTTATTCGTGATAAGGGAGCATTTCCGTATTAATCTTCGATAGAAAGCCCCAAATGAATATTCATAACTATACAACGTTGAATAATGATTAATGTGGTTAAGATACAGTAAGTTATTTAAGCGAAAGTGTTTCGAAATCGGTGACCATATTCCAGACAATTTTTTGCTCTCTCTGTAAATACTCGTATGCGAAGGATTGTTGATCCAAATGCCAATACATAATAAAAGACATTCCAACCGGTTTAAACGCCATAACAAATACAAGTACACGAGAAATGTAATAGATGAAGTTTACATGTACGAATTACATTTTTGTGTGAAATCCCACTCGGAGACATTCTGATATTGTTACCAGTAGATGTAGTAAAACATATGACGTCTGACATTTTCATTTAATCCCAGATTTACTGTATTTCATATCTCCATTGGTATCTAATGGAGCAGCAAGCTTCCAATCGTCCCAAACCCCCTATACTGAAACTCTGTAACGGCTCTAAGCTTTCCTTATACTTGATACATGAACACGCTAATATTCGAAATGAAAATATATGCGTATTGCTTGAATCATCGGAATTGGAGAGGTTCCTTGGAGCAGAAGATTTATACAAAACTGTACAAGCTGAAACGTGGGAGATATCCCCCGATACAAAGCATTAGGCAAATTGGTACCAAGAAATATGACTTTTTCAGAAAGCAATGTCGAAACCGGTGGTGTCACTGAATGAAAAAATACACTGTAGCATTCATCAAGGCCGTCTGTTTTGACAGACGGGAATCACAAGATGAATAATTTAAGGGACCCAAGCCATTTCCTGAGAAAGGATTACAACAATAGGGAACCAACTAGTTCTTGTATCGGAGAGATCTCATCTTTGATGTAATCAGGCCACTCACTCACTCACTATACTGCCATGTGATCGTAATTGTGAAAAATTAATTCCATTAGTTATGAATCAGCAATACTCGTAGTTAGCTGAACTCTCAAAGAGTAAAGTCTTGTCAGAAATTCTTTCGGAATATCTTTAAGTCGCACGTAGTATGAGTGGGCTGAATTTATTTTACGTCTCAAATCAACATGAAGTGTGCAACTCAATAAGAATTGACATCTTACTTCACTGGAGTTTATGACCTAGGAAGTCATCAACACGTACATGTAATAAAAACGTACTAACTAAATCTATTGTTAGTAAATGTTGAAGTAAAACTTTTTAAAACTTTGCAATAAAAACATTTTTATTATTTTTAGCTCACCTGAACACAAATTTAAGACAAGAGGCCCATGGGACACATCGCTCATTTGAGCACTTTCGCTAGGAAAAAGCGGAAATCGGTTCAGTATTGAAAAGTTTAAATATATATAAAAGTGGGGGGGTGTTGGGTGTTGGGGGTGTTATGATTTGAGCCAACTTGAATCTACACAACCTAAGGATGCTTTTGATCTAATATGACTAATAATGGTTTTGCTGTTCTTAAGAAGAAAATTTTACTGATATATCTTTTATATTCATTTGTATAACTATGACCCCTGTTATGGCCCCTCTATACTCCTGGGGGTCATTATTTGAACAAATTTGAATTTACATTACTTGAGGATCCTTTTATTTTATTATGACCAATCACAGATTTGCTGTTCTTGAGAATAAGATTTTTAAAGATTTTTCCTGTGTTTTCTTATGTAAAACTTTGATCGCCCACTGTGGCCCCATCCTACCCCTGGGGGTTATGCTTTGAACAAACTTAAATCTACACTACCTGAGGATGCTTCCATATAAATATGAACAATCATGGCTATGCTGTTCTTAAGAAGATTTTTAAAGATTTTCCCTATGTATTCCTATGTAAAACTTTGATCGCCCATTGTGGCCCCACCCTACCGCCGGGGGTCATGATTTGAACAAATTTGAATCTACACTACCTGAGGATAATTCCATAAAAGTTTCATATTTTCTAACACAGTGGTTCTTGAGAAGAAGATTTTTAAATGATGCAATTAATTTTTCACTAATTCTTAATTATCTCCCCTTGGAAGAAAGCATGGTCCTTCATTTGTAAAAACTTGAATCCCCTTCACCCAAGGATACCTTGTGGCAAGTTTGGTTGAAATTGGCCAAGTGGTTCTTGAGAAGAAGATGAAAATGTCAAAAGTTTACGACGACAACGACGACGACAGACAACGGACAAATTTCGATCAGAAAAGCTCACTTGAGCCTTCGGCTCTGGTGAGCTAAAAAGTGAGGACAATGTCAAAGGAAAGGTCAAGGTCAAAAAATGTTGATTAAGATGAATAGGTCTCTCACCAATATGTATCAGTTTACAAGGTTTGATAAAAATATCTTGAATAGTTTCTTTGACACTGAGCTAAACAGAAATTTAAGAACATTGAGGTCAAGGTAAAGGGAAGGTCATGGTAAAAAAAAAATGTAGTAGAATAGCTCTCATCAATATATATTTTCATTTCCAACTGTTTCTCTTTGATAACTCTTTGAAAGTTAAGTGTGTTTATATCCTGATATTAGGTGAAATACCCCAATCTCCTATGCAGAGTTGTCGTTCGTTCCTCTCTCAGCCACCTCTGCATTGGGCTCGCGTCAAGATTTTTGACATAAGGTTAAAAACATTATATTCCAAGGATCATTTTAAATTAAATTCATATTTCTAGGTCTACTTAGTAAATATCTACCTTAAAAGACAAACATTAGTGCAGGAATTTATTTATGATGAATTAAAACAAACGAACTATTTCTTGTGCTTAACACTGTGATATACGCGAGCCAACGACAGAGGTGAATGTACGAGCCGATGGTAGAGAGTGGAAATACCCCTCTGCTCCAAATTTCATCATTTTTTTTTTAAATTCCCAACATTGATTTTCATCAACAACACTAGCATTAGATTCAAATGGAAAATAGTTTGAAGTATGAAGCGTTGCTTACTTTTTCAGAAATGAATATTATGTCTAATCATGATATGAAGAAAATTTGATATGGTTAATAGAGAGATCAAATTTTTTTTAAATCTCACCCTAAAATTAAAAATAAGAGGTATATATGAAAATAATATTTACTATCATACCTACCTTATTCACATTAGAAAACGAAACGAAGCGTTGCTTTTTAAATCTGAATATCACATTGTTTTCTGTGCTTGTAAAATAAAAATGCAAACATCTACAAGAGTTATCTTTCCATCTACAGGAGTTATCGTTTTTCAAAATATTTTTTCGTGGAAAAAAAAATTAATTAATTGATTGTAAAAAGTCTGGTTAGTCTGCATCTGAAATTTCTGTTAACAATTAAAAGAATTATATGTTAAGAGATAAAAATATCTCAATTTTAACAGTTTAAAGAAACTGAGTATGAATGTTTTAGGTAAACTATTATAAACTATTATAAGTAATTAATAAAATTATAAGCAATAGTAAATAGAAATCAATATTTGTAACATAGTTTGGATTAGAATGAGTTGACTGTGTAACGTCCTCATTATTAAACTCTGGTAAGACAATTCATTGGAATAATTTCCCCTGGCATACCCAACAAACTAGACAGTAATTCCTTAAGAATCAGCATTTGAAGTTTGATAAAATTATTTTGAAGAGTTTCTTTGAATCTGAGCTAAACACAAATTTTAAAAAAAAAATGAGGTCAAGGTAAAAGGATAGGTCAAGGTCAAAAACTGTTGATGCGGTTGAATAGCTCTCATCAATATGTATAAGCATATGGAGTTTCATAAAATATATTCAACGGTTTCTTTGAAACTGAGCTAAACACAAAGTGTGACGGAAGGACATTTCTATACTTTTTTCATATGCAGAACCTAGGTAACTGCAAAATAAAGGAACAATGAGGTCAAGGTCATTGGAAAGGTAGAAGTAAAAAATAATGACACACTACTCTCACCAATATACGGGGTCAAGGTCAGAAAATTTGGAGACAGTTGAATAGTTCTTATCAATTTGTATCTATAAAGTTTGAAGAAAATAAGTATCTTGAACAGTTAAAGTGAAACATAAATAAAAAATGAAGATTAGTGGAGTCAAGGTCATAGGGAAGGTAAAGGTCCGAAAATTTTAACACAATTAAATAGCTCCTACTATTCCTGGTATGTATCAATGTAAGAGTTTTGATAAAGAAATCTTGATGATTGTTTTGAACTGAGCTAAACACAAAATAGTGAATAATGTGACCAGGTTCACAGGGAAGGTCAAGGTTAGAAAAAAATGACACATTTGAATTTAAAACAATTAAATACAAATTAAGGAATAATAGGGTCAAAGTCAATAGTTGCTCTGAAACTGAGGAAAACACCAAATAAGGAATGGTGAGGTCAAGATCACTGTGAAGGTCAAAGGTCAAAATTATGCCACAGTTGAATAGCTCTCACCATTATGTATCAGTGTATGAATTTTGGTTATATCTTGAATAGTTTCTTTGAAACTGAGCTAAACGCGAAGTGTTACGATCGGGCAGACGGAAGGGTGAAAAGACAAAAGAATGGAAGATGGACATGACAAACACTATATGCCCCGGTCATATTCATGATGGGCATAAAAATGAACAACGTCTGAGTCAAATGCTTTTTTAAATCCAACTTTTCAGTCTCAGAATTTATGTTATTATATAGATTCTCAAGTCACCTTTAAGGATGCTATGACAAAGATTTTTTGTGTTTCTTTAAAATGCTGAACTATATTGTATCAATCTATTATAAACAAAACTGAATTGGTCTTGAAAATTTTCAGATATACCAATTATGAATTGCCGGATTAAGTTTTATGACTAAGGAATAAACAAAGATGTAAAGCGGACATAAGGTGTAACATATAATTACTGATCTATCTAGAGGTATAAGCTCATCTAACTAGGTAAATTGGTTGCTTTCTTTATCTAAACAAAAAAAAATTCTTCCAACATGTAATTTTCTAATTAACAACTTGCACCTTGATATTAGTTTCTTACAAATGTGAAACAAAATGTTCTATATGGAATTTAAGATCAGATAGGCATTTCTGCCTGCTCACACCCATATGAAAATGATTGAGGTATTGAATACGCTACATTTGAGCCAAACAGGCAGTATTTTCAATGCAAGTGTAACAGGAAAAGAAAATGTATGGCTAGACCGGGAATAGATGTCCATGGCCCAAACCATTACATTCCTTCCTTCTTAAATTGTGTTAGCCCTCGAAGACACAACCCAACTTCTTATTTGCCCCTCGAGGACACAACCCAACTTCTTATTTGCCCCTGGTAGGACTTTCACCTGCAAGTCCATGGGTGGTCAACGGCACCAAATTATGCAATAGGAAAGGAGAAAATGTATGGCTATACCCACTACTAAGCCAGAAATGTACTGAATTATTCCACACATTTATTTAAACTAGATTCACGCATAATTCATTTTATATCGAATTAGTTATGGATTATTTTACAGGTAGCAATAATATAAAATTGTTAGTTTAAACATTTTAACTCTGGGAAATGAAAATACTGTTTCTAACTTGAAACTATAATGCACACTAACATTATAACATCTCCGCAGCCTCCCCGAAAGCGGGAACAATAGGGACAGTACTTATCAGTAAATATCAGTACTTGTCTAAGTTTTTCAGCAGGGACAGTAAAACGGGTCAGTAATTGTCTAAGTTTATCAGCACCGACTAAGATTGTCAGCACTTTTCTAATTTTATCAGCACCGGCTATAAAAAGGTCAGTAATTGTCTAAGTTTTGCAGTCAAGAGAGAACTTTGGCAGTAATTGTCTAAGATTGTCAGTAAAAAATGGGAATGTCAGTAACATTTCTGGCTTAGTAGTGACCGGGAATCGAACCCAGGACCCCTGTATCACTAGTCAGGTGCTCTACAAATGAGTTACTAGTACCCAGGCCGATGTTCACGGCCCAAACCAAGAGTTATCTTTCTTTTTCTTTTCATCAAAACTTTATGAAGAAAAGGGGATGGCTCAGCTTTAAATAGAACTTCTATTTATTAGAAGACTGAGTATTGTCACTTTTCAATATGTATCATTAAAGAGACACAGTGAAAAAAAAAAAAAAAAACGGGAAAATTGACATAGAATTTTTGCATGGACCATGCAAATTTTGTTCAATTCTTGAAAGCATTAGGTTTCATAAAATTCAAAATGTTAACAACAAAATATTAAATTTGTTTACTCTCACGCTAAAAGGATTTCATGAACATCTGTGTCTAGTTTCAAAGAATTTAGAAGGAACCCTCCATCCTTAAAAACTCTACCCCTCATCTGCAATGATTCATGAAGCGTGTTTGAACCATGACTTTTGGACCACTGATTCTAATAAATTCAACCTTAACGATGTTGATGACCTAAAATGTTTGGACTTTGATGACTCAAGGTCATATCTCAAAACGACAAGGTCACTACACGTGTTGCTTAAATTGTGATAGAAATCCCGTTAAGTTAGCAATTCCTAACTGATGGTTAAAGTACAATGAATCCCTTACATGTCGTAAACCACTGCTTTAGAGATCTTTTAATATTGATTCCAGGACATGTCATCAAGGTCATATGTAGATGGTCAAGGTCATACGTTAACTCTACCTCTATATGCCAAAGTCTACCAATGTGTATACTCCCACCTCCTGCCTACCTCTTTTATTAAAAATTCTATCGCTTTTTTTCAAAAACCTTTTTTGGTTCACTTGGGTTGTCTATTTTGGAAGCCACATAAAATATCCTTAGTTTTTAAGATATTGCGCGTAACAAATGCCTTTTTCGAACCTAAGTTCAATCGCATCTTCTCGAGCCTTTCCTGCACAACTCTTCTGCTTGTCGGAAAGGCCCGAAAATGACTGGTGCACACATCAACATGATTACATTGGTTACGATAAATTTTGTAGATTATTTAACAGAATTAATGCATTTTCAGTATATAATCAATAGAGCCCCGCCCTAACACCAGAACCCCTGACCCTGGGGCCATGAAATTCACAATTTTGGAAGAGGCACTCTTGCTCATCATAACTATGTACTTAGTTACTTTATTTAATACCCAGGAACAGAGAAGAAGATTTTAAAAGAATTAATGTATTTTCACTATATAATCAATAGAGCCCCGCCCTAACACCAGAACCCCTGACCCTGGGGCCATCAATTTCACAATTTTGGCAGATGCACTCTTGCTCATCATAACTATGTGCTTGGTTAGTTTATTTAATACCCAGGAACAAAGAAGAAGATTTTCAAAGAATTAATGCATTTTCACAATATAATCAATAGAGCCCCCCCCCCCCCCCCCTTTTTCATCAGAACCCTTGACCCTGGGGCCATGGAAATCACAATTTTGAAAGAGGCAATCTTGCGTATCATAACAATGTACTTAGTTTGTTTAAATAATACCCAGGGGCAGAGAAGAAGATTTTCAAAGAATTAATGCATTTTCACTCTATAATCAATAGAACCCCGCCCTAACACCAGAACCCCTGACCCTGGGGCCATGAAATTCACAATTTTGTAAGAGGCACTCTTGCTCATTATAACTATGTACTTAGTTACTTTATTTAATACCCAGGAGCAGAGAAGAAGATTTTCAAAGAAATAATGCACTTTCACTATATGATCCATATAGCCCTACCCTAGCACCAGAACCCCTGACCCTGGGGTCATGAATTTCACAATTTTGGTAGAGGGCTCAAATGCTTATTACAATCATGCCAACAGTTTGACTGCTTGATGTCCAGGAGTAAAGAAGAAGATTTTTAAAGATTGCATTAATTTTGGTGGTTTTAGCCCCACCCCTCAGGCCCCAGGGGGCAGGGACCATGAAATTCACAATTTTTGTTCCCCTTCACCCATAGATGCTTTATGCCAAATTTGGTTGAAATTGGTTGAGCGGTTTCAGAGAAGAAGCTAAAAATGTTCAAATGTTAACGCACACCGCACGACGACGGACCAAAACGGATAGCAATAGGTCACCCGAGTGACTCAGGTGACCTAAAAACAGGTCAAAAATGTTGGTACCCAAAGAAAGGTCTTGTAACAAGGGATACACGTGAAATATAAAAGCCCTAGCACCAACAATTCAAAAATTATGTGCAAGGTTGAAGTTTTTACAATAGACAGACCAAAAACTATATGCCCCAAATCTTCGATTATGGGGGCATAAAAAGGGAATCAGCATTAATCTTATATGATTTTGCAACTAGTACTTTCAGTCATCGTGGGAAATACAAATTAGTGTAAAATTTTAACATTGGTAATTTTATGTTCATAACCTGTGACACAACCATTCAAGGAGTACAATCAATTTGACATCATGACCTTGGTTTGACCTAAATTTTCAAAAAAAAAAAAAAAAAAAAAAAAAAAAAAAGAAACTTGGCCATAGCTTTTGCAACTGAAGAGATAAGGCCTTCATATTTTTACACGTGCACTATTTGTGACAAATTATTCTGAAATGTCTGGTCACAAGTAATGCACTTCAATGTTCTATGACTTTTGACCCGATGACCTACCCTTGGAAGTTTGACTTTCTAAAATTTAATCTTGGCCTTAATCTTTGCCCCAGATTGCTTCAAAAATATAGTTTCTCTTTGGATGATTGACAGACAAGCCAAGACAGAAAAAATAGTTACTCACTGCACTCTAACCAATAAGAGCCCAAAAGTGGGAAACCACAATTTTCTGAATTTGCTTGTAATTACTGCAGTGGTCATTAGAGGCCATATTTATATCTTCTCAAATTTGAACTTAAACTGTGTGCAATTGTATGGTTTTAAGGTCTGAATCTCCCCTTTTTCATCATATATATGGTCAAGGTCATAAATGGCATCTATCTTTTTCAACCAAAAAAAAAAAAAAAAAAAAAAACCAAAACAAAACATCCAAATTAATTTTGCTTTAATATGTTCTATAATAATTTGAAGAAATTTCTTCACATATAATGTATTTGGCACATACTACATATATAATCAACTAAAGTTATACTTAAATTTTTCCATTTTTAACTGCATACTCTAACTGAATAATTAAATTAAAAAACAACATGCTAGCACCATACATATTGTCAACATTTGGAACTATAACAAATCAAAACTAACTCCTTCTAGACATCTGCAGGTTTGGGAATTTTGAATTTCTTTCTTGCTGATGGAGTTACTTTTGTGGGGATAGGAGACAGAGGAGAGGGGGATCCATAGGACATGAGTTGGGCCATCTTGGCCTGGTGTACGGAGTGCTGGGGGTGTGGACTAACATTCTCAGCCATTGACTTATGGTCAGCAGACTCTAACATTGAATTCTTCTGAAAGATAATAATCTCATTCATCATTTCATAGAATCTACTGTCCAATTTAAGGTACATGTATTATCCTATCTTATGTTACTTTTCTTGTTTAACTAGTCTAAAACAAGTTTCTTTAAATGATAATTTAATTTTAATTATCTTTTGGTATTGAATTTCAGTTTTTTTTTAAATGTTGTTCATTATAACAGTTTTAAAAACCTATAGTCCCCTCCGGTTTCACCGGTAGGGGACTAATAAAATACAATGAAACTTCTCTTAATCTCTATGTACATAGCATGTTTGGATTCCCTAACAAAAATTTACTACAGTAAATACTTTGTTACTTTGATTTACTCTGAATTTTTTACAATGAAACTCTTCTCTAGAACTATATTGAGATTTTGTAGCTTACCATTTCTTAAATTTAACAACAATGATGTCAATTTTGGAAATAAATGTGAATATACAAGTAATATTTCCATTTAATGCGCATGTATGAAATGTACAACATAAAATATAACAATCTGAAATCCCTAGTAAAATTATGTTGATTTAGTAAAAACTTTAATACTATAGTTATCTAAAGTCAATTTTAGTTAACTATAGTATTTTTTTTTGGGGGGGGGGGGGGGGTTAATTGGACAGGTTTTACTATAGTTTAACTATAGTTAACTATAGTATTTTTTGGGGGGTTAATTGGACAGGTTCCCTCAGACTATAAAACAGAAATCTGTCATTGCAGGAATTTTGTTAAGTATGAGACACTTACTGTTGGTGTATGCCCCAGTGTCATATTCCTCTTCTTCTCCAATAGTTCTGTCACCAGCTGCTGACCTCTCTCTATAAGAGTCTTCTCTCCTGAAGTCTTTATTCTCTCTGTCAGTACCTGGTAGGCATTCCTTTGAGTCGGCCCCTGGGGGGACTTGGTGAATACAGAAAACTCCAGACTGGCTTCTACTACAGGAAGGATTGAGGAACGGTAGGGAAACTTGTCCTGAATGTTACTTCCACAGAATAATGTCCCTACAGTGAGGGTAGTATTCATTCCAAAAGCCTGAAATAGGTTAACTTGCATACGATTGCCCAGAAATTTTTCCAAATGTCAAATCACATCTAACTTTGTCTAACATCAGTTTCAGATAAATTTACTAACTTATTTTTAAATTATCATACATGTTTTTCTACATACAACATTCACTTCTACACAAAACAGACCTTAAGCTACAAAATGCTACCAAAGCTATAATTACCTTGAGACCTCCCCAAAACTTTATTCCTATAATGTCTCCATTTTTGTCCATGCCATACAAAATTTCCTGATTCCTAAAATTAAGTTTTATTTTGCAATATAAAACTTTGCCTTTATGTACTGTACATATGTAGGACTCCAAAGTGCGATGGGACTCCAAAGTCCGATGGTCATGCCAATGTCAGATGGTCTGTGCCAAACCCCAATGGTTTGACATGCCAAAGTCTGATGGAGCGGAAAAACGATTGACAATTGTGATGTCATAGTACTACTGCGCCAAACTGCAATGCCGCGCCATGCCAAAGTCTTAAATATGTATAAATAAATATCATTATGTGAAAACTAACCCTGATCTCTCGGATAGGTGTGAAACCAACCCTAATCGCTCGAAAAGTGTGTAACAACTATAACCTAGATATCTTGGGTGGGTGCGAGACTAACCCTAGTCACTCGACTAGTGTGCGAGGACAAACCCTAAATCTCTCGGGTTGGCGTGAAGCAAGGACTAACCCAAATCAGTCGAGTGGTGTACAAGGACTAACCCTAATATCTCTGGTGGGTGCAAGCAATAAGCAAAATCGGTAAAATTGTATGCGAGGACGAATACTGAACTGATGGCTTTTGAATGCAGGACAACGGCATCAAGGATTGACATTGGAATATTGTGAGGTCATAAACGTTGATGGTTTCTCCGCACCATCATACTTTGGCATGTCAGACCATTGCACTTTAGCGCAGCGCGTCTCATAGGAAACAGGCCATCGGACTTCGGCGTGACCATCGGACTTTGGTGTCCATACCAACATCAAACCATCTGGGTTTGATGCAGACCATCGGGGTTTGGCGTCACCATCGGACTTTGGTGTCACCATCGGACTTTGGAGTCTTACATATATATGCGTATACTGGTAAATATTTTGTCATAAAATGAGAAAGGTTTCCTTACCTTTCATTTATTTCAGCTGCTTCAGTGCTAACAAGTAAGCACACAATATCTAGCTCTCCAAATATAGGCTGCCGCCTCTTCAAATCACATGCACACAGCACCTGCAACATACAGAAAATGAATACAAGAGGCCCATGGGCCTTGAATCGCTCTTCTGATAAACTGTACAACCTATCACTTCTATTTGAAGCCTCGAAGTATCCTGTATATTTACATAAACCCTTGAAATTCCAATTCACACTCTGAGAACCCAAGATGATTCTAAGCCAATTAGTACCTGAGAATTGCTCATGGTGACCTACTTATCACTTGTCATTCTCTGAGGACCCATCAACTAAGTTTGATGATTCTAAGCCAATTAATACCTAAAATATTTTTTAAAATTATAATCATAAAATTTTATAAGTAGGTCAAAGTGACCTACTTTTCAATTGTTTTACTCCAAGGACCCAAGATGCATCAACTGACAAAGTTTGATGATTCTAAGCCAATTAGTACCTGTTATATTTAATTAAAGCCATAAATTTTCAAAAGTAGGTCACTGTGACCTACTTTTCAGTTGCTGTACTCCGAGGACCAAAGATACATCGACTGACAAAGTTTGATGATTCTAGCCAATAAGTACCCAAAATATTTAATTACAGCCATAAATTTTCAAAAGTAGGTCACAGTGACCTACTTTTCAGTCAACCTACTCCGAGGACCAAAGATGCATCAACTGACAAATTTTGACGATTCTAAGCCAAATAATTCCTGAAAATATGAAATACAGCCATAAAATTTCAAAAGTAGGTCACCGTGACCTACTTTTCAGTTGTTGTACTCCGAGGACCCAAGATGCATCAACTGACAAAGTTTAATGATTCTAAGCCAATTAGTACCCGAAATATTTGATTAAAGCCATAAATTTTCAAAAGTAGGTCACCATGACCTACTTATCAGTTGTTGTACTCCGAGGACCCATGACGCATAAACTGACAAAGTTTTATGATTCTAAGCCAATTAGTACCCGAAATATTTTATTAAAGCCATAAATTTTCCAAAAGTAGGTAACAGTGACCTACTTTTTAGTCGACCTACTCCGAAGACCCATGACGCATCAACTGACAAAGTTTGATGATTCTAAGCCAATTAGTACCCGAAATATTTAATTAAAGCCATAAATTTTCAAAAGTAGGTCACGGTGACCTACTTTTTAGTCGATCTACTCTGAAGACCCAAGATGCATCAACTGACAAAGTTTGATGATTCTAAGCCAATTAGTACCCGAAATATTTAATTAACGCCATAAATTTTCAAAAGTAGGTCACTGTGACCTACTTTTTAGTCGACCTTCTCCGAAGACCCAAGATGCATCAACTGACAAAGTTTGATGATTCTAAGCCAATTAGTACCTGAAATATTTAATTATAGTCATATAAATTGAAAAGTAGGTCAAGGTGACCTACTTTTCAGTTGAACTTTTTTGAGGACCCAAGATGCATCAACTTACAAAGTATTATGATCATAGGACTTAAAATGTCCAAATTATGCCTCTAAAATGCTTTGAAATCGAATGCCTGCAAAGTTCAAAAAGTAGGTCACTGTGACCTACTTTTTAATAATTATGTTTTTTGGCCCCAAGATGCCATCATCTTACAAGATTTAATGATTCTTAGCCTCCCCGTATTCGAATTAATGACCTTAATTGTTTTAAAAAAGATTAGCCATAAAATTCAAAAAGTAGGTCAAGGTGACCTACTTTTTAGTTGACGTACTTTGAGGACCCAAGATGCATCAACTGACAAAGTTTGATGATCATAGGCCTTAAATTGTTCAAAATATGCCTCTAAATCATTTTGAAAAAGAATGGCCGCAAAATTTAAAAAGTAGGTCACCGTGACCTACTTTTGAGTCAACATGATATGAGGTCCTTAGATGCACCAACTGACAAGATTTGATGATCCTAGTCCTTATAGTAAGCAAAATATCAACATTTTAATAAAATGTAATTTTTGGTCAACTTTGAAGTGACCTTGAGACCACGCCCTTTGCCCCAGGGTAAATCCCCGTGCAAATTTTAATCTACAACATATCCTCATCCTTTTATATAAGTTTGGTGATAATCTGCCCAGTGGTTCTTGAGAAGAAGATTTTTTAGCAACCAGTACTTTTGTTTCTATTTTCCTAATTATCTCCCCTTGTTAAAGGGTCACAACCCCAGTTTTAGTACAAAAGGGAGCCCTTGGGCCAAGGATACCCTGTGACAAATTTGACAATAATTGGCCAAGGGGTTCTTGACTTATGGCCCATATTCTAAAAAGTTTACGCACACCGCACAAATGGCCATAGCATTAGCTCTTTGAGCCTTTGGCTCAGAAGAGCTAACAAAATGTACTGTAAATCACTTTTCATTCGCGAGATCATTATTTTCGCATTATTACGCGAGACGGTCTGCTCATGAATATGTCATTCTCGCATAAATTTTGGTAAGTATAGATTACTGTATGTGTACTTAAAAAAGCCGGCTTCAAATTTTAGCAGCTTTGGCACAGACAATGATGCGCTAATTCATGAATACCACTAAGAAATCATTTATAAAACAATATACGGCACGGACATGTATAGCATTAATTCAGGATTTCGCAAACAACTCCATACCCAGTGATTGCACTAAATTTTGAATACACAAATTTATGTACTCGTACAGTATATTCAACAATATCCAGAATTCATGAAAATTTTGTTTCACTTATAAATACCAAATACATATCTCGTGAAAATAAGGTGTCGCGAAAATTTGGTGATCTAGAGTATATGGCATCTTTCACCTTAGAAAAGTAATCATTTATTGGTGAGTTAAACACAGAACTTACCTCTCTGGGTTCAAACACCATGTCTAGAAGATTCTCGTCTACACCAAGAGGTAAGAATTTAGTTTGTCTGTTAGCTGTAAGTTGTACACTGTATTGACTGAACTTGGTTCTATAAAATAAAGCTATATCTAAGGTACGTTCAGAAAGAAATCAATCTAAAATCACCCATGAAAAAATTCTAACAATGACTCTGTAAAACATAATCAATCCACTTAAGTTTTATTTTTTCCAGGTGTTAATGTTGTAAAAGCGCCCAACCTAATATATACTGACTAGCACAAATAAAAGGTGCGCTGTACTTGGAGTTTTAAGTCTTTCTATGTAAGTTTTCTTTGTTACTACAAGTATAAAGCTAACCTTGATTGAGAGGCTGACAGAGAGAGTATCTTGTATCGCTGTCCCTCTTTCAGCTCCATCACTTCCTGTCCTGGGCGCCACACAGAGATTATTGTTGCTGAATAATTTGAAAGTTTCTATATGTAAAATCTACTGAGATTTAAATGAGAAAATGCTTCAAAAATTGAATACTTTATTGTTCCACCATAAACTTACATATTTTGAAATCCACATCTTTTTTTGACAGTCCTACAACTCTAAGCTTTAACAAAGGAACCACATTTCTGCTTTTCCCATCCTGAAATATAATTGTGTACTTTACTATGGGTCCATTCTTGTTGCTGGATACCTTCCAAAGTATTTTTTCTTAAGTTGTACTCTTTCACAAAATAAACTATAAAATTATAATGTTTTTTTAAATATTGTAAATGTATTTTATTTGGTGTGCATAAAATTTGGCAGAAATTGATATTTCAACAAGTTAACATAGATTTGATTTAGAGCTTCCTGAATGTGCTTTATATGAGTATATATACACAAGACATTTAGCAATGTACTTGATATGTGGAAGCCTTTTCTGTGAAATAGAATACATGGCCAAAGATAATACAGTACAAAATACATGTATAATCCAGCTGGGCAGCACTGCTTACAGTGAATCTTAATATACAATAAACATACAATAAACATACAGTAAAACTCGGTTAAACCGAAGTCCTAGGGACCTGTGAAATTACTTCGTTATATCCGTAAATTGTTATATCCATATAAGGAATTCGTTAAATTTATATAGCTGGGGATCCAAGAAAACTTCGCTATATCTGTTAATTCGCTATATCCGTGTTCATACTAAACGAGTTTTACTGTAACTAAAAAACCCTCTACAGAATCTTTCCATAAACAATTATTTAATAAAGTGACTAGTATACCCCTTGTTCATCATTCCATGCTTTTTGGAACTCATTCTGTAGTCGCTGAAGTTTCCTCTGATGAAGTTCTTGTTTGTAGTCCATTAATGATCTCAGCTGTGAATCACTCAAGTACCCCTGAAATGGTATCAAACCACACCTAGTGAAATAAGAATACTAATTTGCTGTTCTATATTCTGAGGTTTTGCAGGGGAAATATATTTTCAGGTGTCAAGATTAAAACTACAAAGATACATTTTCTATGAAATATGAATCTTCACTGAAATGTTAAATCACTGCAGAGAGAGAGAGAGAGAGAGAGAGAGAGAGAGAGAGAGAGTTGGTCATCTAAGATACATCCTTATTCACAACTCTGACAGAACTTACTTTGGACTTCAGTTAAATGGCTGTTCCTACAAACACCCCGCACTACTTTTCATACTCACTTCTATAATGTCAGGTCTCTTGGCTGTTCTGAGAGCCTCCCACACTTCTTGTCCACACTGTAAATCCTCTATTTCACCCTTACTCCACTGTCTTTTCACGGCACAGCTCTCTGGCAAAATGAATACAAAATGTCAGCTGACATACACTATATAGAATTCATATTTCTGACGCAGTTGCAAAAGCCTAGTGATTAGGCACTCTTATTTTGTGACTGGAATGTCCTGGTTTGATTTTTATTCTAGGCACCACTTCGAACCTAGACTTTTAACGTGGATAGTGATGTTAACTTGCCAATGCAAGGGATTAGAAGTGACATTCACTGACAGGTCTTTAGGATATGACCTTTAAAAGAAGGACCCATGTCATAGTAGGTGTTGGCATGATAAAGAAACCTTATTGCTACATCCTTAAGCATCTACATATAGGTCAAAATTAGTGACACATCACCTATAGCTGCTTACGTTTCTACATGAAAAATTCTTGAATGAAATGTAAAAAAGCATACAATAAAAACAATCATTACATGTATGTTTATTTATAGAATTCAGATTTGTTTAAACTTTGAAACAATACTACCTTCATAATCTTCTTTATCAAATTTGTTCTCTATTTTCCTGTACAATGTTTCCTTGGCTTCTTGTTCTTGTTTCTGATGAAGTTGACTGAATTTTTCCTCAGCCTGAGCTGTTCTAAAAATAGAACCTCCTCCTGGCAATTTCTCCATGTACTACAAAACAGAACATCAAATGTATACCAATATCACTGGCTCTGCATCATTTGATTACTTCAAATGCAAATTTTAATCATTAAAACAAATTAATTCTTCATGAAAAACATAAAAGTTATTTATTTTCATATAAAATTCAGGATATTGTTATGTACCAAAGAATTAAAGCATTCTAATTCCCTTGCATACACATGTAAATATTGTCCATAAAAAAAATTGTAAACCTTTTCACATACCATTAAAGGATATTTTCTTCCCAATATTACATCAATGCATCCCACCATTCCTCCCTCCCCATTGGTTTCTGACAATGGGACACAGAGGGGACGGGGATCCATCTGAAACCCCAGCATGGTGTCCCAGGGGACAGGCCTTGTGGAATTGAAATTGATCTTCAACTGAAGAGAAGCTGGTGCCTATAACAGTTCATAACAGGGTTCAGGTAATGTACAACAGTTCATAACAAGGTTCAGGTAATGTACAACAGTTCATAACAAGGTTCAGATAATGTACAACAGTTTATAACAAGGTTCAGGTAATGTACAACAGTTCATAACAAGGTTCAGGTAATGTACAACAGTTCATAACAAGGTTCAGGTAATGTACAACAGTTCATAACAAGGTTCAGGTAATGTACAACAGGTTCAATAGAAATCTTTACACAGATGTACACATGCTGACAGGGTTGGACATTAATGTCTGTTTGCTTGTCTGATAGTAGTGAAAATTTTTCATGGACAAGTGATATTGCTGGGAACTTATCCAATTGGACAGTGATTTTTTCTGTGAGAAATTCTTTTATAAAAAGTTGAAAATAAAAAAACTAAAACCTGTTGTCAACTTTTTATTGAAAGTTCAAGTCAAAAGTGTGCAGTCTGTAAACAGCTTACTTCAATCCCGATAGTAATAATGAATTTAGATCCTGACCGTTAAACTCAAATGTGATCAAACTTCACTATGGAGATTTCCCTATGAAGTTTGGGTTTTTGGCATTGGGTAAGAAAGTGATAACAAATGAAGACAAAGGTATGAAAGAGTTGGAGAAAAAAGCAAATAAATGTTTGATGTTGAACCTATTTCTTTTTGTTGCTATTTTTCTATAATTTTTAATTTAGCATTAACTACTTATCTAGAAGAAGATTATGTAATTAAGTTTCATAATTTGCTATATGTGTCAAAATAAAACTAGAACTGTCCAAAAGGGACAAATACCCCCCGCTGGGTTTTTCAGAGAAGGTACCAAATCACTAATGTTTTCTAGATGTGAGAGGTGTTCACAATTTGCTTAAACATTTAGAGTGAAAATTTAATTACTCATTATATTTTTTTTAATGAATGAAACTAAGGTGCAGCCTAATAAAACATCAATACTAGTAATTTTTATTACATTGAAAAAATAGTTTGCAACTATCTGTCATCTTTGTGAGACATGACACTCTGCAAATTGATTGTTGAAAAAAAAATACCATAATTAATTATACAAAATCAAATTGATCTTCATACCTTTATATCAAAATCATTATAAAAATAGAAGGCTGTTTCCAGTAACTATGTGTTTTGACAGACATAAATTACAATTAAGAGACTTAGACAACAGAGATCTTTATTTCTTTCTGCCCAATTCCCAGGAGATATAGATAAGACCTGCTTGATCAGAGATGCCCTAACAGCTTCCCACACTGAACTCATTAATTAATCTTTAACTGGATGCATGTCCACTCATTACTCCCAAGGGACAAATGGATTTACACTATCTGCTGTGTAATGTAAAAACTGTTTTTAATACTTTGTGATTTTTTTTTACTTCTAATGAGTAGTTTTAAGCTGTAGTTCACATTTTTGTACAGATGTTGTAGATTCTATGTCTCAAACCTTAGACATGAACCCGAAATGACTAAGTCAATAAAAATGAAAAGAAAAAAAACACCTGTAAAATGCAGAAAAATTATCAAATAATGTTGAAAATACCAGGTGAACATCTTCATATGGTAAATAATAAGTGTACAAATTTTCATACAAATCTATGCAATAGTCTCTGGGAACATATCCGGACAAAACCACATAATAAAAATGAAAAAAACACCTGTAAAATGCAAAAAAAATATCCAATCATGATGAAAATACCAGGTGCACACCTTCATATGGCAAAGAATAAGTGTACAAATTTTCAGACAAATCCTTGCAACAGTTTCCAAGAAATGGTCCGGACAAAATCTCGTCTACAGACAGACGGACAGACAGACAGATGGACAAGCTGATTCCAATATATCCCCCCTAAACTTCGTTTGCGGGGGGTATAATAATAAAACATACTAGATGAATATATTTAATATAGACTCGATTTTCATTTACAATATTTTTTAAGTTTTCAAATAGTTCCTTGTAGAAAAATTTTAGACAATTAAAAATTATGTTCGGACAAGTAAATTTTACAGTCACTTGTCAGAGAGGACAAGTAAAAAAAAACATTAATGTAGAGCTTTGATTAAGCTTACCTCTAATAGAGAACACACTAATGTACCTGAATAACAATGGAAATCTTAATACAGATGTACTTAGCTAACCTCAAATGGAGAACAGGGCTCCTGACTTCCCACTAACTCCGCCCCTGAAGTACACAGTTTGTGACCTGTTTGGATCCTCTTTTTATTAACAAGGTCCAGTAAAGGGACATCCAACTTTGCTGGGATACAATACCAACCATCAGTCAGCTCTACTGTTACCTAAAGTAGCAAAGTTATTGTTGGCCGAGTTGGAAATAAAACACGTTTGTAACCCTGCAATTTCTAACTTTACCACTTACATGTATTTATTTAATGAGAAATCCTTTCATACAAATACTGTATATACTTGCTTATAAGTAGGTTCTCTTACAAGTTGGTTGCATTTTTTTGAAGATTGTTTTGGAGGAATTTTGTCACTGATCCGCTTATAAGCTGGTGCAGTTTTTTGCCAGAATCTGTAGGCAATTTCAGATTAATATTCTTTTGTATTTACCTGTGTTTCAAACTATGTTTTGGGGTATGACATTGACTATTGATATTTTATTAACAATCTAACAAAGGCAAGATCATTAATCTGAAAGCACCTGTGTTTTATGTACAGTGCTCCCTCGGTATATTGCCAACTTTTGTCCAAGACAGATTTTGGCATTAAAGCGAGGGTGGCAATATAACGAGTTCTGTCATAAATTACAATGCAATGAGCCCAGTTCAAGATGAATACGTAATTTATTTTAGTTAAAATCAAATGTCATGCTTTTGTGTGTGTGTACATACATATACACTCAAGCGCAACTTTCATTTCTTCTGGAAAAAAAGTCATTAATTTATTTGTTTTTAAAATGAAATGAAAATGTCACAATATTACGACATTTTTCAATTTCCCGCTCTTTCGCTCTTCTGTTGATCCTGAGTCGAAGAATTTAACAACCCGACGATAACGGTGTCAATAGCAGTTTTAGCCTCTCGGTATACAAAAGTTTTTGAGGTTTATCGTCAATATCATCTGAATCGAAAGTAGATTATTTCACCATCTCAAATAACTAGATCAGTTAAAAAAGTTCGGTAACAGACGAATGGAAAGTCACGTGCCAGGGTACACGTCTAGATCTTCATGAACCTGTTGTAATATACACGTATTCTCATGTTTGCTAGTACCTGAGTACTTTCTCTTCTTAATCTGTTTTGATATTCATCAATCAATCCATTATGTGTCCAACAATTGATGACTGTTTCAGGGGTAACGGAATCCCATGCTATTTTCACGTGCGGAATTATAGTAGTCTAAAAATAGAGATGGGATTTCCTTAGAATTTTGATCTATGGGGAATAAAATGATTTTTTCATTTATTATGGCCTGCTTCGGTGAAAGCAACAATCGGCGATTTACAGTTAAATAAAATGTACAATTATTTGTTTGGGTTTATTTTAAATTTTCGTTTGTAATCTAAATTTGTACGCTTTCTCTTCCCTGACTTTCCCATTATTGTGATGAAATAATACTTCTATCTTATAAAAACAACACAAAAGAAATTGCTAATTTTGAGTTTTATAAAACAATTATCTTTAATTTAGCTGAACTCCTTGTTCAGCCAGTCACCTGGTCACGCTTCACCGCAACCACTGTCAAAGCACGGGTGTGACGTCCAAATTACCGACACGCGCTAGATAATTGGCATTGTTACCGAGGGTTTTCCTTATATAATTTGACCTTTTGTTTCCCCAAACTAGTGGCGGATGGCAATAAGCGGGGGTGGCAATATAACGGGTGTATTAACACAGGGGGAAATCCGTTCTTGGAGAATTCCTGGCAATAAGCGGGGGTGGCAATATAACGGTGGGCAATATACCGAGGTAGCACTTTATATGGTAACCTTAAATCTTCCTTTCCTACATTAGATTAAGTTCTGACCTTTATACACAGATTATCATTGAGTTGTTACAAAGTTACTATCTGTCTTCTCCCACAAAAATACCAAATTTTTTAGTACTCACTTACAAGTCAGAGTTTGGAACCAAAATTTTAATCCCAAAAAATCCAACTTATAGGCAGGTACAACATGGTTTTTAAAGATATTTCCTATATACAGTCTAGACGAACTCCAAAAATGGCGTGAACTCCAAAAAAGAAGTCTTTGGCTCCATCATGCATTGCAGCAAAATGGCGTCCGATGTAAACAAACAATGAATAGTCGTTCACTTTCTTCATATATATACGACCGCTAAATGGCTGTATTTAGTACATTGTGACTATATTTTAATTTTTGTTGAATGAATAATTAAACTTTTTAATTATATAATGGATATTGACTTATTTATCGCTTCCAACTCTTGCATTATATAGTGATTTTGGATATACGACATCGAATTCAATACTGCCGGTAAGAATTAATTTTTTAATTAATATATTGTCTCCTTGATTTAAAATTTATGTCGTTCCTATAATAAAGATGCCTAAATTTTATTTCGAAGACACCCAAATTGTAATTATTTAATCAGAAAATGCACAGTTTTCACCACGGAGCAGAGATATTAACAGGTTCATTTTTAGAAGACCTGTTGTGACGTTAATTTTTTAAAAGAGTGATTTTTTAAGTTTTCAAATTGATAGATAATGGTTTAAAAATGTTTTCATGATAATACCTGTTTGTATTTGATAAAAAAAATCGGTAAATAGCGATGGTGAGAACTTATGCTTTCAATTCAGATGTTGAACACAATTAAAATACCGAAATAATAATAAATGTGTAAAATGTGTAAAAGTTTTTAACAGATACAATATATATTGTTCCATTTTAAATATATTGCCCTTTTTTAGGCATAATTAATTCTCAAACGTATAATTTTCTCACATAATTGATCTGACTTGAAATGTTAACTTTGAAAGTAAATATCCCTTTATTTGCAATTAGAATCTAAAATCTGACAAATACGATCTCTTTTGAAGCCATTTATTTAGCATTTCTGAGTACTGGTATAATTGCCATACTTTCCCAAACTTTGCACGGACAGTTTTTGTAGACCCATCATTTTTGCTGAAAAATCGCCAATTTTTGTGTGTCTGTGCATGCGCGAACTCTTTTTTCGGAGTCTTTTTCTGTCTCAATTTCTTACTTCTGGAAACGCTGTTTTTGGAGTTCGTCTAGACTGATATATTCCTACAAATAACTTTGATTCCTTGTTGTAGCCCAACCCTACACAGGGGGGGTCATGTCATGTTTTGAACAAACTTGAATCTACACTGTGTGAGGATGTTTCTGTACTAATATGACTAATTACAGCTTTAGCTGTAAGGAAGGAAAGGGAAGGAAAATTAATAGTTTTTGTTGCAGAAATGTTTTTTTTCAGACTGTGAAAAAAAAATTGTTCATTTCACATTGTAAAAATAACACCTGTGAGGTGAAAATTTCATTTCCTTTATAAATCTTTACTAAAAAAAAAAGTCTATCATTTGCAATGTTTTACTAAGTGGTCAAAAAAAACCCATAGGTAATCAGAGATTACAGAGCTCACCTCAACGAATGTTGTCTTTAAGTAAGGCAAAGTCCCACACTAAACTAATAATCTAGGAGTGTGCATCCCTAGATGCAACATTTATGCAATTTTGGTCTGATAGGGTTTGCAGTTACTTGGGAATAGACTTATCTGAAAACTTAAAACTAGTCACTCATTCAAAAAATGTAAGTCAAATCCAGCTTCCGAAGCAAGTTTTGAGATTGTTCGTCCCTTGATGCATCATCCATGCAAGTTTGGTTCAGATAGGCCTTATAGTTACTTGGAAATGAGATCTGCTCCAAAAACTTTAATCTGGTTACTCATCCGGAAAATGTAGGTCAGATCCAGCATCCGAAGGAAGTCCAGTAGTGTGCATCCTTAGATGTATCATCCATGCAAGTTTAGTCAATATAGGGCTTATAGTTACTTGGAAATGACATCTGCTGCAAAAACTTTAACCTGGTTACTCATCCGGAAAATGTAGGTCAGATCCAGCATCCGAAGCAAGTCCAGTAGTGTACATCCTTATATGTACCATCCATGCAAGTTTGGTCAATATAGGGTTTATAGATACTTGGAAATGACATCTGCTCCAAAAACTTTAACCTGGTCACTCATCCGGAAATTATAGGTCAGATTCAGATCTGAAGCAAGTCCAGTAGTGTGTATCCTTAAATGTATCATCCATGCAAGTTTGGTCAAAATAGGGCTTTTAGTTACTTGGAAATGAGATCTGCTCCAAAAACCTTAACCTGGTCACTCATCCGGAAAATATAGGTCAGATCCAGCATCCGAAGCAAGTCCAGTAGTGTGCATCCTTAGATGTATCATCCATGCAAGTTTGGTCAATATAGGGCTTATAGTTACTTGGAAATGAGATCTACTCCAAAAACCTTAACCTAGTCACTCATCCAGAAAATGTAGGTCAGATCCAGCATCCGAAGCAAGTTCAGTAGTGTGCATCCTTAGATGTATCATCCATGCAAGTTTGGTCAATATAGGGCTTATAATTACATGGAAATGAGACCTGCTTCAAAAACTTTAACCTGCTCCAAAAACTTTAACCTGCTCCAAAAACATTTACCTGGTCATTCTTTAGCTGAAATTGCAGCATCTGAAACCTTGACTGGTACATGTACAATGAAACGCACTAGAAGCATCCTCCATGCATCTCTGACTAATATAGGCCATAGAAGTACTTGAAAAGAAAACTGCTCCAAAAACCTTAACCTGGGACGGCGACACCGACGGTATTACATAAGCTCCCCCAACTTCGTTGAGGTGAGCTAAAAATCGATGTTGGACCACTGAGTGAGATATAGAACCTGTCAATGACATATTGGACCACTATAACATTTTTTCATGTCACACTCTAAGGCCAAAGTTTTTTTTTTTCATTTGGTTTACGATTCTGCCGACCCTAATTTTCACCAATCATGAAAATAAAAATAATGTCTTTTTCCGACATATTTTCCCGGATTTTTCTCAGCTGAACTGGTGGGTTTTAAATTTTAGAATGCATCTTAGTCTAATAAGCGCTTATAAATATATGACACCTTTACAAACATTTAGGTGACCATAAATAAACACGTGCAGACCAAAAATGGCGGTTCTGTCATGTAACAAGGTAATTCTTCGCTGAAAGCAATGACATACACTTAAAGAACTTTTTCTGCATGGAAAAGTGAATAAAATCTTGGATGCATGATCCCTTTCTCCAATTGCATTGTCTCAATTGGCTAAATTCATACCGTAATATTGGAGAGTGTATGCCCAACCCTGATCAACCTAGCAGACACGGTTACACCTATAGATAATAAGGATTTATCAGTGCCTTCTCATGTACAATTGCCCAATTGGAAATGAGTTCAGTTTTTTCCCAATTTGGCAGTATTTTTTGCCAATTGGTGAACAATGCTTTTATTTTTAATTATCTTGAAAAAACACAAAGTAAAATTGTCAGACTGTCTGTAATTTTCATCTATTTAACTCATTTAGCAAAGCTACAGTCATAACACGTTTAAAAATACTGTAAAAACATCGCCAACTTTTAATCCGAATTTCCTCCGTTTTTCTAAAAATGATCATATTGTGTAATTATATAGATTTATTAAGTTATTTCCACCTACTCAATTGATCTGCGAGTGAATAGTAAGGACTTTAGGCATTATTTCAGATAGAAAAATATATTTTTAATGCATTAATATATATTAAAAGAGGACTTTTAGAAAATGTGTACTTACTATTTTTGCAGGAGGTTTATAATCTCCAGAAACAGATACTATATGATCTAAATTGAAATCTCATACACACATGTACAACCCTAAGTTGTATAAATGCTTTACACTAATTGAAGTCCAATTTACTTTTATTAGTCTATTATTCATAATTGATCTTGTATGATGAAGATGGATCATATTTAATTGTCGTTTGGTTGCCCAAATTAGAGTTCATACTGAAATGTTAAATGAATTACCCCTGAATACAGGATTTAAGTAACATTTTAAAATTTTTTCCAATTTCATCAAATAGCCGATAATTTATTCCCAATTCCCCAAAAATGGTGTTTCCCAGAATAGGCTGATAAATCCATGGATAATAGTTAGACGAATTTAGTGTTGAGAGATACATCTTAGTTGAAGTAACGCTGACCGGTATTTCACTGGATAAATTCAAATGTGTATAAAACATTTGTTAATTTATAGAGGTAAATTCAATATACAAATCTTTGCAAATTTCATACTCAATTTAGATCAAAGCCCTTTGAATTACTAAGTAAATAATGAGCATTGCCTACTGTGCAGGTACATAACAAAAATTTAAAGAAGGACTTGATTGAGAAATTATTAGGCTTTTGTGCTGCAGGTTGAACATTAAATTTGATAGCTGCATGATCAAATTATTATAACCTTTATTTCAACATCAATTACTTTTGATATTAAACAATTAAAATGTATTTTTCTTCAATCTATATTTAATTTAAATTTGGATCCTTATTTTTAGTTTGTGGGGATACCGAGGTTTATAACACATCACATATCACTGAAAAGCACAAAAAGAAGTTGAACATCATGAACCATGCACTGACTGACAAACAAAAATCAGAACTATATGTAAATGAAAATGACATTCAGTCTAAAGTTAGAAATGAATCAAAATTAAATAAAAAGAGTTATGTGATCTAGACAATAAAACTTAAAAGTACTATTGACGTGTATTATTTTTATTAAAATAAACATTGCTGGTATTTTAAAATGAAACTGTTGAATCCTAAATTATTTTTATTTTTATTTTTCGACCACCCAATGCATTTTTTTGAGACAGAAAATCGTAAATCAAAAAAAAAATAAAAACTTAGGCCTAAGCAGGATCAGCTATATATTATCAAATATCGCAAATATGGAAGCCAGTGCAAGATATATAAAAATAAAAAGTAAAAGATATAACAAAACATTTATTGATTGTGTTCATTGGCAAAATGTGTTATGTCAACCCTTCAACCAAACAGTTGCCTTGGGTTTAACAGCCTCAGGCAAACAATTTGGTTCTTGGGTCTGACAAAATGCATGTTGCCCTTGAACCCAGTTAATAAATGTACAGTATTGCAGTGTTGAAAATGTAATAAATATGTTTAAATGAAACTTGAATAGAGAAAAACCTCAGTTTCTTGAGGAGCCTGTTGTTTACTGGCCGGTGTAGAAGCTCTACACTGTTGCTCTCTATATATACCAGATACACACAGTACCAGTCTTTTGGTTGATGTGTCATCTCTCTCCATAATTTTTCTTAAGGCTGACCTAAAAAATACAATCATATATCTCATTTTTTAAAAAAAAATTGTTGAATACACATTTATTCAATGATTGTCATTAAGGACATACGCAACGTAGTTGGAAATTATTGTCTTTTCCCCTGGAGTTGAAGAGTTCCAATACTTACAGAAACTGTGTGCTACATTTTAATGTCTATACATGTATATGCTGTTGAACACTTCTTCTAAAACAAGTTTGGATAAACAAAACATCTAGAATATATGTTTAGAATTTTTTGTATATTTTTCTCAGAATTATACAAGAATTTTTATCAATTGATATCTTTTCAAAACCCCTGGTAATGCATGCTGATTTTTTTGTCTACAAACATCTGATGGCAATATAATCTTAAATTAAAAATATCTTGAAAAATTATCAGTAGGTAAAGTATGTTGCGTACATCCTTAAAACATTTCTTCTATCTAGTATCTCTGCAGTACCTATGACAACTGTCTATTTCTCGATCATATCTGTACTTCATCTGCAGCATTACATTTTCTGGAGTCAGAGCCCTGAAGAGACATAACAAAGTAATTCAGAAGAAAATGTGCCTAAATGGTACCAAAAACATTAAAAGGAATGGAACATTTTGACAATTCTTGTCTGGATTTACCTGCCACCAAACTTATCAGGGGAAGCAACTTCATATGATGCCAACTTCCACACAATCCACCTATAGTGATTACAGAACCATGCCTCATTGATCAGGGAACAGTCCACACTGTCTATTGTCAGAAAGGCTCTACCAAAGGATTTACATATTTTTTTATTGTTCAAACAAAAATTAGCCATAGAGATACCTAATGAATAAATCTAAGCTTGCTTGTTGTTCGGACAGCTTCATAGAGTAAAAGAACAATGAAACAAGATGTGTTTGTGAAACACTGATGCCCCCGTATGGCAGCTTTTCTCAAATGCAAGTCAAAATCCAGGCCAAAAGATAAAAAATGTTGTTACCCAAAGAAAGGTTTTGTCTCGAGGAATATACCTGTAAAATTTGAAAGACCTAGCTGCAACTGTTCAGAAGTTATGGTGAAGGTTAAAGTTTTTTTTAAAAGTAAGTAAAACTTCAAGGTCAAGGTCAAAGTGGTTGGTATCCAAAGGAAGGTGATGTCACAAGGATTACATATGTGAAGTATGAGAGCCCTAGCTCTAACCATTCAAAAGTTATGACCAAGATTAAAGTTTATCAAAAGTAGGTCAATGTCACATTAAAATCATCCTAACATACTTTTGGTAATGTATTTTAATTTTCATGTAAATATCCCGTGGGGAACCCCTTCGTTTTAAATGTGTTATCACTGTACATATCCTTCACTGAACCTCAATTCACTGGACCTTAAAACCCGCCAGTCCGTGCCAGTTAGTTTTGGACGCGGCAGTCCAGAGAGGAGGACGCCTTTATCTCCTCTTATATCTTTGTTTTTTACATGTATGTACCCTTGTGATTCATGGCAGTGCTTGCTCTGGTGTGATATTATTTTTAGCAGTGTAATGGTCCAGCTTTTCTGAGGTAAGGCTTATATTTATAATTCTATTTTAGTTATTTCCTATATATTATTCATTTGTCCTAAAACATCCAGTCACCGCATTTCTCATCAATTTTAGCATGTGTGTTTCCTTTAATTTGATTTCTATCTATAGTAACACGTATATGAATATTTCAAAGTACGGTGTACAATTTCTGTCATAATAGTTTGTCCGTAAAGTAGCAATTCGCAATATTGCATTTGTGTAAGAGTTGTATGTATAATTTAAACAACTCATGTGTGTGTAATTGAGTCTTATCTATAGCTAAGACGTGTCCATTATCTATAAATCTGATAATGAGTGTAATGTGTATTTGTGTAAAGCCACTAGAGCTTGTAAGTAAAACTTGTATGTATATGTTGGAGCAGGTTCCATCCATATGTCAGAGTTTTTGTACAACAGTGAGGCCACCCAGTGCCTAAAGTCCGCCCATGGTGTGTAGTAGATAGGCCAGCCAGCCTTGGAACCTAGAGTCCATCCTCCAGCCTGTGAAGTGGAAAAGCCAGCGGCAAGACGGGAAATTACGACAAACAACAACAATGACATTTGTATATAGTATCATCAGTAATTAAACATGTAAATTGTAAACAAAAGCATTTGAGTTGTATTTTAATTAGTTAAAAGATAAATCCGCTCGACAATCTGTGACAGTCAAACTCCTATGTCAAGGTCAAAGGGTCAAAGTGGTTGGTATCCAAAGGAAGGTGATGTCACAAGGATTACATATGTGAAGTATGAGAGCCCTAGCTCTAACCATTCAAAAGTTATGGCCAAGGTTAAAGTTTTTCAAAAGTAGATCAAACTCCTAGAACAAGGTCAAAAGGTCAAAGTGGTTGTTATTAAAAAAAAGGTCTTGTCACAAGGATTACATATGTGAAGTATGAAAGCCCTAGCTTCAACCATTCAAAAGTTATGGCCAGGGTTAAAGTTTTTCAAAAGTAGGTCAAACTCCTATGTCAAGGTCAAAGGGTCAAAGTGGTTGGTATCCAAAGGAAGGAGATGTCACAAGGAATACACATGTGAAGTTTGAAAGCCCTAGCTTCAACCATTCAAAAGTTATGACCAAGGTTAAAATTTTTCAAAGATAGATCAAACTCCTAGGTCAAGGTCAAAAGGTCAAAGTGGTTGTTAATAAAAAAAGGTCTTGTCACAAGGATTACATATGTGAAGTATGAAAGCCCTAGCTCCAACCATTCAAAAGTTATGGCCAAGGTTAAAGTTTTTCAAAAGTAGGTCAAACTCCTAGGTCAAGGTTAAAGGGTCAAAGAGGTTGATATCCAGAGGAAGGTCTTGTCACAAGGAATACACTTGTGAAGTTTGAAACCCCAAGCACCAACTGTTCAAAAGTTATGGCCAATGTTAAAGTTTTTCAAAAGTAGGTCAAACTCCAAGGTCAAGGTCAAAAGGTCAAAGTTGTTGACATCCAAAGGAAGGCCTTATTACAAAGAATACACATGTGAAGTTTGAAACCCCAAGCACCATCTGTTCAGAAGTTATGGCCAAGGTTAAAGTCTCATAAAATTTTGCAAAAGTGGGTCAAACTCCAAGGTCAAGGTCAAAAAGTCAAATATGATGGTACCCAAAGAAAGGTCTTGTCACAGGGAATGCACATGTGAAATATGAAAGTCATAGTTCCAACCAATCAAAAGTTATGGACAAGGTTAAAGTTGACAACAGACAGACAGACAAACAGACAAACGGACAAACAGACAGACAGGCCAAAAACAATATACCCCCAGGATCTTTCGATCCGGGGGCATAAAAATATTGAAACTAACTTATACATCTCCTTCATGCCGGTAAATCCTTTCTCATCAGGAACAAGAAGAGCCCCATCTCCAACATACACCTGAGTAACATCACTGCCATAAAAATCTGGTAGGTAAAACTTATGCTTGGCAGCACTAGAAGCTCTCACAGAACATACAGATGGTGAAACACTGCCTAACTGTAAAAAAAAAAATCAAATAAAAAAATATGAAAACATTTTTTTAGCACACCTCTGAACTGCCATTTATGCAGATACTTACACAAGTGTTTCCCTGACTTCTAGTTATCACCTCCCTAAGTCTCACCCTCTGTCCTGAATTTTTCAGCTGGAACAATCGACCAGCACTCGGCTTCACAGTTCGTGAAGACTTTATCATATCCTCCTGTTTATTCATGGCTGTGTTCAGAGCGTTTAAGTACCCATCTTTGTTAACTCCATCAGTCCTACTAGGTATACTTTGCTCTGGACATGAAGTGTGTTGAGTACTTGGTTTATTCACTGTTTTATTTATTGATAAGGAGGAGAGGGGTTGACCACATGGCTTTGTTTTGGGTACAAACACAGGCTGCACTGATTTAACCACAGGGTTAGGTGGGGTGGTAATAGAGCCTGTTCCTGCTTTGTATGGGGTTCTGAAGGTGGAACTTTGTATAGTTGAAGCATGAGTTGTTTGTTTCTTGGCTTCCTCTGCCTTGATTTGAGCATTCCTAGAAATGGCACATAAAAATGTACTAGTAACTGATATAAAAATTAACAATTTAAAAACACATAAGGTATCACAAATCACAAACAAGTACAAACCTGATATGGGCATCAATTGGGTTTTCACACTTTAATGGTTTACTGTAGAAATTTGATCTGTCCTTAGTATAACCTAATCAGAGAAATAAAATATTTCTTAGCTTTCTAAACAAGCACATAATCAGCATATAAAAGCATAGCTGAATACACATATACAGCAAATATAATGTAACAAGTAAAATACCTTCAGGAACTGTTGAAAGTGCAGCCAAATTCTTCCTCTCAGTTGAAATGCCACCTACAATTCAGATGAAACAAATATCTGAGATACACAACTATAAAACTTTCATGTATGTAACATTATTATGTTTATAAATAAACTGAGCTCAGTTTCTTCAAAATTTCATTTTTGACATCAAGAGACTTGGGTAATGTATATTGAATCTAATTACCTAGATTCTGGTTTGATTCGTCTTCAGAGTCCATCTTAATTTTCTTGTTGGGAGTCTCCATGTCATCAAAGAAATCATCAGGCAGCACGAGATTGTCATACTCCCCGGGATCTCCCACGTCTTTGTTCCTTGGCCTCTTGGGAGTCAGCATGTCCTCTAACTTCCTTTTCTGAGTATTTATCTGAGACACCACACTAGATCCATCACAACTGTGTCTTGTTGGTTTGTCAATATTCCCTTCATTGTTTTCATCTAATCTTTTCTGAGCCATTTCAAGAGACTCTTTAGTCACTGCAATGGATTTCACACTAGCACTTTGGAAAGGCGAGATCTCGGGATGTGTTTTTCCATTATCCAAAGCTTTTGAAGATTGTTCCTTTGAATCCGTTTCACAGTTTTCTGCTAGCTTAGAACGCACCATATCAAGTGATTTCTGAGATACTGAGATACTTTTGCCACTAGCACTCTGAAAAGGAGAAAATGGCTTTTCCTTCAACCTTGGTTCTACAGTTGTACTATCTGATGTTTCCATTTCATGCTTATCTGCAAATTTTGCTTTCATCACCTCTTGAGATTTTTGAGACAATGAAACGGATTTAACACTATCCATTTGAAATCGAGAAAAGTTCTTTCTCTCTGTTGTGAGAAGACTGACTTCATCATTATCTTCACTGAAGAATGATTTGGTGGATTCTAAAGCTGCAGATGACACAGAAATCTGTTTTCCAGATGCACTCATAAATGGACAAGCTACAATATTTGCAGAAGACTTCTCAATGGGTTTTGCATTTTCATTTTTATTTAAGGTCTTTATATTTTGCTCACAGTCATCTAACTTTTTCATTTCACATCTTATATGAACTAGAGCCTGATCAGATACATGCACGCTTTTGCCTGAGGCACTGATAAAAGGACTAAGTGAAACAGATGACTGTACACTTTCATTCTCCTTTCCTGGCTTGCTCTGAAATTTTTGTAGAACATTAAGTGATTTGGCAGCAGCTTTTGGATCATTTAACTTGGGAACAGCTTGAATATTTTCTGATGTCTCTTTAAGAGTTACCATTGAATCTGTGTTCTCTATTGAATTTGTGTCCTTTGTAACAGTTTGTGAAAAATTGTCATGAAGGAATAATTTTTCCAATTCAGATTCTGGAAAATTGTCATTATTTTCTTCAGTTGAAGAGGTCCAAAGTTTTTTGGCTTCAGCAACAGCTTTTTCATCCACTTTAACCACCTTCCCTGATGCTGTTTGAAACCCATGAAATGAAAACTTATCTTGACTTGGTTCATTCCTAGCAATGTCACATGGACTGATAGATATTTGAATATTATCTGCTGAAAAATTTTCTAATGACTTCTTTGATTTTGAAAAGGCACTTTTACTGATGTCCACAAGTTTTATAGGGTTGAACCTGTCCACATTTGCATGTTCCCCCATGGAACTTTTCATCCCATCCTTGTTTTTATTCCCACTGGGTACATCAAGGGGCTTCTCCCATAATTTCTTGGCTTCCAAAATGGAATCATCACATACACTTACAGTTTTGCCAGAAGCTGTATGAAATCCTTGGAATGTTTCACTTTTACTGTTTCTATGTACAGGCTTCAGAAAATCTTCTCCAAGAGATTTTTCCCATAATTCTGTTGCTACAGATAGAGATTGCTTATCCACACTTACACTTTTTCCTGAAGCAGTCTGAAATCCTTTGAATTCCCCTGTCATATCATATCCTTCATCTTCTACTGCAGAGGAATTTCCTGTCTTAGGTTTATCACTTGCTTCATTTAAAGTTTCTTCTATTGTTTGACACATATTTACAGTTTTTCCTTCAAAGTCAGTACTGCAAGAATCTGAAAGATCAGCATGTAGAATTACTTCTTTATCTTTGAATGTAATCTCAGGATCAAGATCATCAAATTTATCTGAAATTTCAACTGTCTGTTTTTCCCATAATTCCTTTGCCTTCTTCAAACTCTTGTCATCAATGCTGACTGTTTTACCAGAAGCAGTTTGAAATCCACTAAAACTGGATTCTGTCATTCCAGCTGATGATTTTATAACTTGCTTATCAACTGGTTCAGTACAATCTTTCAGCTTATTACAAGATGGGGAAGGTACTCTTTCTTCTTTTCTTTCTACAGATACTCTACTTTCATTTGCATCACTTACATGGACTTTCCTCTCAGCTATAGCTTCCAGGGTAAATTTTTGGGAGATTTCCATCTCTTCATCAAACATATCATTCAGAAACAGATTGCTTAAATCTGCACTGTCATCAGGTTTTTCAGCATCTGTTTCTTTCTGGTTACTATTTTCATTCATTTTCCTCTCCTCGCTGCTTTCTGTCTGAGGGGTAGACTCTGTAAGTTCACTTTTGTGCATTTTATTTTTAGAGGATACCTCAGATTTAGTCTCATCTAGCCTTTTTACAACATTAGATGCTTTATGTGTTGAGTCTTTTGATTTTGGCTTGGCTAAAATTTTAGGTGGTTTAAATGGCCTAAAACCTTTAGGAATGTTTGAACCAGGGGGAAATTTGGCAGCAATTGAGGAAGATTTCATCAGCTGATCAGTTTTCTGTGGCTTCAAGGGGAAACCACTCGTTGGTTTTGATTTATGATCACTGATTCCTTTGTTCTTCATTCCAGAAAATAAAGTTTGAATAATTTCTTCTTCATCAATGTTAGTGAAATGTTCTTCCTTACCATCCAATTTTTTGGAAACTGCTTTGCTTTCTATTGGACCAATTTTTGCACTGCTAAATTCCTTCCCACCAGCTGTCTCAAATCCTGTGAATGAGTTTGAGTCAAGATTATCATGGACTTGAAATTCCTCAAATATATCTGAGAATATGTTTTTTCCCCTTGCTTTCAGATTTCCAGAATCTACATTTCTTGAGGATACTGCAGTGTTAGTAAAACCTTCTCTGAGATGAAGTTTGTTTGCACTGGAGAAACCTTTAAAATGTGTCCCAGTCATCAAATCAGCTTCTTCCCTGTCCCCAGATGGCATTATTTCTGAAGCATTACTGTCACACCCTGTATCTGGAAATTCTTTTGCATCACCCTCTTCAGAGATAATCATCTGAGCCTTTCTGAGAGAACTTTCACTTAGTTCTACTTTCTTTCCACTTGCTGTATGGAATCCTTGAAAACCAGCAGTACACTCTGAAGACATTTCCATATTGTCTTCCTCTACTTGTTCAAATTTTGTTCTGCTTTGGGAATGAAGTAGATAAAGTTTTTCTGTAGGTGCTTTCTCTGAATGGGTCTCCTTCACAGTTCTCTCCCCTGTATCACCAGTATCCACTTCTAATATTGCTCTTGCTTTCAGTAAAGCATCTTTTGTTTGAGAAAACTTTTTACCACCTGCTGTGCAGAATCCCTCAAATATCTCTAGGGTTTCCCCAGCTGTATCTGTTGCTGATTTATCATTAGAAACTTGACAAGGGAGATAACTAGGTTTTGTGTAGTAAATGGAGGGGTCTTCTGAAGGCTTGTCAGGATTAGACATGGTGGATGGTATGTTTAGATTTCTGTCTTGATTCATATTTGGTAATGTACTTACTTTCTCTGATCTGACACTATTACACTTTTGCTCTATTCCACAATCCTCTGTAACGACTTTCACAGGGACAGAGATGTCTTTTGAACAGTCCTGTATAAAAGGAAGTATACAATACATGAATAATAACTTTTGAACAAATCAAGAAATACATGTATATCTAGCCAAGTTTTTACTAGCTGATTATTTTTTACTCAAAGGTGTTTTTCAAAAAGGAAAGGAAAAAATTATTCCAAATAACTTGCCTTCTTTTTGACTACTTTCTGCATTGATGAGAATTTCTGAAACCCTGTGGAAATGAATGAAGCTGTGAATAAACTTTCAAAGCATTCAATAAACATAGGTAATCAAAAAAGCTCACCACTAAAAATGTTATCTATGAGTAAAGCTTAGTGGAACAGCAAATGAATACTCAGTAAGAACCGTTTGTTACATGCCAGTTTGTCATTACACATCAAACAACTAACCGTTCACGGTAGCTCAGTCGGTAGAGCGCTCGCTCCGTGATCGGGAGGTCGTGAGTTCGAATCTCGGCCACGACTGACCTAAGTCGATAAAAAATGGGTAGCAACTGTTCCTTCGCCATGCGCTCGGCACTTTGAAGTGAAAGTTGCGGGTCCTTCGGATGAGACCTTAAAAACCGAGGCCCCGTGTCACGGCAGGCGTTGGCACGATAAAGATCCCTCACTGCTCAATGGCCCTGAGTGCCGAGTAAAGGTCAAAATTTGAAGCCCTTCACCGGTATAAGGTGACGTCTCTATATGAGTGAAAAATTCTCGAATGGGACGTAAAACAACATACAATCAATCAATCAATCAAACAACTAAAAACTAGGGATGTCAATTTTGTCAATAATTCATATTCGAATATTCAATGAAAGTATTCGAATATATTCGAATATTCGATAAAATAAATCAAATCTGTTTTATTTTAAATATGCATCATCCTACTCTCATGAAAGGTTTAGCGTAGGTATACTTATATTGGAAGTAAAATTGTATGAAGACTTTTGTAGGTGTACAATAAAAAATTCCATTTGACATTTGTCAATATTTAAAATAAATAATTGATTTAAATGTAGAGAAGTATAATTTTAAGAAGTGAAACATGTGTATTTATAGAAGCTTCAACTGAGGAACCAGTCGTCTTATCAAAGGCAAGATAGTCGTAACGGTATACTGTTCAGATTTCAATATGTGTAATAAATTACAATTATCTGCCTAATAAGAGATATGACAATAATCTTTGGTGTAATGTTTTTAGAATATAAACAAATATTTCCGTAGACAATTGTCATAGGTAATTAACTATTTTCCCGATATTATCAAGTAATTTACACATTTATTCTTAAATTGAGCCCTTTACATTAATTACAGACAAATCCTATCGGACATTCATTCATTGATCAATTAAATTTATTTTGGTCGTGTATACTCTTCACGTCTTTTAGACATTCTAAGTAGGTTTTTCTTTTGTTGTCCTCGATTCTAGATTCGACTGTATCTAACTAATAAAAACATTGAAGTAATTTTTTTATTATACATAAAGCATTATTGTAGAATTCTTTACCATCTTACTCAAAACGAAATACATGTAATTTAGAGATCTATAAGATAAGAAAGTAGTGAAAGAAATCAGGCGATCGAAATTGATCGCTAGTAAATTAAACAGGGGTAATTCCAGCACTGTTCTAATCAAAATTTACAAATTCACAGTACTTCTTTTTATGAAATCTGAAAAACGCCGAATATTCGAATCTTAAATTCATATTCGAATATCAACTTATCGAATGAATATTCGAATGTTCGAATATTCGTTGCCATCCCTACTAAAAACACACACACCAATGTTAAACAAGCAGGACAAAATGTGTCTCTATAATCTTTATCCATGCAAGTTTGGTAGTCAGATAGTTACAGAAAAACTCATTTTGTACAAACACAGATATAGCAAAGTTTTTGAGGTCCCTGTCACCATTCTTAACATTTCCTTGTAAAATGTTTGGTTATACATGTAATGAATTCTAATATAATGAATTTAATATAGCGAGTTGCTTTTGTGTCCCATTAAGGTTAAAAATAATGCAATTTATATCTTTTTATATAACAAATTTTTTTAACATCCCTGACTTTAAATTATCAACCTGAAATTATTTTTCATAAATATTTACATGAATAACAGACATTTGATTACACAGAAAACTAAATTCTTCAAGGTAGATTTTGTATTTAACACTCAAGTGAGAATATATCAGTAGTATAAAAAGGAAAATACAGTATGTGTATTGTGAATTCCATATATATGTATACTTTTACAAATTCCACAAACAGATGAAACAGATTAGGGATATAACAAAGGAAATCTGCCTGTCCCCAGGACTTTGCTATAAGTGTACTTGGAAACGGGTCTGCTTAAAACTCTTTGATCTTTTGCATCCCAAAATGCATCATCAGTGCAATTAATTCAGCTTATTAGGAATGGATCTGTTCAAAAACTGTTTACTGATCACCCATCCCAAAAATATAGGAGTAAGTCAGGTATTGTGCATCCTTATATGCATCAGCCTTACAAGTTGGTCCAGGTAGGGCTAATAATTACAACTCCAAGCATATTAACCTGGAAGAGTGACACCACAACATTGTCATGAGCAAAAAAATTATCAAGTTAAATTTCTTAACTCTGAAATACTCTCTATCAAATTCAGAACATAGAAGTACAATCCCCCAATCTTCATAATACCTTGAGTTGAACTGACTTTGGGGTTTTCAGTCTGTGCTGACCTGTTGACATCAATCTCTAGTCTCTGACTCACTATTGTTTCATCCTTCTGTATTGCCAAGGAATCCCCAGGTTCATCTGCTATAATGTGATGGCTTTGGAGAGGTGACTCCACTTCTTTAAAGCCATATACAGTCTTGGGGCAAGATTTTGTGATCTGGTTATTGGTAGGATATGAAAATTTTCTGTTCTTACACCTAAGGCTGGATACATTAGAGCTGACTGGAGTTTCCTTTGGTTTAGAATTTAAAAGCTTGTGATCTTCTTCTGACTTTGTTTTGCATGCTTTGTCACTAGACTTTACTTGCTGTTTCTGAATATTATCAATGATTTTGGGGGATTTATCACATTTGTTTAGTAATGTATTAGAATGCACCCTATTCTCATCAAATGTTAATAGATTTTCATTATTAAGGGAACACATCTCATTCAATGAAGTTGGTGATACTTGCGAAAACAAATCATCTACATCCTCTGTAGTCACATCACTTTCTTCATTTGAGTGGGAGATCAATTCCTTGTTTAATTTTAAATGACTTGAATGGTCAGATGAGCTTTGTTCAAAGGACTGACCAGTTACCTCTATTTTTATTTCTTTGACAAGCTCACTGTTTTCAGTACAAACTTCATTAGACTCTTTAGCAGTGTCATCAGTATGACTAAAGGTTACACGTTTCCTTGTACTTGATCGTCTAGTCCTCCTTTTCTCGTTAGATAAAATTGACTTGACTCTCTTGTTACTTTCCATAGGAGTCTTGTACATTTCTGCATTGGGCCTATCTTTAACATCCTTTACTGGTGAGGATGATGAGATGGGAGAATTCTTTATAGTAATGCCAACTGTTGAATCCTCCCATGACTTCCTCTTCTGTCCTCTATTTGGAGCACACCGACGCTTTCCAACAGATTTGGAGGGTGGATCAAAGAAATCAGAGAGAGTTTCATCAATAACCTCTTGCTTCAGGGTCACAGCTTTATGTTCAATCAAGGAAATACTATCCTTTTCTACAGAGCTTGAAGATTTTTCATTCCTACTTGGCAGAATATTCTCGACTGTATCTGAATCCTCTGGTAAGAGTTCTTGAGAAAATATAGGCTCACTCTCCCACTCTGTAGGTTCAGATTTCACAGGGATGTCAGCTAATTCTTTGATCTCTGGGTTACTTTCTATATCCTCCTTTGATTCTGCCCTCTGTTCTTGTTCATTAAAACTACAGCACAGTTCATCCTGACTCTTAACAAGTCCCGGTGAAAACAACGCCCTAGGTACTTTCTGGAAAGGTTAGTATAAGTATGCTTTAAAAAATCAAAATCATACGAGGGGTGATCAAAAAGTTCGTGAACTTTTTGATCACGCCTTGTATAAACAAAAAATAACAGAACTGTTGGTCGCCAAATTTTGTGGAATCTTTTTTTCCACAAGATAATTACATGTATTTGGTTTTTATAGGTGAGAATAAATTTTCACAAAGTCTGATTAATGTTGTACATGTATATGAACTTTGATTTATAATTATACGAGAATATGATATTTTTGCAAGCAGACAGTCTTGCATAATTAAATGGAAGTACAGTTTTTACGGATAAAAAGTGATTTACAGTTTTCAACACTAATCAATACAACTGCTAGAAAAAGCAAAATTTAGATTATTATGCATAGTCTTTTAAATAAGACAGACTACTGAAGTACAATATTCTTAATGCAGATTTCAAATAATTTGTTCTAAAATTTTGCTCTGAAAATTGCTATACATCTCAAATAAGAAGTCCATGGGCCACAACACTCACGTGAGAAACTCCCTGGTCATGCTTGACCCCAAATGTATAATTTAAACAATTTTGAATCTACACTACCTGAATATGCTTGCATATTGATATGAACTAATCATGGTCCTGCTGTTCTTGAGAGGATTTTAAAGGTATTATTCCTACATAACCCCATGTAAACCTTTGATCCCTATCCCCCTATCCTACATGATTTATATAAACTTGAATCTACATTGTATCGGAAAGCCTTAAAATAAATTTTATTTTCTCTGGGACAGTGGTTCTTAAGATAGCTAAATGACCCCACCCTATTTTTGCCTTTTCCTGATTATCCTCCCCAGGAAGGGGGTATGACCACTTTAAGAAACTGATTCTTATTCATCAAAGGATACTTTGTGCCAAGTTTGGATGAAACTGATCCAGTAATTATGAAGAAGATAAAAATATGAATAGTTTCGATAAAGATGTAACTGACAATAATGACAGACAATGGACGAATTTCTATCAGAAATGCTCACTTGAGCCTTTGGTCCAGGTGAGCTAAAAATCATTAACAGCCACATGTATTTTTAAATTCTTTCAATTTACAATCTTTTCCAAATTCTTTTTCAATATTTACCTTCTGTTTTCCTACATCTGTGTATTCTTTTTCACATGAATCTGAAAATAAAATATATATCTCCAGCTGATTCAATGATCGGGTGCATAAATAGTGAAGAGACTTCAAACAAACATAAACCATTGTGACATTTTACTTTAACTCTTACTATTTAATCAATCAAAATAAAACAACTGAATAAGTAGAACAACAGCAATCAGAAAATGCAAGCTCATTCCAATGTCTGATCATATGATAACACAATTTATTTCCTCCAATATTCATCTTAATGTTACATCCAATTAGAATGTGGATCTTCTGAGCATGTAAGTTATTCAATCACATAGGGCACGTAACAAACACCATACTTTTTTTTGATTTCTGCTGAACAATTTCTCTGCAATTACCTCTTTGTCCATGCTTTAATTTTTGGCATCTCAAAATTCTTCACTGCTGTTTACAAGTTTCAAGTATAAAAATCTCTTTACATGTGAGCATCATTTAATAATAGAATTTTTTGCCAAAGGATTAAATATATTGTCTAGATTAACAACAAGAAAAAATTATAATTCATTTGGGAAACACATTGTACCATATCGATAACATTATGGAAAGAGATTTGGTTTTAATACAATATATCATAATTTGAAAGCATTGAATAACTGATTTGTATACTGCATGCATTTATATACATGGAAATTTTTGTCCCAGATTTTTGCCCTTTTTTGTCCTCAACACAAAGAAGAGAATTTAATACATGACAAATTCAAAGACAGAGTAATCTCTTCAACACAACAGTCTTGGCAAAGAGCTAGGTTCACTTTATGCATAAAATGGCCTTGTAGATAAACCAATTTATCCACTAACAAACTATGTCCCTTTCTCAACATCAATATAAAGTAGAGACTTGGCGCTTTCAGTTTGTATATAAAAGTTTCCTCTAAAGAGTCCAGGTACTCGAAAACAGGTTGTGTGAAATTGCGATATTCTTGAATTTTGCAGAAAACAGGTGAATTTCAGAACCTTCAACAAAGAATTAAAATATGAGCACACCCCTCGATCCAAAAATTACAATGTATTTTATAATCTTAATAAGCAGTTCTTTCGTAATATATTTGCACATTTTGGATCGGAGGTTGTGCTGTATACGAAATATTGAAAATAGCATCATATTTTGGCCATTTTTGAAGAAATATTCGGGATATGTGAATAATGACGCAATTCATGACGTCATAATGCATTGACTATCAAGAAAATTACATCATTTTTAGTAGAAATTCAGTCACCAAGTGTTCAAGTGATATTTATTGCCTTGTCGACTAAAACTATGCAGTTTTAATTTTTGCAGAAATTTACAGGGCCAAAAAAGGCCCTAAGTGGCCCTTGCTCTTTAAAATGAGACAAAATGTTTGTGTGATATGGCAAAAATAACCCTGTATAGAGTATTTTTTTTATATATATAAAAGATGTTTTAAAAGCTTGATCATTATTTTGATTAATAAAAACATAGGTAATCAAAGATTACGAAGCTCACCTCGACGAATGTTATCTACATGTAAGGCAAATTTCACATCATATTTTTTTTCTAGTTAGGGTACATCCCAAGATCAATGGCCATGCAAGTTTGATTTAATTATAGACCTGCTCAAAAACTTTTGACCTGTTTAGTAATCAAGAAAATTTTGGTCACTTCCAACATCCAAAGCAAGTCTGGAAGTTTTCATCCTTAGATGCACCATCTATGCAAGTTTAATCATAACAGGCCATAATATTATATAGCTACTCCAAAAAATTACCCTGGTCACTCATCTGGAAAATGTACATCAGATTCAGAATCCAAGGCAAGTCTGGAAGTGTCCATCCCTAGATACATCATCCATGCTAATTTGGTTAAAATATGGCTAAAATTCACTCATGTGGAAAATCTAGGTCAGATCCAGCATTCGAAGCAGGTTGGTTAGTGTACATCCCTAGATGCATCATCCATGAAAGTTTGGTCCAGGTAGGGCTTATAGTTACTTGGAAACGAGACTACTCCTAAATCTAAACCTGGTCTCACATGTGGAAAATCTAGGTCAGATCCAGCATCCGAAGCAAGTGTGGTAGTGTCCATCCCTGGATGCATCATCCATGCAAGTTTGGTCCGGGTAGGGCTTATAGTTACTTGGGAATGGACCTGCTCCTAAAACTTTAACCTGGTCACTCATCTGGAAAATCTAGGTCAGATCCAGCATCCGAAGCAAGTGTGGTAGTGTCCATCCCTAGATGCATCATCCATGCAAGTTTGGTCAAGGTAGGGCTTATAGTTACTTGGGAATGGACCTGCTCCTTAAACTTTAACCTGGTCACTCATCCGGAAAATCTAGTTCAGATCCAGCATCCGAAATAAGTGTGGCCATGTCCATCCCTAGATGCATCATCCATGCAAGTTTGGTCCAGGTAGGGCTTATAGTTACTTGGGAATGGACCTGCTCCTTAAACTTTAACCTGGTCACTCATCTGGAAAATCTAGGTCAGATCCAGCATCCGAAGCAAGTGTGGTAGTGTCCATCCCTAGATGCATCATCCATGCAAGTTTGGTCAAGGTAGGGCTTATAGTTACTTGGGAATGGACCTGCTCCTTAAACTTTAACCTGGTCACTCATCCGGAAAATCTAGTTCAGATCCAGCATCCGAAGTAAGTGTGGCCATGTCCATCCCTAGATGCATCATCCATGCAAGTTTGGTCCAGGTAGGGCTTATAGTTACTTGGGAATGGACTTGCTCCTAAAACTTTAACCTGGTCACTCATCTGGAAAATCTAGGTCAGATCCAGCATCCGAAGCAAGTGTGGTAGTGTCCATCCCTAGATGCATCATTCATGCAAGTTTGGTCCAGGTAGGGCTTATAGTTACTTGGGAATGGACCTGCTCCTAAAACTTTAACCTGGTCACTCATCCGGAAAATCTAGGTCAGATCCAGCATCCGAAGCAAGTGTGGTAGTGTCCATCCCTAGATGCATCATCCATGCAAGTTCGGTCCAGGTAGGGCTTATAGTTACTTGGGAATGGACCTGCTCCTAAAACTTTAACCTGGTCACTCATCAAGAAAATCTAGGTCAGATCCAGCATCCGAAGCAAGTGTGGTAGTGTCCATCCCTAGATGCATCATCCATGCAAGTTTGGTCCAGGTAGGGCTTATAGTTACTTGGGAATGGACCTGCTCCTAAAACTTTAACCTGGTCACTCATCTGGAAAATCTAGGTCAGATCCAGCATCCGAAGCAAGTGTGGTAGTGTCCATTCCTAGATGCATCATCCATGCAAGTTTGGTCAAGGTAGGGCTTATAGTTACTTGGGAATGGACCTGCTCCTAAAACTTTAACCTGGTCACTCATCTGGAAAATCTAGGTCAGATCCAGCATCCGAAGCAAGTGTGGTAGTGTCCATCCCTAGATGCATCATCCATGCAAGTTCGGTCCAGGTAGGGCTTATAGTTACTTGGGAATGGACCTGCTCCTAAAACTTTAACCTGGTCACTCATCTGGAAAATCTAGGTCAGATCCAGCATCCGAAGCAAGTGTGGTAGTGTCCATCCCTAGATGCATCATCCATGCAAGTTTGGTCCAGGTAGGGCTTATAGTTACTTGGGAATGGGACTTGCTCCTAAAACTTTAACCTGGGACGCCGACGCTAACGCCGACGCCGGGGGTATAGCATAAGCTCATCTCGACTTCGTCGAGGTGAGCTAAAAATCAGATTTTGTCATTTAAGTTACAATGCTTCTTTTCAGTAAAATAACATCAATACACAAATGCAACATTTTATGTGAAAATTAATCAATCTATCATATCTGAATCTTAATTTATTTAAACAACAAAATGCTTTCTTTGGTTGTTAGTATGAGCATTAACATTGCAGCTATTGCAGAAAAAATACTTAACCCAAGTAAGCGGGTTATGTTAATTTTTTCACAATAGCTGCAACTTTAATTCCCATACTAACAAATAAAGAGACATTTTCTTGTATATATTTATGTCTGTTGTATATATTTATGTCTGTTGTATATATTTATGTCTGTTGAATATATTTATGTCTGTTGTATATATTTATGTCTGTTGTTTATATTTATGTCTGTTGTTTATATTTATGTCTGTGTAAATAATCATATAAAGTAGTATCAATTCAGTTAAATATTGTATTATTGATGTATGTTTTATTGATGGAAGAGTCACTGCTCCAGAAATCTATACAGGTGGCTTTCTTAGCCGTGTTAAAGTACTGATATTAAAATGATCACAATTTTCATGAAAAATAAAGAGATAATATTCAGTGGATGTAAATATTAACAAATTATACATCCTACATATTTACTTCAATATTATGTAGATGAAGAATGGAGAAAAGAAAATGAATCAAATAGCTAATGCATTAGCATACTCCTCAGTGTATCAGAATAACCTGTTTCCTTTTTTTAAAACCTGCATTTACCATTCTTAAAATTGTTGCAGACTTCTGACATATACCTGCTATTTAAATTATAAAGTTAAAATAAATCAGGTTAGGTCTTCCTGATATCTATTCTAGTAGCCAAGTATTCACCATTTTTTCTTGAAAAACTAAATTTGCTGTGGACTTGTGGATTTACCCATGTGTCAAGACCTAACAACCTTGACAATTTATCAACTACTTTCTTCGTATTTATATGTATCTATAAAGAAGAGAAATCAGCAAAACCAAGAACTCATATCCCATCCAAATTAGAATGATTTTAGGCAAGTGTCTTCTATTTTAATTGGTTCTGCTATACCTTGCCTGACAGCTGGAGATATGGAGAGATGGGAGGGTGTTGCCAGGGAACTTGTCCACGATGCCACGGAATCGTTAGCTGTGATCCCCAGACTTCTAATTAAAGCATCCTCAGAAGTTATGGTAGGGGATAATGCTCCAACCTCCCTACCTTGTGGACTGAAATAACGACATACACATGTATCCCAGTCATTTTACTATGGCAAACTAATTTTGTCAAAAAACAGAAGTACCCATAATTATGCATGAACGCATTACCCTATTACTTCATGAATTCCAACTTTACAGTGCAATAAATTTGCGCAAACATTTTCATGCATAGGTTTTTAATAACCCACAAGCTGATCTTGTTCCATACCTGAGACCAAGAGATGGTTGTAGCCAATCAGCATGTGGACTGCTAGTAGTGGATTGAGAACTCAAAAGTCGCTCAAATGTGGAGACTTCTGGGGAAGATTCTAAAGACAATGAATAAACAAGAGGCCCATGAGCCTTGATGGTCACCTGAGTATCATGAGTTTTTTTTGGCTCCATCCAGATCTAGAACTCTGGACTCATGTGATAAAAATTTGACAGTTTGGTGAAGACTCAGTTTCGAAGGAGAGAAGGTGTACAATGTATGAAAAACTTCAATATATGACCAACTTAGCCCAGACATAGGGTAAATTACTTTGAAATGTGATGCATTAAATTACTATTACATTGCAATTTTTCCATTACAAATACCATTTCCATTACTTTCATTTTAATAGAAAATTCAGGGTATGAAATGTACTGGATCTTTTCGCTTGAAAGCACACAGCTTACACAGTATCTTTAGCCTTGAGCAGTTTAGGGATAGAGACAAATATTAGATAACGTTATTCTATTAAACTGGTAATGAAAGGAGAAGCTGTGTGTAAGTGAGGTGAAATATATAGAAGATATTCAATGTTTTGTAGATGAATATTGAATTTATTTCACGAACTGGACAGGATTTTTTTATATTTTCACACGTGCGAAGCATGAGTGAAAATATAAAAAATCCTGTCTCACGAGTGAAATTAATTCCATATTCATCTAAACATCGAATTTTCTGTTTATTACATTTCCTTAGATTTTTCCTCTGTCTTTTCATAACAAAGTGTCATAGGCTGTGGTGTCATAGTTGAGCGGTTGAGAGGTCATAGCTACAAGCAATTGTGAGATTGAAAAACGTTGTAAACATGGATTTTTAATGAAATATTTGGAAAAACTTTGGCAGTATAACTATAAGTCTCTGTCAGGATGGCTCATTAACGCTATCTTATAAAAGACCAGGGATTTTTTTTTAAAAACACTGAAAGGAAAGAAAATCGTAAGTGTTGGCACACTTCTGATATTCTCACACTGTGACAATACCATTTTGATACCCTTTTACACTGTGTCAGAATATCACTTTATTCAGTAAATAAATTACAGTATTTCACTATTGTTGAAGAAAATGTAATAAATTATTATCTCCTGATAAAAACAATTACTATCAAAAAGGATCATTTATTTTAAACCAAAAGTAGAAAAAACTAGAAATATGTCCATAGGACATGAATGCCCCGCCAAGGGTATATTAGTAATGCAACATTTTAACACAAATTGAGAAAAGTGAGGTCAAGGTCAAAGGAAAGGTCAAGGTCAAAAAATATTGCTGCAGTTGAATAGCTTACATCAGTATGTATCAGCATATGACGTTTGATTCAGAAACTAATTTAAGAAAAGTGAGGTCAAGATCAAAGGAAAGGTCAAGATCAAAAAATGTTGATGTAGTTGAAAAGGTTACATCAGTATGTATTAGCATATGAAGTTTGATGAAAATATTATGAATGGTTTCTTTAAAACTGAGCTAAACACTAATTCAAGAAAAGTGAGGTCAAGGTCAAAGGAAAGGTCAAGGTCAAAAAATATTGATGCAGTTGAATAGCTCTCATCGGTATGTATCAGCATATGAAGTTTGACACTAATTTAAGAAAAGTGAGGTCAAGGTCAAAGGAAAGGTCAAGGTCAAAAAATCTTGATGCAGTTGAAAAGGTTACATCAGTATGTATTAGCATATGAAGTTTGATGAAAATATTATGAATGTTTTTTTTTAAAACTGAGCTAAACACTAATTTAAGAAAAGTGAGGTCAAGGTCAAAGGAAAGGTCAAGGTCAAAAAATGTTGATGCAGTTGCATAGCCCTCATCAATATCTATCAGCATATGAAGTTTGATAAAAATATCTTGCCAATGGATAGTTTCTTTGAAACTGAGCTTTGAACAGAGCTAAACGCAAAGTGTGACGGAAGGACAGACGGAAGGACGGAAGACGGACATGACAAACACTATATGCCCCGGCCATATTCATGGCGGGGCATAAAAATCATGATTGATGACAAAAAGTAAAGATTTTACCTGAAATTAAAAGTCAGAACAATTTAAAAACAGGCTTGGGAAAAAAAAACCCAAAGTATATACAATGTCAATTGCAATTTCACTGAATGATGTCATTAATGTTAATACACCAGCGGTCCACCTTTCTAATCTGTAATGAATTTTTAATGGAATTTACATCCTTTACAAACTTTATATTTTGTGATATGATTAAAGTTGTTACTTGATAGATAGATTATTTTCTATATCAGAATAATGCCTTTCACATTTTTCCATGTGTGCCCCCCTCCCCCCCTTCTGAAAAAAGGAAAAACACTGCATGTATGATGATAACAATTATCAATTTTTTGGGCCGTTAGTAAATGCTTCCTTAAAAAGAAACTTTTCAGAGTATCCTTGTTCTGCAATCAAGTTCCTCTCTGATTCTTGAATTATTATATGCCCTTTTTAAGGTCCATAAAAAAACCCCACTCAATCTAAGTTTACTGAGCTGGTGCCTAAAAGAATTGGCCTGGTACCTAAAGTTTAAAAGGTCATTTCGAGGCCTGATATTACACTCAGCAAAATACAGTAAATCTGATAACGTACAGGGTTTGACATTTACTTTCACGAGTACTAGACTAGTCGGGCTACTTCCCATAATTTTTACTAGCCCTGATCGTAAAATCACTAGCCCTGACCAAACCTGCAAATTTAATTCTTATAATCTCTAATTTTGAGGTAATTTTGAAATCGTCTCTAGCGCATGTCAAGAATTTGACAGACTAGCCAATTGAGTGTGTTCATCAAGACATGCGAATATCATAAGCTTTAAAGATAATTCAACAAACTTTAAATAAAATTTGTATCCTAAATATTAATAAATTAAGTACAGAATATATTTTTTTTGGCAACTACTGTATACAGGGAAATTTTCGCCCCCATTTTATTTTCGCCCCTTTCGCCCTAATCACAGGTGGGCGAATTTAAAACGGGGCGAATTCATAGAAAACAAAATAATTTCTTAAACAGAACTGTGACTGGGCAAATTTAAACCGGGGCAAAATTGTTCCCAAGTGCAAAAGGGCGAAAATAGTACGGGGCGAAAATAACCCTGTATACAGTATTTATACAACATTGATAGTGAACGCTTGTTTCTACCGCAACTTGTTTATTACAGCTGTGGCTATATTTTCATGAACTATCTCTAAACGTGAGAAAAAGTACGATCTGCTTGCATGAAATGAAATATGGGTGTAATTGACAGAAAAATATAATACTTTTGAGAAATTATAAGCTCTTACTGATTTTTGAATTAATGTGTGTGTGTTTGGGTGTGTTTGTTGGGTGTGGGGGGAGGGGGGAGGTCGATGCACACTTCTGGTGCCTTTGGCTAAAACAGTGATTGTATCATACGGGGATTTTTTTCTTTACCATGTATTTACAATCAGACAAATAAGTAAATTTCTTTAAAAGTTTTTTGAATATTTATTTGGAAGACTGAAATGGAATTTAACAGTTATTTTATCAACATGACCAAACCATTCAGTCGGTAGAGCGCTCGCTCCATGATCGGGAGGTCGTGAGTTTGAATCTCGGCCGCGACAGACCTAAGTCAATAAAAAATGGGTAGCAACTGTTCCTTCGCCATGTGCTCGGCACTTTGAAGTGAAAGTTGCGGGTCCTTCGGATGAGATCTTAAAAACCGAGGCCCCGTGTCACGGCAGGCGTTGGCATGATAAAGATCCCTCACTGATCAATGGCCTTGAGTGCCGAGAAAAGGTCTAAATTTGAAGCCCTTCACCAGTATATAATGACATCTCTATATGAGTGAAAAATTCTCAAATGGGACGTTAAACAACATACAATCAATCAACATGACCAACTGGTCTAGTTCACGTACATTTTACACGACCGGACCACTCATTTACTAGACTGGGTCAGTCGGACATGCCTTAGTGTCAAACCCTGACGTAGGAGTTGTGAATCTCTGTTATTTATGTCTCTTATGATATATAATGCATTTCAATATATGACCAACATAGCCCTATCCTGGAGCCTGAACTCTGAGCCCTGAATTTCAAAATTTTGGTAAAGGGCTCATGGCATATTATAACCATGGCAACAGTATAACTGCTTCATGTCCAGGAGAAAGGATTGCATTAATTTTGATGGTTTTGGCCACACACCAGGAAGGCAGACACACAAAATTCACATTCTATACACAAACAAAAAAATGGTTGAAATTGGTTCAGTCATTTATAGGAAGAAAGCTAAAAATGTTCTAAAGTTTATGATGGATTCAAGATGAACGATGCACAATGGATGAAAACAGATGGCAATAGGTCACCTAGTGACTCAGATGACCAAAAAAAAAGATATATGCACGTATCATGATGCTGAATAAACATTTGATTCCTCTTGAAAAGACTAATAGTCAAGATAGTCTGTTCAACAAATGGGTAAAAGTTTTACACTGCAATTACCAAATTTCCTTCCTCTGTGGAATTTGAGGATATCTGGTGTGAGCTGGGAGGAACACTGCGACACAGGAGAAATAAATAAATCCCTCTCCTCCTCTCTCTTTTTGTCGTCAAGTCTCCGTAATGTAGCACTTTGTAGCCAGTCTTCACAACTGGGACCCACGGCTGCATAAGATCAATAATCATAAAACACATCAATTCTATTTGATTCAGCTAATCTTTATTTGAGAACAACACAAATAGGCAGACTTTTTTTTAAATTTTGACAAGTGATCCAATCAAACAATTGCATATACATACAAGTATATATATATATTTATTAATTACTCCTCAGAAGTGACTATCTATTTGAGAAAGAGGGAGATGGTGGGGCATTGCTCATTTTTAAACAGTTATTTTCTAAATCAAACTCACTTCACTTCATAAACTTATAAATGGTGAGTTTTGTAGAGTCCAGAGTTTTTGAAATGAAAAACAATTTACTGGTCAAGTGGACCAGTGATTTAGTGAAATTCACTGGTCCATCAGCATATTTGGGATACCACAATTAAAAAAAAAAGAGAAATTCAAAAACTGAAATTTTTTTTCATTCCAGTTACACATTACAGTAAAGAATAATTCTGACTACATATCTCTTTCATCTTCAATTTCTCTCACTATTTCTGTTTTAGGTTGTTCTTTTCTTTTTTTTTACTGAATATGAAACATTTTGTGAAAACTAATTGTCCAAAAAGTGCTGAAGGTTATTCTATCATACATGCACCCAGATTCAAACATTTTGATGATCTCACAAATAAGCTTAAAAACTGAACATTAAGAGGTTAAAATTCTGGAAAGGTTGAATTTTTTTACTAGTCACTCGGACTGATTACATGAAGAAAATTACTGGACTTTTGAAATATTCACCAGTTTTGATGGTGGGACCAGTGGATTTCAAAAACTCTGGTAGACCTTGATGGCAAGGGTCCTTGACCACAATTTTTTAAACAAAAATTTGTATCTTAAATAAGGGAGTGATGTAAACAGGGATGATCAAATGACAAATTGTTCTCTGACACAATTACTGAGAACCAACACTATAAATGCAGACAATTTTTTGAAAACTTTTGAAACTTCCAGTGTTCATTTGACAAGTCAAATCTAAAAACACAAATTCATTCAAATTTCCCAAATATTACTGTAGACCAGTTTTTACAAATGACCAAATGTTCATGAATTTACTAACATGTCACTGATACAGCGTAAGACATTATCAGATTAATGGGGTATTTCAATATTTTTCTTTCCTAACAAGGCAGCATTATCTAAGTATTAACATAATTTACCCTTTTTCCATCAGTCTTTATTACCAATCTGTTTAGCAAAATTAAAGCATACCTTCTTCTAATCTTTTCTTGGATCTTGAGAAACATTTCTTGGCTCTTTTACTGAGAGACAGCCTTAAAGTTTGATGATGTTCCCCACTTTTCCCACATGGCAATTTTTTTTCACTTTGTTCCATTTCAACTATTTCAAAATAAAATATGTCAGATTAAATTTAAATTCAGTTTGGAAAGCATACACAGGATTTTTTTTAAATATTTAAATTAAAACACATGTCAGATTAAATTTAAAATCAGTTTGAAAATCATAAACAGGATTTTTTTTAATTTTAAAATTAAAACAATGTATTTTTAATTATTTTATCATCATGTTTGTGTAAGATACTGTTTTAATTATTAAATATATAAAAGTAAAATTGCACTAATAAAAAAATTGTTTGCCATTGGGTGTATTTGATCTGGGGACCTCTGGATTGTTAACCGGGTGCTGACCCACTTGACCAGTCACACCTTGCACAGAATGTCCATTTAATTAATACTTATATAGAGGTATGTTTCATTTAAAAATTTTCAGAATTTTAGATTGCAATAATTTTGAATGATAGAAACTGGTTTATTAGGAATATAACTATAGTATGAAATTGATAAAAAGTAATTTTAAAAAATATATTTTTCAAAAATATAATGTTCTTAGTCTAACTTTGTCTTCCTGTTTTGAAAGTAATTATCTGAAGCCATATTTGCTTTGTTCGACCTAAAGAAAAATACATGAAAGATCTCCTGGACTGTTCTGTAATGTTGATGTGAACTTAATGTCACTCACTGGCTCAACTACAACACCTCCTGTTTAAATCCTTACTTAGGAACAGTCCTTTAAAGAAGGTTGTCAATAAAATATTTGGAAACCCATCAGTCTGGTTACATTTGTATTTGAAACAAGAGGCCCATGGGCCACATTGCTCACCTGAACATTTTGGCTAGTTCAGTATTGAAAAGTTTTAATATTAAAGTGGTTCTGGGATGGAGGGGGGGGGGGGGGGGGGGGTTATGATTTGAACAAACATTAATAATATCTTTGCTGTTCTTAAGAAGAAATTTTTATTGATTTTTCCTTTATATTCCTTTGTATAACTATGATCCCCTGTTATGACCCTTCTATACTCCTGGAGGGTCATGACTTGATCAAATTTGAATCTACATTATTTGCAGAGGAAGATTTTATTTTATTACGACCAATCACGGTTTCGTTGTTCTTGAGAATAAGATTTTTAAAGACTTTCCTATGTATTCCTATGCAAAACTTTGATCATCCATGTTGCCCCACCCTACCCCGGGGGGTCATGATTTGAACAAACTTGAATCTACACCATCTGAGGATGTTTCCATATAAATATGATCAATCATGGCTTTGCTGTTCTTGAAGAGAAGATTTTTTAAAGATTTTTCCCTATGTATTCCTATGTAAAACTTTGATCGCCCACTGTGGCCCCACCCTACCCCTGGGGGTCATGATTTGAACAAACTTGAATCTACACCACCTGAGGAAGCTTCCACATAAATATGACCAATCATGGCTTTGCTGTACTTGAGAAGATTTTTAAAGATTTTCCCTATGTATTCCTGAGTAAAACTTTGATCGCCACTATGGCCTTACCCTAGACCCGGGGGTCATGACTTGTATAAACTTGAATAAACACTACCTGAGGTTGATTCCACATGAGTTTCATCTTTCCTAGCCCAGTGGTTCTCGAGAAGAATATTTTTAAAAGATGCCATTAATTTTTCACTAATTTGTAATTATCTTCCCTTCCAAGAGAGCATGGCCCTTCATTTGGACAAACTTGAGTCCCCTTTACCCAAGGATACTATGTGCCAAGTATGGTTGAAATTGGCCCAGTAATTCTGGAGAAGAAGATGAAATTGTGAAAAGTTTACAACAACACCGACAGACAACGGACAAATTTCAGGCAGAAAAGCTCACTTGAGCCTTTGGCTCAGGTGACTTAAAACCAATCCAAAGCAGAGATAGTTTTAACATTGCTGCGTTTGAATACTTTTAAGGAAAGATGTATTTCAATTGTTTGAGTAACTGTACACCTTGTGTGCGATGAGGCCTGGATAAGTATGACTGCTTCACATTGTGCTCATGTTAAAGTGACAGTACGGCGCATCTCATCAAAAAACAGACTTGATAAAATTTTTTGATAGGATTTGGAATTTTTTTTACTGCTCATAAATGTATACACTTTCAGAAAATTACAAGTTTCATAATTAAAAAATTTGATTATTTCATTAAAATTAATAATTATTTATGGACCATACATATCTACATCACATGCTATACACGCATGCAGAGTTTTCATAAACAAAACGGCATGGTAAGAGAGGGAAACCTGTACTGTAGGCCTGCTACATTGTCAAGGTTGACCAAGAAGAAAAAGAAACTGAAAACAGAGCTTGAAAAAGCAACTTTTCTGATTAGAATTTAGTTTGGGATTAATATAATCATTGGATGAAGAAGAAACGGGATCTCGGCGACACTCACGCAGGGCTCGTGAAGGTTCTACTCTACAGGTTTGTTGATACATGTTATCGTTTCTCATATCTCCATGGCTTTCAAAGAAAAAAAAATCAGTGTAAACTCAACATAAAAGGGCACCTATGACATATAAACATTGTTGCCATTCGAAGTGCAAATTTTAGTGGAACTGTGCAGAAAATATTTGTTTGACGTTTTGCCGCGATAACATATGATTAGGGTTGGATACCATTAAGCATGAAACGGTATGATACCATACCGGTATTTTTGAAATGATACGGTATTTTTAACGATACGGTACTATGCATTGATGAATGAGAATGGGGTTCATTTTATAACAAATGTGCTTTCACCATTCACTAACCTTTCAATGATATAATCTAAAATGAGCTTATAAACTGTTCCATGCTTTTAAGAGATAACAATAGATATTCCTGATATTCAAATTACAAACATATCATTTCAACCTTTTAATAATGATCAACAAAACAAATCAATTGAATCGCTAACAAATTAATTTGCACAAATCGGCTGACTGCTTCACCCGGTTGCCAGGACCCCTTTTGTTTGGTCGCACTAAATGACGAAACAGTAGATAATGGATAGATCACATTTTTTGCGACATTTTGCCGTTTTAATTAAGATTTATTATCAGTTTTTATTTGTAAAATTAAAATAAGATTGATGTGAATGTATTTTGATTTTTTTCTTAAATATACGTATTGATTTAACTCGAATATCGGCAGTCGAAAGTAAGTATCTTTCTAAGAATCCATTTCGTTACATATAATTAGCCTACCCTTACAAAGAGCGGAGAATTCGATTTTAGCAAGTTTGGAATCGTTTTTTTTAATCAAATTGAATGTATTAAAATATTTTAAAGATTAGAAGTACCTTAATATTAGTACCGGTATTAAATGAAACGGTATTTTACCGGTATTTTTGAAGTAACTATTCGGTACGGTATTGGTACCGAATACCGGTATCCAACCCTACATATGATTTGGTGGTTTTCCTTTCTTGGACCCCAATACACAAATGTCAACAATTGTACTTTTAATTCTGTTAAATTCGTCTGAATGCAGACTAAAATGTTTACGATTATTAATTTATCAGAAAGTTTTATTTTGCTTTTGAGAAATGCTTTTACCTCATATTCCATTACAATTGTAAACTCTACAGTGTAGGCATGTGCCATTTTAGAATTCACATGGTACAAATAAACAGATCTAAGACTGCTCCAGTTTGTACGACCCTTGATTTTCCGGCAGATTCTAATTACATTAATTTTGTATGAGAGAATAAAAATGTTTCTCAAACTGCTGACTTCAACTTTATACCTTATTCCTTAATGATATATTGGGTAAATTTGAATGAAAAAGCACACGTTTTGCAACCAACCAAAACTGGTTTTCTTTGTTATTTCATTCAAGCAGTAACTGTTTGGTCACAAATTAACTGCTGTATATAGCCCCAAAACTTTTAGAACTTTGACTGCAATCACGCAGAAAAAGACACATCTCCAAGAGTGATTTTTTCATGAATTGTTTTCAGATGAGTTCAAAGTTGAAGATAATCACGGCATCAAAGTACATATTTCTGCACTTTCTGGGGAAAAATGCTAAATCTAGTGATTGTAGTACCAGACATGACTAACGAAAACGTCCTTGCGAGCCAGCTATCACCAGTACATGAGTATTTACGACATTCCGTCATGACTTACCTCAGGTATGTTTAATGGTGATCATCAAAATTATTAATTTCCGAGACATACCATTAATTGTGACCAAAACTAGAGACTGGAACTGCCAACATTATGACATAAACTTTCCCTCGTTCCATCAAATATGGCGCCACGGAAATTCAACATAATACACAAATCGAAACTATAGAGGAAATCCGGAAAAAACTACATATCCATTGGAATGCATCTAAGAACCAAATGTATTCTACAGAATGGGAATATGTAACATGACACAAAGTCTATGGCTTTTCCGTAGCAGCTTGCTATCACGATGATCAGTCTGGTCGAACCCCCGAATGGGGGTAAACGGAAATGGGAAATCCATACCCCCAAACGGGGGTATGAGCATGCGCAGATGCTTAATAATGTGCGTATTTCACGCAAAAAGTAGGGGTTTATAAAAATCGCTGGTGCAAAGTAACGGATTATTTGGCAAATGTAAAACCACTCAGAAATGATAGATTAAAGGTGTTTTTAGAATTTGTATTTTACAAAAATACAACTTTATTGTACAAATCGGGATTTATTCACTGGCAAAGTTGGCGATCTTTTGCTTCTTGACATGCAGATATTTAAGATAAAATATTCGATAAACAGACATAAGCAATTAATATTAAATTGAAATTATAAAAAAAAAATGTATTATTCTACCTTATATCTTTTATTTTCATAATAAAATACAAGAAAAAATGGTGCTAATATCGATTTATTTATGATCGTGGGTTTCGGTCCGCGTTTCCTCTGACTAGCAATCGACGGTCTTTATTATCGATAATCATGCCCAGGAAGTGTGACAAAAATACATATAAAAATAAAATTCAAATGAAATCTATCGTATTTATTGTCTTTTATATCTTATAAGAATTAAATAAAATGTTTGGCAACTTGTAGTTTTTTTTTTTTAATGGATACGATTATTTGGGAAAAAACAAGATTATATTTTATTTTATTTAAATCTAGATTCTAAATTAATATTTTCCTAATTCTCAGAATATTTTTCCTTGTGTTTTAAATTCCATAATCTTAATTGAGACGTCCTACAAAATAATAAATAATTTCACGAAATGACGGGAAATATTTCATTATTCCTACAGTATGAATTCAAACTATAGAAAACTTAACCTGTTATTTTTTTTCTGTTGACATTTTACCAAGTTCATAGCAGAAATAACAAAATTATCGATCTTTTTTTTTAAGATAAATGATATAGGCAAGTTTGTTTACTTTGGATACGGCAAGAGTTACTGTTCTTGCGCATTGCATGACGGGACGGAAAACCCTCGTTTGGGGGTATACCCCCGTTCGGGGGTTCGACCAGACTGATGATGTATATGAAGTATACCTAGTATAAATGTACAAGTTCACTCAGTTATTAGTGTATTAAAACTGACAAGTACTGAAAATTGTTGATATTTTAAAAGCTGTTTATAAAATATCGTACATTAAGGAAAGGCCATAGTTTTTCGCTTCCGGTTTTAAATTTTATACACCGACTCTAGACTTCCGGTTATGACTCGGCTTTGGCGCAAAACATTCAGTCTGGTCATTTATCATAAATTTCGTGTGATTATATAAAAATACAAGAATGCCCCGGTCTAAAAAAGGAACGTTCGTGAAAGCTTCGTTCCTCCGGAGACTTGAGGGTCTAAGGAGAGCAAGAGAAGCCCGTGCGTTAAAAGGTAAACAGGGTAAGTGTCTGTATTAATAATTATTGTGTAAGCGTTCTGCTATGGACTGTTGGAATATGTAGCAAAAGATTCAATCATTATTGTGTAAATATTAGATGTTGAAAATGATGGCCTATGCTTGGAGAATGATTCTTCCCCTGTTCTACGAAGTGTTGAGTGTCAAAGTGCAGAAAGTTCATGGCGTGTTGGAAGACGAATTGTTGAACTTGGCACTCTTGTAGATAATCTGAAAAGAGGTTGCGCCATGTGTGGGAATGCACTTCAGCTTGTTAACACTATAGGTGAAAGGAAATTTGGACTAGGGCAGGTATTTATTATTTTTTATAATATTGTCAATGACTTTGTATTTCAAAGATTTGTTTTTAAAGATGTTGTATACCCTTTACATTAATTTTTGACCAAATGCAGGTTCTTCAGATAAAATGCACACATTCCACCTGTGCCCATGTTAATGACATACCCACGGGCAGTAAGCATAGGGTTAAAGCAGATATGAAGCAATATGCTTGGGATGTCAACACAAAACTTGCTGCAGGTATAAATCAAAAATTTTATTTTGTAAATAAGCAGATAAAAATAAATTATTTCCAGTTATACAAAAGTTTACATCTGAAAGAACTATTTTGTTTTCATTTTATTTCTGTGATATCTTAGGTATGCTAAATGGTGGTTATGGAATAACTCATGTAAATGCATTACTGGCTGCACTGAATATCCCAGGGATCACAAACAGGAGTCTAAAAAGCAGAGAAAGAGAGGTTGGGGAACACCTAGAGGAAATGGCACGGCAGAGTTGTAATAAAGTTCTTCAAGAAGAAATGAAACTGTAATTTTATATACCAAATATTGATATTTAAATTTTGCTTTGTATTTACATGTTTTTTGTTAATATTTGCACATTTGTGTTAATTACTTTGTAGGAGTGATGGAGACATCACTGTGTCTTTTGATGGTGCCTGGCAGAAGAGAGGTACTGGTAGAGGATACAATAGTCTTACTGGTATGCCCTGGTGATAATGTTACATGTTTTGATTCTCCCTCCTCAAGAAGGATTGAGATTTCTTATAGAGTAACATATTTTAATACACATACATGTAGTTATGTACTAGCAGTATTTATCTTGTTACAGGTCATGCATCTCTAGTAGGAGAAAAAACTAAAAAGATAGTAAGTTTCTCTTCGAAGAGTAAAAAATGCAGAATCTGCTCAGCTGCATCAGGTAAAGGAGTTCCACCCAGAAAACACAACTGCCGAAGGAATTGGCATGGATCGGCAAAGGCAATGGAGCCAGCCATGGCCTGTGAAATGCTGAGTGCAATCCAAGATGAAGGGTGCAAGGTAACTTTTCATTGAATGTTTGATTCTTATTAGAGCAATGCCAAATATGTCTGTAAAGTTGACTACATTATATATTAAAACTTTGCTGTTTTAATTAAAGTACATATTTCCAATGTATTTTACAGATAGGAACTTTAGTCATGGACAACTATTGCCCATGTAAAAGCCACTGTGGACCCAACCATCAACAAAAGAGCTGACAAAAACCACACAAAAAAAGGTTTCACAGGAGCTTTGATTGAGCTTGCCAATACTCACAAAGTTTTGAAAAATCAAAAACTTAGAGGTCACATTGAAAGGTTTGTGTTTTTGAAGTGTAATATTTCAGTAAAATATCCCTTGATCAACTGTGGTCCAACAAAAACCTTGTTAATTGTAAGTGCGATAGCTAATTAGAAAATAAGTATCTTTTCCTTCTTTGTTTTAGATGTTTTACATATTGTGTACAGCAAAACAGGGGCAAGGCTAAAGAGCTTGAAATTGAACTTGGCAAAATTGTTCCACATTTATATGGTAAGTGTATCAATAAAAAAGTCATTACAAAATTAGGAATGAAGAGTGAAAATATTTTAACTACTTTTTTTTTTGAAGGTGAACACGAATACTGTGGAACTTGGTGCCAGAGTAAAAAGACTGACTATAAACCACGAAATTTGCCGTATGGAAAGCCTCTCTCCTGCACCTTACTTCGAGAAGCTTTAGAAGGTCTATTCAAAAAGTATTGCTGTAAGGCAGAAGAGCTAGCCATGATGGGGTCCACCCAAGTCAATGAGAATTTCAACCATATGGTCTCCACTAAAGCCCCCAAAAGATTGTAAGTACTTTGGTTTATTTCTCTTTGTTTAAAACAAAAATTCTAGGTATAATCTTTTAAATTGAGTCTGAAATATGAGATTCAAATTGCAAAAAAATGTTTTGTTAGGTTTTATGGAGGTTCAGAAAGTCTACATGCTAGACTCTCAGCCACTGTATGTCAAAAGAATATGGGTTATGGTTACATATCAGAGGTAGAAAAATGTGTTAAAAGTTTCAAGTTGATCATTTTTAAATTTGTTTTTCTCTACATTTATTGTTTGTTATGTTTTGTTTTCTTTCTTTTTTATAGCAAACCTAAGAAAGTTATGTTCACATGTGTTTAGTGTCCTAGAAGTTTATTTTGATTTTAATGGTTTTCCACAATAAATATTATAAACTATAAATACATGTAGCTTTTAAAAAAGATGTTTACAATCATGTTTATCTAAATAAACATGTACATAAAGTACATAAAGATATGGATTTACTAAGAAATTCACATTCAAAACTATAATCCCTGTTCTTATTAACCATTTGATTTGAATATGGAACACTCACAAAATTAAAAATTTACTGAAACATGAATTATATTTTACAGTTGAACAAGAAAATGGCATTGTCACCAGGCAATTTCACAATGAAACATACCATTAGACTTGCCAACAAGCTCAAACGGAAGCGTCTGATGCAGAGTTTACCCACCACAAAGAAACGTCGATTGGAATTAAAAGCTGCCAGGTTGTCTAAAGAAGCAGCGAGGAATGTACTAGAAGGTAGTGCTTCAGTTAAAACAGAATTGAATGTAATGTTTTACTTTGATTTATTGTGTATTTTTCACACCTTTAGAGAAGCCATTGCTAGTGGAATTTCAGTATTATTTACTTGAATTTTGTTTGTAACAGGTCAATCATATAAGTCAGATATTGGTCTTGAGGAGGATGTTGATCTTGATGACATTGATCCAGAGCCTCTTAGGATTTCTCCAGAGAGCAGCTGCTTGATGTATTTTGATTTAGAAACTACTGGACTTAGTAAGATTTTTTTTTAGTTTACCTTTTCCCTACTAACAAATATAAATATTCTTTTATTTTCGAGTTTGGTATAAAATATAATTAATAATTTTGCTTTCAGGTAGAACATCTGACATCATACAGATTGCTGCAGTTTGTGAAGATAGGTCAATCAATGTTTATCTCAACCCCAGTGTACCAATCTGTAAAGAAGCATCGGCTGCAACAGGTCTCAGATATGACATGGGACAGCTCACTCTTCATGGAGAGCCTGTGCCTTCAACAGATCAAGTCAGTGGTTTGACCCAGTTTGTAGACTTTACAACAGATTGTGCTTCAAAACCAGTCATTGTGGGCCATAATATTCAAAACTTTGATCTTCCAATTCTTCAATATCACTTGCAGCGACATGGTCTACTTAAACGATTTGATGAAAATGTTTTAGGTTTTTTGGATACATACAAACTTGCACAGAAAGTGTTTGACAAGAAAACAATGGGAAATTTTAAACAAGAAACATTGGTCAGATTGTGTTTAGGGAAAAGTTACGATGCACACAATGCTCTAGCTGATGTTTGTAGTTTACGAGAACTGTACGAGTCAAATTTAGCATTCAAATGTGAATCTTCAGATATATTTAATATGAATTATTATAATGTCAAGTCCTCACTAATTCCATTGATACAAAGCAAAGTAATTTCTACACTGATCTCTAAAAGGCTTACAGCTAACAATCTAAGCTTAAACAAGCTAAAACTCATACATAAGCGTGACCCCCATTGTGGGATTCAGACTGTCTTTAGTGAGGTTGTGTCTGGTTCAAAGACACCAAGAATTACGAAGTCTCAGAAGATCATTGGCAAAGTTGTGGAGTATTTGAACTCTTGTTAGTTCATCATAAGTATTTTCATTCAACAAAATTATTTGTTTATGAGCTATACTTGCTAGAATCTACATGTATGTTTGTTACACTACATTTATTCTCTTTATATGTATTAGATTATAAATTGTTAAGAATGTGTACTTGTATGTAAAAAAAAATTGTGAAAAAAGGAAGGGGTCCCCCCCACCACCACCACCACCACCCTACCCCTTATGTTCTAAGTGTCTAGAAGGACCAAAATTTCAGTATTTTTTAATATTCCATTTGTATTTCATTCTAAGACTGTATTTGTTTGTTACATTTTGATATTTTTCACAGTGTGTAAAATATAACTGTAAAACATGCTATTACCAAAGTGGGGGTAGGGGTATTCGAGATATGATTTAATAAAATATCTCTGGTCTACTGTGATAAAATATGTTTTTTTTTTAACCTTAGATATAATTTTAGATATTTTTAAAGAAAAAATGGCATGTTAACAATATAAATTTTGGGACTTTTGAAAATAATGATATTTTGTGATTTTTTTTTCTGATGGATTTGAGCAGTATAAATGTTAAATGTGCATGTTTTCAATTGAATATCTCGAAAAATTCTCTTTGTAGTTAATTATCTATTAGATTTAATGAATTATAGCACAATACAGTGTGCTTTGGTGCATATTTGAATAAAATATGAAATTATACATCCTTGTGTTAGAATTTGGCTGTTGAAGTTGGGGGTATATGTGCTCTATAGCACATAGTATGAAAATAAGCGTGCAAAGGTATGTGTAATATGGGTTTTTTTGTTGGCTCAAGAGTTGTTCAAGATATTTAAATGAAAAAATAAATTGTTTGACAGAAAATTCTGATAGTATTTACCTACCTTAAACAAAAGTACGACAGTCAGTCACAGATAAAATACCTCCACCGCTGAATGAATTTTTAGCGACATTCAACTTTAGAATTCTTAACACTCCTGCTAATATTGCCGAAATTTAATCCTCATTAAAATTCTGCTTATACGGTATATCATCCTGAACCCCCCCCCCCCCCCCCCCCCCCGAGAATTTTCCTGCAGATTCAACTCGCAGCATATCAAGAATTTATTTTTATTCTTGTTCATATTTGTGCAAAGTGCAAGACGATGTTTTAGGTCATAAACATAAAAATGATAGTAAATTTTATTTCTTCATTTCATCACAGTTCACTTTCCAAAGGAAAAATGCTTCACAATCATATTTCAGTGTTTAATACTTTTAATATACCAGTCAACCAAGGTGAACTTTCAAAAGAAGAATTTTTTTCAAATCATATTTCAGTGTTTAATACTTCTAAGGATATCCGCTCCTCAGTCAAAAAGGATAACTCTTAAAATTATTGTTTAATATTTACATTTCCAAATATTTCCTTAAGATTCTTTGCAAATTAGTAAAAGTCCATGTTCTCATGAACTACCGTGGCATGCACGGATCTAGAGGTGGAGGGTCGGGTCTGGACCCCCCTTGGAATTTGCAAAGTCATTAAAAGTATATACCGAAGCAAGTAAAAAATGACTTTGGACCCCCCCCCTTTTAGAAAAAGTGGACCCCACCACCATCATCACGATATAGGTATTTTCTACTTTTGTAAATGGTATTTTTTTTTTTTTTTTTTTTTTTTTTTTTTTTTGTTGCTTATCAAGGTATTTTCTGGGTTTGATACGTTTGCTTGTCAAGAAATTTCTGGATAAGAAATTTTTTGGGACTGGGATGGACCCCCCTGGAAAAAATTCCTGGATCCGCGCCTGGGTGGGATGATGAAGAAAATCTCCATTGTGATGTGATTGAAGTCAAAAAATAATGCAATTTTTTTTTCTCAAATGATCGTTGAATGACAAAAATATGTGGCAAGTCATCACCAAAATAATGTAAATATAAGATATAAATAAAATTTTAGAAAATTCATGAGTTACATGAACTACAACACTCCACGCCTGCATATTTACGAAGCGCTATTGATATACCAGTCAACGAAGGTGAGTTCGATCTACCCTACCCGTACTGGATTCCTAAACTCATAAAAATCCTTACAAACAAAGATACATTGCTGTGTCCAGCAAATGCTCTACCAAGCCCTTATCTTTATTACAAAAATATTAACTGCTGTAAAAGAGAAACTTCAGACGTACTGTGCTACAGCTTATTCTAGAAGTGGTGTAAATCAGATGTGGATCCTCAAAAACTCGAAAAATCTTTTAGAAACTTTAAAATCATCAAATTTTTCAAAACTTATAACATCAAAACTTACGACTTTTCTACACTTTATACAACAATTCCTCACGATAAATTAGAATTTAGACTTTCTGATATCATAGAAAACCGCTTCTTTAAATAAAAATGGAAAAAGTTTTCGAACAATTAGTGCCCATCGAAATTCCAACAGTTTGAAACTGTTGGAATTTCGATGGGCACTAATTGTTCTCCTTTATTAGCTGACCTGTTTTTACATTCTTATGAAGCAGAATTTATCCCAAAACTTCTACATGAGAAGAGGAAAACACTAGCTGTGGCCTTCAATTCGACATTCAGATATATCGACGATGTTTTATCAATTAACAATAGGTATTTTCATTCGTATGTCGACTCGATATATCGAAGTGAACTTGAAATAGAAGACACCACAGAGTCTGCAACATCCTGTTTCGTATTTAGATATTTTACTGACTATAGACGATAAAGGCCAATTAACAACTAAATTGTATGACAAACGAGATGACTTTAGCTTCTCCATCGTCAACTTTTCTTATTTATGTAGTAATATTCCGCTTTCACCTGCTTACGGTGTGCATGTCTCCCAACTTATTCGCTGCTCAAGAGCTTGCTCTGAGTACGATCAATTTTTAAAGCGAGGCAGGCTTCTCACCAATAAGTTGATGTTACAGGGATTTCAACGGCCTCGTTTTAAGCCAGCATTTCGTAAATTTTAGGGTCTTTATAATGACCTTGTTAGCAAATATAACCTAATTTGGCTGACTTGTTTCATACCAATTGTTAGGCCTTCGTTTTTGTACTGAATTGACTGCAGATAGTTCCATCTTCCGGTGTGACCATTCAACATGCTTACTCCTCCTAGGCACCTGATCCCACCTCTGGAATTTCCAAGGATCCGTGTTTTATGCCCTCTTCACATATTTGTATTGTTTGTGGATTTTTTGATATCGATCACTGTTCGTTATCTTTACCTTTTACATTCTCATTGCTTTAACCTTTAGGGGCCACATTTATATTTAATCTTAATGGACCATACATGCTAATCCACCTCGCCAAAAATAAAATGGAACATGCACCAGTTCTGCAAGACTTATAAAAAGAAATAAACAAATACAGTCATATGTAAAGAGGGAAACACGATAAGGCGTATAAGATAAGCTTTACCGGATAAACGAACTTAAGGATGTGCTGAAAATAAATCAAAACTTTCCAATAAAATCCATCAATCCAATTAGAGGACAGGAAACACATTCACACTGAACAAAAACACTAAATATGGCTATTTCGACAGGCGCTCTGACTTTTTCATATAGATAAATTATCATTAGCCTGTGAACAACAAGAATTTGGTATTCTTTTAATACTTTCAGGCTATCTTGGAATAACACTCTAAACCTGGATATGCTTTATTGCATATACATAAAAAACTATCTATTGGCAAAACACATTCGCAGCAATTATAAGAATCATCATTTGGTCATATATAATATTTTAAAAGTTTTTTATCTTCCAGAATACTAAAAAAAATCAATGAAAAGGGAGATGTGGACGTATACATATTCAGATAATGTACTAGAATTGAATGCATAAGATTTATTAGACCCATAAAACATAAACAACACTTTAAATATTGAAAGACAATTATTAAGTGTGACCTGAAACACAACAGTATTTGGTGATGCAGTCTTGATAAACATTTATAACATTAATAGATATTTTGAACTGGTTCTATAAAGAATAATGGGTAAGATGAATGCATTGGCATAGTTGCAAAGATGTGTGCATTATTTCAACACATGTAAAAAAAAAAAAAAAAAAAATAAAAAACAAACAAACAGAAGCTAGGCCTTACACAACAATTGCTCACTAATGCATTTTACAGTTTTACAGATGATGTAATTAGACAAAGCTGATCAACTTTTTTGAGGAAATAAACAGCATTATAATATTTTTTCAGATAATGACTGACAGAAAATTAATCGAAAATGTATGAAAAATTAGATTAAATGGAAAAATATTCTTAGCTAGTAAAATATGCGACATCTGCAGCTATACATTTTTCGTGACTGAGGAAATATTCTACATAAAACACTATAAAATACATGATCCATGGCGAGAAATAAAAGAAAATCACAAAACTCGCGGGTATTTCTCACATTTGGTTTACAACATCGTTTGTATTCTATAGCGGATTATATACTTTTCCGACAATAGTAATTAAATAGCACCTATTTAAAAACAGATTAGAAGTTTTCCTGTTTTACCAACGACTGTCTCTTCTTGGTTTATATAATATTGGTAAAATTATCAAATACAGTAGAAAGATTTTTAATTAAAAATTGAAGCTTTTTAAAGTTATTGACTAATGATTCTCAAACCGTGCACTGGAAACAACGTAATATTGTCATTGCAAGACAGTTTCTGATGAAAACTTATGAATAAAGAATGGATCAAAATTTCGAATGAAATTGGCAAGGAAACGGAAGCAAATATTTGCATTGTAGCCAACGCTGCACAAAATCGGAAATTGTCATTAAAACATGTCAATGCTTATGCTGCGTGTATTTGAAAAACATTATTCACTGGGTATAGGATTGAAATAATGTTGCTTTTGAGAGAGAAAAAAAAGTTAATTAAAGACAAGAATTACACTGTATGAATCTATTCGTATTATGTCTTTAACCAGTATTGTGAGTCCGTGACTACACAGGCCCGTAGCAAAGCTTTCAAAAAAAGGGGGGGGGGACAACTTCCCAAAGAAGTATGACACACAAAAAACAAACAAACAAACAAACAAACAAAAACCTAAACTGACCAAAAAGTGGAGGGGGCAACTTCGAAAAATAATCTGACAAGCAAAATAAATAAATACATAAATAATTAAACAGAAAATTAAAAAAAAAAAACTAATTACTTGTCAAAATCATGGAATTTACCAGTGCTAGACACCACAGCAAAAAGTGTGTGTGGGGGGGGGGGGGGGGGCAGCATCTAAAGGAACATTTACTATAGCAAAATACTTCAATCCGAAAAAGTCCCCCCCCCCTTTCCCGCGTTCTGCCTGCTGTAGAGTATCGCCATACAGTTAAACGATATCCTACATATAACTGTATCTTGTGTAAGAGTAGTGATGTCTCATAACCAAATACAAATGTACCAGGGCGCGTAGCTGCATATACGTAAATTCACAGGCACTTGACATTATATATTTTACTTATTAAAAAATAATAAATAACCCCAGACCTTATAATTCTTATAAAATAAGGTATGTTACAGTTTACTAAGCGTAAACTATAGTTAACAATATCTTAATTATAGCTTTTATTGTAAAACTATATTTAACAGTTATAAACTAATAGTTTACAAAAGCTAAACCAAGTTATCTATACGTAAATTCTGAAAATGATGGTTTTTGTCGATAAAAAATTATCGTTCACCATATAGTTAAGAGTTGATGATCATAGATTCACCAATCGTGAATCCATATTTATCAGATAAATTATGATTTTGATATCTGTAGATTAGAGTTGTTAACCATAGTTTAATATTCATGAAACTGTTTTTCTCTTAATTAACTACATGTATAGTTTACATAGTATACATGTATAGTAAACTAGAATTTAAAATTGATAAACTAACTAGTTTTTCAGCTGTTAAACTATATGTTTAGCTCATTTTGTGAATAATTTTGTGCTAAAGTAAACAGCATACTTTTATTGACTGGGTTCGAGGGCAACATGCATTTTGTCGGACCCAAGAACCAAATTGTTTGCCTGAGGCCGTTAGGCCGAAGGCAAACATTTTGGTTCGAGGGGTCAACAAAACGCATTTTGACCGAGAACACAGTCAATAAATGTTTTGTTATACATTTTAGTTATTTCTCTAATTTTTTTAATGCTATACATGTATCTTTTGCCGCTGGCTTCCATACCAAGGAAATAAGATTTAGCTAATCCCGCCCACAATGTGACGTAAGCGGTCCATGCAATATCTCAACCTGCGGTCAAACATCGATTTTTTATGACCGCTCAGTAAAACTTTAAGAATGTTAGACTTTTTTTTTAGTATAGATTTATATTGGAACTAGTTTTTAAAGGTATAACAATATATATTCTTTTACTAGCCATTTGTCGTGTCTGTATGACACTCGGGGTTATCACTGTCGGTTTTTGGTGTTCTCAGTTACTGTTCTTTATGCTGCCGAATTTTAAATTAAAACATTAGGAATACATTTTCACAAAAATTATCATAACTTGCACTGATTTCTTTTCTTTTAATGTACGAATTCAAAATGAGCAATAGCTTGCAATTTAGCAGTAATACACAGGCCCATAGGAAGAAATTTCAGTTAGAGGGCGGGGGCACAACCTAGCAGAAATTTTTGACAGCCGGAAACATTCAGGTAAAGTTTACATTTTTTGTCATGGTCATTACATACAGGTGACTCTTGATGGCTCGAACTTCGATCTCACGAAGTTCTTGATCGCTCGAAGTGAGTCTCCGGTCCCGAATTTTTCTCCTATATAACTAAGAAATTTACTCTTGATATCTCGAACTCTTGATCTCTCGAAACCCTTGATCCCTCGAAGTCAAAATGCAGTCCCGCTATGCATATTCTATTAGAATTTACCCTCGATACCTCGAAGTGGCTATGTGTACACCAGGTTACATAATTAACATCTTTACTTGGACATTTAAATGGCCCCAGGCAGAAGACGCGAGTCTCGAGGAACGGGATGTTTATTCAGGTGACACTTATGCTGCAAGGTGATAATTGATTTATAATTAATCATATTTTGCCTATATGCTATTAAAATAATTATTATCGACTGTCTTACGATAATTTAGAGACGCAGTGTCCGTGAAAAGTAGTAATTGATTACAAGACGAAACAATAATTTAATTTTTATTTTGAGTCAGTGTCAAAGTTAAACGAAATATGAAAAAGCAGGAACAGCCTCAATGTCAATATGACGACTATTATTGGACAAATACTCACAGAACTGCATTCAATGATCATGTTTGGAATAGTCAATGCTATGTACGACGCTGTAAAATGTCGTTTTCATGTAACGAGTGCGTAGTAGGATGTCCGTATTACAAAGAATAAATAAATAAATATACATGAAATGACGATATACATTTTTTTTTGCTTTACTTAGTTTAATGAAATATTCATGAAATATATGGAGATAACGAACAGTATTCAAGCTCAAAAGTCCATGCATTAAACAATACAGAATAGGAGCAGAACAAACACGGACCTTCAAACATCAGAGGTGGGATCAGGTGCCATGGAGGAGTGAGCATCCTCTGCCGACCGGTAACACCCGCCGTGTGCTCCTTGTCATGATCGGGAAATAACGGAAAAATCCGTCGACAATTCAGTGTGTAAATAATGGCCTAACAATTAGTATGAAAAACGTCAGTCAGCATTTGACTCAATGATAAATTGTATTTGCTGACAAGGTCATTGTATCGACCATAGAACTTACGAAATGATGACTTTAAACGAGACAGCTGATATTCTTGTTTCATCAACTTATTTGTCAATAATTTACCTCGTTTTAGAAATTGTACATACGTAGAGCATGCTCTTGCGTATCGAATCAACTGAGAGATATATACCCCGTATGCAGGTGATGAAGGTATATTGCTGCATAAGTAAGGGAAGTTGACGATTGAAAAGTTAAAGTTCATCACGTTTATCATAAAGCTTGATTGTTAGATTACCATTAACGTCTTTTTCAAGTAAAATATCCAAATATGAAACAGATGTGTCAGACTCTGTGGTATCTCTTATCTCAAGTTCACCAGGATATATCGTATCGACATAAGAATGGAAATAGCCATTGTTAATTGACAATACATCGTCGATATATCTAAATGTCGAGTTGAAGGCCACAGCAAGTGTTTTCTTCTTTTCACGTACAAGATTTTGGAAAAATTCTGCTTCATATGAATACAAAAAAAGGTCGGCTAATAACGGGGCGCAATTTGTACCCATGGGAATTCCAATAGATTGTTGGAAGACCTGGTCTCCAAAAACCACATAGATATTGTCAATCAGAAACTCAAGCATCTCTTTAATGTCAACTACAGAGTACTTGTGTGTACAATCAGAATTCTTTTTAACAAAATAATTTTGCAAATGACCATTGACAAGGTAAGTATATTTACGAGTTCCATTTTTATTGAAAAAGCAGCTGTCAATGATATCAAAAAGCCTGGACTTTAATTTATCGTGGGGAATGGTTGTGTATAAACTTGAAAAGTCGTAAGTTTTTAAGCTGTTGATTTTGGTAAAATCTTGTGATTTCAAATTTTCCAAAAGTTCCTTGGAATTTTTAAGTATCCACATCTGATTTACACCACTTCTCGAATATATTGTTGCACAGTACTCTTGAAGTTTCTCCTTCACCACTGTTAATATCTTATTGAGGAGTAAAGACTAAATCACTTAAAAATATCGTTGTTTTATAAAAAACCACGGGTAAAAGTTAGCACTGCATGAAAATCATTACATCCGGTAAGACTAATTTTAAAACCTGTTAACAAACCAGGAAAATTCCGGACTCTTGAAAACTCGAACTCTTGATCTCTTGAAGTTTTCCTTCGGTTTCGCGGACTTCGAGGTATCGAGAGTTACCTGTATATCTATATAGCTATGGCGGCACATTTCTATCACCTAGAAAAATTTTGTGGTTAACATAAGCATATCGTCGAGACAATTAATTATCTTAATAAGTTATTATATACCGGGAGTATTCCAGCATTTTCAGGCTATGTCGACGAAAAATCTACTTATTTTCTCACCAAAATACTTATCATAAAAATTTATAATAGGTTCTTTTCAGAATGTCTGCATGGACCGGAACTCCTATTTTCATAAATTCGTATGAAGAAAGTTACAGCTGTATAAAGATACACGTGTGATTCGGAATTACCAGACTCGTTTTGACAACACTGGTGCATAGAGATGAAGGTTCATATAGAGACAAAGGAAGACGGCGGGGGATTTAAAGGTAAAACATAGGTAATCATAGATTATAGAGCTCTCCTCAACGAACATTGTCTTTTAAAAGTAAATCAAAGTGCCACACTAAACTAATACTAAGTAATTTAGTAATGTGCATCCCTAGATGCAACATTTATGCAGTTTTGGTCTGATAGGACTTGCAATAGCTTGATAATGGACTTATCTAAGAACTTTAAATAAGTCAGAAAATGTGAGTCAAATCCAGCATCTGAAGCAAGTTTGAGAGTGTTCGTCCCTTGATGCATCATCCATCATTTGGTTCAGAAAGGCATTTCTTGGCAATGGACCTGCTCCAAACACTTTAACCTGGTCACTCATCCGGAAAATGTAGGTCAGATTCCGAAGCAAGTACAGTAGTGTGAATCCATAGATATTGTTACTTGGGAATAATTGATTGATTGTATGTTGTTTTACGTCCCGTTCGAGAATTTTTCACTCATATAGAGTACCACATACAGGTGAAGGGCTTTAAATTTAGACCTTTACTCGGCACTCAGGACCATTGAGCAGTGAGGGTTCTTTATCGTGCCAACGCCTACCGTGACACGGGGCCTCGGCTTTTAAGGTCCCATCCGATAGACCCGCAACTTTTTACTTCAAAGTGCCCAGTGCTTGGCGAAGGAACAGTTGCTATCTATTTTTTATCGACTTAGGTCTGTCGCGGCGTGATTCGAACACACGACCTTCCGATCAGCGAGCGCTCTACCGACTGAGCTTCCGTGACGGTACTTGGGAATGAGATCTGCTCTAAAAACTTGAACCTGATCACTCATCCGGAAAATATAGGTCAGCTACAGAATCCGAGGCAAGTGCAGTAGTGTGAATCCTTAGATGTATCATCCATGCAAGTTTGGTCAATATAGGGCTCATTGTTACTTGGAAATGAGACTCTCCAAAAACTTTAACCTGGTCATTCATCCAGAAAATGTAGGTCAGATCAAGCATCGGAAGCAAGCCTGGTAGTGTGCATCCTTATATGTGTCATCCGTGCAAGTTTGGTCAAAATAGGGCCTATAGTTACTTGGCATTGAGACCTGCTCCAAAAACTTTAACCTGCTCCAAAAACCTGCTCCTAAACATTAACCTGGTCATTCTTCAGCTAAAATTGCAGCATCTGAAACCTGATTGGCACAATGAAACATACTAGAAACATCCTCCATGCATCTCTGATTAATATAGGGCATAGAAGTACTTGAAAAGAAATCAGCTCCAAAACTTTAACCTGGGACGCCGACAGCAACGTTGACATACGCTACATACGTTACATACGCTCCCCCAACTTCGTTGAGGTGAGCTAAAAAGAAAGTTGTCCCGATGTGAAAGGAAAATAAAGGATGGAGAGAAAAAATATACAAGAATAGGATACTGATTTCATTAATTTATTAGATACAGTCAAGTGACATAATCTTTTGATTTTAATTAATACTTTCAAAATCATGTTGTGAATTCTTCATCAAGGTAAACATAAGTACATAGAAAGTTCAGCGTGCTTTATTTTCATTAATATTATTGCTATTTCATTTCAAGCTTGAAAGCCTTTTAAGAATGATAATTTGGTCAATAAATGCACAGAAAAATGAGAATTCGAAGGAAGAAGACGATACGTCCACCTCATTACAGTTTATCTACAAAGGTATACATGTACATGTATATATCCTATCTATCCAATTATCCAAAGAAATACTGCCTCTTGGTTCTTGGAATATTACTTCAACACTACTTAATTATTGCTACAAACTCCAAATCCTAAATCAAAAGTAACATTTGCCAAGTGAAACGGGCTGCAAAAAAACTTCAGCCATTCAGGGAATACACCCCTATTTTCCCCTTCTGACTTCCAACCCACAAAGAACCGTCCTGGCCCAAGGCCACTGACCATGGTTTAAAAATTTTATCTGCTTTACCAAGCACAACGTCGAACATTTGCCCTGATTCATCAATTCTCATTATTCTGCTATTATTATAGTCTGCAACATATACACATCCATTTTCTTCATCACTACAGAGTCCACGCGGGTTAAAGTAGTTGTCGGCATTCTTTTTCAGTCCGTAGTATTCTGCCTCAATGTGCCCATTCTTATTAAGTACTGTAACGCATTCCCTTTTCCAATCCGAAATAGCAATGTACGACTTCTGGGTAACGACTACCCTTGCAGGATATTCAACAGTTGGGTGTGTCGAAAATTCCAAAATGTCAGGCATTTCCCATCTTTTGTGTTTTCCTGTCAGAGTCTTCACTACCTTATTGTGATGAGTTACATCATGGTCGAAGAAGGCATTTTTCTCGGTCATGCAAATGTAAAGAATTCCACTCTTTTGATCAAGAGCCATTCCACGTGCACAGGCGGGTGTAGACAACATTGTCGTTGGTTGGAGTTGTTTATCAACAGCCTTTATGACCTTTCCGGAATTGCAAGACACCAAAATAGTGTTATCTGGCCCTGATGTGATATCATCTGCTGGAAGACCAAGGTGAAGAGTTCTGTGGACTCTTCCTGAGTTATCGTATAATTTTAGTGCGCCCTCCGCACCTTCTACAACCCAGACTCTTCCGTCATTTAGAGGCAGTATTGCAGAAACGACAGAGCCTTCGTTTTCTATTTCAAAATCGTGCAACAATTCTGGCCTGTGAACATTCTCAATTGGAAATCCTGGTTTCACATTTCCAAAAAGCAATCTAACATCTTTTTCTTCCACAACCTTGGGATCAAAGTAAAACATGTCGCTTCTTTTGATTGTGGGAATCGAGTAGTCTGATTTCATCTTCTCTAGTTTCCCTACCAATTTATGACTGTATTCAACAACTGCAATATCATCACCTTGTGCACTAACATTTTTAGCAAACTGAAAGATTGCTGCAGAGGACATTGTTTTTCGATCCAAATCTTTGATTATACTTTTGATTGGTCTAACTTTCTCTTTCACCTGTTCTTTGACTTTACCTAATAATTCGCTTTTTACGACCTCAACAAGGTGATGCAGCATCTCCGAGTGTTTCTGAATTTCATCCTCAGCAGATTGTTGTATTCTTTTGTAGCGATTGACTTCCTGTGATATTTCCATTTTTCTCTCGGCTAGCCAACACAAGTAATTGACGTACTCATCAGAGTTCACAATATCTCTCAGCCTGGTCCTGTTAGACTCCGCAACGTCTTTCACGTATTTTGATGCGTGTTGTTTATGAGTTGTTGCATTGCAATGTTGACACACCAATTCCTTGCATACAGAACATTGATACAAGAGTCTCTCTTCCTGATGAATCTTACAGAAGAGATTGTGCTTGATTTTTCCAGCACTAGGACTTCGTCCGACCTTTATCATGTGATGTTCCCTTGTTGCAGTCATCCCTGAATGAGATTTAACACATGTCACGCAAAAATCCTGATTGCATTCTATGCAATGTTTGTTTGCTATTTCTTCTTCGCCACATACTTGGCAATATTCTCCGATGTTTTGTCGTTGAAGCTGGAAGAAATAGTTTTTTCTCAATGCCCTCGCTCCATTTTCTGGAACTTTCATCTGAGAATCACAAAGTGGACATTCCAAAATTCCATCTTCGCAAACTGTATTGATGTAACCATCTAAACATTCCTTGCAGAAACTATGATTGCAATTTAATAGGCGCGGATCCTGAAAATCTTCCAAACAGAGATAACACTTAAGGTTGTTAAGAATAGTGTCGAGGGTTCGCTGCTTGTTTTTTACTTTGGACATATTTTTGACCAGAATCTGAAACTGAAATATATTGTAAAATTATTCCACATCTTATTGATTTTTTTCCATCTAAATCAATATATATTTTTTAATTTAAACATTACATAATTTTGAAGACATCTCGCATTGATTATCGAGGTATCGATATTTCTATAAACGTATGCTATGTACGAACACATTTTTAAAGATATACACGCTACATAAACGCGATTTTTTATGTGAAACAAAATGATTAAATGATTTGAGAAACATGATGTGTAATAAAAAAAATTACTTTCCACAAAGTTTCACTAAATAAGTCGTTGTAATTACAAAACAGTTAAGCAAGATCTGCAATTAAGAATTCAGCCTATTCATGAATATTGATGAAGGAAGTGCGTAAACAGTATATAGACACGCATGTCCGCGGGAAATCATAGACAACGAGGTACGTTGCAATTTGACTACTATTTTGAATAAAAGTTAATACATGTCATTACAGAGTAGATGGTTAATAATGGTTATTTTCAAAGATAAGTATCTTTAAACATAAAACGTATGCCATCCATGTCAAAAGCTATTTTGTATACCAAACGGCCTACCTCGTTTTCTTGATGCCATTTTTTTTTATCAATCTAAAAGTAGCGACGGTGTCACATGATGCATGAATTTAAATATAGCATTACTTTCCTAGTAGGATAATAAATAATAATAATTTGAGATCTTTATAATGCGTTCATTTCCAATTGTGTAATTTACAATATTTTCGTAACTTTATTTGGTAAACAAGATAAATAAATTTCCAACTTTATTTTTAACTGACGCAAGTTATAGCGTGTATATATATATATATATTTAACAGATCGAAAGTCGTCACTAGATTATAAGTATTAAAAGTATAGTATAAAAATAAACTCAATTTAATTTCCTTTTTTTAATTCACGAGGAATATATAAGAATACGGATATCTTAGATCCAAGAAGAGACACACAATGCATTTTGTTATATATTTGAAATCATAAATAAGAAAATATATGCTTTGTGATAAATTATTCGAGTCTCGATAACCAATCTGTAATTTTTAATAAGCAAGATGACAAAGTGATAAACAAAAAAACCCCCAAAGTGGCCATTTCTAATGAATAACAGACTCCGATTACAGACTTTTTCTGTTGGTGACCTTGACCAAATGACCTGGGATCAAGGTCCTATCACAGCCTCAGGAGAAATCTTTGTGCCAAGAATGATCCCCCAATGTTTCTCCATATAAGATATCGCCAAGACAATATCATATATTTTTCTTAAAGTAATTTTGAACTTGACAAAATGTTCTTTTGTGAGGGTCATATACCCTTTGATAATAAGTAATATTCGTTTGAAGTATCAACTTTTAATTTTTTTCCCATAAAATAATGAACCAGACAAGAATTATGATTTTTTTTGGTAAGAAACATTGACCATGATCAAAAAACCTTTGGTCAAGGTCTTGACACACCCTTGGGTCATAAAAAATCTTTCCGTGAAGTATCAACTTCTAATCGCCTTTCTGGAAATTAATGGACCAGACCCGAATTTTTCAATTTTCCTGCCAGAGACCTTGAATTTGCCCAATGGTTCTTGAGTCAAGGTCATGATACATCCTCAGATCAAAGTCAATCTTTTAGTCATGTATCATCTTCCAATGTTACTCCAGTTATGAATTAGAAATGAATGCCAGTGACTTTGAAGTTGCCAATTTGACCTTCGGTCAACGTCATGACACACTTTGAGGTAATAGACAATGTTATATGTAATATCTATTATGAACTTTCATTGTGACTCCAGTACAAGAGAATTTTCAAAAGTGACCTTGAACTTGACCAAATTACTTTAAGTCAAGATCGTGACAAATTTTCAGGTCATTAGCATCTTTTTATGATGTACGAACTTTCAATATTTCTTCACTTGAGCGTTGTGGGTCGGTAACGAATTGTAGACTTTTTTCTGTCAGTGATGACATTCTCAAGTCAAAATCTAATCTTTGTGTCAAGTATGAGCTTGCAGTGTTTCTCCATCTAAGAATAATGGCTCAGACAGATTGCATGCACACATCTGTTATACGTATAACAATCAAATCTAGTATACCTTACAGGGTAACATTCCAATCTAGTGTACCTTACAGGGTAACATTCAAATTTTAAATATACCATACAGGGTAACAATATCTGGTATACTATACAGGGAAACAATATCTGGTATACCATACAGGGTAACAATCAAATATTGTATACCATACAGGGCAACAATCAAATATTGTATACCATACAGGGTAACAATCAAATGTTGTATACCATGCAGGGTAACAATCAAATATTGTATACCATAAATGATAACAAGCAGATCTGGAATACCTTACAATACCTTACGATGTAACAATCAAATCTGATATATCATATTTAGTATACCATACATCTCGAATACCATACAGGGTAACAATCAGATCTGGAATACCATACAGGGTAATAATCAGATCTGGAATACCGTACAGGGTAATAATCAGATCTGGAATACCATACATGATAATAATCAGATCTGGAATACCATACAGGATAATAATCAGATCTGGAATACCATACAGGGTAATAATCAGATCTGGAATACCATACAGGGTAATAATCAGATCTGGAATACCATACAGGGTAATAATCAGATCTGGAATACCATACAGGATAATAATCAGATCTAGAATACCATACAGGGTAATAATCAGATCTGGAATACCATACAGGATAATAATCAGATCTGGAATACCATACAGGATAATAATCAGGGTAATAATCAGATCTGGAATACCATACAGGATAATAATCAGATATGGAATACCATACAGGATAATAATCAGATCTGGAATACCATACAGGGTAATAATCAGATCTGGAATACCATACAGGGTAATAATCAGATCTGGAATACCATACAGGATAATAATCAGATCTGGAATACCGTACAAGAACAACAATCAAATCTAGTATATCATACAGGGTGACATTAGTAGAAATCAGTTTTGAAGACAGAAATGAAAGAAAAAAAAACCTAAGAGACATTGTGATTTATCAATTCTCTCTCTCTCTCTCTCTCTTAAAAGAAGTGTGAAGGATTTATTTTTACCGTGCCTGTTATGATATTTATAGAAGCACCAAACCCTTGGGTCAAAGGGGTGTTATTATTTATCTAATAAATCTAAATTACCCCCACCCACCCCCAAAAACTTTCTTGGGTTTTTAGAAAATTTTAGCCACCCACAGAGAGAAAGAACTTAAATATTATCAATTATTCATTGATTTCTATAAAGCACTATTCAGAACACCATTATTGATCTCAATCTCCGGTGAATTATTTTTCATCTCGTCCTATGATTTTTATTTACATTTTTATAATCTACTCGTTAATTATTTTAGAAATGCTTTTGTTTTGATCTTCTCTTTAATGAAAGTTAGGAAAATATGGAAATGTTAGTTGAAATGATTATTTTACCGTCAACTTAAATTTAATGAGTTCAATGATTTTATCCCTAAAACTAAAAAGTTAACAATGGAACAAGAAATTTATAGTTTTCATGTAAAAAAAAAAAACAAACAAACAAACAAAACAAACAAACGAACAAACAAAAAAAAAACCACCACCACCAAAAAACCAAACAAATCTTACCACGAAGTGTTAAAATCCAGTTAAAAATGGTATACCAGCTTTTAACAAAGTCTGTAAAGCAGAATTTTCCGCCGAATGCAATCTGATACACGGCGCTCATTCCAGCTGGATTGGCCGTAACTAGTATAACATTATGGCGATTCGATTTCTGTGCTGTTTAACTACTTAAATCACTTCAGAAACAGCACTTTCTGGTTTTATTTATTCAGCTCACCTCGCTTTTGACATCGATTCACGGGTACACTGTGTCGACATGAAAAAGGAAACTACGCCATTAAAATCAATTTTATCCATTTTTGCTGATAAAATTGCCGTTTGTGTCGTGAAAGGCCATTTTTGTCCTGTTGTAAAACGTATAGATTTGCATGGAACCCAATATCAATACTTTGCTTCCATGGCAAACTATCAATTTCAGTTACCCATTTGCAACAAGCATGAATTATTGAGAAAACAAGACATGAAGTTTTAATTTTTTTTTAATTTGTTAATAAACTTAAATTTATTCTTATAGAATTGGTTTTACAAATTCTACATCTGAAAGTAAACATGCAGTGTAGGGAGTATAAATTAACATGAAAGATATTAAAAAGCCTCTACCTTCATAAATGTATTCATAACTGCAAAATATTGAGACGTCGAATGACATATATACACAAGTTCAACACCCAAGAAAATTAATGAAAACTAATAAATCATTGTTAATAAATTTGCTTACATCCGTTAAACTCTTTTAAACAGATATTTATTTAGTTCCAGTAAGCTTCCCTGGAGAGATAAATGCTGTTCTTTCAATAACGTTCTTATGACAAATAAATATTTGCACTCCATAAAAGTAACATACAAAAATATTAAATCGAATTTCCTTCAATCTTGCCTTAGATACCAATGTTAATTTTTAGCATGAAATGAGATTAGAAGTGATCTGTGATGCCTTGCATTGAAATCACATGCTTTTTAGTTTTTATATTATGTATTATATAACAACTGAATTTATTAGCAGAACTAGAATATAAAAGAACTAGAAGATAAGGGAGGGGGGAAGGGGGAAATGCAATTTCTCAGAATGTCTAGATACCTTTATTAGTCCCCTACCGGTGAAACCGGAGGGGACTATAGGTTTCCTCTGAGTCTGTCCGTCCGTCTGTCTGTCTGTCCCTCTGTCCCTCTGTCAGTCTGTCCCACTTGGTTTTCCGCACTTTTCTTCTACACGCTTGCAGATATTGAGCTGATTTTTGGTATGTGAGTGTATCTTGATGAGTTACAGATCAAGTTTGCATTTCGTTTCCGCTTCATTGATTACGACCTTTTCAATTTTTCAGGGTTTTCCGCACATTTTTTCTAAACGCTTGCAGATATTGAGCTGATTTTTTGGTATGTGACTTAACCTTGATGAGCTATAGATCAAGTTTCCATTTCGTTCCGCTTCATTGATTTTTGACGGAATTATAGCATTTTCAATTTTTAACGGGAACCAGATTACACTTGCCGGTAGGGGACTAGTATTGCTAATGCAATACTCTCAGAATGCTTGTTTTATTTCTTTTAAATCATAAAATATACCTGTCGATCAATTTTCATGTAGAAAATGTAGAAAATGCATAATCGGTGCTTTTTAGTCCCCTACCGGTGAAACCGGAGGGGACTATAGGTTTCCTCTGAGTCTGTCCGTCCGTCTGTCCGTCTGTCTTTCTGTCTGTCTGTCCCTCTGTCTGTCTGTCAGTCTGTCCCACTTGGTTTTCCGCACTTTTTTTCTAAACGCTTGCAGATATTGAGCTGATTTTTGGTTTGTGACTTAACCTCGATGAGTTACAGATCAAGTTTGAATTTTGTTCCGCTTCATTAATTTTTGACGGAATTATGGCATTTTCAAATTTTAACGGGAACCAGATTACACTTGCCGGTAGGGGACTGGTATTGCTAATGCAATACTCTCAGAATGCTTGTTTTATTTACATTTTTCCTGAAAATATATTTAAGATTTGATAATTTTCCCCATATAATATGATGAATCATAACGATGAACTTTGAAGAAATAACATGGGTATATACACAGTACAGTGTGAAGAAATAACATGGGTATATACACAGTACAATGTGAAGAAATAACATGGGTATATACACAGTACAATGTGAAGAAATAACATGGGTATATACACAGTACAATGTGAATTCAGTAACATGGGTATATACACAGTACAATGTGAAGAAATAACATGGGTATATACACAGTACAATGTGAATTCAGTAACATGGGTATATACACATTACAATGTGAATTCAGTAACATTTTTGAGCAAATGAGAAAATCAAATGGTTTGCCACCGGCGACAATATGTACGTCGCCGGCGATTATATGTGCATACTCTTATTTACACTGCATATTTATTGTCGTTCATCAATACATATTCACATCAGCGAATATATGTACCGTGAGGACTCTACAGAATGGGCGACAAAATATATACCTTACATATTGGTACATATTTGTCGTCAGCGACAATATATGCTGTAAACATTTGCACAGCATCGTTCTGAAGAATGTTATACTGTAGTCGGAGAGAGAAAGATTAGGTAAATTTTTTTTATGAATTTATATATTAATCGTGTTAATTGCACCATTCTTCTTCTTCACGGTGCAACTTGTATGTTAAAAATAAAAATATAATATGAAAATAACATTATATTGCCGCTGCTTTTTTAAGACTTAAAAATGAGAACTGTGCTTAAAAACCCATTTATTTGCCTTTTAGTAAATCTCATGAAAACTGGAAATAAATTTTCACTTTGAATACCATTTTTTGTATTCTAACTTGTATCAATATACCGGTAAACAGAGTATTTTAACTGTGGTACTCAATATGACATTTGCCTACGTGATGTCTTTGTGATTAACATAGTAATAACAATCACAAAACTACAACAGTTCCTTAATTAACTCTAATTGTAGGGCTACAATATGTGCAGTGAGAGGTAGGCACATATTGTCGCCGGTGACTACTAGTATATGTGCACCTATTTTTTTTCAGTCGGAGATAATATATGCCGATGGACAGTAATATATGCAGTGAGGGTAGGTGCATATTGTCGCCGAAGAAAATATGTACAGGAAGACAATACTGGATGTACCGTCACATGGTTGTCTATATTTTATAAATTTGGCACTTCTAAACTCTGTCGCAAGATAGGAAGATGAAATGTATATATATATAGTTTTATATTAATTCTTTAGTTCTGACGTCATTCAGTTGGTATGCTTTTTATGTTAATTTATTGAATTTCTGAATATTACCTCGAATAACAATCTGCCATCACTTATTCATTTTTTATATATACATGTTGTAGAACATGGATAGCTTCATTTAAAAGAAATATGGCTTTCTGCGATACATCATAAAACTATTGGGGAGGGGGTTTTATTTATCACTCCTTTTCCAGTCAATATTTTTGAGTAGGTCAGTGTGGTAAAAAAAAAATAAAATAAAATAAATTCTAGGAACCCTTGGTTTCATTTATGTCATTAAATAGACTGTTTGTCCACATAGTTGATTTAGACAATTTGAATTTCTATTGGGATAAGAAACAATCGTGTTTAATCATGCATGTATTGTTTAGAGATACCTGCAAAGCAAAATATGACGACATAATGTTATGGTATCAAGGTGATAAATTGTTTAAAAATTATGCAGTCTAATTAAAATTAGCCCCTATGTTTTATTATTTATTATTATATGCCGCAGGCATAACAAATAACATCCTCACAATGTCAAGGTTTTGTGATTTCGGAACTCCACACAATTTGTGTGGAGTTCCGAAATCACAAAACCTTGACATTGTGAGGATGGACAAATAATAAAACGTCGGGGCTAATTCTAATTAGACTGAAAAATTATGCATAGACTAGGAAATGTCGGAAAACAATAACCTTGAGATATTTTAAAATTCCTTAATGAATATCAATTTCTGAGCACAACCTGTGACTTATGACACAATGCAATGCAAAAGTAACATATATATTGCTGAAATATACTAAAATACAGAGGACATGATTGTATTTGGTTCCCTGCAAATCGGAAGTACTTTTTCCTCTTTGCTTTGAACCATATTTGCAATAAATGACGTTTTAATTAATATTAAATATGGGTGAAAAAAATAATTTATAATTTAAATGAAATAACAATGTTAAAGAGACACAGGCTAAAGCGAATATAACATTCAGATATATACCCATATTTTAAATGATTTTTATATCCTTTAGTGTGTTCTAGGTTTTTTTTAATAATGTATAAATAAAATTTCCTTATGGAATTTTCATTTATCTAATCTCTTCCTCCACATGTTAGTGTTTTGATTTCAGCACAGCGTTAGATATAAATACTTTGATTCTAACTTTAGCCTTTTTCGTAATATTTTTTCCACGTGGTAAACCATGCTGGAAACTCGCATGTGATTTCATATGACTTTTGTCTATAAATTTGAATTTTTCCAACAGATGTCATCAAAAAGTACCTCCCGATTAGTGCTCGATATGGAAAAATATGAAATGATGATGCATTACTAGTCAGTCATAAACTGTTATAAAGAGGTGAATTTAAATTAATTTGTGGCAGTTTGACTAAATGGATATAAATCAATATTTTTCACGTGACAGTATCTTTAACGATGACAGCGAACTTTCTGATTTACCAGATGACAGTGGTTCTTCATTCCTACCAAGCACAGAGGAAAAAGACGTGTATATTCCACGACTAAATCTTCGAGACCTTCAGAGTTGTCATTCTAAATACTCTGAACAAGAGGAGGATTCGAAGTCTTCAGCAAAATCCGTATATAAATCTGAATCAGGAGTTTCAAAGAATCCAACAATCAGGATAAAAAACACTGAAAATGACTTCCTAGATCTGGGTTTATATGATACCCCACCGCCCCCTCTCCCAATAAAGAAAAGACGTACATTTAATGGCTCGGGAATTGAGGGAGGAATGTACAGACAGTCAGAGGGTGGTCAATATAAAAAAAGAGGAAGCTGTCCAGGTTTCACTGGGACGTGGGAAAGAGATTCCCTACTACACAAGAAGTACGATAATCTTCTAGCCAATGAGGGTTTAGAGTACTCAGAGTTTGAGGATGTATCCAGAAGCATTTTAAGTAAGAGCAAAGTACTAGAATTTCACAACCGTATTTATCCTTATGCAAATGATCTAAAAGTCGACAACACAACAACACAAAATAAAAGAGATTCGAAATTACATAACACAAGGTCCGAAATTAGCATTAGGGATAGAGATATTCGGTCACCAGTCTGTTCCAGAGATGAGCGAAGTGGTGGAAATCTCTTGGAATTGGAGTCTACATTTTGTGTTCCCGCGGGCTGCTCTGACGTGTCCTCGATAATACCATATGATTCTGGGAAATGCTGGGTAGCGACGAAGGCTTCAAAGAGCATACTCCTGTATGACAGAAATGGGGACTTAATGGACTTTGTTGATGTTGGCTGTCCAGTGGACTCCCTAGCAACTGACAAAGATGGGAATGTGTTCATGTCATGTCCGGATTTGAAACAAGTTCGAATGTTTGACCGTCGCCGACAGGTAAGCAACCTAGTTTTCTTTAATTTGTCGCAGAGAGAGAGAGAGAGATTTTGTTAGATGTATTTTTTTGAAAATAAAATAATTACCGACATTTTTTTCGTTGAAGATGAGAACATTTCTGGATAATATACAATGCCCCATTAGTATCGCATACACTCGACTGGACGACTCTATACTAGTATGGAGAAACAACAAGATAGCTAACGACCTTACAATGAAGGCATGCAATCCATTGAGAAAATATCCAATCCGTAGGCCAAAGTCAAGTAAACCACGGGAGAAAAATGTAGCTGAAAATATGTGTGGCAATCCTTTTCAAGTCTGTGTCAATGTTAATGATGACTGCATCGTGTCTGATTTTGCTCAACGAACAATCACGGTTTTGGACCGCTTAGGAAGAATTCGCTACACCTTCAAGTCATCCAAAGACTTTCCCATTCGAAAATGTCATTCCCTTTGTTGCGATAAAAAAGGAAAAATTTACATTTTTTGGAAAGGTAATCCGAACGTCTGTGTACTGGAACCAGGTGGCAATATCAAACATATATTTTCCTGCTGTGATCTCATTAATGAATCCGTCTTTACTTCTGTCTTTGATTCTGACGATTATTTGTGGGTGGCTTGCATGGACGGATTCATTAAAATTTTTAGAAAATATTAAAATCAGCAAAGAAATTAAGAGCCGTTTTATGTGAGCACTTAAACATTTTGGCACGCACAATCATGCATTTTCTTGAAAATTAATGAATTATTAGGGTTTCATCCTTTAAACTTAAACCAGTGATTTTTTTGCTTAGTGTGGATTTCGGTTTCCATGCAACAGACCTAAAAGTTGGGAAAATTGTTAATATATACGAATTGTTTTATGGCTTTGTGAAGAGACAACGAATGTATATGACTACATATGTAGGGATGATAAGCCTTATTGTTTAAGACACTTACAAGAAATAATAGTGAATAATCGTTTTATGGATCGTGATTATGGTTACATTTGAACGAAATCTTGAAATGAAAAAAAATCAAATTTTTTAATCTCTTGCTATTATTTGAAAAAGTAAACAGACTAAACACATGAAACATCAAGGATACTAAACAGGAATGAACATAATAATTTGCTCACGTGTATTTTGATTGACAAAATATAATTGGGCTTTTGGGCTTTATGCAATAATTTTTGCATTGAAAAGGGGTTACATGTATCTCTTAAATTCAAAGAAACGCAAAGATAACCAGAATCTATTTATTTAATGTGAGTAGACAACAATATTACTAAAACGTATACAAAAAATGTTTTAACAATATTTTTTCAATAGGCATTTAGGCATTATCATAGGGATAATATTTTAAGTGATTTATAAGAATCTTGCAGTTTTGCTATTAGAAATTACATATCAATTTCATGTATGATTTTTTTTATTCAAATGTACATGTCCCAAAAAAAAATAATAATAAAGATATATAAATTTGAATTTTCACTTTTTTGTTTCCATAGTAATACCACAAAATAACTATATTCCCCATGAACTTTTTTAATAAATATGAAACATAATTTAAACTTCATGTTTTAAGCATTTAAAGGTGTTCCATATTGTCTGAAGAATATGGAATAAAATTTCAGATTAAAAAGAAAAGATACCTATTTCCAACTTTGAGAGCTGGTAACCATTCACCCCAATTTTCCTGAAATTATTCCTTGAAGAAAGCTTTATGTCATGCATATGTTGGATAAAATTGTGATCATGCGTGCGATACCCTTATATAAAAGTGCAAATTCAGAGAAAAGGTGTCAATAATTGTAGTTCTCAATATTCTAGTAGTCCAGAGTGTTTGTCATAAAAAATGCACAAAGTGTAAATCTTTGCTCATTTTCTGTGCAACAGTGTATGTGAAGCGAGGAAAGAACTACAAGTATTCATGTATGTATGAGTAGTTCAACATTCGGACATATGACTGACTCCATTATTATTTTTTAATCATGAAGTTGATATCTGGAAGGTCAAGGAATCGTTCGTTTTTATGATTCAGTAGTCTTAGCAAGTGGCTCTGATACTTATAACCTTATAGGTGATTTCACTACATTTACTGACTCCGTCGACTTAACAAGCGGCCCTGATACTAATTTTATCTACATTTACTGACTCAATCGTCTTAGCAAACGACCACGATACTAATTATCACTACATTTACTGACTCAGTCGTCTTAACAAGCGGCCCTGATACTTATTTTCTCTATACATTTACTGACGCAGTCGTCTTAGCAAGCTGCTCTGTCGTCTTACCAAGCGGCTCTGATACTTATTTTCACTACATTTACTGACTCAGTTGTCTAAACAAGCGGTCCTGATACTTATTTTCACTACATTTACTGACTCAGTCGTCTTAACAAGCGGCCCTGATACTTATTTTCTCTATACATTTACTGACGCAGTCGTCTTAGCAAGCTGCTCTGTCGTCTTACCAAGCGGCTCTGATACTTATTTTCACTACTCTAATGACTCAGTCGTAGAAGCGATCGGCTCTGATACTAATAATCTTATTTCTGGTTTATTATACATTAATTTTCTTCAATACTTAGAACTGCCACACATTGCCATCGCTCTAACATCAAGCACAAAATTTTCTTTTCTGTCCCACAGGAATTAGTTTGTTTTACAAGACATTCTGCTATACCTCATAATCGAACGTAATGTGTTAAAATTCTTCTTATAATAATATACTGTAATCTTCATACTTCAGCGCCTTTCCCGTCGCTTAAAGTACACGCTTATATATGATTAATAAAATACATTTAGAAGTTTGGCTTTACATGCGCTGAATTTTTCATTATGCTGTAAGCCAAATTACCTTAGCTTTTTAAAAAGCAGAATGGTGAAAAATGTATTTTTATTAAAACTGATACATTATGTCAAAGAAGGATACAAGAGGATTGTGGGTCTAAATTGTCTTCAATATGGTGGCTTTATCTTCTAAATACTAAAGATATAACTTTCTAAATTAAATTTTAAAAGGGGTCTAGACATAGATTTGAAGTAAATATTTTTCTCAGATTTTCTGTATAATATCATGTCTTATATGTTGCTATAGCATTTCTCAAGGAAATATAATAAAAAACTTATTTTTATCTGGAAATTATTGGAACTACGAATTTCGGGACGCGTTTGATTGACACATCCGTGAACTTTCACAAAGTAAACTTTATCCTTAATACTTAAGAAAAGTAGAATTTTTGTTGTGTATTAATGAAAAAAATTAAAACTATAATCCCGAAAATATAGAGTAGAAATGTGAGAAAGCAAAACCAACTCCCCAGTGCTCAGTGATGTGTGCAGACTTTAACCAATTGAACACACCCGCGGTGAAACGTAAACTGTTTTTGTGAACGGGGCATGAGCTCTGTTATTGCTAACGTTTACGTTTCACCGGGGTGTGTTCAATTTGTTAAACTCTGCACACATCATTGAGCACAGACTGACAATACTGGTGAGTTGGTTTTGCTCTCTCACATTTCTACTCTGAATTTTCTGGATTATAGATTTAATATTTTTCATCAAAACACAACAAAATTTCTACTTTTCTTAAGTATTAAGGATAAAGTTTATTTTGTGAGAGTGCAAGGATGTGTCAATCAAACGCGTTCCGAAATTCGTAGTTTCAATAATTTCCAGATAAAATAATTTTTTTAAAAAATTATATTTCTGTGTGAAATGCTATAGCAACATATAAGTCATGATATTATACAGAAAATTTGAGAAAAAATTAACTTCAAATCTATGTCCAGGCCCCTTTAAGAAGACCATGTGATATTTCTAAAAAAAAAAAGTGACATGTTAATCATAGGCTTATACAAAATTATTTATATATATTGTTGGATTTACTTTTATCTTGTATTTATTTCCCGCTTAAAGTAGAATGTTAATTATAGCTACGCGATATGATATATATTTTTATCGACATGACCACATTTTTCCTCTCCTTGATTTAACAGTCACTCTACAAAAACATGACCAATTAAGAATTTTTTATGTCGCTTACAAATTTACCGTTGTATAATATCTTAACTATAAATTTAAAGGTCGATTGCAACTCTAAGACTTAACATACACACATGATTTTGTAAATATTTACCGATATATATGCAATTAAAGTTTTGATACGAACATAATGTAATGTTGAAAACGTATTCCACTGCAAATCTTAATGTCGCTTCATTTATTTACAAATTTCAAGATGAAATTTTCAGCCGTAAAATTGTTCCGAATAGATTGCAATGAATATTAAACAAAGTTTTTTTTATCCTATATAAAAAGAAAAACCACTTCTCGCAAAGAAATGCATGGATCTCCTTTCATGCGAAATTATAGCATGTCGCTTTAAAAACTTCCGTAACGATTTTGTTTTAAATTTCACGCATAGAATGCAGATTTCAAAAAGAACTGAAACTTATCTAAAAGTGACCACGGAACCTTATATCATCGATTATAGTTGGGAGTAAGCTACTTTAGACCATTATATTTTCAACATAACAAAATGAATTAGACAAAAACAGTTGTCTCTCTTAAAAATTTATATTCCGTAACGGTAACTTAGGAAAATTTTTGCATTAAAGGTATAACAAATTTTATTATTTTGGGAGCGAAATGTTCCATACTTTTGTTTAATATCCTAAAACAATCTTTGATTTTAACTATAGAAGAGAATTTTAACTTTTATTGCTGGGAATTAACTTTGGTAACGATATTTTCCCCGAAAATTTAATTTAAATTCCGATTCATACTAGACTTCATGAATCATACATGTACTTAAGCGTTCTTTACTGAACATCAGAAACGAAAAATTGGTCAAGTTCAGCTTTATTTAAAAAGAAATAAGGCTTGAGCAAGCATTAACTTCCGTAACATTACCTCAAAATCAATGGTATCTTAAAATTCTTGTAAAAAGTTAACGATACCAGATTTGTGGACAATTCTTTGTTTTCAAGTTCACTGATATATCCTTAAGAGAATTATGATATTCATTTTGCTATTTGAAACAATTATTTTTTTATGTTTTATACTCTGAATTGGTCCATTTATCGTAGAATGACATGATTGTTTTGATAGTACTGTCCTCTGTTTCAATTCACAATATTCGATCCTCAGCCAGGAACAATAACTCTTTAAATTACTAGGTTTATTAAATTGATAACTCTCAAAATAAAGCTTGTAATTGATTTTTTCGTGCCACAATTTTCATTTCATGCATCTTGATATGATATGACTTCATTGAAGTCTGAGAAACGATCTTGTAAAAAGTAGAAATTTGCACCCCGATGAAAGTACCATTAAATTACATTTTTAGGAAAATGTCCTTTCATATTGCCTAAGATACCAGTGTTTATTGGAATTAGATGAAAATGGAAGTGATCTGTGATATCTTGCAAAAATATCACATGCTTTTTACACTAAATGCATTTTTAAACAATTGACAGAAGAACTAAACTACCACACAAGTAAAACAAAAAACAATACACACACACAAAACAAATCAAAAACAAACAAACAAAAAACATGCACTTTTTCCGAATGCTTGGATGCCTATACTACTTTATCCTAAAATAAACTCGTTGATCGATTTTCAATTAGAAAATTGCATAATTGGTATTTTTATTCACGTGTCCTGAAAATACATTTGAGATTTGAGAGTTTTCCTTATATAATATGATTAACTACAAGAGGCCCATGGGCCACATCGCTCACCTGAGTAACTTTGGCCATGCTGTTCTTTATCAGATTTCCCCCCTTTTAATATACCTATTGTGGCTCCGCCCTACCCCCAGGGGTCATGATTTGAACAATTTAGAATCTACACTACTTCAGGATGCTTCCAAATATGTCTCAGCTTTATTGGTCCAGTGGTTCTTGAAAAGAAGATTTTTAAAGATTTTTCTTATATATTTCAATGTAAAACTTGGATTCCCTATTGTGGCCCGCCCTACCCCTGGGGGTCAAGATTTGAACAATTTAGAATCTACACTACCCCAGGATGCTTCCATATAAGTTTCAGCTTTTCTGGCTCAGTGGTTCTTGAGAAGAAGATTTTTAAAGATTTTTTTTATGTATTTCAATGTAAAACTTGGATTCCCTATTGTGGCCCCGCCCTACCCCCGGGGGTCATGATTTTAACAATTTAGATTCTACACTACCCCAGGATGCTTCAATTTAAGTTTCAGCTTTTCTGGCCCAGTGGTTCTTGAGAAGAAGATTTTTAAAGATTTTTCTTATGTATTTCAATGTAAAACTTGGATTCCCTATTGTGGCCCCGCCTACCCCCGGGGGTCAAGATTTTAACAATTTCGAATCTACACTACCCCAGGATGCTTCAATATAAGTTTCAGCTTTTCTGGCTCAGTGGTTCTTGAGAAGAAGATTTTTAAAGATTTTTCTTATGTATTTCAATGTAAAACTTGGATTCCCTATTGTGGCCCCGCCCTACCCCCGGGGGTCATGATTTTAACAATTTAGAATCTACACTACCCCAGGATGCTTCGACATAAGTTTCAGCTTTTCTGGCTCAGTGGTTCTTGAGAAGAAGATTTTTAAAGATTTTTCTTATGTATTTCAATGTAAAACTTGGATTCCCTATTGTGGCCCGCCCTACCCCCGGGGGTCAAGATTTGAACAATTTAGAATCTACACTACCCCAGGATGCTTCAATTTAAGTTTCAGCTTTTCTGGCTCAGTGGTTCTTGAGAAGAAGATTTTTAAAGATTTTTCTTATGTATTTCAATGTAAAACTTGGATTCCCTATTGTGGCCCCGCCCTACCCCCGGGGGTCAAGATTTTAACAATTTCGAATCTACACTACCCCAGGATGCTTCCGTATAAGTTTCAGCTTTTCTGGCTCAGTGGTTCTTGAGAAGAAGATTTTTAAAGATTTTTCCTATATATTTCAATGTAAAACTTGGATTCCCTATTGTGGCCCCGCCCTACCCCCGGGGGTCATGATTTTAACAATTTAGAATCTACACTACCCCAGGATGCTTCGACATAAGTTTCAGCTTTTCTGGCTCAGTGGTTCTTGAGAAGAAGATTTTTAAAGATTTTTCTTATGTATTTCAATGTAAAACTTGGATTCCCTATTGTGGCCCCGCCCTACCCCCGGGGGTCATGATTTAAACAATTTAGAATCTACACTATCCCAGGATGCTTCCACATAAGTTTCAGCTTTTCTGGCCCAGTGGTTCTTGAGAAGAAGATTTTTTAATGACCCCACCCTATTTTTGTCTTTTCTTGATTATCTCCCCTTGTAAGGGGACTTGGCCCTTTATTTTAAGAATTTATACTTCTCTTTACCCAAGGATACTTTGTACCAAGTTTGGTTAAAATTGGCCCAGTGGTTCTTGAGAAGAAGTTGAATATGTGAAAAGTTTACAGACGGACGGACAGACGGACAGAGAGACGGACAGACGGACGGACGACGGACAACGGGTGATCAGAAAAGCTCACTTGAGCTTTCAGCTCAGGTGAGCTAATAATGATGATCTTCGAAGAAATAACATGAGTACATTTACATTACTTTGTGAATTCGGCGACATTTCTTTGATTATTTATTTTTTTTGTGTGTGTGATTATTTTCAATTAATCAATTGCTGATTTTCAGAACTTCCTATTTATTTCTAGATAAGGATAAATGCCCAGTCTAACTAAGGGTTTGAAAGAGGAAATGAATGTAGAAGAAATAAAATAAAACAAAATATAAGATATAAATATACAATGTACTTTTCAAACCGGAAAATATTAACATGCACTCAACCAACTCAGCTATTACAAATAGGAAGTATTAAAATGTGCAAAGTCGTAGAGGATCAGAGCATGTAAACAGCACAGGAATCTGTTCCGAGCAAATGCAAGTCAAATGGATGGCATATCCGTGGTCCAAATGTCCCCTCTATGTGAATTCAGACAGGATTCCGTTTATCTTCTCTCCATCCATGGCCGTATGATATTGGTATACTGTTGCTGTTTATTTATTTACATTCAAAAAAATTGTTACAAGTCTTGTATACTCACTTTAAACGAAAAATAATTAAAAACTGTTCTCTGTAAACACTTAAACTTGTTTTGCCACACATGATCAACGAATTGGATGAAACTGTGTCCATTTTTACAACCTAACACCAGAAACATACATCCAATAAAATTTGGTTGCTATGTGTCTGGTTGCCATGGTAACAGTCGGATAAATTTGAAAAAAAAATGAGATATTCAGCAACTTTGAATCTTATTGAGCCTTGATAAAGGCTAAGAAAATCAAACAAACCATTCTCACAAAAGCATAACACCTTGTTGCCACTTATGCTATAAAGAAACTATTTAGAATATATCTTTAAGTAAGTGGTAACCATGGGTACATTTGAAATACATTTAAAATGCTGAAAAACGCTTAATATTCATAATTGATTGATGTTTATAATAATAAAGTCAATAAACAACACAAGGAAAACAATAAAATTATTTGATCTTAAGTAATTAGGTGTTAGCAATATTATTCTAAAAACTTTAATGATTGCCGTGTTAACACAGTGTATCCATGCAAATTCTGTTGCTAAGTTTTGGTTAATTCTGCTTTCTTGAGGAAAAACATGGAAATTCAAGACTGGCAAATATACATCGTTAGGACCTTGTAAGACTGTTAACATAAGAAAAATTGGGATTAATTGCTACTTTTTCAGCAAACGTTAACTATTGGTCTCTTAGTATGTTCAAAAATGCCATCTTCAAACTTTAGGGTATATTGCCATGGAAACCATGACACATTGCAAACAGTATTTGACTGATTTGACTGTCATGAAAAACTTTCATCATAGAGAATTTGGAGAAAATTCTGTGTATCTGTACCACAGCTCCTATATAAAAGTTCAAGTCATTACAGAGAATGGCTCTTAATTAGTACACGCCACTAGTAGAAAAAAATGAATACTGAAGTCAACGAGATTAATAAATGTTTCTCATACAAACACATTTCACATTTCATGGCTCCAGAAAAAAGGCCTGATCTCTGAGAATCATGAAGCATTTTGTTAGATCCCTGTTTGATAAGTTTCCTTCTTTATCTCATACGTCTAGTTGATATAAAGGAACGCATCATTCAACGGGTAATGTTTTAACCAACACTTCCTGGTGATGTATTAACCAAACCAACACTTCCTGATGATGTTTTAACCAACCTTTCCTGTCAAAAATTCTTTGATACAGTTCTTCACTTCAATTTTAAAGTAATGAATAGTTTTTATGTGTTTGTCATAGGCAAAGTCACCGGAAGGGGGGGGGGGGTATCTTCTGAATTAAAAGTAGGAGTAAGAAACATCTTTGTAACCCACTCGTCCCCTCTCAATTTGTGGTCAAATTTGTAATATCCAGTAGTAACTAGTACATGTAACTGGATTACTCTCGAAGTCTAGACTCTCCACTTTTGCTGTCGCCAAACTGAGGGCCACATCCACTCAACTGAGCTCAACCCCTACACCCACCCCAACCTCCTCCCCAAACACCTTCAAGTTTGCCACTGCATCTTTGATTTCTTATTTTATAAATTAAAGGTTAAACAAAGGATATAAATAAATATGGATGTTTTAAATTCCTTAGTGAAATGTCACCTGTTGTCGATATGAATATGTTACCACCCCCCCCCCCCCGTCCCCTTCAACAAGCCCCAGAAAAATCTCGACCAATGTCGCTATGAGTGAATTAGATAATTTCTAAACAGAGGGATTTCTTTTGTACTGTATGTTGATATACTTGCAATGCAAAATATGCAGTCAAGTTGATAAATTGTTTCAAAATTAAATAAAGACTAGGAAATGTCAGGAAAAAAGCCTTAAATACTTTATACTTGTGAACACAACTTGTGGCATGACACAGTGCATTATCTAATGCTTCAATATACGACAAGAAGAGAACTGGATTGTAGTTGGTCCCCTGCAAAACTCAGATACAAAATATTTTTCTATTTTTTGTAAAACACTTAAAGAACATCCTCTTTCGTCCTTCCCTTTGCTGATATGTTTGTTGTCTTTTTATTGTGCTTTAACCATATTTGTAATATATGGCACTTTTACTTTAAAAAATTCATACTAGAAAAGAAATGACAATATTAATGACACATAAGCAAGACAAAATATATATAAAATATATTTAACATTTAGACTTATACACATTATTACATTGTAAGGATTTCCAAAGCTTTAGTAAGTTCTAGACTTCTCTAGTAATACCAAATTGGAATTTCCTCCTGGAATAATCAACATGTTCATTTAATCTCTTCCTCCAAATTGTTCATGTTTTGCAGCATTACTCAAATATAGTTTTATCTAATTGCCGGTCCCAATCATTCGATAAAATTTTGTCCGGGTGGAAAACACATTTTTGTATAATTCTATATTTGGACAGTATATATATATATATATATATATATATATATATATATATATATATATATATATATATATATATATATATATATATATATATATATATATATATATATATATAGATAGATAGATAGATAGATAGATAGATAGATTCCAGGGAAAATAAACGTGTGTGTCTCTGTATTAATTTTATGGCAAATAGTTGCAGATGTCATTTGGTCTATAAAATTGAACTTCCAACAGATGTAACTCAAAACATATCTTCCTTATAGAGCACGACAAGGAAATTATGAAATGATGATGTATTGTGACTCAGTCATAAAGAGCTGTCGTACAGAGATGGATTTTAATTAATTTTCAACAGTTTGACTAAATGGAACGTGATATTAATCAATATTTTCCACCTGACAGTATCTTTAACGATGACAGTGAACTTTCTGATTTACCAGATGACAGTGGTTCTTCATTCCGATCAAGCGCAGAGGAAAAGGACGTGTATATTCCACGAGGAAATATATCAACACAAGTCACCAAACTGAATATAAGCAAGTATTTTTCTCAGAACAGTATTTTTTTATCAGACGATGAGGATGACAGTTTGGAAACAGAGCCTGTAACCAAACGGTTGACACCGAAATCTCCCCGGAGAAATGTCAATTTGCAAGACCTTCAGGATTTCCACGTATCGAAATACTCTGAACAAAAGGAAGATCCTAAGTCTCCAGCGAAAACTGTATTCAGCACTGAACTAGAAGTACCCAAAATACCAACAATAAAGATAGAAAAAACTGAAAATGATTTCCTGGATCAAGATTTATATGATACCCCGCCACCACCTCTCCCAAACAAGAAAAGACGTACACTGGATGTCTCGGGAGATGAGGGGGCGATGTACAGACAATCAGAAGGTGGTCAATATACAAGAAGGGGAAGCTGTCCAGGTTTTATTGGGACGTGGGAAAGAGATTCCCTGCTACACGAGAAGTACGATAATCTTCTGGCCAATGAGGGTTTAGGGTATTCAGAATATGAGGTTATATCAAATAACTTTTTTTGTAAAAGCAAAACACGAAAAAAGACATTAAAAGAGATGCTGTTGTCGGTATTTCCCAATCGTATATACCTTTCAACCAGTGATCCAGAAATTGACAACACAAAAGCACAATATAAGAGAGATTCAACTTTATCTCACACATCGAAATTACATGGCAAAAGATTGCATCATTGGACTGTGAAGGATAAAATTTGCTCTAAATACAGAGAAATTCGGTCAGCAGTTTGTGCAAAAGATGGACGAAGTAGTGGAAATCTCTTGGAATTGGAGTCTACATTTTGTGTTCCCGCGGGCTGCTCTAACGTGTCCTCGATAATACCATATGATTCTGGACAATGCTGGGTAGCGGCGGAGGCATCAGAAAGCATACTCTTGTATGACAGAAATGGAGACTTGATGGACTTCGTTAATGTTGGCTGTCCAGTGGACTCCCTAGCCACTGACAAAGATGGGAATGTATTCATGTCATGCCCGGATTTGAAACAAGTTCGAATGTTTGATCGTCACCGACACGTAAGTAAACTAGCATCTGTTTTCTTGTTAGAGAGAGAGAGATTGAGTGGTTGTTAAATATTAGACATGTTTTTAAATTAAACAATCAATGAAAGATATTTTGAATTCTTTGAAGATGAGAACTTTTCTGGATATGACGCAATACCCCCGAGGAATCGCCTATATGCGACTTGAAGACTCTATACTAGTATGCCGAAACAACAACAAGATAGCTAACGACCTTACAATGAAGGCATGTAATCCATTGAGAAAATATCCAATCCGTGGGCCAAAGTCAAGTAAACCACGAGAGAAAGATGTAGCTGAAAATATGTTTGGCTATCCTTTCCGAGTCTGTGTGAATGTTAACGATGACTGCATCGTATCTGATTTTGCTCATCGATCAATCACGGTTTTGGACCCCTCTGGAAGAATCCGCTTTACCTTCAAGTCATCCAAAGACTTTCCCATTCGAAACCGTCATTCCGTTTGTTGTGATCTGAAAGGAAACATTTATATATTTTCAAAAGGTACACCGAACATCTGTGTATTGGAACCGGGTGGCAATATCAAAGATTTACTTTCTTGTCAAGATCTCATTAATGAGTCCGTCTTTGCCTCTGTCTTTGATTCTGACGATTATTTATGGGTGGCTTGCATGGATGGATTCATCAAAATTTTTCGAAAAGATTTAAACCAGCAAAATCATAATTAATTTTAGTATTCTGGTATTCCAGAATATTCTTTCTATAATCCACATATATCATTGATTTGAATCTCTTGGTTTGTTATTTCATGTTCATTCGAGAATTTTAATTCATGTTGGTACGCGACAGGTTGCGAGCAGAAGGATGCAAATTTAGGTATGTGCTCGACACTTTTGGCCATTAAGCAGTGATGGTTCCTTTTCGTGCCAGCATCTTCTGCGACACGGACCTAGGTTTATAGGGTCTCCGAAGATCGGTCTCCAAATTTTAGATCTGAAATAAATCTTAATATTGAATTTATAAACATTATATATTCAGAAACTTTCAGATCCCTTTAAAATACAGAGAGAAATAAAGAAAGATTAAAAATACAAACATGGATTATTTGAGAGGGATTACTGCTTATATATAAACGTCATTATAAACAGGTTCGCTATTTTGTTTGTTCCACGCAGTGAAAATGCCGGTGAACTTGCCTTTTTTCTTTTAAATTTTGGAATTAGAGGAATGCATAGGAAATTCAATAAAAAGTAAATTAAATCAACAATTCAAATCTGCAAACAATCCAAAAACTAAAAAAATGAATGCAGGTTTTATATTATACAAAATTACATTTAGAAGTCTAAATGTCGTCTTACTGATTCATTCTTGCAAAATATAATTTCTAGGTTACATACATGTGTGCGTATATATTACTCTCTGTAAAAAAAGAATACTCAATAGAAGATTTTAAGGTGTTTTTAACTGTGCTGATACGCAGCAAAGATGCATGATTTACTGTCCTTTGGTAGCCACACTTTATTGTCGAGTCCAAGAATGACATTGTCACGGTTCTTATAGTATCAGTTTTATATATGTACATGTACTCTCGGTAACTGCATTAAAGAGAATGGTTTTGTAATTCTCTGCATTTATATATCTGTAAATAAATCATAGATATATTGTTTACAATGTTTACTGGAATGTAAATATAGATATATTAAACTGTGTTCGTTCCTACGGATATGAACTCCCTTTAATTTCGATTTTTCTGAAGTCTGTAAGTTTATTTAGGTCATGAGAACTTCTTGTGTGTGTGTGTGTGTGTGTGTGTGTGAAGGTACATGTCAAAAGTTAGATGCTATAAGCTGCCTCAATTACTATTTAATGACTCGGTCGTCACGGCAGCAGTTTCTTTTATTGCTTTGTACAACCATTGACAGTGATTGATTTTACATTAAGTATAATATAGTTTCTGCTCAGTCCCACAGGAATTATTTTTATAGAATTTCTGCTACATTTAAGGTATTTTTTCACAATCTGAAAAAAAAAATGTGTTTAAACATGGGTTAAATGCTACTTTATATACCATATTTTTGTAACATTGTGATTGTGGCAAATTAATAAAAATATTCATGTGTAATGCGTGATTTACTGCATCAGAGTAGAATATTAATTATAACCATGAGATTTTATTTATATTTTGTTCGATATGACCACTCTTTCCTTTTGTTCTGAAGCATTGAGTTTCGAGTTTCATCCTCTGTCTCAAATCCTCATAAGATTATTGAGACTTGAAAAGCAGTAGCAAATCAATCGTAATAGTGTTTATTATTTTATTTTTTCAACTATTCTGTACCTTATTTTCCAATGATCATCAAACTCTTTTGTATATTTTGATTTCCATTTTTTTTTCGTTTATTTAGGAAAAAAAAAAAAACATTGCTTCAATTTCGAATTTAAGTCAGAATAATGGATGATCAGTAGAATTATTTTAATATCTTTCATACAAGTATAGAAATGTTCTTATAGTACAATATTGTGAAGATTATTTGTGAAGTTTTCCAAAAATGCCGTTGCATATGTAATGGGTATGAAAAGTATCGGACTATATCCCCCAATATGTCCTTAATATTCCAAAATGAAGATCATATATCCCCGATCTTGGAATTTGGTTTGGGAGTTTAAGATATTTGGATATACTGAGTATTTCCTATCTTGTAATTTGGTTTAGGAGTTTTTGAAATCAGTTGTTTCTCCAGGAGGAAATAAACAGAGAAAATAAAAAATAATACGCTGATGTGAATACTCTCATAGACCCGGAAAGCATCCGTTTGTACTCATTCAAACGGGAAAAGAAATTCAGTTATACAGTCTTTGAATTTAATTTCTCTTATCCATTGCTGTTTCAGAGTATTTAATATAGTTTCGATTTTCGCTCAAATATGTTCAAATGTCTGTCAAACATATGGCATATCTTTGACCAAAATCCCCCTTTTTTGCTATGTGTTTAGAGGTGTTGTGAACTGTAGAGTTAAAAACCGAGTGCTATTCCGAGGATCATGAATCAGTCTTAACGTTTTTAGGTCACCTGAGTCACTCAGGTGACCTATTGCTATCCGTTATTGTCCGTCGGCGTGCGTCGTGCGATGTGCGTTAACATTTGAACATTTTTAGCTTCTTCTCTGAAACCGCTCAACCAATTTCAACCAAATTTGGCATATAGCATCTAGGGTGAAGGGGAACAAAAATTGTGAATTTCATGGTCCCTGCCCCCCTGGGGCCTGAGGGATGGGGCTAAAACCACCAAAATTATTGCAATCTTTAAAAATCTTCTTCTTTACTCCTGGACATCAAGCAGTCAAACTGTTGGCATCATTGTAATAAGCATTGAGTCCTCTACCAAAATTGTGAAATTCATGGCCCCAGGGTCAGGGGTTCTGGTGCTAGGGCGGGGCTCTATAGATCATATAGTGAAAGTGCATTATTTCTTTGAAAATCTTCTTCTCTGGTCCTGGGTATTAAATGAACTAACTAAGTATATAGTTATGATGAGTAAGAGTGCCTCTTCCAAAATTGTGAAATTCATGGCCCCTGGGTCTGGGGTTCTGGTGTTAGGGTGGGGCTCTATTGATTATATAGTGAAAATGCATTAATTCATTGAAAATCTTCTTCTCTGCTCCTGGGTATTAAATTCAGTAACTAAGTACATAGTTATGATGAGCAAGAGTGCCTCTTCCAAAATTGTGAATTTCATGGCCCCAGGGGCAGGGGTTCTGGTGTAAGGGCGGGGCTCTATTGATTATATATTGAAAATGCATTAATTCATTAAAAATCTTCTTCTCTGCTCCTGGGTATTAGATAAACTAACTAAGTACATAGTTATGATGAGCAAGAGTGCCTCTTCCAAAATTGTGAATTTCATGGCCCCTGGGTCCGGTGTTCTGGTGTTAGGGTGGGGCTCTATTGATTATATAGTGAAAATGCATTAATTCTTCGAAAATCTTCTTCTCTACTCCTGGGTATTATTGAAACACATTAAATACATAGTTATGATAATCAAGGATGCCTCTTCCAAAATTGTGAAATTCGTGGCCCCTGGATCAGGGGTTCCGGTGTTAGGGCGGGGCTCTATTGATTATAAAGTGAAAATGTTTTAATTCTTTGAAAATCTTCTTCTCTGTCCCTGGGTATTGTTTAAACAGACTAACTACATTGTTATGATATGCAAGGATGCCTCTTCCAAAATTGTGAATTTTATGACCCCAGGTTTAAGGGTTCTGGTGAGGGGGGGGGGGGGCTTCTATTGATTATAAAGTGAAAAAGCAAAATTTCTTTGAAAATATTCTTTTCTGCTTCTGGTTAAAAAAGCAAAGAAGCTAAGTGTATAGTTATGATGAGCAAGAGTGCTTCTTTCAGAGTAGTGAATTTCATGACCCCTGGGTCAGATGTGCTGGTGTGAGGGAGGGGCTCTTGATAATATAGTGAAAATGCATTAATTCTATTAAATAATCCTGTTTGCTCCTTAGTGTTAAGCAGATAAACAAAGTTATAAGTTATGATGAGCAAATTCATGGTCCCAGGGTCAGAAGCTCTGGTGTTTTTTTATCACTGTAAATAATGTACTTGAAAGGTAAATAGAATAAGAGAATTATGCAAAAACTTTTATTGTATAATACAAAAAGTACTTTCATTGTTTTAATGATTAGATAGACTTGTAAGTAGTAGATAAATAAAAATGAGACAAAAATAACTTGTCTTATTAAATGTTCATCAAAGACCAAGAGAGGCCAATGTAAGAGATTTCAACAAGGGATTAAAATAGTACAGAAGCATTGATAATTTGTTAATATACTGTATGGTGATAGTGATAAATGGGGAACAGATTAGAACCTAATTTATGAACTGTTAATGAATATTAAGACCAATTATTTTGTTGATCATGATCACCCTATTTTTTTTCTTTTGGGCAACAAAGTTTCACCTTTCAGTTCATTTTATACTCTATGAATCCTTTAAATTATTGTATCATACTCAGGTGACCGTTAAGGCCCTTGGGCCTCTTGTTTTTTATACTTATTATTTTTAATATAAAAAATACATTAAATTTGAAACTTCGTTTAAAAATGTTTCCTGTTTAGATTCTTAATTTCAATTTTGTCAGTTTTTAGTAAATATTCATGTTAATGAATAAATGAAATTTTGACTTAAGGAGTTTGCATCCTGATTCCGAAAGTCTTCAGAATTTTTTGTCAAGTATATTTTAAGTATCTATACATATAGCTCAATTAAAAATCAAAACAAAAATGGGGGTCAATACGCTTCTTTTGGTGCTACAGTACATTTAATATGACCCTTCTGCACTAAAACTGTTTCTTAAACATAAATCATTTCTTCGAAGATTTTCTTAAAATGTTTTTTTATCCAAATAAATCAATGGGACCAAATATACTTAATCCATCTTGAAAAGACACATTAAAAACTGTGACAAAAAAGTTTAAAATTACTTTGCATAATCAATTATTTGACCTTTCTGCACTCACAAATCAAAAGTGGGGGGTCTATAATGTAAATTTTTAGATATCTCTGAAAAAAAGTTAATTTTAAGTTAAAATTGGCCCTATTTTTTTCCTGGAATATATTTGCTAAATTTGTCATAATATGATGATATAATTCATAAAATTTGATTTAATAAAGATTTCAGGACCGGCATAAAACATTTCACTGCACGAAATAACTCTGTGTGCAGCCTGCATGAAAAAAATGGAATTCCAAACTTAACAGTACTGTAAATACTTCGAAAGAGGAAAATTGATCATTTTCTTCTAAAAAAGCCTTGCGCCACAAATTATAGTTCCTCACTTAATGCTTTTTGTATGAAATTTAATCGTGGGTTTTGCATTGAATATAGCTTATCTAGCATTGTAGAATCCAAATTTAATGTAAGAAATAAAATATGATGCAGATTTCTAGAAATAAAGGTCCAGACAAAAATCTGTTCAAAAGCTCAGGATCGAACCTCTTTAAGTCTAAGACTGATTCGTGATCTTGGGGACAGAAATCAGGCAATCAAAAATTTTTGGTGATATTCAACTTTTCATCATGCCGCTTTTCGCTTTGGGAAGCAGTTTTGAGAAAATATATTTTTTTTATGTTCTTTATATAGATAAAAATTTTGGCAAGGAAATATCTACCATGTTGATGAAGGATTGTGTCCATCCTTCTAGTTTGAAAAAAAATATTACTTGAGTACCGGGTATTCACCTCAGTAATTCACATTGTAGGCCGAAACAACAAATGTTTTGTATAAATAGGAAGTAGTTACATCAGAGACTAGATATAGATAGTATTTTCATGACTATCCGTTTATTTTTCGAACTTTAGGGAATTGAATAAATCACACCTAAAATGCAGAATTACAATCTAAATACAATGTAATGTATATATATTTTTGTACGGTACTATGTCCAATATATAACAGAAACATGACAGATAATGAATAGCAATAAAGAAATCAACGAAGATAATACTCTTGCTCAAGTCTCTATGTAACAAACTAAATTTTGCCCTTAAGATACCCCTATCGTGTGATAATAGATTTATCTTTATCCTGTGGGGAGCCCCTCGGTTAGCAATTTTATCTACCTGAGAGCTCGTGTTCGGGTAGTACCCGGGAAATTACAGCCACGATTAGACCTGTTTGGCTTGTTCTGAAGTAGCCGGGGCGGGTGCTCAAAAGTACATCAGGTATTTACGGGATTGAAAATGTAATTTGTAAAATATGTTTGTATAGTTAGAATCTACATATTTAGTATGGTTGTGTTTTTTTTTTTTACTATTTTTCCCCAGGGTCCTATTTCCTCGGGCTTTCGTCCCGTTGCTAAAATGACACAGGTCTTGGGCGGGGTACTTAAATTCCATTGATACAATAGCCAGTCCAGGGCGAGAGGGAGAGTCTTGGTTATGCATTTACAACAGCACATGTGAGAGAGAGTCAGATACGGCAGCCCTGACGGACAACTCGGGACCAGCATTTATAAAGTTATGTGTTCAAAAGAATTCCACTCTTTGAAAATTATATTGATTAAACCAAAAGAAAATCCACACAGCATTATGAAAGTTTAGGAAACAGTGATTTATGTGTTATTTGTGAATTTATATTCAATGTTTCATTTGTGAAAATTACGTGTGAGGAAATTCAACACCAAAATTCTGAAAATGTTAAGCAGAGGTGCTGTGATTAGTTAACCCTACTTTCCAGGACACTTCCTAGGACGGTCTGCAGATAGACATTTCATTTCTATTATTTTTAATTATTTTGTTGTAAAAAGTTATTTTTGTTTTGTTTATTAAATTTTGTTAAAATTTCAGTTTCTGGTTTCCTTGATTTATTCGGGTTCTAAAGGTGTATAACCCACATCTCAACACTCTAGGTGTTTTTTTTAAATAAATATTTATTCAATTTTGTATTGCTGTCCTCTGCTCTCTACCATAGTTAAATGTTATCAAACATAGAAGTTGATTTGTACTTGATTCCTTTTGCCCCTCCCCCGGAATTTTCAGTGTTATAAATGTTCTATCTAAAGGCAACGAAAAAATGACCTAGGAAACACCCCCATCTCCCCCCGGAAAACGAACCCTTCTTAAAATGGTAAGGAGCGTCATGTATCAGAAGAAAATTACAGTGTAACTTAGGAAAGTTCCGCCCCCTCCCCCCACCCCCGAAATAGGTGTTTCAGGTTTGGGCAGGTTGTTTACGTGCTTGATTTGGCTTGACAAACAAATTTTCGAGTCTGAGATTTGTTAGAGTTGATGTGGACCCAATTGTAAAACTTTGATCGCCAATTGCTTGCCACTCTAGCCCCGGGGGTCATGATTTGAACAAACATGAATCTACACTACCCGAGGGTGCTTCGATACAAATATGACTTATCATTGATTTGCTGTTCTTAAGTTTTTTTAAGATTTCCCCAGACAATCCTGTGTAAAATTTGATCGCTTATTGTGGCCCCACCCTGCCCCGGGGGTCATGATTTGAAAAAAAAACTTGAATCTATAATACCTGAGGATTCTTCCATATAAATATGACTATTCGTGGCTTTGCTTTAGAGGAAGACTTTTAAATACTTTCCATGTATATTCCTTTGTTTGTTTGTTTGTTGTTTTTAACGTCCCTCTCGAGAATTTTTAACTCATATGGAGACGCCACCACTTGCAGGTGGAGGGCTGCAAATTTATACCTATACTCGGCAATCAGGGCCATTGAGCAGTGAGGGATCTTTTTCGTGCCAACACCTACTGCGACACGGGACCTCGGTTTATACTGTCTCATCCGAAGGACCAGTCTCCACGTACCGCAGTGTATTCGAACCCGCGACATAAGGATCAGTTCTTTACTCCGCGACTCTAGAGCAGACGCTCTAACCAATGCGCCACGCGGGCGACTACTGGAGAATATATTCCTCTGTAAAGACTTTTAAAAATTTTCCCTAAATATTCTTTTGTAAAACTCTGATTGCCTATTGTGGTTCAACACAACCTTCAGGGGTCATGATTTCAAAAAAAAATGAATCTACACCATGTAGTAAAGTTTTTACCTAAGTTTTATCTTATTTGGCTTAGTGGTTCTTGGAAAGATTTTTTTGTCCCATCACCCAAGGATGATTTGTGGAAAGTTTGGTTGAAATTAGCCCTGAGGTTCTGTAGAGGATATCGAAAATGTGAAAAGTTTACAGACAGACGGAAAGACAGCCAGGTGGACAAGATGTGATCAGAATAGCGCACTTGAGCTTTTAGCTTAGGTGAGCTAAAACCGTATCAAAAGACAGGTCCCAGATTAGTGCTAATTAAATGAAAAATTGTAATATTTCCTCGTTTCAAATTTTTTGTTGTTGTTTAACATCCCTCTCAAGAATGTTTCTCTCATATGGATACGACACCACTTGCCGATGGAGGGCTGCAAATTTTAGCCTACTCGGCACTCAGGGCCATTAAGGAGTGAGGGATCTTTTTCGTGCCAGCACCTACAGCGACACGGGACCTCGGTTAATACGGTCTCATCCGAAGGACCAGTCTCCACGTCCCGCAGTGGGATTCGAATCCGCGACGTTAGAATCAACACCTTACTTTGCGACTCTAGAGCAGACGCTCTAACCACTGCGTCACATGGGCGACTTTTTCAAAATTAAAGTACAACAAACTACATATACGAAATTCAATTGCAATAAACCCTATGACCTTTGATTATTTCCGTGTTTAAATTAAATAATTCTTTGTTAAAAGTATATCGTTTTGTAAGAAAAGTATGAATTTTCTGTCTTCTACAAATGCAAAAAAATTCAGCAATGGAATTTCAGTAATTCGCATTGAATGTGTACTATATTCCAATCGTACTGATCAGGAAGCTGTTCTGAACAAAAAGTTACGGTCCTTATTCTCAGCGAAGACACATATCAGAGAGTTAGCTGACAGTGTGGCTACTATCCCCATCATCATCTTTAGTAGATCCCTACAAAGTGCAGAGGTGAATGGCGAAGAGCACATGTCAACCCGGTCTTCAAAAAAGGTGATAAATATAAGGCTGAGAACTATCGACCCATCTGCCTTACAGGCATCTGCTGCAAGCTTATAGAACACATTGTCACCAGCCACACTAGGCAGCATGCAGACCTTAACAACATACTATACCCGCTCCAGCACGGATTCCGTAGGAAAAAAATCCTGCGAAACTCAATTGTCGAGTTTATAAATGATATAACAGTCCACATGGCTTCCGGAAAGCAGACAGGTATATTGACTATAGATTTCTCCAATGTTTTTGATTAAGTTAGCGATAGGCTCTTCTTCTATAAACTCCAACACTACGGGATCCAAGGCAGCGTGAACAACTGGCTAGCCCCTTTTTAACAGAACCCAAGCTGTAGTTGTTGATAGGGAAAGCTGTCTAGCTACGTCAGTTTTGAGTCTGGAATGCCCCAAGGTCGGTACTTGAGTCATGCTTATTCTTTTTCTACGTAAATGATATGCTAGAAGGTCACAACACTACAGTCAGACTACATGTATTTGCCGATGATACTATCAAATATCACATTTTATATCAGAATCGGACACCGAAACACTCTAGTCCGACTTAATAAACTGAGCATTTGGGAAAGGCGGTGGAAATGGAATTACATCAGGGGAAGCCTAATGTTCTATCAATCAGCAGGAATACCAATCCGATACACCACCTATATAGACTTCTGTATATGGCCATACCCTTGAATATGTAAAGAGTGCGAAATACCTCGGATGTCTCATGCACCCTTGAGATGGAATAACCACATAAGCAATATCTTTGTCGAAGCTATCTAGACCTTGGGCTCTCTCCATCAGCTCGACATCCAAATAGGAGAGTGCATACAAGTCACAAATCAGAACTACACAATCGAATAAGAGTGACTAATCACAAGTACTCATATTTTTCTCGTACCATTAAAAAGTGGAACGACTTACCTTCGGGAATTGTGAAACCTTCAAGACTCAAGTGTCTACCCAATTATTCTAAAGACGAACTGCTAATTTAATCTTTTAATTTTTAATATTTTACGTATCATGCGTACCACCAACACAAAATAATCAAGAAGATGATTGTGGGCAAAACCAGATTTAGAAATTATGCGGTACCGGACATTTCCCTGGCGCTTCATCTTTACCACTGTCCTTTAGACATTGAAAATGAAATCACAGATTTTCTTCATGCATTTGCGCAGTGGTATAGAAATTGAAAGGGGGTATTTCAGTTTTAATAGTCATTACAAAAGCACTTGGCTTTGAAAATCAAGATCAACTACTACGAATATGTTTTAGTTGTTTCAGATTTTTTTAAGAGAAGAAAAGAAAGTATTGAGTAATATATATGTCAGTAAATAAAGATGATTAACTGCAAAATAGAATATAATTCAGATGCAGTTTATTTATTATTTTTATACATATTTCAGACTCTGTACCAAATTCTTAAAGAAAGAAGAGAAAGGACAAATGAGAACATCGAATTCAGTGCATCTGAGACAACAGAAACGTCACAATAGACAAAATCACGGAGGAGGTCCACTCTGCAATGGTATCCGAGAAGAAATCTGCTACATCACCACTGTTACTTCAAGTTTAACAGAAAGTCACCAAGTCAAAGCGCTGCCAAGTTTCAATCCAAGTTTCTCAACGGACCACGCGAATTCAAGTCTCATTTCCAAACGCGACTATGTCTACAGTGCCTATTGCTGTTCATTTTGTAGGATGAGAAAAAAACATTTTTTTAGCTCTTGGTGGAAAGTGAATACATCTTTCTATGAGCCTCTACCCAGGCATCACCATTGGTTGCCTTTACAATCTTAAAGGATGCAGTTTTTCATTGCACCAATTTGTGTGATAAGATCCCTTAATGAGTGGCTGTGAGTTTCTCAACTTTGCCTCACCAGCTGACCCTGACAGATCATTGCTTTCATGGATATTGATCTCGGGATGCACACTCACGATAAAAATTGGTAGGAAATTTACCTACTTATAAAAACATTCGAGGTGAGATTCCTAATCTTTGATTACCTTCAATTTGATTTTGGTGAAGACTTTATGTTCACTATCATACTGGCAAATTTTCATTAGCTGATTGGGAGTAGAAAAGATTTTTAAAGAAAAATTGATCAACTTAGACACACACTGGGGCTCGGCTCGGGCGCGTGTAAACGGGGAGTATGAAGCAAAAAGGAGACAATGAAGTTCAAATATATAACAAGCAAGTGCGCTTCAAATATATAACAAGCAAGTGCGCTTCAACATAAATTGTGAAATTTATAATTCCAAAATAAACTAGCCGTCACGGGAGCTCAGTCGGTAGAGCGCTCGCTCCGTGATCGGAAGGTCGTGTGTTCGAATCACGGCCGCAACTGACCTAAGTCGATAAAAAAAAGGTAGCAACTATTCCTTCGCCAATCGCCCGGCTCTTTGAAGTGAAAGCTGTGGGTCTTTCGGATGAGACCTTAAAAAACGAGGCCCCGTGTCACGGTAGGCGTTGGCACGATAAAGAACCCTCACTGCTCAATGGCCCTGAGTGCCGAGTAAAGGTCCAAATTTGAAGCCCTTCACCGGTATATGGTGACGTCTCTATATGAGTGAAAAATTCTCAAACTGGACGTAAAACGCGCACAATCAATCAAAAATAAATATACTTTTGACGTACAGATCCCAATGCGTAGCATATATATATATATATATATATATATATATATATATATATATATATATATATATATATATATATATATATATATATATATATATATATATATGAAGTATATATATATATGAAGTATATACCAGTAATGAAAATTGAAATCCATCTTATTTTTTTTTAATTAGTAACCATCTAAACCAAGTAGTCGCCCGCGTGGAGCGTTGCTTAGAGCGTTTGCTCTAGAGTCGCAGTGTAAGGAGTTCATCTTTGCGGGTTCAAATCCCATTGTGGGACCGTATAAACCGAGGTCCCGCGTCACAGTTTGTGCTGGCATGAAAGAGATCCCTAACTGCTCAATGGCTATGATTGCTAATTGACTATAGGTCTAAATTTGCAGACCTTCACCGGTAAGTGGTGGCGTCGCCATATGCATGAAAAATTCTCGAGAGTGACTTTAAACAACAAACAAACAAACTAAACCAAGTGTATACTTATAACATAATAAATGCCTTAACATAAACTGTGAGTTTCATGACACATGCTTTAGGTACTCATACCCCAGGTTTGGTCTAGATTTATGATCTCTGCCTAATGTTTTGTGTACTAGGATGTGGCTCTATGCAGAATGTTGTGGGCGGGACTATGTAAAGTTTATATTATAATTGTCGTGTAACCGAGTTAATAATTGATATTAACTCATTATAGTACATGTAATAAAGTCTGACGCTTTACTTTGTAATCAGGTGACAGCAATGAACATAATGAATAAACACATATGGGATGAGTCCAGGCATACATGCAGGATTAACAACACAATGTTGACAAACAATACAGGTAATCAGGAAAACAGGAATACATGTTCCCAGTAAGACATTAGGACCGGACTGAGCTGTAAACACTGGACGTCACGTGGCATGTTACCTTCAAGGTAGCTCAGTCGGTAGAGCGCTCGCTCCGTGATCGGAAGGTGGTGTGTTCGAATCACGGCCGCGACTGACCTAAGTCGATAAAAAAATAGCAACTGTTCCTTCGCCAAGCGCTCGGCACTTTTAAGTGAAGGTCCTTCGGATGAGACCTTAAAAAACCACGGTAGGCGTTATCACGAAAAAGATCCCTCACTGCTCAATGGACCTGAGTAAAGGTGTAAATTTGAAGCCCTCTGTATGAGTGAAAAATTATCGAACAACATACAATCAGTCAATCACGTGACATGTCCAGTGAATGAGTAGACCAGGGTCATAGGTCATGTATACATAGAAGTAGTTAGAGGAAAACAAATAAGGTAAACCTAACTTTACTACATTCTTGCCCGTTTTGCTTAAAAGGACACGACTATATTATAAAATACATATGGGGATTAAACAATGTTAGTTGGTCAAAACAGTATTTAGACCTATGATAACAATGAATAATGATGGACATTCTACACAAACTTGGTTGAAAAATATCCAGACCCAAAATTCTGCAGAAACCGTCATATGTGTAGAACACCACAAAGAGTTTTAACAGTAATGCAACTGACGGCCATTCTGGACCGTTTCAATAGTTGATGTACAGGAACTTGTAGCTTTCCAGCTACGGGGCTGGCAACGTCACCAATGAAATCCGGGGTGTTGAAATCTTCTCCTCCTCCTGGTTTCACGTGTGGAGAATCTGTTTCCAAAAGAATCCGGTTCAAAGGGACGGACTAAAGGCTTGCAATTTGGTCAGCACTATAGTTCTCAACAGCACAAGTGAAGCCGAAATGGACCAATTCCGAGTCTCCCACAAAGCAGTGGACATGAATGGGCTGATCGTACTCGAAAAATCTCTATAGGATCAATGCAACATGCATGCATGTCTGATGGAGTTCCTCTGAGATGTAGAATCAACACTTTGTCTTTACGTACAAGGGAGAGTGCTTTCCGAAAAATGTTTTTATGGTGACTCCACAGCTTTACAGGAACTGTTCGGTGCAAACCAATTTCCCCTAAACCAACAATACATGGGGAGTCCAGTTAATTCCTTATGTGGTGATACCTCGCCTCTGTGAGTTCGTCAGTATACTTAGGATGCACATCTAGAGCTATACTCCAAAGTCCACAAGGATGCACGTATCCTGGATGTGTTGAGGGCTCACTATAAATAATCACGCCTCCTATAATTTACTCATCTAAATTTGGTTGACAATTACTCTGCTTGGAGTAGGTGAGAATATCCTCCACAGCATTTCCAGTAGAAAAGGAGCGTCTCCAGATTCGAGAACAGGCTCTGTCCAAATGGAAATGACTATCAAAGGCCTTGTCTACAGCTGGATTGGAATCATATACTTCATGCACAATGTTAACGTCAGATTGGTTAAATGTATATGGTAGAGGTTGACGTGGGATCTCAACGTTAGAACCATAGCCGACATCAACAACTGTAAACTCGTCCTTGGTAGCAACCTGGACATCCTCAGTGTTTGTTGGGGATGATGTGTAGCTTGTAACACGTCCATGTGCACGAAACTTCGCGCTGCTAAAGTGAACAGTAGAGCAACCAAACATCTCCAGTCAAGGAGAGCAGCTGGGTAATTGATTGATGACAGCTTGAAACCCTCAGATGGTTTGGTCCATCCCTGATAAGAACAGAATCTCTTCATGAATGACACAGAATCCAGATGAACCACTGAATTTGGAGGAATCATCTTGGAGCAGTTCAAATAGTCTACCGCTGCATATAAATCAGTATTTTGTCCTAGTGCAATCTTCAACACAGACTCTAACTCAGCAATCTGGAGTTGACAGAAGGCAGATTCATTTGACGAACGTAATGGCTTAATGCCGTTGAAAATCTTAGGAAGACTGGTTCTTTGCACGTGACACGTGACGTTTGATCTTTCTCTCCCTCTTCTCAAATCCTAGATATGGGCACTTTTGAAGAAAAACTGAAGGACAAAGAGTGACTGAAAGGTCTTGTAGTGGACTATCATTGTCAAGGCGCACTCGCTCCGAAGAGTGTTCAGTGTTCACTTCCTTGGTTACAACAACGCGAACAATATTGGGCTTCTTCGAATCGGTTCGAGTAGGTGTCTTGAACGGAAGAGTCTTTTTCTTCGACAATCGAGACTTCTTATTTGATGAAGAACAATCTTGATCCACCGTATCACGAATAACGGAAGTTCCTTCAGAAACATGCACATCGGAAGAGTCCTGTTCACGTAGAAAACATTCTTTATCCGCCGTGTTATGAACTAGAAAGATTTCCGCCATACCATGTACTAGTACTTCGGAAGAATCTTGTCTCTGTGGCATGTCCATCACAGGGGGCACGTCTGGAACATTTGGTGCACAGTCAACTGCATTCTCAAGCACAACTTGCAGGTCTGGGTTAGAGCGAAGGCAAAAGTTCACGCACATCCCCTCTGAAGTGGCAGATGAAAATGTGACTGACGGATGCACTTGTTTCTTAGTTGAAGACTTATGACTTGTGACGGCAAGTGATCATCGATCTATCGCCATGAACAAAAGATAGTACTACACTCCCTTCTGGTCGTCTCTATCCACCTTAAATCTCTCGAGTCCTTAGTCAGTTGATATTGCTGAACAATTATGTCGCAGATGGTGTTGAGAGATATTCTTTCGTTGAGAAGAGCAAGATCATACACCAGTCTCTTTAGATCGACTAGACTTCTCAATGATGTACTCCTTCTCACAAAGTTGACATGAAGTTAACCTCTTTCCTGGTGAATAACTCTTTTGGATCTCTCTGACTTCCATGATCTCTTACGAGACGCCATTGTATACAATAATATAATATATAGAGAGATTTATTGAAGTAATAAGAGACTGTATAGATTGACAGACAAACATATTAAAAATATTTTATTACGTTATATTGACATGACCCTGGTTCAGAACCATATGTTATTTTGTAGTTAATAGATATTTATGAACACTTTACGCTAGCAGTCTCTACAATGTATTTTATCAACAACAAAATGTAGTCATCCAATGACATACTAAACTGAACTGAAAACTAAAATTCTAGTATTATTATACCTCATTATCTACCAATCTAACGTGTTGTCAGATTGGTTCTAGACAGTCACGTGACAGGGCCATAAAACGTCATATTTCCCTGTCGTCTACATGCTTTTCATCATGTTCAACCTCTTCGGAGACCTCGTCCATTTCACCGCAATACTTATTGTTCATTGAACGAAAACTCTCGAGAGCAGCTGAAGTCAGTAGAAAGATTACATCTCTCAAGCAGTGACGAAATATTAGCGATCTTCTGTCTAATAAGTATAATTTTAAAAAAAAACAAAGAAATCGTAGATAATTATCTGTGAAGTGTCCAAGGGACTTCAGTAAAGTGTTTCAGTAACTTTTTTTTAATAGAAAGTGAATTTGAGAACGGTGCCAGATTTGAAAGTTTGTGTTTATTTTTATAAACAATTTATTGCATGAATGTTCGGAAAATGTGAAGATTTTTTCATCCATGAAAAATCATACTAGTATTCTCCTCGGGTGAAGCCCTCGGGGAATATGATTTTTCTTGGATGAATAAATCTTCATATTTCCCTCACGATCATGCAATAAATGTATGATAAACTGAATGATTGAATTTAGATTTGACAATTTAAATTGGACTCAAACCACCTATGCTGTACTTTTATAATCACCAAAATTCATTGCTATACCCTTGTGAACAATTTTATTGATCAAGTAATCTAGTCTGATTGAGAATTCTGGAATTTGGAATTCAATGATCCATAGTTCAGTGCTCCTTCCCTTCCAAGGGCCTCAATCATCTTCAAGATAGACTTCATGTCAGAGTTCACAGACACTTTGTAGTCCTTTTGTACATCCTGGTGATGCTTGGCATACGCCTCTCCACACTGACAACTTCATTGACCACTTTCTTGCTGCTATAGTATGTTTTGGTGACTCTTGTGTTGCCAGCAGAGCCTATATGTATCTAGATATCTTCTGTTGTAACACTGTGTCTGTGCTTTTGGTTTACACAATAACTTGTAGGGAGCAAGTCTTCTAGATCAACAACATCCCACCAGTCTTTGTCAGACATATCTACAACTTCTACGGCATCAACAGCATGGACTCCCTATTCCTGTAGCTCACAGGTGGTAACAGTGGGCTCCAATTTGTCTGGCATTGGCTTTGTTAACAGCAAATGTAAACTTTAGCGAAATGTAGACTGATAGCCTTCAGACAGTTTGGATGCAAGACTCTTGTCTGGAGTCTTACCTGGTCCCCTACAAATTCTGAGTCCTCATCACTGCTTTTGTCATCATTTTGGTATGAAACTTTAGTCTTCCCTAATTTATCCAGACTCTCGGGCATGCTTTGAGATGTGAAAAGAGAGTTCCTCTGTTTTGTGGGTTTGCTCAAATTGTGTCATGATCTGTTGAAGAGTTGTCATCTATTTCATGCATGGTTCAGGTCATGACTGTTCAGACATTACAAATTCTCTGGATTTCGTAGAGAGATGGATGGTTTTTCATCATCCTGTCCATTGGCACTTCCATTTTCATCTCCATAGTGACAACCATTACAATCCTCTCCATTATCATTACCTTCATCTTCAATAGTACTTCCTATACCACCTAAATCTGACCCAGGTGTCTGGTTGTTTCCATAAGCTGACTCCGTCTGATTTACTGAAGTTAGCTTGGCTCCTCCATAGGGACACTGCTAAAGGGACACTGATATCTGATGTCAGTCTTTTTTTTTTGAGGAGATGGAGATCTTATAACCTTTGTACCAAGCTGACAGAAGAACTATGTTTTTTCATAGTTGTCTCCTCACTGTATCTGGTTTTCATCTTACTTTCTATGATTCGAGGTCCGTTGCGGGAAAAATAGGACAGTCACCAGAACATATGGAATCTGTCAGAGGAGTCCTATTTGAGTATAGATGTTTCAAATGATTCATCATATTGGTCTCCGAATGGTGAATCATACTTACATTCAATTTTCAACTTGGCAAAGCACATTGTTAGGCATTTGACCCTTAGGTGGTGCTGAATGGAAAACTTTCAAAGGTATCAGTTTTTCTAGGAATTAATGTGACTACTCGGCGTCGCCCGATACGGAATCCGGATAGGGCCTTGCAGTTCACTATCACACCATTGAGCATTGTATTGTCGCGCCATCGCATCATCGTCATCGCACCATCGCTTCATGGTTATTGCTTCATCGTCATCGCACCATCACTTCATTGTACTATCGACCCAAACCTCGATAGTGCGATGATGCGATAGTGAACTACATGGCCCTATCCGGATTCCATAGGATAGGGCCATGCTGTTCACTATTGCACCATCGAACATCGAGTAGAGGGTCAATGGCGCGAAAATGCGATGGCGCTATAACGATGAAGCGATGGTGCGATGACGATAAAGCGATGTTGTGATGACGATGATGCGATTGCGCGACAATGCGATGACGATGGTGCTATAGCAAGATAAAGCAATAGTGAATATCGCTTCATCGTCATCGTATCATCGCGCCATCGTCATCGCAATCGCGTCATCGTATTATCGTCATCGCATTATAGCGCCATTGCATCATCGTCATCGCACTATCGCTTCAACGTCATCGCACCATCGCTTCATCGTCATTGCGTTATCACATCATCGCAATATCGATCGATCCAAACCTCGATGGTGCGATGATGCGATAGTGAACTACATGGCCCTATCCGGATTCCACAGATACGAGTGTCGGTGTCGCCCGCGTGGCGCGGTGGTTAGAGCGTCTGCTCTAGAGTCGCGGAGTAAGGAGTTGATCCTTACGTCGCGGGTTCGAATCCCACTGTGGGACGTGGAGACCGGTCCTGCGGATGAGACAGTATAAACCGAGGTCCCGTGTCGCAGTAGGTGCTGGCACGAAAAAGATCCCTCACTGCTCAATGGCCGTAAGTGCCGAGTATAAGACAAAATTTGCAGCTCTCCACCGGCAAGTGGTGGCGTCTAGAAAAATCCTCGAGAGGGACATTAAACAACAAACAAACAAACGAGTGTCGGTCGATCTTTTTTTCAGCCGACTATACGAGAAAAATTTGGTCGTCGACCTTCGGCTTAAATGTGACCTAGGTAAAAAAAAAAAAGTACATGTACATGTTATAAAAATATATTAATTGGAAATTTCTGGATATATCTAGTATGTTAATTTTAATCTTTATGAAAAACAATTCATTTATCAATGTAAGGTTTTGTTAACAAATATAAATGAAGGGAAAATTAAGTTCTTCTAGAATATTGCCTCCCAAGAGAAGCTACAGTACACTTAACATTTTCATTCACAATTATAATCGCTAAACTTTAGTGACATCGTCCTTTGTAAGATTAGATTTACTATAATGAAATTCAGCTACATGCCAAATTTCAGATATTTCTTTTAAAATTAAGTATTCATTTTAATGTGTCATTTATTTATTTAGCGCAAAGTGAGATAAAGAAAAATTATGTTAAAATGGAAAATGAAAGAATAGAAATAAAAATGATACAATACAAATGAACAATTATACAAATGAACAATTAAAGAATAAAAATGGATGATAATAGAATAAAAATGTCATTATAGAATACAAATGGAAAATTATGCAAATGGAAAAGATCGAATATTGCAACATTTAAAGTGAGATCGAATATTGCAACGTTTGAAGTGCCATGCATGACATGTTCATGTTTGCATATATTTTGTTTTTTACATTGAGAGAGTTGTCCTTCTTTTAGCATAAAGACGATCTTCATGCCCTGTATCAATTTATACCTGAAACGTAATGAAGATAATCAGTTGATTTTTTTTCAAAAACTATTTTAACAATATATATTAACAATATATACATACTACATGTAGTTGAGGGTAACATTGAAAATTTTCACCCAAAGAAAACCGTTAGCCGAGGTTGACAATGACTTTCTTGGGTAAAAAAAAATTTAATGTTACCCTCAATTACTATCTTAAACAGAATTTTTAATCAAATAAAGGTTAAGCGTGCGCGCATAGATTTTTTGGAATATCATCTGTCGTCAAGCAATGTTGACTGATATATATATGCGAAGTTCTATCTCCCTGGAAGGCGTAGTTTCATCATTCAGAGGGTACCAATGTGTTTAACAAATGTTTCTCGGCAAATCAAATTCAGATTATTTACATTGCAACTTGGTGTTCATAAATAAAAGAAATTATATGTATATTTTGTGATCTAGTTACAAATACATTCGTATCTGATTTATATCAAGGCAAATTCAAATTGTTGAAGTTTTCTGAAGAAAAAAGAAAAAAAAATACCGTGTTTACCTAAATAGAGAAAAATTGTGACTTTCGAATATATTCGAACTGCAACCTTGCCTAATGAGAACGCCCATGACGGCACACTTGGTGTTTAGATGCGGGATCCTCCCACTCCAGATTGAAACATGCCCGTAGGAACCGGGGGGGGGAGGTCTGCTACCAGGAAATTTGGCAGTATATATTATTCAAGAAGAATATAGAAAATGAAGCTAACTTACGGTTGTGCCCCATTGATAATAATGCCTGAATTTGTTTGGTCCCCCCCCCAATCGGAATTGCCTCCTACAGGCCTAATTTGAAACAAACCCTCCATAAAATGGGGACGAATTCAGTAGAGGAAAAGGGAATTTACAGAGACAAGTGCGAACAAAGGAGGAAGATTCCCCATTGTTTCTCCAAGAAACCATGTGGTTGTGGAGAAAAAGGGCAGACAAGTGGAAAGACAGTAACTAAGAGAGCAGCAGTGATGGAGAACCAAGTGGTTCCGGACTGGGATCTGATCATCCCAGTGTAGTGGAGAGGGCCACAGCACTGAAACAGCTGACGATGAGAAGACGGAACCATGCATCTTCTCCACCAGGATGTATACAGGTGAAAAGGTAATTACATGTACAATAGTGGCTGACTTGGTCAGGGTTTCGTGCCTGATACTTTTAAAACTATTTATTACAATAATGGTTGGGTTTGACTTGCATTTTCAAGTTACATTGAATTAATGGTTTCAATAGTGGGAATTCTTCCAACATGGTGCTGGGTTTGAAATGCACTCTCAACAACTATTGAAATATTTAATAGCCCCTACCTGAGGGACCTTTAGGTTTCTTCCTGCTTTGTCTGTCTGTCAGTCTGTCTTAGTTGGTTTTCTGCACTTTGTCCTACAAGCTTGCAGATACTGAGATAATTTATAGATGAGAGTTTATCTTCACGTCCGCTTCGGTGATTTTTGAATTATGGCCTTTTAAATTTTTTTTTTTAGAGAACCAGATTACATTTGCCAGTAGGGAACTAGTATTGTTTATGCAACATTTAGACTGGTATTGCCTGTCTATATCCATCTTCCCAAGTCAAGGGTTTTTGATCCGCTCCGCTCCACATCGTACGAAAAATATATCGCGCATAACAGACATACAAGGCCAGTCTAAGCAACATTCCCAGAATGCTTGTTTTCAATAGTAAACATTATTAGCTCACCTGAGCCGAAAGCTCAAGTGAGCTTTTCTGATCAAAATTTGTCCGTTGTCTGTCGTCGGCGTCGTTGTTGTCGTAAACTTTTCACATTTTCATCTTCTTCTCCAGAACTACTGGGCCAATTTCAATCAAACTTGGCACAAAGTATCCTTGGGTAAAGGGGATTCAAGTTTGTTCAAATGAAGGGCCACTCCCTCCTCAAAGGGGAGATAATTACGAAATAGCAAAAAATTAATGGCATTATTGAAAAATCTTCTTCTCAAGAACCAATGGGCCAGGAAAGATGAAACTCATATGGAATTATTGTCAGGTAGTGTAGATTCAAGTTTGTTCAAAACATGACTCCCAGGGGTAGGGTGGGGCCTTAATGGACGATCAAAGTTTTACATAGGAATATATAGGAAAAATCTTCAAAAATCTTCTTCTCAAGAACAGCAAAGCTATGATTGGTCATATTTATATGGAAGCATCCTCAGGTGTTGTAGATTCAAATTTGTTCAAATCATGACCCCCGGGGGTAGGGTGGGGCTTCAATGGACGATCAAAGTTTTACATAGGAATATATAGGAAAAATCTTCAAAAATCTTCTTCTCAAGAATAGCAAAGCAATGATTGGTAATATTTATTTGGAAGCATCCTCAGGAGTTGTGGGTTCAAGTTTGTTCAAATCATGACCATCGGGGGGTAGGGTGGGGCCACAATGGACGACAATTAAAGTTTAACGTAGGAGAATATAGGAAAAATCTTCAAAAATCTTCTTCTCAAGAACAGCAAAGCCATGATTGGTCAAATTTTTATGGAAGCATCTGCAGGTGGTGTAGATTCAAATTTGCTCCAATTATGACCCCTGGGGGTAGGGTGGGGCCACAATGGACAATCAAAGTTTTCTTGGAGTATATAGGAAAAATCTTCAAAAATCTTCTTCTCAAGAATAGCAAAGCTATGATTTGTCATATTTATTTGGAAGCATCCTGAGGTGGTATAGATTCAAGTTTATTCAAGTCATGACACCCAAGGGTTGGGTGGGGCCACAATGGACGATCAAAGTTTTACATAGGAATATATAGGAAAAATCTTCTTCTCAAGAACAGCAAAGCTATGATTGGTCATATTTATATTGGAAGCATCCTCAGGTGGTGTAGATTCAAGTTTGTTCAAATCAAGACCCCCAGGGTAAGGGTGGGGCCACAATGGACGATCAAAGTTTAACATAGGTGTACATAGGAAAAATCTTTAAAAATCTTCTTCTCAAGAACAGCAAAGCTTTGATTGGATATATTTTTTTGAAAGCATCCTCAGGTAGTGTAGATTCAAGTTTGTTCAAATCATGACCCCCGGGGGTAGGGTGGGGCCACAATGAAAGTTTTATATAGGAATATATAAGAAAACCTTTAAAAATCTCAAGAACAGCAAAGCCACGGTTTGTAATATTTATATGGAAGCATCCTCAGATAGTGTAGATTCAAATTTGTTCAAATCATGACCTCCAGGGGTAGGGTGGGGCCACAATGAAAGTTCAAACTTGTAGAGAAAAAAGTCACAGTTAGTCAAAAAATTATGTAAGCAGTGTAGATTTAATTTTGTTCAAGTCATACCCCCCCCCCCCACTCCCTTTTAGGGGTAGGTTGGGACCATTTATGCATTTAAGCTTTTCAATACTAAACTGATTTTTCCTTTTTTCCTGGCCACAGTGCTCAGGTGAGCGATGTGGCCCCTGGGCCTCTTATTTCAATGGTTTTGGTTTGAAATACATTCTGTACCACTATATTGAAATAATTACTTCTTTAGTGGGCATTTTTTCAATATGGTTGGAACATAGCGGCGATAATATGTGTCAGGAAGTCGACATATATTGTTACCGATGACAATATATGCTGTAACATGACCCCCTTTTCAAACAGAAGTATCTGAAACTTTCAAGGTTAAGACCGTCACGGTAGCTCAGTTGGTAGAGCGCTCGCTCCATGATCAGAAGGTCATTGGTTCAAGCCCCAGCCGCAACAGACCTAAGTCGATAAAAAATAGGTAGCTCGGCACTTTGAAGTGAAAGTTGGGTATTTTTCGGTTGAGACCCCATGTCTTCCTAAGCGTTGGCATGAGTGCCGAGTAAAGGTCTAAATTTGAGGCCCTTCATCGGTATATGTAGTGACGTCTCTATATGAGTGAAAGATTCTCGAATGGGACGTAAAACAACATACAATCAATCAAAGTTGAGATATTGTTAAACAAAGGAAAGGGTGCATAGGTACATGGCACTTGTACATGTACCTTATAATACATAAAAGATTACTAAATGGATTAAGTCTGAACATGTGTAAATTGCAACTCTAAAACAAAACACTAATTCAGTTGACGATGATTAGCATGCACATCGATATATATTTTCAAACGAAGGAACATTATTCAAACACGTTGCCTCCAAAAGATTACTTTCACTCACCATTATTATGCCACCCTGAACGAAGCTGTGGGACATGTTATTGTTCCACCTATAATTTTGTCTGCAGAAGTTCTCGCAGATGGCTTATCAAACAATCTTAATAAAATTTAACAGTATTAATAATCAGCAAGTCTAGATGTGCAATATTTAAAATTTTCAAATGGTATTTTCAATATTGAAACAAAGAAATGTGAAAAATTTAAATATTTGAATCATTAAAGGATTAATCCCTGCATCAAGTCAAACTGATTTCTGCAAAATAAATAAATAAATAATGGAGTCGGACCAAAGGGGGATTTTCTTTTTAATTTGATTGTTTCATCTAAAAGTATTTCAAACACCATATTTTTGATGTGTAAGTGTCTATCCAAGTTTTGGGGGTTTAAAATTTCCAAAATTTATCCCGTTGACATGGGAAAAAATGGGTACATTTTTTGAAAATTTGAACTCTTTGCAAAATTCTAAAATGTAGTTGCTTGCTTTGCTTTCAATTTTTTCCAATATTGCACCTTTGGGTCAGAAGCGTTTGCGATATACTTGTAACAGTAAAGTTTCTCGTTTTTATTCCGTTTAGCACTCAATTAAAGAGCAGTTTGTCAGCCGCCGTTTTCGTTGGAGAATTTTAGGATGCGTGTCCTCTACAATCGATAGATGTGACCACAAATTTTCAGGTAAGATAATGGAGGACTGATGCCTTACATTCGTGGAGGAATATATTGAAGAAATTAATTCCATAAAAAATGGTAGAGAGAACATGGAAACAGGTTGTCAAAATGTGTTACAGAGAATCTGCCTTCCGCATTTTTAAATATACCATCATCAAGACATAACCAAGTTAAAAAAAATTCAACGTAAACCTAAATTAGGGTTAGAAAAGGTCATTTTCCAATAAGATTAATCTATTTCTATCTCGTTGTTTTTTTTCATAGTGATGAAAATGTCAAGGAATTCATTGCTAGCACCTGAGGAGTTAGTTGACAAGTTTACAGCCTATTCGAGTGGAATGACAAGACTTTATAGTGAAATATCTGGTCAAAATTAGAGAAACACATGTCAAATCTTTCTTTTTTGGTATCTTGGTGAACACGTCTGACCAATGCTACAACTGTTCAGAGACCAGCACATTTGTCCAACAAGTTACCTTTATTTTCAAACTGGGTATCCTAACCTGCGTCATGTTTGTAAAGCCACTGTTTTTTTAGAAGTGGTGAGGATTTCTCTTCCTGACCATCCAATAGACGATATCTATATGACATGGATTTTCCCAATATGAAGGAAAGTAATTTAGTCTACATGTAGAATATATTTATGTATATATAATTCCAAACTTGACTTTATGAAAGTATCGACCCTGATTAATACCAGGCAGTAGAGATAAATTTCTACATAAATAGGCTTTAATTCTTCCGTATACTAGGAAACGAAACTGAAATATAGGGAAAAATCAACGGATCGAATTCTGACATATTATTTCTGTAGGAGAGAACAGTTAAATTGAAATAAGTTCCATGATTCTGCCAATAGAAAGATTCTCATTTCCCGCGGGAGGATAAATCCGAGCTGAGAGAGAGATTCAAAATCAATCTGGCATGAAGCATTGTGCTTTAATAACACCCTCGGCGATCGTGCGCGATAATAATTTTTGTATCATTACGGAGATTTCAAAGGGGCGTATACCTTTCTCAGGTGGGTGTGATTTAATGGTGGTAGACATGTCAATCAGTTTCAAACCATCTGATGGAAACCTTGGCATCTAACCAATTATCTTGCTCGGTCTGGAAACCATTAGGTGTTGCATTATCTGGTTCAACAAGCGCACTTTGATATTCTAAGATCAGAAACCTTAGATTTGGAATGTCGATAATAGCAGTTAATGATTTGCATCGGGTTACCGATTCTCAGGTTGTGCCATGGCTAGATAATTATTACAGTTCGGTAAACTTTAACAAGAATCGGCGACACAGACTTAGAGAAATTAAACGAGAATGGACAAGACTCAATGTAAAAATGCCATCGGGAAGAAACGTAGGTTCCAATCAATAACTGAACGTCAAATTCTTTTCGTAAAACGTTTTTCAATGTTTCAGAAAGGGGCATGATTTAGCAATCGAACCATAATGTGAAAACCATGCATCTGGTCTTACATGAATATAATTGTATTGTAGTCTTATAACAACTACCTCCTTGCAGAAAGCTTTGTAGTGAAGAGAAGAGACGATATTGATCGAGATTTTTTCCCCTACAGATAGGTTGTACCATTATAAACTGTAGCACGTAGTATTGACTGACATTTAGGCGGTTCGCACGTCTGTTTCACTTCCGCAAGAACGAGCACTATGACGGTGGTGTAAATAAGAGGAGGAGCATTCCGTCCTATGATATGATTGACGCTAATTTATGCACAATCTCCTTGTTAGTATGCACAAGAAGATTCGATTTATGAACACTGTGCAAAATGCTTAAATCTATCATCGCAGAAAATGGTTCTGTGCTTAGTTGGTAAACTATATTATATTTCGCAAATTCATGTTTTGTTTTGTTTTGTTTTTTTCTTCTTCTTTATTTTTAAAGTCAATTAACAAATACTGTATAACATCCCTCCCCATCTTCTCCATAAGGCTTTCAGCTTGTGGTATTGGTTGGAAATCCAGGAAATTTGCTGTTCACCTCTTCCAAGACGCTCCCTAGGGTTTACTCCATGAAAATCGGAATTAAGGATTCTGCTTTTGATAAAATCTTAAGATAACGAAGGATGAATAAAGCTTCATCTACAGCAATGTTGGCATGTACATGTACTATGGTTGAAAAAGCCCCAGCTGCCCTCAGGGTTAGAAATTTTCTAACAAATGATGTGTATCGTCGTTTTAATGTAATTTTATTTACCTACGGAATTGGACAGATTTGCTTATTTTGATTTTAGATAATGTACATAGCGTCGGCCATATTTCGGTAAGAGGGTCAATATTTGCCCGAGAACATTGTAGCCGTGTGTTTATTAATTTTCTTTGTGTGAGATTAGGGACGATCAAATTGTTCAAATACTGCGAATCAATATTGATTGTGTGGTTGAAATGAGCCGACACAACTTATCGCGGGCATACCTACTCAAAGGTCGTGTCATCTCTTGAAAGTGTAAAACATAGGCGCTATAGGCGTTCATTCCCGCTAACATCAGAGACACCGGAAGCAGGTGCTCAGGGGAGGTTAATCTTCAGAACAATGGCATCTTCTCTCTTAGATTATTGTAACTAGTCAAGGCAGCCAGTAAATGTGATTAACGTATTTATAACAGTTGACTTGTAGATGGAATGGTGTGACAAAATTCTCTTCTCTGAAGCTGTCATTGATCGGTATCACTTTGGGTGCTTTTGTTCTTTCTTCGTGACAAGGCACGGAGGCACCCGTTATCAGTACCATGCGGGACTCAGGATGTTTATAATAGTCTTAAATTGTTCCTTGTATTTTCCTTACTCCTAAATACATTGTTTGTTTATCATTATTCTAAACATGTTTTTCATTTTAGGTTCATTCCTTTTTTTCCTTTTGTTTGTTTTGAAGTGGAAAATTATAAAAGTTTTATGATGGTGTAACTAGATGGTGTAACTTCGTAACTAGATGGTATAACTTCGTAACTATAGATGTACACGTAAGGAATCAAAGCTGCTCTTTTTTCCTTTAAGCTCATTGCTGACAAAGTTGTCATTACCCGCATTTTTTTTTATCAACTAAGAAACAAGAGACAGAAATGTTAGGTCTTACAGCTATCGATTCTGCCGCTTCTTTTGACTGGGAAGTGCAATCCACAGCATTAGTCTGAAAACATGAGTCTTAATTTCATTTTCTCTGCTTTTTTTATGGACGGAAGAGACAGATCGGGATCGGAATTTATTAAGGGATTTGGCATAAAATCATTTGATAAGATTGGCTACTTTATTAGTAATCAAATGTATCGGTGTAGTGTGGGAATTGTTGTAGTCCTTTTTAGCATGTAAAAAGTTCCCCTGGCACGAGATTTCTCCCGGAAATTTGAGCATGAGATCAATACAGATTGCTCAGAGTAATACTTGCGGGTCTCTTGTAATTAGACTCAAAATTTTGTTGATTTCAATTTTATCATTTTGTTCCAGAAGGACGAGGAATAATTCTGAATGTTAGTTTGACCAATACCCTTGAGATATCAGACTGATATTTGTCTTTAGAAACGGTTTATCTGGAAGAGACTTTAGTCACTTACTAACGTTCGAATCCAACGCTGAACAGTTTCAATACAGTAGGGAATATTGTCTTCACTTTTTTTGTCGTGTTCTTCAGTTTTTTTCTCTTCTTCTTACAACGTTACGATTATTAACGCCATTCGATCGATTTCAGTTCGCTTTAAAACGTGTATATCTTATCAATGCGTAATTTTTGTATTCAAATCAGATTACATACAATGTTTGGTAGCCAGATGCTTTTTGGAGCGAAAAAACGTCAATATCTGTATAGCTGGTAAAAGTAAACGGGCACGCTGCACATTGTGGTTTGTCAGTGAATATGCTTGAACGAACAACGGACTTTTGATGCATGTGTTTTGATAATGTTCCTCGGTTGCAGATATGGTTTCTCATTTGCATATGTAAATTTGGCGACAGTGGACCAGAACAGTATCTGATACAACAGTTTATTTTCGTGCTGCATACGAGAAACATTTTTCTAAACAGTATTTGTAATTATGTGGCCGTCAGAAATAATAGACTGTAAGAAAGATAAAGAGAGATGAACATTAATTAAACGATATGTTAGGAAATATTTGGGGATGTAAGTTCGTACAATTTCTCGAATATAAAAAAAAGTCGGCAGACATTACGCCTCTGTTGTTTCAGTTGTTCTCAAGATTTTTTTTTCTGTTCTTTGGGAATTGATTTTAGGGGAGGGGTTAGTTATTTGTCTATCAAACCAGCAGCAGCGCTCATTTGTGTGATAAGTGCCTCCCTCTATAGTAGGATAATGTCAATAAAAACATCTGCGAAAAGAACCAAGGTATTTATTGTGTATACAAGGCAAGGAAAGAATGTGCTAGCTACTTGACGTCGAGATTTCCCCGGCAAAACCTTTAACAAAATACCCACTTCGAGAGCTTTTTCTGTTTGTTGAGGACTTTTCGGTGCGGCAGAATAGCGATGTGGTTATAATTTTTTCGCCCCGTCCCATTTCAGTCCAGGCCAAATTATAAATTATTCAAACTCCAATGTCTGACTCTAATTAGGGAGGGAATCCCCAGGGAGGAAAATTAGATTTACGTTTGGCGCGTCTTTGTGTTGTGTCCAATTGATCGCCAGAATAAAATGGAGGATAGGAAATGTGATCACTGCCTTCGTTATCTAATGATCCCTATCGAAAGCTTTCTAAATAACACACTTCAAACGTAACAGACGGCCTCACGTCTGCTTCCGGGGATAAAAAATCATTTCGAGAAATTGAGGAACATCTGACCTCAGATCTGCATTTTAAATGAGCCCTGGTTGAATTCCCATCAGAATACGGAATCATTATCCACCTGTATACGGACCGTTAATCAGGAATACGTTTATGTATGCAGGTGAAAGTATTACGTGATTTGCATTCTACACATGTCTAATGAATATCTAGCAATTATTTGCAGAAATATTTGTGTTTTTGATTTACCTAAGGACTATGACAAGAATACGAAATATTTGAAATATTTCTAATCCTCTGATTATAAACTTCGTAATTAATCGTTTGAAAAATGATAACGACCCGATGAAATCTACATCGGATCGCCCGCTCAAGTGGTCCCCCATATACCACAGAGGGACATAAGGAGCTTACAGAGAAAAAGCTCACCAAACTAGACGAGGTCGGGAAAACTCTAAGTAGTCTGAACAACGCCTTCACTTTACAAAGCCTATACAAATAACTCCACTTACGAAAAGAATTATGTCAGATGGTTTCAAGTAGAATGTATGTACAATGGTTGTTTTTTTTCCCAAGAGCTCCTTTAGAACAAATGCAATTTCACATGAGTTCACATGCATTTATAACGCTTGCATTTTATTATTTATGGCATAACGTAAGTGTGTAGTAAGAGAAACAGTCCCCTGATAGTGAATTATCTCCATCACCTCGTTAATCTGGTGGCATCAGCTGGTATCACTCCCTTGTTACCTATAGCAACTGTTACCGTTTAATAAGTTCGGTGTAACTTGAGCTAGAGTTACCGGCTATCTGATTGGCGCGATCTTGAATGGTCTGGTGATCTTGTCCGGTTTACAGCTATTACAAGTTGGTGTTAAATTTCTGTCAATAACTTACTGTGACTTGCGCATTTTCAGTGGTTCTTATATAGCTGTGCTGTTGCTGTTGAAGCCTAACATTTGACATATAGCACAAATTACAATATCTCAGTATCTTGTGCAACAAGAAACACTATACTTGTATCTATGGGTGGACTGCAAGATCCAAGCAATGACCTCACAGCAACATATTATGAGGTTTTGGGACTACCGTTTCGAAAAAGTGAGAGTACTTTCAAGTTTATATTTTGGTTCGTTTTTCTTGCAGAGAAAATCACCATAAGATTAAGAGGGAAAACTGACAACAAAAAAAGAGACCGATTCAAGAGGCTATGTTATTACCTAACCTATAACAGATTCGACAGTTTTCTCTAACTACTTAGTTTATGTGTTTAACAGCGATAAATAAATGTTGGAATATGCCTCTATCAGAACATTTTGATGGAAGCTGATTCGAATTTTGAGTGCCTTGTCAGCATTCGTACCGTTAAAACCAATAGGCCTAGCTGAATGAAATTTAAGGTTGCTCGGAGACAAAGGAAGCTTTTGGTAAATTCGGTTAAGTGTGTGTTACCTGTCTTACTTGACGGGAAATAGAATTGGAAAAGTATACACGGATGAAAAAACAGCAAATACAGTGGAAGCAATAGGTTGGATTTTTTGGGATAAACCTATTAAAGGTGATACTGTAAAATTCCCTCACCCAAGCGGTCTATTGACATGCTTATCAAATAAGGAGATATTTTCCGGGTGTGAAAGTCAAATCTAATATGTTATAACGAGTTCATGTGCTCTGGTGCATGATCAAGTAAACAGTGGAAATTGTGTCCCATTAATAAGACACTACACATGTATATATGCTTAACCCATATAGCACCGAGACTCCAGTTTATAATGGAAGATAGAGCTACTCATGAAATATTAAGCGTTTTTATTCACATTGCCCTATTTATCAACATAATATTCTTTACTCCTGAAACACCCACACAGTATCCTATATTCGTAATACATTATTGTACTGTTTAATACTGGACAGTGTCTTGAATTGTATTCACGCATACTGTCTCAAAGACTTTGAGAGTCTACAAACTGGCTAAACAGCTAGGACTAAATCTACAATATATATCTTCTATCTGCATGCGACCTTCCAGATGAACATAGGGATTTATTTTTATGCACCCGTAATCGAAGATTCGGGAGCATATAGTTTTTGCCCTGTCCGTCCGTCTGTCTATTTGTCTGTTTGTCCGCAAAAACTTTAACCTTGCCCATAACTTTTGATTGGTTGAAGCTATGTCTTGCATATTTCATATGTGTATTCCTTGTGACAAGACCTTTCTTTGGGTACCATAAAATTTGACCTTGGAGTTTGACCCACTTTTGTAAAATAAAATTTCAGACTTTAACCTTGGCCATAACTTTTGAGTATTTGGTGCTAGTTCTTTCAAACTTCACATGGGCATACCTTGTGACAAGACCTTTTTTCGGATACCAACAACTTTGACCCTATGATCTTGACTTTGGAGTTTGACCTACTTTTGAAAAAAAGTTAACCTTGGCCATAACTTTTGAACAATTGGTGCTAGGGATTTCATATTTCACATGTGTAATCTTTGTGACAAGACCTTTCTTTGAATACCAAAAAACTTTGACACTTTGACCTTGACCTTGGAGTTTGACCTACTTTTGAAAAACTTAAAGCTTGGTTATAACTTTTGAACGGTTAGTGCTAGGACTTTTATACTTCACAATGTAATCCTTTTGACAAGACCTTCCTTTGGATACCAACAACTTTGATCTTTTGACCTTGACCTTGGAGTTTGACCTACTTTTGCAAAACTTAAACCTTGGCCATTACTTTTGAATAGTTGGTGCTAGGGCTTTCATACTTCACTTATGTAATTGTTGTGACAAGACCTTCCTTTTGATACCAACAACTTTGACCCTTTGACCTTGGAGTTTGACCTACTTTTGAAAAATTTAACCTTGGTCATAACTTTGAACGGTGGTGCTAGGACTTTCATACTTCACATATGTAATTCTTGTAACAAGACCTTCCTTTGGATACCAACATCTTGGACTCTTTGACCTTGAACTTGAATTTCGACCTACTTTTGGAAAACTTTAACCTTGGCCATTACTTTTGAATAATTGGTGCTAGGGCTTTCATACTTCACATATGTAATCCTTGTGCCAAGACCTTACTTTGGATACCAACAACTTTGACCCTTTGACCTTTGAATTTGACCTACTTTTGAAAGTTTTTAGCCTTGGATATAACTTTTGAACTATTGGTCCTAGGGCTTTCATATTTCTTGTGAGAAGGCCTTTCCTTGGGCACCATTAATTTTGACCATTTGAACTTGACCTTGATGTTTGACTTACTTTTGAAAAACTTTAATTTTTCCATATCTATTCAATGGTTGCTGCTAGGGATTTCATATTTCACGGGTATATTCTTGTGAAGACAAGACCTTACTTTGGGTACCAACATATTTAATTTGCATTTGAGAAAGTTTAACCTTTGTTATGAGTTGCCATACGGGGCATCAGTGATTCACAAACACATCTTGTTTTCACATTGGACTAAAAATAGATCGGGAAATTCCAAATTGATACAAATAGTTTTGGAAAGTTATTTCACTTGCACCCGACTTCCATTAAGATGAACAAAACATTCAGGCACATAGAATCTAGGGTGGGTGGGTGCACAGGCGCCTGAAGTGTGGATCGGTACCCCCACCCCCACTTAAATTTAAAAAATTGTAAGAGCTTGTAATTTCTCAAAAATATAAAAATTCCCCGTCAATCACATCTATATGTCTTTCTCTGCAAGCAGATTGCACTTTTTCTTACGTTTAGACAATGGCCTTGTACGGAATAATAAAAATACACAAGGTAAGAAACAAAATTTGTAAACAAAAGGGGTTCCCTGCTTCGAGACATATTTCCACGGTAATAACAGTGTAGCCTATCATAATTTTGCAAGCACTCTGTCAGGGAGATTCTTCTACTAGTCTCTTTAACCTAAATCACATCATTAGTGTTTTATATGCTGTAATCAGGCGATTTTAATAATCGGATACATAAAATTTTCTCGATTGACTGCTTTGAAGGAGGTTTCTGGAGTTCGCAGATCTGTTTCGTTTTATCTGATTGGTTAACAGTGATACAGTTTAAATCTTTGACCAATCAGATAAAGCGAAATTTAACAGATCTGCAAACTCCAAAACCTCCTTCAAAGCAGTCAATGCATCTTTTAATCATTGAATCATATAATAAAACATTTATTGCTTTTTTAGTCAATAAGATGATTTAGCTACCTTCGAAGTGCAATATTTACCTCACACTTTGGGTTCGGTGAATATTGTACTCCTCAGGTGACTAAATCATTGTATTGACATCAGAAACAGCAATAATTGTGTAATATTATCCACGTGTCCTGTCTTATAGACCGTGGTCAGTATCCTCTGTAAGAGGGCGTGCTATTTACTTAGTATGTCCTTGATTTCGAAACTGTTTTGAGGACACGGCGGTATGTGCTACTCACATATATACCTGTATACTGTCCTTTTAAGAAACGACAGTGTCCTGTCCATGTTCGATGATGTCCTGTGTGATGTCTCCATGTACATATTATTCAAGCATATTGACATAAGGACACGGATAGTCCTGTTTTATTCACAAATTCTGTCTTAAGGATATCCGCTACTCAGCTAGGAACAATAACTCTTAAAATCATTATTTATGTAAAAAGTCTCAAAATGAAGCTTGAAATTTAAATCTTTTCGTGCATCAATTTTCATTTCATGCATCTCAATATGATTCAAGATTCTTTGAAGTTTTTGAAATGGTCTTGTAAAAAGTTAACATTTGTACCCCATAAAAGTACAAAAAATAAACGTATCTTTAATAGAAATTGAAGTTCCTTTTATCTAGCCTAAATATGATGTTATGCAATGTTAGCATAAGCTTTTTACACTCTGTATTATAAAACAATTGTACTGTGTTAGTGCATGTATTGTAAATTACTATGCACTGTACATTGTCTGGTACATTTTTATGTCCTTAATTTTTTCCTGCATTATGTGCCGAGGACTACAACAGTCCTGTATTATTCAAGGGCACTGTCCCAAGGACTTGGACAGCCTTCTGTTTTAATCATTCATACTTTCTTAAGAACTTGGATAGTGTCTAGTACTGTTGTTTTATCCATACTAAACATCTTGAGGACATACAGTGTACAATGTACATTTATTATCCACGCATCATGTCGTAAGACCTAAATATTCCTGTAAAATCAACTAAAAAAATACACCAAGTTAATTAAGATTTTTCTGTACTTTTTTCACAGTTGTGTACACTGTTTATATTGTTTTAGGACACGGGACAGTCATCCGTATTATCCACGCGTACGCATACTGTCTTTGCATGGTGTAAATATCATGCAAGCATGCTGTCTTAGAACCCCGTATCCTGTATTATTCACGTATACTGCCTTACCAGACACTGGTTCTTAAAAACATATTTAACTTTACAGATTTACTGACTGGGTTCGAGGGCAACATGCTTTTTGTCGGACCCAAGAGCCATTAGGCCGAAGGCAAACAGTTTGGTTCGAGGAGTCAACACGCATTTAGCTCGAGGACACAATAAATATATATTTATAAAAGTTACGGTAAAACACGTGTGTTTGTTAAGTATGCAGAATAGGTCCATCGGTAAAGGTTGTTCATTTTGTTTACGGGTGAATAGGTTGAATCCGTGCTACGTATGCATGATTCAGTCACGTATAAGGTAGATTTTCGGGTGTTTTAAGTCATTCGAAGTTCGCTGCTACATTGCAACAGGCTAATCTCTCACCCCACCCCTTCCAGTATCGATATTTTGTACATGTTTTTGTTCGTTTTGATGTTGTTGCTTTATTTGAGTCTTTTTCTTTTGTAGAATGGTATGGATAAGAAGTCAAACTAAAGACTGCTTTGTATACTGTATACACTTCGTTAAAGTCCGTTGCACTCGCGCATGCGAGCTCATCCAATATAAAAGTGTTTTGAGTTTTATTTTATAAATAATTTATGTTCGGTTGAACTGGTGAATTTAGAACAGAATTTTTGTTATATAGTTTACTTTTTATTTTGACATACATGTATCTTGCGCTGGCTTCCATGTTTGCAATAATTGATGTCAATTTCGTTTACCCGCACTGGGGATTTAACTCGGTTAATTCATTAACTGTCGAGCACCTAAGATGTACATGTAGCTGATCCCGTCTACAGTGTGACGTAACAAACCTCATAGCGGTCCAATATCTCATCGACAGGTCCAAAATCTCACTTAGCGGTTCCAACATCAATTAATTGGACCGCTTAGTAAAACATTGGAAATGTTAATTTTTTAGTACAGGGGCCTGTTTCACAAAGGTTTCCTAGGATATTTCATAAGACATAACTTAAGATATTCACAGCTGTTTCACAAAACATTCTTAACTTAAATTTATCCTAAGACATTTCTTAAGTTGTGTTACGGACTAATGAAATAACTTCTCCACTCTACAATTCTCAGCATACTGTTTGGAGGATGTCAGTATGAGAAAAATCTCTTTAGTTTGAGTCGGGTTATTTGAAGTAATAAAAAAAACTTAAGCTTGAAAAGGGGAGGGGCGGGAGATTGGGGGTTACCCACCATCTTTAAAAGACTTGGACAGGACAATGGTTTAACCTTGACAAGTTTCCTGCTTGAAATTAGCACGCACACACGTCCTCACACACTCACAACCCCCCCCCCCCCCCCGGTCACAAGACATGTATTTTTTTTAAACTATTCTTTGTGTTATTATATGTTTACCTTTTATTATGTTCTGTATAAGGTATTTGAGGTTTTGCAATTGTTTAATTTTTTTTAATTTTTCCCCTACTTTATACTTTTCTACTAGTACCGTTTTAATTAGTAAATGGAATAAATTTAAAACGATTGCTTCGAAGGGCTAGCAATCGAACAGAGGCCTTTTTTCATTTCTTTTCGAATGAGTGCTCCATGCCAGTTGTGCATATTTACTGTGCAAGACTATCTCGCATATTTAAAATACGAATTTTTCGATGCATGGAAAAGAAATTCCAAATTCACGACTGTGGAAATAACAATACTACTGTAGATCACTATATTTTCATGACACCTTTTTTTACGCGAGATAGCTATCTGCCATTAATAAGCGAGACAAAATTTTCGCTAGCTGAGGTTATTAGGTTATATAATACTCTACATTAAAAATATACACATGAATAAAATATATTCACGAAAACGAAGTTCTAGCGAATAAAAAGTGATTTACAGTAATAGGAAAAAAGTTGAAAGAAGGAAATATATTATATTCTTAATGCATAATTATACCGTGACAAATCAGCCCAAAAAGGGACAATGGGACCTAATATTCTGTAACGGAAACAGAGGAAAAATAGTCAAAGTCTTGCTCTCCAACGCCTCCTCCCTCCCAGGGGAGAATTCGAAAAGATACAATCAGTTTTATCGTGCTCTTTATATGATGGGAAATTAATCCAACATGTGTACCATCTATTTCGTATAGTAACATTGGAAAATCCACGAATTCGTGAGAAATCAAACATTCTATAAGAACAATGAATTTGTAGTTCCAGTTTCATCAATGGACATTTTTATATACCTTGGATTAATTTTGACCAGTGATACAGACCATCTCTGACAATTCTAAAATCCTTTTCTTAGCTATTACATACAAAGTAAAGCAGTTATAACCTGAAGGGATCACAATTATTCATATACAAGTAGTCCTTTGGATTTTTTCTCTCCCTGAACACACACAGTATCTCTCTGTAAGAATCCGTGTAGATGTATCTACAGCCGTCATATTTAGTTTCTTCTAAGTTATTGATTTACTTGTCTTAAAGTTACGACACAACTTAGGAATATCCTAAGATAAGACGAGGTTAGTGAAACGGATAAGTAATGAACTTAGGAAAAAGTTCTTTCCTAAGATACAACTTAGTCTTAAGTTAGCTTTGTGAAACGGACCCCAGATTTATATAGGAAATTTTTAAATGTATAACAATTTGGCACCCCAAAATTCACAAAAATGAGCTAGAACTAGTGTGGTGATTAACTTAGTTTGTCAATTGTAAACTATAGTTCACGAAGAGTAAGCTACAGCACTGTACGTTTATAGTTAACGACGATAATCTACGTTTAACATCTCTAAACCTCAACCTATGTTTCAGTGAAAATATTATACGAATAAAGTTTCACAATTAGTAATCTAAGGTTAGCAACGCTTAACTATAGTTAACAACAACAGTTTATTTGATAAATATAGCTTCACGATTTGAATCTATGATTATCAGCTCTCAACTATTGTTAACGAATGCTAATGATCGTTTACAAAGGAGAATATTTGTTCATCAACAATAAATGTTATTAACATTTATTTACAGGCTGAGAACAAACTCGGTTTATATTCGTAAACTATAGTTTACAATCGTTACCTGTAGTTTTACAGATGAAAACTATTATAGTTTACGATTGTTAACTATAATATACGTTTCGTAAATTACAGTTTACGATTGATAAGCCTAATGTATTAACAATACAGATAAACTACAATACAGATAAACTATGGTTACCCCGTTTTTAGCTCTACTGGTAAAAGACTAGAATTAAGAGCTTTTGTGATAGTAAGGTGTCCGTCTGTCGGTCTGTCCGTAAATAATTTTTCCAAATGCTACTCCATGTGTAATTTCAATATAAGTTGGCATACAAGTAGACTACACTAAGATACATAATTTTGTTTATCAGTTTTGGATTTCGATGAACAGTGTTGCCATGGTCACTAAAAAAATATTTTTTGTGAAATTATTTCAAAATGCTACTCATCTTACAGATTTGGTCCGATTTCAGTATAACTTGGCATACAAGTAAACTATACTAAGATACATAATTCTATATATAGATGAACGACATTGCCATGGTTACTAAAAACAGAAGAAAAAAATCTGTGAAATACTTTCAAAATGCTACTCCTCCTACAGTTTTGGTCTGATTTCAATATAACACAACTAGACTACACTAAGATACATAATTCGGTATATCAGTTTTCGATTTCGAGACTAAAGATCATTTTTCTATTCATCACTGTTGCATAGTTCAAGTGCTACTTTTCTCTTCCTTTGTTATAAGTACATACCAGTAAAGCTACAGTCTCGGCAGAGACTTCTGGTTGTGCATTTGGCGTGCCATAAATATAACATGGGAAATGCAAGTGCACTTTGAAAATAAGATTACCTAGGGACAAAGGTCGGATCTAAAATGCCATCTTTTTTGTAAATAAAATAAATGATTGTCAAAATTCATATCCAGGAGTGTTATCTCCCCTTTCTATAAATTTTACCGCAATGGACGAAAAGTAAATTTTCCATTATCTCCGGGAAGAGATAAACAGCAATGAATATATTGCACAGCTTTATGCAGGATTATGTAAATAAATAACATACTTTCTATGAGTCATCGGTCAAAGTCCAAAGGAAGACATTTTACACAGTAATCATGTTTGTTTACACTCTAGATTTGATAAAGTTGTCTCACCATAATGTGTAAATCTCTGAAAATTAATATCAGCGTTCAAGCAACTTGTACAGGTAACATCAACGGGTAAAGAACGAAGTGCAGTGTTTGTTTCTTTAGATACCGATTTGACTACAGTCTAGATTGTAACGTATATAAGCAGAAATTTCAATTAAACATTTTTTTCCAATGCTCTAATAGATGGTATTAACAATTTTGTCTTCAAAATATTTGTTTATTCAAACTACTCAGTACACTATAGTAAACTCTAAAAGCTTTGTAGTGATGAATTCTAATATTTGTTTTAAAAGAGTTTCATATTGCACTCAGGATTCCTTGCCAAAATTGCAAGAACTTGGACGTGCTTTTAAATACATCACCTCACGTAGAAAATGCATGCAACTTCTCTTATTTCCAAAATTTAAAAAAAGAAATATTTCAGAAAAATACAAGCTAAATTTGAAGTTTGTGTGGTCACTGATCCCTTATGTTAGTCATTTTCAGATAACGAGGTCAGAAAAAGAAAAAGAAAATCTTCAAGAAATGAAGTTGTTACAATTGACAAATGCCAGATGACCACCAGAACAAGACACCGTCCAAATATTTGAACTTTTTTAATTACAAAAATAGAGAATAGTAACAATAACATGTCTAGTGTAATACATAACTGAGATGACAGGCAACTGAAATACCACCCCAAGACAGGGCCTAAGGAACATTTCACCATAGAGAGCTAATGATTATCTGTATCTGAATTATCACTTTCAGTTAAACTTCACCAAGTAGTGTGATTTGATCTATTATCAATTTAAAAAAATGAGTTATATATTGCTATCTGTTCAAATATAGTGATTTTTTGTAATCTGAGAAAATTGCAATAAAATTGCAAACATATTTAGCAGAATGAACAAATAATAGTCTGAAATCACTTTCAATTTCTTTTTTATAACAGCTTATTTTTGTGCAAGTTTTCGTGAAGTCTTCAAATCCAGTTGGTCTACAATGTTTAAACACACTAACATCTTCAGTTTACAAAACGCTCCCTCAGGAAAATTGCAACATAGATTTCACGGTATACAATCAAATGGAGATCCAAAATATTTATTTAATATAAATGGAGATTTTCTTTCTTGGGATGCTTGAAAGTTTTTCTTTCCCCGATCTATTGGATATAAATTGAAGCATGCATACACCTTCAAGATAGTATTTGACATCAATTCTTTCATGTTGTTAAAGCAGTGACTAGACATTAAGACATGTAATGCCTGATTTTTAGTCCAAGTATCTTGCACTCCATTTTATGCTGGCTATTCTTTGCTTTGGTAAAAGTATATCACCCTGACAAGAAACAACAGTTCTTTGTGGGATTTTTGTAGTAAATTTTATAATTACTGAATTTTCCCAATTCTTTAAAATTGAAGAAAAAAAGTGTTTGGTCTTATTTCCTTTAATGAACTATGAAAACATGGGAGTTTGAAAATGGTACTTTACACATACAAAATGTACTCTCTCTCTCATTCTCACTGATCAAAGAAAAATATTCTAAAGCACTAAATGTAACATGCATTCTCCTGAATGTCTATCTACATCCACAACACAACAATCAGCATTTTTTTCCCCAAAAATCATCAAGACACTTTCACAATCATGGATTTATTAAATGTTAAATGCTTACATCAACTAGTTTTGACATATCTCCCTTTTCAACAAGGAAACATCATTACACTTGCCATACACTAGAATGGAAAAAGCTGTCACTGACATAAACTGCCACAGTCTGTCCAATATTCATAATACCAGACAATTTTACAACTAGAATTAGTTCATGTTCACAACAACACATTCACGAGTATTTCATAATCAAAAGAAAAAATGCATTAACATAAACTTTTCAAAAAATACTAAATTTGTCACACATTTTCTTTTTTTATTTAGAGAAAATCACAGGGACTACTACGAATGGGGGGCAAGAATTAAAAAAAAAAAACTAATCACATTTGTACAAGCCATTGTATTTTCTTCACTCCTTGCTACTGTATACACAAGAAATCTCTCTCTTCACTGTATAATAGCACTACCTTCTGAGATCTGCATCAGATAAATGTTTGTTTTACTTGTATATTTTATCTGTGCAATTCAGATAATTACAAGCATCTGTCCGACACATCCAACGAATAAGCTAACAGTAAATCCTTTCTCTTGACTTCGTGTCACAAGCAATTTTCCTCCTGCACATTTCAAACCACACTTTGGTCGCTACGCAATAAATGCCAGAAATTCTCATGGAGAAAACTCTATAGCTTTTGTCTTAACAACAATTCCCAAGTTTTTTTTTCACTATCTGCAAATGTCTGGTACACACAACCCCAGGTTGGCTTAATTAAACAAGCTCTCCTATCCCTACCAGCAGGAACTCATTATGCTCTTCTTCTCTCATCCAACTCTTTGATAATTATAATTATGCACCAAATATCCATTTCATTTGACATGGTAATCTATCCTACTCAAGCATAAACCAAGATGGCAGCTTATTTTTGCAGCAGTCATTTCCAAATCATTCGGAAGATAAATACACATCATATAGTATGATTGCTCTGCATATTTTTTCTGGATTTCTTAAGATCCCTACATGATTTTGCCATTTTTCACATTGTTCTGCCATTCTAATAGGTCTGTAGTAGACAATGGATTAGTTCTTCAAGGGAAAACAAAGAACGTAAACAGTTTTTTACCCCGCTAGACTTCTGGATTAAAAGATGACTTCGTACAATGTGGCCTTCTTGTCGCCGGAGCCAGTGACTATGTATTTATCATCAGTGGAAATGTCACAGCTTAACACTGAAGAGGACTCTTTGGACTGAAAAATGAAGCAGGAAAATTTAGTGCAATAAATCTCTTGTTAAAATGAAAGAAGAAAAAAAATCAAAGAATTCTGCATTCATAAATCATAATCAAAAAAAATACAGTACAATATCTCATCCAGTGATTATAAATAAATCTGACAAATTTAAATAACTGGCACCTAGTTTATCAAATAATGAGGACAGGCTTGTAGTGTGTCCTTTTTTGTTATTTTTTAATCTATTATTGATATAAAAATAATTTACAAAGTGAAATTCCACTTGAGAGTTTTTACTTGACCTTATAATTGATCAAACCATGTCATAAAATAAATCTGAAAACTTTGACAATCATCTCACAACCAACTTAGAAGAAAGAAGCCTGACCTGGAATATGCTGGCCCCATAAGGAGTCCTCCAGGCATTGAGGAGGTTGTCCTTGCCTGTGCTGACAAACCACTTGCCACAGTAGGCAAACTTGAGGGACAGCACACAGCTTTCATGGAGGTGGAGCTGATACTTGTCTGGCTTACTGCAGTGGAGGACCTCCACATTGCTGCTCTCCATTCTGTAAAATACAAATTCAGTACAGAGATATATCAATTCAAATCTGACTCTTGTCTTCAAAAAAAAAAGATGTCTCCTCAACAGATATCTACTGTATACAGATCTGTCAGTTATGTGGTTTTTTAGCTTTTAAATTTGGCTATTTTTGTAATATATAGAATTATAGTGTCTACAACACCTACAAAAATTACCCAGTCTTATTTAATTGAATTGAGGGTGTGTTCAAAGCCAAGTGAACATAATTACAACAGCCCTGTCCATGTTCTGTTAGCAGACAATAGGATTTACTATTCACTACTGGGTACAATAAGCTAATCCATAAATGTGCTTTCCCATAACAACTAGACATTCATCCACAAAGACCTATACAATGAATTAATACAGGTTTCCTGGGATTTAGGGGACATGGCAATGCTCACACTTACCCTACAGCTAGCCATTCGCCAGTTGGACAGTAGCCAAGGGAGAAGATCTGAGAACTGAAGTCATGTTGCTTTAACTGTCTTCCCTGTGGGTTTGAGATAAAGAGAAATCAATAAGGCATCATCCAAACACTGATATAGAAGACCTAGTCACTCATCATATACTCTCTGCTACTGCAGACAACAGACAGCCCTCACTCAATCGTAAATACTCAACAGTATCAGCAATGATCTTCTAGGGAATTGTAATTTCAGAACCTTGGTGTAAGTTGTGGAAAAAAAAATATGGCTGACATTTTGATTATAGTTGGTAAACTGAAGAGAGAAACTTCCTGAGAGATGATATACATCCCATTAGATTTGTTGTTTTTAGAAGATCTGCTCATCCAAAAAGGTTGCTTTTCAAAAAATGACAAAAGATTTTTTTTCCTTTCTAAATTATGCTATTATTGTCTATCAGTGTAGCAAAGTAGAATGAGATTCTTCTTCTCTTTCACAAAACATTTTTCTGTTTTTGAAATGCAGTCACTTTATACTTTAATTTTACATAATCATTTTAGATGTTTCTACCTCTCTGAGATCCCATGAACGGACTGTATTGTCCAGCCCACCAGTCCATAATTTAGTGCCATCAGGAGAGATGTCGATACAACTGGCACCGTCTGTATGTCCTTGGAACTGTCGCACCAATGTCTGGTTGTGAAGGTCCCAAACCGCAATATTACCATCACTACAACAGCTGAAGCAAACTTTGGAATCGGGGCTGATCGCTAGAGCATAGCATGCTGGAGCACTTGAAGTAAGCTCTGCCTTTATGCGTGGAGTGGGCTATATAATGAAAATAGCTTCATTAACCACATTTTTTGTCTAAGGTAGCAATCATCAAAACAGTATTATATAATAACTTGCATTTAAGTGCTTCAAGGAGGAAGTGAAAGAGATCATGACATACAAAAAGCCCTCGTAGCAGATCTTTCTGATCAAAAAGAATTCCCTTCCCATCCCCTCCAGTCCATTTTGTCATTTATTTTATAAAATAACACAGACAACCATGTAATCCAGATCAAAGCCCATCATTATAGTCTTTTGAAATAATCACTGTCACCCTGAACCAATCTACATGTTTCATACTCTCCCTCATACCTAATCTACTTTTATTTCAGAGGTAAAAATCAACTTTTATGCCTTTCAGTCATAAACTGGAAAGCCTCTATGTTTGACATCCATTAAGCTAAATCTGCATCCTAAATGATGTCTAATGAATAAGTATGATTGTCCAAACACTTGTACTGACGAAAAGACAGGAAAAGTCAGACAGAAAATGCCTGAAGCCAATGGATTGATTCCAAGCTATAATGGTTTCCTAGCAGTCATTTGTCTACAACCATTAGGTTCTACATCAACGCTGACTCTCCCAGTAAGTGGAGTCATTCGAGGACAAACAATGAAGTATCAGCAGCAGCCAAAGTATAGTACACCGGTACACTAAATACAAGTATCACATACTGATGAATAGTACACTAAATACAACTACCACAAAGTGATGAATAGTACACTATATACGAGTACATTGTGTACCATGTACTGACAAATTGTACACTAAATACAAATACCACAGAGTGATGAATAGTACTTTATCTGCAAGTACATGTACTATATACTGACAAATTGTACACTAAATACAAGTACCACAGAGTGATGAATAGTACACTATCTACAAGTACCATATACTGATGAATAGTACACTAAATTCAAGTACCATTTACATTCAAATGGTACATCAAATACAAGTATCACATATTGATGAATAGTATACTACACACAAGTACCATATACTGACGAATAGTATCCACATACAAGTACCACATACTGATGAATTGTACAATAAATACAAGTATCAAATACTGATGAATAGTACACCATATACAAGTAACACATACTGATAGTACACTAAATACAAGTACCATGTACTGACAAAGTCATATACACAAAGCTGCACTAGTAAATTTATATACTCTGCACAAGGAACAAAATTAGTGCAATGAACTACATTATTATTGAATGGTGTTCTATTTTTTTAAGTGCACATAACAATATCGACACATTATGGAAAGAGCTTAAAAGCTATTTTTATTATTTAAAAAGCATAGAAATGATGGACCAAGTTGGTTCAGAACTTCAGAGCATATATATTACTCTTCAATTTAATGTTTGAGTAAATGCATCTAAATACTTACAGCAGCTAAATCCCATATAGACAGGGTGCTTGCTTCTCCTCCCACAATTAGGGTCCTCCCATCCTGGAGTAACTTGATTGATCTGATGTAGTTATCTCTTTGCTGTAAAGAGGACAAAAAAATACATATCAATATCTCAAATAATCCTTTTAATTAAGTACATTTAAACTTGTCTACTCTGGACACCACTGGTTCCATAGAAACTGGCTGGATTAGACAACATTTTGGATTAGACTACATTTCAAACAACTGAATTCACTAAAGGGGACTTAAAGTCTACATCACAGTAGACAACATTTTGGAATGCACAACATTCAGATTAGACAAGTTCCACTGTATTAACAACAAGACAGCTAGAAAATGTCTATGTTGTTAGACTTCTTTAAACAAAAATAATGCTGAAGCATTCACATAGATTTCATGGTAGGTTAAATTTAACCTTATAAAATTCATGGTTATTAAAGTATACTTCTGATTTCCCAAATAATGTACATTCTTATTAATAATTCCCCGTTTTTTCCTGTTAACTCCAAGGAACTCATTTTTCCAACTTAATCATGACTGACTGCAGTAGGACATTGACTTGTACAAATTAGATACTTGTGAGGTAAGACAAATTCCATTGGAATCAGACCATTATGACAAATTCTACAGAGTTTTGTAATAGACATGATCATGCCAATGATTAAATCATGTTCCTGTAAATAGGACTAGAGAGAGGGCAGTTAGTGCTGTGTCTTTGGTATACTATTTACTACAGTGACGTATTGCAGAGAATTATTTTTTTCCTTAAGGATTTATTTTCAGCCTTTATAAAATACTAGGTACTTTTTTTAGATCCTGCCTGTTATCAAACATCACTAAAAGTATAGAAAAAATGTAATCTGCAATCAGCTTTTAAAGATGTAAATCACCAAAGGGATATGTCACAAAAACCTATCGTCAATGTTATAGTCGCAGAATATTTTTCTATTTTTGCATGCAGACAAATGGAGTCTGTTCATAAAACAACGGAAATTGCAAATTTTCTGTACATCCCACACCATGTTAGAAATGAGAAAAATGGAATCCAATTATTAACAAATACCACAACCAGCACAAAAATAAAAATAATATCACATGAATCATAAATACCAAACACAATTTAACTGACATAAGTGCTAATAAACTCTTGTTTACCAATGAGAATAAAATCAATTTTTTTTCATTACCATGTCTTGTGAGATAAAATATTACTTTTTGCAGATATCTGCATTTATTTGCCTATCTTTTACCTTTACCTAAATGCAGAAAGAAAATAGGCATATGAAACAATGTCAAGGAGTGTCAATACTCCACATTTCCCTGAACTTCTAAACATTCCACTGCCTAGTCATCTCACTGAATGCCAAAGATACTGACACTGAAACTTTAATATCCCCAAGGAACACCTAGATTAACCACCAGGGAAAATCTAATTGACTTTAACACTCTCTATGATTTCACTAATTGGTATTGTATGTTGGCATATTATGGAGAGACAAACAAACAAGAAATTCAGGGAGGAAGCTGTGTGTTAATTTTCTCATTGTTATTGTTAATATCTGTAGTTAATTTTGGGATAATTAACTCTCACATACCAGACAGTCCAACTGAGAAATAGGGCTCTTGTTTCCAGGCTGACTGATGTCCCAAACTTTTACACAACCCTGTAACAAATTTTAACATCTGATAAGAAATCCCTATACATATATCATGTATCACTTATACATATATCATGTATCACCTATACATATATCATGTATCACCTATACATATATCATGTACCACTTATACATATATCATGTATCACCTATACATAAATCACATATCACCGAGTGATTATATAATAAATTAGTTTCCAACAGATATTGTGTTCAAATTTTGTTTTGCTACATTCAATAAAAATTTAAAAAGTATCTCTTTCAATTCATCTTTTAATAAAGCATATTAATTTGACATACATGTATTACATTTATTCATATTTCATCATTCTAAATTCAAAATTTTAGGGTTAATTTTGGAGATTTTTTTTTTCGAATCATGCTTAGATAGTGCAGAAAAAGAGGGCACAATATTTTAGCTTAAGTTTCATCTCCTAAAGGTCAATTACTACTTGACCTCTATTACAACAGAGATGATTATTGTTGTCACCGTTTTCATCAGAACACATTTCCCAGGAAACAAAATTCAGGAAAAAGCAAAGAAGAGGCTGCATTTACTCTTGTGTGCTGTGATATAATGTAATATCATGATTTATCATCCCTATATCAGGAATATTTACCTTTCCCCCAGTATAGACATGTCTTGTTGGATTACTTATGGTAACAGCACATACAACTTCCCCATGGTTTAGTGTGTTTATTTGTCGGGCATGGCGAGGAATTCCAGGTCCAATCAGAGCATCCGGTGGAAATGGCACGGGCTGCATCTGTCCATCAGCACTCACATGGAACGAGTAGGCACTAAAATTATACATCATTACATCATAGAAATTTATGCTCTCTGACCCTCAGAATTTATTCCTGTAATCCACTTAATTAATTTGGTACAGGTGCAAAATTTTAAACTTCATTTTCAGTTAAAACGTTAATTGCTAATCACATTTTCAAATGCACTTAAATTCTTTTTTTCCTTCGTTTAAGAACTGTAATCAAAATGTGTAACAGTTGTTCTCATTAAATAAAACATGAAGTGTTTGAACTTGAATCTCTGTAACCTTATGAGATTTAATTACACAGCCTTTGGGTTTCAGCCACAACGAATTATGATCCACAGAAAACATAAAAAAAAAAGCCACGATTAAAGTCAACTTATGTCAAGACTAAAGTCAACTTATGCCAAGACTGATGTCAACTTAGGCCAAGATTAAGGTAAACTAATGCCAAAACTAAGGTCAACTTAGGCCAAGACTAAGGTCAACTTATGCCAAGACTAAGGTCAACTTATGCCAAGACTGAGGTCAACTTACGGCTTTCCTCCTGCCGAGTTTCCCAGGGCTGGTCGTATATGAGCTGCATGGGCGGGGTTGCCATGGGGATCACCTTGGAATAGATTTCGGTGGTTAAAGGTAATGTTGTTAGGTGATATATTGTTGTGAAGGGCCCCAATTCCATTGCTGTAATTTGTTGAAATATCAGCAGGCATGCCATGATTTGGGGGCAGAAAAGGAGGATATGTTCCTGAAAATAATGTTCACTTCGTTACATTGATTCATACTTTTGTATCTTTTTTCTAAAACATAAATCTTTAATCAATTACTTGTCTGTTGAAATCATTATTTTAAATTACATAACATTTTTAACAATTACAATATCTGATGAGATTACATGAAAATTATGCTGCCTGATGATTTATGGTTAGAATTCTTCAACATTTAAACATTTTGTGTAAAAAGATAAAATCAAGACTGGAGTGAGAGAGCTGAGCTAGACTTTGTTGATGCCTGCTTTAGATTGGGGGGGGATGTAACAACTTCATTCTCTCACTTATATCTTCAATGGCTTGCCCACTTGTGAACAAATTTCAGTCATTCAAAAGACCCTTGAGATGATGAATAAAACAATTCACTGCGGAGGAAGTACTGCTTAGGCCATTTATAACAGTCCTGTATCTGTGTACTTCCCTATCAAACATGGTATTTTGTTATACATGAGCAAGACATCATGAAGAAAATTTTCACTGTGGTTTTATTTTTATCCATACATACAAGGCACTTCTGCTAAAGAGAGAATCACTGTAAACTTAAGAGTCCCTACTTATTTTCTAATTAAATGCCCTAGTTTGCATTCATCTAAGTATGCTCTCGTACTATTAGATAATTATACACTCAAAACCCAATGTGTGTGTGTAAAAAGGGAAACTTGTCACCAGAAATATTTGAAATTTTCTCAAGGTTTCCTATTTTGTGATGTAAGAGTATTGTATTTAGGTGGACCTAAACTGTTTAACAATATCGAAAGCAGAGTGACTTTTTCAAGTATCTCTTACAGAGATTATTTCATAAATAAGCAAATTATGCATCTGACAGGCAATAAACTGAAGGAATTTATCTCTGCAAGTTCAATGTTTCATGGGATTTCCCCTTTAGTTCAAGATGTCATGTTTATCAAAGTGCACCATCACCAAACATAACAGGAAGTGACAGGTGGCGTTAGTATCAATCAACAAACTCGTCTCCAGGGGGCGCTCTCCCACTCACCTGCCAGGGGGTACTTCACACCTGGCTTGATGGCCCCACCACTTCCACTTGATGGCCCCGGGGTGGTGTTCCCTGAACTTGTGGGGGTTGCTGGCTTTGACACAGGGGTAGAAGCCTTTTCATTAGGAATTGACTGAATAAAAAAAACAGAAATATACTCATTTTACATAAATCCATCTATCAGATGGAACCAAATTAATAATTAAAGAGCAATGTCATGTTCAGCTGCAATCAACTGTGTTAGAATATGAGAAAGAATCAATCAGTATATTTTATCCCTTAGTGCAATAAATTAAACACAGAAAATGACCGTAAGATTTCCCAAGCTAGATCACTTTCAGTCCTATAATTATGGCCCACGGCACTGCAAGTAATTAGAGGAGAAACAAAGTCTTACATCTCTATGTTTTGTAGATGTTGAACTGCCATGTGATGAAGCATCACTCCTGGGACTGATCCGATCATCTGACGACTTCTTGCTGGCTAAATCTTTTGCCTTTTCCCTGGGAGAAAGATCCCCATTCATAGGTGCACTGTCCTAAAAAGGAGAGAGCTTGTGAAACCTAAGCAGACCTAAGATTTACAATGTCTGGTGTCATTTATTACTTGGGAATCTACAGTTACAAATTCAAACTTTTGTGTCAAGCGCATGTGCAGTTCAAAGCAGATACTCTCACTTTTCTATATGTATACTTATGCAAAAAATCAAGATAATTTTTTTTATATAATGACATGCTTCTTTTTTTTTTAACTTCATTGCTTTATACTTTTTTTATTCTAATTGCCTCCAGCGGATGCATTATCTATAATTGATCAAAGCTTGAACCACAGCAAAAAAGGGCTGCGAAGCCTGAAAACCTATGATAAGATGTCAGAGAGAGTAATCATCTTGTCCAATTTTACAAACAGTGCGGATATCCCTGAACTGGCAACAAGAGAGGGGGTTCAAACCAATCCAAGAATGAAGAGGCTACTTGAATGATCGGAAGTTATCGACATTCGACAAAGAACAGCTGCATACTAGGTCTAATCTGTGTTCCTCCTAAACATGATAGTGCACATTTTCTTCCTTGTAATTTGTTGCTGTAATCTTGACATTCTTTCATCAAGAAATAACAAGTGGTGGATCTAAAGAGCTTTCGTTTACAGAGGATTCAATGAGACATACCATCTTTTTTTTTTAAATTACGATCTTTTTTGCTTTTAGATAATTAATGTAGAGTTTCTTTGAGGGACACTTTCATTATATTATAATTTGCTGGAATCAGGATAACTTTTATCAATTCTATTGGCTATCCTTACCTCTCCCACATCAACCACCAGCTCCTGATCAGACTTTTCACCTTCACTGTCCTTCAAAATGAAAAATAAAAATTTTTAATTTCCTGTGAAATTTTCTTCTGACACATTTGTACATTGTCTAGGGCCAAAAAATTACCAAATTTACATCAAACTTATAATAATTTCTATTTCAATTTTTTTTTTCAAAATCATATTCCTGAAATTTGCAATTTGTGTCAAGTGGTTTCAAATTCAAGGAAAAGCTCTCGACATTTTTTGTTTCCTTACTGTCTCATGCTAAAATTTTAATGGATCAGGAATTTCCAAAGTTAGCAAGGAAGGCTCCCCTTGAATAGGGACAGGTTCTGCCCATGAAGTGATAGTTGCAAACCCTCTCATTATCAATGAGCCGTGCATATGTACCAGGGAAATAGGTCCTCATGTTCAACAGGAAATTATACTTAAAACCCATTTAGCATTTGGTGGTTATCTTTTTCTTGTTACATATAGCCCCACATCCGTTATTCAGAGCACTTTATGCACACTACCTCTATATTTGAAGAATTCCACACGTCCATCACATTTATTTTCACTTTAATTTTTTTTTATTCTTTGGAACACTAGATTACATGCATTAACAATCAAAAGTGTTTTAGCCAGAACATATTCTAAAAGCTTAAGTTGTTAAGACAAAACCTTTATCCACATCAGTTAGAAGATAGGAGTCGTGAATTATCTTGCTAATGATGCATACATCGTACCTTTATATTTTATCATTATATGTTGCTATTTTAATACATACCCTTTCCTTCTCCTCGACTCTCCTCTTTTTGGATTCGTTCACCTCTGGGGTCCTACTTCGACTGCTATACTTTTCACTAAATTTATGTTCAAACTTCTCCCTTTCTCTTTCCCTTTCACTGGGAGAGGCAGAAGATCTCTAAAATTAAATAAAATTATTGTGTAATGCATAACATTCAACAAACATTTTTATTAAATGTAGATAAACTGTATATCACATGGTGCCCTATTAATAATACATCCCTACTTTCTCTACTTTCAGTATTTGCTCTCAGAATTGGTTATTTATACTGTGTATGTCTATGAAGACAGACACAAGATGGAGAAGCTTATATACCTGATGCCCACTGGCTTAGAAAAGGTATTTTACATAAATGTGTTCAAACAAAAAAAGATATCACTTCCGAACTTCCAGTGTTTCTAATTCCTGTAATAATGTTTAAGATGCAAGGGCATGTCACCACCTATGCCAAAATTTAGGTCTATTTTGATTAGCAATACTTGTATTGAAACACTTTATCCTCAAATAAAGAAATGTTTATTTCACTGAAGTGTTAGACAACAATGCATCAGGGTGCAGAAGCCCAATGATTGCATATAGTGTAAACAACAGAGACACTGAAAACTTCCTTTTACTTGTTTACTCTGTTTTATAAATGACAATAATGCTTTTTTTAATTGACACAAAGATAATTTCCTGGCTCTAAAATATAACTATGGAAGCTTAAATTTATCAGCTTTCCCAAACCCTATGTGGGAGACAATGACAGGTACTTCTTTATCACCAAGACTCTTGTAATACAATAACAAATATTATAAACTGAACTACTCTGAAGTGCTTGTCAAGCCTTTTTATGACTCCAGTGTTCAAATACTCCATATGTATTTGTCCAGCAGGGCCCTTGTCCTTTGCTATGAAATGGTGTTTACACACAATTCTATTCCAAGGTCAATATGCCCCCCTTTTGGATTTGACAAATATGTACAGTCTACTATAAGTCAAGTACAAATTGATAAGATATAGACAGACTATTTACTCTTCTAAAATATGGCAGTAATTTTTGTGAATAATTGAAAAATTTGTTGCAGGTGTCTAACTTTATGGGTGTATATTTTTTGGAAAGAGTTTTGTTGCTATGGCAAACAGGAATTTACAGACCAAAATCTTTCAAAATTCCTTCAAGATTTTACATAGTTTCCATGACAAAAGCCATTTCTGTTCATTTAATTATCAAAACATACTGCAATAAATCAGATATTTTAATCATATTGAAAAATTGCAGCTTTTGAACACTCCTTTATCATTATTTTTATCATTGAAAAGATATCTCTGTGCAAGGTTGCATTTACAATCCAGATACACCAATATATTGGCAAATCAGTGTAAAACCTGACAATATCCATCAATCGTTAACACATTTAGTTTTCAGATGTATTTAGTTCAATGACTGGAGGCATGCCTTAGAGGGTATAATGAGTTAGATCTTAAAGTCATCTATAGGAACTTTTCAGCTTTGAGATTCAAACATAAGTTATGTAATGTCTCCTGATATGTTTACTATAGATTTACCAGCTTATTTTTCCAACTCAAAATCTGACAGTTAAAATTGAAAATATTATCCCAAAATCATTAATGATATTGACTCAGTTTTGTCACCAATGTATAAATTTTTCTCCCCACAGAAAATTATCAGCATTAGATGCATTTACAGTCACTTGCATCAGAAAGATTAATTCAGTAGATTAAATTAAAACAGCTTAAATAGGATTTCCCAGACAGAATTTAATCCCTGCCACCTTCCCCCGAACCCCTACACAGAACACAATGAAATGTGGAAAGAAAAATGGATAGGGAGTCCCAAAGCCTCTTTACTAATTTTCTCACATTTAAACACCGATCACCTACACTCCAAGTCACCCATGTAGTATTTGATGAATTATTTCTTCATAATATGAACCTTGAAGGGGGTATATATTACTTACCTTTATCATACACTTAAGACCAATCAATCTACCTCAGGGGGGAGTGGTTTCAATAGAAAATAGACCAATCTCTTTTTGATCCCATGAGGATTTAGTATCTTTTGTTCAGATTATGGATTACCTGCAGTTAATGTCCAGTTACATTGGATCAAATTCTTCACTGGGTATTTTTATACTGGCTTGCCAAAAAATTGAGATCCTTAATAAAATTACGAATTACAGCAGATCATAAAATCTGGCTTAAAGCCTATCACTGTAATCAGACCACAACTAACTCGTTCATGCAGTGTAAATCTAATCTACGTCTGGAGAAAGAAGTATTTTTTCTGACAAGTGACCAGATCTTTCCAATCATCTTCCAAAATTGGCCTCCCCCATTTCATGGTCCAGTAGACATGTCTTATACCTCCATGACACTACAATGTTAACTGAGTAATAAAAAAAATGTACCGATTTACATCTGATTAAGATTACACCACGGTTTATAAGATATTTAATTGCACCTTGCAGGTCTTATTTCAGCAAATATTTGAAAAATGAAAGCTTGCAACCTTTTGAATCAATGTCTATAATCTGTTAGAAAAGTCCTTTCTCTTTTATTCCCCCCACGGGTATATATATTTACATGGGGCTCTACTCAGCAAAGATAAAAGGTTACCAATGCAAACTGTGTATCAGAACCATGACAAAAATAAATTTAAATGGGATTAAACTGATCTTAATTTGATGAATCTCATTCCAGTCTTGTATTTTTGCACAGTTTACCAATCTTCATGTACAGACAAGGTGTATTTTGGTAACATATATAAGTTTCCCTGCAAGGAATATCAATTTTCCTGTGCAAATACGTAGACAACCTTGTTGACACAGGAATTTACTGAAGTTGATAAATTTGAGATCTCAACGAAACATTGACATTAATGTTTAACTGTTAAAATGGAGCTTGTAAGACTGGAACCCATTGAATCGTTAATTGTTTGATATTAGGCTTGTAAAAGAAGTGTAAACAAGACTAAGACGACCAAATACAGCAGGAATACTTGATAGTAAACACCCAATGAGAAAACATCCTGCAGTCGTGGCCAAATAACAACAAACTTCAATCATCTTTTCTTTTCACCAAAGTTTGTACAAATTGAAACCTTTTGAACAGCTACTAGTATACAATGTTTCTTTATAAATCTAACAGAGGGGGTGGCTGACTAAAGATCAATTTAGTTGAAAAAAAAACTTGGATGTCAAAACTCATTAAGCTACTGTAACCTTTGTATATCCCTATTTCCACAAGACTTCAATAATTTCAAAATAGCTTGGCCAGATAAACACTGCCTGTGTCAACATGGTTTTGTTTGAAACCTAAAGCAATCCATTTGCGCAATGTACACAGAGTAAAGGTACACAAGAAGTTTGGATTGATTCAGTCAATTTATGGAGATCTGGCTTTATTTCTATACACCACTAGTTAGGAATGTTTTATCATTTCAGTCAGTCAACAGAAAGAAGGGAAAATAACAAATATATAATTTGGGGTGCTGAATATTTACTCAGTGCCCCCACTGAAACATGGCACTGTGTGCCAATAATCAGTCATAAGACCAAAGCAAACACTAAATATCATCTTGAGTAAATATGGCCTGTGCGTAACTTCAACAAGTAGCTAATATTCTATCAAGGCATACAGAACTAAGCAAATTTACATTTCTCACATCATAAACTTTCTTTTGAATTTTTTCTGATATTTATTTATTAAGCTGTGTACTGTCTGATTTGATGGCAGTCCTGAAATGGGACCCTTTGCCTTTATTTACATTAATCATACTTGTGCTGAAGTATGACTCTTAATAAACTTATACTTCACAGAAAATAATACTTCCATTTTTGGCAAAAAATTAAGTCAGTCAAATAAATTCCATCCAGGAAATTGTACCTTTTTTTCTTGAATGTAAAAATGTTGATTACTGACTGGACATTTGAGCGTTTTCGATTTCATTGGCTTTGGATAGATCATGGTTGACTGCCTGCATTAAGGTATTGAAGATCATTGAAGCATGGTATGTGATCAGCTTACCCTTAATATGCTTTAACCCTGCTGACACAAGACCAAAAACAAGTAAATATTGTACCACTTTTTAGAGGTGTACTTAGCCACATGATAAGTTGTAAAATCTGTTAGCAGAAGTGCTTAGTCAAATAAAAACCTATTTAAGAAAGGAGGCCTAATCCCTTGACCAAATATGGAGAAAATTTCTCTGGGGAAGGGATCAGCATTTTATCTCAGATTTCTGCTGGGGTTCAATCTCACAGAATAAAAAAACTGATTTTAATATTTATCATTAAATGTATTCCTTCCCTAATCCAGCTTGTACAAGTATTGTTTTATTTTACTATATGGAAACAATGAAGAGCATAAAATTACCATGATCAATATTACTGATTTGAGAAATATGGTTTCATTTTCAGATTTCAGACAAGTGAACAAAGACTACATGCATCCTCTTGCTACTACAAATTACTTATAACAGAGAGAAATTCCCTCCCTGTGTGACAATGGGAATAAAATCTATAATCACACTTCAATTCAGCTCTCAAATCCCTTAAGCGGCTGAGAAAGCAATATTTTCTAAGTAGCTGTGAAACTAATTTTCCAATACGGATCATCCGGCGGTCCCTAGTGATCTCATTTCATAGTGTGATGAAAAAATAAGGTGATGCCAAATATGAAACCTGATGGCCAATATTCAGAGGGTTTATATGAATTCGCCCCATGAATTCTAGTCTATGTTCTGCATTTATGATTGACTTTTACTAAAAATATCATTTAAAAGAAAAATTGGTATTACATCAGTGAGAAACCTTTCATTGTTATAGGATAGTAAAGTTTTGTCAAAAATAGACTCTAGAAATCTACCCTGTTTGTACTTGCAATATGCAAAAACTTACCCATTAATTCTAAATTCTAGTAATTAAAAATTATAATTCCTAACCTCTTATCAGAGATATCAAAAGATTAATATTAAAACTAATCCTATTCCAAAATCGTGTAACACATCTGATTAAGGAATTAGTAACAGCTTTTCTCCGATCTGATTACCACAGTAAATTAAATCTCTTATAACACATCTCCATCTAAGAGAAGTCAATTCAGTGTCAGTTCTTTGGGTCAACTCCAGAAACCATAAAGTTATTAATTAATCAATCAACGTTTTCATTATTAAGACCCTGCTATATCCACAATAGATAGAAAATGAAAAATATGGTTTTACTCCATCTCCCTTTGATGACATTATGCAGTTATTGAACAAAGTAAACAGAGAAAGTGACAAAAAAACAGAATACTTACGTTGTGTTTGTCCTCTACAATTAGGAAAAAAAAAGAATGAATTAGATAAATATCTCACCTATTTACTCAAATTAATCATCACAAATACCCTCATTGATCGCCTAAACATAATCAATACCAAACTCTGCATGGTCTGGGCTAAAACAATATTGACTCTGACAATGTCATTAAAGCCGATCATCTTGATCACACCATTTCATTCTAATGATAAATTCATGACAAAAAGAGCTTTACAGATTTTAAACATTTCTTTTTTCATAGCAAAAAAGACCCCCCCCCCCCCTCCCCAAAAAAAAAATGCTCATGTAACTTTAATGTCAATTTCTTTCTTTGCAAGTAATTTAATAATATCAGGACTGAAAATGAAGGAAAATGTTCTGAAAATAGCCTTTGTGCATATAATGGCGTCAGCAATCTGCTGTGGGGAAACATTTTGGATCCTAAATACGTGCAGTGCAACTTGGTGGACCATGACACAGGTTCATTGAACAATCACTGCCGATTTCCCCCTACTGCGATCAAAAAGAGTCAACGTGAATGATTTAGTTAATTTGAGTCGTAATGATAGGGAAACAAAATCAATACCAGATAAATATTTAATTCTGCCTGAAAGCCATAGAAATTCTTTAATTATAACAAAAAACACAACAATTACTTTGACCCCAGGGTATTTTAATGCATATTTACTGAACGAAAGCTGTCAATTTTCTTTGAAAATGCATGGAGTCCGGAAGATGGCAACATAAATCAAATAATGGCCTTTTCTCACTTTATAAATTCAAATTTCTCCCAGGGTTTTGACACCAAATCCTCTTATCTTGAAGTATTTTCTCCCAACCCCAAGAAGCGATCATCAAACAAAATTGCATGCAATACAATATTCCTTAATCTAAAGCCCGATCTGTGGAAAATAACATGGTTTTGAGTCATATGAATGAGGGGACTTTAGTTCCATCTTGCAAGCTCTACAGGACATATACATCTCTTTCACTGATCTCAAGAGCCAAATAATACAATTTATGACTTGCATTTTCCAATGATTTTTTTCCCCTTCTTTTAAGTACCATGGTTCAACTTGCCAATCATAAATACTGCCTGCATCATCACTTGAATACCCATACAAAAAAAAAAAAAAATTCAAGGGCTTGCTTTTTTTTCTCCTACAAGATCCCTGAAGTCCATTATCTTATTTTGTGTATTAGATAACTTTTTTAATTTCAGTCAAGAAATTTTTCATTAAATCTTTCTTCCTTAAAAAAGAAAAAAACAAACAATGCACACAAATTTAACTTTGATAATGATTTATACTTTTTTAATGTCCTCTTCTGGTTTGAAATAACAGATAACTGGTAATCTATGATATGACAGGGATCCGTGACACTAATTATCTCCTGCAACAAGGATATACTTTATACTTCTGCCATTTACATATCAAGCACCATGTGTACCATTTCTATGCATCACATTTCAATTTACCTTTGTCCTCTTTTTGGAGGAGATGTGAGGGTCCAAGACCACTGCCCTGTAGGGCCAAAAGACTAGCAGCACTGGAGACTGGGAGTGGGGGTTGTAGCCCTGGGGGGTGAGGTGGCATTGGGAAAGGAGGTGCTCCATGGCCATGACCTGCTAGATGTTGGCCTGCCTGCATCTGTTGCTAGAAGGAAGTGGGCTTTGTCATTAGTATGTGACAAATCTCTGATTAATTAACATTGATATTTTCAATTTTCTTTTATCAAATTACCGGTATCTAACTTTTAAATAAAAAAAACATTGATTTGGGGCAAAAATTCAACACAATGTACACAGATAAAGGATTGTTGATGTTCTTGACACTTATTCAGTATAGAATGGATATTTCTGGTTTTCTAAATCATACTATGAAACATGTAGAGAGTTCCACAGTACACAGATTGCTTTTCACTGTACACTACTGAACTCTGCACAGATTCATCAGACAATGCTGTGTTAATTGATATCAAACTCCAACACTTGTAGTAAAAGGCAAGACAATATTAATCATCTGATTATCATTTCTCATATATTAGAGGATATCAATTATATTCATTATGGCATTTAAATCTAATAAAGTAAAACATATATAATGCTTTCACATAGTAAAATTTGATGCTGTTCAAGTTTGACCCACCCCAATTATCTGGTTGAGTTCTGTCATGGTGACTTGTTTCGCACGCTCGACTGCAGCTGCAACCTGCTGTTGATGCTAGAACAAAAAAAAATAAACACCACATCAATGTAATCAGTATATCTTCTTATGTGGCATTTAGTATGAAATATGCTGAAGCAATTAGCTTAATGAAACTGAATTGCTAATAAAACTTGCCTCCTGAGAGAGAAATGGAATGACTTGAGCACATATTGCATTCAATCGTTTGGCAATTTCAGTCTGGAAAAAAAAAGGGAAAATATTGATATTATAACATGCAAAAGAAATTTAAAACATACGTTTTAAAAAATAAAGGTATTGGAGTTTATTCAATATTGTAGCATTTCATGACTTATCAGCTCTTTACATCAGTCTTTTCAAAGTTGTTTAAGCAATCAATAAATGATTTGATAAATATATGTTTAAAAATTGTGGATAGTATCTTCCCTGTCATCTTAATGACTGGCAGCTGTTTCTAATGAATCTTGACTTATTACAGATTACAACTAAAAAGTCCTCCATATCACAAATGTCAACATGAAATTTGGAATGTGTTACTATAGTAGATGTTCATGTCACATGAAACAAAGTCATGTGATCGCATGTCTTGCTGTTATCAAATTTTTACAAGCATGTTGACACCTTTTGATGTCTCTTGCTTAATGTCTGCTCGTTCAGGTGTGAAGACTCTTTTTTGGATGGAGGATATTTTTTTTTTTAATTTCTTTCATACAATACATAATCATTATTCAAAATATGGCTTTGGAGGAGCTTAGATGCATTCTGATGAGCTACAATTAGGAGATTGAAACACAATTATTCCCAATATCCTGCTCTATACAAGCCTTTCATATGTTTGATGCATTAAACATATGTTTTTGTTATGCAGATAGTGTTCAATATTCTCCGTAACTAAATCACAGCAATGATCAGGCTTTCTGTCAAGCCCAAAATCTGTCAATATTCATCATACCGTTTCTCATTTCCGGACCTAGAAATTCTCAATGTAGAAAAGGACACTCCAATGGACTTGAATTCCCAGTGTAAAGGGATATACACCAATTTGTTCAAATATCTACCATCTGTTGCAAAACAATTTGTTTAAAATTTGTGTTTTTTGATGGTTGTGTATGGTGCTGTGAAAATGCTCCACTTACTCCTCATGTTCAGTTGTATTTGGTTGCTAATCATTTATGATGAAAGGGTTGGGATATTTTCTCCCTGATTATATTTTAAAACACATGCTCTACAATCTTTGGATTGACAAAGAAAATCTTGTGCTGGAAGCCAATCAACCACACCAAATAACAGATGTTTTACAGAACAGCATTATTTCAAATGAAACCTCCTTCTAAAAAAAGTGCTCCTGTGCATTCCTGCAGCATTGGCTTTCATACGCACAAGCTAAGGTCTATTGGTTTTCAATGCAATAAAGCAGATCATTGAACCTTTTAAAGTTTTTCTTTTTTTTATTGGAAGAATGTTCCGAAAAAAATTACAATGATGAAATTGTACTGTAATGCTGTTTATCTATTTCAGTCAAGCTCCACCCTCTGTGTCAATCAAAGGTAACCAAGAACCAATAAGATCCTCCATTATGTAGAAATTATATATACACACTATATGCAATCTTTCTTTTGTATAGACTGACAGAGGTGACTGGTAGATTGATCTGGCTCTCTTTACTGGTGTGGAGGGTTTTTTTATGTTCGGGGTAGTGGGAAGGATGTTGAGGATGGAATTTCAGCTGTTATATCTCAAGCTCTAAGTCACACATGGGCATTATGCAATACAAAATGAAGTGCACGCCTGTGCAACAAAATCTCACATTCAATATTTCATTTTTAAAATTCAGATAATCACAGCCTGGCTTTGATTCAATATACAGAAAATGCTAAAATAAACCGCTATTCTAATGTTGGGAAAAAATCAATTTTAGTCAAATTGAAGTCATTTTAATCCTGTTTTATGAGCCTTGTGTTCACCTCTCTGAATGTTTTATGAATTCTTATCATGGCCATTCATCTGAGTCTGCTGTATGTGATAATATTATTAAATGCTATGTGTCAAATCACCTGGGTATTTCACAAATGGTTGGTGATGCACATCGATACACATGATAATTTCTCTCAAGGTGTGCTGAACAAGAGAGGTTTCCATTAGGATTTTTTTTCATCCTGATCAGCAAATTTGCTCCGTCTAATGAGTTTGAGCTATTTCAATAAATCATTTCTCAGCTAAAGGTTTCCCCTCTTTTTATAACGCTTTTATTCCATGCACTTTGAAGGAATGAATATTTTGAATGGGACAATATCACACAAGGCTGGTTACAATTTTTGAATAGGTTTTTAGACCTTAGGTAAATATTGACCGAGTAAACAGTCACAGCCTCAAACTTTATGGGCCGTCATGAAGCTTTAGGATTGTTTTCCATTCCCTATTGATCGGGTCCCCTCACATGTTCCAACATCTCAAGTGTTTGCATATGAAACAAGTCAACAATACCAAGTTGATATTAGAAAAAGGCTTCATCAGATATTAGCAATAAACTATTATCGATTCCCCATTATGGTTTCATTAAATAAAGCTATTGACCAAAACAAAACAAAAAAGTAAACCTTGTTTTGCATTCCTTTGATAATTCAATATCTGTCTCGTTCCGATTCACAGATTTTCATTCAGATATATATCAGCGATCCATTTCCAAGCTGTTCCGAAGGACTTGCCAAAAAGTGCTAACTGCATGCCCTTTGAAACTGACAAAAACTACCTCCTCAACACACACTTTATGAAAACCATTTGTATGATTTAAGCTTGGTCAAAGATAAATTCAAACTTTGTGGAAATTCTTCGTTACAACTTAATAGCTCAAATAATTGAAAATTATCAATTTATGTACTAATACTGTGCATCCAAAAGTTCATTTACAACAAAAACTTTTCAATTAACACAACAGCGTCTATGTTTAGTTGATAATTGTGGGACTTTAGAGACTTTGACATTTATCATTTGTAGGTTAACGTGCCAGTGCAAAAATACATGTTGAAAATTACAACAACAAAAAACTCATGAAAAATAGACTGTTTCCATAGATACAGAAGAGAAACACCAATCTCAAGGCTATTAACAGTGAAATTAACAAAAAATTGATTTTTATGCAGTGTCTTGAAGACCAAGGAGAGGGTTTTTTCTGAGTTTGTCAACTAATTGCCTGGGAAGACAGAGACTGTCAAAGATCACACATCTCCAGAACAAGCAACACAGAGCAGCAATGAAACCCTTTACACAGGGACAATGTGAAATGTCTTCTTGGTTGGTACCCTTCAGAAGCAGATCTCAATTTTTCCCCCCTGTCAACAAGTATTTTTCAATGATTCTCACCCAACCATTAACACCAAAACTAATACAGTTGAACTTCAGTATCTCAAACACCAATATCTCGAATACCATGGATATGTCCAAGTGAGTTGGAAGTTCCCACTTCTCTTTTTTTCAATGTATTTTAACCTCAATATTTCAAATCCTCTGATATTTCAGAGTTTTTTCTCGATCCAAGATAAAGAGTTCAAGTTAAAGTTCTGAGTTCAAGATAAAGAGGTTTGACTGTATTTAAAAATCTCAGTCTCTATACATACAAAGCATCTAGCATGGTTAGAATTTGAAAGTGAAAATCCAAAAAAGTGTAAAAACTGCAAACACTGTATCAGTAAGACACATAAACTACATGAGCTGATCCCCCTCACAACTGGCACCTGGCCACAACCATGGCCAAACCCACTCATTACAGAGTTCAACAGTGAATTGTTTACTAAACATCTCCCATCATACCAATCAGACTGGGTTAGCATTTACTCTTCTGAATGAACATGTAGTGTCTACCAAGCTAGCCAAGTCAAACAGGCTTATAAGACAGGGCACCTGTTGTCAATCATTACCACAAACAGGGGGCACTTCTTATAGCTAGTAATGTCCTATAGCATTAGTTCTAGAAAAGCAAATAGGATGTTATGTTTTTGTTGATGTTTCAGTGTATAAGTGTATATGACAGACCTATAACAGCATCTGAATTTTTGCTTGATAGAGATGGAAGGTGGGGTTATACTTTTTTCTTTAAAAGTCTGGCCAGAGATGCATCAGTAATTGACCTCCATCTTCTCCATCCATCAGTAATGGTTGTAATAAAGATGTTTTAAAAAATTTGGCAGGATAATATTTATCACTTCAGTGTGTCACTTAAATACAAGTTGTAAGCTTCCCCTTATGAGTCAATTTATACCTTGGTTTGTGGTCATATGATAATGCGACAATGATGCATCCCATGCTTAAAAATAAGTCTATCTTCTCCTAAAAAAGGCTCCTTTGCTTTAAAATTTTGTATTTTATGTTTATCTTTCCAACAAGTTTTCTACGTATATGTTTGATGTAACACCTGTACATGGGGGTAATTCTTGTGGTGAGTTTGATAAACAGCAATAATTTACGTGACACAGTAGCTAGGCATGACACATGATTGATTAACAAAATTGTCTCCCCTTGAAGAAGACTTCACACCCTAGCTGGAGAAATTTAAGGTTAGGGGTGAATAAGATATATATAACTTACCTGTTTGTGCATTTCAACATTGAGACCATAGGACATTTCATAGTACTGAAAACAAAGAAAAAAAGCATATTGTTACTTAGCCTGCTAACAAAGTGAAAATGTGCTTAATTAAGAAAAATTTCTATAAACAAAATCTGCATCTATATTTTTTGCTAGTTCATTGCAGTAAAAATGTGCACATTAATTTGGCAGCTTTGAACACAATTAGCATATCTAATCTCCACATATTGGGTTCTTAGACGCCCACTGCTCTTGGGTTTATCAAAGGTATAAATAAACATCTGAAGGTGGCAGGCAGGTGAAATTTCTATCTAGTCCCACTATTACTTACAATTACATTACATGCTTGCTTTCCTCTGGAGAGGAAAGGATATTTCAAGGCAGTCATGCCTGACTGAAAAAGTACATCCCCTATGGAATCCTGTGGTTATTTTGACACCCAGTTACATAACAGGTGATTAATAACCTGTCTGTCCATTATGTTAATTAGAGACTGGGTTGATATTAGTGATAAAGATCAATCTCATGTCCAGAAGAGATTACTAACCATACCATGCATAAACTAGACTAAATAAAAATTTAGAGGGAATATAGTGACCATTCAGTAGGGGTGCAAAGAGGGGACTTTGGACACAATAAATATGGATAAATGATATCATTTACAAAGGAAGAATTCTTTATAGTCTTCCAAAAACATTTTTGTCAATTATTTTATGCCCTAGCCACTGCTGAAAAATAAGTATTAGGTGTATCAAATAGCAAGGTTTTAAAATCAATTAACAAAATACTTCGGCTTACAACATCTATAAGAACTCGTAGACTTTTAAATAACGCGACAAGTTCTAGAATTACAGTTAAAATGAGGGCTCTTCACATGTATGGTAATTATGCCATTGTGTTCAGATGGGTGCATGGATCGTCAACTTTAGTGGTTTTATAACAAAAAATTGAAATGCTTTTAATACAAAATGTTCTGCTCAAGTAAACAATTGGAAATTCCCCTTCTTCAAGTAACTGAAAATTTGGTTTTTGTGCCATGAGGATAACACGTGTATTCATGTTCGTCCATATTCTCTAATTTCAAAGTAAGTGATAACAAAACTTGTAAATGGCATACCACTTTTGCGTACTACACGTTACCTGTGTGTGTAAATTACATGCTTGTTGATCACAGGTAAATACGTTCATTACATTTGGTCACGCTTGAAATGATCTTCACTCACCATGACATAGTGTCTTTGCATTTCTGTTTTCTCTTGGGCTAATTTTTCACACTCCATTTTTAAACTGTGAAAGAGGAAAAAAGGGAGAAAATCAATCTCATTATTCAAAACACTGTTCACTATTTCTTTTTTGATTCAATAAATATTCATCAATATATGATAATTACATTCATTTATTCAATGAAATTTGAACCGAGAAAATTATTTGACTTTATCAGAAACTGAAAAAAAAACATTTGTAGAGCACAGCTTACGTGTGATATTGTGCTTGTAGAAAACTGAATTCTTCTTTGATTCGATCGCATGACTCTGCCACCGTGAACTTAAAAGGCTGGCTTGGCTGATGTGGAGCCTGCAACATAGAATTTATAGAAACAAACTCCACGTGTTGTTGTCTGCAAGTGTGTTAACATGAGAAATTCACACATGACCCCGTTTCGTAAAAAGATACCAATGTGCACTGAAGCGTGCTTTAACGGTACAAAGGTTTGTTAAATTATTTTTGGTTTCACGGCAGCTAGTACATACAGAGAGCTTTGTTGATGTTTTTGGCGCGCGTGAGAACGTGAAACTTACCGGGTGCCTGTTGGGATACATCTTGAGTTGTGTGCGAGGTTTTAAGTCACCTTAAAATTCCTTGAAACTTCAGGTATAAATAGACAAACCATAGAACATTCACACACCATAAAAGAACTTAAATTCCTGAGAAAATAAACGGTCACATCCCCGATACGGTGGACGAATATTCCTTACATCAACTCATCGATCTTTCTATGAAAATAACTCCTTATACAATTTTTACATCCCCTAAAATAGCACAATAGAAATGTTTTGGCCAATTAAAAGTATCCGTACTCAATATGTATCATAACACACGTGCAATGGACATAAACAATGCTCTAGTAATGTCCAAATAAACAAATACTTGCAATTAAAAGTTAACTATCCACAAACGAACGTCTTAGATTCGTGTGAACGCCTTGTAAAATACCACACACATATACACACGTTTCGACTGCCGGTTAACAAAGCAGACTGTAGTAGAGCTAGCCATATTTGGAGCAAACTGATTGGTCAGATCAACAGCTGTTTATCGGCTCAAAACCCACGTGGGTTTAATATTTATGCACACTCTCTTTGACTTTTGGCCAATAGGATTGAAGTATCAACTAAATAATCTAATAAATATTCAAGAAGTGTGAATACCTAATGATACAGTGTGCATACATTAAGGCTTGTGTGAATAGTAATTTGAAATCTGTGAATAGTGATAGTATAGGCGGGGCGACGTGGTGTCACTCATATAAATTCCGAGAGAATGATATTATTAAATTTTTTTTATCCAAATTATAATCATAAAAAAAGGAAAATAAAAACTTGTGAAGCCGAGGAAATTTAGAGCAGATGTTGACTCAGTTTACAAATAAACAATTTTATGTTATTTCTTAACATTAGTGTGGTAGTTTCTCTAAATTTTCTCAATCGGTTATCTTTTTTTATTTAATAAGAATGAGACATTACATTTTAATTTTCTAAACACATGCTGACGAAAAGGTTCGCAAGAATTCGCTAGAAAGAAATATGACATTTGATTTTTGAGATAAAATGGAATAAGCATTCAAATGATTTGGTTTAATGTTCAAATGAATGAAGCAAGCTTGTTTGTGGTGCAGCGTATCAAACTCCGAGTTCTGACATTTAACAAGCATCTCATACTGGTTAACATTCCAAAATTATAAATGATAATCAGTATGATGGTACATCACTTCCTAAACTTTTATTTCTTACTGGTATATTGTACACGGGTCAAAAATCAAAAGACACAGCGCCCGTTAGAGCTCTCTCTCTCTCTCTCTCTCTCTCTCTCTCTAGCCTTTACTTCAACAGATCAGGCCATTATACTGCCCAATTTGGGTGCACTTTGGAGGCATGTTTCTTTCATTTTCCCCTTAAATTGTCAAGTACATGTATATTATTTCTTTATGCATCCTACACATTAACATAAATATAAGTTGCATGTTGCATGACATAATCAAGTTTTACAAGTTTTATCTAAAACACATATAGGAGGCAGAAATGTGCCACCACTGTGCACCAATCAGGCCCGTAGGAACGACCCCCTCCCCTTAATAATTTCGCCAGTATATGCTTTATCATAGAAAACAAAGCTAATTTACAGCTGTGCCCCTAAATTATAATACATACTATAATACACACAGCTAATTTACTGTTTATTTCCCATCAAAAATGCCTGGCGACCTTTTTTATTCTTTCTATTTATTTATTTATTTTTTTAAATATATATTTAATTAATTTTATTTGCGTGTGAATAATCTGTTAGATTGTGTCCCCCCCCCATGAAAATACTTCCTTCAGGCCTGCCTATGGTCATTTTCAAAATGATATTTGCTGGCTCCGATCCTCTCCCCTCTTTTTTCAAGAACAGATCGGAACTCGTGGCTAGCGAAGACAGTAAAGAAGATTCAGATTTTATTAATTATTCTGCATTTATCAAATTTCCCACTATAATCCAAAAAAGTCTCCGTGGTTCTATTTGAGACCCCCCCCCCCAACAACAACAACAACGTAAGAACACTGTCACAAGAGTGAAAAATAATAATACTGGGGCATTTGAAGTTCTGTGCGTTTCGGCGAATTCGGCCACAAGAAGGGAGGGGACACATTAGGTGCGCTCTCTTAGATTATAGAACATACAGATATATCTTTGAATACCTTACAACGATTTTGTAATTCCCGCTCCCTTCACCCGAAATAAAGAATAACTCTTATATAGGATCATGCTCCCTATAAAATTAAGTTTTTAAATATAGTTTCAGTTTTGGTAGAAAACACCCTAATCTCCCAACAAAAGTCTGGATTTTACAGCTATAGGGTTTGGCGATTTTTGGGGGGTGGAGGCGGGGTTGGATGGAATAACTAGATTTGTCCTCTGGACGCGAGTACTCACATTGTATGCAACATTATTGTAAGTTGTCTTCTTCTTATTTTGAAGGTGAATATTTTATCTATACAACTATCCCAACTATAAACTCAGACCAATCCAAGGTGCAAATATGAACACCTGTTCTCGTCCTGCATGTGTATACCGACGTTCCCTACACATTTTGTCGTTCACCTACCATTTTGCAACAATATACATGTGTCCTCTACAAAAATTTAGAGTTTCTCAATTTAAATTTGTATATGACAACTAGAATTTTTTCAATTTAAAATCGTTCATATACAAATTTTAATTGAAAAAAAAAATCATGGCGGGATTGCTACTATCATGTTGTAAATTTTGAATTTTTACTGGATTGACATTTTGCTGAACTCCATTGAGTAAATTCCAAATTTTCAACAGGATACTATCATACATTGGCTGCAGTAATGTAGCCCTTTCCGATATTTTTAATCTGATGTTTTTAGAACTGAAAAAAAAGATATAGAGAGGGATATATTATTGCAGCTAACTATACAGTAATTCGACTTAATAGTGACAATATCGTGAGGAAGTTATTTTGTGATTGAGTTGCTACGGTATATATATTGTTGTCTTGCATATTTTGTCGCCACCGACAGTACATGTCGAGGTTTACGGCACATATTGTCGCCAGCCATATATTATTGCCAACAACAACACATTTGTCTGCAGACCAAAAATGGCACAGGCACTTGTTCCTGTAATAATTTTTTAACCCACAGTACGATAATAACACAAGGTATACCTAACTCCTAATTACATGGAGCACCCTTCTGCCTAGAATTACACTTTCAGATAAATATAGGATCTCCCATGATTTGTGGATGGATACGATTTTTATCCAACGAGTTGTGTGTTTTTATCCCCGAGCCTTGGCGAGGGATAAAAAAAACATGAACACAACGCGTTGGATAAAAATGATATCCAAGCACAAATCATGGGAGATTCTTTTTATCACATGTTTGATAAGCCACCATCAATGTTTTACACTGTTTTTTATTTATGAATCCACATCAATTTACTTCATCACTTTCACGCAAAAACTGTGACGTCACAGCAGTGGTATATGAAAAAAAAAACATCAAATGAGTGATATCTACGGGATTAAGGGGTAAACATGTGATAAAATGCACAACCAACCTATTTATTTCACTCTCTTCTACGATAATTTATCTACAAAACCATTTATTATATGATTGAATAATTTAATTACTCTCTGATTGGCTGAGATACAACATTGTGTAAAAAATACTATGTTATGTTCACCTGCACATGACCTTCCATGTGAACATGAGGATTTGGACTTAAAATAGATCGAGAAATTTCAATTTGACAAAAATAGTTCTGGAAAGTTATGTCACTTGCACCCGACTTCCACTCAGGTGAACATAACATTCAGGCACATAGAATTGGGAGGGGGAGGGGCTGTCTCCCTGCCCACAATTTTTCCCTGAATGTTAATTTTTAGCTCTACTGGTCAGAGACCAGAGCTTATGCGATAGTAAGGTGTCCGTCGTCCGTCCGTCTATCTGTCTGTCCGTCTGTAAACAATTTATCAAAACGCTACTCCTCCTACAGTTTTGCTCTGATTTCAATATAACTAGGCACATAAGTAAACTACACTAAGATACATAATTCTGTGTATCAGATTTTGATTTCAATGCAAGGCTTTGTCATGGTTACTAAAAATAGAAATTTCTTTGAAAAACTTTCAAAACGCTACTCCTCCTACAGTTTTGATCTGATTTCAATATAACTTGGCACACAAGTAGACTATAATAAGAAACATAATTCTGTATATCAGATTTTGATTTTGTTGAATGATGTCGCCATGGTTACTAAAAATAAAAAAATCTTTGAAATACTTTCAAAATGCTACTCCTCCTACAGTTTTGGTCCGATTTCAGTATAACTTGGCACACAAGTAGACTACACTTAGATACATAATTCTCTCTACCAGTTTTGGATTTCGATGAACAGTGTTGCCATGGTTACTAAAAATAGTAATTTCTGTGAAATACTTTCAAAACTCTACTCCTCCTACATTTTTTGTCTGATTTCAGTATAACTTGGCATACAAGTAGACTACACTGAGATAAATAATTGTCGTTATTGTATTTTGATTTTGTTGAATGATGTCGCCATGGTTACTTAAATCCAAATTTCTGTAAAATTGTTTTAAAAGGCTACTCTTCCTACAGTTTTAGTCTGATTGCTATAAATTTTGCCACAAAAAGAGACTAAACCAAGGATCATTATTCTATTTATTGCTGTTGCAAAGATTCAAGTGCAAGTGCTACTTTTATCTTCCTTTATAAGTACAACCAGTAGAGCTACAGTCTCGTCAGAGACTTCTGGTTAACTTTTAATTAGCATGAAAATGTTTATTGAAAGGCTGGTTTCCCCCCCCCCCTCCATCAATCTACCCTGACATCCCCCTTCCCCCAAGACATCTCATTGGTGTTTGGAGAATTCTCCTTTTTTTGTAGAAAAAGTACTGTACTGCATATATGCCCAATTATGTGTAGATTTTTTTTAAACTTCTTACTTCTAAGAGTCAGAAAGTTCGTAGACTCTGCTCAAAATATTAAAAGTGCTTGCATGTATCTTTTTTTTCCAACATTTCAACAAACTACCAACAATTATTCAAAATTTGTGAATTGCTTTTTTTTTTAAATTTTTATTTTTTAAACATATTACACCTACACGTAAATTAAACAATAACCGAATTTTCCGGCACAGTCCTTGCAACGCTCGGCATTATTGATGATAGACTTAATTTTTTGACAAGAAACATTATTGGTATTAACTATTTTAAAGTTTTTTAAAGTACAAATTCCTTTCATGGCTAATAAAATCTTGCATATATTTTATCCTCTTTTGAAAAAAAAGCCTATTAGTATCAAGTTGAAAGAAATACGTCCCACTATCACATAATTACGATAAAATTATCTCGTTATTCGAAAAAATTATCTCGTAATTACGAGAAATGTATCTTATTATAAAAAAGAAAAGATCTCCTTATAACGAGAAATATCTCGTAATAGCGAGAACAGATCTGGTAGCTAGAAGAAAAAGATCCATAATTCCATAATTATGATGAAAGATCTCATAATTACGAGAAAATTATCTCGTAATTACAAGAAAATTATCTCGTTAATATTACGAGAAAAATTGAGCATATAGAACTGAGTTGCACAGACTATGAATAGTGTTATATTGTAATTTTTGAATTTACCGGGTGGTAGTAAATACAAAAATTATCATATTGTAATTTTTGTATTTACTACCACCCGGTAAATTCAAAAATTACAAAATGACAATAGTCTTAGAAGTGTTTGGTTTGGTAAACGGAAAATGTGCCAAGTGATTAATTTTATCAATACGTAATATCGCTTAGAATTTCCAAGCAAATTAATTCTACAGATTTTTGCATACTCAGAGAATACATAACAAGGTAATCAGAAGTCTCTGACGAGACTGTAGCGCTACTGATTGTACTTATAAAGGAAGATAAAAGTAGCACTTGCACTTGAATCTTTGCAACAGCAATAAATAGAATAATGATCCTTGGTTTAGTCTCTTTCTGTGGCAAGAGATATTGCAATCAGACTAAAACTATAGGAGGAGTAGCCTTTTAAAACAATTTTACAGAAATTTGGATTTAAGTAACCATGGCAATATCAATCAACAAAATAAAATAAAAAAACAACAACAACAATTATGTATCTTAGTGTAGTCTACTTGTATGCCAAATTATACTGAAATCAGACAAAAAGTGTAGGAGGAGTAGCGTCTTGAAAGTATTTCAAGAAAATTTCTGTTTTTTTAGTAACCATGGCAACAATGTTCATCAAAATCCAAAACTGGCAAAGATAATTATGTATCTTAGTGTAGTCTACTTGTGTGCCAAGTTATACTGAAATCAGACCAAAACTGTAGGAGGAGCAGCATTTTGAAACTTAAGTATTTAAAGGAAATTTCTATTTTTAGTAACCCTGGCAAAACCGTTCATCGAAATCAAAAACCGATACACAGAATTATGTATCTTAGTGTAGTCTACTTGTGTGCCAAGTTAAAACTGTAGGAGGAGTAGCGTTTTGAAAGTTTTTCACAGAAATTTATATTTTTAGTAACCATGGCAACACCGATCATTGAAATCAAAAACCGATACACAGAATTATGTATCTTAGTGTAGTCTACTTGTATGCCAAGTTATACTGAAATCAGACCAAAATTGTAGGAGGAGTAGCGTTTTGAAATTATTTCCCAGAAATCTCTATTTTTAGTAACCATGTCAACACCGTTCATTGAAATCAAAAAATGATACACAGAATTATGTATCTTAGCGTAGTCTACTTATGTGCTGTTATATTGAAATCAGACCAAAACTGTAGGGGAAGAAAAATTGTTACAGACGGACGGACAGCTAGACGGACGTACGGACGACGGACACCTTACTACCGCATAATCTCTTCTGGTCTCTGACCAGTAGAGCTAAAAATGAGGAATAATGGTCTGTTTTTTGTTGTTTTTTTTGGGGGGGGGGGTTATGATGTAATAAATCAGTACATTTCATGTAATTCACACATGAACGCCGGAAACGTTTATGCAAGTAACAACAAGAAGAAAGCGATTGATAAAATCTAAAAACCAAACACTGTATATACAATTAATATTCCTTAATAGATAAAGAACTATGCCGAAACCTATAGACTCAGAAGATCCAGCCCTCGAAGCCCCCGGAAGTCCCTTCGTTCTCAATTGCAACATTTTTCATACACACTTTAATTTGAATTGTATTTAAATAATGGTCACATTTATATACATATATTTTTTATTTTATCGAGTCGATGAACGTTTTCTTTTTTTTCAAATAGATTTATTGATTGATTGTGTGTTGTTTTACGTCCCGTTCGAGAATTTTTCACTCATATTAGAGACGTCACCATATACTGGTGAAGGGCTTCAAATTTAGACCTTTACTCGGCACTCAAGGCCATTGAGCAGCGAGGGTTCTTTATCGTACCAACGCCTACCGTGACACGGGGCCTCGGTTTTAAGGTTTCATCCGAAGGACCCGCAACTTTCACTTCAAAGTGCCGAGCGCTTGGCGAAGGAACAGTTGCTACCTATTTTTTTATCGACTTAGACACGACCTTCCGATCACCAAGCGAGCGCTCTTCTTACTAAGCTACCGTGACGGCCTTTTTCGAATGGAACATGGTCATTTACTCGCAAAAATTAAGCATTATAACGCAAAAGTTACGCGTTTATTCGCTAAAGTTACGCGTAATAACGCGATTTTTTTACCTACGAAAATGAGCTCGATGGGCTTTCGTACTTTTCTTTTGGATGTTTGAAAAAAATGTTAAAGGGGTCGATTTTATATACCTTGAATAAGAACATTAAATTTCAGAGAAATATTTTGCGTACAAATGGTGAAAAATAATATTAAATTGGAAATTTAAACTTATATTTGGGCAAGGTATCTTTTTTTAGATGATGATGATGATAAGATAACCCCGCCTATCTGTATCAAAACGTTTGAACAATTGAAAATACACTTTCCTTATTCCATAGGCGTCGGAAGAAAATTGAAAGGGGGCTAAACCAACAAAAAAGTTTGATAATGTGCTTTCCTTATTCGACAAGTTTTCTACCAAATTAAGGTGTTTTGAGATAAAATGGAAATACAGTCCTCCCTTCATTTGCCACCAACCGTCACGGTAGCTCAGTCGGAATAGCGCTCGCTCCGTGATCGGGAGGTCGTGAGTTCGAATCTCGGCCGCGACTGACCTAAATCGATAAAAAAAAAAAATAGGTAGCAACTGTTCCTTCGCCAAGCGCTCGGCACTTTGATGTGAAAGTTGCTGTGAAAGTTGCGGGTCATTCGGATGAGACCTTAAAAACCGAAACCCCGTGTCACGGCAGGCGTTGGCACGAGAAAGATCTCTCACTGCTTAATGGCCCTGAGTGCCAAGTAAAGATCTAGATTTGAAGCCCTTCACCGGTATATGGTGACGTCTCTATACGAGTGAAAAATTCTCGAATGGGACGTAAAACAACATATAATCAATCAATCATTTGCTACCACTTAAAGCTTTCAGAACGGTACGTTATATCGAGGTCTCAGAACACCGTGTTTTCCACCATTAACTACCACAACGTTGACATGTTAAGTTTTAAATAAGTACAAAGTGAATGTGATATATAAAATGATTTTAATAATAAAATATTACGTAGGATTGAATTCAACATGAGGCCCTTCCCTCCACATACACGCAAACAACAAGAATAACACGCTTAATATAAGGTTTGCTGTATCAAATGGCAATGAGCGAAAGGACATACGTTGCTATTGGAGATTCATTTCAGAGAAATTTAAGGATGTATTCAGCTGATTATGCTGAGTCATTTTCTCGGAACTTCTCTGGTTTTAACCTTTAAAATATGCATAATATTTTTTGCCCACTATCCCTTGTTATCTTTTCACATTTTCTTTACAAAACAATATGAGGAAAAGTTTAATTCCAGATCATAAGTTTTCAGAGAAAGAAATTTTTCATTCATTCTCTAGAAAAAATCTGAAGAAGTTTGGTTTACCGCTATATTTTCAATGTATTGTAATTCAAAAATATGTTCACTAACTTGTGAAATTCTATATACGAAAGCCAAATGCTTACTGCTCACTGCCAACTGCCACTGCTTATGAATGATATTGCCTTTTTTATCTCAATATCTTTAATACGCATGCCTGAATAAATCCTGTAAATCCTATGACAGCAAGAAATGAACGGTGAATGATAGTTTTGTTCTGCTAACTACCTCCAAGTCAATTTTCAAAAGTTAACATACTTTAATGTTTTTTTTCAAATTTATATAGGTAATTGTGAGCAGTTGACAGTAAGAATACATCCTTAAAGAAATAGAGGATTTGTCGATGAAGTGCTCATTTTTTAAAATTATTTTGGTCCACGTGATATTATAATCGTACATTTTTAAATTGTAAAATTCAACCAAAACTTAACAGAATGCTTTTTAAATCAAGACAAAGAGTAAACACTACTTACAGGGTGGGTGCTGTTTAGAGTACTGTATTAATGAAATTTTTAAGTGATTTATTGATATGAAAATATATTTTGGTCTATAATTCAGACAGATTTGAAATCCATAACACTCCAACCTTTTGATGATGTCATGCAATCCCGTTTAGGCATACAATTATGCACTTTCTGTCTGACGTGGTACAATTAAGGTATGTTAACACCACATTGATTCTTTTGATCTAACATTTTTGCTAACAAAATAAGCGAGGAAACACAACTGAGAACAAAGATTTTTCTTTTTGAATACAAAACTGAAGGTCTAAAATCGCCATTTCGCGTTAACCCCCGAGTTGCAACGATACACCGACTTTGGCATGCAAATTGCCATTTCCGGAAACAAACTTATGTAAAATGTGTGTTCTAACCCCGACGCTATGTAAAATCCTTGTTCGGTATTCTTCTATGTGAACTACATTAAGTCTAGACCTAAAACGGCTGTTTTACACGAACCATCTGATGTCCTATTAGACGATACACTAATTCTGTAATGTTTTTGCACAATGAGTCATGTTAGCTAAACACCTGAGTGAATGTTGAATGTAGGTAATAAAAAATGGAAAAGACGAGATTTTCTTGTTGTCATTTTCTAACGTACATCGAATGATGTGTTAATTTTGATTAATCTGTCAAAACAAACATCCACCCACAAAACAAGAAACATAACTGAGCAATGGAATTATAACTCTATTCACAGCAGAACACACATTTTGAATTTTTTTGAAGGATGACTGCACTTAAGGACATGCGAAATTTGGGACGAAATAAACTTTCAAAACAAGCATTTTTCTTTTCATTGCAAGAATGGTCAACATCCAATCTACAACTTTATGCAATTACGTTTAATAAAAGTGTGTATTTACGAAGTTCGAATCTGTTTTCAAAGGCAGGGGTAATCACAATTTCTTGAATCTCCGTTCGATAATAAGGACGCCCACTTTTTTACTGACTTTATACATAGTCAGCGCATATTTGTCTATTGTTCTACGTTTAAGAGTAGTTGTATATTTGCATAAATAATAATGTGTCAAAAAAAGATTAATAGACAAACATGCGCTCATGGTTAAAAAGAGAAAAAAACTGCTTCTTCTTACATTCGCTCTCTGTGTAACCAAGGATTGTGACATGTTGAATATTATAATTCACCACGTGATTTCTTACCTCAGATAACTTTGTGAATACTAAATTCCGTCACGTGACTTGTAAGGTAGCATGTTTTGTGCTAACAAGGACATTGTGTTCGAACACGTTAAGTCATCTGGCATTGATATAAAATCTGCTTTAATGACATTGACGTGCTCAAATTGTTAATTTCGTTTTGAAACCTTTGTCAGAAGTGTATTTGTGCCATACAGAGTGGAGAGGGAGATTGGAAAGAGTGGTCACGTTCTTTTTTCCGAACAATTTCATTGTTATAAATCTAGTCTAATTTTAGACCCATTCTTACAATGTTAGCTCCACCTTTCATGCATACCTAATGTTCAATCAAGGGCAGGCAAATGTAAATTCACTATATTTGGAAAGCAGTAAGGACAAAAAAATCATTGAATCATTTTATTGTATCAGTCTAAAATCATTTTAAGATTTAAATTTGGTTCCAAATTGACAGGATTCTTTCATAAACATAGAAAAGTGAAATGAGGTTTAGATATAAAAGCAACAGAAGCAACCGAAAAAGACCCCTAAACAGGCGTTAAGTGCAGTCATCCTTTGTAATGGTACCAGAGTAAAACAATTGTATACAAATGGCCGTTGTCTGATGCTGGCCAAGTGGAATAAGTCTGTAATGAGCTGTTGTTTTAAAATTCAAATGTACAATATCACAACTTTTATGTTAAATAGTTGCATGCATGTCTTTGTGGCTGATATCGGCGAACATAGAATTCGCAAATGAAGAAATGATCGGATGATTTCTTTTTTCAATGACTGATTAAAATTTGTACGGCAAGTGAATAGTTTAGATGTACATTTGTCAAATGGATCCTCAATGTCTCTGTTGGTCATTTACACTTTATCCTTAAAACCAATTAAATGAGTTCCAATGTCACGATTATTCTTGAAATAGTTCAAGTATTAATAATCGGCCGCCATTTCGAATTAAACCGTGATGGCGGATGACTGGAGGCAATTAGGACCATTTTTACCTCCGCGACTAAAGAGCCTACATTGTTGACTTGCGCATCTAAAAGAGTACTTGAAGCGATAATCACAGCAAAGTAACAAGGCAGAAGTAGGGGTGACGTGGTTTGTGTTTGTAAGAGTTTAGAAGTGGGAAAGCAATCAATCTCGTGAGAAGACCGAAGAGCTTTTCAGTCACTTGCTGCAGGGCTGGAGAAGTTCATTACCAGGACAACATCTTTCATCCATTATATGACTCCAAGGTCTGCAAGATCCGCAAATTTTATTTTATCATAATCACACTGTTTGAACATCCTTTGAAATATAGCAGGGATAAATATTTTCACGGATAAAATATAAAATCTTTTAAAACATGTTTATAGAAATATAGTGAACGTGTAACCATACCCCCCCCCCCCCCACACACACACACACAGACACACACAAGGGATATGTTCTGTCACATCATTCTGTGCCGTATACTTCAGGGTTTCTTTCCCTTGGGCTCATAAACACAAAATGAAACAACACATAAAAAATGCACAAATCAATAATTTACAGGCTTTACGGGTAGCCGGTATACATACTCCCGAATACTGAATAGTCTGGACAAAGTTTGACCCTTTGCGATGCCGGAGTACCACGACTTTGCGATTTTTTTTTTTCTGGGATGCCAGCTGATATTAGATTGAATGTAGTGTAATGATGAGTTACAGATCGAATTTTAGTTGTGGCCCATAAACAGAATTATTGCCTTTGTTAAGATCATGGTTTTTCTATATGTCTACAGAAATTGAGCTGAATTTTGTAAAAGTTCCATTATTACGACCTATTTTGAAAGGAAATATGTCCATCACTGGATTTTAAAATATTTAAACCTGGCTGCAAGGGGAACAATCGTCTTGCAATGGAATTTCCAACGAGTTCGCGGACTTCTGTCATAACTTTTTTATTTAACGTCATATTAGATTCAAATTTGGAAGACATAATTATCATTTAAACAATAAATTCGAATGGTTTGAATTTAAAATCTCAAATATTTTACGATATTTTTCAAATGTATTCAAAAATTTAAAAATGGCAAAACAAGACCACGGAGCAGGTCAAAATTACTGAAGTAATTTACAATAAATGAACCTGATAGTACCTGTAAAATGGCACAAAAGGAAAAAAAAATTAAACCGTTCTTAGTAAGAATTGTTATATCATTTCATATTCCAAATTGTGACTTAATATTTGTTTCGTTGGAAAGAAATCAATTTCAGAAGATAGGTAGTCTCACTGAGAAAGCCAAATTGGGAAGAAAAAAAAGATAACATCATAAAACGTCACGGAGCAGCGACTAGCAATACAATTTTGTGTTGCACTCAAGAAATCTCCAAAATACTGTAAATAATTTTTTATTTGCGAGAACTTTATTTTCGGTTATTTAGCGAGACGGTCTGCTCGCGAAAATCTCAATCTCGTATATTTTTAGTAGTATAAATTATATAAAACAATACCCAAAATTTGTGAAAATGTTGTCTTACTTATAGTTATAAATACCAAATACCCATTTCGCGAAAATAAGGTGTCGCAATAATTTGTTGATCTATAATAAACCTAGCTGCAATAATGTAGCCCTCTCTGATTTTTTTTTAAATCTGAAATTTTCAGGAGAGGGCTACAATTCCACTGCATCTCCGTAATGGTGCAAATATATTTTTTAGATACGGGCGACTGCAGGCAAAATAAATTGTTTTTACATACAACTTACTTCCAATAAGATGGAATTTTTATTCACTATCAACATCATAGCCCTTTATACGCAAAAACCAAGTAAAATAAATCTGCGTGTTTACCAGTCGCTCTCCTCAGCAGCCATGACAGTTCTCGCGTGATGTACTGAGACTTGCGCTTGAATTTTATATTCATTTGATAAAGCAAATGTTGGTGTTGATAAATGATTGTGTTGTATGATATCGCTAAACTTCGATAAATGAAAGCATTCCATGTGATATTTTTTTCATAAACAGTAATATTTATGCTTAAAATAAGGGAAATCCTAAAAGATCCACTCCCCTAGATCCCGAATTCTCATTGGTTGTCCCAAAATAAAATTGATCAAGGTCAGTAAACATGGCGGATAAATTCAAGTTGTGATGTTGACATACACGAAAAATAACCGATATACGGATTGTTCTGGATATTTTTGGATCAATTCATGTCTTGCATAACTACATTTTATGAGTTCAGGTAAGATATGTTAATAAAATACCCACTTACTGATAATTTGAGCCGAAATCTGTGCGGTAGTGAATCACTCCCGCACTTGCACCATTATGGAGATCCTAAGGAGTTGTAGCCCTCTCCTAGAAAAAAAAAATCAGAAAGGGCTACATTATTGCAGCTATAATAAACCCTGAAAATACTGGGGGAAGCAGGATATATGTCAAAAGTGAGCCGTGCATTTGTGAACAACGGTCCAGGCGGTTTTTGAGAGGTAGAGACTCTGTATCAGACGATATACGATCTGGGAGATAACGGATTATCAGTAAAAATCTTATCAAAAGTGTTAATGACGTCATGGTAAGAGCTGTAGCGGACCTTGTGAAAATAGAGATACAAGGTAAAAAGAAAAGAAATGAAAATGATTTGAACATATTGTTTAGATATTACAACAAAAGGATCGGACACAAGTTCTTAAAACTTAGAACGTCCTCTCCTTTATAACAATTAATTACACAAAATAATGTTAAAAAATTAAACTACACTGGAACCAAAGGTCAATATAATTATCTTACATAGGTTATGCATGACATTCATGTACAAAATTGATTTGATGTAGTATGTACAAATGAATCTAAATATATAAATCAAAAACGAAATGAAAATACTATTAACAAACAGACTTTTGCTACTAAAACAATTTTTAGCAAGCTAAAACTCAAGTGTTACAGAAAGTTTTTAATATGCCAGACCATATGTGAAATGTATAGGGAAACTAGTATATTTACAAGTTTATATGGGAATCCAAGTAACTTAAACTAGGCTACTTCCATCGATCTGACCTCCAACCTGAGAGAGATTGAATTTAAGGTGTCGAAAAATTTTAAAAGGGTGTCCAAAGAAGTCTGTAAATCACTTTATCCAATGCACAATTCATGGCTGAGATTTAAGGGAAAATACCCGGTGTTTCATCGACGGAAGTGATTAAGCTGTTTTCAATATTAGACATTGTCTTCCGGAACGTTCAGCAAACGGTTAAAAAGTCCTTGTTCTTGGCAGCTGAGGTTAAATAAATGCATAAAATACAATCTTCCATGTCATTTTCTCCAAATAAATATGCATTTTGTATGCATTCTGCTCTGAAATCAATAGCTGCATCCTCGGAGAGTGCCTCAACCGTTCATTAAACCTTCAGATTGATGAACCATTACTACGAGACATCAAATGTACCGAGTACTCAAGCTAAAACCAAAAGCCAATATTGCATTGAGCAGAATTGTAGGTCCATGTTTCCGCTATTTGCTAAATCCCTTACACTAGAAAGGGTTGAGCAGACGACCATCAGAATTTCGTCCGATTGATTTTTTTTTTCTTATCACACCGTAATTGCCATTTTCCGTGCCACTGGTTTATGCATAGAACATCATTCAAACTTTGTCCACGTGCCGATGCATCCATGCGTGAAATTATTTTTTCGGATCAGATTTCCAGGATGTGATTGAACAAGAATCTGCTTTTAAATGCATGATAATTATGTATATATCATACGATTTGCCTTCAAGAAAAAAAATGTATTAATGATTATATCTCTGTTTTTCATTGTACACCTAGTGATTTTTTTAAATAGTAAGTTCGATGATTTGTATATGTATTACTTATAGTGAAACGTTACCAACTGACAAATTAATAAAATTAATATGAAACCCGCTGACAAATTAACATGTGCGTAAAATTAATTTTTCTACATATTGATTTTTCTAGCAATGGCGACTAGCCACCCTGTTGATGACCTGATGACAGTGTATGCTTCATAATCACCATTACAGTCAAATATGTTACACCCGGCAGAAATGATCCCTGACCGATCCATATTGATCAGGAGTCGGTAAGAGCTTCCGGTGGTAATGGAGGACTGATGTCATGCGAGGTGTACACTGCAACTGCTATAACTCTCCAATGTTCTGATGGAGGGAAGTCACGCAGAGGCAACATTTATCTCAACTACTCTCCAAATATGGGTTTGACGATAAGAAACCACATTTAGACTCGCAAACGTATAAAAACTTTCTTGATATATTACACCTGTATTTCATTACATTTAATGTAAATATATTAAAACTCTGTTTTCCTCAAACTATACATGTAGTATAAATAATGTAAACCAACAACTGACCATCATTTGAAGACATGTTTACTTTGCAACAAAGTTTACTTTTTTTAACCAGAGTTTCTAATCAGAACTATTCATTTGAATCTTGGGTTGCAATAATGCTTCATTTTATTGAAGAGCCATTGTAAAGACAGCCCCATCAGGCCACTGTGTTCTTTTGGAAATGCTCATCCATCTCGAAAGGGGTTTCCCTTGAAGCCAAGATTGCCGCTAACTTCTGGCTTTTAATAATAGATGGATTCCACTGTGATCACCTAGTCAGGCGCAAATGAATAAACATAAATGTTCTACCAACCATCATAAAATTGTTCTAATGTTGAAATCGATTCACTGAGGCCAATCTTTGTCGTATTGTTTGTGGATCTTTTGTCGTATTTGAATTGACCAATCAAATTACTTGCTTGTTTCTCCTCCCACCGAAAGGCATTGTGTAAAAGTACTGGTCGTCATTGATTTCCTGCAGACCGGATCTGGCTCAGTGCAGCATCCTTATGATGTTAATGTTGGAAGGACGGGTTTAATCCCACGCACGTTGACAATATAAAATCTAAATGGCTTGATTAATGATCATTGGATTGCAGCGCTTTGTCACCTGCCCCATGTTCAGCGTATGTTAAGAACTAGAGAATTCATATTCTTTTTCAGGGCCGTGCTTTTGACAACAATCTTTATCGGTCTCTCTAAATTGGGCTAATTTGTGTCATGTGTCTTAAAGAGAGAGAGAGAGAGTTTTACACATTTATTAGGAATACGGTACACAATTTTCATTCCTTCAAATGACCATTCCACCCGATTTAAATGTCAATTTTTTTCCACAGTTCAAGTTTGAGACTTAAGGGGAAAAAAATTGCCTTGCTATAAAAGAGAATAATTGACCCGTTATTGATACTGGGCAGAGAGTCACCTCAACAAATGTCACCATCAATAGCTTCACCGTCCAATAACATTTTTTCTGACGGTGAGTTTGTAAGACTGGGGACCAACCTGTCGTTTAACAGTTTAATGACTTGCTTGGTAAACCACGTGTAGGCAAGGGTCCTTGATCTAATCCAAAATGCTTTTAAAATTGTTTCCCACATTTGTCATAGAAAAGCTATGTAGTGTTTATTGACCCTAAAAAGGAGGAAGTGTTTTGGGGTTTATTATTTTTTTTAATACCATATGTATTTACAAAATATGCAAGTCAAAAAACCGATTATGACGCACGCCATGATTAAACATGCAGTTGTAGCATACATGTACTGGCCTCTTCAGAACTCAAGATCCGCCTCCGATAATTATGCATTTGACAAGGCGGTCCACTTTTGCCGCTTCGTTTCACGCATTAGCCATGTATATTTTACAACTAGGGGCTTTGTTTGGTTTATTGAAGCGTCCCCTCTTTAGTCTGTCATGTTATCAGCCTGTGGTGTTCGCGGTTGTCTAGTATTTTAATGTTGTTATAAGATGTTTTAATCTTATCTTGTCACGGTGCCTGGTTCTATTCACACTATTACAATCGTCTTCAAATCTGTTATTGATAGAACAGTTTATGATGTATATGTTTACTTTAAATTTGCTCCAATACCGTGACCACATTCTCCCGATGGTTTCATACTTTGTAGTCAGTTTTTGACGATCTTGCTGAATACATTACTCATGAGCACAACTTTATTCCGATGGTGAACAGCAGGAGATTAGAAAAAATTAAACAAGAGGCCCATGGGCCACATCGCTCACCTGAGTAACTTTGGCCATGCTGTTCATTACCAGACTTCCCCCATTGTAATACCTATTGTGGCCCCGCCCTACCCCCAGGGGCCATGATTTGAACAATTTAGAATCTACACTACCCCAGGATGCTTCCACATAAGTTTCAGTTTTTCTGGTCCAGTGGTTCTTGAGAAGATTTTTAAAGATTTTTCCTGTATATTTCAATGTGAAACTTGGGATTCCCTATTGTGCCCCCCCATCCCCGGGGTCATGATTTGAACAATTTAGAGTGTACATTACTTGAGGATGCTTCCACATAAGTTTCAGCTTTTCTGGCTCAGTAGCTCTTGCCTATATATTTCAATGTAAAACTTGTATTCCCTATTGTGGCCCCGCCCTACCCCCGGGGGTCATGATTTTAACAATTTAGAATCTACACTATCCCAGGATGCTTCCACATAAGTTTCAGCTTTTCTGGCTCAGTGGTTCTTAAGAAGAAGATTTTTCAAGATTTTTCCTATATATTTCAATGTAAAACTTGGATTCCCTATTGTGGCCCCGCCCTACCCCCGGGGGTCATGATTTGAACAATTTAGAATCTACACTATCCCAGGATGCTTCCACATAAGTTTCAGCTTTTCTGGCTCAGTGGTTCTTAAGAAGAAGATTTTTCAAGATTTTTCCTATATATTTCAATGTAAAACTTGGATTCCCTATTGTGGCCCCACCCTACCCCCGGGGGTCATGATTTTAACAATTTAGAATCTACACTACCCCAGGATGCTTCCACATAAGTTTCAGCTTTTCTGGCTCAATGGTTCTTGAGAAGAAGATTTTTAAAGATTTCTCCTATATATTTCAATGTAAAACTTGTATTTCCTATTGTGGCCCCGCCCTACCCCCGGGGGTCATGATTTTAACAAATTAGAATCTACACTACCCCAGGATGCTTCCACATAAGTTTAAGCTTTTCTGGCTCAGTGGTTCTTGAGAAGAAGATTTTTCAAGATTTTTCCTATATATTTCAATGTAAAACTTGGATTCCCTATTGTGGCCCCGCCCTACCCCCGGGGGTCATGATTTTAACAATTTAGAATCTACACTATCCCAGGATGCTTCCATATAAGTTTCAGCTTTTCTGGCCCAGTGGTTCTTGAGAAGAAGATTTTTCAAGATTTTTCCTATATATTTCAATGTAAAATTTGGATTCCCTATTGTGGCCCCGCCCTACCCCCGGGGGTCATGATTTTAACAATTTAGAATCTACACTATCCCAGGATGCTTCCATATAAGTTTCAGCTTTTCTGGCCCAGTGGTTCTTGAGAAGAAGATTTTTTTATGACCCCACCCTATTTTTGTCTTTTCTTGATTATCTCCCCTTCTAAGGGGACTTGGCCCTTTATTTTAACAATTTAAACTCCCCTTCCCCCAAGGATACTTTGTACCAAGTTTGGTTAAAATTGGCCCAGTGGTTCTTGAGAAGAAGTTGAAAATGTGAAAAGTTTACAGACGGACGGACAGACGGACGGACGACGGACAACGGGTGATCAGAAAAGCTCACTTGAGCTTTCAGCTCAGGTGAGCTAAAAACCATAGATGCTTTGGAACCCTTTTATGAAATGTTTAACATTTCCATTGTATTTACTGAGTGGTCTAAAAAAATTGGCCGTTCGGGTTAGATGTTCGACCGCTATGTCATCACATCAGGGTTTTGGGTAAATAAACATGGCGCTGAAGGAGTTGCCTATCCCGTTAGTATATAGGTCCCTGATCACATTTACTTTGCGTTCGTTAATCTTCGGCTTCGGCGAGATCATCAGACATGAGTCGACGAGCTATATCTAATTTACATTCGCTGGTATTCGATATTTACGTAAAAGGTGGTAAAAACAAAACATTTATTACCTGTATTCTCGAATCAAAGTGCTTTGACCTCAGGCAGACAGTTTGCTTCACGGGTCCACTGACAAAAAAAAAAAAAGTGCCGTGGAACCCCGTCAATAAATGTATCTTGTTTCTTCTCTCCTCAATTATTCACACTCCAAATAGAGGTGAAAACTATTTTTAAGATTGAGAAAGCCCGAAGCAACTAAATTTGTCGATTTCTTTCATAGAATTACACGCCCAAACATATTAATGCCGGTTGTAGCAAAAGTATTCAAGTTGAAATCAAATGGATTTCGTATACTGTCTAAAAATAAACCAGAACGCCCTGGGGTTGGATTGGATAGGAGAGGATAACATAAGGATCTGAAATCTTGTTAACTCAGACACTGGTTTCTCGAGAAGTTCGTGCAACTGAGAACAAAGACTTGACCCGTCCCGAACGTGATCGATTAGAATTCTTGATGATTAAATATTCATTTTGCTTCAACCAGCAGAGATCTGGAATCCCCGACAATACACGCACTTCTACAGATATCATCAACTAATAAAATAGCATTATAAATGCATGGCTAACCTGATTTCCCTAGGTATTTCTGTGTCGTTTGTCCATTTGCTTTTCGCTGGCGTGGACAATTAATCTAGGTTTCATTTCCCTGATCAAAGTAACCACAGAAAGAGAACGAATCTGGTTTAGCTTATAAGAAGGATGAAAATGGGAATATTATTTTCAAAGTTGTCGATTCTTGTATTAATATGTATTTCGATGAACACTGTAGAGATTGTCATGCAAATCAACCCATATCAATCTGTTTTGAAACTGTACATTTCAGTAAGACAATTTTCGTCAAAGGAAAGACTGCATCGATGTGAATCCATCACTGTTCATGTTATTATAAAACATCCTATCCATACCCGCTTTCCTCAATCTGGATGGTCATGTTGGATTTTTAAAAAAAAAAAATTCTTTTTTTATTATTATTTTGGCCTTGCAAATACAACATCATCAACAATGGCGTTTAATTATGGCACAAGTTCAATCGATTTCTTGCAGGCGTCAAGCGGTTGTTTCCTAAAATCTTTTAATTTGCAGTGTGTTGAGGGCTCCTACAATACAATTATTCATGTGCTGTGAACCGATGAAATGTCAGATGTTAGTTAGAACTATCTGTTATTCGTAAGGGTTTTATTACTTCTTAAATGACAGGCGCAATAAGACACAACGTTAATTTGTTCCGAGTGTGTAGCCATGCATGTCGAATCACCAGCATGGAAATAATAATGTATCACACGAAGTATTAACGTTTCTGTCCTTAAATTAATCGGAACACTTTACCTACGTAGAGCATAACTTATGCTCATTACTTGTTCTCAAAGCACATGTATAGAAGTCAAAGCCAAAATGATGCGTTATTTATCACAATAATTTTGTTTAAAAAATGTTACTTTTTCAAAAATGATACCGAAGGATTCTTTGAGGTTTGATTGGTTCGAATGAGGTGTCATTCAAACGAAGTCATACAACGCCCTCTATCCTCCCGAATGGTATGGGACAATCACTCTTGCATGAATAATTGTTGCCAATATCGGGTTTCTTTATTCTGAATCTGAGAAGACAGTTGAAGCATTCGGATTGTTTTGTGTGAATTCAAAAGTGTCGCCTTAAGTATCACTAGGTCAAGGGGCAATTACTTTGGGCACTTTTACTCACTCATGCGTGAAGAATTATTCTTTATATCTTGCCAAAAATAAGGAGGAAATTAAATGTTCTTGTTGGTGAACATTTATGAGCGGTGGCAATAAATAAAGAAAACCACAAGCATATTACAAATGGAAGCATTCTATGTGGGAAAATTATTTGTCATTAAGAATAGCAGTTTTTCACAATAACGCGTATAATTGTGTATTGTTTTTGATATTACAGAGGATTAAGCCTTTTTTAGGAGTTTCCTGTTGTTTCAGTCAAAATAATACATGGAACTATATGACAGAGGAGTAGCCCTCTAGACTAAAAATATTCTTATAAATGAGTACCGGTACCTTTTTGATAGGTTCTGGTGCATTCTGGAATTCATTTTCTCAACTATTTTGTAAAATTATACAAAATCTGACAGCATTACTTTAAAAAAGATGAATAATGAATTTATTTTTTGTTTGAAAAATAACACATTTTCATTTTTTTTAACAGGGTGCGATCGTACATATAACATCATCCCCTCTTTCGCTGCCTTGATCTATGCTGTGGAGGATTCAAATATTCAATCAACAAACACCTGATCTTGTATCCATAGCAACTTAAAACCTCAACAAAACCTTTTTTTTTTTTTAAAAGCAACAAATGACGAAAAAAAAGTCTGATAACTCAATTGAATATACATAACACGCATAGAGAGATCACGATTTCCAATTCTTTCTCTTATGTTGACTTGGAATGGATGTGAGAAAATAAAATTATTTCAACATTTACTTTAAAAAATGTTTTATTAGAGGCGTATTTTAGAGGGAAATATATAAACTACATTGGATATCTACAACCTGTGTACGGTATAAATTAATATCTTAAGAAAAAAAAAATTAAGACAAGTGCGATGCAATTAGCCGAAAGCCACAAAAATCTTTGAATCTTTTTTCCTGGCTCTAAAATTACAATGTGGTGGGAATAATTTACATTACAGGAAGTATCTGGGTCCAATAAATCAAGAATGTAAAATATATATTGAAATGATGCCAATCAATTATCAAAGGCTTCCCCAAACGCTTTATGAAATACACAGTACATCTTTTCCAATGTTTAATAAACACATATAAAATGTACAGTGTTGCATTCTGATGGTGATGAAAAGGAGATGGGAATTCAAAATTCTGAAAGATGCAACAGTCAATCTTGAATACCTAAAACGTTCCTTTAGTTTATAAAATGTGTTCTTTAGCGATCCAATTACAAAGATGGGTGATTTCTTGCCCTATGGTAGATCACGTGGTTGAATTTAGAAAGTTCTATTTATAGATATATACGTGAGGATCTTGGTGACAAAAAGCAAATTATATAGAGTTTTATTGTTGGTAAACCACAAACAATGATAAATTAATGTAGCTAACCAGAACAAAATACATGCACAGTCTTCAACCGAATGTTGTTAAATAATAGTTTAGGAGCATTTATTCGAATACCACGCTATTTTCAATATCCTTTAAGACAGCAAACTAAGGAAAAAAACAGTTAAACTACAAATATTTAGAACTACACCTTATTAGTGTTCAATGACGTTAAGATATAATGAAAAAGTAAATATAAAAGTAGCGCTTTTAATACATCTAAACGTGGTATTGCATTGAAATATTGGTACTCATTTTGTGCAAGCAGGAACTGATGAATATCAATAAACAGAGTAAATAGTATCCCGAGTCTGAGGACTAGTTCTGCATTAGTAATCTAAAGAAATACTGGATCGATGCTATGTACCAAATTATCTTAAAATCCCAGCAAAAATATTAAATTACAGCATCAAAGAAACTCTTAATACAGCTGTCTTAACCTTAAAAGAATAAACAGCGTGTGGAATTCTACACTGCATGCACATCCTGGTATTTCTGTAGCAGAAAAAGATCGATGTTTAAATAGAAAACAAGAATAACAATGGGGAAAAAACGTCGGCTACTGCGTTGCTACAATAGTAAAATTGTAATGGTTCAAGATAAATCTCGATTGATTATTATTCATATTTTCGTGTACCGAGGCATGAAATGTAAGATAATAATGACTGCAGGCGCCATCCAAGTAGTATGATAAGATTTATGTCGATAATGTGATCTTAATGCTTTAACCATCGAACCAAATAGATGCCAATCAAACCTGATGAACATTTCTAGCTTTCCCGCCCTCTTTTTTGCAAATTCTAGGAGCGTTTTTTGTTTTTTTTTTTTTTTTTTTTTTTTTTTTTTGCAACATTAAATATAAAAACAGACTGATGGAAAAATTGCATAACATCACAGTCAATTTCACTTGAATATGGGAAAAGGAACCATTTAACCTTAATTTTGCTTGTTGTCAAAGAAACCAGCGAGTGGAGGAAATAGCGGAAAACTCCACCCAACCGTCGCAGACGACACCAGTGCCTCCGTTTTCTAGAGATAAGGGTAATCTATTTACCACACCAATGTGTATACAACAATGGCACTGTGGTCAAAATTCCTTTTATTTGTTAAAAGTTTTGTGATTTCCAATATTTGTACAATCCTAAAGATTTGTGTTTAAAGGAGTTAGTTGCTTAGAACTTTAAAACTACAAATTCAAACAAAAAAAACCCTTTGTACTCTTGTTGCGTTGTATTTTACAACACAGCAAATCAACAAAACACAAGACACAGTATCACTTTTATTTAGCAGTTCCCAAAATCACCTGCTATTTAACAGATTCTAGTAACACAGATTTTAAATAGAACAAACTTTGTTTGCTGGAGTCTGAATTCTATTATATTCTATTATGATTATACATTGATAACCTCTGGCTATATAGCATTTTACATTGGAAAAAATAACAGTGATTTGCATAATTGTTTGAAAGCAGTTTGGGTTTCTTCCCTAAGCACATAGTGGAATGCTCAACAAGAGGTAGGGAAAGATTACTGAAACAGGCCAAGATTATTACTGACAATAAATTTCTGAAGCAGAGCAATCAATCTAAAAAACAGGGGGGGAAACTATTGATTGGCTAATAAAAAGAAAAAAAGAAACATCAAAGACCTGAAAATGGCTTCTTCTGATAATTTTGTTGTCTAGATGATTAACAGTAGTAAGATATATGGATTATCATTATACAAAATAAAACACAAACCAATACAATGTGATTGGAGTTTTTACACTATGAACTGATGGTGTTACCGGTGTTGCATTTCTGTGTGTAACCTCCTTTTGGAATATGTTTATATATTCCAAAGTGCTTGAAATTTACTCACTTTATGAAAAACATTTCAACAAGAGGAATTTCATTCTCTTTCAATGTAACACACATATTATTTAATTCTGAAGATTTTTTTTCAGTGAATTCTTCATATGCTGTATAAGGAAATCCGTTTCCCATTTTGAGTTTAACTCCTGGCGAATCACGCCCTGTTTCAGCATTGTGTCAGCCATTACTTTTTGATGTGTCTAACCACTTATTGGTGAAAGCAGAGATCTTTTCTATGCTAATCCCTGAAAGACAAACACATATTAAATTATCACCTGAACTTATGAAAGTGATGTTTTTAATTAAATTTTGAATATAATTTTTTTTTCATTAAATTCTATGAAGAGTGTACACATTTGAAAGCACTTCTGGGCTTCTTGAAACCACAGGCTTGATACTTTGCAAAATTAGCATTTTAATTATTCAATTACTTGCACCTTATCCCAAATTTAACTGGGCGTGTTGATTATTGTATGCAACTTTACTTTATACTGGGCTCTTATTTAATATTGTTACACATTCATGCTGATTTTCAGACTATTAAAAAGAACACTATAATATTTTAATTATTGTTTGTTGCATCCCTACCGTATAAGCAGAATTTTACCAAGGATTCAATTTGGGCATTTTTCGAAGGGTGTTAAGATTGCTAAAAACTGAATATCGCTAAGAATTCATTCCGCATATGGAGTGTTATGTTTCTAGGCATAGTAAAATCTCTAAAATTACTTCTCGCTAAAATTATGCACAGATTTTTTTAAGGAAAAATCACTAAATTTGCGTCTCACTAAAAATTCCACTTATACGGTATTTGACTGCATCTTTTGGCAGAGTATCGTACCATCCTGATGACAGTTAGCCAGAGACTTGTGTAATGTGGGTGGGGCAGATGTCCGGACCAGGTCTTTGCTAGACAACACAGCCACCATGTGACCAGAGCTGATATTTTCACCCTGCTGAGCCAAGTATCTTGCACAAGAAAGTATCTCATACAGATTCCTAAAAAAAAAGTTATTGGTCTTTACAATCAAACATACAAAAAGATTCAGTATTATTTAACTTCTAAGAAAACATGATTGCATGTTATTTCAGTATCTAATTAGTTCTGGGTTGATTATTTTGCAAATTAAAACCAAAATATTAGTTGTAAACTCGCAAAGGAGAGAAGTTGTGTGAAAAGTCACTCACTATATTGCAAAAGCATATAGGACTAAACAATTTTACTCTTGCATATTTTAATGGCGTAATTACTCAACTTAAAAGTTTCATCCAATTTTAATCTACCACTTGTACGTTCTCATTTATTTTCTGTCTCTTTTTATAGTATACATTACAGATCCTGACAAAATGAGTTAATTCTTAACCATCTTAGTATAATGGCTTGACTGTTTGCAAATAACATGCAGACCTAATGATAAACACCATGAAATATCTCTTCTATGTGATATTACCATCTTTATCCACACCCAGTGATTAAATTCAAACTTAACAAAATGTCAACATAAAATGGATGTTATTTCTTGCATGAAGTGTACGTAATGTAATATTTTAATTTGTTTACAGTGTGTAATATGAAGATAGACATTTGCTGAGGATAAAAACACTTGATATATTGATTATTAAAGATATTGAAATAAAATTCCATGATGCTGTGCTGAAATATATTTGTGGCAAATCATATAGTCAAACTATTTATTACACACTCACCACAAGTCACGATTACTTTTCTTCAGGTTTTTCGGTATATTATCTGCTACTTTCTCATTGCTTTTCTGTGCTCGTATGTACCTTTAACAAAAAAAGTCAACACCCTGAGTCCAAACCTGATTTGGTTATAACAAGGGCTATGTAAACAATATGATTATTGCCTTCTATAAACATGTAATGGCTGATAATGCTACAGTAGAGAGCTATAGACTCGGCTCAATAAGATAGTATCATCCGATCCATAATGGCCCTATCTGTCAAAGGAGAAATAAATTAATAATTTATCTATCTCCATGATTGAAGGAGCAGACACATTCCTCACTAATAGATACAAATTATGCATGCTAATGGAAACCATATTAAGCAATATGGGTTATCTTTTTTCCTTTATTTTGCATGGTGAACTTGTACCTGCTCACTTGAAAACTTAGAACTAGAACCTTCAGATTTTTTCTGTTCCCACATCCTTTCTGGAGAAAACCAATTATCTTTTGTTTCAAATCAATTAGGTTTTCTCCAAAGTGTGCATTCAGGTGTCACAAATAGTTAAGGCCTCATCACTTAAATTATCACATTCACTTGGTCAATTATTCATACAGAGATTTTTTTTTCAATGATTGCAGTCCCCAAAGACACATAAAAAAAAGCTCAGAGGAAATTAAACATTTTAAGACCATTTGATCCTTATTGTGTGGCCTTTACATAACTGACATCTATTCTGCTATCCCACACATATTTCTATTTTCATATAATTTACATCTACAGTTTTTTTGATTCACCTTCAAGATAGTTATCAATTATTGCTTAATCCCAACTAGGGTGCCAGCCAACTAATGCTTTAATAGTACAAATAATTCAAATCTAATCCATGTAGTCCACTAAACACATTAAAAAAGACCCATGAGCATTACCAGTCATTTAGTATTATGAACAATACTTAAAATAATTCAATAGCAAAAATCAACCTGATATGAAATGCATACATCTTCACTGTATCTTGCTAAATAGGAGTCTATCAATTAAGATGAAAGCAAAGAAAAGAGCACCCACCCATCCCCCAAAAATATGTAGGTATACTAACAAGTAACATCAATAAAATGGTTACCATACCTCAAAAGTTTAACAATTGCCACACTTATTTGATAGTTTTACTGCCAATGAATATATTAAGGTCTAAATCCAGTACAAAACAATCCATTAAGGGACTCGCAGGGTATCTTCTCATAAGATATTGAGAGAATCATCGAAATGTCCAGCTAGTAGATGAAAGTTTTAGCCAATGTAGGGACCACACAGTGTATAGCACGTGTCCAATATGAAGACCCAACTCAGATCCTATACTGCATATAAAACCATTTCATTCATGGACCCATAAAGGCTACCAGCAGATAATGGTACTATCCAGTACACTGACCAACTATGACTACACAGTAAATATTATTGTTATATAAAAGCCTTGCCTAATATAAGAATCAACTTAAAGTCAAAACAGTGTAAGTAACAGCTTTGTCCAGTACAAGACCCACTCCAAGTTAACAATGGAATAAACATTTTCATCCAGTCCTTTACATGGAACCCACTAAGTATACCTTTAGATAACAACCATCCAATACAAGGACCCATTTAAAGTCTACCTTTAGATACCAACCATCCAATAAAAGGACCCACTTACGAGTAAAGAAGAAGGTATGGTTTTAGCTTTATTGTGCCCTAAAAATTTAATGTTTTCAAAAAATTTTAAAACTGGCTTAAATATTAGTTGAGTATATGACTGTAATAAATCAAGAAAGAATATAGCATGATGGAGTACCATTCTGAATATATGACGTCATTAATTTGATGCATTTCTCTATTTTAAACAGAAAAAGCCTCAAAATGACCCATTTCAAGGGCTATTTTCCTTAAGTAAATAGTGTCCACAGCCGTCGCCCACATTAATTTTTAGATATGTTGTGTAAAATTCTTTGAAAAATCACATATCTCAAAATCTTTGTGGGCGATGCCTGTGGACAATATTATCTGAAAGAAAATTCCATTGAAAATTGGTGTCTTCTGCAACTTTTTAAGAAAATACGGGAAAATGCACAAGTTTATGACGTCACAATTAGCATTTGGAAGGTCATGTGAGAAAAAAGATTTGTATGATCTTTCTGCATGGAATTTCAATAATTCAAAAAGCATGAGTTTTAATTTTTTACATCACTTTTATTTTTAAGAAAAACACAGGGCAAGATTTGTATTGAAACCGTACCTTGTTCTTTACAGATACCAACCACCCAATACAAGAACTCACTCCAACTTAACACAGGAACACACATTTTCAGCCAATCCTTTACATGGGACACCCATTTAGAGTCTAGCTTTAGATACCACCCGTTCAATACAAGGACCCATTTAGAGTCAACCTGAAGATACCACCCATCCAATACAAGGACCCACTCAGTGTCTACTTACCTGTTTCCTTTTCTGAATTCTGACTCCAGCCACCTGATGGCCTCTCTAGCACCCACTGACTCCTTCTTTAGGACATCCAGTGTATCAATCACTGTAAGAAACAAACCAAAGTAGACATATTAGACCCAAGGCTCTATACATCAAACAAGCTTTCTGATCAATTGACTTAGTCAACTGCTATAGGAATTATCAGCTAATGAATATTAATCATAAAACATTTTATATTACACCTCAGATTCTGCTAAGGTACCTATCTGATATCTAGAGAAGGCTGACCAAGTCCTTTTTCCATCAATCAGATTCATTTTAGACAGAATGTGGTCTTAAACAGCATAAAATTTCACAATTACTGCTGTTTTTGAGGTCGATATGATGTCATATCTACCCAAGGAGTACATATTCACCAAACCCCAAGGGCATGGTGAATATTATACTCTAAAACTCATCCTTTGATGAAAGTGACCAGCATGCCTTTTAAAATATCCCTCTGACGATAACCAATCAAGACAGAGGAAACAAGGAACTTCACTGACTGACTATGAATTACATGTACTTACCAGAAACAGGAATAACTAACCAGTGTGTAAGTAAACTAACCAGAGACAGGGTTGATGAGAATCACTTTACAAGCCTGCAGGATAACTTACAAGACACAAGAATGATGAGAATAACTAACCAGTCTATAAGTAAACGTACCTGAGACAGAAATGATGAGAATAACTTTACAAGCCTGCAGGATAACTTACAAGAGACAAGAATGATGAGAATAACTACCGTATATACTCGCCTATAAGTCGGTCCGCCTATAAGTCAGTTCTATTTTTTAAGCTTCAATTAGAGGGATTGACCGGCTTAAATACCATTCTCATTTATAACTCGCGTATAAGTCGCATAAAGAGTTTTGGAGCCAAGTTTAACTCCCAAAAAACCGACTTACAGGTAACCAGTCTATAAGTAACATACCTGAGACAGGGATGATGAAAATAACTTTACAAGCCTGCAGGATAACTAACAAGAGACAAGAATGATGAGAATAACTAACCAGTCTGTAAGTTAACTTAACAGAGAAAGGGATGAGAATAACTTTACAAGTCTGTAGGATAACTTACAAGAGAAAGAATGATGAGAATAACTAACCAGTCTCAAAGTTAACTTACCTGAGACAGGGATGATGAAAATAACCTTACAAGTCTGTAGGATAACTTACAAGAGACAAGAATGATGAGAATAACTAACCAGTCTATAAGATAACTTACCTGAGATAAGGATGATGTCACCAGTCTGTAGGATAAGTTATCTGACATAGACATGATGTAACTAGTCTGTAGGATAAGTAACCTGAGATAGGGATGATGTCATCAGTCTGTAGAATAAGTTACCTGAAATAGGGATGATGTCAACAGTCTGGAGGATAAGTAACCTGAAATAGGGATGATGTCACCAGTCTGTAGGATAAGTTACCTGAGATAGGGATGATGTTACCAGTCTGTTGGATAAGTTACCTGAGATAGGGATGATGTCACCAGTCTGTAGGATAAGTTACCTGAGATAAGGATGATGTAATCAGTCTGGAGGATAAGTTACCAGAGATAGGGATGATGTTACCAGTCTGTAGGATAAGTTACCTGAGATAGAGATGATGTCATCAGTCTGGAGGATAAGTTACCTGAGATAGGTATGATGTCATCAGTCTGGAGGAAAAGTTACCTGAGATAGGGATGATGTCATCAGTCTGTAGGATAAGTTACCTGAGATAAGGATGGTGTCATCAGTCTTCAGGAAAAGTTACCTGAGATAGGGATGATGTTACGAGTCTGTAGGATAAGTTACCTGAGATAAGGATGAAGTCACCAGTCTGTAGGATAAATTACCTGAGATAAGGTTGATGTCAGACCTGTAGGATAAATTATCTGAGATAGCAATGATGTCACCAGTTTGTAGGATGTTACCTGAGATAAGGATGATGTCACTAGTCTGTAGGATAAGTTGTCTGAGATAAGGATGATGTCAAGCCTGTAGGATAAATTATCTGAGATAGGGATGATGTCACCAGTCTGGAGGATAAGTTACCTGAGATAGGGATGATGTTACCAGTCAGTAGGATAAGTTACCTGAGATAGGGATGATGTCACCAGTCTGTAAGATAAGTTATTTGAGATAAGGATGATATCACCAGTCTGTAGGATAAGTTAATTGAGATAGGGATGATGTTACCAGTCTGTAGGATAAGTTACCTGAGATAAGGATGATGTCATCAGTCTGGAGGATAAGTTACCTGAGATAGGGATGATATCACTAGTCTGTAGGATAAGTTATCTGAGATAGGGATGATGTCACCAGTCTGTAGGATAAGTTACCTGAGATAAGGATGATGTTACCAGTCTGTAGGATAAGTTGGCTGAGATAAAAATGATGTCACCAGTCTGTAGGATATGTTACCTGAGATAGGGATGATGTCACCAGTCTGTAAGATAAGTTACCTGAGATAAGGATGATGTCATCAGTCCGGAGGATAAGTTACCTGAGATAGGGATGGTATCACTAGTCTGTAGGATAAGTTACCTGAGATAGGGATGATGTTACCAGTCTGTAGGATAAGTTACCTGAGATAAGGATGATGTCACCAGTCTGTAGGATATGTTACCAGAGATAGAGATTTATCATCAGTTTTTAGGATAAGTTACCTGAGATAGGGATGATGAGAATGCCTTTTCCACCCTGGGTGAGCTGTTTGACCAGGTGTAGACTGTCACACAGACAAGTTGTGTCTGGGATCAAATAGGGAGGGAAGTGTGGTGTGTCTGAGGCTTCCAGGGACCCTTCTAACTGACTGACCTCAGCCTGATCAACAGAAAACCAGAAGCATCAAACATTGAGCTCACACATAATGAAGGATTCCTGCATTTCAAAAATTTTCATGACTTGATCATTTAAATGTAGCATTCAGTTTTTTAAACATTTTAAAATTTGAAGTTCCTCGTCTATTCTTCCAATTCTGGTTATTTATTCGAGGAATGAATTTAAATGCTATCCAAGTTACACTGTACACACTGGATTGGAAAGGTTTACCACTTTTTTGGTTTAAAAAGTGTAAACAGTCCAAACCCAGGTTATACAGTTCAACTTGGATAGCATTTAAATTCATTCCTTAGATAACCTGAGTTGAATACATAATTGCCTGAGCTTTAACCAGAACAAATATATTTAGTATGAGGATCTCTAAAACCTACTAAACTTTTAATATTGTGTAATGACGATGCTTAGTCTTTGTACACATATTTCTTTGTAGCCATAAATGACCAAAATATTTTTATTTATGCAATTTGATTTCTGAAAATGAATTTCACCAACTTATTTTACCTCTCTTTAAAAGAAGTTTAATATCAAATTAGACTGTAATGTCAAATCTGAACAGCTTGATGCTAAAAGCACATCACCATCTGGCCTATTTTATTGCTGAAAATTTGTATTTCATTACAAGGATTAACATTTAAATTGCCATTAGTCATTTCTGGCTCCATGGTTTTAGTTGATTCAAATTAGACTCCTTAATTTGCAGTGTTAATTTGTAGCTGTTTATAATGTGTGGGTCAGGATCTGTATTAAAAACATCATGAAAATTTAAAAATTAAAAAAATAAGAAATTAATTTGGTTAATTGTGATAAAAAAAAAATCATATATTTTCTTTATTAGTTTTATCAGACTTGAGAATAAACGTGGTAGCTTTAATTTCTTTTTATGTACAGGTACAGAGACATAGATTCTATAATAGAATCTGATGTATAAACCGCTTCACCATAATTAAAAACATCTGACTGGTATTTTGATGCATGTTGACAAAACATATTTTGCTATTGTTACTACTGATTATCATATTCATATATAAATATATATTATAACCTCTGGATGTTCAATGCAAAAACTGAACTCTTTCACCTTTTAATGACAAGGTATAGAAATCATAATACGTCCTCCCCTTTACCTGTAGGCGAAGCTGAGCCATATCCCTCATTAACTGGTTTCGTCGGCTCTCCTCATCAGCCTACAAACAGAAAACACACCTGAACAAGTGAGATGTTACCAGCTAATCTGTCATTCTGTCTCCTTATTGATGACAATTCTTTTATTTTTCTGTCTACATTACAACCAAAGATAGATTAGGTGAAAACTAGATGAAATAGTAGTCTACAGAAACATTTATATTTGATATATGATACATTTTTAGTGTTTTTAAATGATGATGACACTAAACATATTTCTAGAAACAAATAAACAGTGCCAGTCTAATTCGTAGTTCTGTTAATTGGTTAGCTCTTCATAAGATCCTTATATTGCTCTTTCTGTTTCGGTTTACCACAACAGCCCTTCATTAATATAGATAAAAGATGTGCAAAGAAAAAATGTGTGAGCTGTTTTATCCAAATTGATTCTCATCATCTGTAAACCATTGCCAAGATATATCCTGTCAAGTGAGGTTAAATTCAAATTGGAGTAAGACTTCCTTGTGGTTTTCCAATAATAAATATTGCTAAATTTTTCCCTCTTCAAAAATACTGATTATTCACCTTGAAAATGTGGAATTGATTGACAAGTGAAAGAAATGTTACATGTAACCAATCAGAACACATCACTCCACAGCACATGGCATCACTTCAAAGTTTTCATTCATAATCAGAATCAACAACCCGCCTGGAACTCTACACACCCAATTAAAGTTTGAATCCATTAACTAGAGGAATTCTCCAAAATATGTTTTATATTAGCAGTGTCTGTTACTGCAATTACTGATAAGTTTGTCGAAAATGTGATACAAATCTCCTCCTTTTGATTCAAGTTGCATGCATTTTTTCCATGAAATATAACCCAGCCAGGTTTCATAGCAAGAAAAACTCCTGCACTGCCTGATGTGCCAAATGTTAGAAGCTCCTCTTGAGCTGCAGTGCCAGTGCACAGTTGTTTTTTACCTGAGTAATCAAGAAAGGACCACCACCTCTGCTTATTGATAAAGTGGCAAAAAATGTGCCACAAATGATGTATAAATTGCTGAGAGATAGCTAATATGGTCTGCAAGAAATCAGTTCTTTGTTGATAAAGAATCCCACCTTGCAAAGTCATTAGGGCACCACGATCAAGTTTTCTTCCTTTATTTTTAGGTTTGCACGATCAAGTTTTCCTTATTTATTTTTAGGTTTGCACATTTTTTACTAAAAGCTTTTACAGGTGTACCAATGGAATGAATCTGATGCATTGTACTGGCAAAGAAAATATCTAAAAAGCATTATATCCATTTTTAGTTTATAAATAAAACATCATGATTAATATTTTCAATAAATTAAATTTAAGAATTTTAAAATTGTAATTTGCTCAAAAGAAGAACAAAACTTTAATCTTAAGGTGAAAAGTATAAACTATTGCTTTATTATGAATTCTTCAGCAAAATTATATGTCAAAATGTTTATACATTTATTTCCTTCACAAGGGCATTCTTTTAAAATTTTACCTGTCATCTCTAGCATAACTTTTTACATACTGCTCTTTCATCATTTAGCAGGTGCTTTCACTCGACATGGGTCATTCTTCACTGAGAGTCATTAAATTTGATTACTATAATTATCAATGATAAAT